>NC_048595.1:245068552-246306052 GCF_003668045.3 Cricetulus griseus | reverse complement strand
TTATATAGGATACAAAAGAATGGTTATAGTATTTTTAAGTGCTCCCCATAATTCAATATGTAGGAACATAGTTCATGGATGCCACCCTTATGATCTAATTACCTCCTAAATGACTCACCACTGTCTGTATCAACATCCCAAAATCAGATCCAGCCCAGAAATTTGGGAGTGAATAGTGGGAACTCTTCATCTATTAAATATGCTCATTTCATACATGTTACAATATCTGTACTATTTTCTACAAAGTGAAATAGCAAATCAACAACCGTGTACATTTCTCATTTTGAAATGTATTGCCCAGTTTTGAGGTATTTGTGCCAATTGGCTTTACACTCATAAAAGAAAAATATGTGACCATACAAAGCTAGTCTTGTCCTCAAAGTGCGTTTTCAATATTGGGAAAGATTATCAATCTAAACAGTAGAAAAATAGTTTGTCAATTCACCTTTAGTAAGCAGTTACCTTATTATAAAATGATAGAATTTTATCAGGAGTTGATAAGCCAGTTGTATTGGTATATTTTTTCAATAATACTTTCATATCTTTTTTGTTCAAATTTATTGCAAATTATTTGGCTTTCTTTCCTTTATGATTTAAAGTCATGCTTAAAAGTACTAAAGACCTACATGCTTTATTTATGGTAGATATTTTATTTGAACCAACAGTTTATCTATCCTTCAGTAGATTCTCTGCTCATTTGTGGGGAGCTGATACCTGCTGGGGAGCAAGAGACATTTTTGTTTAGGGATATGGTCTCTGGTTGGGTAGACCATACTCCAGTGAAGGTCAGACATGCAAGACTTAATGGGCATTGCACACTGTACTTGAGGGACTTAAAAAATCTATGTATCTATAAAAATTTGGTGGTAAAAGGAATGGGGACAGATCTCAAAAGATTGAGAAGAGGAATAAATATGATAAAAATGTATTGTATGAGATTCTCAGGGGAAAAGGAATTATCTTCTCTTGAGGTAGTCCTGTGAACGCACACAAGCTTTCTGTGCTTTGGGGGATGGTCCATTTATACATAGAAAATGGTCTGATCAAACTGTACTTCTTCTGATGTCAATTTGCTAAATTATATTTGTTAAAAAGAAGTCACCATTACATCCAGATTTAATACAAATTCAGATAATCCATTTTTCTTATAAAGTATGTTATAGCCTGTGTGAATTTTTGTCTTCTTGGTCTATCAATTACTAAAAAATAAATAAATCATAACAAAAACAAATCTATTGAATTGTCTGGGAGCTGAGATTTATCTAGTTTCCATCAAATTTATCATTTTGTCCTGTATATCATCCCTGAAATATACTTCCCCATTGGTCATAGGAAGAGTTTCAAGTTCAGAATTATTTTTAATCCATGACAGGGGCCTAGTTTTGTCAGAAATGGCTAACATTTTCCTACCAATTGTTCTTGTTTTTTACTATATAATTTTTTAAATTTGTTGTATAGTACATTATTTTGTAGAAAAAATATAGTTGATTTAATAGTTAATTTCTGGGAATACTATGAAATGGCTTAGAAGAGACAATTATAAATAAGTACATCATATGGTATATGCAACATGTAACAGATAAGCAACACTACAACATGGACATCTATTGAAAGACCATAAGTACCTCCATCACTTGCTGCGCTTGGATGTGTGAACACAAGCCTGCATCTGCCATGTGGGGAAAGCAGGAAGAAAACTAATCATGTAATCCTTTTCTGCTTCATGTAGATTCACATTTCACTGATTAATGGGAGACCAAGTGCTGACGATCCCTCCCCTGAACTCCTAGAATTCACCTCTGCTCGATATATTCGCCTGAGATTTCAGCGCATCCGAACCTTGAATGCCGACTTGATGATGTTTGCTCACAAAGACCCCAGAGAAATCGACCCCATTGTCACAAGAAGAGTAAGTGTTGGGAAGAACACTGCAGCCTGAATGCCATCATACCCATATTCTTAATACTTGATGAAGGATCTAGAGAGAAATCGTTCTGTGATTTGTAGGAACATTTATAATAGACACTTTAACACCCAGAACACTCTGCTTTGTTCAAATCCAAGCTCTGTGACCTATTAATTACATGGAATTTATCAAGCCCTTCAACATTTTTCAACTTTAATTTCCTCTTTTGTAAAATGGGGATCATAATATCTTGTTCATAATCTTCTTAAAATACTGCATTAATCTCTGTCACTTTAGGTGATCTGTATTTTTATAATTGTCTCTGAGCTGCTACTTAAACAGGGTTTTGAAACACTTTTGGCCAAAACCCACATGGGGAAATACATTTTATATATTTACCATACACATAGCTGGTGTTATCGTGGAAAGCACATTCTAATTCAGTAGGTATAGAGCAGGAATGAGATTCTACTATCTTAGAAAGTTTCAGAGATGTCAATATTGCTGGTCCAAAGACCAGGCTATCTCGTCAAATATTCTGGATCCATTAATGATACATGAACCACAAAATTAAAACAATAAAAAGCCCTGCCTATTGAGAAGATGATTCTATAGACTGCTTTTATTCTTTATGAATAAAATTAACAGAAGAAAAAAAAGTCTTAGAATCTTTTCAACACATCTTTGACAACCAAAGCTAATGGTGTATTTTCTTTCAAAGTCAAACAAACAGAAAAGTGTGAGGTTGTTATGAGAAGGATGATCTGCTCAGCTTGCTGTTCCTAATTTTGATTTTCCCCCCTATGTACTCCATACTCTAGTCATGAATTTGTGTAGTGTCTGTCCCCACACAGCCAAACCATTGTAATAGTTTAAATTCAGCCTTGAACCCTAAGGGACAGCCATGATAACAAAGCAATTGCTGTACGGTACACCTGAGGCTACACATAGGGAAGGGACCAGTAGGGTGAAATTGAACCTGATGGTAGAACACTTAAATCTAGAATATGAAGATCAGACCATGGCTACCACCTAACCTCCTAATGACACAGTGAGCTGAGTGTCACTGTTCTTCATCAGTCTTCTCCTGTTTTTCTCTCCTTATTGATTAACCTACTACCCAAGCTTACCCTCTCCATCATCACAGAATAACTACCAAGGTTTTAATTATCTCCATACAACATATGGTAGCCGTTCTAGTGCCTTTTATTTTCCAAACTTAAAGCAATTTTACTTTGTATTATATTTTACCAGATTGTCAATTGCCTTATGCAGAAGTAATCATTATATCTTAACACTGTTTGGATTCTTCACAGATTGAAAAAAATCACCTTTAATTTTATTTTTAGCATGAAAAAGTCTGAACAATATTGTGAAATGTATTCTTCTTTGACAAGTATTTCAGGGAACATCAATGAAAAAGAATACTGTTCCTTTTTATTATCTTTTGCAGGACTGATTGGAGGTTGTGTTACACATTTATTATTTACAGTGGCATTAAACTTGAGTCTGAGTCGCCATATTGCATATGCTTTCCGAAACTGCTCAAGTTCAAAGAACACTACATGCAAATTTAAATAAATGAAAACAGAATAGCATATTTCATCACTTCATACTCAAAAGCAAAGCAATATGTGCTTACAATTAAAATGAATTTCCTAATTTTAAAAGCATCTACAGTAATACCACACTGGCTTCTTGAGCAATTATCTCCATTTGTATCTATGTCATTAAGTTATGAAGTTAAGTAAAGAGAGATTTTGTTCTTTTTTTAACTTACCTAAATTTCTCAGCATGTTCCATTAGTTGAAACTCTAGCTATAACAAATAACCAAAGATGAGAAAAATGATACTATATGCATATAGCAAAACCAAAGAAGAATAGAAAAAAAGAAATATATAGAATAATAAATAATTTTTAGTCAGGGAACTCAGATATGTGTTTATTACTTATTCTTACTGAAGCTGCCATTTCTTCATGTATGTACTTGTAATATTAGAGCTTTCTTTCCCTGAGAGGGTTATTTGGATACTAAATGATGATGTTAAAAAAGTCTAATGATTATAAAATGTTATACACATTAATTAAAATTTCAATTTAGTGCAGCTCTATAATTATGAATAGTATCTTAAAAATAGCTGGTAGTTTAAAATGACTATGACTGTAGCTTTGTGTTAATTTCAGATAGGAAAGCAGTTGTAAGAACATTTTAACATAATAAAAAAGCAAGTTTTCTGCACATCAAACCTTCACTTTATGATTTTTTCCTTCCACATTCCTTGTGAACCTTTATAAAAATTATATTGTTACCACCACAGTTTCCCTTAAAGGTATTGTTCCACTTCAAATTTGTCAAGTAAAAATGGGATATTCTGATTCACAAATACCCAGTTTCTCAGAATCATAACTAAAGAGGTTGTCTTATAAGAAACTGTGTAAAACAACTTTCTGAAAAATTACTCAGCCTCAAGGTCAAAACTGCTGTGGCAATGAGGTACTCCAGCCTGGACACTGTAATGCCCATGAGAAAGAAATCCCCAACAGGGGCATGTACCACAAATTGAAGGCCTTCTTCTTGGGGCTATGAGTTGCAATACTAGGAGTTACTTCACCTCAGGAAAGACAAGGCAAAGGTGAAGTTTTAACTGACTGACCTTCCCCCTTTTTCTCCTCTTCTGTTCTCCCTCTTTAGCAATGCTGACATTTCTCTCTCTCTCTTTTTTTTTTTTTTTACAGTATTACTACTCAGTCAAGGATATTTCGGTTGGTGGGATGTGCATCTGTTATGGTCATGCCCGGGCTTGTCCACTTGATCCAGCAACAAATGTATGTATATTTATAGGACGCTTAGGCAAAGCGAAATGCCACACTGCAAAATACTTCAGGAGAGACTTCACTGAAAGGAAATGCTGAGAATGGGTGTCAGGTCCCCACTTAAATGCTTTAACAGCAAGCCTTGCCAGGGTGAAATGGAGCTGGCAGTTAAGATGATAGACTTTGAATCCTGCCGTCACTGCATCAGAAAACAGATTAGTTTTCTTTTCCCATAAAGGTTCCAAAGCGGTATCTGTTTTGAAGCCTCTCTAGCTATGACAGCCTGATGCACAGTTTAGCTTTGTGAGAATACCTGCCATCAATCTACCTGTCTGGTCCCTTAAAATTTTTTAATCAAAAGAAAAAATCATGCAAAGAAATGAAAACTGTGCATGGAGGTAAGCATATAAGTGTCCCTGTGACAGGAAGCTGACATGGGGGAGGGAAAATAAGAGAGTATTCGAGTGTTGAAATTGCCAATCTCGGGCTTGAAAGCTTTTATGTAGAACTTTTCATTAATGACAACGAATGCACTAGGTGAACATAACCTCAAGAAGACAAATGAGCATGTGTTTTTCTCCTGTCATAAACAAACTGATGAAATTCAAAATCATCAACTGTGCAGCATATGGAAGAGATAGATTGAATTGGAAAATAAGTGGGTATCTCTAAGGCCATGAAGGGATTTTTTTGTTTGTTTTTGTTTTTTGCATCTACTAAAAATCTACTACAAGTAACGTTATACCCAAAGTTAGTTTTCTGATTAATGACTTGTGTAACATTATCTCCCAGAGAGTTGGGAGGCCCTGGCTGATAATTCTGAACTAGTTTGAGTGTAGCTTGCTCCATGTTATCTATCAGGGTCACCAATGAACAGTGTTTCCCAAGTATTGAGAGACCTTAAAGCAGCCTTGGAAAAGCTATGAATAGAGACTAGAACACAGGGCACAGAGACAAAAGCCATGGAAACAGAGATTCTAAACTCCTGCTTTTCCTAAGGACCTAGATGTGCAGTGGGGACTAGACTTCCTGTCTTGTCATTTCTGAAAGTCTGTTGTTTTTTTTTTTTTTTTGGAGACAGGGTTTCTCTGTGTAGCCTTAGCAGTCCTGGAACTCACTCTGTAGACCAGCCTGGCCTCAAACTCACAGAGATCCACCTGTCTCTACCTCCTGAGTGCTGGGATTAAAGGCTTGTGCCAGGACTGCCCAGCACTTATAAAACTTTTAGTAGTGTTCTGAGGTAAGGCTTATATTAGGCCTGTGCCCTAGAAAAGAGAGTCTCAAGGTACTGGAGAATCAGAATTCAGTCTTCAACTGGGCCTCTCTGCTGTCTTCAGAACCTAAACCCAATAATTCCAGCCACAGCAGGGAGCAACCACACTGCTGCAGATCGTTTGTAAACACCCTAGTACCGCCACTGTCTCCTGCACACGCTGACCCTAATTTTACAATTTCATGCATAGTCTAGATGTTTTTCCTTTTCTACACCCACCTTTCAAAGACAACCCCTCTTCTGTGGTTCTATACAACACTCAAAATCTTCTCCTCTCCCTTTGTGGCTAGAAATCACGTTGCGAGTGTGAGCACAACACCTGTGGGGAGAGCTGTGACAGGTGCTGCCCTGGATTTCATCAGAAGCCCTGGAGAGCTGGGACTTTCCTCACCAAGACTGAGTGTGAAGGTATGTCCCTGACTTGAGAGGACGTGTGATGGTGTGTCCCTGACTGACTTGAGAGGACAACCCTGCCATTCTGCTTCTTCTCAGGTCACAGAGAACATCACTGTGAGCTAATGTGGGTTAGGTATTCTCATATCCCAGCTATATATTTTAGCCAAGGCCATAGCTAGTAAATTCATCAACCAACTGTCTTACTACTTCAGGTTTCTTGGAATTTCATCTTAAATTTCTAAATATTTATCAAATGCTATGAATTTATCATAAATATAAGGATTATGGGAAACACAAGAGAAAATACCACATATTTTTCTTCATAAGGAAAAAGTCAGTACTTGTAGCATAAGACACCAACACAAACATAAAAACATATGGCAGCATATAACCACATCTGAAACATACAAAATATACAGCAAACACAAACACATATTAAAAACAAATATTCATAGTACACATATAAACATGAAAATGCACAAAAACCATATAAATCACATACATAAATATACAATAAACAAACACATGCACAAACCCAGACACAGAAACACATAGGAATACAAAGAAACATATAAGAATGAAGACATACAAATATATACAGTCACTAACAAATACATATAAGATCATGCACAAAGACATAAAAACATCCAAACACACACATAGATAGGCACACAAGAAGAGACACACAAACATACAAGTACAGGCATGAAAACATAAATAACCAGATGCCTATGGACATAAATAGAAATGGAGATGGGCAGTAAGTGAAACCTAGTCTTTGGGGTGCCTTCTGAACACAGATACTGGTATAGTCTGTATTGTCTGTCTCTTTTGGTCCGGATAATCACTTATAACCTCCCACAAATAGCCTTTAAACAGGACTGAGTACAAGAGTCCAGTCAAAGGTGAGAGATTATCTTTATGATAGAACCAGGCTATAAACAGAGAATGAAAGGATTCATTAGTCACACTTAGGCTGTGCAATGCTGATGATGCCATCTACAGTGGTAAACAGTCATTAGATTAATTCCATATAGCAATTACCATAAAGAGTGCTTTAGTAAATGTGGAAGGGGAGCTATGGCTTTGACATACTGATTGTCAATAGTCTACTGCTTTAAATACAGATTCCTTATAGCAACACCACTATAGAACTACTTATAATAAAGTGGTATCTGTGGTGATTATTAGCACATTTGATGGACAATGAGCATCAAGAAAAAGTGAAAGAAATGAAAAATAGGTCAACAAGAGTTCATACTTTAAACAATTACCTTAGAGATAAAATGAATCTGTTTCTCCTCAGGAAAATAAACAGCCTACTGCCTGAGATACTAATTTGGTCAAGTAGCCCACCATAGTGACCTGAATTCTAGATATGCAATTGTTTATTTTTATTTTATGTGCATTGGTGTTTTGCCTGCCCATATTAGAGGGTGTTGGACCCTAGAGTTAAAGATGGTGTGGAACTGCCATGTGGCTTCTGGGAATTGAACCTGGGTCCCCTGGAAGAGCAGTCAGTGTTCTTAACCTCTGAGCCATTTTTTCAGCTCCCGTTACCTGAATTCTAGAGAATTCTATTTTTTGTAGATTTTTTTAGGGCAAGAAAAGATCTCAACACACACAGTTCTACAGAACGGTAGACTCAAACTTGCAGGAAGCCAAATTCAGCTGAATTCAATATTAATATTTTAGTGAGACAGCCTAGACCATATATTTTAAGTTCAAAAAGTATGAAAGGTCTCAAATACAGGCTTGCATCAAGTAAGTAAATCAAGTCCTATATGTTGAATATAAAGAAATGCCATTTATGTTTATTGTGGCTCATATATTGGACATGGTAAGATTCAAGACAATTGAATAAAATATTCTCCAATCATAAAACCCACACTTTTGAGATTTTTAGTGCTACACATGTTATCCACATTTTGAGTATCTTTGATGTGTGTCTACCTGTTCTATTATTAGTGGACAAATGAAGAGGCTTAGCCACCACTGAATGCCAAACAGACTGTAGGTCTGTCCATTCTTCATTTTCAGCTCTTCTCAGCCATCTCTGATCTAGCAGGATCCGTTTGTTCTTATGTAATTTTAAAAAGTTGGGGATTGTAAGTGCTTTCTTCTTTTGTAAGGTGGATGGGAATGTTGTCTTCCATACTCTGAAGAATAAAGATTTTCAAAGCCCAGAAATTAATGATGGCTATCTTAATCATAGGATAGCCAGGCCCCACACCACTGGCAATGCATCCATTTCTAGAGGGAAACAGAAAATGTCTCCTTTCCAAGTTTAATATTTAGGAAAATCTCTCATGATAGGAAAACTCTCCCTATATAAAAGATAATCATTTCTAATTAATTTGAGTTTAATTTAGATTTTCAATGATCTGGTTTATTTAAAGCAAGATGTAGCTCTGAATAATGACAAATTTTCATTCTGTTACTAAGACTTTAAAGCACATGTCAAGGCTTTTCTGTGGAATAGAAAGTTGCTGATTGACAACATAGAAAATGGCTCACTGATAGCAGACACCATCCCTATCCTCTGAAGCCATCAGCTTAGAGTTGGGCACAGTATCGTTGATGCTGATAGACAGATAATGGGTTCTGGTTGCAGGAAATATGAGTGATTCCACCCAAGCATCAAACATTAGCCCACAGTTTACATACTCAGTAACATCCATTCTAAATATTGTGTAGATAATTCTGTATTGCATTACACACTTCCATCTACACTGATAGCTGAAAATTTCCATTTCTTATAATATATATTTAAAAGAGGATGTTTAAATATTTGTTTGTCTTTTCCTAAACCCAAAAAGTCATTTATAATGAATGAACAATTATATTTATTACTGTGTATTCCCTAAAATAAAGCTTGAAACTCTACAAGTATAATGAAATTATTATTTTCTAAATCAAAATGTTGGAGAAGGCTTTTTCAACAACCATGACGAGGAGATATCATTCTTACTGTATTAGGAGGTCTTACATGTCAGTAAGAAAAACAATAATGCTATTATACAAAAGCAAAACAGTTCTGTCTTTTGAAAAACATGGCATTCACAATTCAGACAAAAGAGAATGACTCTTAAAACCAGGACACAGCAATGAAAATATTGTTTGATTTGTCTGTGTATGCATACATCATCCTAACAAATACTTGAATACTTGATATTCTAATTATACTATAATAATGGTATCAATAAGTTACAATATTGGTGAGGTTATGGGGGGAAGGCTTTCATCATGTCTATTGGGTAGAGATTCATCTAGGAGAACATTTTGGGATGGCCATTTTTTTCAGTCTATTAAAATTCAAGTTGACATGCCTTCAGTCTAAAATAGTAATTATATTTTTAATAATTTAGTCCAAAATGTATCATATGTCTACACAGGCCATATTCTAATAATCTTTGCATTATTTTAATTGCTATCACTAATATATTTCTTGGAGCATGTCTCTCCAGAATTTTTTTTAAGTACTTTGCATTTACAAAACCAATCAAAGAAGTAAGTCATAAAATGGCAGCAAAATACTCTTCAAAGTCTCTGAGCTTAACAAAGGAAAGAGTTTAGCTTCATAGACCAGATCTCACCCTCAGTGTCATCCATTGATGCCAGTATATGTGCTCTGTTGCTTAAGAAGAAAACCCCCTGGCAACTTTGACTGTCCCTTAGCATGGTATTGACTCATGCCTCCTCTCCAGTAATATTCTGTGTAGCTGTGGGTGATACCCATGCTGTTTTAGAAAGAAAAGTTAGTTTTAGTAATGTCAGACAGTCTAGAAGAGTATATAAATACATAAAACGCTACGTACATACATGCACAGTGTGTGTGCATGTAAGTGTGTGTGTGTGTGTGTGTGTGTGTGTGTGTGTGTGTGTGTTTGTGTGTGTGCTCATACCCTCTGATACACAAAAACAAATCAATGAAAGAACAGATAACCAAATATACAGGAGGAAGGAGACTTCACAAATACCATTCCCTGGTTCTCTTCCTTATAAAAATTCATTATATATTTAAAAGCTTTACCAAGTCTTTTCTGGGAAAAGTGATTTTTCCCCACTGTCTTGAATTCCTATAATGCAACATGAAAAAGATAAAGAGGGTGAAGAGCAGGACAAATCAATTGAACTTATTTAAAGGCACTATGGTAATGGTGTTGCATGCATCATCTCATTTGATGCTTTTAAATATCCCTATCTTAATGACTATTGACTGTCCATGCTTCATATGGAAACTGAGTCCAGTGAAAGGAGGACATTACTTATATCACATCACTGCTAATCAAGGGCAAGAACATCCCATTCAAACTACTCTGGCTCTCATTCTGTCTGATTTCTTGATACCTACTGTGTACCTGTCTCATTGACTGGAAAGGATGTGAGAGGGACTGAAACAGGAGTTTGGAATGCAGGTTCTTGAATCTCACTTCAGAACAGTGTCCAATACCAAGGACAGTAGTTTGTATGTGATTTCCCCTGTCTCTGATTTGGTTTAGTGATGTAGGAAGAGGGTTTCATCATAATTGAAATCAATAACAGCAAATATAAAATGACTAGCAGAGAATCTAGCCTATTGAAAAGTTTTGTTTGTTATTAATGATGAAAAATTGGAGTAATTAACTCCTCCCTGTCCATTTTATCCACAAGATGTAGTATACAGGGTCACACGTGGGCATTATTCATCATAGATTACATGATTGTTAATCATTTCATGCTTTGTTCAATAATTTATCTGTCACAATTAAATGCCGATTCAACTATATGAAATTGTAGTTAGATTTGAAACAGTGAACTTTTGGTATTTCCACACTCAGTTGAATTTGTAGATTTTAATTATTTCAAACTCATTACAAGAATAAATTTATTGATATATATGTAATAAGTACAAATGCTTTTAAGGACTTGTGTGTCTATGCTATATGGATAATGAAATATTTTTAAATATATTTTAAACATGAAACTAGTACTTACTGCTTTGTATTTTGACTGTAGCATGCAATTGTCATGGAAAAGCTGAAGAGTGCTATTATGATGAAAATGTTGCCAGAAGAAATCTAAGCTTAAATATACATGGGAAGTACATCGGAGGGGGTGTGTGCATCAACTGTACACAAAATACTGCTGGCATAAATTGTGAAACATGTATTGATGGATTCTTCAGGCCAAAGGGGGTAAGGTATACTTTTCTCTCATAAAGTTTTATTTTTGATTTTTCATAAGAGTTATGTACTCCAAACTGACTTCAACATCTCTAAAACATGGGGCTTCATCCTTTAAAAGAAGACTGAGAACTTTTCTTACCTGAAAGTGTGGCGTGTGGATGTGGTATGCAGTGTTATAAGCACTCCAGCAAAGTCTTCTTTGAATTCCTCAAATTGAACCACATCCAAGTAGAGCTGTCTTCTGATCTTAGAAAATTAATTAAGTTTGCCTTTCGGTAAATGTCCAACAACAACAAAAGCTAGAATACAGTACTTGTTCATTTGCATCTTAATTTCTTCCATCATAAAACTTGAAGATTTATTTATCTTTGTTAAATGTGCCAATAATCGCTCATTTATAAGAACTAATAATATTCCTTTGCATGAACATACAAAGTAATTCAATCATTCTCCCATAGATGGATATTCAGGTAATTTTCAGATTCTTATTAGCTCCTACAAACAAGTCTACATATGTCATGTTATGGTCTTGTTTTAATGCATCTTTTGAAAATATACTTAAGAATAAAATGGTTGTTTCATAAGATAGGGCTGTATTAAAATTTATAAGACATTTCTACATTGTTATCAAATTATCAATGACATTTTACATCTTCACCAAAAATGTTTTGTGTTTATGAGTTCCATGTTGCCACTAATATTTATGGTTGACAAACTTTATATTTGATTTTGATCCCAAGGCCTATTGTGTAGCTTCTATGATGAAGCATATGTTCAAGTAAAGATACTATTCTTCTTCAATTTAGAAATTTTCCATTTTTAATTTTTAAACAATATCTTGAACTAATTTTTGTATTTTCAATGAAATAATGATTTAGACTTATATCTAGTTATTTAGGAATCATACAATGTTGCCATATAATGTGGATCAACTTGAACAGCCACATTCCTTATTCACTAACATCAGCCCACTTGGAGTCAAGCAATGCAGATTCACCCACTTTATACTGCATTTGAAACAAGGCTCTCTCTTTAGTAGTGTATTTGCATTTCCACAAAATGTTTAAAATTATCTTTTACTTTTTGAGATTATAATTTTATCATTTTCTACTTCCTGTTCTTTCCGCTAAACTCTCCCATGTACCCCCACTTACCCTTTTGGTTAAAATTCATGCCCCCTTTTTTTCAGTAATTGGTGGTGATGGTGGTAGTGGTGGTGGTGGCGGTGTGTGTGCGTGTAGTCTGTATAATGTTATTTGTATGTATGTTTTCAGGGTGGCCAAGAAAACACCAGTTCATTACCCATAAAATTTTACAATCTAGTTCTCAAATAAAGATCATATTGCTTGCTACTTGCTTAGAATCTTGTATTAATAGGGAGACAAGGACTCATATTAATGTTGAGTCACCTGATGAACGTTTGTCTCCATGTCCTTTTCAAAACTTATTCCTAACAGTAAGTTTGGAATACTGATCTTACATACCATTGGTTAAATTTAAATGTGTCTTTTGTGTGTATGTTGTGTCTCAAATAGTAATTAAATGATTTAGTAAAACTTTTTCCCCAATTCTTTCATTTTATTATTAAGAAAAAATATAATACTGAGTTTATCATCTGTACTTATTGAAAATTAATTTGTTTGTTCTAGGATTCTTACAGTATTCTTTAGAATTACACACTTAGACTCTTGTCTATAAATAACGCCAGGCTCACTCTTTACTTTGAAATATTTATGATGATGTTAAATAGAATTGGTGAGAGCTGAAGTTTTTATTTTGTTCTCACTTTAAATACAAACATAATAATTCACTATTGAGCATGCTGTGAGTTATGGGATTTTTATGGGTGCCTTTTATCAGATTCAGCAACTTCTCTCCTCTTCCCAGGTAGCTGAGCATTTTTATAATAAAAAAGTGCTGAGGCATTTTATCAAATGTTTTTCTGCATCTATTAAAATAAATATATGTATTTTTACTTTTCATGTTAACATGGTCAGCTTGTATTCATTTGTAGGATATGAAAACAATTTTGCATTTGTGTATTAAGTATCGTTTATTTATAAAATACTATAATTTTCATGCATAGGATGGTTTTATTAAGGAGTTTTGTTCTGCTGTAAGAGGAGGAATTTTGGACTTTAATTTTAGGTTTTTACAATATCTTTGTCAGTCATTTGTAGTATGGTTTACCAGCCTCAAACGAAAGTGCTAGGAATTGCTTCCTTTTCCACAGATTAAAAAAAAATCAATTAGATCTCTTCCAAACATTCAATACACCTTAGGCTAGAATTTCCCTGTGAGATACCCAAACTATGCATTTATCCCTTTTCATGGATTCTGGGAATTAAAATTGATATTAATTGACTTTTTAAATTAGATGTATGACTAAACCTAGTAGGTTTCATATTTTTATTTTTTGTGTATATGGCAGAGTTTCATAATGTAGCTGTTATCAAATTGAAATCTCCTAACCAGACTTGCAGATATTGAAATTACAGACTAGCTCTAACAGGTCATTCTCATGCATCTTACTTTTCAGAGTAATTGTTTTTCTTCCAGACAGTCAAACATTTGCCATAAAGGTTTTGTTTGTGTGTTGACTATCTCTATTCCCTTTTAAAGCCTAGAGCATTTTACTGGTGTGGTACCCATCATCTGCTGGATTTCATTGGTCCTTATGAAAGCACACTGGCATTTGTTTCTTGTTCCTACTATGTGTAATCCCTGTTAATTCATTAACTGATATATGGGTTTGGTTGATTAAATTTAAGCCAGGGTTTTACTAAAGAGTTTAGGATGGTCTGAAACTCATTTTGCAGTCCAGACTGGCCTCAAATTAATTTCTCTCTGGCTTCAGTCTCCAGAGTTCTGGCATTTGGGGCTTGTCCCAATGCCATTAAATTCTAGATACCTCCTTTAGGTTTGCTTCTCAGCAACTATTCTAAATGTCAGAAAACTGCCCTGCCTATCAGATGAAATGTATGGTCTGTGTATGTTCTGTAAGCAAATAACTAGTTTTACATTTGTGATAAGAGAAGAAGTAAGAGAAAAGATACAGGGTAGGAGGGCGCTAAACAGACAGAAACCGACATGGTGCAGCGCCTGCACTTCGGCACTGGTCACTTTACACAAAAATATTCTCCAAACTCAATACACAGTGGTGTGTTGTTGAGATTTCCCTGCTTATCTTGTATGGTTTACTGAGCTTCTCATAGCAATCAACTTTGATTTGGATTCACAATGAGAGTATTTTAGGATATTTATTTTTTGTTGTTGTTTTGTTTTGTTGAGACAGGGTTTCATGTAACCCAGCAGTTGCCTAAACTTGTAGCTGAGGCTGCCTATGATCAGCTCCTGCCTCCACCTCTCAAAAGCTGAGTCTCCACACATGATGGACCATTATTTCATTAACAGTATTACTTGATCTATGCTCTCTTTCTTCTTTCTGAGACCAAAGACCTGAATGTCAGGTTGCTTAATTGTTCCCTGCAGGTTGCTGAGGTCATGATCACTTTTCATTTCTTTTCTGCTTTTCAGATTGAATAGTTTCTCTTTATCTGACATCATGTAATTGGGTTGACCCCCCACCCCACCAAACACACAGCAGTATTTGTAATCTGACATTAAACCTGTCCAATGAATTTGAAAATTTGAGATTTTGCTTTTTGGCTTTCTGGAGCTGGCTACCCCACCCTTTTCTAATACTTTGTATTTTTCACCTGAAATACTTTATGCATCACTCATAAACATCATTCTATAAATTATTTGACATATCTACAGTTCCTCCATTGATTTCCTTAATTTCAATCCTGGGTCACCTTGGCATCTATCTTTATTGACTTCTCTTTCTTTAATGATTGCTACATTTTCCCATTTCTTCTCATACTTACGAACACAGATTCTTACAGTGCATTTGTGGTGATTAAGTACAAACCTCCTGGATCCCATTTTCTTCCTCTGAAAATTTCGAATGTGTCCTAAACAGAGGAAAGTTACTGGTGCATAGAGCAGTGGAGGAGAGCATTTGATGCTTGAGAGACAGTTGACAGACAGTTCATGGTGCTTAACTTACATTTCTAAGTTTGTTTAAATCCTGTCTACTTGGTGCAAAGCACTGAAAACTCTACTCAAGTTTCTCTGTTTTCTTTTTAGTTCTTTCCACTGGGCTTCTTGGCATCTTGTGAATGACTTTTTATGCAGAATGGATCAGTTAAGCTGTATGGGGGGGGATGTCAATATACCTGATGTTGCTACCCAGCCTCCACAGACCTCTCTTCTGTTGATTTTTCTTTTTGTTCTTTAAACATCAATTTGGTTTTTTAATATTATTATTATTATACTTTGTATTTTATTTATTATTTATTATAATAATTATATTATTATTTAAAATATTACTATAATAATAACACTATTATTATTATTATTATTATTATTATTATTATTATTATTTTGGGTTTGGTTTTGAGACAGGGCTTCTCTGTGTATCCTTGGCTGGCCTGGAACTCACTCTGTAGACCAGACTGATCTCAAACTCATAAAGATCTGCCTGCTTCTGCCCCCCGAGTGCTGGGATTAAAGGTGTGCTCCATCACAGCCTGTTTCAAACATCAAAGTTTTATAGTTCCTGACTGCTTCTTATTATTCTCAGAGGGCTCAAGTAATTAATTTTCACATTTTCCCCAAGTTTACATTTTCATCTGATGGTATGTTAGACTAATGTGCAACATTACCAAAATCATAACTGATAGCTGGGTTAAATTTTATTTACAAGTGACATAATTAAATGAATATACAACTTCTGTAATTATGACAAAATGTTTATACAAAAAAGAATTTTGAAAAAAATACAAATTTTACAAACACTTACTATCTGGGTAGAAGTTTACAAAGTTTATAAAATCAAGACCTTTGTGTCTGGCAAATTGTGAAGTAAATTGTCTCCACTATATTCCCTAAAACTGTTGTCCTGATGTTTGGAGATATAGTCTAGAGATGAAACATTTACCTAGCAAACTTGAAGCCCTTGGTCTTACTAATTTAATTTGATACTAGATTTATCTACTAAATACACATACTTGATTTTATTTGCGTGTGTATGTTTTACACATAAAATATTTAAGCAAAGTTTACTTGGGTGCTAATTAGTAATAATCTGAATTACTTTGGGAGCACTGAATTCGTTATAGAACAGATCTGTTTGTCAGTCTCGGAGGTTAGAGAATTTTCTGATCAGCAATCTGATTCAGGTATGTTTTCCTAATCAGTATCAAGCATAATAATTAGCTAGAGGGCTTTGGTTTCCTACTTCTTGCCATTGCAAGTATGAATCAGATTTGTAACACTCTAAAGTTAATTCAAAGTATCTATAAATCCTTGCAATATACCACAGAGGCTTTCTGATGTCTGGTGACTCTTCCCTGTAGAAAGCCCTGTTCTAAATTATATTTACAAATAACATTTTCTATTTAAGCTCCAGTTTAAATGTTACTGTTTCTGCACAATTATTGTTTGAAGGCAATGTGATGGGTTGTGGCATTTGATCCTAGGGGCTCTTCCAGTGTGTCTATTTTTCTTCCTTCCTTCCTTCCTTCCTTCCTTCCTTCCTTCCTTCCTTCCTTCCTTCCTTCTTCCTTCTTCCTTCCTTCCTTCCTTCCTGTCATTTAAATTAGAGAGAAGCTTGCTTCACATGTCAATACCAGCTCCCTCTCCCTCCCCTCCTCCCCGGAACCCCACCAGCCCCCTCCCCAATCCTCCACCCCCATCTCCCTTCGGCTCCCCAAGGAGGGTGAGTCTTCCATGCGGGATCTCAAAAGTCTGTCACATCATCCTAGGTAGGGCCTAGGCCCTCCCCCATTTGTCCAGGCTGAGAGAGCATCCTCCACGTGGAATGGGCTCTCAAAGCCCATTCGTAAGCCAGGGATAAGTACTGATCTACTACCCTAGGCCCCATAGATTGCCGAGGCTTCCTCACTGATACCCATGTTCAAGGGGTCTGGATCAGTCTGTCCCATGCTGGCCTCTCAGCTATCATTCTGGGGTCCATGAGCTCCCCCCTTGTTCAGGCCAGCAGTTTCTGTGGGTTTCACCAGCACGATCTTGACCCCTTTGCTCACCACTCCTCTGTCTCTGCAACTGGGTTCCAAGGAGTTCAGTTCAGTGTTAAGCCGAGATCTACAAGGATGACAATCTAAGCAATAGTGGAGAGACTACATTAAATGCTCTTCCCCAATAATGAGATTGATGACTACCTTGTATGCCCTCTTAGAGCCTTTAGTACTTTTCGTTTATCAGTGTCTTACCAACCTTTTTATTTCCATAAGCTTGTTAAAGGTAGTGAATATGGCTCATGTCTGTGTTAGGGACAGTGCTAGAACCATGGGGACATGATTAATATCGTCTTAAACAAATGATGGTTTCTAAACTGTTGTGAACTTGAGTCATATTTGATTAGATATATAATCCAGTGTGGTTTTTACATCATGATTTATATTAGCAAAAATATTCCTCCTTAAAAATGAAACTATGTATAGACACAAAATGAAAGATATAGTCTACTAGAGAAAAGTATATTCATATATATTCATTTCCTGGGAAACCAGTATAGGGATTTTGTTTTCTTCCATGCCATCTGGAAAACTAATGTGTGTGAAGTATTGTGAGCAATTTAGATTTGTTTAATTAAAATATTCAACAGTAAAAGCTCCTTGTAATTCTAAGCATGTACTGTGTGCCAGGGATCTTGTGAGATACCTTCCAGGCCATCGCTCTTCATCTCCCCCTATAGAACATCTTTGGAGCAATGTTTGTGCTGGTGTCAAAATGAAGGGTAAGGGCTACACACGCCCCAATGGGATATGAGCTCAACTTCTACTTACAGAGTCTGAAAGTCTCTTTCCAGGTTATACAACCATGTACAAAACCTGGTTTCTAGTTTAAATATTTAATTGTGTCTCTTTTGAGCAGAAGATACAATTTTTTTCTTCGAGTCCGGGTTTCTCTGTATTGCTTTGGAGCCTGTCCAGGCTGGCCTTGAACTCACAGAGATCTGCCTGCCTCTGCCTTCCGAGTGCTGGGATTAAAGGTGTGCACCACCAATGCCAAACAGAAAATATAAAATTTTATGTAAATAATTATGCCATGATTAGTGTGAAAGTTCTTGAAAAGTAAATTGGAAGGAAAATTGGTGATAGTGATTTTAAATCATATCCTTTTAAAACATACAATACGAAGGCAGGTTAAATTATGAAATATATAGTTGAGTATCCCATCCAAAGATCATCATTTTGTTATGATTATAATGCAGTGGTTATAAAAACGTGTTTCTTTATGTATATTAGGATTCAAGGGTTCATCATCTGTGGTTTCATTATGCACACTTTAAAAAGACCAAGAAGAAATGGAACATGGAAAAAACTTATTGATTATTGAATCTAAAAAACAAACATCTACAGATTGGTGATATTGGACACTTTACTTTGTGTATCCATTTAGAAAAAAATGGATTTTAGAAGCCCACCAATCTGTGTCAAAGATGAATGAATTCTTATAATTTTATCAAAATAATTTGTTATGGATTTTTAAAACTAATCAGCACTGAATTGTTTGCAGTTGTTTGCTGAGTTGAAAATACTGGCATTTTTATTTCACTTGACTGAAACAAACCATTTCAATTATTTTTTCAGGTGTCACCAAATTATCCAAGACCATGCCAGCCATGTCACTGTGATCCAGTTGGCTCCTTAAGTGAAGTGTGTGTGAAGGATGAGAAATATGCCCGTCGAGGTGAGGCACTGTAGAGAACTGGCTGAGATGAGAAGATGACTGGATGCCAAGCACCATTCTTGTCAGAGAATTTTAAAATAATACATTCCCAGAGTGGGGATTCTGGTATCTAACGCTGTGCCCCCTAGGATCCTGTTTTTATTCGCAATAATGTTTGATTTTGTAATGAACTATATTGTAGGAAGAAATTTGTCAGAAACAGTTTAGTTGTAGAAATGTTATGGTGTGCATTATACAAACTATGATGTCACCATGTAGTATAATCTTATGGGATCACTATCATCTATGTGACGTTTCCTTGAGAAAAAAATGATGCTATATGACAGTTACTAGTTTGTGTGTGTGTGTGTGTGTGTGTGTGTGTGTGTGTGTGTGTCTGTGTGTCTGTGTGTCTGTGTGTCTGTGTCTCTGTGTCTCTGTGTGTCTGTGTGTGTGAGGGAGGGGGGAGGAAGGGCATAAATCGAGAGTGTGTTAGTATGTGTACAATTTTTCATGTCCTGTTACTTGATTGTTCTGTAGCTTCCACTGGGTCCAATTTAAAATGACAATATTCATTGAGAGATTTTTGTGCAGCATTAGGAAGTAAACAGTGATCACATTGTGGGAAGTAGGTGATGCCAAGTGCACACACAGGACTACAGAACTGTGAGAAGTAGATGATGTTATGTGCACATACACGACTACAGATGGTGGCAATATGAGTTGAACCCAATAACTCTGAGAAATCAAATGCACAATAAATGCTCATCATCAAGGAATCAAGTGGCAACATCATAAAATTAACATTTGGGAGCTGATTTCAGGACATTCGCCCGAGATAATTTGAGTAGCAACTTTAAAGTAGCAAATAATGAAGACTGTATGCATTTTTGCCCTAATACCCTTAAAGTTAAATCCTGCCACAATGAATTATTTCCCTTTTTATAGACAACTCAATCACAATTATCAATAGTATTGTCACCCACCAAAATTAGTACATTATTCAAAAAGTTATTAGAAATAGAAAAATTAGGAAAATAAATACATAATATTGTCGCAGTTTAGAAGTAAGAAGCAATAATAATGAAATTTTACAAAGAGAAAAACTTTAAATGCCCCTCCTAATTTATTTCATATTTTACCTTTTATTGGATCCTTAAGGGGAACTGGAGGTTCTTCACGTGGGTGATGGGACTGCATCAGGTCCTCTGGAAGAACAGCAAGTACTCTTGACCACTGAGCCATCCCTCCAGCTCCAATAACCAGCCTGTTTGGGAGCAAAAATCTAATAAAAATAATTTATTATCATGTCTTTATCAATGTAAACTGAATGTTTTTGTTACTAAATCTATTATATTTTATGACCCTCGTTAAAATTTATGTAGCAATTTTACTTTTCTATACACTTTCCCAACATGTACATATGTTCTTTGTATTTAATATCCCGAGTATATTATGCAAATGGACTCTTGATAGTAATAGCATGTATGCTTGACTTATTCATGTTTAATATTCCTTTTGTTCAGTGATATGACTTCTTATCATGATATATTCTTGCATTTCATTGCTCTTCATCTTTGTATGACAGAGATCACATTTTATTGATTTGCTCTCATTTTGAAGGCCTGTTTCTTGTATTCATTCATTCAACATTTTTTCTATCTTTATCATCAAAGGCAAGAACAACAGACAACAGTCCTCATGTTATTCCTAAAGAGAGACCAAAGATTTTCTTGTGGCTGTATTATCATTAACTTTCTCTATCAAGAGAAAAGAGAAATTACAAGAGCTTTCATACCCCTCTTCCATGCCCAAAATCTATTTCTATGAATGCCTTCAGTCTTTTTTTTTTGAAAATTTAAAAAAAAATACTTGATTAATTAATTGAGAATTTCATACACTATATTTTTTATCACATTCACCCTACTACTCCAGTTCTACCGCCATTCAGCCTTTTCTTTAGCATTGTTGTGGGTGTCACTACATCAAATTAACAATGTTTACTCAAAAGTAGTCTTTCGTTATTTCCAAGGATTTCCCCTATCTGTTATGATGCTCTGGGATAGGCTTGATTATGAGCTACCAGATATGCACAAGACACAGCTTATTCTTTCCAGTGTTGTGTCTTTAAACTTTATAGAAAGTACCCCTTGATAATTTTGTTGTTGCTGCTGCTGTTGTTTTCCATAACCTTGGCAAACACAAGTTGTAGTTTCATAAAGTTTCAGCTTTTACTTTTCTGTCCTTCATTTTTCTTTAATTTCCTATGTATGTGGTGTGTGTGTGTGGATACATGCGTGTAGGTAGGTATGTGGACATGGTTTGTGGTCATGTGTGTGGGAAGTTAAAAGTAAACCTAGGTTGCCTTTCTTTACAGCTGTCAACCTTGTTTTTCAAGACCGGGTCTTTCACTAAACCCAGAGTTCATCCATTTGACTACACTAGCTGGCCAACCAGCTCCAGGCATCTGCCTATTTCTGCAAGCCCTAATTTTATTTCCCAGTGCTAGGGTTGTAGATATGCACTGCCCCACCCAGCTTCTATGAGGGTTCTAGGAATGGAAACCCAGATTCTTATGCTTGTACATATTATTCACTGACCCCTCTCTCCAGCCCTTATTCTTTTACTTTTTAAAATACTTTTATGAGTGGATGTTTTGTGTATGGATGTTTTGTTTGCATGCAAATATGTGTACCACGTGCATGCTTACTCTCAGCATAGGCCAGAAAAGCTTGTTGGGTCCCCTGGAACTAGAGTTACAGATGATTTCAAGTCGCCATGTTGGTGTTTGGCAGCAAACCTAGGTCCTTTGGAAGAGCAACCAATGCTCTTAACTGCTGGCCCATCTTCCCAGCCCCTCTGGATATTTTTATATATCCAGATCCTTTGGTTTTAGCTTTAATGATTGACACAAGGAAAGAAGGCCATATAAAACAACATGAGAAAGCTCACATAAACTCACAGAGACTGAAGTAGAATGCACAGGACCTGTATGGGTTGGCATTGGGCTTTTTGTGTATATAGTATGGCTTTCAGTTTAGTGTCTTTATGGGATTCCTGAGTATGAGAAAAAGTACGTTTCTGATTCTTGTGTCTTCTCCTAGGGCTTTTTTCCTTCTGTTCGTTTGTCTTGTCCAACTTTGATGTGATAGTTTTGGTTTTATCTTATTATATTTTATTTTGTTATATTTTCAAATGTATTAATGAAGGAATTAATGAAAACCTATTCACTAGAGTAACATTAACAACTGAACTATCACTTATAACTGCTGGGAGAGGGAAAATCAGTTTTCTCCAACAGAGAGACACTGGGTAATTCAACCACTCCAGGACAGGCCTCATATTCAGGTGTAGATGAGCAAAATATAATAAACTCCAAAAATTTTGCCTGTACTTTTACTTAGTTACAGTTTTGGGGTGTGTGTGTGTGTGTGTGTGTGTGTGTGTGTGTGTGTGTGTGTGTGTGTGTTTTCTTTTCTTTTTGGGTGTTTGTTTTCTAGGTTTTGCTGTTGTATTGGGTTTTTGTTTGTTGAGAAGGAGCCTAAAGTTGGATAGGTAAGGAAGGGGAGAGGATCTGGAAGGACTTAGGGGAAGGAAAAAAATAGGAACAAAGTATATTTCAATTCAAAATTGCTTTAAATTTTTAAGTGATAAAATTTTAAAAACTAATTTTGTGAGCAGAGTCCAACTTAAAAGTTACTATAATTTAAACCTCTAGAACTAAATTGTGTGTCCTTTGAAAGTGCTGATATGTAATGCTTCTTCCTTCAGGGTTGAAACCTGGATCCTGTCACTGCAAAACTGGCTTCGGAGGCCTGAACTGTGATCACTGTGTCAGGGGCTACAGTGGCTACCCAGACTGCCAACCCTGCAACTGCAGTGGCTTAGGGAGTGCAAACGAGGACCCTTGTGTGGGGCCCTGTAGCTGTAAGGTATGTTGTGTAATCCCATTGTGTCTCATTGTTGAGACAGAGGACATGTGTGGCACCCTGTAGCTGTAAGTTCATCACTGTTCAATCTAATTGTGTCCCATTGTTGAGATAGAGGACAGCTTCCTTTGGCTTCTCTGTTACATCTGTTGCCGTTAGGCATGTCAAGTTTTCCTGTACTCATGACTATTAAGTGCACAATCCTACTGTAAGTTTCATTAAATGCTGACTAGGTTCACTGTCACACCCGAATTTATGTAAACTCTCCAAATACATAGGCCCCCTTAGGGTCTATGCCATTTTATAACAAATGATTTTTCTCCAGTTGCAGAAAAATGTATGTATCACTTGAAAAAATAGTTATTTCAAATTTAAAAATATATACCTTTGCAGTCACTTCTGAAAAAAATTCTGTCAAAGATTTTTTTTAAAAAAAAGTAATTCCCTGAAAGCTGAGTGGAGATAGGTCTTAAAATTCTCACCATATTTAAATTCTTCTGTATAATTACCAAAGTGTAAGAAAACCTAGTGGAAATGACTAAAAATTCGATGTGATCTCCCATGGGTGCTTTTAGAAAGGCAATTTCATTTGTTGTACACAATCAACTAACTTCATCACGTTAACTCTAAGGGACATTTTACACCTGTAGCTTTCACACACATAGGAAACAGGCATTCACAAATATGAAATAATAGCACTAATTTACTTCAGTTACACAAGTCCATTCCATGGTTTCCTGATTAGTGCATAATTGTATGAACTGAGTGCATGAGCAATCTTGTTAAAATGGTGGCATGACACATTATTATAAACACAAATAGTCTTTCCTTTTCTTTACTAATTTGTTATGATTATCTATGAATATATGATAATAGTTGGTATGTGTATATTTTGGTGTATGTGCATAAATATCACAGCATAATAAAATATTTTTAATATTAAGTACATATTAGGAAAAGCATTTCTGAAATATGTCATGTAGTATATTGTTTGTATATTTTATTTATACTTAGTGTATATAATGACAATAAAACTATATACATATGATGTTTACAAAGCAAGCATGTATTATATTAGAGACTATTTAAACATCTATATTGAAACTGGACCAGTTGCTGCCTACACAGTGAACAGAAAGCCATTGTGAAAGCTCTCATGTATTGGAATATAAGAATTTTTCTAGATTTAGTGCATTTCATTCCAGTATTATCTGAAATGAAAACTGCTCTCTAAAACCAGCGCTGGACAGCAGTGATTGAGTGGCAACTTGCTTCAGGACCCACCCAATCCTGCCCCTACCCCATGCTGAATTCTGTGGCGGGCTAAGGGGGGGTGCAATCCTACAGCCTCCAGTTCTTCTCAAATATGCAGTGAGAAAAATCTTGTTTATGCACCCTTTCTTTTCCCAAAGTGCTACAGACATCTCTCATTTTGTCTCTTGCTCCAGTGCAGGAAAGGTAGAGCTAAGCTTAAGGTAAGATAACTTGATGAGTCTGTAGAATACAGAAACTCAAGTAGGAGAGAGGATGCATTTTTAGAGACACATCTTTAAAGAAAGGTGGGACATCTGCTATGCTTAAGGAAGGACTGACAAGGGGAAAGAAGGGCAAGCATCATTTCTTTGGCTTCTTTGGGAGATAGAACTAGGAAGGCAGAGATTTTACCTGGATCTGGTTAGACACAAAGTCTTGAGAAGAGTGACAGTAATCCTAATGAGAAAAGTGCCACCATGAAGACACTTGACGCTCTAAGTACACAATTAAAATGCTACAACAAACAGTAATTAAGGAATCATAAAAGATACTTAAAATTAGCTAAATAGCATCATTAAAAGCAATGTCTTTCAATAGTGTGATATTTTAAATATAAAGCATCAGCTCTTAAGAAGTCTTGTGATAAAAATATGCAGAAAGCAAGTTTTATAAGATGCAAGCACAACTGTAAAAATATAAAAAAATGTACACACATAATGAATGAGTTAGTTACATCAAAAACTATGTCACAACATAATTATATCGTGGTGTTTTATAATGAACTATGTATCAATGTACAGACAATGCACTGTGATGAATTGCCCATCAACTCTCATTTACAAGAATGATAAACAGCTAAGTATTTAAAACATCTACACATACAGTTTAAATTCTGAAAGGAACAGCCACTAGTGCAGAAAGGGATGAGATGTATCCTTCTTTTTTAAAAGTATGATTTGAAATACTTGTGCCAACTGATAAAGAAATATAAAACAAAATTCTTTATGAGAAGAAAAATGTTATTGGATACTTTAAAAAATGGTAGATTTTTATTTGAGTATAGTGTGTGTAAGCATGTATATTCATGTATGGATATAAAGATAACTGATTTTAACAAGTACTTATTTATAAATAGAATATAAGATAGATACAAATAAGTATATAAGTATAAATGGGCAAAATGCATGTTAATCAATAAAAATTTACATTTATATTTCCTTATATTGCTATATAGAGAGATTTTTTCTTTATTTTATTTTTCAAATGCTTCTATTTTTAAAACTTTTTATAGTATTTGTTGACTGCCTGTGTGTGTGTGTGTGTGTGTGTGTGTGTGTGTGTGTGTGTGTGTAGCGCCACAATTCCACAGCAGTCCTGTGGACATCAGAGGACTACTTACTGGAGTTGGTTCTCTCAGTACACCTTATGAGTCCTAGGGCTCAAACTCTGGTTGTCAGTTTCAAACAGGCACCTTATGTGCTGAGACACCTGGCTAACCTGTCTCCTTTGTCATAGTTTTCCTGAATCAGAGCTATCCATTGAGTACAAAGACATTTTAAGGAACTTCTTCATTATTAAACCTGACGCCTGTTTTTTGTTCTTTCAATTTTAAGTGACAGATATTCTAAATGCTGTATTGAGTTGAGATAGACACAAGTTTTCTAGCTTCTATTATTTTAAACAATAATTTGGTTGGATAAATATAGCTGTAAACTAAAAATAGTTAGATTCAGGAAATAGATGGGAATTTCTAGATGTCACACCAAAGAGGGAAATCTGTTAAACCTAAACTCAGGCCAATTTGAATAACAAGACTGATGAGGTGCAGGTAGAAGGTGAGTCTTAATTTTTTAGATAAAGTCCAATATTTGGAGGAGTTAATACACTTGAATTGATCCACAGAGATAGGCAGGAATTTAACTGCTTCTTTTGAGGACCCCAGAAATACTTTCCAAATGTGAGAAGTAGACTATCCCTCCATGGGGTAAATACAGGGAAGCAAGCAGACAGCTTTCTGTGTCTTTTGAGATCCAGGAGAAGAAAAGTTAGTGGCCAATCAGGAATCAAATCCCCAAACCTGTGTGTAAAATAGGATTGGTCTTATTCTTTCCTCATGATATCCAGAAAGAAAATGGGTACTGATTGCTTCTGGGAGAGAGAGACAGAGAGAGAGAGAAAAGAAGACGAAGAAGAAGAAGAAGAAGAAGAAGAAGAAGAAGAAGAAGAAGAAGAAGAAGAAGAAGAAGAAGAAGAAGAATAGAGATTCTCTCCTTACCCAACATTAGATAGGCTCCTTGACTTCTCTTTCTACACCTTTGCTTTAAGCTTCATCAAGTCTAACCATGTCTAATAAGAAACCTCCCAAGTCACCCTCTTGTGAATCCCTCATCCTTCCCTTCAGAGCAGCCTGCTCTGCCTTCCACACACAAGCTGCTGGGTAGTCTTATCAAGAATTTTAATCATCCTTAATGTTCTTTGTTAGTAGCTTTCTGTGGATTTGCCCTCATGGGTTCTGTTTACAAAGCCTCACTTACCCTTGCTGCATTAGGAATGATGCCCTGTTCAGCACTGAGATCTTATCTAAATAGATGCTAGGTAAAAATCTGTTTTGATCATATAAAGTAATATATGGCTATTCCTTTTAAACAACATTGACTAAAACTCAGTTTGCAAGAAGTGAAACTCTGATTTCTTTTCATTTTTCCCTAGGCCACCATGTGTTATCTATCTCTGGATCAGTTTGTTTAAAGAACATGTACCCAACAAACACTGCTAATTAAGTAATTATCCTCCATGTGTTAACTTATTTTAATACTAAGACACATTAAAATGAAGACCTTTATGGAAGAAAAAAACCATATAATTGACTACACAGGCCTCAAAAACTAAGTGTGACTACAAAATTTCCTAAGCAATTATCATTAAAAAAAAAAAAGTTAAATGTCACTGTAGATATTCTCAGTAACTTTGTCAGTAGAATTCCCAGTTGAGTAACAATCTCAGTTAAACACACATTGTGGAAGTTGTACCTAATTTATAAGGTGGCAGCTTCATGAGAATGGAATAATAATGCCCCAAACTTGCAGAAAGAGTGAAACTCGGGTTTCCAAGATCATGTTAGTATGAAGGCACCGATTATATACATGATTGTGTAGCATACACTGTCAAAGTTGAGGGTCCTTTGGCATTGTTAATGCACACATAAAAGTCCCAGAGTCAGCTTCTCTATTTGAGTCATGCTGCTCTCTATGACATGAAATGCATACATCACACCATTGTATTCGTCAGTAATCACATTGAAAACTATTGTCTTTAAAGAAACATTTTCAATCATGACCCTATACATCAACTGTTAGATGCGTTGTCACATGCTTTTTCCTGAGAAGATCTGGTAAAGGAAGGAAAACCTAATAAGTTTAGATTTTCCCCATTGAAGTGTCTAGAAAGTAGAGTTCTGTGAACTAGACAGAGTTTCTCTGATTCTGCCTTTTTCTGCCAAATTTGAAAGGCCCTGTCAGTAGCAGTATTAGTTATTCTTCCTCTTACCATGATCAAATGGCCAGTAAGAAGCAGTTTGATGGACGGAGGTTATTATGACTTAACTCTTCCAGCAATTCGAGGAGATACAGTCCTTCACGGTGTGGATATAACCAGAGAACAAGATGACTGAAGTCAGGAAAAAGAGAATGAACAGGAAGTAGGCTAGATGACCAAACCTCAGAGTCTAATCACAGTGATGTACTTCTTCTAGCAAGATGTCAGCTTCTGAAGGGGTCAACCAGTTTCTAGACTAGTACTGTCCTATGGAAAGCAAGAGTTAAGTGCTTGAGTCTATAGGGTCATTTCACATTCAAACTACAAGAGAACCTATCACAGTGCAAACATAAGTAGGTCCTATTTTCACTACGCTTTCTATTTAGTTGTGTGTTAACATTTGTCTCTAGTCAATCCTGACAACGGTCAGCATCTTGCAGTTTTGGATGTAATGAGTGCACTTTAATCTCATCAAACATTAACATGAAAGCTCCTTGTGGGGGACCAAATAATTCTGTTATGGAATATTTTGGGGCCCAGCCTCCAGCTCCTGCAAACAGGAACACTGGAAAGCCCCGCCCACTATTGTATTGTTAATGCCAGTAAGGCTACAATTGTTTACCATGGTCTCAGGGTAATATGCCTCCTATTTGCATCTCTGTGGGCCTAAGCATCTGAATAGGCCTGTACCTGGGCAGAGAGGGAGGTGTATGAGTGACTAGGGAGGACAGGAGTTAGGGGCAAGAGCAACTAGAGCAGAGAGGAGAACAAAGAGAGAAATGGTTCCCTCTTGGTATTGGCAGGATGGTTAAGAAGCAGCAGAAAAAAATGGCTAATAAAGAAATGACTCTAGTTCTACAACATGGAACTGAGAGCTCTCTAAAGATGACAAGATGCCTGTGTTTGGTCTTTATAGACGCTGGGTTGCTAGGAGCTTCCAGCTCCACACCCCCCCAGCTCAGGCTGAACCTCATGGATTAAGGCTGAGACACACTGGGTCACGACAGCTCCTGGTATAGATGACTTATGAATCAGGTAACACTCAAAATCAGAGGAGACTCAGAGAGCACTGCTTTCAAAAGTGACCAATAAGTATCTATAGACAAACTGGAGAAAAGTACAGGAATCGCTGGATTGGTTACATCTAGATATTTCCCTTATTTGAACATGGTCTGACCAGTTAGTAGACACCGATTAGCCAAAGTTCAGGTGCTTGAGACTGGGTAAAATTCATCGGTTACAACATTATGCTCTAAAGTAGGTTTTTGCCTTGTTAACATTTTGGTAAATTGCTGCTTATTATGAAGAATCTGAAGGTTTAACTTGAGAACAGCAAACCAGACCTAAAATACTTTAGGTCAAATAATAGAAGCAACATTCTAATTATGAAGTAGCAATGAGATAATTTATGGTTGGGGGTCACCACAACAGGAGGAACTGTATTAAAGGGTCATGGCATTAGGAAGGTTGAGAACCACTGCTCTAACATAACATTCATTATCAGATGCTGTATTTGAACATCCAAACCTGCTGAGTTAACCCATTCCAGCACTATATAGTAGTGAAAGATTTCTGTGTTCCACTGTCTCATGTCTCATAGGCATCTTACGTACTACTGACAACTCAAGTGCCTCAGTTATAAATATGTGAATTCATCTCCTGCTTAGCTCACATTAATTATCTCCCATTTCTTAAGAGAAGAGGTCCTTGTCTCCTAGGATACCCTTAAATGTCAATTATTTAACAGTAAGCCCTTGATTTTAAGTACCAAATAAAATTCTTCCCATATAGGAAGTTTTCAGTGAGTTTATTTTAGAAGAATAAGTGACACATGAAACTATCCTCACATTAAACATTATTTTCACCGTCTTTGCTAACGTAGATGTCTTCCTAGTTCTGCCCAACAAGTTTAGTTTTTTTAAACCATGCTTCAAGGTTTGTTTGCAATTCCTTTCCCATCATAAAGCCTTCACAGGAAGAATCTGTGCCTCCTTAAGTATGTTCTTATAAGTTAATTTGCTTCGGAGATGCACTGACCATGTTCCACCTTGCAGTAAAGTTGACTTCAGATGTATCCTTTCATCTAGATAGACACTGGCTTTTAAGAACAGAGACCTTGACTCCACTCTCATCTTTTACCGTACCTAGAATTCCCACTTTAATGTTCTGCTTCAGGTTATTAGATTAAACTAAATATGCAATGATTTATGCATAATTTTTTCTGAAGGTCACATTTCAAGGCTAAAGTGGAGCTAAGGAATATGTAGCTAATATCTAAAATTTGCTGATTGTTTAGCTCAGCCTGACTCTCAGAAAAGTGGTATTATTTGCTTTCAATTTAGAGTAAATGAAAAGTAGACTAGACAGAGACCAGAAGAACACAGTGTTCAGAACAGCTGTACTGTGTTCTTGGCAGAAAAAGCTAAATTATAATTATAGATACGTTTCATCTTTCCTGCCTGTGCTTTCTTTTGAAGATGCTCTTCACTGCTCTGGGGATTTCTTCGTCCCTATAGGTCCAAGAGTAGATTTATTACTTTTGCTAACATCTATAGTGGCAAATATTTGGAGTCAGCCTAGAAAACTTAAAACTGATAAGAGAGTTAGTAACCACACTTCAAATTCAATATGTATCAACAATAATATGAAGACATGAAATTGCACTGTAGGCATGCCTTCCTATTAAGGATCCCAGTCATGCAAAAATAGTTGGAGTTATGAATGGGTCATGGATATTAAGAGCCAAAACTCAAAGTTTAAGTAAATTCTCTCAGCTCTAAGAGGAACCTCTTTGCTTGGTCTTTCAAATTTCTCTTTTTTGGGGGGCCCATTTTCTGTCTCCTGTTTTTATATTTTTTACCACTCTATCGTCTCAGTCTTGGCTTACTCAAATATATTTGTGTATGCATGTGAATGTGTGTGTAGGTTTGTTATATGAACATTCATGTGAAAGCCAGAGAAGTCTATTTTGGGTGTATTCCTCTATTATACTCCCCCTTTATATTTTGGGGCAAGGTGTTTCACTGGATTTAGAGTTTGCCAATTCAGTTTAGACTGGCTATCCAGGAAGCATGACATCCTTCCTGACTCTGGCTCCCCATTACTGGGATTAGAGGCTCACACTGTGCACCCAGTATTCTACTGCTTTGCTTATTCTTTTGCTGTTGTTTTCTTTTGTTTGGTTGGTTTGTTATTAATTTGAAGGCTGGTGCTAAAACTCAGGTCTTCCTGCTTATGCAGCAAGCACTTTGCCAACTAGACCTAGCCTTTTTATATAGTTTTAATAAGCATCCACTGTGTGCATAGCACCTTAATATACATAAAAATACTACCACCAAGCAATTTGTTTAATGTTAATAGACTTGTATGAAGCCATTTCTCAACAATGTCCAGGAAACTTGTTATTTTCTGGAAATACATACACAGGAGGTTTTCTGTTGTGGGATATACATAACACCGTGAGCCCCAAGTTTGTGTTTGCATTAATTAAATAAAATCACCTTGTGTCAGGAGGTGAAGCTAGTAGCTAGTTGACAGAAATTAATCATAGAGAGTAAATGGGAATCTGAAAGATTTATAGAAAGAACCACAGAAGTAGTATGGAATGACTTTGATTGAGTGTTGTGGTCTTTTTGTGTTTGGTGGAGTAGAAGGACACTATCTTTTGGAGAAAAGAGAAGGTCAGCTAGTTGCTCCTCAATCTCTCTGAGCTAGCAGGTTTTCACCCCAGCCTCTGACTCCCGAGTCTTATTGATCAATAGAACAATAGAGATTTAGTTAAAACGACATTTGGTGGTAGGGACAGGAGGTGGATTCAGAGGGACATAAAAGTCCCCTGGGAGCTGCCACTTTGGAGCCTCAGTAATTGGCTGAAACATCAGTAGATTCCAGTGCAGTTGCTGTGCTAGAAATAAAACAACAGGTTTCCACCTCAGACCAAATGTTACGTGTGTTCGGAGATAATAATCTTTGTAAGCTTAGATAGGGTTTCATGGTTATAATCAAGCAGTGCATTTGAGACTGTGGAAATAATAGGGAAACTCTAAGTAGTTAGCTCTCTAAGGAAAGGGAAAACAATACAAACAGGCAGAAGGAGAAGGCAAGGAAGAGGGGATAAGGAGTCATGCATGCTCAAGGATGCTGGAAATCTGTTCCTACAAAGGAAGCTTTCATTTGCAGGTATTAATCGGGATTAACCACTTCTTAAATGGAGAGATTGCCCCCTGTGTACTCAGCTTTCATTGCTGTGAGCACACAATGTATTCTCACCTAGAAGCAAATACATTTTCTGTGTACTGGGACTGGGACTAATAAACCTAATCTGGAGAACAGTTATTAAATAAGAATGAATTTTCTCCACAATATTGCTACATAAATAACCTACTAGAACAAGAAACACTGTAAAAATTTAACAGTGAAAAAAATTTCCCTCTTTTACTTATCTATTCTCATTTGCCCCAAATTCTCCACATCTCAAATTTGTATGTTTGCCTCAAAGGCATGTATTTTTGATCGGTAATATGAAGGTATTTGACAATTTTTGTATAACAGAAATGTTTGAATTTTATAATATGTTTGAAGATGAAGTTTCCAACACAGAATGGCAAGCTTAATATTGGCTCCACATTCTTCAAACTAAAACATTTTTTGATTTATCATATTTAATCTACATTCTTTTTAAAAAAGGTTTTACGTTTTTTGAGACAGGGTTTCCCTGTGTTGCTTTGGAGCCTGCCCTGGAACTCGCTCTTGTAGACCAGACCAATCTCAAATTCACAGAGATCTGCCTGCCTCTGCCTCCCCAGTGCTGGGATTAAAGGCATGAGCCATCAATACCCTGCTAATAAAGATCAAAATAGTAACTTTGAGTTTGGTACTTAGCACTCAGTAAATCTCATGTACACACAGGCTGTGATGTCAGAACAACTGACCTTAACAGGAAACTTTAGACCAGTTGTTTTCCAATACATTGTTGTGCTTTCAAAATGGGTGAGAAGGTAAAATAAGGACCACAGTCATGTTTTCTTCACACAGGCATAGATCCAACTCTTCCTTTGAAGAATGCCTCTGTTGCTAAAACACCTCTCTACTTTTGCAGGAGAATGTTGAAGGTGAAGACTGTAGCCGTTGCAAATCTGGCTTCTTCAACTTGCATAAGGACAATCCAAAAGGCTGTGATGAGTGCTTCTGTTCAGGGGTTTCAAACAGATGTCAGAGTTCCTACTGGACCTATGGCAATGTAAGGATGCCACTGCCCTCTGCATGCTGCCTCATGTCCTGCCCTGTGTCTGCCTTATTTGTTCTTTTGACTGAGACCTCTGTGAAGTAGATACAACCCTTGTCAGATCCCATGTGTGAAAACATAATGAAAATTATGTTGTTTTCATCCCAAGCACAAGATGTAGGAGAGAAAACATAAGATCACAATAGTAATATCCATTAACCAATATGATATACATGTCACTTAAGAAAACCTGTCTTTCCATCTCTTCAGCAATAACTGAGACCATCTTTTTCTAAAACAAACATGTATCACATGTCTACCCACATTTGCCCACCATGCTCCCCATTGCCTGTCTGTCTGCAGAGGGCCATTTTTCCCCTGGAGAAAATACGTGAGAGAAAAGTGGGATCTTTGGGAATTGTCATAGTTCCCTTGGCTGGATTTTGAGTGCAGAACATGTAGGAAGCAGGCTGGATGAAAAGACACTCAGAGTGAATGAAGAAGTAGATTGCGGAGAGACCACTGAGAAACTGTGGGGTATCTGGATAATTATTAACCGATTGTGAACAGCAGAGTGGCATATCAGAGTCATGTTTTACAGACTGATATTTTGAGAAGCTATCACCCAATCACTCCTTCCAGCTTTGATCTGCAAATTAATCCAGAGCACAGTCTTGAAATATTGTTCTGTCTATATAGATTTTAAGTCAAATTTGAAATGAGTAGATTCTGACTGTACTCTTATGCCTGACTGTGAATCTCTAGATACTTACCCAATGTATTGATTTCAAAGAAAACTTCAAAGAAATAATAACAAATGGACTCAAAGTCTAACTTCTTCACTTTGTTTACAGAGTCATGCTTAACAGTTCCTGACAACTCCACTGATGAATTTACGTTTCATGGTTTTTGAAGGGGCAGGGAACAGGTAGCACTCAAGTCCTGGTCTTCAGAACCTAGATCTATAATCGTACTGAGATGTCTGAAAACACCCGAAGGACAGACAGCTAATGTTAGAAAGGGGAACTATTTACTATTGTCTACTCAGTCAATGGCCTTTGACCTCATTTGGTCTTTGCTTTTGACCAAAGCAGTCATAGACATCCCAAAGCTTTAAAGATAAACAGAAGTCAAATAATCTCAACACAGAAAGAAAATTAAAAGTTATAATTAGCCTATATATTGTCAGCCTTATCACTCCAGTTGCTGTCAATCACTTGTAACACAATCTATACCTCAGGCAGTAGTATTCTGAAAGTGGTAGCCCCTATAGTGATTAACCTTGGCTATCAGCTTGATTAGATTGAGGGTTGAGTAAATGGATGGTTTATCCTCCTGTTCCATTAAGATGTTGTATAGAATATTGGGAGAGGGCAGGGATGCTGTAAGTTGGGCCTGGTAAGAAGAAGTAAGTCCAAGGGGTATGTTTTGGAAAGGGACATCAGACCATGGATTCTTTCTCTCTATACTTTACCAACTTGCCATCTTGAGTTAAATGACTCTTCACCACAATCTGACCACAGTGATGGACAAATCTTATGGCATCTAGAAGCAAAATAAATCCTTCCTACCTTAAGTTGTAACAGTGATAATAAAACTAATACAGCTAATACAGTTGTAGGAGATGTTGTCATGGCAACATTTGCTGGATTCAAATGACCTGGAACCTCAAAGCAGAAAATTTATAAAGTTGGAAGAATTGAAGTATTGAGTGAAACACTCCCTTTTAGGTCTTGTATGTATAATTTCCTTTCATCCTTGGCTTTAGGAATGCATATGCAACACTGTGAGACATTAGGTTTCATAAAACAGTACTAAATACTGCTGAACTGAAAAATGTAAAATTTCAAGTAGAATTACTTGATAAATTATATGACATTATAACCATTGTATAAGTTAAAATGAATTTCTATTTTTGGTTATGTTAGTAAAATGCTTGTCATGCAAACATGAGGGGCTGAATTTAAATCCCTAGGACTCATACAAATAGCTGGGAGCCGTGGGGGCACACAAATAACCCCATCACTTTAGGTAGGGGGTGGGGAAGCAGAGACGGAGGATCCGGGCTTAAAGGCCAGTCTAACCAAATCAACACCAGGGAGACTGAGAGCCCATGTCTTAAAAACTGAAAGGTAGAAAGCAATCGAGGAAGACAGTTGGTGATAATCTCTTACCTCTACCACATACACTCATGCATGTATCTGCATGCACATACATACAGACATATCTGCCATACATGTTTGCTCAGACACATGTGCAAACACAGACATAGTACTTGGAATCACATTTTAAAGAATAGTAAAAACATTATTACATAGCTCTGTCAAGATTCTCAAAAACATCAATTAAAAAATAAACAACAGATTCTATGTTAGTATATATGATAAGCTTGGTGATACACACATTATACCCAACTCCTATGTTTTTTAAGTGTCTGTAGCTTTTCCCCACTCCTAATTTCAAAAATAGCAGGTACTATGATGGAGAAAAATAAGCTACTGCTGTCTTTTGCCTGTGCCTGTGTTTGTTTTGTGTAACAGTGATGGTTATGTTTTCTTTAAGATTCAAGATATGCATGGCTGGTATCTCACAGACATCTCAGGCCGCATTCAGGTGGTTCCCCAGCTTGATAACCCAGACTCACCTCAGCAGATCAGTATTAGTAACTCTGAGGCCCGGCGATCCCTCCTGAATGGTTACTACTGGAGTGCACCACCTCCATATCTGGGAAACAAAGTAAGTCCATTTGTGACATTCTTCTTGAAACCGTATTTTAACTGACCTAGCTAGAAAGTGAGTTTTAATTACTTTTTTTCAAATTGAAATCAAATACCTACTATAATAGATTTCCAGAAGCCACTTAATCAGATAAGTTGGGCATTCTCCATGTAACACAACTGATAAAAAGTAGGAGACAACATAGGATTATTGCATTCTTAGATTTGCACATAGGTTCTAGGTAAGCTCTTTGAATGAGTGAATATTAATAAAATCCCAGAGTCTTTTGGGAAACATATTTTAGATATTGGAGGAAATGGTGTTGTGTTTATTTAAGTATAACTGCCTTAACAGTAGTGTAGGGTGACATTTTTTTTTTACAAAGTTCCCCTCATCTCTTTAGTTTTATTTCAAAATTGATAGGCAAGACAGTCCTTTTCCTTGTATCCAATATGTGTGTTAGTTAGAAAAATAGATTTATTATGCATCTAATTCAGTGTTTGATATGATGTATATGTAAACAACATACTTTTTAGAGTTTGGACAGAGAAGTACCCTGAAATTGCCCTTTTGAAAGCACATGTGGTTTTCAAGCTGACTCACACATGTAGAATGCACACACAGCAATAAACCTTGAAGGAGAGCAACCTTGAAAATTCAAGTGTGTGTGTGTGTGTGTGTGTGTGTGTGTGTGTGTGTGTGTGTGTGTGTGGTTTCTTTTTTGTTCATGAATCCTCGCTAGATGTATATTTTGGTATTTAGAATTCTGTTTTATTTTGCCAAATAGTTTGTTATAAACTAAATTTAATTATTTTGTGAATATTTTCCTGGTGTATGAAAATTAGTACCCTATCATAGATTAAGTTACCTCATTACAGAACCTAGTGATGGCAAAAATCTGGCAATGGGAAAATGATATCACCTGCCACCTCTAAGCACACATTGTTATCCTGGCTATAAGAAACTTTTCATTGATTAAGTAAACAAAATATTCTTACAATTGTTAAATGTATGGCATAACATGAGCATTGAAATAGAAATGATAGTACCTCATATACTGCTCAGTGAATGGGAACTGGTAATTTTAGCTGATTGAAACATTTTAACTCATAGCCAGGTTCTTATTTTTAACAGGCTTCTAAATGGTCCTACGAAAAAATGTGTAAATGAATAAAGTAGGTTTTCAATGAACATGCATTTTAAAATAGACAGCATATGTTGCATAAAATTCAATAGCTGTAATAAAAATGTAATTAAACTTTTATTTTCTAGGCCCTTTATGACATGAAGTCATTTTATCCTATCCTATTTAGAAACCTCCCATATCCCTGCCTTGAATTTCTTCTGTTTAACATTGCCAAAAAGTAAAAAATAAAAATAAACCTCTTTCCTTTTATTGCTGAAAGAATCTCAAGAAGAAATTTAGGTCAAAATCAGACACTTGTTTTCCTTTTTCTTTTCTTTCTTTCTTTTTTTTTTTGGTGGCATTATGCTAAAATTTATTTAAAGATAGTTACTAATAGTAATTACCATTACCATATTTTCCATCATTTCTTTTTTGGTCATATGCCTTTTCCTTCTGTTGGCTGAAAATCAAACCAACAGAAGGAAAGCAAGCAAATGGGATATTAAATAACATCAGAGCAAAGAATTTGGACTTCCTGTTCATAGTGGTTGGAACCCAAAGATAACTTCCCTTGTCTGGCCCTGCTGTTTCTTCTAACCACCCACAATGAAACACTTCATATTCCACAGCAGATCATTTTCACTTCACAAAGCCCTGCCTGCCAGTGTCCCCATTTCTATTCAGTGAGCAAAAACGATGGTAACAGAGTGTGCAAATTGTTTGACTATGGAAGGCATTTTTTAGTGTACCGTGGAAGCCCTCAGTGGTTTACTGTCAGCATTCTCAGTATGAATGAAACAATTTGCCTTAATAACTGAACCATATAAATTTTTGATACCACAATAATACTGCCAGCTCTCAGAAATTACCACAGTACATCTAAACTGTCATGTCACATCACGTAAATTATAGTCATGATGACACACTTAGCTTGCTTGATTTAATATCTTGCTAAGGAAATGGAAAATTGTAGGTCCTTGTTTGTAAATTCAATAAACCCGCTTTTTGAAACAGTTGAGGCTAAATTTTTTTGCCAGTAATTGCCGTTTGAGTAAGAGCCACTGCCGGAATCTGATAGGAATAGTAAGGACATCATGATTTTCTTTTACATGTGCTTAATCGCTGAGTTTTATTGATAGTCATGGTCTATAGGCTATGAGATATGATGTCTTCTCTACTTTCTTTGGTTAATTCCTAAGGTTAAAATTATTTATGAGATGTAATCACTTTTTCCTAAAAAGAAATGGGATAGATTCAGAAACATTTTTCTATTTCTTTAGTTATATAGCTGCTTGCAATAGAGGGAGAAAATGCTGGGCATATGCTCCAATAATAAAGCTGCCTCTACAGTTCTTCCTCTCTAACCTACCCTTCCCTAATCACACGCAGTAAAAGAGCCTCTTCCTAGGACACACTGTGATAACTTACAAGTCATCCTGCTTGTCATCAAACTCAAGAATGCAAGCTAATTTAATAAAGAATACCTTTTATCCTGTGAGACAACACTGCTTTGTGGAAAGTAAGGAGCTTTGGGTGTGTATGTGTGCATGCACTCAGGAGTGTTTGTGAATCATGCGTGAAGCCCAGAAGATTGTAGCCCATTTATGTACAGGTCAGCAATAATATTTCATCATCCCAACTATGAATTAATTCCTCAATAGTTATCATGACATGTTTTCCCCCTCTTACATGAACAGATATTAAGCACCACAGGCTGTTTATTTTTATGTAATTTTCCCATCATATTTTCAGTCCTCCAAGAGGGTTAAGTCAGATGGCCCCTGGGCTACAGTTGGTAGTATTTTATTTTCACAATCCTGGGTAAATGTTACTGCTTGTTTTTAGGGCACTTGTGCAAGTAGGGGTACGTGGGTCGGGGGGGAGGCAAAAGAGGAATGAGCTAGAGGACAGAGAACCCTGCTGGCTTTCTAAAAGCAGCTGCTGTTCAGAAACAGTTTGGGAATTTCAGAGTTAGGCTAATTTACTGCTTTGGTAAACTAAATGTTTCTGGAATACTGATGAAGTCATTTGCTTAAGGTTCCCCTAGTGGACTGAAATGGTTGGTGCAAAGTCCAAAAGCGTTTCTCTGGGGCTGTAAAGTTCTTGAGAAGCTGCTTCCTCGTGCTTGTTTCTGTTTTTATATGGCTGTTAAGCTTAAAATTCTGTCTTTGAACATTACTGAATTAACCTTACGAGACTTTTTTGACAAAGTCACTCTTATTACCCTTATATTGGATTTTTGTGGCTAGTTCAGAGAAACATTCAATAGTTTTTGCCAATAGTAATGCCTGCGGTTAGGCTGTAAGAATATGAACCTTATGAAGCCTTTCCATGTAGGAGCATCTTTGGCAAATCCCTTTGTTGTGCTCCCTGGATGTTCTTTGGAGAGCCCACATCACATCTGTGTATAGGAAGAAAATGGTTGCTGGAACTGTCCAGACCTCGTGGATCTTATTACATAAAAAAATCTGAGAAAATACTTTGATTGATAGTACATGCTTAAACAAACAAGAATCACAAAAATAAATTATTTTGATTAGGCTGTTGACATATGACCCCTGAGTGGGAGTTTGTGTGGGAATTGAAAGCAGATTTCAAGCTCATATGTTTAAAAAAGTTAAAACACTAACAGTAATCTTTCCACATTTCCCAACATTGTGGAGTTCAAGTAGGGCAGGATACTCACGCCTGAAGTCCAGAACTCAAGTGAGGAGGGAGGATCCCTTTGAGTTTGAGGTTAGCCATGTCATGGGTACAAAGTGATTCTAGGACAGACTGAGTGAGAGCCTGTCTCAAATAAAAGTAACCAATCAGTAGAATTTTACATTCTCTTCTCCACCGACAATTCCCCTGACTTGAATTTGGATTAAGACAAATGGATTAATTCAAATCAGCATGAATATGGAGAAAGACCTGGCCATAGAAGTTAAGAGGGTAAGTCAGCTGGTCATCATTTTTTTTAATTAAAAAAAATAAAAACCAATCAAGAAAGATTTAGAAATAAAAACTAATAAAGAAAGATTTAGAAATAGAGTGGAACCCAGGAAATATTTTTCTGCCTGCAATAACCCAGATAATTGTTAAGGATAAATGAGAAAATCCATGTTAAAAAAAGAAAAGACCAAAAAATCATTCATTGACTGTAGTTACTATGCAATCTGCTATGCAAAAGTACCTGTCCCCAAGAAGGAGTCAAGGTCACAAAGAATTATAGCAAAAACATGTCCTTGCTGTAATATTAGTTTGACACATATATCATTTCTCTCAGAAAATTAGTATATAAAAGAGCATTGTAAAGTTCACATGCATTTTGGGTCCCTTATTTTAGATTGAAATGTAACAGGCACAAAGATCACTTTTTAAAATTAACTGAGTAAGTTAAGTTAGGGAGGGAAACATTCAGTTTAATAACAAGTTGTACAAGAGAGAAAGGAGTTTTCTTAGTAGTATTTCAGTGTGAATATGTTGTGGTTTAGTAGACAACAAAACTATTAAATCTAGGACTTTAACAATAGAGGGATCACTCAGTTGGGAATTTTTGTTTTCACGTGTGGTAATATACAGTCAAAATAATTGACCAGTAAACCAAGATATCTCAAGTAGGAAAACAATGAAGGTACAATGCATATCTAAATGTGCACTACCCTTTGCAACTGAGCATTGTTCATACCTTTATTTTTAACTTCTTTGAGTCATTTAGATTTGCAATAAAAATACTAAAGCAACATGAAAGCACATGAGCAGAGTGTGGGAGACTGAGGTGGGAGTTCAATCTAGCCTGGGCTATAGAGTGAGATCCTATCTCATATAAAGAAAAAAAACCCCAAATATATGAATGTGTTTTAATATAAAAGAAACAAAGGAAAACCAAGAAGACAGGGACACAAACTTAATATCAGAAGGAATAGAATAAAAAAATTAAGGAAGATAGTGTAATAGCATGAAAAGAAATGTAAAGAAGGATATCTGTGATGATTTCATAATCAGTAAAGTGTCTACTGCACTAGCTCGAGGTCCTGAGTTCAAATCTCTAGCCTCCAAGTGAAAGCCACATGCAACAGCCTTCAACTCTAACCCTAGCACTTAGGTAGCAAAAATAGATGTGTTTCTGTAGCTCACTGGCCAGTTGTTCTATCTAAATTGACAAGCTCCAGATTTACTAAGGAACCCAGTCTCAAAAAATAAAGATGGAGGCCAATTTAGGGAGACACCTGGCATTCACCTTAGGCCTCCACATGCAAGAACACACATGTATACAAACAAATGCATATATGAGCCTACACACAAAAAATAAAAATTAAAATGACTTCAAAAATTACAGAGGAAGTAACAGAAGAGAAATAAGGTCAAAACATGAACATTCACATACTAGGTTTGAATAAGTTGAAAAAAATGACGAAATGCAACACAGTGAACTGACTTGGTAGAAAAACCGTTCACTGTCTTCAGTCTTATAAACAATGGGAGCTTTTTCTCATCCAGTTTTATGTGGCTTGATATATTTGGTCTAAATAAGACCTGATCAGAGAGGTAGAACATAGAACTCATCATCTAAAAGCGTGTATGAAAATAGAAGCAAATACCTTTTGGAAATCACTATTGATACAAAGATTTAAAAAGTTAATATAGCTAAGAGACTAATCCATGAATGCCCTGTTCCTATACGGATACTTAATTTTTAACCAAACTGCAAATCAATGACAGTAGGATAGACCATGGCTCTGAGGCTAAGAATTTTCTGCTGGGAAAAGGATAAGTTATGCACTCTTGCCTTTTACTGTGCATAAAAATGAATTCCACCTGGAAACAAAGATTAACATGTCACAACCATGCTCAATAAGCTCTATGAAGGTAATGCATTGGGATGTCTGGTTTTGACCATGGTTGACTAACAGGGTCTGGATTTACTTCCCTCCTTTGAGTCACAAGAACACTTGACTAAAATTATGCAACTGAACATCTTATAATACTTAGCATTGGATGCTAAGGTAAGTAAATCACTGAGAAAGACGAATCAAAGAATTCAGGTTTATAGATGCCTTAGATTAGTGAAGAACATTGAGGGAAAACCTCTATAGAGTATGGATATGCCAACCAGAAAGGCTGGCACGAATGGAGGCCAATTTAGCGAGAATCTGGTCAGCAGTATGCAAAGGAAGAACAAGCTGCAGAAGGTGAAGATGAAGAGCATGAGATCTACGTTACTGCAAGAAGGGAGCCAACTTTTCAATGGTAAATACATGAAGAAAGCCAGCTAAAGTTGTTGCTGTACAAGTCACCAAAAAGCAGTGGTTGGGAAAATGCCTGGAGCAGAACTTGTCCCCTGGAGTTGGTTTGCTTTCCCTTAATTCAGCCTGGAATGCCTCCATAGCAATGAAATGTCATAGGATAGTTTTTTAGTAGAGGGACTAAATTACGGTCAGACCACAACTACCCTTCATTCATGCTACCAAATCTTGAAGGCAAGCCTGGAAAGAGTGGAGTGAAAAGATTTGTCTGTTTTCAAAAAAAAAAAAAAAAAAAAAAAGGAACTGCATACCCAAACCAAGTCCAACTCAATTAAATTACAACAAAATTCAGTGTTTAACAATCCAAAATTCACCATGTCAGGTATCACATCAGATATTACAAGGCATGGGACACTTAAGAAGATGTAGAACTTGTAGAACCTATGAACCATCACCTGAAGCTAAATTTTGTCAAGGGAGGAGACCCAGCTATGACAGAATAACCATGACAAGGAGAGAGAGAATCTGATAGGAAGAGAGCAGAAAAAGAGGAAGCAGCCAGGGGTGTAGCAAGTGATAAAACATGCGGAGAAGAATAAAGACAAGAAACATAGCAGATTCCATCTGTGCCAACAACTGTGGACTTTGATGGAAGGAATAATCAGCTGGAAGGTGGACATGTGGCAATGACTGTGGAATTAGCTGGTTTATGTTAATTATAGGTAGGGAGACCTTTCCCCTTTCTGAGCAGCGGTATTCCCTTGCTAGGATCCCGGATGGCACAAAACGAGACAGGGAACTGAATAACATGCCTGCATTCACACATCTATCTGATTCCTTATGATAGATGCTTCAAACTCTTGCACCCATGACTTCTCTAACATGATGGGCTGTATCTTTGATATGTGAGCCAAATAAATCTCTTCCTACTTAAGATGATTTTGTCAGAGTCCTTTATCACACTAAGAGGAAAAGAAACTAAGAAACTGACAAGTTTGCAAAATGATCCTCGTGTTGGTGCCTCCCCAACCTCATGTGATAGTACTACCAGGCGGACCTTTTGGGAGGTGATTTACTCATTCTCTTGCAAATGGCTTCAGTGCCCTTATAAAAAAGGGTAAAGGGAACTGCACTGTCCCTTAAGATTGTTGTGCTTTTCTTTTTAAAAAGTGTTTTTCTAGAAAATATCGTTTTTCATACACTATATTCTGATTATCACTTCCTCTCCCTCTACTCCTCCCAGTTCCTCCACGCCTCCTCACCCATCTGGGCCCAACCCCCCTTTTTATGTCTCTTGTTAGAAAATAGATATACTAAAATAGAATAAGATAAAACAAAAGCAAACCCATCAGAATAGAACAAAACAGAAAGAAAAGAGCCCAAGAAAAGGCACAAGAAAGAGATATAGACACGGAGACCCACAAAATCCCATAAAAACACAAAACCAGAAGCCATAATATATAGCAGATAAGAAGCCTTCATCAGGTATTGAAGTACAGATGGTTTGATGTTAGACACACTATTTTCCAAACTGTGAACAATAAATTTATTTTGCTCATAAGTGGTCCAGTTTGTGGTATTTTGTTACAATAGTTGAATAGACTAAGATTTTGCAAACTAAAATACAATGCAAAGGTATTTTAAAGGTTTTTTTTTTTTGAGAGATGAAAGGCAGCAAAATAAGCAAGCTAGTACTGTCAGTACAGAATTTTTAGCAGACCAAAATATCTTTGAAAAATGAAGACAAAGAGTTTTCCAGAGAAATAAATCACAGAGAGGGCTACGTTTACAGGAGATGAAGAAACTTCTTCAGGCAAAAGCAGGAGCCATACCAGATGGAAATCTGTTCCTATAAGACAGATTATATGTATTAGAAAAATAAACAAAAATGTTTTTTTTTTCTTCCCTACTACTGCTAGCTAGAAGACCTATGGCCTGCTATGTTTAGCCCTCAGGTCAAACATAACATAACGTTTATTGAATAAATGACCAAAGACAGCAACTTAAGCTAGAGCTTCAACTACTCCTTGTGTAAAACTCCTCTCTAAACTTGGAAAAAGGAAGACGGCAGCACAGCAAGCGTGTTTAAAGAAAGCTTCCCGTGCCCTCCAACACTTCTTATCTCAAAACTAAAGAGAACAACCATGCATCATTCAAAAGGCAATTTTATATCTCTTTTTTATCATTTATTCTTCTCTCCTACATTACATCCCAAGCATCAGTCACCTTCTCCTCAACCTCCCCACTCCTACACATCCGCCCCTCCTCTGTTTCCCTTTAGAAAATTGTTGTAATTTTAAATTTTGAAAGGGGATCATAAAAAGGGGGGATGTTGAAGACCTGCCTCTGGAGACAGGAGCAGCAAGAGAGTGGAAAGAGAGAGGGGGGTAGGAGGGAGACAGACAGAGAGACAGACAGGGGATGGGAGGTGGGCAGGGCCCTTTTAAAAGGGAACCTAGTGAATGGGCACAGGTGCTGCTCTTAGTGGCAGGAGCAGCAGGAGTATCCTGTCAGAATTCCAAAGGCAGAGCAGTACAAAAGCCTAAATACTAACAAAAACAGCAGCCCCCTACTCCCAGGAATATCAACCGAATATAGCACAACAAGTTAAAATAAGACTAGGCAAACACTCTCATTTCAAGGCTGGAAGAGGCAACCCAGGAGGAGAAAAATGGACCCAAGAGCAGGCCAAAGAATTAGAGACAACTCTTCCCACTTCCACTGCTAGGAGTCCCACAAGAACACCACGCTACACAAAGGTAACATGTGTGCAGAGGGCCTAGCTCAGACCCATACAGGATCTGTGAATATTGCTTCACTCTCAGTGAGTCCCAGTCAGTCCTCTTAGTTGATACTGTGTGGTCTTCAGCCCCTCTTGCCCCTACATTCCTCGATATTGCTTCTTGGCCTTTTGGCTAAGATCAAGTGTAGTATCTATTCTTATCAGTTCAATATCTATCCCTTAAGGTAAAACGGTCTGTCTTACTTCTGGATTCCATTCAACAACACTTTACACTTAAATTCCATGCACAGCCTAGTAGTAGACTATGAGAGCCAATGGATTGATGGCTTTGACAAACTAGCCAGTTCTATATAGGACAAACCCTCCAAATTCAGTCTGCCACTGGGAAAGGGCTAACTTCAAGTGCAGTTTGCCTGTCATGCCCAGGGAGATGGCCATTAACAAGCCAGAGAGAGAGGCCTGAATCAGGTCCTTCTTCACAGCCCTCAGAAGGGAACATCCTTGACAATAATTTGCTTCCAGACCAGTTTCCCACTCTTCATTTCGATGAAAACTGACTGAAAAGTGTTATGTGTGGTAATATTTGAAGTAACATTGGTTACTGTTTTATTCTATTTATCTTATCTAGACATGAGTTAGACAGTGAATATTTGTTAGTGCTGTGATCCATTCAATCTTGGCTACCATGATATACAAAATAAGAGCTAGGACATACTTCAGAATTACATAAAGTTCTAAAACATGCCCTAGGCACATAGAATGTCTTTAGCAAATATAATTTGCTTTGTGATTTTTTTCGGTCGATATTTTCTGTGATTTGTTTGTTTGTTTGTTTTTCAAGACAGGATTTCTCTGTGTAGCTTTGGAGCCTATCCTGGCACTCGAAATGGAGATCGGCCTGCCTCTGTCTCCCGAGTGCTGGGATTAAAGGCGTGAGCTGACCAACGCCCGGCTGACATTTTCTGTGATAATTTTTTTCTTTTAGAATCACTCTTATTTACATATCATTCCCCCTGTGATAATTTACATTAGATGTATGTGATCTTCATATCAGAAAAATATTTTTGTTAAAGAATACTTCTTTGCATACCTATTTGTTGCTCACACAATGCCTGATGGTAGTGATAGCATTATAAATGAAGACAGACAGTTTGAAAGTTCATTTTTAACAAGTAAAAAGATTATATAACTTAAATGTCAGCCTTACAACAAAGAGAAATAGCCAGTCTTAGAAGTGCCTGCAGAACATTTTGCACTTTATCTTGAATATCTCAGAGTAGAGCTAATACATATCATGTCATCTCATCCAAAACAAGTGACATAAGTGTCCCACTGCTTCTTTCTTCACTGAAGACTTGGCAGTAAAAGGGTTTGTGTATCTTTTACTCCTCAGTCCAAGATTAAAGTAATAAATTCCAAAACTGCAGTCAGTATCTCATAACAATACTAATACAAGTGAAAATGAAGCAACTAAGGTGGACCCCAACTCAGTATAACCAGGTTCATTGCATGAGAGGAAGTGTGGGACAGACAGGCAAACAAACAGGAACAGTGGCATATGAACATGAAGACATCTGTCTTCATGCAAGGAGAGATGTCTGCAACACACTCTTCTTTCTCAGCTATGACAACCTCTCAGTGTCCTATGACTAGCTTCTGAAGCCATGAGGATGTCAATTTCTATTATTTAAACTGCCCGGTCCACAACATTTGTTATGACAGCCTTAGCAAACCAGGTAATAAAATATTAATGATTTTTAAAACCCAATGGCTTTCATTCTTGGTATAATATTTGCCAAACAACTGGCAGTTTGTCAATTCTGTAAAGAAATCATGGAACTAGGTAAGAGCAAGACCTGGAGTCAAATAGAAAATAATAGTCAACAGATGTGAATGAACAGTTCCAAGTAGAGGAAAGAAAATGGCCCTAAAAATAAGGAATTGTGTTCACTTGTTTCATAATATGGTAATTACCCTGAGTAGACATTTTTTCATTCACCATACCATAAAGGTTAGAAAACAGATAGCATGCTCTTTAATGAGGGCCTAAAGAAACAGATCCTCATCAGTTGGCAATTGGAATATACATTGATGACTTCACTGAAGCCACAAATGCATATGTTCCCATGAACTTCCCTTCCAGGGGCACAGCCTAGAAGTCCATATACCTGTGTGCAGTGTCATGAATGGATCTTAGCCACAGAAATGTCTATTGATCAACGAGTGATAAAATCAATGTTGTCATAGCCATATAATCAAACAGCATGTAATAAATAAACCAGAATTCCTATGCTTAGTAATTGCAAAATTACATGGAGTGTTATATATAGAGAATATCCTTAAGTGGTTAAACAGATGTGATATATATCACATACTAGATGACTAGTATTCATCTTCAAGTAGAAAAAAAAGAATATATATTTGTACTTGTAAGGTTGCTTGGCTATTTAGAGTCACATCTAGTTCTTGAATTGAGATGAACTTGTGTTGAAGACTATTCTATTTCTCTTCTCAAGAAGAAAAACACCATCCAATTTGTAAAACAAGACATGTTGACTAAAACAACTTTAATTCATATTTATAATTTAGTCTGCTACAAGCTGTTATTATTTTTCCTTCTACACTTTGCTGTAAAAATTGTTCCTTAAATGTAATCCCTTAATGCGTATTAAGGGCCCAGTCCTATCTGCTAAACAGTGGTTGTCATGCTTAATTAATCTCGGGGATTCAATAGCAGGTCTCATATCTTTCCAGATTCTTTAGTAAAACCTGCTTTTTGCAGCAGGGACTTGTGGGGAAGTACACAGTTGACACTTTTATTTTTGTGTCATCCTGTCACTCCCAGAAGTGGCAGCTGTGTCAGAACAGGCGCTGTCTTATCTGGCTTATTCTAAAGCTCCCTCTCTATCACCTGAGTCTGGGATGCTGAGCGGCCCACATCTCACATTTGCCACATTGCAGAGGGAGTTAGGACCCCAATCTGAAATGTGATGAATTATTAAACAGGTAGTTTGTGGGTGATTGAAAATTACCTGCAAAAGAGTGCTTATCTCCTTGAGGCACATCGAAAGCTAGCAGAATTGAGCCAATTAGACTGACTGTCTCTTCAATGAGTTGTGACCTATCTATGGTAATGACTTATTATGATGATAAATGAACCCATCTCTCAAACTGAAGCCTGAGTACACACTTCAGCAGTTTCCTTGAATCATGAGGCCATTACCTCTCAGCCTCAGATCGACAGCAGTGACAGCCACAGAGGCAGAGAGCACACATGACTAGACACAGATGACTGTTTCACCGTGATGGATATATTCGCAGCAATTTCCAAAGAAATGGACCTTCCTTGTGCCTCGTGTGTTGACACCTGAAAGAGTTATCACACTGGCTTCCTTCATTAGGAAACACCCCTCCCCGGGTGTAATGCTCTGAGATAACTGGAATGGGGATTCTCATTTGTTAAGTTTTTGGTTGTTTATAGTGTTTGAATATTTCATTCTTCTCAGTCTCTTGGTTGTATAAAAGTTCCAAAGAAAAATATTTTCTTTCACTGAACACAAATGAATAAATGATTATGGTTCTGAAGGAAAGAACTTCACCCATTAAATTTAACATTTTATCTTTCATGTGGGTTGGAGAAACTATGCCGAATCTCCTTTTTCTTTATGGAGAAATTTTATCACTCAAACATACATGCTTTGACTTGGGACTGTGAAGGAGTGTCAAAAATTATGTAGGTAGTTACTGAAGCTGGATAGTTTTAATATGCTGCTATAACCATCTTTTTGGCCTTAGGAGAACTTGATACAAAACTTATTTCATTATATATGCAGATATTATACTTATATGTATATATGCAAATATGTCTAGTAATAGAGTCTTCTGATTTCTTACAAAGTATTAGACAATTTTTGGCTTATAAATTCCCCAAATTCTGAAAAATAACTCTTGTTTTGGAGAAACCGTGAGGAGAGACTACATCTTGACTAACTTGAAATAGCTCAGAAGGGGAAGAGGTTGGGGCTTATAGGCTTTAGGGGAAATGGGCAGTTTTGAAGCAGTTCCTGCATGACAGGTAACTCTCTGGGACTATTCAGAGCACATGGCATTTATGGCATTTGTCAATAAGTTGAGGCAAAGATCCTGAATCACATATTGAAGAAGCTGATATAAATCTCTAAGTATGTTACTTTAGGTGGATCTTAGTTGAGGAAGAAAATTGTCTTGGTGCTTACTCAAGCATGTATTTATTTATTTACAAATAAGGAATAGAGATTATGTACACCCCAATATTGCTTAACATGGGAACAAAGGATCCTGCTGGCCTTAGTTCTTACAGCAGCTTTAAGAAATCTGTGTAGTAACTTTGTTTCAATATACACACTTTCCTTCCAGTGCAAAGCGGATTAACATCAACACCTCCTTCAAAGAGCTATTTTAAGGATTAAATAAATTAACAAGCATTCATCAGTCAAGATAGGACTTGGAAAATAATAAACACCTGCCAGAAGCTATTATTGTTAACTCTAATTGTGCCTTTTGCCACTGAGGTTTACAACTATTCCCCAAAACAAGAAAAATGAAAATGGGAGCAAGGATAAGGTGGAAGGGAGGGGAAGAGAAAAGTAAGGTAGGAAGACGGGGAATGGAAAGGGAGGGAAGAAGAAAACAGAGTGGAAAAGGAAGGGGGAAACAGGAAGAGTGAAATAAAATAGAGCATGGAAGGAAATGGATGGGAAGGGTCCATTGATGTATAGTTAATTTTTGAGTATTTTGATTGTGAAGTGACAATCAGAAGTTCTTATTCCATTTGCAAAGTGGTGCTGTGGTAGGAGAGTGGCCATTCTCTCTAATTTTCATCTGAACCTGGATTTGAGGGGATCATCAGCTTCATCGATCCAGAAAATGTCCTCTGTAATGAAATCGAGTGGAAACCCACAGGCAAGAAGTTTGGTAGGCCACTGAAGGTCCTCCAGGCGGTTCACTGCCTTAAGCTTGTTTCTACCCACAGCACAGAAGGAAAAAGAACAGTGTGTTGCTGTTTTGATATCAAATAATTTTAAATTTGGATGTAATAGTATTGTTTAAAGATTAAAGTACTTTGGCTTTTTCCCTCCATCCAAGTGCAGTCCAGAGATAGAATTTCAATATGGTAACACATAATCTTACTTACGTTCTTGAGGAAGACTCTTTCCTAACTTTAAAGTATAGTAATTCAATGTATCTCACTGTCTGGCAGTTACATGGAGGATGATGGATAGCATACTGGTTTGAAAGTAAACCCTGTCTTTTGTGCCAAGCTCTTGATCTTTGTGTCAGTAAAGCTATTTAGGCTAGAGAGAATGTTAACTATGCTGGGAATGAAGCCCACAACAGCTTGATTCCTTAGGCACAGCCTGGTCAGGGTTTAACTCCATCTTCCTGACTCACACAGTGTAGTATTTTTACTAAAAAGAGACAGACCAGCTTAAGGAGTTGAGAAAATACTTAAATCTAAGTCTGTTTTTGAAAATGAGTTCTATTAATAGCCATAGCAGTCTCTGATGGGTGCCTCTCCATCCACTCAGTGTCAGTGTCAGGAATCTAGAGTCTTTACAATAAACATCCACACTGATACCTTGTCCCAGAAGACTTGAACAAATACCTGAGAGTTTATATTTTTGTTGAAATTCTCCCTCCCTCCTTCTCTTCCCTCTCTCTTCTTCTCCCCCCTCCCTTCTTCTCTCCCCCCTCCATTCTCCCTCTATCTCTCCTTTCTTGAGTGGAGACAGAGACAGAAAGAGAGAGAGAGAGAGAGAGAGAGAGAGAGAGAGAGAGAGAGAGAGTTGCTTGTGAGCAATTTTGTACATGTAGGTCAGAAGATATTTTCAGCTGTTAGTTCTAGCCATCCACCTTGCTTAAGATGGCATCTTTTTGTTGTTCCCAGCTGTGTGTTCAAGGTTAGGTGGCCAGTCAGCTTCCATGGAGACTGCTGTCTCTGCTTCCTACCTTGTTATAGAAACACTAAGTTACTGTGTCCTACTTTGATGTGGTATATAAGGATTCAAAGTCAGGTCACCACATGGGTGCAAGCATCTTATTAACAGAACCAACTCTGCAACCCCAAAATCTATGGTCTTAACAACCTTCCCATCACACTCTTCATGGACAAATATGAGCTACTCCTTTAGGGTGACTTCTAAAACTTCATCTGTAGATGGTTCTACAAACATAAGTTTTCCAAGGCTTAAGAAAATTTGCTGTAACATGCTTTATTTGAATTCAGAGGCCAGCTTTATGATCTAATAGTTTAGCATGTACAAGAAATCCCTCAAATAATTATCTTTTAGCTACCACTACAAAATATGCAAATTTAAATTTATTATCAGATTCATTATAAACAGAATAATCTAGGCACAGACATTCACACAGGAAGAAAATTAATCTCAGCAAGCAGCTGTTTTCTTTTAAAGCAGGAAGTCTGAAATGCACAGCCATTAATGTTTGGAATGAGGAAGAAGTGAGACTTGGCTGTAACAGAATGTTTTGAGGGGGTTGGGAACAGTTTCATTTCCTACAAAGGCTTCTAACTTGCCCCAAGTTTGTTAAGAGTGTTACTATCTGGAGACTGCTACTGCAAGACAAGTACCAACAGAGGCAAACCCTTGACTTCACTCACACAGCATCAATTCCTGATAATCTGAAAGTTTATAGTTTCTCAGCAAAGGACTCAGTTTACCAATAAAATCGTGTTTTGGATGTGTGTGTGTGTGTGTGTGTGTGTGTGTGTGTGTGTGTGTGTGTGTGTAAGTGTACCCATGCTTGAAAGATCAGAGGACAACCCTCTGGAGTAGGGTCTCTCTGACTACCTTATCGAATCTGGGTTTCAAATTCGAGTCATCGTGTCTGTGTGCAGTTGCCTCTGCCCAATAAGCAGACTCTTAAACAAAATATTTAATTGAATGACCATTCAAAATACACAAAAGTGACAGGTCTGCTGAAGATATAGAGGGGATGGGATAGCTCAGGTTAGCGGAGGTAGGGGTGGCTCTTACTGTGGAGACAGGTGGGATATCACACAGGGTAGAAGGATATAGGAATAGTTCTGGCTTTCAGAGGGAGGGATGGATGCTGCTTGTTTCACCAGAAAGTAAGGACACTGATTAGAAAAGAGTGAGGTTGGCGTATGCTCAAGGAGATGGGGGTGTGGCATCAAATGCTGATGGATGACACGGGATTCAAGATGGGTGAGAAAATCTCTGATTGCAGGGGAGATGGAGATGGTGTTGGTTATGGGGCCACAGGACAGGACCTGGTTACAGCATCTGACATGGAACATTTTAGTTAAAGTGGGAGATTGTGATCATGGCTGAGACAGGACCGTGGTGTTAGTGGTAGATGTGTAGGTGACTGAGTTAGGCACTCTACTTGCATCTATACCTCCAGTGCTCATCTGGTTTCCCCTAAAGAAAGTCTAATTCGGGAGAAACATGTGAAAACAAACAGATTGTGTGACTCAGAAGTCTTGTGCGGATTTCAAAACCTTTGATTCTAACATTCTATAGAATCATTCACTCAGTTAGGAAATAATAACTCTTCCAAGTGTGGGAAAGACACCATCTAACAACGGCTGAAAAGAGAAAAGTTTTCCCCAGCTGAGCTATTCTCCACGTCCAGATGCACTGATGAAACATACGCCCAGCCGCAGACAATGTGAGAAGTGTCAAGCACAGCAACTAAGATGATTCAAGACCTTGAACAACCAGTGTTTGGGACACATCGCTTTCTGCCTAGATTGCAGAAAAAGCCATTGAACTTTCTTTCTACCTTTACCTCCCAGCTCTAGAATGCTATTCACATACCAGATGGAGGGGTGCTTTAGGAGCCTCACATCTGACCGCCTATCCCTTCCTTAAGAAGCTTTAATAAAACCAGAAAACCCAGGAAAACCAGAGGGCTTTCTACACTCACAGCCTCCTTGAAGCTTAAGAAGCCAGTAGTCCACCATTAAATGCCCATAAATATCTAATACTTTCTCAGTTTTCATGATTCAGCATTCCTTTTGTGGGGTGTTTCATCCACAGTTTTCCTGACTGATTGGCTTCAGTTAATCCTAAACAATGAAGATCAGGTGTTGAGTTCTATAGGAATCATCTCTGACAGGTCTTTCTGGCTTAGGCCTTCCACTGAGACCTCCCCACACCCAGAGACATTCCCTTTGGACTCGCTAATAAATTTGTTAGTCCCTCAACACTTAAAACTGTGTTCTGTGCTCCCAGAAGCACACAGATTGCTTCAGATGGCTCCACAATCCCCATCGAGTGAATAGATAGGTGTTTCTGTGTTAACAGTTATTATTTCTATTTCCTTAGGAAATGAGAAGGGGAAAATGTAGGTTGAATTCTCTTTCAAAAAAGTTGGAAACCTCTTTAAAACTCCCTGCTTGGAATTTACTAAGATGTGTCTGAGTAGATCATCTAAATATTCATATACACATAAAATACATCTGGAGTCATTTAAGTCCGTATCTGTTCAGAGCCAAAGGGGAGGCCAGAATAGTCCTCTAAATTCCTTCCCAACCTTCAAATTTTCTGAGTCTGTAGAGTGCTAGGTGGTGGGTAAATGTCATTTCCTATGGGTGCTGGAGGAATTTTGGATGTGAACATTTACAAATAAGCAAAGTTCCAGGGCTGAGAAAACTGTGAGTGTTACTCTATTAAGTGATTTCTTCACCCTGTTGTGTTGTGACATGGCATCTCAATGTTCTCTGTGGTCCAACCATTACAGGCCAGAAGGGAGTATGGACTGATAGGGATTCCTTTCACCTCTTAAGTCAATGTGTTTTTATCTGTTACCTGTTTTGCATTTTGGCAACACCTGGAATAGAATGTAGAAAGGGAGAAGCCAAGTGGTTAAGTCATTTGAATAAAAATTCACAACTTCTCCTGAGTCCAAGCACACACAGAATATGACTTCTTGACATCCTCTCAGACACCTTTTATGTTTCAATGCAAGATGTAAAAATGTAAACAAAACAAAAACAGTGTGCCACTCTATCAGCAAAATAGGTTAAAATCAGGTAATTTAGTTTCAAACTTCAAGTTTATGCCATCAAATTTAAGAATTTGGTTAAAATTAACTTAATCTGTTTACATTTAGGAAGCAGCTGTCTTTCAAGATAGTAAAATAAACAGATACACTATTTGGTCAGCTGTAGCTTGCAATTTAGAGGCTTGATTTAATACTGTTTAGTCTGCCTTGTTCTAAAATATGCTATTCAATAGAAGTGTGTGCATTTTAAAGTATTTCAAGTGTTCATTGTGGCTTTCTAGATGTAACCATCTTTCAATTACTCTGCATTCACTGATCAAAAATGACCCTAATTTTTCTTCTGTGTGTGTGTGTGTGTGTGTGTGTGTGTGTGTGTGTGTGTGTGTTTACAGATAGATGTGTGTACACATGTATGTGGACACTAGAGTTCTATATTGGATGTCTTCATCAATCTCACCCTCAATTGTAACTCATCTATTCAGGTTTGCTGAGTGTCCCCTGGGCCCTAAATATCTACCACATCTGCCTCCCTAGTGCTGGAATTATGGCTGGTGCTACTATCCTACCTTTTTATTTGGGCGCTAACAATACAGGTCCTCATGTTGGCTCAGCAAGAACTTCACCTACTGAGTCATCTTTCCAGCCATGTCAGTATATGTTTTCTAAGACACATGTTACTTTCAGATTTAAATTTTTAAGTGAAAAAAAAATGGCATGGACTCTGGTCATCATCACTTTTTCCACTGCTTTGCCTTTTTTACAGATGTCCTAAGCAGACTTTTCTGACTGACTTTTTTACTTTGTAATATGCATCAAACTTCCTTCTTTGTGCTTTCATGGCCAATAGCTAATTCGATTTAGAAAGAATAATGTTCCTTTCCCAGGCTGGGACTCAGGTTAGTTATCCCTTTATCTACTGAAGGGCATCCTAGTTAGATCCAAATTTTGTCAGTGTCCATATAGCTGGGCTGTAAAGGTTGTGTGATATTTTGATCTCATTCTGAGAGTAAAGTTTGCTTTGAATCAGAGGGCAGAGCTAGCTACTCGCTGACCAAAATTAACCATGGAGGTTTTGGTGAATTGTGGACAGACAGACAGGAAGTACTAGGGCAGGGCTTAGAGAGGGACTTGGCCCTTTTGGATGGAGGAACAAAAGCAAGTTCACTGGTCAGATGGAGTTCACTGGTCACTTCTCTGATCATTCAGGTTTTTACACCAATATCTGACTCCTGAGATTTTATTCATTAAAGAATAATTAGATAAATGTATCATCTGGTACCCAGTGTAGGGCTCCATTTCTAGGTGGATTTTCCTGTCCCACCTGCTAACACCTAAATAAGGTGAGCTTTCTTGTTTTCATATCTTTACTGACATTCTATTGCCATTATTTTGCACATAAGGCATTCTAATAGGTGTGTAGTAATACTTTGTTGTTTTGACTTATTTTTCTGTAATAAATTATGATATTGAGTATCTCTTCATATGCTTAAGTTTCATGTGTATATAATATTCTACAAGGTGTCTTCATGTGTTTGCCCAATTTTGATTCTCCATATTCATTTTTGTGCTATTGATATTGAAGAAATCATTGAATATTTTGGAAAATATTTTTATCAGGTATAATCTTTTGCAAATACTTTCTTCCCATCTGTAGCTTGCCTTATCATTGATTTAACACCTTTTTGCTGAGAATATATGGTTTTTACTTTTGGTAAAACTGTAACCTATACATATGAAGGTTATGGATAAAATAATAATTCATGTGAATAGGAACAATAATGGTTGAGTGTGCCCAAAATCAGCTCACAATGTGATAAAATCTCCAATGAGAACGATTTCACTTTGGAATTTGTAGAAAACTCACAGAGCAAATGGGAAACATAAACTTTGATTGTACCATCCTGGTAACCTGCAGCAACTTTCCACGGAATAAATAACAGTGTGGAGATAACAATTTCATCATTTATATTTCATGAAAATGTTCTTTTGTTTTCTTGTCAGTTTGATGGTAGAAGAACATCCTTGAGGGCAAAACATGTCTTATATGTTTGGACTGCCTAGAGCAGAATCTGGTATGTTATATAAATAATAAGTAATCTCTGTAATTAAAATGATGTTCTTTGGAATAAAGATGGAGACACATGGTTATCTGAATAGCCTTGAGCTAGCTTTTACAATAAGTAGATTTTTATTTTTCTGGAATATGTAATGAATCATGCTGTGTTGCCAGTAATTATTAATTAATGGTTAAAATACAAAGGACAATTTCTTGGAGGTAAGGGATAATCTACTTTATGACTAAAGGTATTTGTCATGAAGATGCAAACTACTGTTGAATTTAAAGAGCTGTGTGGTATCTATTTTCATTCTTAGAGAATGCTGTTCTTTCTTTTTACTATTATAGTAAATATTAATAGATAATAAAATAAAGCCAGTAAAATAAAATTTTCAGTATTTATGAGGTAGACTTTCTGGTGCCAAATTAGAAAGTATTTTTATGATATTTAAAATACTTAGAAGGAGGTATAATTATCAGGAACTCACTATTTCATAAGCTTGTTTTAAGGTCTTCATCTTAAAAATTGTATTTGGAGCAAGAAAGTAAACTATGTAATTATATTCTTAAAACACTAGGTAAATCAGGAGTGCATTTAAAATACAAAATAAACAATTTGAAAATTACTACTTTCTACAATACTTCTTTTTGTGTACAAGGCCAAATATCAGTTGTCTATAGTCTACGGTTTGTAATTATATTAATTGTATAAATACACCAAAAACAGAAATGGTTTGGGAAGTCTTTCAGCATGTAGCTCCTCTCTGTGTGTCATAGTTGGCTTTCTCTTTAAGTCAAAGAAACATGAGTCAAGCAGTGCATTGCTCTACCCAAAGACTGTCCTTCTGTGGGCATGTCCTCTGTTGTCAGGTCACAAGGAAATTCAAATCTTTCATTTTGTTCATATGGCAACAAGAAGTGCTTCCTCCTTCAAATTATGATCTGAAGGGTCTGAAATGTTGTTTTTGAATATATTTCCCATTGAAAGAGAAATCAAACTAAAGTTCCTGGGAAGCTCCAGTATGTAATGTATTCTAGACTCATTCATAGATGAACACAGTTACCTATTTATATCTTGGGGTCTAGTCAACTACTGTGACTTGAGATGAGTCTGAAGCTCAGATACAGATGAGCCTCATAAAGTTTCCCAGCATACTTTGCTTGTCATTGTCCTTTGAGAACAATGCATTTGGGCAATGACATAGAGTACATATTCAGCAGATTCCTAACACCAGGGAGAGTCTAAAAGGACATTCTCTCTTTGTCCCTTAAAAGTAACAAAGAGGGAAGTTGTGACCACGTGTGAGCCCATTAGACCTATTTGAAGATCAAAAGCTTTTGCCTCACAGCACTTGAGTTGGCCAGAATTTATTGATTTCTTTTCAAACACAGAAACATCAAGTTTTCATCATCTTTTCAGTCATTTTAATGCAAGAAAAGAAAATGAGAGTAATGAATCAAAGCTTAAAGATTTGAAATATGAACTAGATTAATACAGATAATATGCCCAAATCCATTATTTCAGATGACATTAAGAGCAGCTTTGCCATTACTACAGATGGTGTCCCAATTAACTCCTAATATATCAAAAACAAGAGTGGATTCATATTTGCAGTAATCTAATGATATTTGAACTGAACTGTTTTATTCTATTGTGAGAAAGTTGAGTGTTTCGTCTCCTCTAAACTCAAAACAGCTTACTGGAAGAAACAGTGTCTTGATGACCTGATGGTGACCTTCAATGTACTCATGTCCTTACAGACAATAGCTGTTCAGTGGACTCACTGTACCCAATAAAATTGACAAAATCTTAGTTTAAAGAGTTGTGTTTCCATTCAATGTACTTATGAAAATTATAGAACCTATCATGAAAAATGAGACAGTTATATCTGGTTGTTAAAACCTTGGGGAAACCTGTAAATTAAATGCAAACTATCTTTGCAATATGAAACAGCAATAGGCTCAAGTTAAAATAACGATTTTTCACAGTCTTCTATAACATTCATTAAATGCCTAATATTATCCAGTACCTTCTGAAAATTAATGATAACAAAAAGATTGTAGTTATTATAACATTATCATATAGTCAGAGGTAAAACAAATGGGAGAATTATGGTGATCTAAGTATAGAAGTAATTTGAATCAGGGACAAGATGAAATTATATATTTAAGACAGGCAGTGTTGCTCACTTTCCATACTTTATATCCAATGAAATTATACAGATAGATAACATTTTCATTTTCAAACGCTTAAATTTCAATGTATGTTCAGTTTTGTCAAACAGAAGCTACTGTTAATTAAATGTATTACTGAATGACAAATTAATACTATCAAAGATATGTATATAAGACCCTATGCTTACACAGTTAGGGTAATAAAATGGTGGCGGTAACTGGGTACAGCTTAGGTTTTCCCCGTTTTTTTGACATAGATCTCATGATGTACTCCAGGCTGGGTAGAAACTAGAAATCCTCAGTTTCTCCTCTGGGGGCAGGGATTAAGGCTGGTGCCACCACATCTACCTTACCTGAATGCTTTTCAAGTGTCTAACATATGATCATCACTAGCCTATTCATTTGGTAGGCCCGTGTTCAAGCTGTTCTGGTAGTTACAAATTGGAATGTGTTTGATGTTTATCTCACTTGGTGATTAATTTTGAGATAATGAAATATTGCACTTCATTGTTTCCAGATAAGTTGATTGATGAACTTTATCTCCCAGAGTTTTAAATCTATAAGACCTCACCAAAAGCCTATGTAAGATATTAAAAAGAAAAAAGAAAAACCTCATGTGAGCACAGAGAGTGAGAAAAGTAGGTTCCAGTGACTTCCCCTATACTTAGACTTTATCCCCAGTCACAAGGAGAAACACTGGCAAACATCATGAAGCCTGAGAAGAAGTCAGACAATGGATGCTTCTAACAATATTGAAAATATTGAGTATACAGAGGCCATTTCAAGAGCTTCTAGCATTGGAGGCTGGAGAGATGAATGATTTAGAGCACTGGCTATTCTTCTAGAAAACCTGTGTGATCCCCAGAACGTACAGAGCAACTAATGACTCTCTGTCTGTAATTGCAGTCCCAGGGACCACTACACCCTGTTCTGGCATCTATGAGTACCAGAAATGCAACTGGTTCACAGATATATATATATATATATATATATATATATATATATATATATATCTGAAAAAATAAGTATCATGTGAATTTAGGGCTCAAATTGATGATGGAGTACCATGCACAAATGTACTATTTGCAAATTAGAATAAAAAGGAGGATGGTATAACTTACTTTTAATCATACTGAATACAAAATCTTAGAAAACTCTGATCCTTTCTTTTAAATATGTTAAAATCACATACTGTCAAAATATGTTTCAACTACTATCAAGTAATAGTAATACATTCATCAGTTGTATTGCAACTGGATCCTAAAATAATTGGTAAAAAGCTTAGGAAGATGAGGATCATAATTAGTATGCTGGTCACCGATAAAACTCTTATACAAGGATGTATATTTTTGTAGAAATTTTATAATTTTATGTGCAAAACTATTAATACTGAATATTAAATAATCTACAACAGACATTTAAAGCTTTAAATACTGTAGCAAGATTTCTTATATTATAAAAACATATTTTGTTACATTGCTCCTCCTAAAAGGATAGTGTCAGTCTTCTGAGTGAAAAGGAATTTTAAATCAACAAATCACTAGTATTTATTTCATTTCTTTTAAAAATATATTTTAATGAAAATAAACATATATCATAGCAGATATATTTAATAGATAAGTAAGTATACATGTAGAATTTACACATACAAACTTATTTCGGTTATTATTCTTATTTTGGAATTAAATACCTAACAGGAAGTAACTGAAGACAGAAAAAATTATCTTGGTGTATAGTTCAGAGGAACTGTACAGTGCATCACAGTGGAATGACATCAAGGCAGATGTGTGAGCTGGCTGCTTACCTTGAGTTTGCAGTCATGAAGCAGAGAGAGAGTCATGCTAGCGCCCAGCTGACAGCTGCTTCCCTAATCTCCCTTTCTTATTCGGTCATCTCATCCTGTGTCTGCTGCTACTGTCTACATTCAGGGTGGGTCTTCCTTATTTTGTTTAAATCCTAAGGCAGGAAGTACAAAGACCTTAAAAACATAGGTGTGCCTGGATGTTCAAAGGGTATGTGAGGAGGGAGATGGCAGAGATGGAGAGAGAAAAGTCTGAACCCTTGTCTCTAGGGATAGAGAGGGAAAGTTTGAACCCTTGGCATTAGACAGGGATGGAGAGGAAAAAGTGTGAACTCTTGCCATTATAATCGGTATTTATTTTTTTTCAAGAAATGGGAAGGAAGAATTCCTTGCATATCTTAAAATCTTCTGACTTATTTTAACCATCAAATATTTATCATGTTTGGGAGAGTCACATAAGAGGGTTTGCGGTTATTCTTAAGAGACTTGCTAATTATCCAATCATTGGTTAAGACTTGGTTCAGAGTGGAAATAGCAGAAGAACAATACCAGATATATTTTGAAGACAAAGATAAGCACATTGAGTGATTTTTTTTTTTTTTTTTTTTTTGCTGGTAGCAAAAACAAAGTAACAGAGAGAAGCAATCTAAGGAAGAAAAGGTTTACTTTGGCTCACAGTCTGCAGGTGCCATCAGTTGAGGAAGGCATGGCAGCAGGAGTTCATGAGGCAGCTAATCTCGTGATGTAATGTCTGCAGTCAGGAAGCAGGAAGCAACAAATCTTCATGGTCAGCTTGCTTTCTTCATTTCATGCAGTCGGGGGACCCAGACGATGGGATGGCACTACCATATCAAGGTCATAAACCTTCCATGAAACATCCTCTTGGACAAAAACCACAAGTGTCTTTCCATACAGAGATTCTATGTCCCATCAAGTTGATAGTGAAGATTATCCATCATGAATATGCTCTGACAATTTGTCTGGGAGACATGAAAGATACAACTCAAAGATGGCCTCAATGTCTGAACAAGTAAAAGAATAAAGTTGCTGAGTTAATGGACTGTGGGAGAGTGTATTTTAGGAAGGTGACCAGAGTCTCAGTTTAATTAGCTATATGAGGTTGTGGAGGCCTATGTGACATCAAAGTGGAAATGCTAAAAATTATAATCTGTTCATTGGGAAAATCTGAATTGTAGATTAAAAGAGTGGTTGAGTCACCAAGACAGATGCATTTAAGTCAGAAGAGATGTTGGTGTGTTCTTTCCGTCATTTTAAAAAATACCATGATTGGAGCTGAAGAGATGGCTCAGCTTTTAGAGCACTATATACTATTCCAGAGGAAACAAGTTCAATTTCCAGTACCCACAAAGCAGATCTCAGTGATCTGTAATCCTAGTTCCAGGAGACTCAATGTCCCTTCCTGGCCTCTGCTGGCACGAGGCATGTACAGGGTACACAGACATACATACAGGTAAAACAACCACGGACATGGTGGCCCATGCCTTTAATTCAAGCATTCTGGAGTCAAAGCTAGGTAGATTTCTGCAAGTTCAAAGCCACCTTCCTTAACATAGAGAATTCTAGGCCACCCAGGGCTACATAGTGAAATCCTGTATCAAAAAACAAAAGCAAGAATAGGAAACAAAAACCCAACATGTTGTAGTCGGTCATGGAATGTTGGGCAAGTCTTGGTTTTCCAGCCCATTCAGGGCACTTTAGGGTAGTCAGTAACCTTGTGTTTCTTCATTACAACTTCAGTGAGCAGTATGTAATCTTTGACATGATTTTAAACACATTGTAGTTTCATCTTTGTTGAAATGGAGGTTTCATAAACATCCCTACCTAAAGCTAAAATGACTTAATCTGACATCATAGTACCTTGCAAACCCCCAAATCATCCCAATCACCTGATTGTTCTATCATGAATAAAATATTCCAACAAGGAATAGCCAGATTAACACTGTGAAAGTGTACTTTACCTCACATGGAATAATTTTGTTCGATGATTTACATAGTTATTTTGTTTCTTATACAATAACGATAATCTAAATGTGCTGAACATGTACGTGTGTGGATGTGTTAAGTGTTTTGTATGGAACTGGCAGGGTGCTAATTGTTTTACCTGCATTGTCTGTCTGGTCTTTGCGCATGTTTCTGGCATACTTCCATTTCCTCCATTAGAATTCACACTGTATGAAGTGTGCTCATCCCTTAAGGAAGGAAGGTGAGATTCGCATTGATACAGTGTGGGTTCTCAGAGCTTCACATTGATGCAGTGTTGGTTCTCAGCCTTCATCCACACTGGATCCTTCTTTCCATATCTTCCAATTTAGGATAGCAAAAATAAAAAAAATACCCCCTTTTCTCTAGTCATGAACACATTTTATTTCTGTCCTCTAGTTCCTTGACTGTTTACATGCTTTCTTCTTCTCCTCTTTTCACAGGGATAACTAAGATTAAGAATTTAGTTCTTTACTTTTTTTGAAGAACATACAAGCCGGTGGTGAATAAATTCCCCATAATATTGCTCAGAGCATATTAAACATCAAATGATTTAACAGCTTGAAGAAAAAAATGTTGACTTCTGAAACAGGATGTCATTAGATACTAGGGACATTTGGTTATAAATGCATAGTTGCATTTTGCCTGTATGCAGTTATTTTCCTCATATCCTCAGAACACATGCAGGGTTCCATAAACATTCCCATAAACAGTGTGAATGTAAGAGTGACCACCTATTTCATCTTGATCAAAACTTTATTTTGTAATGTTCTTTCTTTTTCAGCCCAATAACCTATGAACAAAGCTGTCTGTCTAGCAAAATGCTTTTAGTTTGGCAGAATAATATTATTACAGAACAAGGCATACAATATGCACCTAATTTTTGCCAATACCTGCTGGGCTTAGCAAAATCCTTTTAAATTTTAATGAATTTATTTTGGTGTTAAACTCTTACTTTTGACACGATTTATATTCTGAGTTGATCTCAGCAGAAAGACATTCACTGGGAAGGTATATGTTCCCATTACAGCAGTGTCTGCATGGGTTTCAGTCCTGTTACTAGTCCTGTCACAGTTTTCAGTGAGCCTTCCTCTTCTGCATATTATGATTTAATCTGCTAAATTCGATTACTCCCTGAGAGTTCTGCAGCCATGTAATATCTTACAACAAACCTCCCCCAAAAGTTAGAATACTTTATTTCAAAACTATCATCGAAGCACCTGACTGGAAGCACCGAACTGGTATTGTGGGTATGTTTGCAGGTCTCCTAGCCAGGGAGCTCCTCATGAGCATTTATTTATATCAGTGATTTCTCGACCTTCCTAATGCTGTGACCCTCTAATATAGCTCCTCATACTGTGGTAACCCCCAACCATAAAACTACTTCATTTTTACTTCATAACTGTAATATGCTATTGTTATGAATCATAATATACATATCTGTTATCTAATATGTGACCCAAGGGGTCATGACTCACAGTTTGAAAACCACTGATTTGTATGAATTTAGAATGATATATATTTAAATTGCTGTTGATAGATGTGATAGGATAAATGGCAGTCCACTAAAAAAAAAATAACAGGATCCTAATATCTCAACCCTGTAAACATGTTACCAAATGTGATCAAATGTGCTTTGTAACTGGGTGTGGAGGCACATGTCTATAATCCCAGCATTTAGGAAGCAGAGGCAGGGGGACTACAGTTTGAGGCTACCTGGACTAGAGAGAGAGTTTCAGGACAGCCAGAGCTACACAGAGAAACACTGTCTCGAAAATAAAACAAAAACAAAATTCCCTATACTTTAAAAATGTGATGAATTTAAGGTACCATGATTTTTCTTTGTTGGTTGAGATAAACTCTCAAAAGGCTTCAACTGGTCTCAGATTCACTATGAGGGTTCAGATGACCTTGAATTTCTAGTCCTCTTGCCTCTACCTCTCCCATGCTAAGATTACAGACACTTGTTACAGACATGTACTCCTGGATTTCTGAAGTGTTGAAGTTTGGCACAGCGCTCTGTGCATGGCCTAATTGGCAGGCACTTCATTGACCGGGGTATATAGATTATCTTGGATGAAGTTGGGAGCACAATCCAATCATATAAGCCATTAAAGGCACAAGAGGAAGAGGAAAGAGCTTCAGTGTGAAGTCACATTGCAGAAACAAGGAGGTGAGAGTTGAAGGATGAATAAGATGTGTTGGCCTCGCAGAGAGAGAAGCAAGCGCATGAGCCAAGGAATGTGGACCGTTTTCAGAGTCTGGGAATGGACATTGGCAGACAGCCAGCATGTCCATGGGAACCTCTGTAACACACCACAACAGCTGGATTCTTCCAACCCTCTGCACAGGCAAGGACACAGCTTTATCCTGGGAGGCTACAGAGAAGCCATAGTCTGTAGTTTTAATCACATTCCCTAGAGAGACCTGTTTTGGAATTCTCACCTATGGAGCCGCGATACAATACATTTATGTAGTTTAGTTCCGTAGACAGCAGCTAAGTTCCTTAGACAGCAATAGGACACCAATACTATAAGGAAACTGTACTGATAATTTATAGATACTAACACTATATAGATGCTTTCCTAGGGTAGAGGAGTTAGGAAGCATTTTGTGCATAAGACTAGGAGGAAAATAGTAAAATGGTGGAATGAAAGAAATGGAGAAGGAATGTGTCCCCTTTTCCGCCTCTCCCATTCACTCAAGGCCTCAGAAAACTATCTTAAGCCTCATTGCAAACAACTGAACACTACAGAATGAAAGGAAAGCATTTGTGACAAATACTGTGCGACAGATTACAGGAGGGCCTGTGTCCCCACATTTGGCTGGGAAGTAGTTTCATAAGGTTAAGAGCAGCCTTCTCACTCTGCATACATGTTACATTTGTGCATCTTGGTCCTCTTGTGGGACTCCTAACAGTGGGAACAGGGGCTGTCTCTGACTCTTTCACTGACTTTTGGGACCCTACTTCTCTTACTCGATCACCTTGCCCAGCCTTAATACATGCAGGGAGTGGGTGCTTAGTCTTCATACAACTTGATGTTATATTTTGTTGATACACATGGATGACCTGCTCTTCCTTAAACAGAAACATAGGGAATGTGTCTTAGGGGTGGCCACAGAGGAGGGCTGGGGTAGGGAAGGGACTGGGAGGAGAAGAGAGAGGAGAAACTGCGGCCAGGATTAAAAAATGATCATCCTTCTCTGAAACTATAGGCACACTATGAACATTGAATACAGATACTTTTTTGAGACAAGTTTTCAACTGTAGCCAAGGCTAACCAGGAGCTTACTATGTAGCCTAGGCTACTTTGAACTTGTGATCTGCCTGCCTCACAAGTAGTCTCCTACATATCTGTCATTTGAGGTATGTATCGATGACCTAGTAAAGAGATATTTTGATGAGGAGTATGAGCAGGCTGGCTTTGGAGATTTAAAGGGGATTTAACGTATGCACATGGTGGCTAGAGGATAGATACATGTACACTGTTAGAAAACATTCTTTATATACTGAAAAAATCCATAAGTACTTTAATTCAAAGTATTCAGGGTTAGGGTTATATTCAGCAATTTCTCTGCTGTCTACATGATGCTATACACGCATGGATGGAAGCTCCAAAGTTAATCACTTACCATAACAATATGTGGAATCCCATTGGAGGATAACTTGTTCTAACTTTTTTGAATTCTTTGCTCTTTATTGCAAAGTCCAGATACTTAAGATATAACAAAAGAAGGGAGGTAACATAAAAAATAGAGTTTGAAACTGTTATTTTTTCTCCCATATATATTATGTTGGTACTATATTTTCAGTCTAGATTTAGTTACCTTTTTAAATTTTATTAAAGGTTTTATTAAAGCAGCAAAATATTTATTCTGATGAGCATATTTTATGAATAGTTTCAATCTCTAAACTGCATTTTTTTAAATTAGGTACTATCAATTTAAGTTAATAGGTTCACAGTTAACTGTGTATTTTTGCATGATTTACTCAATTCATATTTAAATATTCGATAGGTTAACCACCTCAGTCAGACAATCAGAGATATTAAACTGGTCATTAACCCAATACATCTGTGAGGCTGAAATTAGTTATTTTTCTGGTCACATTGATTAAAATAAATACATATCAGAAACAACTTGAGGAAAAACTTTCTTCGGTTCATGATTTCAGAGGTAGGAAAGGCATTTCTCGGGTTGGTTAGTGTATGGCAGGAGGAGCTTGCAGCAATAGCTTCTTACATCTTGATGGATCAGCTCAAGAGGAGTTTAGATGGAACCAGAGTGGGTATCACCCCAATGGCCTATCTCCAGTGACCCATTTTTGCTAGCTATAGCACAGCACTGAAGGTTCCACAGTCTCCCAAATCAGCGCAACCAGCTGGTGACTGAGTGTTCAAGCACATGAACCTGTTGGGGACATTACACATTCAAAGCATAACAGTAGATAATTGCAGTCTGAATTCATCTCTTCACTGTAAATTAAGTCTATAAATTTGAATGGATAAAATGCAATAAATTTAGTAGATGTGTGACTTGAAAAAATTGGAAATAAAACCTTGAACATATTTCTGAAATGCTAAAGGAACAAACCTTTTATCAAACCCTAGTTAACCCATCATTCTAGGTTTATATTCTCTATTGGGTGTTTGTGTGAATTACAAGCAAGAAAGTACAAGAGACTGAGAAATCTGTAATGCTTTGAACTCAAAGTAATCTTTGGGTACTTCAATGTATAGTTTGTGAACAAAAAAAATACATTCTTGCCAACTATGGTGCTGCTAGTGCGTTCAGAATTTTGCATTTAATTTTCCTTTTATTAACCCATTATGAGGGGTAAATAATGATGACATTTTAGGATGAGCTAAAAACTCAGTACTCTGGCTGTCTCATTTCACTTTCAACACACAACCAGTACCTCTCCCACAGAGCAGACTTTCTATGCCTACCCTTTCCATCCATCAGCAGAGCCACAGGCTTTTCAATACTTTTACCATAATATAAAATATGGGGTTTACTTTTTTCAATGAATTGTGGCAAAATAGAAACAATCAGCTCTCTTTGCTGTCTCTGTAGGTTGGGTATGATTAGAACAGGGGTGAGTTATCATTGACCCAAATACAGCACTATATTTATTGGATTATCTGACAATAACTAAAATTACAGTAGGATTTTATTTTACCTTGAGTTTCTTGAATGCCATATATATAAAATAAGCCATTAGAGAAGTTAATAATATGATGAATGTTATGCTTAATGAGTAGGATGCACATCGACATTTCTACAGTTCTTATCAGTTAACTATAATTCAGCTCTGAAAATATCTATTCTGACATTAATTTGCCAAAAATTTGTTATATAAATTACCTTGCACCAGAAATATTTTCCTTAGGTGATTCTTTCCTTTCTTGACTTTGAACTCTTCCTGATAACTTTAAAGTGTATTGCTAAATTTGGCCATCTTCAAAGATTTTTTGACTAATTATGTTGCTTTATTTTTATTTTATTTTATTTCATTTCATTTTTCCCTTTCATTGAACATAGATTCTTTTCTCATCCTAAACAGTTTCCACTCCTTCTCCTCTTGCCAGTTCCTCCTAGTCTCCCTCTCCCTCCAGATCCACTCCTTTTGGTCTCTTATTAGAAAAGAACAGACTTCTAAGAGATAGCAACTAAACATGACGAAATAAAATATATGATGAAGCAAAAACTGTCATATTGAGATTGAACATGGCAACCCCATAAGAGAAAAGAGTAGAAGGAAAAGAGTCCCAGGAGCAAGCACAAGAATCAGGGCCCCACTTGTTCTCACAGTCCTATAGAAATACTAAACTAAAAGCTATAATATACCTGGTGCAGACCCATGTAGGTGCTGTGTTTCTGGCTTCAGTCTCTATGAGCTCATAAGGCCTTACTTGTTTGATTCAGAGGGCCATGTTCTCCTGGTATCCTCCATCCCCTCTGATTCTTACGGTTGATTGAGAGGTCATTATGTGTATATGATTGTCTTATAGGATGATAAATAAAGTACTGCTTGGCCAATGAGGCAGCAAGTTAGGTGGGCCTAGGAGTCAAGAAGGATTCTGGGAAATGTAGTAAAGAAGTAGTGATCCAGGCAGGAAGTAACATAGCAGGGAGACTCTATATTAGCAAGGGCAAGAAGGAAGTCACCCCTTTTTGCTCTTCCTCCTGCTCTCTGCTCTGAGCCGCCATGTGATCCCACGATGAGGATGCGAGCGGAAGGCGTCCTCCATGAGATAAGTCTTATAAAATATATAGATTTATGATAATTAAGACTAAGCTAGCAGATGAGAAATACTAGTCATTGGCCAAGCAGCATTTGTACCTAATTTTATTAGGTACAATAATCCCTCTCTGTGTATTACTTTGGACCATACATGGTGGTGGGCAGAATTTGAGCAACTGGCAGAATTCGCCCACACAGCAGCAGTGCTGGGGGCACTTTGGAGTAAAGACTTATCATCACATACAGTATTTCTGCTTCCACTTCCTCAGGGTTCCTTGAGCAGTGAGGCCAGGAATTTGATGGAGACCTCTCATTTAGACACTTTTTCTGAGCAAAGTCTGGCTGTGGGGCTCTGCAGGTATTCCTGTCTACTGTCAGAGGTAGCCTCTCTAATGATGACTGGATAAGGCAGTGATCTATGAGGATAGAAAACATTATTGGGGTCATTTTATTGATACTTTATAGTGTTTGGTTTTATTATTGGTCTCAGGATATCTGGTCTTTGGTTTGTGGTTTAGTCACGCAGATATGCTGGATATGGGTTCCTTCTCATGGAGAGGGTTTTACATCAAATCAGACATTGCTTGGCTACTCCCACAAGTTCTGTGCAACCATTGCCCTAGCATATTTGCAGGCAGGACAGACTGCAGATTTTGTCAAAGGTCTTTCCTGCATCTAATGAGATGACCATTTTTTTCTTTGTTTACATGTTGGAATGCATTTATTGATTTTCATATATTGAACCATCTCTGAGATGAAGTCTACTTCATTTGTGTGATATTTTTGATGTGTTCTTGAATTTGGCTTATAAGCATTTTATTGAGTATTTTTGCATCTTTGTTCATAAGGAAAATTGGTCTGTATCTCTATTTTTTGAGTTTTTATGTGGGTTTGTTATAAGGGTAACTGTGGCCTCATAAAATGGCAATGCTCCTGTTTCTATATTGTGGAATAAATTTGAGTTATTAATTCTTCTCTGAAAGTCTGGGAAAATTCTGTACTAAAACCTCTGGGCCTGGGCTTTTTTTTGGGGGGGTGAGGGTGAGATTTTTAATGAATGCTTGTATTTCACAAAAGGTTGTAGATCTATTTAAATTGTTTACCTGATCTTAATTTAACTTTTTAAGGGTAACTATTAAGAAAATTATCAATTTCCTTTAGATTTTCCACTTTGGTGGGATATAGGTTTTTAAAGCATATATTTATGATTCTCTGGATGTCCTCAGTGTCTGTTTTTATGTCTCCCCCTTTGTTTCTGATTTTGTTAATTTGGATATTTTCTCTGTGTGTTTTAGTTAGTTTGGGTACAGGTTTGTCTATTTTGTTGATTTTGTCAAAAACCCAACTCTTTGTTTCATTGATTCTTTGTACTATTCCCTTTGTTTCTATTTTATTATTTCAACCCCCAGTTTGATTATTTCTTGTGATCAACTCTTCTTGGTTGTGATTACTTCTTTTTGTTTTAGAGCTTTCAGGTGTGCTGTTAAGTTGCTACTATGAAGTATCTTCAGTTTCTTTATGCTTAGTGCTATGGACTTTCCAATTGTCACTGCTTTTTTGTGTCCCATTAGTTTGGGTATGTTGTGTACTCATATTTTTGAATTCTAGAAAGCCTTTAATTTCTATCTAACTATTGCCTTCTTTTTCATTCAGTAGAGAGTTGTTCAGTTTCCATGAACTTGTAAGTTTCCTGTTGTTTCTGTTGTTGTTGATATTTAGCTTTAATTCATAGTAGTCTGATAGGATGCTGGGTGCTATTTCAATTTCCTTGTATCTGTTGAGGCTTGCTTTGTATTCAAGTATGTGGTCAATTTTGGAGAAAGTTCCATGAGGTGCCAAGAAGAAGGTATATTCTTTTTTGTTTATGTGAAACGGTTCTGTAAATACCTGCTAGGCCCATTTGGTTTATAACATCTGTCAGTTCCAGTATTTTCTGTTTAATTTTTGTCTCGATTACATGTCCATTGGTGAGAGTGGGATAGTGAAGTCTCCCACTAGCAGTGAGTGAAGCTGTGATTTTAGCTGTAATAGTGCTTCTTTTATCAATGTGTTTGCCTTTGAGCTTGGAGTATAGATGTTAAGAACTGAAATGTAATTTTGGTGGATTTTTCCTTTGATGAGTATGTAGTTTTATTCCCTATCCCTTTTTGCTTAGTTTTGGTTTCAAGTCTATTTTGTTAGATATTATTAGCATGCTTCTTATGTCCCTTTTCTTGGAATATCTTTTTTTAACCTCCTACCTGAAGTTACATCTATCCTTGATGTTGAGGTATATTTCTTGGATGCAGCAATAGGATGGATCCTGTGTTTGCATTCATCCTGTTAGTCTGTGTCTTTTTATTGGGGAATTAAAACCATGGATATTGACTCCTATTATTTTATTGTTGTTGTTTGTGGTAGTGGTGATAGCAGTGGTGTGTGTGTGTGTCTTCTTTTGATTTTGATGCTGTGAGATTAATATTTTTTCTGCTTTCATGGGTGTAGTTAGGTTGTGTTTTTCCTTTTAGCAACTTCTATAGGGCTGGATTTGTGGATAGATGTTGTTTAAATTATGTTTTATCGTGGAATAGCTTATTTTCTCCACCTATGGTAACTGCAAATTTTTCTGGGTATAGTAGTTTGTTCTGGCATCTGACTTCTCAATGGAGACTCTAAAAGCCCGAAGGGCCTGGACAGATATGCTCCAGACATTTTTATTGTAAATAAAAAATGACATGATTAAAAAGAAACTTGAGCTCCTAAATAATAATAGCATAAAACTGCTCTATTTTGTCCTTTTAAAAATAATAGATATCAAAGGGAATACAGATGCTGCATAAATATTACCAAACGGAGGGTCACTTGACCCTTATAGTTTTTAAATGGTAATAGCTGAACTTGCCAACTATACCATTGTACTCAGTCATGTAGAAAACAACTGAAAATTCAAAGGATTTTAATATGGCTGGAGTACCAGAACACCTTCAAACTGGGAGTGCAAACAACTCAACTGTTTGAACTTGCTCCATGTTTTCCAGGAAGGATTTGACAGGTCATTTCAGGGATGGTTTACCTTGCTCCATGCCATCTTGAGTCTCATCTTGGCAAACTTGAACAGGCATAGGTGAGATGAATGTTGGAAATATTTTCACTTAGTTGTCTGTACTTGGAGAATAAAAGCATAGTGTATGCTTTGCTGAGGGGGGACCATCAGGTCCCCCACACATGACTTACAGATGTGCTGGGCTTCAAAGGACAGTAGACTCTCAAGGCAAGGCACAAGCTCAGTGATCTTTGTAACTTTTCTTCAGAAGCCTCAGAACATCCTGTCTACAGTATTCCATTGGTCAAAGCAAACACCCCCTACAGACTTGGGCCAGGGAGTAAGGATTTGAGTGACACTCACCAGGATAGATGGCAAAGAATATGTGACTGTATTTTAAATGAAAAAAAAGAAAACAAATTAAAACAAAAAACCTTCAATAAGACAAACAATTATATATGATCACATCGGAACATGGGAGACTGAAGCCCAAGACCCAGATTCTCTGCCAATATTTTCAATTTGACTTTAACTGAATGTGTATCTTCCCTATATCCCGCTTTCTTTTTGTTAAGATAAGCACCTCATTTTTAAAAATAAAAGATAATCTAAGGTGCTTTGACAAAAAAGGATACGGATATAATCATTTGATTTTGTTTACCTGATGATGTACGATTACGTTTGGATATTAGTTTGTAGATTATGAAACACTGGGAGGTTGTTCATGTTATCAAAATACTGATCATTTATCACTGAATGCATGAAAATTGATGATCAGACTTAGGTGAGCAAATGCTACTTTGCTTTTGCTGACATTAGTGGATTTATGATTTTATTTAACTACATCAGAGTTGTAACAGCCACTTCCGAGAATTACATGAGTGGCCTAAATTGGTTTGATTTGGAAGCAAGGTAAAGGTCAATATTTTTGTATCTCAGTAGTTATACAATGGATTAACTTATAGAGGCATCTTGTTTGCTTTCCCTCCATGAGACAAATTGCTGTTACATGGATCAGAATGCTCCTAGAACTTGGGGTTAGGAAAGTGTTTGCTGTTGTCATGTACTTTGTTAAAACAAGCACATGAAGTGCTGTACATGTAATTGGAAATGTTTTATATTAGTCACTAGTGGCCCTGGAAGCCTTCTAACTAATAAGTCAAGGCCCACGAATTTTCACATCCCCAGATCTAAATGGAGCTCAATGTGGGAAACTGATGAGAAGCCTGACATTTAATGAGACATAAAAGCTTTTGGCTGTGACCTTGAGATGTGATTTGGTATTTATGATGTGAAATGACTTGCCTTCTTCCAAGTTCAGAAACATCTGGCCTGTGTGGAAAGGATTTTCCTTTAGAAACAAGAAATCAAAAAATTCATCAGAAACTATATATATATATATATATATGTATATATATATATATATATATATATATATATATATATATATATATATCATCAAGTACATGCTGAGAAGTCTAAGGCAGTAGGTAAAAGTTCACAGGGCACATGAAGGTAGCTCCCCACCAAGTACTGTGCTGATGTGAAAGAGCATGGAGAAAGCAAGTTTCCCAAGCTGCACAAACATTTGCACCCCCATGAGAGTGTGAGAAAGTGCATTTCATGTTATGATTGATGGGGGAGTCTTTCCTGGCCCACTTTGAACTCTTAGCAGGAGATGTGGAGTACCTCAAGGGGTTGTCTGCTTTTGTGTCTCTGAAACTGTTTTATTAGAAAACAGTAAAGAATGCTGTTTGTACTCCCTTTGTTCTCAGAGGGTACCCAGAACAAAACCCCAAAATTCTTCATGCACCTTCCAGCAAATGCTCAGCTTTACTTGGAAACTGCTCATTGATTTTCTTCTTGCTCTTCTTTGCCCACATTCTCTTCATTCTGCATTATCTGTCCTTCTTCATTTCCTTCTCCTTGTCTTCTGCTTCCTTCTCCTGACTATCTTCCTTTTGTTAAGAATGACATAGTCTGAACTACTTAGTAATATACATGTGATTAAATATGCAGATCCTGAAAAGATTGTTTTGGTTTTGAGATAGGGTCTCAATAGTCATACCTGGCCTTGAATTTGCAAAGATCCTCTTGCCTCTTCCTCCAAAATGCTGTCCCTGAAAAGCCTTTCTAATGTGTTAGTTACAGAAAATAAAAGAAAATTAAATGAAGGCAAGTCTAAAGTACTATGTAACACATTCACTGGAAGGCACTGGGTATTGCATGCCGAAAAATTTTCCAGTAAAACAAGAGGTCTTGAGAACTTCATTGAAGTTGTATGATCTGAGGGTCATGAAGTTCTTATTGATGAAAAATTTAAATTCCATGTCAGCTGGGTTAAGTATAATTGAATATGACAATCAGTGAAATTATGCCTATATAAGATCAAGCCAGCCAGAATCCCACCATGGATTGGGAAGAGTTATGAGCTCCTTCTAGAGGAGCTATTTGGAATTGGTAGATATGGGATGAAGAGGTCAGTTTTCTTTAGGGGTCCCTGGTTGGCTATCCATGGCCTAACACCCACGAATATGTTAGCAGTACTAAGTAGAGTCAGTAGGTAAAAGAAAAAACAAACAACAACAACAACAACAAAAAAAAAACCAGCACATGAATAAATGGGAGGAAAATGGTGGGTAAGTGGATATGAGTGGGAATATGGGTGGCTATGCATGGGTAAAATTTTCAAATATTAAAAAATAGCTCTTCTTACAGCTGACCTGAACAAGAGAGAGCCCTTGGCCCCAGACTGATCACTGGAAATCAGCATGGAACTGATCCAGACCCCATAAATGAGGTGTCAGTGAGGAGGCCTTGGGAATATGGGGCCTCTTGTAGTAGATCAGTACTTATCCCTAGTGTAGGAAAGGACTCTGGGATTCCATTTCACATAGAGGGAAACTCCCTCAGCCTAGACACATGGGGGAGGGCCGAGGCCCTATTGCAAATGCCATGACAGATTCTGAAGAACCCCCCATGGAAGACCTCACTCTCCCTGGGGAGCAGAAATGGTATTGGATAGGTAGGGTGTTAGTCGGGGGGCAGGGGAGGAGGGGAGGGAGAGGGAATGTGGATTGACATGGAAAACAATCTTGTTTCTAATTTAAATAAAAAAATTAAAAAATAGCTCTTCTTTAAAAATAGTTGGGCATGTCTTTCCCAAATATATTAAACAGATCACAAAGTAAATTGAAAAATTGTTGAAATTTATATATGAAAGATGATGATTCTGAAGCTCATTGTAATAACAAATATTAAACAACAAAAAAAACCAAATAAATATTTCTCCAAGCCATAGCTCCTAGAAATACTCAAACTGGGGCATCATATCTGTTCTTTTTATGTTCATATTCTTTTTGTTTTGTTTTGTGTTGGTTTTGAGACAGGCTTTCTCTTTAGAGTCATAGCTGTCTTAGAACTCATTCTGCAGAACAGGCTGGCCTCAAACTCATAGAGATCTGCCTATCTCTGCCTCCAGAGGGCTGAAATTAAAGACATGTACTGCCTAGCTTGAGTTCATATTCCATATTTTGTTTTTGTGTGTGTGTTCAGAAGCAAGTAATTTATTTTTTTAAATGACAGCTAACTAAGTACCACCATTTTCAGGAATGGCTTTCCTCATGTTGTCTGTGCCAGTCATAAAGAAACTTCCTGACTTGCTGTATATGTTTTGAAAACACTCTATTCAACAGTCACATTTTGATTAGAAAAGAATGACATTCTGCAGGTGCTAAAGAGTCACAAATATTTTACTTTATTCACATTTTCTAGATAAGAACACTGATTTCTTTTTCTTAATATTTTTAGGGAAACTTATTTCATCTGATAAAAATAAAGAAAAATTATATCAAAATAATAATATTATCTATATTGGGGTTAGTTTAATAGTTATAGTTCTCTATATAACTTCATATATGTTAAAGCATATATATGTATTATATATCTAAAACTCACTAATTTATCATATGCCATACACATTTAATTATAATTTTGTAGTTTATTTTTGTTTAATATAATTTGAAAAACTTCCAATGTATATCTTGGAAGGCTTCATTTACTTCAGTTGAATGAATAAATTCGTATTTGCTTAACTCTTGGAATACATGTTTATCATTGATTCTTACGCTACTCTGTGGGAGTTCAAATCTTAGTTTCACCACCCACAAATATCATATGATTGAACAGGTAGTATCATCATTCCAAACTAATGCTTCCCAATACTTGAAATGAAAAAGCATCAGCAATAATAGTCCCATTTCACAAGGCCCTGTACATACTGTTTTAATGATTAGATAGTTTGACATTTGCCAAACAGTGGTTCAGAAAGTGTCACTTTGTCTGGATCACTTAACCATCCCATTCATCAGTATCATTTTTATTATATCTATGAGAAATCCATACTGACGGATATGAAGGTATTTTTCAAAGTTTTTCTACCATAAGTAATTACTCCTCAGTTGACCCTCTATTTTTATACATTCTTTACATCATATATTTGTGTTCCCCAAACTCACTAATATAGGGCATATTATTAAAAAGTTAGTCTTTATCAGTTGAATAATCCCTTACCAATAGAAAAAGTATGTTTTAATGTTAAAAATATTTTTATTTTATATACTTTAAATTTGCAAATCTTTAAATTGAATTTCCATTACAAACAAAAAACAAAAGAGATAATGTTTAAATAAATTCTATATCACATGTAGAACATAAAGAATATATTTTACACATGTTCCTGTCATAGATTCCTTACTTCAAAAAGAAACCTAAAACTTGAAGGTCAGTATTCCCATCCTTGAGGTACAAGCATATTTTCTTTTTAATTTGAGTTAAATTAATTTTTCCAAAGTCACAGAGTAAATATATGGACTATATTTAGAGAGGGAATAGATCTTTACATTTGTAGATATCTTATTTACTTATTTGTATGTGTATGTCCCTCTGCTCTACATATAGTTTAGCTCTAAAATTATAGAGCAGGTGTGCATAAAACTACTATTCCGGTGCTTTACATTGGAACTTACAAATGATTTTCCTCTAATATTTAAGCAATCTATTATTAGTACATTAATCACAAAGCTATAAGGATGGAATTGCAAGTCCTACCAAGATATCAGTTCTATTCTCACCTCTCAGGTGCTATAGGAGTCTTTCTCCACACCCCAGGCAGATAGAACTCTGTTTCTGCACCTTCAGAGAAACAGTGAACTCATGCACTACTTCACTGCACTTAAGACAATTCTAGATGTTAGATGTTAATTTTAAGCAGGATGAAAAAATACCGCTCCTCTGACATTTTTCTGATACAGGTTTTATGTTCACACAATAAGCCACTATTTCCCTTTCTATGACACAGGATAAATCTTCCAGTATTCTGAGAAAACAGCTTTTTAAGTCTTCACTTTCTAAGGTTAAGTACTTATGCTACCTTTCTAAGCCCCTGTTCAGCTCTTGGAGCCATCAGCATCCTGGTCACACCTCTTTGGATGAACTCTAATTTGTCAACTACCCTCTTAAATGATGGTGTCAGGAACAGATCATGGGGTTCTGAATGTGCTCTGACTAGCTATGAGTACAGGTGCAGCTCCACTTCCTTAAGCCTGGGTACTTGCTATCTTTTTAATTCAAGGGTTATGTGGCTTACCCACAGATTATAACATACTAAAGATATATTTACAACTTATAAAATATGTATTGGGTGCTGAGATTATTATCCTACCACATAGAAACTGGCAAAACAGAATAGCATAAAGTTGATTTATATGTGTGAATGTCTAAATGGCTTAAATATTGATTTTTTTCCTCTTCAACTGCTGATCAAACTTTCTAAATGCTAGAAGTTCCTTCCGTTAAGACCAATGCATTTATGGTTTTCCAGTCAGCAGTACAGTGGGCATAAGTAAGCTCGAACCACTGAAATGCTAAGGTGGATCTATTTGCTTTGGTTTGTTTTTAGAACTTATAAGAATAGAGAAATCAATAGAGACATGTTTTTAAAAAACAACTGCAAACTGTCTCTGGGGTAGCCCAACTTTATTTTGCTCTTTATGCTGTCTCCATATATAATACATTGAAATGATATATGGTTATGAATGCTATTAAAATTCAGCAGATATTTGTGCAGGGTCTACTGCCTGTGAAATGCTTTAGCAAAGTACCACAGGGAAACATTAAGACATGTGCAAGAGCCGAGTCCTCCATCACTATGATCTCCCAGAAATCCTAACATTTTTAAAGCATTAAGAATCATGAAATAAATATTTTTGCTATTAGGGCCTAAGTGGGGGCTCTTTGTAGAATTTTAATTTGGAAGATCACACTTACTACAATACTCAGGCTGAAAACATTCCTTTACTATGTGCGGTGCCCAGTGAAGGACTACATGTGTATATTCTCATTATCAAATAAATGTGGGCTTTTAAGGAAGGAACAATTCAGGTCATATTAGTGAAAAATAACTGAACCTCTGAAAGCATAAATAACTTTCCCAAGAGCCACACATCACCTAATGGCAGAGTCTGAATGCCAAAGTAGGAAGTTAAAGCACCAGAAACAAGCTTCATCTCTGTATGATTTATATAAGACTCTAATATTAATAGACATATCAGACCACTGACACAAGTCTGCCTGTTTGTTCTGAAAGAAGACACTTGAATGTCTTTTATTGGCCTGTTGATTCTTCTCTGCAGTATGACTTAGTACTCTCTGAACCTCTGGGATTCTTATCTTCTAAAATTCACAACCAACTTCTACTGCCCCAATAAAGAATCACCTGCAGAGTTCATGAACAATGAAGGAGAGGAAATGAAATAGTAGCAGATCAGTAACATTTAGAATCCAGTCAAAATACTGCGTCTGGTAGTCTCACTTCTGCTTTGGGAGAAAATATTAACTGCTCTTTCAAAACACCCTTCATCTGAGTAATGTAAAGCCAAATTAACTGAATAGACAGCATGGTAGACTGTGCTCAGGGTTACCAAAGGTGCAAACTTTGAGGATTCCCTACAGGAGAGAGAAAACCCCTTTTGATTCACTCGTGTTTCTCTTCTGGTAATAAAGCAAGGGATAGCTGAATGATAGTCACAGACTATCAAAGGTAATAAATATCCTTAAGAGACAAAATTCCCTGAACAGTGAGATTAAAATCCTCCTTGGAAAGAATAGCAGTGCTTCTCGCTTCTCTCTCTCTCTCTCTCTCTCTCTCTCTCTCTCTCTCTCTCTCTCTCTCTCCAGTTTTTCCATAACATTTTAAAGGATTGTATATCTTGTTATTACTCAGTTGTCATTTATATTACAGTAAATCTATTTATTTTTAATTTAATGGAACTTGGATTAAAATGCACCCTGTTGTTTTAACCAGCATGAATGTTGTGTGTCATGAGCCCATAGTTACAATTTTCTTGGCAGAAATCTTGAAAAAAAATTGAAGGCCTAGTCAGAAAAAAAAACCTATGTATATATAAAACTATATTTTATGGTTTATTTTATTAGATCTATGTTTAATTACATATTGCATGTATTTTGTACAGGATTTTGCATATAAATTAATCTAGCTCATTAAAATAAGAGTGCCAGTGGAATGTTCCATCCAAACTTAAGAGGATTGAAAGTGAACAGCTGTTGCACAGACCTTGTTTCTGAGTGTGAGCCACAGAGCACAGAACACTTTTGGGAAGTTGGCTGTTATGCTTGCATTTGTTGAGATTCTACACTTTCAGCCCGAGATCTTAATCAGTGTGTGACACAGAATAGCAGAATAGCAATAGTTCTCTGAATCAGGGAGCTTTAATTGAAGAGCAAGTATTAATTTACTGTACAGGATGCTTTCTTTCTTTCTTTCTTTCTTTCTTTCTTTCTTTTTTTTTTTTTTTGGTTTTTTGACACAGGGTTTTTCTGTGTAGCTTTGGAGCCTATCCTGGCACTCGCTCTGCAGACCAGGCTGGCCTCGAACTCACAGAGATCCACCTGCCTCTGTCTCCCAAGTGCTGGGATTAAAGGTGTGCACCACCAACGCCTGGCTTTATCTCTTCTTTCTGATTAATTTTTTGTTTAACAAATTATTTTTCATTTTACATACCAACCCAAGTTACCCCTCTATCCCCTTCTCCTGCCCCTCTCTGCTTCCCCCTTCCCGATGGCCATACATTCTTCAGAGGGGGTAAAACCTTCCTTGAGGAGTCCAAAGTCTGGCATACCAAGTTGAGGCAGGACCAAGCCCTTACCCCCTGTACTGAGGCTGAGCAAGGTATCCCAGCATAGGGAATGAGCTTTAAAAAGCCTGTTCATGCCCCTGGGTTAGGTCCTGGTGCCAATGGCAGTGCCCCTCCCCCCACCCCGATCAAGACACATAACTGTCACTCGCATTCAGAGAGTCTAGTTCAGTCGCATACAGGTTCGCCAGCTGTCAGTCTGTATCCCATGAGTTCCCACTAGCTCAGGTCAGCTGTCTCTGTGGTTTCCCCCATCATGGTCCTGTCCCTCCTCGTTCATATGATCCCTCCTGTGGGTCACGGCATCTGCGTCCATCAATTGCTGGATGTAGGATCTATGATGACAATTAGGGTAGTCATTAATCTGATTAAAAAGGGTCCATTCAGAGACCCTCTCCCTTATTGCTACGAGTCTTATCTGGGGTTATTCTTGTGCATTCCTGAGAATTCCTCTAGTCCCAGGTTCCTCCCTAACTCCCTAATGCTTTTTTTTTTCTAAAAGAGGTTTATTTTTTTTTCATTTTTTTATTAGTTCAAATTAGGAATAAGCTTGTTTCACATGTCAACCCCTTCTCCCTCTCCCTCCTCTCACCCTCACCCCTTTTACCCCACCCCCCACCCTCCACTCCCCAGGCAGGGTAGGGCCTCAATAGGGGTCCAGACCACACATCATCCTGGGTGGGCCTAGGCCCTTCCCCATGTGTCCAGGGCAAGAATGCATCCTTTCACATGGGATGGGCTCTCAAAGTCCCTTCTTACACCAGGGAAAAATACTAATTCAGTACCAGGGACCCCCTAGAGTGCAGAGGCCTCCTCATTGACATCATGTTCAGGGGTCTGGATCAGTCCTGTACTGGCCTCCCAGACAGCATCTGGGGTCGATGTGTTCCCCCTTGTTCAGGCCAGCTGTTTCTGTGGGTTTCACCAGCCTGGTACCGACCCCTTCGGTCTTCATTCCTCCCTGTCTGCAACTAAGATCCAGAGTTCAGTTCAGTGTATATCTCTGGATGTGTGCCTCTCCTTCCATCAGCCACTGGATGAGGGCTCTAGGATGGCATAAAAAGTGGTCATCAATCTCACTTTAGGGGAAAGGCATTTAGGTTATCCTCTCCACTATTGCCTGGATTGTCAGTTCGTGTCATCCTTTTAGGTATCTGGAAATCTCCCTAGTGCCAGATCTCTCCTTGGATCTAAAATGTCTCCCTCTAATATGGTATTTCTTATCCTGCTCTCCTCTATTCTTCCCCCAATTCAATATTTCTGCTCCTCCATTTCCTCCTCTCCTCTCCTCTCCTCTTCTGCTCTGTGCAAATATGTTTACAGGTCATTGATATTTTCAAGAGCCTTCAACTGAGCCTACATATTAGGAAAAGAAATGCTAACCTCATTTTTATACAATAAAATGTGTCCACAGCATTTATTTTAGGAGAACTACCAATAGTGTGATTTTCAAATACAGCTAAAAGTATTGTGATCTGGCAAATCTTTTATAACCCTGCTTGAGTTGAATTATAGGTGAGTATATGGACCATTTCATTTGGTCTTGGTTTGTGACATGGAAAAGAAAATGTATGAACAATATATCCATAGTATCATAAATTCACCCATATGTGCATGGGACACTCACACCATCCTCTCTGCCCATGTTTATATGTCTCTCACCAGTATTTTCTCCTCCTTGGCAATTAAAACATTAAATTGAATGTCCCATAATTATCAATATGAAACACAGAATAAAATATACTTCATGATATAAGGTGAATTTCAAGCAGAATAAATTTAGTGTGGTGATCCTGATGATCCTCTCAGTGTTGGTCACATTGAGGAGCTGTCAGTGGTCATCAGCCCTAGAACTCTGTTCTTGATCTAGTCACATACAGCATGTTTACTACCACTTTGTACTTCCACACCTTAGATGCCACCAGATGTTGAGAAATATAAAATTATCAGATTGGAATGATTGTAGTGGTGATGGCTAAAGGGGAGATCCCAAAGTCAATTTTTGCTTCTTCCAGTTCTAATTAATGAAATGAATAGAGGTACCATGAAAGAAAATACTGTTAAAACTCTGTGTCAGTTATGAATAATAAAAAGAAAGTATTGGATCTAATGGATCAAAGGTTTGGAGAAAAGAGGGAGGGAAAGCAGGCAGGTATGAAACAAGGAAGAAGGAACTGCCTTCTGCAGTCAGAAAGAACACAGCCTCCAAGCTTCCTCTTCTTCTTTAAAATAATGTCTTATCAATTCCTAAAAATATTATACAGTGTATTTTGATCATATTCATACCCTAGCACTTCAGAAGATACCATCATTTCCCTAGCCACAATTTTGTGTTCTCTTTGAGGAGAGAGGGGAACCATGAGTCCAGTTAATGTTGGCCAAATACTCCTGGGTATTGGAAGCTGTCCTGGAATGCAGTCAATATATGATCGATCAATGGCACTCTGAAAGAAAACCAATTGTCCCTTTTCCCACAGCTGCTATTTGCCGAATGTTCCTCAGCTAGGGATAGGGCCTCGTTCTCACATCACCAGCTTTAGGCTGAGACTTTTATCTGGATTCAGCTCACGTAGGTCTTGTACATGCTGTCGCAACTGTTGTGAGCTTATATGTGCAACTTCCCCTTTCAGTCAGAGAGCACTCTTTCCTTGAAGCCATCCACCACCTCTTGTTTTTAAAATGTTTTCCTGCTGTCTCTTCCACAATAGTCCCTGAGGTTTGGGGAAAGGGATATGATATAGATTTCCCATTTAGGGCTATAGTTTCTTACTCTGCTTGTTGACTAGTTATTGCTCTCTGTGTTAACTATCATCTACTGTCAGGGGAAAAGGCCTCTCTGATGAAGCTTGAGAGATTGCACAAACCTATTCGTATAGATATGTCATTAGGACTTATTTAAATACTGTGAATAAAAGTAGCAGGTTCTAACACACAGCCTATGACCTATCTAGTCTCCTGTTCTGAGCCCAGATAATGGTGCCAGGTATGGGAACCATCTCATTAAACATGCCTTAATCTAATCAGAAAGTGATTAGTTACTCCCATAGTAAGCTTCACCATCTATATATCTGCTAGATGGTTAGCATTTAGAGAACACTAAGAATCATGAAAAAAGCATCAAAATTAAAAATGCAGGCAAGGACTAAGTACAAAGTTCTCAAAAAACAAAATGCAAAGAGCTGGAAAACTGTATAAGAAATTCAGCATTTTTTTGTGTGTGTTTATGTTTTAAGCTTTGCAACTTTAACACTTGCAAAGGCCTTCAGTTTCAATTATCCCTCCCCATTGTTCCTCTTCTATCTGCTCTTCCACTGCCACCCATTTCATTTGTCCTTCCTGTTACATTAATCCCCCTTTATATCACTCCATTCTATGTCCCCTCCCTTGAAAGCCCAATATTACTCCACATGGCCTCTTGCTATTTTTAGAACCTTTCTGTGTAATACAAATGAATAGCACATATTTGAAGATTCGAATCTAATAGCCACATACAGGAGAAAACAGATGATATTTGTTTTTCTGTGTCTGGGTTACTTTACTCAGAGCCATTATTTCTGGTTTCATCCATCCACCTGCCAGTTTTATAATTTTATTTTTTGTAAGAGCAGAATAATATTTATAAAGTGATGGGTGTCTAGTTTGTTATCTATTTTGGGGATATTGTGGATAGAGCAGCAATGAACATGGATGAGCCAGCATCTCTACAGTAGGGTGTAAGTGCTTTGGGTATATGTCCAAAAGCAGTTTAGCTGGACCATGTAGTAGATCTATTTCTAGCTTTGTGAGGCCTTTTAGAACTATAGACATGTCCACACATATACATAAAAGAATTTTCGTGGAGTTACCACATAACAGTTTAACAATGTCCCTAATAGACACTGCAGGTTAGAAATAAAACCTCCAAGATGGGGATGTCTTTTTGATTTGATGTTCAGTGGGGTCCATCCCACCCCTAATCTCTACAGGCTATTGCCATTTCTCTGAACTTGATGGTAAGACTCTTTTGCTAAAGACACCATAACTTGAATCATAAAACATGGAGAAATCAAGTTGGTACTGACCTGTATTTTGCCTCTTGGCTACCTTTCATAGTTTTAGAAAGGTGGTATGTAGGCTACCAGAGGAGAAAAGTGGTCATCACTCCCACCTAGCTTAAAATTGTGAGCTGACTTAGTGCCTGGAAATGCCCATTGATGCAATCATGGCATGAATACTGTGGAAGTATCCATCTTTCACCTGATAGAGACTCTATACAGTGCGGTCTCTTGCCTTCTAAACCAGTGACTTCTGAGGTACCATCTCTTTTTGACAACCTCAGCTCTTAGTTGGTTTTCTATATGCTAAGAGGGGATATTTTCTTAAATCTCCTTTGTTGATTCTGCATCTTCTATAACTTAATACCATCTGCATTATTTTGTTCTAATGCTTTACAATCTGTGAAAAAGCAGTGTGTGTACTTCAGTGTGATAAATGTGTGGAAGGCCACAGTGGAACCCTGCAATTTAGTCAGTGGCTAGTTTGACCACGTGCATTGTAAATAGTTGTATAGGAGGAAGGAGTAACTTTTCTGGATTTATTTCCTAAGTCTTTAGAATCTAGAAAAAATGAAATACATGTCCTGTCAGTGATATTAAACAGAAAATGACAGCTATGTTTAATTTATCTGGCTCATTATTACAAAACCTTTTACTCATTTCATTTTTACTATATTCCTCTTGAAATATTTGCTCTGGTAAGAAGAAGCAAATATTAGGTTTTACACTCCATTTACTGGGATAACAGTGATGATAATCTGACATCAGAAAACCAAATATCCCTAGCTTAGTTCCAGAGAAGAATTTGCTCTCCAGGTGCATTGTCCTCAATAGTGTGCCCCACCCCACACTGCTCAATTCAAATTTCTTTAAACTTAGTAGAACACACACAAATATAACCCCATACCCAATACTTTGTTGGTAAAACCAATTACATTTAGCCCTTTTCACTCATGAGTGGAAAGTTTTCCTGCTCCATTCAACCCATTATTATGCTAGACAAGAGTCCCATATTGCATGGGAGCAACAATGTTACTTACAAACAAGCTGTTTCTTTCCAATAAGGGTAGAATTAAAGCAAATACTCATGGAAAAGAGCTATTCTTTCCTTAATGGTATGAAACTGACAACTGGAGAATGCAGCATTTAACCCTGAATTATATCTTGGAATAGAATGGTGTTTTGCCTTCCAATTGGAAATTCCTTCTCCATTTGGTAGCTGAATCTCCCCGTAGAAAATTTTCCTGGATAAATAACAGAGAAAAAAGCAAAAAGCTAAGCCAATCGGAAATCTCACAGAATGACCTATTCTCAATACGTTTACTTTCTGCTGAGATTGAAAAGGCATACAACATCCACCATTTGTAGTGATAGTCTAATCCACCCAGTAAATACAATAAGCACATCCAAGCAAGCCAAAGGTGTCTCACATCTGCCTGTGAAAAGCCCCATTTCTCTAGCCAATAACTGATTGCTAGGGAGTTCATAAATCATGGGAGTAAATTAGGTGTTCTATTGACTTATGCAAGGCTTAATAAAATGATAAAATGAATGCTATCGCCCAAATTAACTTGAAAGTTCCCAAAGATAGAATTTGTAAATGGGTTTTAGAAAGCTCAAAATTATGGAAAATTAATTGCATTCAGTACAAATTTTTCTACGAATATTATGTTTTACTGAACTATTCAGTGAATGCTAATGGCTGGGTTTGGGGCACAACTGCACCCTTCCTAGAATCCTGCAGCTCTAGTACTTAAGATGTTTTATAATGATTCTCTACTACACTTCGGGATGATTAAAAATGGTTTCCCTTAGTGTTCTGGCTGTTGAGATGTTAACCAGGCAAACAGAAAATTATTTGGTATAACAGGAAACTACAGGGAACCTATCAGGAAATCTCTATCAAGACCATTCTAATGTGGAAATTATTTAATAATGTAAAAACAATATTGGGTTGCATTGAGGTACTGTATTGCCTATAAATAAAATGCACCATTTGCCTAGGTCTGGTAATGAAAGTTGGAAAATTGATCAAGTTTCACTCCTAGAAAGATTCAGGTCATGAAATTAAACTCGGGCATGTTAATATTTGACACATTATTAGTATGCATCTTTGGGTTCAGTTGTGTCATTCCCATATTCCAATGCTGAAGTGCTGATTCCCTTTACCTCTGACTATGCCTATGTTCTGAATTTGGATCTTTAATGCCTACCTCTACTGCATAGATTTATTAATTTAGAAGACACTAAATAATTCAGTTTTCTTTGAGATATTAATAAAAATAAGTCACAGCCTTTTTAGCCTCTTACTGAGTCAAGCTGAGTTGAACGTGTTGGCTATGTGAAATGTGGGATGCTTATTGTAAAAGAGCCCAAACCTTGGTATACAGATTCATTCCCCATTCCTGATAATAATGCCAAGTGCTATTGTCCAGGCAGATACATATTATTTTGTGTATGAAAAGACATTAGAGTAGCGCAGTTCTCAGAGGATAAGGGGAATAAATGTTTTCTGAATTTCAGTCCCTTCAGAGCACCATGTAATGAGCTCTTCTAAGCCAATGCTGAGCTGCAATGTAAACTCCTGTGTAATGAGCCATAGCAAGCTCTGTGTGGCCCCTATGGGTCAACTCTAAGAGATCAGGGCTCCTCCTCCTAAGTCCACTGCCTTCTGGGAAGTGCCTTCTGGTCAAGGTCTGCCATGAAAGGACACACAGGGAGCCCAGGTCAGAGAAGCTGGGGCTCTGCGTGTCAGCACAAAGTAAACAGCAGAATACAAATCATCAACTTTGTTCTAGGACTGTCTTTGTTTACAGTACCAGGGTAGAATTTTTAAGGACCTGCCACATTTGCATTGAGTCTGTCACTCACAGATCTAGTTTTGATTCTTGCCCCCCAAAATGATCTTGTGTTCCATAGGAAAAAAATATTTTACAAGGTTAATGTCAATGTCAGAAAATGTAAGCATCAAGCAGACGTTTAAAGAAATGAAGTTTGCTTAATGAAAAGGGGGTAATAACATTCGTCTAAACTAGCTTACTTGATTACATAGGCAAGAGTAGACCTTCTCAGGCAGTTCTGATTGAATTTACATGTAAATGTTGCAGCTAACCTTCATTTTTCTTTGATCAACAATGTTTCTCAGCTTAGCTCATGGTCTATGTAAAGTGCCTTTCAAATGGAAGAATGTCTTTGTTGAATGTATTCAGAGCCACAGAATGTAAGTAACTATAGGGATAGATAGAAACTATCCAGTTTAACACTGATGCTTCTGTTTGGGGATTTTAAAACTCCAACTACAGACTAAGGAGATGACAGGGAAATCTGTGATTGGTTTCATAGAACCTACCCTATTTCATCAAGCCTGCATTACTGGGGAAATAATCCATGAATTCATATTTATATCAAGTTTGCTGTTGATGGGCAAAGGTTCAAATAAAGGTTAGTCCTACAGAAATGCCTATCATCTCCATTCTGCACTCCAGTGACTGCTGCTTTTTCCAAATATTGTCTTCTAGAACAGCAGAGGGGCTTAAAAATAGTCCATAAAAGATGGTTGGGTAAACTATCTCCTAAGATGAAATGATTATGCATCTCTTCTCTTCTAGCTCCCAGCTGTAGGAGGACAGTTGACATTCACCATCTCATACGACCTGGAAGAGGAAGAAGAAGACACAGAAAAAATCCTTCAGCTGATGACTATCTTACAGGTACAAAAATAAACATGTCACTTTACAACCATATGATACCATGATATGGATATTACCTGGGGTCACTCACACTGCTTTTAATTGGTTGGCTGACATAGATTTATATACTATGATAAAAAAAGAACCTTAGCAATTTTCTGACATGTCCATGTTTCAATCTGAAACATGTCAAGAAAATCCAGAATGGGTTCTAGTGACAAAGGAGACCATTTTGAAACATAAAGTTACAACATGATCATATTCCTGCACTTACAAAGTTATCTGATCCTTGTATTTAGGGCAATACTAATTTATATAATCCATTATATTGTGGATTTTATGGCTTGCTTTTTTGTTTATGTATTCAAAGGGAAAGGGGGAAGTAGCTTGTTGAGTTGTTGGTAACTCTTGACTTCAAAACCTTATTTTAGGAAGAAAATATATAAGAGAAACTGCCAGTTGGAACTGAAGGCCATGCACAATTCCAAATGCTGGGTTCAGTAACATGCTTAGAGCACTGTCTTACTCCCCTGTGCTGCCATAATGGATACTTTCACATACATACACATAGGCAAGCAGGCATGTGTGGTCGTGGTTCTAGAGAGATGATGCTGATTGAGCGCTAGGCTATGTTCTTTTTTTTTTTTCCATTTTTTTAATTTGAATTAGAACAAGATTGTTTTACATGTCAATCCCAGTTCCCTCTCCCGCCCCTCCTCCTCTACCACTCCCCAACTAAAACCCTAACTATCACATACCCTTTCTGCAACCCAGGGAGGGTGAGACCTTCCATAGGGGATCTTCAGAATCTGTCATATCCTTTGGGATAGGGCCTAGGCCCTCCCCCATGTGTCTAAGCTCAGAGAGAGTCCCTCTGTGTGGAATGGGCTCCCCAAGTCCATACCTATGCTAGGGATAAGTATTGATCTACTACAAGAGGTACCATAGATTTCTGAGGTCTCCTCACTGACACCCATGTTCCTGGAGTCTGGATCAGTCCCATGCGTGTTTCCCAGATATCAGTCTGGAGGCCAAGAGCTCCCCCTTGTTCAGGTCAGCTGCTTCTGTGGGTTTCACCAACCTGGTCTGGACCTTGCTTATTACTCCTCCTTCTCTGCAATTGGATTCCAGTTCAGTTTAGTGATTAACTGTGGGTGTCTGCTTCTACTTCCATCAGCAGCTGGATGAAGGCTATAGGATGGCATATATGTCAGGTATCAATCTCATTATCAGGGGAGGGCATTTAAGGTAGTCTCTCCTCTGTTGCTTAGATTGTTAGTTGGTGTTATCTATGTAGCTCTCCAGACATTTCCCTAGTGCCTGATTTCTCCTTAAACCTGTAATGACTCCCTCTATTATAGGATCTCTTATCTTGCTCTCTTCTGTTCTTCCCCCAGCTCAACCTTCCTGCTCCCTCATGTTTTCCTCACCCCTCCTCTTCTCCCTTTATCATTCTCCTAGCTCCCTCTCCCCTCCCCCCATGCTCCCAATTTCCTCAGGAGATCTTGTCCCTTTCCCCTTCCCCAGGGGATCATGTATGTCTGTCTTAGAGTCTTCCTTGTTTCCTAGCTTCTCTGGCAGTGTGGATTGTGGGCTAGTAATCCTTTGATCTGTGTCTAAAATCCATTTATGAGTAGGTACATAACCTGTTTGTCTTTTTGTGATTGGGTTACCTTGCTCAGGATGGTTTCTTTTAGTTCCATCCATTTGCCTTCTAATTTTAAGATTCCATTGTTTTTTGTTTTGTTTTGTTTTTTTTCTGCTGAGTAGAACTCAATTGTGTAAATGTACCACATATTCCTCTATCCATAATTCAGTAGAGGGGCATCTAGGATGCTTCCAGGTTCTGGCTATTACAAATAATGCTGCTATGAACATAGTTGAACAGAAGTCCTTGTTATATGAATGTGCTTCTTTGGGTTATATGCCTAAGAGTGGAATTCCTGGATCTTGTGGTAGACTGATACCCATTTTCTTGAGGAGTTGCCATACTGATTTCCAAAGTGGCTGTACAAGTTGGCACTCCCACCAGCAGTGGAGGAATGTTCCTCTTTCTCCACATCCTTTTCAGCATAAACTATCATTGGTGTTTTTGATTTTAGCCATTCTGACAGGAGTAAGATGGTATCACAGAGTTGTTTTGATTTGCATTTCCCTGTTGGCTAAGGATGTTGAACACTTTCTTATGTGTCTTTCAGCCATTTTAGATTCCTCTATTGAGAATTGTCTATTTAGTTCTGTACCCCATTTTTTTTAATTGGATTGTTTGGTGTTTCCGAGAATAGCTTCTTGAGTTCTTTGTATATTTTGGAGATCAGCCCTCTGTCAGATGTGGGGTTGGTGAATATCTTTTCCCAGTCTGTGGGCTGTCATTTTGTCTTGCTGACTGTGTCCTTTGCCTTACAGAAGCTTCTCAGTTTCAGGAGGTCCCTTATATTAATTGTTGACCTCAGTGTCTGTGCTACTGGTGTTATATTCAGGTAGCAGTCTCCTGTACCGATTAATTCAAGGGTATTTCCCACTTTATCCTCTAGTAGGTGCAGTGAGGCTGGGTTTATGTTGAGGTCTTTGATCCATTTTGAAGTTTTGTGCAGAGTGAAAGGCTTGGGTCTATCTGTAGTCTTCTACATGTTTGCATCCAGTTATGCCAGCACCATTTTTTGAAGATGTTCTCTTTGTTCCAGCATATATATTTGGATTGTTTGTCAAAAATCAGGTGTTCTTAGGTGTGTGGGTAAATATCAGGGTTTTCAACTCTATTCTATTGGTCTACCTGTCTATTTTTTGTGCCAATACCAAGCTGTTTTCAGGACTATAGCTCTGTAATAGAGTTTAAAGTTAGGGATGGTGATGCCTCCAGCAGTTCCTCTATTGTACAGGGTTGTTTTGGCTATCCTGGGTCTTTTGTTTCTCCATACAAAGTTGAGAATTGTTCTTTCAAGGTCAGTGAAGAATTGTGTTGGGATTTTGATGGGGATTGCATTGAATCTGTAGATTGCTTTTGGTAAGATTGCCATTTTTACTGTTGATCCTGCCTATCCAAGAGCATGGGAGATCTTTCCATTTTTGGGTATCTTCTTTAATTTCTTTCTTTAGAGACTCAAAATTCTTACGGTACAGGTTTTTCACTTTTTTGGTTAGTGTTCCTCCAAGGTATTTTATGTTGTTTGTGGCAATTGTAAAGGGTGATGCTTCTCTGATTTCTTTCTCCACCAATGTGTCATCCATATATAGTAGGGCTACAGATTTTTTTGAGTTAATCTTATATCCTGCCACTTTGCTGAAGGTGTTTATCAGCTGTAGGAGTTCCCTGGTTGAGTTTTTCGGATCACTTATGTAGACTATCATATTGTCTGCAAATAGTGAGAGTTTGACTTCTTCCTTTCCGATTTGTATACACTTGATCTCCTTTTGTTGTCTTATTGCTCTAGCTAGAGCTTCAAGGACAATATTGAAGAGGTATGGAGAGAATGGACAGCCTTGTCTTGTTCCTGATTTTAGAGGAATTGCATTGAGTTTCTCGCCATTGAATTTGATGTTGGCTGTTGGCTTGCTGTATATTGTTTTTATTATGTTGAGGTATGTTCCTGTTATCCCTGATTTCTACAGGACCTTTTTCATGAAGGGGTGTTGGATTTTTGTCAAAGGCTTTTTCGGCATCTAGTGAGATAATCATGTGATTTTTTCCCTCAGTCTGTTTATATGGTGGATTACATTGATGGATTTTCATATGTTGAACCATCTTTGCATCCCTGGGATGAAGCCTACTTGATCGGGATGGATGATTTCTCTGATGTGTTCTTGGATTCGATTTGCCAATATTGGTCTGTAGTTCTCTTTCTTAGTTGTGTCTTTGTGTGGTTTGGGTGTCAAGGTTATTGTGGCCTTATAAAAAGAGTTCGGTAATGACCCTTCTGCTTCTATTGTGTGGAATACTTTGAGGAGAATTGGTATTAGCTGTACTTTGAATTTCTGGTAGAATTCTGCACTGAAGCCATCTGGCCTTGGACTTTTTTTTGGTTGGGAGACTCTAATGACTACTTCAATTTCATTAGAGGTTATAGGTCAATTTAAGTTGCTTATCTGTTCTTGACTTAATTTTGGAAAGTGAAATCTGTCCAGAAAATTGTCCATTTCCTTTATATTTTCAAAATTTGAGGAATATAGGTTTTCAAAGTATGACCTGATGATTCTCTGGATTCTCTCTGTGTCTGTTGTTATGTCCCCCATTTCATTCCTGATTTTATTAATTTGCATGTTCACTTTTTGTTGTTTGGTAAGTTTGGATAAAGGTTTAGCTATCTTGTTGATTTTCTCGAAGAACCAACTTTTTGTTATATTTATTCTTTGTATTGTTCTCCTAGGTTCCATTTATTGATTTCAGCCCTCAATTTGATTATTTCCTGGCGCCTGCTCCTCCGGGTGTATTGGCTTCTTTGTTTTCTAAAGCTTTCAGTTGTGCTGTTAATTCTCTGGTGTGATTATTCTCCTGTCTCTTCATGTGGGCATTTAGCATTATGAACTTTCCTCTTAGCACTGCTTTCAGAGTATGCCATAGGTTTGGATATGTTGTGTCTGCATTCTCATTGAATTCTAGGAAATCTTTAATTTCTTTTTTTATTTCTTCCTGGACCCATGAATTGTGCAATCGGGTGTTACTTAATTTCCATGAGTTTGTAGGTTTTCTGTAGTTCTTGTTGTTGTTGAATTCTAATTTTAAAGCATGTTGGTCTGATAAGACACAGGGGGTTATTTCAAATTTTTTGTACTTGTTGAGGTTTGCTATGTTGCCCAGTATGTGGTCGATTTTAGAGAAGGTTCCATGTGGCACTGAGAAGAAGGTAAATTGTTTTGTATTTGGGTAGAATGTTCTATAGATACCTGTTAAGTACAATTGAGACATAACTTCTATTAGTTCTTTTGTTTCTTTGTTAAGTTTCTGTCTGGTGTTACTGTCCAGTGGTGAGAGTGGGGTGTTGAAATCTCCCACTGTAATTGTGTGTGGTTTTATGTGTGATCTGAGTTTTAGTAATGTTTCTTTTACAAACGTGGATGCCTTTGTATTTGGGGCATAAATGTTCAGAATTGATACTTCATCATGATGGATTTCTCCTGTGATGAGTAGCAAATGACCTTCTTCATCTCCTTTGACTGATTTTAGTTTAAAGTCCAATTTATTGGATAGTAAGATTGCTACCCCCACTTGTTTCTTGGGTCCATTTGATTGGAAGATCTTTTCCCAACCTTTAATTCTTAGGTACTGTCTGTCTTTGAGGTTGAGGTAAGTTTCTTGTATGCAACAGAAGGAAGGATTCTGTCTTCTTTTCCATTCCGCTAATCTGTGTCTTTTTATAGAGGAGTTACGACCATTAATGTTGATGGATATTAATGACCATTGATTATTGTTCATTCTTGTTTGTTTTTGATTTGGTGGTGGTGGTGAGATTATGTGTGGGATTCTGTCCCTTTTTCCTTTTGGCTGTTGGTAAATTGGGATTATCTATTGCCTATGTTTTTTTGGTTGTAGTTAACTTCCCTGAGTTGCATTTTTCCTTCCAGTACTTTCTGTAGGGCTGGATTGGTGGATATGTTTTGTTTGAATCTGGTTTTGTCATGGAATATCTTGTTTTCTCCATCTATAATCATTGAAAGCTTTTCTGGGTATAGTAGTCTGGGCTGGCATCCATGGTCTCTTTATGTAGGTAGAATATCTATCCAGGACCTTCTGGCTTTCAGAGTTTCCAAGGAAAAGTCAGGTGTGATTCTGATAGCTTTGCCTTTATAGGTTACTTGACCTTTTCCTTTACTGCTCTTAATATTTTCTCTTTGCTGTGAATGTTTGATATTTTGATTATTATGTGGAGAGGTGATTTTTTTTTGGTTCAATATATTTGGTGTTCTGTAGGCTTCTTGTATTTTCATTGGTATGTCTTAAGGTTGGGAAAGTTTTCTTCTATGATTTTGTTGAATATGTTTTCTGCACCTTTGAGTTGGATTTCTTCATCTTCTTCTATTATTCTTAGGTTTGGTCTTTTCACGGTATCCCATATTTCCTGGATATTTTGTGATAGGGATTTGTTGGACTTAAGATTTTCTTTCATTGATGAATCTATTTCCACTAGTGTGTCTTCAACTCCTGAGATTCTCTCTTCCATCTCATGTATTCTGTTTGTTATGCTCACATTTGTAGTTCCTGATCATTTATCCAGCTTTTCTATTTCCAGCATTCCCTCAGATTGTGCTTTCTTTATTGTCTCTATTTCAGTTTTTAGGTCTTTAACTGTTTCCTTGAGAGATTTGTTGATATCTTGTATTTTTTGGTTTGTTTTGTCTTCAATTTCTTTAAGGGATTTTCTCATGTCCTCTTTGAGGTCCTCTTTGAGGTCCTCTATCATTTTCATGAAGATGTTTTTAAGGTCATTCTCTTCTGGTTCATCTGCATCGTGATGTTCAGGTCTTACTGGTGTATGGTTCCTGTTCTCCAGTGGTGTCATATTGGGTTTTCTGTTGTTGGATGTGCTTTTACCTTGACCTCTTCTCATCCTTTCTTCTGGTGGGTGTAGCAAGACTTTCTTGTTCTCCTGGTGGGTGTGGGACCAAGGTTCCCTTCTGGTAGATGCAAGCAGACCCAATACTCTGATGTCGGCCCTCTTCTCATGGATAGAGGTGCCAATGTTACCCTGGTGTCGGCACTGTTCGGGTGTGCTGGGTCCTGCCCGGCCGGCATTTGGAGGCAAAGCTGTCACCGGTCCTGGGAGTGTTGGATCCCGTTGCTGAACTCTGTTCGGCTCGCAGGTTGCTTGCTTCAGATGACTCTGAGCAGCCATGACGAACAGGAGCTGGAAACAGCCCCTGGCCTACCTGGGCCAGTGGATGGAGGCCGGGCTGCCTCTGGGTGTTGGGTGTTCGGTGTTCAGAACCCGCCACTGCTGAATTCGGTCTAGCATGCAGGTCGCTTGCCTCAGATGACTCTGAGCAGAGATGACAAACTGGAACCAGAAACAGTTCCTGGCCTACCTGGGCCGGTGGATGGAGGCTAGGCTGCCTATGGGTGTTGGGTGATCGGAACCCGCTGCCGCTGAACTGGGTCGGCATGCAGGTTGCTTGCCTCAGCTGTCCTGTAATTCTTATCTCTGCCATAAATACAGGATATTTGCATGATTGTATAAACCAAATTTTAGTTTGGTTCATACAATCATATATACGAGATTATCTATTATTTTAGTTGATACAGAAAGCAAGTTCATTCAAAACTTACAATGGAAGACTTTGTAGTTTACGAGATGAGGACTGATCTTCACATTGCTTTGTCTTTGATTCACGTACACCAAAAACATGTAAAATATTTGGGAAAGCCAATCTTAAGTTGAAACCCTCCTGAGGATAATCTGGCATAGAGATTCCAAATTCAGGTAACCTTTATAATTTGTGTACATTTCTTGCAATTTTATCTATATATACTTTATCTATATATACTTTCTTTTTACCCCCATTAGGGAAACATGTTGAGAATCAGCACAGTCTATAATGAGGTGAATCTGGATCCAACAGAAGAACACATTTATCAGCTACCACTCAAAGAAGAGTTATTTACCATACATGGAACAAACTTACCAGTCAGTAGAAAAGATTTTATGACTGTGCTTGCAAATTTGGAGAGAGTCCTCATTCAAATCACATACAACTTGGGGATGGATGCCATCTTCAGGTAAGATCTAGAACTCCATCTCCCAATGTCCACATGTGAATCTGGGGCAATCAAAGGCAGAAAAGTACATTTTAAAAGGTATAGTTTTGTGGTTTCAAGTAAAAGAAAAGCATACGTTCTGGTTTCTAGAAGATAATCATAGGCAACCCTTAAAATTTAAATGTGGAGAATAATATATTGGACTTTTAACATGGATGAATCCTCTGCAACTTTTTGTTTTGTTTTTCAAGACAGGGTTTCTCTGTGGCTTTGGAGGCTGTCCTGGAACTAGCTCTTGTAGACCAGGCTGGTCTCGAACTCACAGAGATCTGCCTGTCTCTGCCTCCTGAGTTCTGGGATTAAAGGGGTGCAACACCACTGCCTGGCATCCTCGGCAACTTTGATAGAGCATGTGATAGTAACTTCCTATAGAGAAACAAAAAGACAGTTCCCTTTATGGCAGCTCAGAACGTGAAATAGTCAAGATATATTATTTCAGGCTACTCATATTTGGAAAGTGGTTTTTAAAATATTTTCTTCTATTAGTCAATTACCTGGTTTCTAGTAGTATCTAGACTTAAGAAACATAAGCTTATCCATTTACATAATTATGCACCTCTTTATAAAACACTGTGACACTATAATAGACACATGGTTTAAAGGAAAGAGTGGGAGATTTTGGAGCTTAAATAAGCTCTGTTGATCTTGTCATTTGATTGGTATTTGTGGGACCTTGATTTTAAGTTTAATATGCCCATAATAACATCTATCTCATTATATTTTAATCAAGACTGTGGTTAAAATGATAAGCTACTGTAACATGGATATTTTCAAAGGCTAATTCCATTTTATTCTCTATATATTGTGGAATGAAGAAAGAATGCTGACTTGAGTCAAATTTGGTCACAAAAGTCAGACTAGAAGCTCCTATGTTTATTGTTTTAGAAACAATGACATTTTATCTGATAAAATTTTTATTTCAGATATATTGGAATATCCTTTTCGTCTTTTTTAAAAATCCAGATAGTAACACAAGATATTATTTCACCTTCATTCTCTATGAGATCAAGTTAGAATATCAAATTCTGTGCCACACTGACAATTCACATGCCTTTATTCAGAGCAATATTTCTATCTCCTGCTCTGGATTTTTCAGTTGTGGATTCTGCCCCCATAATTTGCTGGTGCTGCCGAGTTTGTCTTTCACTTGTAATATTTCAGCAAAGTACAATCATCATTACCATTTCCCAAAGGAGGGAGCTGCAGGTTCATAAACAAAACCGTTGCCAAACAATATGCTTATTTTGCATAGGCAATTCTGCTAGAAGCTGGGCTAAAGTGCTCTAAAGAAGAGATGGAGCACTTAGGAATTAATTATATTTTTTCCTGTTTAGTAAATAGAAATTGCCATGATGTTTAAACAGTATAAAGAAATGAGTCCTCCAGTTTTGAAAGTGAATGACAACCAAATTGACAAAAAGTAGCTGGAGGGCTTATTTATTTTTGTAGAATTGTTTCTCAAGCTAGTTAATTCAAAGACACCCTCCTGATTTATGTTGGACAATTTCAAAGTCTACCCATCTTAAAGTCATTGGTTTCATTTCAATCCTTCTGGCGTTGTCTCTGAACTTATGAATGTGGTCATGTGTGACTATGTAAACTGACTTAGAAGTTCTCCAAGAAGGTGACTGCCCTTTGCCACCCCCCCCCTTATTACGGAAGCACTGTGGCACAAGAAATGAAGCCAATGTCAGATTGAAGTTTCAGCCCGTTCTAGGAGAGGTGAAAGTTACCATGAATCCTGAATCAGTTAGCTTGAGATATTTTATTTATCTCTGATCTACAACTAGATTGAATCTTATTTGTAAAACACTGCTTGAATTGATTTCAACTTGTCTTGCACAGTAAGCTTCTGAGTTGGATATGGCTTGTTTGAAAGCACAAGGAAATTGAAGCACTGCAACAACACTTTGTATTTAGACTCACTGAAGGGTAGTTATCTCAGCAAAATGGACTTAGGTTTGCCCAGTTGTACGATTAGGTGGAATTTGATAGGAAACTGAGCTGTAGGTCAAGAATTTTGACTTCTGTTTCCAACACAGCTATTTAATAGTTGTAAACATGAATATGGCTTTGACCTCTTTGCACCTCAGTCACTTCATTTCTGAAATAGGAAGACAATCGCCTTGCCAACTTCGAAAGGTCACTTTGGGAATGGAATTAGAGAATTGCTGAAACACTTTCTAACAGAAAATCTGCTCACAAATATGAAGTATTTATATCTCAATGATCTCATTCCACGTGATTATACTTTCTCCAAACATTATATAGGCTTGAAGACATCTAGAATATGGTATACTCTGTCATTTCCACAACTGTGAGAGTTCTTACAGCCATACTTATCCAGAGTGCCAAAAGACTCACAAAGTGTAGCTAATTGATATCTTATTTGTGATCATATTTAGTTAAGACGAGGAGAAAAACATAAATGGATATTATTTTTAAAAAGACAATGTAGCATAAGGACATGGGACAGTAAGTATAGTGCTTGGCACAAAAGCCATCAGGACCACAGTTTGAATGCCTAACACCCATAAAAATGCCAAGTGAGCATGGTGACTTGCCTTCAGAAGTGGAGATGGGATTGGTGTAGTGATGTATTGTTTATAATCTATTAAAGCCACTGAACCTCAGATTGCATCTCCAGACTGCACTGCTCTCCACCAATCCTCAGAATCCTATATTGGTTTCTCAGACTGCACCAAGGTTCTTATATACTGTCTAGTGCTGGGATTAAAGGCATGAGCTGTTTCTCTTTTAGACTGATTTACTATTATGAAATCCTGAGTGTCCTTGACCTCACAGAGATCCATCTGCCTCTGTCTATTGAGTCCTGGGATTAAATGTGTGTGCCACCACTGCCCAGATTCTAAAGCTATGGCTAGCTTTGCATTCTGATCTTCAGTCGCTTTAGTAGATCATGAACAATATATTACCACATACTGGTCCCCAAAACAAGCTAGATTAGCCAAATTAATGACATCCAGGTTCAAGTGAGAGACCTTGCTCCAATAGTGAAATGGATATTTGTCCAAGAAGACATCTAATAATGTCAACCTCTGGCTCCACATATATACTCATTTATACGTATATTCATATGTATACACACACACACACACACACACACACACACACACACACACACACACACCACAAATAAAGAAGAATGTATGGTAAATCAAGCTACTTGCATATGTATATGTGTGTCCTTTAAATTATCTGAATTTTGGCTTTAGTAACATCCTTGACCATTAACTTAAGCAGAATATTTCCTAAGTACCTACAAGATGCAGAACTCTTCACTAATCGTCTTCCTTTTGGCCCTACAATAGACATTGTTAAAGTTCACCAAATTCTACTCCTTTGGGGATATGACATTTCCCTTAACTCCCGAGAGCAGATGAAGTGGTTTAGCCAATGCAATGTGAACCAAAGTAATGAGAATCTTCCCGGAAGAGGGACATTGAACTGCCAGCATGACTAGAACATGCCAGTTCTAGTGTTTATTCAGAAACCAGAGATGAACAACCTAGAACCCTGAGAGCTCATGGAGGCCAGTGCCCCAGCTGTCCTGATCTTGTAGTTACTGAATAAAGGTTGACTTTTGGAAATCCTCTTATAGACCTGGATGAGATACCAGAATTTACACTTCCTACCAGGGCAGACTCAAGGCTGTTGTGACTTTATCAAAACAGACTTCATATGCATCCACTATATGCAAACAAATACAGAATCTTTAAAAGATTTTTAAATACTCAGTTTTTGTTGTAATATTGTTTGGTCTGTTAGTATTTCAATACACCACATGCATAATTGGTGCCTTTAGAGGCCAGAATAGGGCATTGGTTCAGCTGGAGCTGGAGTTATGATCAGTTGAAAGCTGTCTTGTTGGTACTAGGAATAAAACCTAGGTCCTCTGGAAGAGCATCCAGTGCTCTTAATTGCTGAGCTATCTCTCCAGCACCACTTAGAAATGTCTTTATTTGACATATAGCAGTTATACATATTGATGAGCTTCATAAATAATTACTATTCAAGTGTATCATGCCCTTTGAACTTGCCCTCATACATAACCTTTTAAAGTGAAGATATTTTCATGTGAATTCCTTAGTGAACTTAGGAGTTTGCATTGAATAGGATTGACAGAGTTTACACTGTAAATTATCTAGGCAAAAACCACATGGGCAAAAGCATCTTTAGTAATCAGAGACATAGAGCTGAAGAGTACATACTTTCTATCTACATTTGAAAAGTGCCATCCAGGTGACCATATTTTAAAGAAATATGTTGACAAGAACTCTATGATTTAAGAAGATTTAAATAACACACTCTTCATCTTGCTATTGGTGAGAAGTAGAGCCAGGGTTTAAGCCCACAGGCATTTCTTCCTATGGTCTTTAAGCATCCCTCAAGGGTCATCTATAAATATTTGACTCATTCAGTCTGCAAACTCATAGTGAGTATCTTGCATGTGTATTGTTTAAATCTCAGTTCTCTGTCATGTAAACTGGCAGAAACAATATCTGAATTTCCAGACTGAAGATGAGGTGAGGGAACAATGCACATACACCATATGATTTACCATCACATGTTGGAATGCAATGTGAGGCAATGAACTCATTCTGAAGCATAATTCAGAATGAAAGCAAGATGCATGTATTTATAATAATATAAAGGATACTGCAATAAGATACACTTGGAGGGCTAAGAAAAAGAAGGTGAAGTCTTATAGTAGCATTTTGCTTTTATAAATGACTGTAGTGGCATCATAATCTCTCATTTATTTCTTATACTTGACATGGATCAAAATGTTTGGAGAAGGACTGAGGAGATGGCCTACTTAGTAAGTGCACTGCTTGACAAACATGAGGACTAGAGTTTAGGTCCCAATACCTGGGTAAAATGTCAGACAGGGCAGCTCTCATATGAAACCCTGGCTCCCTGAAGGCAGAGACAGGAGAGAACCTGTGGCTACACTGGACAGCCAGCCTAGCAAAATTGATGAGCCCCAGGTTTAGTGATTGAGGAACCATGCTTTAAAAAATGAGGCTGGGAAAAGCTGGGGAAGAAGACAACCAACACTGATCCCAAGCCTCACAGCCTCACACATACTCACATGTATAGATGCACACACACACTCTCTCACACGCACAGTATATACACATATACCACACACACACGCTCACCATACACAAATACATGCCTCCACACACACACCACACAAACATGCACATGCATACTCACATAGAATACACACACATACACATATACCACCAGACAAATATACACCACACACATCATGCATATATTCCACATACACACACCACACACACAGCACACTAAACACACACACATACCAAACATGCACACACACATAGACAACACATATACATTATCACAATACATATACCGTACACACATACTCACACACAAACACACACTCACAATACATACACATACACACACCACACATACACACATATCATAGACACACACACTACACACACCACACACACATACACCTATCACATATACACATGGCAACCACACACAGACATACACACCACATATACATACAACACATACACACATATACACATAGCACACACACAAACATACACACCACATATACATAACACACACACACACACACACACACACACACACACACACACACACACTTGAAGTGAAGGAAGTCTTCTTTCCCAGAAACTCCTTCAGATATATCCTGGACCACTAAATCATTCTGTTGCCTCATTAGCAGTGAGTTAGTAATGATCTGTCACCTCTAATGGGGGGTCTCAGTAAAGTTCCACAGGGCAGAGGCTAGGGACTTGTGGTACTGGTGACTGAACTTGACCTCACCTATGTAAGTCTAGCATTACAGCACTAAGCTGTAGTTCCAGATCTCTTCTCATTCTTTATTTTAAAGCACAGCCTTACTGAGTTGTCTTTATTGGCTCTGCATTTCTCCTTAGCTCCAGCAGGCCTTGAACTTGCTTTGTGCTGCCTCTAGGCCTTCCAAGTGCCAGGATCTAAAGCCTACACAGCCAGATCCAGTTAAGAGAGGATGCTAAACCATTGCCTTAGGTTTTGACAAATGCCAAGCAGAATAAAATATTTTACTAGCAATAAAATTTTTCTGTGGTGGTTAACCCTAAGTTACATTTTTAAAAGTTGAATAAAATGAAAGTCTTTGATTAAGAAAAATATGCAAAGTAAAAAAAGGGGTTATTTATCTGAGTTTTAAGACCACAGGGGTTTTGTTACTTCAAAGTATTGTTTTGTTTTGGTGGTTTTAGTGTATGACTTAGCCAACTTTGTTGAGAAATGTAACCAAACAGAAATAAATGAACAGGACAGTGTTTGATGTGACTCTAGTATTTCCCATAGTAACTTCTGAAATCACCTCTTCTCTCTGTCCATCATTTTATCTGTATTTTCATGTCATAATGAGAATCACTTAAAACCTTAGACTTTTTGACAAACCTTAAAGAGTTCATGCATTTTTAGCATTTGGTACTTTGTTGCTGCCAATACTTTGTATATAAATGAATGTAGCCTGGTATCAGGAAAGGCAAATGACTGTATTGAAGGGGGAAGAAACAGCCCCTTCTTCATGGGTAACACTTAAAACTGTTAAACGCATTAAAATCCCATTTAGCAAACAGCAGAACTTAATGAACATTGGGATTGCTCAGTGAATACTGATGTGGAATATTACAGGGAGAGATGTTTTAGTGTTGAAATTTCTTGAAGCTCAAAATGGTTACAGAGATTAAGAACATCTGCTGTTCAAAAGACAAAGGAGACTCGGCAGTTCAAGTTGCCCAAGTGTTTCTTGTTTGGTATCTTCATTTTTAAATCGTGTCTTAAAGTACTCAGATGATCATTCTTCTGCAATGTCCCTTTTTTTGGGTTTTATATTTGGTAATGAAATTTTATAATGAAAGTACTGAAGTATATCTGTCTTTATCAATCAAGCTGCTAGTTAGTAAGCTGTGACTCTTTTATATGGTAATCAACTAATTTATCAACAGTGAAACCATTTGATTCTTAATGATCAGAATTATAGGCTTATCATTTGATAGCACATTAATTCTAGGCAGCTGGATGCCATGATATTTTCAGGGCATTTTGGGCCTCTGGTTTTAAAAGTCCTAACTAACTTTCCCCCATCTTTTTTCTATGTCAGATCAAACACACAATTTAATTTTTATTTGCTGATTTTTATTTCTTTGAAATGTGGATGGTAGGCTTTATTGGACTTATTTTAGTTATCATGTCTACTATAACTGTATTCCATTCATCTACTAACTTATATGTATTTTAACTAATCCTGAGTATGTCTATCAATGTATCCATCCATCCATCCATTCATCCATCTGTCGATGCATCCATCAAAAGTATGTGGCACAAAGACTCAGACAGTCCTACTGAGTATGTAAAGAACAAGGCATGGTTTATGTGATCAAGGAATAATTCATGTTTGTGTCAACCAAGGTAAACATTATCTTTAGCTGTGTACACATTGTGTTAAGAAAACTTGGCAGACCTAGACATTCTCCAAAGTTTATAACCAGGAAAAAAATGGAAAAGAGACACTGAAAATACATGTTTATAAAGATTCATAGCATTCAAGTGGTAGAAAAACTCAAATATCCATAAATGAGTAGAAGACAAAGATTGGCATATAGTAGAATATTGCTTAGGAATATAAAAATGTATTGACATGTATAACAGTGAAGCTGAACTTTAGAAATGAGAGAAAGCAGACACAAAGTTACATTTTGCTTAGTCTACCATTAAGAATTAATAATGAGAGAGCAGAATGAAGCAAGAAAAGAAGCTGACTGGGCACTGGGGACAGGGGGAGTTCAGGTCTGGTAAATTGTCTTGGATCTACAGCAGCAGTTCTCAACCTGTGGGTGGCAACCATTCTGAGGGTTGAACGACTCTTTCACAGGGTCTGTATATCACATATTTGCATTACTATTCATAACAATAGCAAAATTATCATTATGGAGTAGCAACAAAAATAATTTATGGTTGGGGATACAACATGAGGAACTGTATTAAAGGATCATAGTATTAGGAAGGTTGAGAACCACTGCTCTAGATCGAGGTGGCTGCTGCATGATATTCTGAATATCTTAAATGACAAAATTTTACCCTCTAAAATGAGAGAGCAGCTCATGAAGCTCTACCCTTAGCTGTAGAATTATTGACAATTCGTGGGGGAACGGATTGAAGAAGGGAGAGATGGAGAAAGACAGAGATAGATAGATAGATAGATAGATAGATAGATAGATAGATAGATTCAGTTTTCTTCAGGGATGGTGCCCCCTTAGCAACTGTTCTTGCTCTAATGAATGGCTCTATACTTGCGCATGTATGGGAAGCACTAAATGAACAAAGGATTGTTTCATTGATTTTTGTTTTTTATTTGGTTTTGTTTTTTAAGAAGAAGATAGTAATTGGGGGATAGAAGAGGAGTTGAGGGGGAGGGAATGGAGTTTGTTTGATAAAAATGCACTATCAGTGTGTATGGGATTCTAAACTAATAACTAGCTACTAATTTTATTTTGTGAATGTCATCTTAAATAATAAGAGTTGAATAATGACATGCTCATGAAATTAGATCTTTCATGTACAAGGTTACCTGAGGAGCAAAAAACTCCACTTTGTGATTTTTAAGTGACCTGTGTATGGAAACACTATAAAGATGCCCCATTAGTCTTAGACCTTCTACCAAGATGTTCAAAGAAAGTACTCAAACATAGTATTGGCTGTGTGTATATGCAGTTAAAGGTAATGCTTTATCCTTTGAAGTTTGATATGTCACTCAGTGGCTAGAAAGATTCTACCCATCTACATATTTCAAATTAACTTTTCGTTTCTGCGTCAAGTATGACATAGAAATTAATACATATTCAAAGATATATCCAGAGAATAGGAAAGAATAAAATGAACATCAAAAAAGAAAAAGAATAAACTTTTGCAACCAATAAGCATGCCAATGAACTGATCAGACAGTTCTCAAAAGAAGAAATACAAATGGCCAATAGACAGTTTAAATGTGCTCAATATCCTTAGCCAGCAGGAAAACAGACATTAAAACTGCTTTAGATTTCATCTCACTCACTAGAATGGCTACCATCAAGAAAACAAATGACAGCAAATGTGAGTGAGGATTCCGGAATGACGAACCTTTATTTATAGTTGATGGGAGCGTCAGCTGGCTCAGCCACTGTGGAAATCAGTGTGGGGCTTTTAAAAATGCTAGAAAGAGCATGGCCCTATGATCCAACTATTTGACTCCTCAGCAGCCATATAAGCAAAGTATTCTTCTTCATACCTCAGAGATACTTGCATATTGATGTTTATTGCTGTTCTCTCGGTTCATGACAGCAGGAAAAGGATTAGCAACATTCCTCTCCAACCTCTGGCTTGTACATTGTCTCTGTGCTCTCTTTCACAATGTTTCCTGAGCCAGAGAGAGATGGATACCCTATTTAGGGACATTCCATGATCACATATTCTCATCCCTTTTGAGTCTTTGCATTAAGCCACACCCACTGCAAACTGATAAAAGTTGAAACACTAATCTGTGGCTATAAACAAATACTTAGAAGGCAAATTGACACTATGTCCATTTAGCAAAACAGTAGTAGAAATTCACCCCTAGGGAGTATGCTCTCTCAGCCATGACTTTTTGATCATAATCCAATCAGAATGTGTTTGGTTACTGGTTATCCCCCTGACAATCATAACATATTGTGCTGGAGGACATTTCCTCCCAAGAAGGTCATTACTGTACCTCATGGGGTTAGCATCTAGGTAGACAATTGATGGTTCTTTCCCTCAAACAACTTGAATATCAGGGTTCAGAACTGTGAAAGGTAGCTAGAAGGAGGAAAATTACTCCCAGATGCAGCCTGGTTTCTCAATATCCTGCAGCCCAAGTGTGTGGTGTCTTAAGCAACGGGGCTTTATGATCTGGTTTTAGTGAGCAATCAAAGACATTGGCAATAGACTGTTTTGTTTGGGGGACTCTGGGCCTCTCTGCACAAATAGCTTACCAGAGAGCTATCCTACATGTCACAATTAGATTTTTGTTTGATGATATTATTATTTATCTATTTTTCATTTATATATTTATTCTACATTCCAACCACAATCTCCTCCAAGTTCCTTCCCCACCTCTCCTCTACCTCCCCACCCCATACACTCCTTTGCCATTTTTATTCAGGAAATGGCAGATCTCCCATGGATATTGACAAAAAATGGCATATCAAGCTATAGTAAGAATAAGTGCCTACCCTTCTATTAAGGCTGGGCAGGCAACCCAGTATGATGAACAGGTTCCCAAAATCCAGTAAAGGAGTCAGAGACAGCCCTTGCTCCCACCATGAGAAATCCCACAAAAAGTCCAAAGCTACACAGCTGTCACATATATGAAGAGGGCCTCAGTCAGTTCCATGCAGGCTCCCTGGTTGTTGGTTCCGTCTCTGTGAGCTTCTATGAGCTCAGGTTAGTTGTTTCTGTTGTCTTTCTTGTGGTGTCCTTGACTCCTCTGGATCCTACAATTCTTCCCTCTCTTCAGCAGAATTCCCTGAGCTCAGCCTAATGTTTGTCTGTGGAGTGGGTCTGCATCTGTTTCCATCAATTTCTGGATGAAGTCTCTCTGGTGACTAGGCATCAACTTATAAGTATAGCAGAATATCATTAGACATCATTACATTGATTTTTGTTTCTCTAGTTGTGTTTGGTTGTATCCTAGGTCTCTGGGCCATCTACCTTTTAGGTCCTGGTACTTCTAGGCAGTGTCAGGGATGGGCTCCCTCTTGAGGCATGGGTCTCAGGCTGGACCAGTCCTTGATTGGCCATTCTCACAATCTCTACACCACCCTTACACCTGCATATCCCATATATTGTGTGGCTGGGCTGATGTCCCAATCCCTCCATTGGAAGTTATCTAGTTTTTTAAAAATTGAAGTTTGAATATTCTCTTATACTTTCCTTGTTTTTGTTCTTTGTTTGTTTGATTGATTTTGTTTATTTTTTTGAAATAGGGTCTTGTTGTGTAACCCATACCAACTTTTATTTTCTTCCCTAGTTTCATAATTTCTTCCATTTAGGACTTTGATACATTTTAATTCTTTTATGTCATTGTTATTTTTATTTTCTTTCATACATTACAGTTTGTTACATCACAGTGGACTGGGAAGCAGAAAGAGTTGGATGCAAATATAGGGACCAAAAATAATCATCGGTAGACCCCTCAGGCTCCCAAAGACACCATCACTGATAGAGTATCCAGTGTTCAAGGCTCCATGTAAACTGATATAGGATACTTGAAATTCAAATTATAGTCACAAATTATTGCTAGGCCATTATAATACCTAATATAATGCTAGTGCTATTTAAGTAGATACAATGCAGTACTATTTAGGAAATAATGACAAAGGCTATTTTTAAAAGGTCTGCATATGCTCAGTACAAATATGAATGTTTTGTGCAAATATTTTCAGTATGCACTGGTTGACTCCATGGATGCAGAGGCCATGACTCTATAGTGAGTGACAGAAGCTTCAAGTTACAGAAGCATCTTTTTTAAACATAGTTTATTCATATTCTCATTGCTATGGATACTCACATACCACGATTCATCTATCTCCAAAATACTTCATAGCTTTTTTACTGACCCACTGTTTAATTTTTCTCTTCCCAGGTTGAGCTCTGTCAATCTTGAATCTGCTGTCCCCTATCCTACTGACAGAAGTATCGCAAGTGCTGTGGAAGTTTGCCAGTGTCCACCCGGGTACAGTGGCAGCTCTTGTGAAGTAAGTTTGTAGGAACCAATCCCTCAGATAGTGTTGCCAAAACACTGCTCAAAAATTAATGTTTTGAAAATTTCAATCCATAACTGTATGAACATATTCTTTAAATAATACTGTTTTGGCTTCATTTTTTATTCTTTGAGAATCTCATAGATGCTTTCAACATATTAAGATCATAACTACCCCTACTTCCATCCTCCAGATCACTGGGTCCCCCAATAGGTGCTCTTCTCTACTTTTTGTCTTCTCTTTGATTACTGTTACTAATACACTATGTCCAATGACCACCTTCTGAATGTGTGTGGGCATGGCCATCTGCAGCAGTATGGACAACCTACCAGTAGCCCTCACCCCACAAAAGAATGATTCTCTCTTCCCTAGCAGCTGTTAGATGCCTCAGTTAGGTGTAGGGCCTTGAGATTCCCCCCCCCCCCCGCTTCATCCTTGCAAGATTAAAGGAGTAATTAGAATATCTGCCTAGCATTCATGGCCTTTCAACAGAGTTAACCATATATTTTCAAAGACATAGTGGCATTTGAAATATTTTCCCCTACTATAAGTGCAATTTGTGTGTTCCTTCCCCTTTTAGCCAGCTCAAAGGTGATGGTGGCAAAATAATATTTCAAAAATATTTCCCTTTTATTTCTGTTAAGGCACAGACACTTGTTTCATTTCTCTTTCCTCTCCCACTTTTAAGTCCTATCACCCTCTCCTTCTATTTCTTTCTGAAGAAAGCATTCCGAGCCCAGAATACAATCCTTAAAACTTCAAGAGCAGAATGTGTTGGAGAAATAAATTACCTTCTAAAACTCTTCCCTACTCTTGAGCACCCGAGGCTTGACATCTTTATTGTTGTATCATTGTTCTATATTTGTAATTTTGTAAAAAATCAGTATTTCTTAATGGCTGGTCATATCATTTTAAAGTGATTTAAATTTTTTATCATTTTTTGTAGTTTGAAACTTGATTTACTTGAAATCTCTCTGTGTCTCTCTCTCTGTCTCTGTCTCTGTCTGTCTCTCTGCTCTCTCTCTCTCTCTCTCTCTCTCTCTCTCTCTCTCTCTCTCTCTCTCTCTCGCAGTGTGTGTGTGTGTGTGTGTGTGTGTGTGTGGTGTGTGTGTGTGTGTGTGTGTGTGTGTGGTGTGTGTGTGTTTTTCCTGGTGGAAGGAGTGACTTGTAGATAAATAAGAGTTTAAGTCTCTTAAAGGCGGTACCTTGAAGGAGTTATTTGAGTGCTCTGAGATGTTCCACTCCACAACACCATTTGGAGAAACACCCCAGGCAAACTTTGCTGGATCTTGTGTTCTTTAAAGTAATACATGCTTCCAGAGGCTACACAGAGTTTAAAGTTATGTTCATGACTAATGTGTTTTCTTTAAACTGGGTAGAGACTTGTCTGTCTGGAAATGAAACTAATGAAATTCATTGAAGTACTTGCTTTTCCAAAATTTATAGAGATAAGAGGAAAAATAATCATGGATATGAATTAGTTATGTCAACTCAAATTTGATTTTACATATAAAACACATGCTGTACTTGATAAAATATTCCTTTATTACAAGTCTTCCAGTTTTGATTTCAAACTAGGCAGATCCCTTTGAAGCTTTAAATTCCTATTTCACTTGGAATAATAAATGCCCTCATCCTATTCTTGCTTTTAATATAGTTCCATTTTATTCTCAGTTCTCCCCACCAACTTTTATACTAAATGCCCATTGAATATAAAGTCATCTGAATATTGGACTTGTTCAATTATATGTTTTCCTTTTTTATCCTGTGGAATATTTTTGATAAGTTATATATTCAGTAAATTTTATAAATTCATCTGTATAAATTAGCAATAAGTAGACAGTTCAACCTCTGTAGACAGATTACTAGTTAGTAGACAGATCTACTAATCTGATTAGATAGAGAACAAATACCACAGAAAAGTGAGTCACGGTGCTTTACAATTAAGGGAGCAGTGAGTGGTAGATGAGGTAATGGCGACAGTCATCCAGAGGACTGAGCTGTTCAGTGGAGGCAGATGTCTGGGAAAGCATCATGGAGAAGTTAACAAGTGATGATGGAGAGGAACAAAGAAAGATGTGTGAAGACATGGAAAGAACACAGAAATGGAGAAGGGAAAATAAAAGCTTCCAGGACTTCTAGTACAATACTTGATACATTGAAATGGATAAAAAAGAACTTAGTTAAGGCAGGGCAATCAATTTTTTAAACTCTGGACTTCTCTGTTTTCTTTATTTAGCCTCTGTTAACCAATGAAGACCTTATCAAAACTTTCTCCTCTTAGATGTAATGTTCTCCATCCCTGGCCTCCACTTGTTTTGATTGCTTTTTTTGCATTGAGCCCAACTCTTAGGGCCAGTCACTCTATTGTTGTTATCACTAATATTCTGGGATGTATTCAAAGCTGAGTGGTCTACAAGGACAATATGCCTTAGTCCTAGCTTGCTGAGGCCTGCCCAGTCAACAGCACATCAATGAATCTATTACCAAATATATTCTCTTTTATCTTATTTGGAGGTCACAATACTGATTTTGAATGCTTTTTGTTGGGGGTATGGGGTTTTATTTTTGTAACTAAATCAAATTTTATTTCCAATTGCTGTACTAACAAAAGTACCAGTGGAAATTCTGCATGAAGAGTAACAACCTTTTAAATAAACAAGGGCATATATTAGTATTACAACAGTACTTTGACCTATAGAGACTTTGATAGGATTATTGCAATCAGTCTTATAATAATATAGATTAAGTAGATTGTGTATCCACTGTAGCCAGTCATCACATACATTTTTATTGAGCGTTGTACACTACCCTCAGAATGTTGTTTTTCTATTTTATTTTTTGTCCCTCATTTCGTTTTACATATTATGAATTTCTATAACTAGTCTCTAACATTTTTTCTTCTGTGCCCAATATTTTGTAATTTGTCTTCCTGACAGATGAAGAAGTGAAAACAAAGTGGGCTAATAATATAAGTTTTAGGCTGAATGATTTCTTTTCTATAAAACTGAGTTAATATTAACTACTTTTGAGAAGTATTTATACTTTCATTTAGTCTAAAGTATTTTATGAGCATACACACTTGAGACAATTATAGCCTTAAAAATAGAAAACAGTGTTCTAAGAATCACAGATGTGGCCTCTAGAATCATCACTGAAGGTGAAGTGACAGATGAGCAGTTAAGAGCACTGGCTGCTCTTCTGGAGGACTCTGGCTCTGTTCCCAGCACTGACATGGTGGCTCACAACAATCTGTAACTCCAATCCCAGGGGATATAGTACTGTCTTCTAGCCTCCTCAGGCACCACACACATATATGATGCACAGACATGCAAACAGAGTAAACAGAGTAAAGTAAATAAATAAAGTTTTAAGTAGCTGAACTAAGTTAGAGGTGTTAAGAAAGGATATATGAGAGAAGGTATACAAAAAATTTGTTTTGTTTTCAGTAAAATGAATGCCACTTCTTCCTCAGTGATCTTCCACACTTCAGTCCATTCTTATGCCTACTCAAGCAAACTGCTTTTGCTCTGGCCATCCGATTCAAGGTAGCCAAATCATGTGACTACATTTTATCACGTGACCCAGTTGATTCCTCTCTCCTGCAAATGCTTGCTTCCTTTCAACTCTATGCCAACATCACATTTCCAAAATTTCCATTTAGGGTGATTTTGCTGTCTTGTCTTTTGTGGAGAAAATATTTTCACAAGGGTGGTAATTATTCAATAAAAGAAAAACGAGAGTCAGAATGTTGTTAAAACATGAACTGAGTTCTATAAGTGAGGTGATCTTCCTTTTAGAATACTGTTCTCATTTCTATCCTTTTGGATGGGGAACGGGTACAGACGTGCCTTTGGGCTTATAAGTGGAAAGATAAGTATAATGGCTTTAATTTTTCCATGTGTATTAATGTAAATTCCATGGCTAAGGAAAAGGTTTGTAAATTAATTTTCTACTGCTGTGAAAAACATCCCACCATGAACAAGGTAACTTATAGAAGAAAGTGTTTAATCATGCTAACAACTCCAGAGGGTTAGAGGCTATGTTGCAAGAACAAAGGCATGGTAGCAGGAACATCTTAGAGCTCACATCTTGATCTGCAAGCAGAAGACAGAAGACACACTATTAATGGCACATGGCCTTTGAAAACATCAGAGCCCACCCCCCCAGCAACGTAAGTCCTTGAGCAAAACCACACCTCCTAATCCTTCTTAAATAATTCCACAAACTTACAAGCTATGAAGTCATTTTCATCCAAACTACTGCAAGGTATATGAAATTGGAATGCTTATAAAAAGAAGATTAGTGCAAGCAAAGTTCAAAAGTAGTTTTTAAATTGTTAAGAGAATAGCATTTGGATCTACTTTGACAACAATAAATTATCTGATTGTGCTGTCAGCACCGTCACATTTTACCTCCATCTGGATTGTGAAGGCTTATTGGTTTTGAAAATTATATGTTAGAAGGAATTACTTGTATCAAAATGGAGAAAAACATACTGGAAGGAGACATGAAGTTAGAATCATTGTCTCTGTACTGATCAAATTAAGAGGAAAGTGGATTTTATTTTCTTCTCAGATGAGAAATATTAGTGTGTCTTTTTCACATGTTTGTTGTTATTGTTCAAATGGAAGTTTCCTCGCATCCTGAGGCAAAAGGATCGTTTCCCACATTACACAGCATGGCTCTGTGTAGTTTATTACTTCAGTGGTTCTCTCTAGTTTCCATTTCCAACTAGAAAGGGGACCTCTTTTTGACATATGATGGTATATTTAACCATCCAGAAACATAGTAAATAACTCACAAGATGCAATTGCAACCTGAGGGTATCATAAACTTCCAGAGGGCAGCAATATTTGCACATTTTTTTTTTTTTTACATTTCATCATGTCTGTGGAAATCCACACAGAAAGGAAATGAAACGAATAGTGACAGTAGATGTGAGGTGCTGACCCGCAGGTTACCTATTGTGCAAATAACCCACTGTCATTGTTTTTCTGTTTTCAAATAATTTTGTTCCACATTTAAAACATACCAGTGGTGAATAATAAACATGCTTACAGTCAAAAAATAAAAATGAACTCAAATAACATAAGTGAACTAGCAAGGAAATATGCTAAATAAATCATAACCTATATCCTACAAATTTGAGAAGACATAAAGGACAGAGGAAATTTAAGATGAAATATGTGAATCATGAATGTGCACCAGCCACTGGCTATGTTTTGAAATGAGAGAAGGGGAAACATTGCCTTCCAAAGGATTCCAAAGATTCTGTGGATGTGAAGGTGTTAGGGTGTGGGGAAAGGTTCTCCATGCAGAGAATCAATCTGTGAAAACACGGTGTGCTCCTTTAGCCCAAGTTTCCATAAGCTCCTTTCGAGCCTGCTGCGTTCCTTTCTCAGTGTCTTTCCTTCTGTTTTCTTGTCTGTGCTTTTGGCTTTGAGACTGTCACATTTCAATTCTTTATATCTGTGCTTTATTTTACCATTTCAGAAGAGACACCAAGCTAACGTTTCCTCTAATCTCAAAACTGCCAATAACAGTAAGGTCAGTACAAAGTCCTAGTGTCAGGAGTAATAGCTCAGTAGCAATGTTTCAATAATGGCTCTGCTTTTTTGACAAGCTCATTTGCTGAGTTTGCTACCTGGGTTATTTTCTATTATTAGGAAAAGGGGAACTACTTTTCTTTTCTTTTTTTCTAAATACTGAAAAGTGACTGAAACCTTACCTTCTTTTCAGTCATGTTGGCCTAGGCACCGAAGAGTTAATGGCACTATTTTCGGTGGCATCTGTGAACCATGTCAGTGCTTTGGTCATGCAGAATCCTGTGATGACAACACAGGAGAGTGTCTGGTAAGTGCTTCTCTCTTGAAGATGCTAATTGAAAAGACTGAAATCTGATCAACAAACCCTGGAATTCTGTTTGCTACCTTTGCAACCTTGAACACGTGGGTCAGTATGTATCAAACATCTTTATCAAGAACTGAGTTGGAAGCTAAGAATGCTTTATGTGATCTGCCTAGCAACTATGAAGCTGTGCTTTTTCATATTTGTCTAAAAATTGAATTAGGATAAAATATATCATTATAAAATGTAACTAATGACTAGAATACATATCTACTATGAATATATATGGTTTCTCTCTCTTCTATAAATCTGCCAAAAGTAGACTATTCTAAAACATAAAATGATTTATATCCCTACAATATGAAAAAAACATAAAACATTACCATTAAAATAAAATAATTCACTTTTTTACATTAGAGTTTTCTTTCACCTGGAAAATAAGATCATATTACATACGTTTATTTAAAATTTTGTGCATTGAGATCAATGAAAAATGTTGTACATGGATTTTAGCATATTGAACATATGTAATGCATCTTCAGTGGAATTGCTCCTTCTACAATTGATGCTGTACTTCTAAGCAAAAAGAAGCTTCACAAAGAGCAGAGAACTATCTGTGCTGCTAAGTAGCTGGAGGCCTGGAGAGTTCTCCTGAACAGACACTCAGAGGAACTCAGGGGCATGTTAGATTTATATTGTCTGCTGTGGCATGGAGCTTGAAAGAACACCTCTCATGCCATTATTTTCACAAAACACAATTTGAGATAGTGCCAATATGGGAGGATATCATATTCTCATCTCTCTGTAGAATTTAAGGCATAGTCTGTTCTCTGTGATTCTTATGTTGTATTTCTCTTGTTCATTTCTCTGCTTTCTCCGGTACTTAAACAGGGCTAGGAGAAATCCAAAGTGAAAAAAAAAAAAAAACACAGGGCTTCTGTTCCAATATAATTTGGCATTTTAGTTTATTGGTGCACTTTCTGTTTTCTCTGCATAAGATATTTGTTCAATTGCAGAGCAGCATAAAGCATGATAGCCCTAATTTGTGGATCAGTAGATTTTTCCAATGACGATTTTACAAATAAAAAGACTGAGTGATTTTCATTTTAATTATACTACAGCCTTTTAAAGTGACTCTGGGGGAAATATTGAACTACCTTTAAACACTTTATAAGCATGCAGTAGAATATATCAAATTCCAAACTAACATTAATTTGCTTTACTTGCCCGGAAAGAACAAAAATAAATATGCCATACTACCAACCCTAAGGTATTCTATAAAGTTGAGTTCATTAGGATTAAATCAAATCCTGAATTTGGTACATTTGATGATATGACACGTTACAGAATAGGAACCATTTATTTCTGAACAAAATAGTTTCTTTCAGCAGAGTGGTGAGAATAGGAATGGAGAGAAAATTGATAGGCAGGGTCCACCAGGTTGCTGACAGTTTGAAGGCAAAGAAGAGAGAAGCCAGCCTTCCAATGATGAAAGGTTCTTGGGGAAACGACGGATTCTTAGTAGCTGAGACCCAGTCTCTTCTTCCTGTTTTCCTGAGGAAACAGATTATCCTATAGACTCTTCTGGAGATGGTCAAGCACTTCTTTCTGAATTGGTGCTGACAACTCTGTGCTTAACCCCATTCCGAATGTAATAGTTCTGACACAATCTACAGAAACAACATATTAGGATATTGTGTACGAAAGGAGTTGTTATCAATCTGTAAAGTTTTCTTTTATCTCCTTTTGACTATTCAGCAGGAATTTTTCACAATAGCAAACATAATACGAAATTTTTTATTTATAATTTTTTGGTTTTTCAAGACAGGTTCCTCTGTGCAGCCCTGGTTGTCATGGAACTTACTTTGTAAACCAGGCTGACCTCGAACACATAGAGATTCACTTGTGTTTGCCTCCAGAGTTCTGGGATTAAAGAAGTACACCACCATGCCCGGCACAGAATTTCTTTTTTTTTTTAAAGGTGATTTAGTGTAGCTTACTTTTGAATCCTGATTATAAATGAACACTTTGGGGTTCCGAACAAATTCCAGGCTTCTGCTGTGGAGTGGCTCTGTATGACAAGGTCATCCTAACTCATGTGCACTGGAGAAAACCCAGAGAGTATTTCAAGCCACCTAGGAAGGCTGTGTATGGGTCTCAGTATCTTCATAATATGAATTGCAAGCAATGTTTAAAAGTCACTTGGATGGCAAGCTACCTATGAAAAAGCCCAGTTCATCAGAGCAGAAAATCTATCTTTCCCAGTTTTGATTTTCATTGTGTTGGCTGCCTAGTGTCTGTTTTGATTACAAATGTACTTGAATTTTAAGATTACTTGAAATGTAAAAATAGAAAGTATAAGGAATTCAGTGCATTTATTTCTCTTTCAAATCTGTAGTTGAAGACATGCAAATTATCTAAGATTTTCAGTTGCATTTCAGAAATTCTAATGTTGGCCTGGTTACTATGTAATAAGTTTAGTGATCCTTCTTTTAAAAGATTTTATAGTTCTAGTTTTCATCATGTCAACTTGAAATATGAAAAGAAGTTTTGGTCCTGCCTCAACTGAGTGTGCCAGGTGTTGTTGACTCTCCATGAGGTGCCTTACCCTTTCTAAGGAGTGGATGGGGGTTGGTTGGGGAGGTGAGGGGTGGGGGAGAAGGGGGAACTATGGTTGGTATGTAAAATGATATGAAAATATTAAAAAGAAAACAATTTTTCAAAGAATAAGCTATTTCTTAGGTTTAAGAAAAATATGTGACTTACAGTAAATTTGGAAAGTGAAAGGAAGTGACAGGAAGACAAAATGAAAGGAAAAACAATTTTCTACAAATGCACCTATTTTCCTTAGTTATCTTGTGATAATTGTTAACAGCAAGAGTAACATTTGTGCTTTCTCTAAAAATATTTGCTAAACAAATTGAGACTTTTCAATAAAGAAAATCCCATTCTAAATATACCAGTTATTGTTTAAAAAATATGTACTTATTCACAGTTAATGAACTTCAGTTCCTTTACTCCATAGAATTGAATGGGAAGTCCAAAGTTAAATTAATAAATTATATTTTGGATATCTTTCAACAAACAATCCTGCCCTCTCCAAGGAATTTTAATAAGTTCTTCTCAGAATCGCATCTTTACTTATTAATGCCTATGCTTCTGTCGAGTCCATTTACTAAATGTAATTGAAATAACTCTTATTTTAAAACCTCAAAATAAATAATATTCGGAATTGCATTAACAGTCTATTCCAGTGGTCATGCAGGTTAATAACTTTATACTTGCAGTTTAAAGTTAATTTATATTTTAGCTATTTCTCTCACCGAATTTCACTACTGATCATAAAATAAAGGCTGCATAGCTCCTGGGTTCTATGAACTCTCTCTTTAGTATGTAGAAAATTTATTAATTGTATATCCTTATTAAACTAAAATATATTTCAGTAGTAAGGAGTACATTTTGATAGGAGACTAAACATGTGGGACTCTTAGAAGCCTCAAAGACAATTCTAAACTTGGTGACTGAATTGTTCACCTAAATCTCAGAATTGGTGACCTCTACAAATGCAGCCCAAACCAAAAAAAGTCATCAAGTTAAAATGAAGAGATACAAAAGAAAATTACTTTGTTTTTTAAAAACACATGTTTTCCAAAACAAATGGTAAGAGCATGTCATTTCCAGTCTTTTTTTTTTTTCTTCTTATATTTCTAAAGGCAATAGTTACATATCTTGTAGCTTCTTTCTATACTGTTGTATGTTAAAATTACTTTTCATAAACATTTACTTATGGGCCAAGTAGTCTCTTCACAGACATAATATGGGAATGCATTGTCCAATCCATCAGAATCTACTAAGTTCCAAATTATAGCCTGTGTTAAGAGAGCAAGGCCCAAGGCATTTGCACAATGAGCTACATTTCCTATCAGGGCAACATTTTTAATGCCATTAGGGCTTATAAAGCCTAAACACACACACACACACACACACACACACACACACACACACACACACACACACACACACCTTATGAAAATAAAATTAGGAAATAAAATTTTCAAATTGATAATTTTTAATGAATTTTGGTTATTGATTTTTAAGTATGTTACATTGAATCTAGCATGTAGTTGTAAGCTAAATATTAAATACATATTAAATTAACTTCCAGTGCCACTTTTGTTCTATAAAATTCAACATTTAATGTGGCAAATTACTCTCCCAAATGGGGACAGTCTAATAACTTTGGAGAAGTATTTTTGGTAACATGGTTGTGCTTGAAACCAAAGTAACGAACTAGTATGCACTTCTTTCTCAGAACTGTAAGGATCACACAGGTGGCCCATATTGCAATGAATGTCTTCCTGGTTTCTATGGTGATCCTACTCGAGGAACCTCTGAAGATTGTCAACCCTGTTCCTGTCCACTCAATATCCCATCAAATAAGTAAGTACCAGTTGACCGTACTTCACTTCCATGTCTAAAGAAGCAATTTTCATATCAGAAAGTTACATTTGTGGATTTCTCAAGAGGGTAACATAAGTTTTTTTTTTTTAACTTAAGTTTTGAAGTGTGAAGTATTTAAAATTATGACCATTTCCAAGGATTTTGCTATTTGGCCTCTAAATTTGATTTAGGACTTAAGAGATAAAACTCAAATGAAATTTCTAAATTAACTCCAAAGAACAGACCACGTTTGAGCAAATCTATACCCCTCACAAATCATCATTTATTGTAATATACTTTATGTTCAACTTGTTCCAGGGCATCATTGTATCACAAATGAATATGAACTTTGGATGATGGTTGCTATATTACCTTGTATAAATAATGTAGATTTTGAAAAATTTTAATGTAACTGTCACACAATTTCTATAAATTTTTCTCGTTTTTTCACCTACGAAAACAAGCTATTGGATCAGACATTTCAAAGCACAGGTATGTCTAAATGAATAGGTCCTGAAACAACAATGACAAAAATATTACTATAATGTACACCACACTGAAAATACATTATTAATTTTATAATGAATATTTATAAATAGTTGCCATTTTATTTCTTTATTGTTGTCCTTTCTGATGCTGTAAATTAAAACCAGGGCCTTGAACATGCTGACTGACATGCTATACCACTGAGCTACAATCTTACCCCTAACTAAATTCAAACGTACAAAGTAGACCTGTGCTGGACATAATGTGACCAGACTGCTGTCAGCTGTACATTTGAAGGGTTCACCTCCATGTTTACTGTGTATTGTCCAACGCATCTACCTATACCTAAAAATCGTTATTCCACACCAATCTTTACTGATAAGATCAGGCAGGTGACACCTGATATTCCCCTACAACACATCTCAGCCAAAATATTGTCAGTATTTTCACATCTATCATTTCAGCAATATGGTCATTCATTTTGTCTTATGAATCCCAGCCAAGTACACTTCACAAGTATAGAAATATTTTAATGTATAGACGTTATGGATTTCCTCTCAAGTCTGACCAATGTTGCACATGAGAATCATTTGGGAGAGAAGGTGCTTCATATTTACTAGAATTCATGACCCTTGTTCCCTCTATGTTTGCTGTGTGTTTCTTTTTATAAAGGCTTCTAATTATTCCTTCCTTAGAAAACTAACTCAGCAAACATTAAAAACCCACCCATGCTGCCAAAGGCATTGGGCTCCCAGTGTCTAATGATTTTGTTTCCTAAAACAAATATATTCCAGTTTGGTTTAATTACACTGAACAGGTTTTCTAACAAATAAAAATAATATAATACAATAACATCAGTAACATAGGGCATAATTGATTAATTTTAAGATAATTTATTAAAGTAAATATTTAATTATGAAATAATAATTTTACTTTTAATAGTAGATTCATAGGGAGAGAGGCTGCCTATTTTAAATTACAGATTTAATTGTGGTGTTTTTGTAAACATAAACATAAGAATTAACAGTATTCCATGTGCTTTATAAGTCATAGAAGTTTTATGACTAAAGTCATATATTCTTTCAAATTTAAAACAATTCACAAAATAGTTATAGTTTAGCTGTACAACCATGTTGTGGGAAGATCATCTTTATTTAATAGCCTAAATATTTTCATCAAAACAATTCAGTAGGTGTAAGCACTTAATGATGAAGGAAACCATCTTCTCATATGGGGAATAAAAAACCTTTAAAAAACAAATTTACTGTTGTAATCTGAGCTAGGTACTCTGATGTATAATTGAATTTTCACATTTAATTTATAAGATGAGATTTGAATTTTCACAGGTTATTCAGAAATAATAAAAAAGAGCTAAAGGTTGCTGCAACCTCCATCTGAAGTGCAGGCTTAGTGATAGCTTTATCTTAGTGATTTATCTCTTAATCCTTGGTCATAAATCTTAGAAATCACAGGCATTTTGGCTCCAAATTTCTTAGATAATATTGCTAAATAAATCAAATGTGAGGGAGATAAAAACAGATTGGTATAATTATTAAGATGTATGGATACAGATGAGCATATAATATTTAAATTATAACTATAGAACACCTTCATCAGCTTTTTACAGTGTACACTGTCCTTTTCGTCTTACTGATGTATATATTTTTACCATACATAGTAACTAAAGTAATGAAATTTCCTTCTGGAGAAGCAAATAAAGTATAAGCATTTCAGTTTATATTCATTAATTTTTAGTTACATTGATCATAGTTTAAAGACAAAAATCCATGAATTTTTTGCTTGAACACTTAGGATTTAAAAAAGAAAAGATACTATCATTGAAGACTTTTGAAATTTCCCTCAGTTGTGCAATGTGTTTAGAGGTATTGTCAGAGTGATGGGAGGTTGGGCTTTGACAAGTCCTATGTAGTACTTGGTAGGCATCGGGAATACCAAGAGCTAGGTTTGTAAAACAATGGAACATTTCTAGATTTGATTTTAGGGATTACATATAAGGTTTTATTGGGCTGGGGAAATGGCTCAATGGATACTCTACTTACCAAATAAGCATGATGACAAGAGTTTAAACTCTGTGTCTATCCAAAAGTTAAATAGGCATGACAGAGATTTATAGTCTCAAAAATTAGGAAGTGGAGATAGGCAATCTGAAGAGAAAGTCAAAATTGGTGATCTGCAGATCTAGAGAGACAGATCCTCCCTAGGTAAATAAAGTAGATATTAAGTGAGATAACCAACATCAGTTTCAGGCCACCATGAATGAGCACACACACATGTACAGCCCCATACATGTGTGCATACATAAATACCAAAACCATACACACATGTACACTATACACATATGTACACACACACACAGTAACATTAAATTAACAAAATTGGTACTTATAATTGTGAAATTTATTTTAGGACAAGCTATTCCACTATATTCCATGACAATTTAACATTGTTGAGGGCAAAGCTAGTTATACGTGTACATGTGAATTCATAGTTACACATAAATTGATTTACATTTATTCATGTAGTATTGTGATTGTACATATGAGTTTATGTGTGTGTGCATGCACACATTGCACAACTGAGGGAAATTTCAAAAGTCTTTTTACATATAGTAATATATGCTTCGCTAGCTAGAAGGGCTATACTATTCATCACAACAGTAGCTTGTCTATCTGCAATATCTGTGCTCTTGGATCACCCAGTGTTTAGTGTCATGGGCTGGAAAATGTAGGAAGAAGGACCTTTTATTCTGTTGGAGAAGAATGAGCCAACTAGAGTTGAATGGCATAAGGTGGAATCACTTGAAGTCGGTGATCATTTTACCATTCGCTCTTTGTGTCTCACAGCAATTAACTTCATATTTGGACAAGAATCAGTTTAGAGATGCCTCTTCTACTGGTCCAGAGTCCAGGGCATCATTACTATGCACATTAGTTGCTCATTCTAATTTTTTTTATGTTATTGGCTGGCACCTTCTCCTATAGCTGCTGCTACAGTTACTCCAGAAAAAAAAAAAACAGTGCTCAGGTAGCATTATTTAAAAAATATGAAAGCATACATAGGGGGATATTTTAAGAGGAGATTTTATTTGAATACATTGTGGCAAGTATTTATATTACCAGGAGTTTAAACTCACGTAATCTCACCAGCAAGTTTGAATGACAGGTGGTTATAGGGAGGGAAGTGGATCAAATGAAGGCCCTGAAGTCATGAATCTCATGTAAATTCTCCTGGAAATTAGTGTGTGACCTTGAAGAAGAAAAAATAAGTTTGTTTCAGCCAGCTCATAAGAATATGCTAAAATTCCATACACTTATGATAAAAGTCCTCTGAAATGTAAGAGCTTGTCACATTGCATATATTGTTATTGCTTAATACTTTTTTCCTGAAAAGGTATCTCTCTCTGTCAGTAAGCTCAGTTGACTGACTATATTGCTGTGAGTTTTAACTGACAACAGAGTATTTTTAAGAATTTAGGATTTATTTTAGAAATGGTTTTAAGATGTCAGAAGCTTGTCACCCACCTCTGACATGTCTTTATGGTAAGCTGCCTTAGAATTTTAAAGAATAATTCACTTGGTTTTCATTCAGTTACTATAGTCCAACAAGGCTAGTAAACTCAAGCTTCTCCTTGGGGCTCCTGTCTCCATAAAGATAAGGCAGTTAGAGAATGCCAATTTTGGAAGAACACAGATGTACACAATAGTGAGTTGTCAGAATTCAGGTCCTTCTTTCAGGTTTTCAAACAATAATAAATGACAAGGAAGTAATGGGAACAATAGTTTTCCCATTTATTTGTTTTAATAAGTGCCAAGACCTCACACCTGTGAACCCTTTTGTGGTGCACTCTCCTCTAACAAGAGAGTCCTCTTAGACTACAAGCTGAGTTCTGACAACTCCCATCAGAACCTCTCCACTTAGATAACATTTATATGTTCAAGGTTTTCCTGAATGAGTTTCTCTTTTACCTCACAGATTCATTTAGGCTTTCCAATGAGTTAAAATAGCTAGTCTGAAGGGTCCAATGGATCATAATAACTTCTTACTATAGAGAAATGAGAACTATTGAAGCATTGCATGACCACTTAGAATTATGCCAGAGGAAGGTTACCTTTAAATGGTAGTCACAATCTGATTGGCACCAAGTTGGACAAATATTCTTGAGTCATACCAAGTGTCAGATGCAGAAAAAGACCAGGGCCCAATGTGTTTAATTTATTGTGATGTCTTTAATTATTTGGTTTTTAATCAATTCTTTACTAAATAGTTTTATATTAGAATAGAAAATATTATGGGGAAAACATAATTGGAGTAAGATTAATTGAGGGCAGTTACCTTTAAAACAGTGGATGACATGGAGTCTAGAACAATTGATCTCACAGAGATCATTCCTATGAGAAGAGACTGAGAGTGATGGGAAGCAGTGGAGTAGAGAAGGCCGATCAACAAATATGAAACTGTAATTAATAGATACCAAGAATCTCTCACATGATATATAATAAGGAGTCTGTAGGTAAGAGCAATACACAAACAAACACATACACACACACACACAAATATATATAATTTCAGAAATCTGCAACATGAGACTCTGAAAAATTTTAATGTAAAAAAATGAAAGATGTTTTAGGACATATGTTTAACACGATTTAAATACATACAAGGCATACTGTGAAACATGATATAGCATCTATATGTAATTATATTATCACATAAATATAAAATCTATAATTGTATTATATATAATTTTGTATATCAGATAAAAATAAAATTTTAAGATAAGCAAAGGGGTCAAGACCAGGCTGGAGAAACCCATAGATACAGCTGACCTGAACAAGGGGGAGTTCATGGATTCCAGACTGTTAGCTGGGAAACCAGCATAGGACTGATCCAGACTCCCCGAATGTGGGTGTCAGTTGGGAGGTCTAAGCAATCTATGGGGCCTCTGGTAGTGGATCAGTATTTATCCCTAGTATACAGATGGACTTTGGGAGCCCATTCCATATAGAGGGATGCTCTCTCAGCCTAGACACATGGGGGAGGGCCTACACCCTGCTCCAAATGATATGACAGACTTTAAAGATCCCCCATGAAAGGCCTCAACCTCCCTGTGGAGCAGAAAGGGAATGGGATAGGGGGTTGGTGGGGGACCAAAGGAGGAGGGAAGGGAGAGGGAACAAAGATTGACATGTAAAACAAGCTTGTTCCTAATTTAAATAAAAATTAAATAAATTTTAAAAAAGAACAGTGTAACAGAGAACTCAGAATGCATAAGGGCTGGCTCATGGCAAAACCAGGAGACAGTTACATTGAGTTAGTTGTTGCTCGAGAGGTGTCTCTTACCAGAAGTGGCACTAACGCTGAACAGGGGAAAAGGGGGGGTGAGGTGATGCTGCCATATAACTGTGCTGGTTTTCTCACTTGATATCACACTCTGTCATTTCAGCCCCTAATTTTGTTTAAAGACAGGTAAATTTTGGCACATGCCAGGAGATGGGAAACAACAAAGCTAGTTTGTTTTAATTTGTGTAATTATAAATCAAGCAGAATGTATGCATTAGATCTTTACTGAAAGCTTCTTCCATCCATGTAAACACATGCCTGTGGGCACATACGCACAGCAGCCTGCATGCCCTGCCCCGTGGTGGCTGCTCTGAATATAGGAACCCACACAGCCACCATGACTCTACTGATGTCTAAACGTCTCCCGGAATTCTACATGCTGCGTCAAATTCTGAAGATATGCTTGGAGAGGAAGGCTGTGCAAGTAGGTTTTATAAGGGCTATGGAATTCTTGAAAAGCTGCTGTGTGTTCACTCTTCTTACTGGTGATCTCAGAAAAGTCAAAAGTCAGTTAATAACATGTCACAGGGACCCTGCTCTTCACTGGGATATATTCATATCTGTTGAAATAGCGATGCCATTTCATCCCCCATTGGCTAGACTCTATTTTCTGCCTGCGAGATGAGACTGGCCAGCCTGTACTCTTTGGTCACTGCAGTGGTAGAGAAAGAGATAGGAGGGTTCACTGTTAATGATCTCATGGATGCTTCTTCTTATCTCCCAAACATCACCACAGCTTTAGTCCAACATGCCATTTAGACCGGAGTCTGGGATTGATCTGTGATGAATGTCCTGTTGGGTACACAGGACCACGCTGTGAGAGGTAAGCACATACCACATTGTCTTGCAAAATGATTTCTACCTTGGGAGTTATAAAGCCACAGGCATGATCTTCCCCTGCTCCAGAAAAGCTGCAGTGCTCAAAGAGGTGAAATAAACTTTCTTATCACACTTGTCACACAAATGCATTCTATTTTTATAGTTTATTTATTCTCTGGAAATTGGTCTATAAATCTCCATTCACTCAGAGGATATCTGATTAATGTTTTAATCTTAAAGGTTAAGCATTAACCTACACTCTTTTTAAAAAAGTGTTGCTCAAGTGGAAAGCCATCATTTTAAGATTTATCTTACTGTCTACCCTTGGAACCATTTATTTTTCATAATTATCTTTTTGTCCTTAAAATGTGGCTTAAATTCATAGTTCATAGTTCATCAAGTGGCCTATAATTTACTGTAAATATATTTGAAACAAAAACAAAGTGTAATTTATTATCATGATTTATATCCCCTTCTAATCATTCTTAAACTGGTATCTTAATTCCTGTTGAGTTTCTGGGCAGCAGGAACATAGATATTATTTTAGACAATTTCCATAATCGTATTTCTTCCTTAAAAATATTCAAAGAACTGTTTTTTGTGTGTATTCACTCCTAATTTAACAAGTGATGCAAGTTTCTTCCTTGAAGATGTGGACAAACAGAACACCTCCTCCCCCTGTGTTTAATGCTGAAAAGAATTCCTCTTGGAGACCATTGCTGGGGATATGGGTGAGACAGAGGAAGACAAACCATATTATGGACATGGTTTGCCTTCACTCCTCCTCACCAAGGCCAACCATAAGGAGAGCTATTTCTATCCATCTTTTCCTGCTTTTTTGGCAGCTATCGCCTGTTCAAACCTTCACCCAGGGAGAAGTTGGCCAGCAGCTAGTGGTCTGCACACAGCATGCCAGCTGCAGTTTCCAGCAATAATAGGCCTGTGGCAGCATCTGTAAATGAGAAAGGGGAGAATGGACCTGAAATAAGTGCAGTTGAGAAACCGAACATCTTTAATTGTGTATTTTTTCAAAAAAAAAAAAAAGAGAAAGGCATGAGTATATATGGCATTCTAATAGGACAGCATACCATCACTGAGGTAGATTTACATCAATGTCTAGTACCCCCTAGCTCACTACAGACGATCTTTTTTTTTAGCAACTGGAAAATGACAGCTGTTCTGTCATACAAGGCTATTAAATCTGCTTATTTGGGTGAGCATGGTCTCTTATGTGTTTATTTTGCTTTGCTTGGTGCACTGTCCTTTCTACACATTAGACAGTTTCTGAAACATCTGCAATTTAACAAGTTACATTTTATTTAACTAATATTTATTTTGCAAGTACCATATGTTAGGTACAAGGTAACACACTGAAAACAAACAGATGTGTTTTTCCATCTTTGTCCTCAAGTAGCTCACACCCTTCTTTAATGTCAGTAAGAAGAGTCACATGTGTTCTAGGGAGAATTCTAATTGATGAAAATCAGCAAGGAAAGAAGTAGCTGACAGAAAGCATGATGTCCTGTCTAAAATCTGTATTATTCAGATTAAAAAGAGAGTGAGATACATACACCGTGTAGCAAATGGTACATCTTAATTCTAATTTAAATTTGTCAGCCAAAAATAATCTACTAATATTATTAGAGAGGTAATGAGATGATGTATTTTCTTAGCCATCATTTGGGTTAAGATTTTCCTTGAACACGTGGGTTTGCCATTTCAGTATTTTTGAGTCAAAATATCCATCAGATGGATCATAAATACTAACAGAAATATTTTTGAGATGTAGTTGTGGATATTGAAAAATAGCAGAGTCGGGCTCAAGATGGGCTACTTGCATATCTTGTGACCATTCTGTGAAAGACTTGTGTGATCCCTGTATGCACACAACAACCAAAACCAATGTTTTAAAACTGACATGGTGTCTTCCATGCTGTTACTATTCCTGTAGTAAGGACTTCCATAATTACTATTCTTTTGCTTAAATTAGAAATAAAAGAAGAGGCACAAGATGAGACATGAGACTATTAGACATATTAACCAGTTTATTATAGGCCTGGCAGAGTAGAGAGACTAAGAGAGAAGAGGAACAGGGTTAATGGCTGACTGCCATAGCCGGTTGCCATAGACAGAGAAGCAGAGAGAAGAGACAGAGGGGCAGAGAGAGTATAGGTGGGAGAAGATAAGAGGAGTAGAAACAGAGAGAAAAGAGCATAAGTGGGCAGGGGTCTGCCATTTAAAGAGGTCCTTTGCACCTGTGTGCAGATTTAGTTCCCATAGATCCCTGGGCTGACCATGTTACTGCCTGAATGGATTCTGCCAGATAACAAAGGCAAGCCAGCATAATGCCTGAACCTTTCAATAATCACTTAAGTTCAGGAGATGTCCATGAACGTGTTAATAGACAATGAGGAAGCCCAGTGAAAGTGTTTGGCTCAGATATGACTATACATATGCAGACTTAAATCTTCTACCTTTATTTTAGGATATGAATATGTTGAGAAGACATGAATTACAACTTTATATTCTCTATCTAAATTTATTTCCTTTGTGAGACTACAGTCTTCTATGGAAGTTGTGATGATTTAGATGCATTGACTGGACAATTAGAATTTTTCTCTATTCTCTTTCAAAAGCCATCCTGAATTAAAGTTCTGACAAGTTCCAGAGTTCAATATGTTTGTGTGCATGTGCGTGTGGTAGGTGAGTGTCTATGATTATCAGTGTTTCATAAAAATGGATACATAGTGTGGCTGACCAGTCCTGAGTAACCAATACCTTTCCCTGGTCCTCACAATTAGCTTTCCCTTTAGATCTAACTAACTGCCTTCCTTTTCTTCCCACTCTTAGAAGAATAACTGTTCAGAAAATATTCAGCATCCTAAATCAAACACTGGGAACTGACAGCATCTATATCTTCATTTGTTACATTCTGACTCCATCCCATTTCCTTTAAATGATGCATTTATTTATTCTCTGAAATTGTACCCAATATATTTTCATTATATTCATGCCTCAGCCCCTCCCAGACGTTTTCTCACTTCCATTCTCACCCAACTTCATCCCTCCCCTTTAAAAAAGACCCCCACATGCAAAACTACCCAACTATCCAAATGAACAAACCCCAAAACAGAGTGTGCTACTTCTTGAGTGTGGTTAATACACAAGGTGTCATCCTTTGTAGAAAACTGACTTTCCCTCTTACAGCAGCAACAAAATGTCAATAGTCCCTTAGCTATCCTCCTCTGTCCTGAGGAATCATGCAATTTTTGTTTTGGGGCAAGATTTGCAAGAAATGAGAAGGTAATAGAAACCACAAACCAAGTCTAAAAATTCCACATACTCCTGTTTTCCTACCTGTCAAATTCCTTTACTGGAGCATATAGTACAAGATGGATTTGTCCTTTGAATTGAGGGAATGAAAAATGCAAGCAAAATGGCCAACCAACAAAACTAGTGAATAGGATGACAACTGTAAATAGAACAATGTATCAAATTATTAATGAAATTCTTAGGGATTCCAGTTGCTATTTGTAACCTGCAAACACTTAACAGAGCTTCTATGCTGAGGAAGACTTACATCGAGGAAACAGAGCTAGGAAATCAAGAAAAAGATGTTTATCATGGTACTTTGTTAAGATTCTAGGCTTAGAGCATTTAGAACAGTAGAGAGAAACGGCATTGTGAAAGACATGAAGGGATCAAGTGAGCACTGGACTATGAAGGAAAAATTAAAAAGAACACAAAGCTAATTAAGTGCCAGTGACACTGAGTCAGATACTAAGGGACTCTTGGCATCTGTAGTCTCAACAATATATTGAGACCCTGAGAAATACCATGACACATTAACTAAGAGAATTAATTTTACAGGAAAAAGTGAAACAGTACAATTTGTGGATTTGTTAAACCCCAACTCCTCCTCAGCTGGCGAATACTAAGAACTCACTAGGTAAAAAGAAAGAAGCCCAAAGAGTACTTACATAGTAACCATGGAAAATGTGGAAGATAATTGACCCCAAAGGCTTAACATTTTGAAATTTTACCATGTTTCAATTTAAATTTTAAATGAAATTTAAGTTTAATTTAACTTACATTTAAATAATGTAAATTTAAAATTCACCAAATTTTAACCACAAGATTCACACTGGATATAAATGGAGGTCATTTTTCTTTCATTTCAATTCCAAGAAGCCATTTAGATATTCTCTATTTCAGAGAGGTCTTAATCTGGATCAAGTACACTCATTCTCAATCACAATGCTGCAGACATTTTCTGTCCAAGTCTCAATCTTCAATCCTTAGGTCTTGGCTGCAGAGAGGCACTTATTCCTTCTTAATAATTCTGTCACAATCAGAATTGTGACAGCTAAGGTTTTTAGATGCTGCTTGCATGCAATTGTGAACTTGGAGAAAGGAGTGATTGGCTCTTGGATCTAGCACCCAGATTTTGTGCCCAAGAACCACTTCTTGCCAGTGCAGCCTCGGCGCTGTGCTCAGGGGTCCAGTTGGGCCCACTGCCTCTGCGCTGCTTTCAGGTTTGGCAAAGGCACCTTGTGAGCAATGCCAGCTAGCCTAGTATTTAGCTGAATGGGAAGTAGTGAGACTACAGCACCACAGCCCAGGCAAACCCATTAGATGACAGGCTTCTCCTTGGCTGATGTAGTTCTCTCTGAAAGATGACTACATTCCTTCTGCCTTTAAACCAGGCACTAGCACCTGTTCAGTTACCAGCAGTCAGCTCTGCGTCCTGAAAAGGTCTGTTGATGAAAGTTTTCTTCTCTAGCCTGGTCCCACCACCCTTCTCATCTCCAAACACACAAAGACTTATATTAATTATTAAACTCTTGGTCAAATGGCTAGGGCTTCTTAATGGCTAGCTCTGTCTTAATTATTAACCCATTTTTATTAATCTATGTATTTCCACATGGTCTTGGCTTACCGGAGAATGCCTGGTCCTGTTAACTACTTTGGCAGCTCCATGATGATTCTTTCTGCCGGGTTTTCTCTATCTTTCTCAGAATTCTCCTTGTCTCCTAGTCCTACCTATCACCCTACCTCTTTTGACCACATGTTGTATTCATCAACCAATAAGAGAAACACATATATAGAAGAACACTCCCATCACAGGGCTTTGGGGGTTCTGTACATTGATTCTCTCATGTATCTCTAGTTGTTCTGTGGTTAGATTTTTAAGTGTATATTTCTTGGGCCTAGACACTAGGATGATACTATGCCTTTTATATATTAGTGTAATATAAAATTGCTCTGTTGATTTCTCTCCTTTTCTATTTAAGCTTTGTTTTTAAGGAAGATGGAGAATGAGAAATTAGGTCAAAGATGATTTCTGAGAATTGATGGAGCAGAGTGAGATAAAAGTCCTTTCAGTCCTATTGTATTTTTTCCTATTATACTTGGTCTCTATATCTGCCATTCATCCTCATTAGTTTTTCCCCTCCTATAGTAAATGATATTGTTCCCAAATGATCACCTACAGAACTGTTGTATAGCCTGAATTCACATTTACATTTAAATATTCTTTTGTCAAACAATAATGATTTGACCTGAGAAATTACAAATATGGAAAGGTATAGGCAACATGTTTCCATATTTAACAAAGAACCCCACAAAATGTTCTTTAGTGTCTGCATTTTGCCCTTTCTGTGAAAATGAGAGGTCTGGAGATTTCACATTATAATTAGTTTTGGGAAAGAGAAAATCTGGGAGGCTGGGGCAACCTACAGAGCTATAATATTTACTAAATTTAAATAGATGGCACAAAAGAGTAATAGTAAATTTCATTATTGATACTAGGCTTGTAGCATGATATTCTCTCCCACTGGGATGCTTTTTATTCCCTAATGAAATCTCTTTAGCTCTTTTTAAAGTCCTATGCACACATGTATATGTCAGGAATAAACACGAAATGATTAAACATTTAAAGGTTGTTCATATGTGACTGTGCACTAGGAGGAGGTAAGAATTCCACATCAATCATGTGGTATATGAATTGTCACGTATATTCACACATTTTCTTTATCTATATCCTGAAATAAAATTGGCAGGTGCCTGCTTATTTATTCTGTTATTTATTCTGTTTAATTGTATTTTTCTGCTTGCATATTTTAATTCCAGGAGAATATGGGTACATTTGTCAGAAAATGTGTAATACTTCATTACATAATTCCATCTCTCCTGAGGTCAACAAGACATTATGAAAGAATCAAGATGAAAGTAATGGGTTTTTTTTTTTTGGCTTTGATAATGATTAGTATACAACTGTTTGTCTTACTGGCAAAGGCAATCTTAGGAAAAGCAAAATGAGATGTGAGCATATGAGGACATTATCATAATATCCTAAGATCAAATAAGGTAAAAATCAGGTTACAAATTCAAAGTTATCCTCTTATTTATTAAAAGAAAACTTCAGAAGGAATTGTGAGGAAATTTTATGCACTATAATGCTATTTCATGGTCTATAGTAGAGAACTAATAAGTAATTATTGGCAATAATAATTAGTAGCAATATTCTTCTAATATCTGATTATACAGTTTTCAGAATTTTACTAACCATCTTGTGGAATAATTAAAATACCTCTTAAAAGATTGGGATAAAATCTCAGATCTGCAACATTTTTTCCCACTTATAAAGCTTCTATGAAACTTAGGATGATCAATCTATCTGTACCAAATGAACAACTTTGACCTAATAATGTTATTAATGCATACTGTAGTTAAAACATTCATGTTTCAAATGGAAGAGCATCTCTTGTATCTGAGCAGAAGGCACACAGCATTGGCAATGTATGCTGTCTCCTACAGTGTTCATGTTTCCTCTAAGTTTCGAGCACTGCTGGGAAGTATTTTATTTGATAAGATGTCACATATAGCAGAGGTAGAGTGGCCACAGACTTCCAATGCTCCTTCATCTCTTCTTTGATACAAAGCAGGAGAAAATGTAACTGAGGGGACCAAGCCAAACAGAAATGGGAAATCTGAGCATCTTTACTATTGAATAGTATTTTAAAACATGTACAACAGGGAAACATGGTTAACATAACTCATAACACAGTTTCTAAATGATAAATGTATGTGTTGTTTTTTTTTTTCAAATACAGTTTGGGGTTGGATGTTTTTAATGAAGACATAGAATTCTCTGATGTGAATTTGTGTGACTGGTCAGCACCACCCTATAGCCCACTGCTGTAATAGCAAGCACCCCTACTTAGACTTCTCCTGAATGAAGACTCTTCACCGAAAAGCAGCCTCTTAATATATATGCGAATGTACACAAACACTTTGTTAATTCAGAACTCCTTACCCAAGTGACAGTATTTTCTGAGACACAATTTCTTTCAATAAATGTTGAGTTTGAGTTTGTTCCTCATAACAAGCTCTTGCTGTAAAAACAACAGCAACAAAAATATGATCCGTGTGTGAACCGTGTGTGTGTGTGTGTGTGTGTGTGTGTGTGTGTACAGAAAATGACCAATTGGATTTGGAGACATGATGTGTTATATTATAAAGCTTTGCAATATGGACTTATATTCCTTCATAATGCCAACCACAGATTTCTTATTATGCTTTGGTTCCATCTTCAATGTCAGTGACAAGATTATCTGCTGAAATCTAATTATAAGTAGAGCTGGCAGATTTCATCTTGTATCTATACCACAGTTACAGAAAAGCATTTTTTAATCACTTTGCGTTTTAGAAAAGGAGCACTTAAGAAGAAAATCCATTATCCTGGCAGAGGAATATGAAAACTATACAAACATTGAGTTGGGTGGGTTTCTTGAGTCCACCCCCCGCACACACACACTAAAATTTCACTGTTGGAAATTATTACCCTAGGTGTGCAGAAGGCTATTTTGGACAACCTTCCATACCTGGAGGATCATGTCAGCCATGCCGATGCAATGACAACCTTGACTTCTCCATCCCTGGCAGCTGTGACAGCTTGTCTGGCTCTTGTCTGATATGTAAGCCTGGTACAACAGGCCGGTACTGTGAGCTCTGTGCTGATGGATATTTTGGAGATGCAGTTGATGCAAAGAACTGTCAACGTAAGTCCTGAACTATTGATGTCCCTGACAGAATTGATGTATGATACCTCAAAGAAGCTGATGAGTTCTTGAGTGGGGATTGGAGACTAGGAAATTATCTGTAATACATGGATGATGAATGCCCAGTGAAGACATGAAGTCTGCACGTTCCAAAATATTTCTTTGTAGTAATGAACAGAATTAACTCTTTAAAATGTATTATATTGCTAGTGTTGATTTTCATGTTATATACATATTTATGCTTACATATGCAATAAATTTTTTAAATGTACTTAAATCTGTAACAAAAAAAAGAATTTAGAAATGATACGGGCCTATTTTGGCCTTTTTCATTAGTATCAACTTAATCATTTGATTGAATAAATCCATCTGTTCATATTATTGCATGGTACCTGTCAGTGGGTGTTAATTGATTTGCTTTCATATGTCGACTTTACAGTTTTTGTAATTTCCTAACTAGTGTAAGAACATGACAATGATTTCACACACTGGCATTTGATAGTTGAGTAATTAATTCTTGTGTGAGAGTTATTTGTAGAATGTTATTCAAAGGTTTGAGGCAGTTTGGTACAAGGTATTCTTCCTCTCATCTTTTTCTCCTGAGCTATAAAACTTAGTGTCACATGGAATAGTCTTACATTACAATTGTGTTATAACAGCACAATAAGCAAAGGAATAAATCCACAACAGTGTTCTGGAGCTTACTGGCAGTTATCCACTTTACTGATAAAGTCTTTAGGAAGAAAGCTTTAAGACCAACAGTTCATTTCTGCTGAATTAATGTGGTAAGCAGAGACCCAATGCTAAGGTGAGTCCCAGGACCCATGGAATTTCAGACACCACAGGGAACTATGCCTGATATCTTTGCTGCAAACAACAGTGACCCTCTTTCAAGAAAAGATGTTTCTCTCTTAAATTGAGAAGCTGGGTGTTAGTTTTTTGTCCTTTCAGTATGACAATTTGTTAAGTCAAAAAGAAATCACTCTCTGGAGTAACTGGCATTTGTTAAAATCACAAACTGACTTTCTAAACAAAATTTCCCACAAGACCAGAGTGACTTTCAACACTGTGGAATTTGGCATTTCTGTGAAATATCAGGGAACACAAGAATGCCTTATGTTCATGCAGAACACCTGGGAATTTTAGTCTCTAGTTGTGGGACAGTAGGAATGGTTTCCTCATATCCAATGAGTTTTCTTTGAGGCTTGGTAGATGTATCATATGCAGGGGATGTGGTGAGCTCTTGATGGTGGAGATACCTGCCATTGTCCCTGTGGTAATTGGAAGTGGTCCCTGTGGTAATTGTGTGTATTAGCGGCTCACTAATTGCAGGTCTAATTAACCATTTCATGACTTCTTTTTATGTCTTCTAATAACTCCCTCCGAAAAGTTAGACATTCCACTCATTTTATTATTACCTGTGGTATAAAATTCTATGAGAATGGAGAAAAATATGAGAACAGAAAAAACAAAAACAAAATGAGTCATCATCAGTTTGCTACCACTTGCCATGAAGTATAGGTCTGGTTGTGATTTTTAAGGCTCTTCAGCATATAATTTGATGTAAAGTCTATAAAATACTTTAGTGAATTTTTTCAGGGTTATAATATCTTCTCTATGCATAGAGAGTAAGCCCTCATCCAAAACAAGTTCATAACTTTGGTACTAAGCAATGTAATCACAGAAATCAGGAGCCTGAGGCAGAAGGATCACAGAGACATAGGTCAACCTGGGCTATATAATGGGACCATCTTGAAAAGCACAGACACACACACAAAAAAGGTTTTCTGAATAAAAAAAAAGTCCTTTATTTTTGTCAAGATAAATTTCATGAATGTCCTATTTCTCAATAGATACTTAAAATCTATTGCTTTTGTTATTTTTAGATGGCATTGGTCACTTACCACCATCTTTATGGTAAATTTAATTTTGTAATTCCTACTTTTAAAAAAGGAAGTTAGTGATTCTAAATAATTTGAAATTTGCAAAGTTTAGGTATAATGTGCACAAGAAATTTATGTAAAGTTACACTATGCAGAGCAATTCTCATGTCCACATGATTGAAGAGGGCCAGGAAAATTTTAGAAAAAAAAATGATTAAGAGAAGTAGAACCTGAAGCCAAGTGAGCAGAATAATACTGAAGAGGGGGAGGAATGAAGAGCTAAGGGGTCTGTACCAGGTTGGAGAAACCCACAGGAATAGTTGGCCTGAACAAGGGAGAGCACATCCACCCCAGATGCTGTCAGGGAGGCCAGTACAAGACTGATCCAGACCCCTGAACATGGATGTCAATAAGGAGTCCTCTGCACTCCAGGGAGCCTCTGGTGGTGGATTAGTATTTTTCCCTGGTGCAAGAAGGGACTTTGAGAGCCCATCCCACATGAAGGGATACACTCTGGCCCTGGACACATGGGGAAGGGCCCAGGACCAGCACAGGAAGATTTGGTGGGCACTGCAGAGTCCCCGTTGAGGGCCCTACCCAGTCTGGGGAGTGGTGGGTGGATGGGGTGGGGGGTAGGTTGGAGGTGAGGGAGTAGGGAGGGAGTGAGGGGAGGAAGAGGGAGAAGGGACTTACATGTGAAACGTGTTCCCTAACTTGAACTAATAAAAAAAAAGAAAAGAAAAAACACACACACAAAAAAAAATGATGACAGAACGACTATTTTTAATGTATTTATAAGCTGTGATGTTGTACCATGCTTGCAAAAGCCATGTATGAATGAATCCCATGTCATCTTCTCCTCACAATTTTATTCTGGAATCAGAGCAATTATGTATACCATTAAAATATACTTTCCAAAATCATAGTAAGCCAATAATTACTACCTCTGTCAGAGAAGTAAAATAGTTTTTAAAGTTGTTCAGTTATATGCTTCAGAACAACTTTATAAGATTTTTCTAATGCAAAAGTCATAGAAAAGTAACTAAAGCCAGTATGTTTTCTACATTTGGAGATGAAATAAAAACATCTTAAAAATATAAGTGAACTTTAGCAATTATAGTGTTAAATTCCTAATAAATTTGAAGGAATGTTTTTGTTTTCTTATGTGCATTTATGTCATAAAAGGGATATATATGTATTCATTTAAACTCATTCTTATTAGTAGAGGTTAGTACAAAAACTGGCACATAGGAAATAAACTTCATATTGAAAATTTATTTAAAATGACATTAATGCTATGTCAGTGGACTATTGATACTGAAAATTTCTTAAATTTGCTTAAACTTTCCAGGGGTATATATTTTATATATGTGATTATAACTTGTAGCTGTTACCCCAATGCATCTTTGAAGAGGTAACATAGCATTGAACCAGGAAATAGAGACTCCATGGCTCAAGCAGATTCCTGATCCTGCCATAATACTTTCTAAGCATGTGACATTGTATTTGTCATTGCTTCTTTGTAAGTCATTGTCTTCACCTTCAAGATTACAGTAACAATTGTATTAATGTTTTAGTAGTGTGATGTGCCGAGAATATGTGAACTATGTCTTTTATATGTAGAGATGTTGCAGTGATTATGCAACAGAATGCCTGAAAGAGAACTCAGCTCGGGTGTTGATGTTCCCAGAGGCTATCGTTTTCTTTAACAGCTCCCATACAGATTTGCAGCACTTTGAGTCTTGGACTTTTATATCAGGGATGTTCAACTACAGAAGTCTATGAAAATATTCCAATACTTAAGATATATCTCATGCCTGAGAGGCTTCTAGTCACAAGTATCTCAGATAAGAGCTACTCAATCTATGTTTCGAATTTGTAGGACCATACTTTCATTTGCCATGTGTCCTGTCTTTGCAGCCTGCCATTGTAACACCAATGGCTCCTTCTCAGAGCTTTGTGACACTAGAACTGGACAATGTGAATGCAGACCCAATGTGCAGGGAAGGCGCTGTGATGAGTGCAAGGTAAGGAACACTCTCACCTCCTTTCAATGATGGATTCCATACACATATTGAACATGGCAATCAGAATTTTTACTTCTGAAAATGGAATATCTATACTCAGTGAAACATTTTCTCAACAAGAACAAAATTTGCTATACACTGCAGTTGACCTGTGTTCCTACATGCAAATTTGTATAATAATTGCTGTGATATAAGTATTTACTCAACAACTAACATAAATTTAATTCTAGTCTGTGGGGAGTAAAATAATTTACATTGGGGGAGGTTAAAATGTACAACCCATTTTGCTTCAACCAACCCTGCCCCATATACACACTTCAAGTTCTGTATTTAAATGTTAGTTTCAGTGAATAGTCATTCAAGCTAGTAAAAAAATTCAATATAGTTTTAGAAATATCAGATGGCTAAAATGAAATATCCCACCCATCGGAGTGTTGTTTTCGGTATCTGTTTACAGTGATGGCTCTGCCCTATGCTGAGGTTCCGTCAGGGGAGCCTGTTGACTTTGGATCCTGTCACATAGATACATTTTGTTATTCACAAGAAGTAATTTTCAGATGTCAGACTGGCCTTTAGTAGAAAGTTTCAAAATACCCCTGCTTCTATCTCTTGAATAATACCGGATGCTCATTCTACTTTGTTTCCTTGTTTTTCCTTCTGTTGGGTTTTAAAGCTCAGTACGTGGTGGGACTCAGCGAAGCAATTCTGTGAGCTATGTGACTGCAGTCCCCTGGGCTCTGTGTCACCGCAGTGTGATGTGACGGGAAGATGTGTTTGTAAAGCAGGCTTTGTAGGGAAACAGTGCAACCTCAGCAGGCAGGCGCATCATCCAGAAGAGCAACCACACAGAGCGCGGCAGGTGCTGGGGTCTCCTCGGAGGTGGGGTTCCAGCGGTTCCAGCGGGTGCCCCAGGGGAACCTATCGGACACCTGTGCCGGTAGGCACTGCATGACTGTGTGGGCATGCTGTGTTCCTGGGCTGTAGCTGAAGTGGCTCAGAAACATTTTACCAAATAATTTTGGTCACTAAGTGTGCAAGCTGGTTGCTAAGTGTGCAAATGCAGAAATTATACAATGCCTGCCTTTTAAAAATTGATGTTTTTGTGTTTTTTAAAATTGCATTTAAGTGCATAAGTTTCCATTAAGCATGACTGTGGGGATTGGAGAGATGGATTACCAATTAAAAGCATTTATTGTCCTTCCATTGGATCCAGGTTTGGTTCCCAACACCTAACTCACAATCATCTGCAACTGCAGTTCCAAAGGATTCAACACCCTCTTCCGACCTCTGCAGGCACCAGGCACCAACGTGGTACACACATATATATGCAGGCAAAAGACATAGGCATGAAATAAAATATTTTAAAAAGCGTGTCTAAGGACAAACCAAACAAAAATTTAGCTGAAGGGAGCTCAAGGTATCAAAAGTGACTTTTTCTGGAGAATTAGTAACAGAAGCCTGACATTTCATTTTAACTAATATTTTGCTCATGCACACTCCAAGCACGAGAAACACATACTCATTGTTTAAATGCACAGTAGGCATAAAGTAAACTTTTCACTTCATGCTCACAGCCTGCTACCTGTATCCAAAGTCCTAGTGTATCTACCACCCTCTTCTGGAATCCCCAGCATTTGCACTCATGTGCATGGACACACGCGCGCGCGCGCGCGCGCACACACACACACACACACACACACACACACAGACACAGACACACACACCAATATACACACATACAAACAGACACATACATGTACAAACAGACACACAGGCACATACACACATATACACAGACACACATGGTCACAGACACATACACAGAGACAGACACACATGCACACACATATACACAGACATACAAACACACACACAGACACACACACACACACACACACACACACACACACACACACACACACACACACACACATACAATTAAAAACAAATCTTAAAAACAAAGTACAGACTCCGAAGCCAGGCTGACTGATTTGGGATACTGATTGCCTGATTGTCTCAGTGGTGACCTCATATTTCACTTTTATGTGCCTCTGTTGCATCACTGTGTGAAAAAGGGATAGTAGGTACAGCCATCTGAGAGGGCTGTCCTAGGAGTTCATATCTGTTAGAGTTGGAGAACAGTGCTTGGCACATAGGAAGCAACAAACAACTACTAGATTTTTTTTACCACCCTAAGTGAGACTGAGCCGTCAGGCTTCCAGTGGGGACAGGAAGAAAACTCCTGTATTTGAGTTTCCATGTAATCTCAGTTACAGACTAGAAGTGTTTGTTCCTTAGATGTATTTATTAGAGAGGTATCTTTGAACTTTGGAATGGAATTTGAGTACCAAAATTATTACATTTTTATTATTTTATTATGAAGTTTGGTAGCTTTATTTGGGTGTAATTCAGCTTTTTAAACTACATAATATAAATTTCAGAAAAGGATTGTAGCAACGAATTGTTTTATATATTTCTTTACATAGTCAACTTTGGAATTTTCTTAATGACAACTGTGATTTAGAAATCCATTTTCTAAGTTTGATTTGTCCATTAAAGAAATGTGTATATCTATATATACATTTGCATATTTGCTAAAAGTAGACAATTCAGGAAATAAAGATGATTGTAAAGTCAAGTCTTTACAATCAAGTTTAGTATATGAAGAAAGTTATAGTACAATGATCAATGGAAAGTTTTATACCTATAATTAGATATTTGAAAAATTTAAGTATAGTGGGCCAGGGAAATGGCTCAGCAGCAAAAGTGTCTGTAACGCAAGCCTGACACCCTGAGTTCCACCCTCCAATTCACAGTGAAAGGATAGGACCAGCTAGTGGAAGCTGTCACACTACCACATGACACATGTTCTCACTAGTATTGCCTGTATACAACATACACTCAATAACAACAGCACATAAATATATAAGTTTCTGCTTCCATTCCAAAAACAGCATGTTATCATCTAGACTTTAGGAATCCATGTGTTCCTATGTGTGTCTCTGTATGTACATTTCTCTCTCTCTCTCTCTCTCTCTCTCTCTCTCTCTCTCTCTCTCTGTGTGTGTGTGTGTGTGTGTGTGTGTGTGTGTGTGTGTGTGTGTGTTTGAAGGTACGTGTGTGAGAGAGTGTATATCCATGTGTTTGTCTGTGTTTATGTGTGTGTCTGGGTATGTATGTGCCTGTGGATGTATGTGTCATTGTGCATTACGTAATTGGAATCACAGTCTAGATAATGTGTATGCTGCTTTTTAGAATTTTTATGTGGTGTTGAGTCATAAATGTATTCCTATCATTAAAACCGCTTCAAAATAGATTTTACTTAATTGCCTCTCATTTTATAACATGAATGTACTATAATTTAATTTATTCAGTACCTTCTCTAACAGTGAAGATTTGAGTGTCACCATAATTACAGGCTATGATAAACAATTTGTAATGAGCATGCTTGTTATTTAGTCATTGTTCTAATATCTGATAATCTTTCTAAGGTTAAGGATTTTACATTGAAATGACTTATATGAATAAAATCTGTTTTAACTATATATATATATATATATATATATATATATATATATGAATTCAATTTAAAAAGTATTCATTGTTGTTACTGCTTGCATGCTTCCTACTTTAGTAGGATGAAATCTGAATTATAACTAGAATTTAAAATAAAGCCAGCTGTAAAAATTAACACGATTATCACGTTCAATCAATTCATTGTACATTTTAAACAGTACAACTATTCTTAGCTAGTCATATTAAGTCTAATTCTCATTATAATTTTAATTTCTTGAATTTATTTCTGATACTGCTAACAATAATATTAAAAAATATAATGAAGCTTATTCATTTCTCTTTGGGTGATTCCCAATAAATGGCAAGATTAATTTTTACCAAGAAGTAATTATGAAGTCTAATTTTCCTAAATACAAATTATTTTGACAAAGAAGTAATTACAGAGAGTAATTTTCCAGATTAAAATGCCATAATAATGTGGCATATTTTATATTTATAAAAAAGAAAAGTGGTGTGATTAAAGTATGATATATGGTTCTCATTTTTCTAATAGTAGTGATGATTTCTGAATCCACCAGAATTTTTAATCATAGTTACCCTGGGCCTGGTAACATGTATTTCAAGAATGTCTTCACAGTTGGTAATACGAGCCTGGGTGAGAAGATGATATGGTACAGGTAGACACGGGATCTACAGTTTTAAACTTAGATGAAAGGCCCGGCCTTACATTTCTAAGCTCGTGCATAATCTTTTCTCACAAACCAGTTTTGAGGACTAGAATGCTGATCAATAACATTGAAAGCATTTTAACAAAGCATAAGTAGTTCAGAATATCTTAAAGTAATCACTTTAGTATGTTATCAGTAAAGTGAGTAAACTTTTAAGTTAAAACCAGAAAGGTCGTGCATAATCTATTTTGCATTGCTATTAGAACCAAGGAAAATCATAGAAAGGCTTATGAAACTATAAGATGGAATCATGATGCCTATTTTGATAATTAATTTTTATGACATTTCAAAGTAACTGTACTTTGTCAACATAAAAAAAATCCACCGAATTAGACAGTTGTTAATGCCACAAGGGAGCCTGGTGAGATCTGGGTTCCTCACTGCTGACTGCTCTCTAGATTTCTTGCTACTTGTTTCCATATGAATTCATTTGCTGAGATTTACCTTTTCTTTTCTTTTCCATGGCAGCCTGAAACCTTTGGTCTGCAATTGGGAAGGGGCTGTGTTCCCTGCAACTGCAATTCCTTTGGGTCCAAATCGTTTGACTGTGAAGAGAGCGGGCAGTGCTGGTGCCAGCCTGGAGTAGCAGGGAAAAAATGTGACCGTTGCGCCCATGGCTACTTCAACTTCCAGGAAGGAGGCTGTACAGGTTTGTAAATGTGACTAATGTCCTGTGCATTCATTCTTGGATTTTATACTCCTGGCTCTGGTAACAGTTTGTCCTGTTAAAGGAACTGCATGTTGAAAGCAAACATGTAATGAGGAATATTTGAAGTAATGAATATGTTAATTTGAAATAATTAACAAATAGAACACAGCATAGTTGGAAACACTAGCCTGCCTGTAACTATACATGCAAGTATTGAGCAAAAATCAGCAGATCCAATGAGAGGTGCCACTTTGTATCCTCCATTCCCATGGATTCTAAAGTTTGAAAAAAAATCAAATTTTCAGCATTGTCTTAGTTTCCCTTTCAAATGAAGACATCTCAACTTCTCCTACCATAGATGGTTGAAAGAATTAAGGAAGATTTTTGTTGTTGCTGCTGCTGTTTGTCAGGTACAAAAATCATGCTTGTCTTAAACATGACTTTGAAGGCTTACCATTCTGGGCAAGAAACAAGTTGGATCTGACATTTAGTTCATGGGAGAATGCAGGTAGTATTTTCTAGCATGATTCCCTCAAAGAGTCCAGCCAGCCAGAACTTTCACACAGATCATGAACTAAACACACACACACAAACACACACACACCACACACACACACACACACACACACACACACACACACACACACACACACACTCAATCAGTACACCAGGAGTAAAAGTAAAGACTGAAATTAGCTTTTATTTATATATCATTAATTTGGAATTGATGGCATTCCAACAACCACAGAAATGAACTGCACCTTTTTTTCTATGTTCATTGACTGATAGCTATTGCCTCTGTACTGTGTTCTCAGCATCATGGCAAGCTTTTAAAATGTTATCAGTGAGTACTATAGCAAATTCATGTGAGAATAGAAATAATATTCTAAAGTATTTAAGGTACCAGTATCTTTCAGAGCATCTCCTGAATTTTAAGCATATGATTTTCATCAAAGAAAGTCATTTTGAGACAATTGTGATGTGATAGAGATCTCCTAAGACCTGTGTGATCTCCAAGCTAATATCTGTAAGCACTAAAATTATAAAGAACCACTTAAAATGTTCTGATCTTTAAGTGCGATTCTCATCAATATTTTAACATGATATGAAATTAATGCAGAGCTATCTATGTCAGGGATTCTATTTCTGTGATAAAACATCGTGACCAAAAGCAACTTGTAGAAGAAAGGGTTTATTTCAACTTACATTAATTAGGTCACACCCCATCACTAAGAGAAGTCTGGACAGGAGTTCAAGGTGTGAATCAGAAGGTAGGAGCTGATACAGAGGCCATGAAGGGGTATTGCTCAGTGGTTTCCTCCTCATGGACTGCACAGCCCAATTACTTATACAGCTGAGGACCACTGGGACAGGGGTGGCAGCGTCGGTGTTGAGATGGGGCCACCCACATCAATCATCAATCAGGAAAATTCCTCACAGGCTTGCTTGCAGGACAGTCTGTTTGCATTTTCTCAGTTTAGGTCCTCTCTTTCCAAATTATCTTATCTTGTGTTAAGCTGACAAAAAAACTATCCAGCACAGGGCCTATTATATAGTCAATGAAATCTACTAGCAAAAGTTATTAACAAAAATAAGAATAATCAAAATTATAAAGGGTGATAACATGCCAAAATGCAAACTTAATTGCATTGTAATCCAGAGAAACAGAATGAAGAGAAGTCAGTTTTTTCATGCCAAATGCTGATAATGAGAGCTTAAGAAAGGAGACTTTTTGTTTACAGCTTGAGTTTATATTTTAAACTGGTGAAGTGGACATGGTGTCAGGAGTATAGGACAAGTAACACTGTGTAGTTCAGGAAAAGAGAAATGAATGATGGTATTCATCTTGCTGTCTGTTTCTCTTTATATTTCACAGCAGTCTTTACAAAGTAAGAATAGTCCTCATGCTCTGTGTCTCCTCTTGCTAGGAGTCTTAGCTGGAGTCATCAGCCTTATGGATTCCTGGGAGTTTCCATTGCACTAGGCTTCTAGCTCATATCAGAGATTCCCCTGATTCCAGTTGTCTTTCCCAGTACTCTCTCCTTCCATCTTTCTCCCAGCTGATCCCTCCTTTTCTCATGCCCCCCATCCAGAACCCTCCCAGTCCACCTGTGATGTCTTTTCTGTTTCCTCTTTACAGTGAGATCCATGTTCCCTTCTTTGAGTCTTCCTTGTTACTTACCTTCTTTAGGTGTGTGGATTGTAACATGGTTATCTTTTTATCGCTAATATCCATCTATAAGTATGTAATACCATGTTTGTCTTTCTGGGTCTGGCTTACCTCATACAGGATGATATTTTCCAGCTTGAACCAGCTATGTCCTGTAACAAAGCAAGATTTCCACTGGAGGGATTGGGATTACAACCCAGCCACATAACCTTTGACCTACAATTTGCCCTGCCTACAAGATATGCTGGGATAAAGTGGAACAAAAATTATGGGAGTAGTCAACCAATTACTGGCCCAGCTTGAGACACATACAATGAGAAAGAACCCTCTCCTGACACTGCCTGGAGGGCCAGGACCCAGAAGCTGGATAGCCCAGAGACCTAGGATAGAACCAAATGTGATTGGGGAGTCAGTGAAATGATTCCCAATAATATTCTACAATACTCATAGATCATTAAATACCCCAGTTGTCATCAGAAAGTACCCAGCAACTGATGGAAACAGATACAGAGACCCACAGCCAAACATTAGGAAAACCTCCATAGGAATCCTATGGAAGAGGGAGAGGAAGGATTATGAAACCCAGAGGGGCCAAGGATACCACAAGAAAACCCACAGAATCAAATAAGTTGGGCTTGTAGGGGCTCACAGAGACTGAACTGTCAACCAGAGAGCCTGCGATGGATCTACCTAGGCCCTCTGCACATATGTTACAGTTGTGTAGCTTGGTCTTCTTGTTGGACTCCTAACAGTGGGAGCAGAGGCTGTCTTTGACTCTGTTACCTGCTTTTGGAAACCTTCCCTTGGATTGATTTGCCTCATGCAGCCTTGATAGGAAAGGAGGTACCTAGTCTCACTGCAACTTATTATGTCATGGCTGGCTGATATCCATGGGAGGCCTTCCCTTTTCTGAAGAGAAAGGAGGAGGAGTGGATCGGGGAAGGAATGGGAGAAGAGGGAGAGAGGGGGGAAAGTGATCATTAATTAATTAATTAATTAATTAGTTAATAAAAATACAAAAGAAAAGAGTATTATTCCTAACACTAAATACCCTATATGTATCTAGTGGCTCCATCAATAACTAGTTTTATGACCTTGGATGTGTGATTTGACTATGCTTTCTTTCTGCAACATTCATCTTTTACCTAAGGGTATCAATAATATCTAGGTCATGAGGATTTGTAGGAATTCATTGAGTTAATAATAGATTTAGAGTAATGGCTAACTATCAGTATTGTGTGATTCTTACCATTGTCTTTATTAACTTGTAGCATACATTGTGCTTTGACAGAGAAAACTAAGTCATTGCTCAAGTTTCCCTGTCTGAAATTCTACCTAGAGAATTTCTATTTCCAAACAATGATTCAAACTGGCCCAACATGTTTCTTAGTACATAAAGTTTAACATAATGCTATTTTTCTTCTTAATGAATGTCATATAAATAAATATATCATCTTAGGATTAGAGAAAACAATAGCAAAGATAATAACCACTGGCATTTATTTGGCACTTACTCTATGTCAATCATGGTGCTAAACGTTCACTGCTGGTATGTATCATTTTGAGTAATAATAATTATGACCCCTTAAAATTTAACTTAATCAAATACCTAAGTAGACTCAATTAAAATGATTTAACCATCAGCTAACCAATTAAAAGCTTTCCCACAGCATTGATCTTCAAAGTGAATTCAAGTATTTGTTATTTATTTTCTTGTAATAATTTCTTTTAAATCAAGTGCTGTTCTTAACTGTATTCTTACAAGTTGAGTCATGTCTACACTCTAAGTGGCATGCATCAATTCTCATGGTTGGCTTTGAGGGTCTCTTGAAACCCAGTTCTTACATTCTTAGATAACAAGTTCATGTCCAAAGGAAATAGAAATAATTCCACTTGGAAAGTTTTATAATGGGTTGCTTTTTAAATATATATAAAACTGGAATATATTCTGTTATTTATAACTACACACATGATGTATTGTATTTAAGATGTTGGTTTGTTAGTTTTATGGAAAAGCAAAGTCATTATCAGGAAAAAAGTTAATTTTTACAGCAAAGAAAATACTCATTAGCTTGAAATAAATACTATCTAAATCCCCTTTAGATCCTAGGATAGTCCCTAGAAACCTGAGCCCACTCCTACTCAGTAGGAAACAGTCAGATGAATACAAAGTCCCTTTCCCTTTGTAGTCTCTTGGGCTCTAGAATAAAGAGCTGAAAACCTCAAAGCCTGGGGTGACTCAAGAAACTCTGAACAATTACTCACCAATAGCATCTGTATGTAGTTAGGGAGCTCCTGACAAAGGGGAAAACATAGCAAGTTCCTTTGGAATTTACAACTCTGAGGCTGCAGCAAAATAGACCATACATAGATGGTACTTTGCACCTCAAAGTTCCCTTTTCTGCCCTACAGAGCCCCCAAACCCCCTGAGCCTCAACACAGAATCCACTGCCCCCAAGAGACTGTTGCCCCTCGTTGTTCTAACTAAAGAACAGTTGGCTTCTACAATCAATACATAAAATAAGTACACGAACAAAAATATTACACTTTATTGTATCTGGGTAGAAGACAGTTAAGACAGGATTTGGTAACAGATGTCCTTTCCTTCTTGAAATTTAATAGAAAAACAAAAAGTACCAAAATTTTGAAATTGCTAAGTGAAACGCAACATTTATTGACACAACACTTTTCAGAAAGATACTGTACTATTGTATAAATAATAAAGTATGTACATCCTCCCCCACAAGGATCCTTAAATGTAGTATGAAAAATGGAAAGAACAAATAATGCATTAAGCATCTCTGACTCATCTTTGCTTTCTCTCTCCCTTGTGAAGCTTGTGACTGTTCCCATCTGGGCAACAATTGTGACCCAAAAACTGGCCAATGCATTTGCCCTCCCAATACCATTGGAGAAAAATGTTCTGAGTGTCTTCCCAACACCTGGGGCCACAGCATTGTCACTGGCTGTAAGGTGAGTGGATCGCTGTTGTCACCTAATCATTTTCTTATAGAGTTCATTCAGTCAGTGTCTGTAATGGTACATTTCAATCCAATATCACATCATAAAATAACATAAAATTATCAAAGACTATCATAAAGACACTCGTCTTTACTTTGCAGTGCTAGGGACACTAATTAATTGAATTCATGATGCCTACATAATAGAAGGGAAGGGAAAATAAATCTATAATAAAACCCCAAATAACTATCTTACTCTTAGACATAAGAAAATATATCTGTGACAGAAAAGGAACTGAAAAATTAATTTGCCAATGTCTTGTTAAAATTGTGAGAACTTGGTTATATTTTCAAGGACTGGTTAAAAGGAATCTGAGGAGCCAAATTTAACTACCTTGAGTCAGAATGTAACTTGCTTTTTACTTAGTATCTTCATCTATTTTTATATGTATAAACAAGTTTTTGTATCATTTCCTTTCTGGATCCTATTTCTTATATTTTTTCTTAGAAGAATCTATTTGCCTAAGTCTAGTGGTTTCTTTCCTGTTGTTTCTATAAATTTTTATAATTTTAGCTCTTAAATTGAGGTTCACATTCAACATTTAATATCAATTTTTACCTAGTTTGAGGTAATAAAATTCACTTTGTTATGGCGGTCCAATTTTCACAAAATCATTTGTTGAAAGACTCCTTTCCTATTGAATTAGCTTGGTCCCCTTATTAAAGTAATTGTTCTCATGTTCATGATTTTTGGGGCTCTTCTATTTTCTTATATAATTATGTGAGCAGTATGTTTTCATCAGTGTGGTTTTCTAGCAAGGAACAATTCATATTGCAAGACCTTCAGTATTATTTCTCATTCCTGATATTTTGGGGACTAGGTAAAATGCATTGTATATTTTGTTGTATTCCTTTACACTGTTTATTCACTGATCATTTGGACCCTTGGGAACCTTACTTTTATGTTTTCATAGGGAAGGTGACAAAAAAAAAAAAAAAAACTTAAATCTAGGGCACGTGAGCCTCCCTCTGACCCTTCTGGTAACAGAATTCATTGTGGAATTTCTCCCATCTTATAATCAGAACCATTAGACAACCTAAGATTTCTGTGATGTCTAGAAATGTTTCTTCCTAGATGTCTTCAATGCTTTAGTTTCTCCCACCACAGAGTTCTGTTTCTTCCCTGTGCACATTGGAATTCAGTGACATCTCAACCATTCTCCTGCCTTTCTCTAGATTTTTTTCACAGAAAACTCCCATTCTGAGTACATTATGTTTGATCCTGTAAATTCTAGCTTCTTCGGGTTTTCAAAATAAGTACCATTGTCTCTCAGCTCAGCTCTTTGCTGGGATTTTGTCTGATTTTTCTCTTTAGTGTTACAGCCTTGGAAGCTGCCTCCAGTCACAGTCTCATTTCTTTCTCTTTTCTCAGAAATAATAGTTTTATACTTTGTTATCTAATGTCTAAAACCATTTTTTTCTGTTTATTTATTTATTTATTTTGCTTTTATAGTATAATCATTTAAACTCAGATCTAGGTGTTTTGGGGTGTGTCTGTGTGTGTGTGTGTGTGTGTGTGAAATGTAACAGGTCCAGGTGAGGTGAGAGTCAAACTGTACTTGCATGGTTTAAAGAGGTAAATAAAGGCATTTTAAAAGGTGGTAACAGTCCTTCCAGTCAGTTACCATGAGTTTAGGAATCCTGTAAAGTGGTGACCAAGTGTGGCTTCTTCAGCCTCATGACATTGTCCTGTGTAGATAGGTGGATTATATTTTTCAGTCTCGTGACATTGTCCTGCATAGATAGCTAGACTATATTTTTGACTGAGTAGATGGAAACCATCTTTACATATGCTAAAAAGGAAGGCGTTCCACCTCCCTGTGAGGAGAAATAGAGAATTGATGGCTTCTAGAGGAGGAAGCATCAATTTTTATTTAAGGTGTGGCTCCTTGTAGGGCATCCATGCTCTGGTGGCTGGCCCACACCAGGAGTACACTGTCAACACAAATTGGAGCTGATGGGTTATTTAAAAACCTAAAAAGGGAACACAGGAAACACATAGTAGGAGGGTGAAGAAAGCTAGGGGTGTTGGAAGGAGTTACCAGAAAGTATTGAGGGTGAACATAATCAAAATACATTTTTCAAAATTCTCAGAGATTTCAGAAAAATTTCAATGTAAGTGAATGCTCGCCAATACACTGATCTCAAAAAAGAATTTAAGTATCAGTAAGTGTTTAAGAAAGTTCACACCACGCTCCATTAAGTGAGCTGAAGGCATAAACACTGGAAAAGACACTCATTTTCTTACGTTTCATGGTAGTTATTAAGGTTGACATCCTATCATGCTACACTTTGAAAAACAGTAATTTTTAAGAATTTGAAGCCGGGTGTTGGTGGCACATGCCTTTGATCCCAGCACTCGGGAAGCAGAGGCAGAGGCAGGCAGATCTCTGTGAGTTCGAGGCCAGCCTGTTCTCCAGCGCGAGTGCCAGAATAGGCTCCAAAGCTACACAGAGAAACCCTGTCTTGGAAAAAAAAAAGAATTTGAAAGTTTTTGTTAAGTATAAACAGTGCTCTGAGTTTTGAAGTGATTATATTATTATTATTATTATTATTATTATTATTATCATTTGCATTTTAATGTCAAACCTAAGTATCTATCCACTCTGTCACTTGGAATAGTTTTTTTTTTAAAAAACTCAAAGTCATAGGAATACATTCTAACCACAAAGCTTACAATAGGGCCAAATTTTAATGAAATTCTTGAAATCAAAACTGATTCTTTATAATCAGTGTATACATCAAGTCATTTAAATAGGGCTTAGTGTCTTTAAGAGTTACTTGGGACTTACCCTTTTACTGGTCACTGAATAAAAGTTATATTGATTGAAATTTCAATTGAATTTCATTACTTTTAACTATTGTTTAAAGCAACTCAAATTTCTGAGTAACTGCACATTTTATTATTAGAAGGATTTATAAAAACCATGTGGCTATTAGAAATTATTTATGAGAAGACATTCTCCTATTGGGTGAGTATAATTTAAAACTACAGTGATTTGGAACTGAGAGAGTCTCTTCTTTTTTTGCCATGGAGAATTGCTCCGTGCTGAGGTGTGAGCACACACATCATTTGAGCTGTCACTGCAGTTGCAGTAGAATACCAAGCCTGCCATTCTTCACTAGCAGAGGAAAGGCGAATAAATCCTCTGTTGCTAAACAAACATTACATCCAATTATAATTTAAGTTTGATGTTGGGTATAGTGCTATCTAAACACACAGTTAGTTGTCTCATTTATTCCCACTGTAATTTCTCAAATAAACTTCCTGATCTGGAATGATTCCAAAGTCTATTTGTACTGTCAGTAATCCTCAAGAGCTAGTTATTTGATTGTATACAACAAATCGGTTGGAAGACATTTTATATTTTTTGTCATCTAAAAATAATGATGCTTTTTGGAACCTTTTAAAATCTATCCCATGGTTATAGTTTCCATACAATATCATTATTTTCTTTCTATTTTATTTAAGCAATTCCACACTTACTCAGTGAAATTGGCAAAGAAAAAAATTCTATGAATTACTAAATCATCCTGATTTTGAAAGTACATTGTACATCTGCTATTCTTTAAGTGAGTTATGTGAGGGTTATTGTATTGATCAGGAACAGAAAGAGATAGATGAATATGAATATATGTATATTAAAAGGGGCTTTATTAGAATGTCTTACAAGATTCTGTCCAGGTAGTCCAAACAAGGGTTGTCTCACAAAGAAAAAGACTCCTGTAATTGCTCCATCCATGAAGCTGGATGTCTGAGCAGTCCCAATATGGTTCTGGAGTCCTGGAGGATTCTGGAGAGCTGCTGGTCTTCAGTCTACATTGGAATGCCACAAACCTTGTTTTAATACCAGCAAAGAAATGACTCAGCAACAGGACAAATGAACTTGACAGCAAGAGTGAAGGAAAGCAGGCAAAGAGCAAAGCTTCCTTCTTCCACATCCTTTTTGGTAGGCTGTAACAAGGCATAGACCAGATTTAAGGCGGGTCTTCCTATTTCAAATAAGAAAAGAATCTAAAAAACACCCTTCACAGGAGAGCCTAGATATTGGGTTCTAGTTGATTCAAGATGTACTCTATTGAGATTAGCCACTACAGATGTGATTAGAAAAAAATATAGGTTTTGATTTATTGTTTCTTTTATTCTATGTTCACCAATGTGTCCCAAAGGACTGAATTCCAGCATTACAAAGCATATAATAGGTACATGGTTCATATGTGCATAGTGGGATCAAAATATTAAGGTTAAAATATTAAGATGCTTCCTATGCAGTTGTGTCAACAGTTGATGTTTTTCTCTCTTCCACAGGCTTGTAACTGCAGCACAATTGGGTCCTTGGATTCACAGTGCAATGTAAACACCGGCCAGTGCAGCTGTCATTCAAAATTCTCTGGTATGAGATGCTCGGAGTGCAACCGAGGTCACTGGAACTACCCTCACTGCAGTCTCTGTCAATGCTTCCTTCCAGGGACAGATGCCACAAGTTGTGATTCAGAGACCAGAAAATGTTCCTGTAGTGATCAAACGGGACAGTGCACCTGTAAGGTATGAATGGCTGAAGTGCTGCAAGGAAAACCCTCATTCTCTGTGGATTCTGTGTCTCAGTTATACCTTCATTCGCTGTTTGCTATGATTTCTTCATTAACCAACACAAACAAACATTCATGGCAAGACCCAGATTTCCTTGATGTGAGATCACTGGCATGCACTCCACTTTTCAAGAACTTAATTTCAACCCAAACCAACGTTGTTTCTAGTCAACACACAGGGTATAGTTTCTATAGTGAACGAAGTTATTTTTCTTCTGTGTTCTTCTTGCTTAAATAAATGCCTGTGGAATAGGCAGGGAGGGTATTCAGGTACAGTCAGAAAAACCACAGCTGATAACCAAAATATCACAAACTATTTTTCTGTAGCCACTGAACACTTTAAGCATATTTACTGCTATGGAAATTCAGTAAAATCCCATCATGAATGTAAGCTGACATAACAAACAGTGCTAACTATGTGCAAATTTCAGTCCTCATTAATACTGTTAAATGATGTAGAAAAACAGCCAATTAAAATGGGTAAGAGGGATTTTTTTTGCCCTTATATATTCCTGGAAAAGTAATCAATCCCAGGAAAAATGTGGTTAAAACAGGGTCACAGACAGCCTTTCAAGACAAAGTCTATGCAAAGAAAGCCAGGGGAAGTGGCAGGTCGAAATCTGGGAAGTGAACACCCCTTGAATTTCAGAAAACAATATCCTCTTCACTAAGGACCCCAGTTAAGCAGATTAGCACGCTCCACACATACCCACTATATTATGGTCACATGTTATATTTGCGGCATGTTGCATACCCATTATGCTATAGCATTTGTATAATATTAAAGATATAAATGTTGCGTTTTAGCATCCTGACTTTTTTCATAGCTGGTAATCATTGGTTTCTTTTGATTTTGAAAATCTTATTGCTCACAGTGAAGTCATAGCAAATGCACTGCAAGATCTCAACAACAGTATACAGCACCCTTAGTAACAGATGGAATCAAGTACCTTTTAAAGTACCAAGAAACTCTGTCAGAGATACGAGCTGTAAATACCATAGTCTTTATTCATTAGTTTTATTTTGCTAAATGAAAAAGAAATGTGTTACTTCCCCTTGTTCTTACGTTGATTTCTCCTATAACAATGTACCCTGAAGGACCCTCCTCTTTCTGCAGGTGAATGTAGAAGGTGTCCACTGTGACAGGTGCCAGCCTGGAAAATTTGGACTTGATGCCAAGAACCCACTTGGCTGCAGTAGCTGCTACTGCTTTGGAGTTACCAGTCAGTGCTCTGAAGCAGAGGGTCTGATCCGCAAGTGGGTGAGTAAGAAGCCGCTGAGCCATGTAATGGTATAATGTTCATTCCTGTAGGAAATTTTAGTCGAGCCCTGAGGGGCAGTAGGAAATGGCAAAACATTTAAGTAACCTTGTCCCCTGTGTGCATTCCAAAATGGTAAAGGCTCTATGTGCCATTAGGCAGTTGGCATAAATGCCTCTTTAAAATTCCTCCTAGAAAATTGCTCACTTACTGTTGATAAGGAAATAGATGACAAGTGGAAACTAGAAACATTGCCAGGGAGGCATGGTATTCTGGCTTGGGAAGCCTCTACATCCTGAGGAAGAAGGTGCCAGATTGTGACTGTTGACATCGAATACAGCCCTGAAAACCACAACCTGTTGTATGCTTTCCAACTAGTCATAGGAAATTAGCCATTGTTTGCACTGGGATTATGCTTATTTTGACTTTAATTTCCCTTTATCTCTCCAGAATTTAATTTCAACTTTTATTAGTGAAAAACTTCCAATTTTTATAGATTATGAGTTTTATTTTGCAAGTCTGCCCTTACCTACCATGTCTCCTTTCTTTTTCTTGTGATATCTCATCAAAGTAGGGACAGCAACTCAAATGGGCATGTCTCCATACTTAACTCTAAAAGAGTGCTTCGTATTCACACACATATTCACCTTCCTGCTGAACTTTGACAATTTGCAGGTGACGCTGAGTGATGAGCAGACCATCCTGCCTCTGGTGGATGAGGGCCTGCAGCACACAACTACCAAAGGCATTGCTTTCCAGCACCCAGAGATTGTTGCAAAGATGGATGAAGTCAGGCAAGATCTCCATCTGGAACCTTTTTACTGGAAACTCCCAGAACAATTTGAAGGAAAAAAGGTAAAAATAACCCCGAATTCACAAGTGAACAAGGTAAAACAATGTTTGGGAGTAAGGACATTTGGAGGCTTATCTAAGCCATCATTCTTTTCCTTTTTTTTTTCAGTTGATGGCCTATGGGGGTAAACTCAAGTATGCAATCTATTTTGAGGCTCGGGATGAGACAGGCTTCTCAACATACAAACCTCAAGTTATCATTCGAGGTGGGACTCCTACTCATGCTAGAATTATCACCAGACACATGGCTGCCCCTCTCATTGGCCAGTTGACAAGGCATGAGATTGAAATGACAGAGGTAAATTTGGTAGTTGTTTGGTGAAAAGCTTCTAATTTTTTTGCATTCAGTTTTATCACAATATGCTTTTTTTGTTACTTACAGAAAGAATGGAAATATTATGGTGATGATCCTCGAATCAGTAGAACTGTGACTCGTGAAGACTTCTTGGATATACTCTACGATATTCACTATATTCTTATCAAGGCTACTTATGGAAATGTCGTGAGACAAAGCCGGTAAAGTATAATAGAGAGCACTCAAGTTAAGTTCTTGTTCTAGGGTCTACAGGGTTCCTCAAGGAGACACCAGATAAGAATCCAACAAGAGGCTAATTTGGAACTAAAGTGATGGAAGACTAACCAAAGGAGGCTTCTGGTCACCTGGGAGAAGATACCATAAGTTACCCCCAGTATAAATAACATAAGAACAATATTCTTATTTACATTAGTCATAGTGAGTTTAATGCACCAGGAAAACTTCAGGATAGTACATACTGTTGGTCACATAAATTTAACTGTAATGTTGTAAATCTGTTTTAAGATTATTGAGAAAATGACCTTGAAATATGAATGTGAGCATTCAAGGCCAAGTAGTCCACTCTCCTCCATCCTTAGCTTTCTCATCTGTCCATGCCAGTATAGCATACATGTTCATTTACTCTGGATATCATGATGTAAGTTGACTGAAAATCATAGTGAAAAAAATTAAGCAGATGTATTGAAGAAATGTATGTGACACCAAGGAAGCTAAACTTGGAATATTTCAAGAGAGTATTCAGTGTTGCCATGTCAGTCAAAGAGGCCAATTGATGGAGACATCATTGCGAATGGCACTTGGGACTGTTGTGCCCACCAAGAGAGAGACCCCCAAATCTTCAAGGAGCCACAATATCCAAATGCAAGTGCAAGAAGGTTTTTATTTCCAAGGAAAACCAGCAAGCTGGGGCTTCACTCTGTCAGGAGAGATGAAGCCCAGAACCATAAATACGAAGTATTTTTAAAGAGCAAAAGGGGAAGAGGGTCATGAGACCCATGATTTCATGTCTCAAAGTTTCATGCAAACTTACAAAGGTTTTATACAAGGTTATCACAAGATAATAGGTATTGAGCAAAGAAGATATAACTGTCTTTTGTTTTAGGTGGGGCTGATTAACATGTCCTGTGGTCTGGTGGATTTATGACCAGCAGATCAAGAGGCCATGTAGTTCCTAGATTTCTTAGAGACAATGGGCTAAGGGCTGGTGTTAACGCAGTTGGTGATGTGCTGATCTTCCCTTTTCTTTTTCTTTTTCTTTTTTGGAACTGCTTGTGGCTCCCTGTCTCACAGCCTAGGAACAGAGGTTTCTTGCTTAGTTAGGGTCTTTTTAATTTCTTTATTATAGGGACCATACTGTTGCCTTTTCCAATATCAACTTTCACTGATGCCTTTGGTTAGAAATAGTCTCAAAGAGTTAAAGAATGAATGAGACACAAAGAACCTAACACTGAAAGTGCCAACTATTGTTTTCCATGACTCTGATAATAAAATGATGGAATGACCCAATGACAAAAGTCAAGGGATGATTATCCCATTTCAAAAATAGGTAAGCATGTTTATAGACTATGCTAAAACTTGAAATTGGAAAGAGAAAATAGAATAAAATAATGTAGAATAAAGAGAACAATGGAGGCTCCAGGAGACACCTTCACTAGTAGAAGGATCATCCAATGAGATTAAGTTTGTGGTGTAGATGCTGAACATTGTGCTGAATTTACTTAGTAATTCAATGTCTCTGCTGCATGTTATATTCTTTCATGTTCTGGAGAAACATGGAGTCAATCCATGTTTGTAAAATAGTCTTATGACAAATGAATATATCAAGCTAAAGAAAATAAACACAAAAGAGGAAGCTTCTCATAGTCAAACTAATGAATCCAAAATTTTCTAAGTTTCCGATATTTATACTGAGCCAGGCATACACACAGTCTCCCTGAGAACTCCTTTTTGTCTACTGGAAGATTCATGCTCTTCACATGATTGATTTGGGGGCTTTCAGTGAAACAGTTAATCACGAACCAAAATTCACTTCCTCATTTTTATTCCCTTGGTTTATCATAAAAATAAAAACATGAATAGAAGAGAAAAGGCACTGTCACCTGTATTGTTAATTATCTTAAAATAGCAAATGAACACTAGTAATAGAAGCCAAAGTAGATTTGCATATTAGACACTCAATTAGACTACTTTGCAGATTCGTGCAGACAACAATAAGAACTTGGAAGTTCATAGAAAACATTGATAATATAACTGATAGTCTAGTGTTGTCTTCATTTTTCACTATATATCACATTTCCTAAGCCCTATCAAAACTGTTTTAAGCTAACCAAGAGAACAAGTAAGGCAGATACATCACCCCACTTGACCATTGAAGACAGTGGAATCCTGACAAAAGTTTAAAAGCTTTAAAATGTGCTCCCCAGTAGGACATAATCCATTATCTTTATTGTTAAAGCAACCATAGCAGTGTCCAAAAGAGAGTTCAAGAGTTGCATGTGTAGTTTGAAGGAAGTAACTTCTAGAACTCAGTACTGGTTTAAATGGAAGCCATATCACTTCATATCATAAGACACAGCAAAGCCATTGCACTTCCCTGCCTCACCTCTCCAAACTTTCACCCACATGTAAGCTCCTCTAATCACCTGAGAAACTTTACTTATGGCAGAACTATCTATTGTTGCTACTGTTTAAGAGTCTCTAGATTTTTAAACATGGCTTTCACGTACATGTGCATGTACATGAGAATGAAGACAAAATGATACATGTTTCTTCTTGAAGTAGCTATGGAGCCCCACAGGGTTTCAGAGGAGAGATGGCTGGCCAAACAAGCAACAAGTTTTCTCTTGCTCTACGGTCCAAGGAGAGCAGAGCATTAAAGACTTTCTTATCGGAGAGGAGTGACTGTTTACAGCTCACAACTATTATGCTACTCTAAGGAGAAGAAAGCGAAACCTATATTTTAGCCCAAAATTGGTTTCAATAAGGCTCCCAAGTGCAAATCAAAATGCCAGTGATACCAGTACATGCATTCATAATTCAATAAAACTTACCTATGGTTGTTACAAAGTTTATGATTCAACCTCTTTAAACTATTGGAGGTGCCCTTTATTGAGGAAAAACTATTCAGTGTTTCACTTAAAAGTTTATTTGCAGAACATTTTCATGTTGCAGTTAGTCAGTCATGAAATAGTCTGGGTTTATGGACTGCATATATATTTTAATGCGTAATTTCAAATTAATGAAGAAGGTATCAGTGGGTTCACTGGGAATATATATTTTTTTCTTTCTCACCAATAGGAAGAGTGAATTAAGTCACTTGAAGGATTTATCTAATAAAGCTAATAAAATATTAATTTGGAAAGCTCTTTATTCACTTAAAGACGGGGTTGGATCATGGTCTGCATTGTTTTCTAGGAGGCTTTCCAAAGTTCTTGAAAGGACACCAGAGGCTCCAGAGGAAAAAAAAAGTAAATTAAAAGCAATTTCACTTGTGACTACAGGAGACATTCTAAGAGAGAGTGACCTTGGGTTGTCTGAAGGAATATAAATATCTAATTAATTGGCCATGTCTGCATGAAGCTACTCACATTTTAAAAACTGGGGGGTAAAAGTCTTTATAATAACTTCTCAACAGGATAGCAGACATCCAATTTACTAAACTCCTTAGGATTTATGTGGATATTTTCCTAATGCATAATCTCAGACCTAGAGGAAATAAAAAAAAATATAGTGATAGGATATGGCAACTGAGTCCCTGGAATTTAAGCAGCTTCAAAACAATATAGGTATTAGCTTGATGGCCCCTTTAAACAATGGATAATATCATGTTACCTTGATAAACGTGTGTGTTTGGGTTCATTGAAAATGAGAAAGCAAAAGAATTTACCTGTGACTGGCAGAAGCCTGGCTTGAGTCATTTGGAGAGGCTGTGTGTGGCTGTTTGATCGTGAACTCTGCTCTCTCTTTCTAGCATTTCTGAAATCTCTATGGAAGTAGCTGAATCAGGACATGTGACTGCATCAAGCCCACCAGCACACTTGATAGAAAGATGTGATTGCCCTCCTGGCTATTCAGGGCTGTCCTGTGAGGTAAGCTAGCTGCTGCTAACTTGCTTAAGCTCGGTTCCCTTCCAGAGGCAAATAGGAATCCTTCCCAAACTGTCTTTGCACTTGACTTCCGTGTGTACTCTTATCCTATTTGATCTTTCACACACAGTGTGAGACAGAGGGGCAACATGATAATGGCATTGTTACCTTATAAAGAATCACAATTGAAGAGGAATGCTTGATAAAAAATAAGAGAATGGAAAGATATGTCACAGTCGGGGAGGGGATAGTGAGTGTGCTTCAAAAAGCTGGTTTGTTATAACTCATCTATCTTCTTGGCACCATTTCTGAGCAGTGAGAGGTATTTAAACTGCAATGATTGTAGGATATGATTATATCTGTTTTGAGAGTGTTTCTATATAGAACAGACAAAATTTCTGCACCAAATAGCAGGCTGCTGCATTCAATGTACTCTTCTCAAAATGACATAAATTTGTTCCAATGGTGCTATTATCATTCAGTCATTACAATTTTAAGACCATTTTTTTCATTGATAGGATATTCCTTTGAATACCTTCTGGTGGGCTAATCAATTCCTACAAATATTAATTCATAAAAGGAATATTGGGGAGCTGGGAGAGTTAAGGAGCTGGGATGAATTTGAATCTAAACTTTATCATGTTCTAGGGCTGAAACCTTACATAGGTTTTGTTGTTGTTTTGTTTTGTTGAGACAGGGTATCTTTGTGTAGTTTTGGAACCTGTCTTGGAACTCACTCTATAGACCAGGCTGGTCTCAAACTCATAGAGACCCATTTGCTTTTGCCTCTCAAGTGTTGGCATTAAAAGCATGAGCCACCACCTGGCTCTTTCGTACAGACTTCTAAACCTCTTTAAACTGGACATGATAAATTCTCAAGTCCCTAAGTAACTAATGGTATCACATCTGGTCTTCCACATCTGGCCTTCTGTAGATTCCCAGTTTAATGCCTGGCTTTAAAGAGTTTTTTGGGACCTGCTGCATCCCAAATACTCTCTTATTAGTCACATTAGTTGGTGCCATTTGCATGACAACTGAATATTATTGATGTCTCCACCTCCTACAGAGTAAGAATTTTATGAAGATTGTATGAGCTATGAACCTAACACACATATCACTGGTTTGTAGTCAGTCTTATTCATTAGAGTTGGTTCTATGACACATGTACTGATATTTTTAGTATAAATAGTATATATTATTTTGTAAATGGGATGCATGACTCCAGGTCAAAGTTAAAATACATCTTGAAAATACTGAATATGGATTGGTGAGTTGCCATTGCAAGCAAAGACCCTTGCTGACAAACCTCACAACCTGACTTCCTTCAATTCTCTGGACCCACATTGTGAAAGGAAAGAACAGGCTGCCCCAGGATGCCCTCTGACCTCCATACATTCATTGTGGTATACACATTCCAAAGCACATAATAAATAAATAAATAAATAAATAAATACATAAATAAATGTAGTTAAAATATCAAATACATGTTTCCCTAGACTGAATAGCTTATGTAAAGAACAATAGACATTGGATATTATGACTCTTCCTCACTCCACCACTTCAGGCACTTTTTCTGGTTTAATGCTAATCCTTAGAGAGAATCACCTCAAGGATTCATATAAGTGAAAATTCATGGAAGCAAATCAGTGCTGTTCAGCTTAGGTACCACTGTATGGCTCCACACTGTTCAAAGAACAACTTCATGGGGTGACTGAAATGCCTTGTAGCAGCTCCATCACCTGTTTAAAAGGTGATATTCAATATAATATGCTCACTTTGATATCATAAATAATCAAATAATCCATCTCATTATTAAGTAATAGTTCCCTTGTGTCTATGTGTCTATTTTTACACACTACAAGCTCTTATATTTATCTCTGTACCCTTTCAAACATGTACCAGTATATGGCTGGAAAATGAGGCAATGTACACACACAAAATGGGCTAACATTTAGTGAGCATGAAAGATGAAAGTGTACAGGATAGAGAACTTTAGACTTTTCTAAAGAGATGGAATTTTGTTTCATTGTGTGACTGCACTGCTTGAAAACTGTGTGACCTTGGCCAAATCTCTTAACTACCACAGACCTCATTATTATTATATATAGTTATTGAAGCTATAAGGTGGGCGTTCTGAAAGTTCTGGCTCAGTAATGTAATTTTCCTATAGAAAATATTCAGAGTCAAGTTGACCTTCAGATATCCTGAGGAGAAAGTTACTATGTCTACATTTCTTTCCATTTATTTAATGTGAGTCTTTTCATTTCCCACAAAATATTGGAAGATCATGAAATCATTTCAGTGCAGTCTGCACACCTCCACATACTTCATGTCAGTGTTTGTATTGTGATTTAGAGGCATTTAAAAATAGTAAACTACACTATAGCATTGATTTTTATGATTTGCCATTGTTTGAAAAAATGAATTAGTACATATTAAACCAATGAAAATGAAAGAAACTAAGAAAAACCTAGAAGGCATCCACATAAGCTTTGTCTGTGTCCTGCGAGCTCCACTCAGGCTCCTATTCACAGGCACTGTTGTTCATGGTGAGGATTTAGTAAAGAGATTATGGAGATAAAAGCTTATCTCCCATAATAAGATACCTGACATGTTCTCCACATCCCGTTGTCTCTAATCCATTATACATCTTATTTATAATTCATTTTGATTCTAAAGTGTAATTACCCAGGCATAAAAATCTAATCATCAAAGCAAGAACTAAAGACAGTTTTGAAATAATCCATCCCATTCCAGGAACATATGCTTTGGGTTATGAATACACAAAATGTTTCCTTTACAACATCTTCACCAACTGGGTGGAATTCTATAGATATTTACATTGGTAAGCTGCATTTCATATTTTTAGACAAAAAAGAGATTGCATAAAGACAGAGTTAAATGGTATTACCATTTAAAATACTGCCATTTATAAAGATACTAAACTTTTGCCTAATAGCTGGAGTGACAGGACACTATTGTTCTGTTCATCACAATTTCTTGACCTTAAAATACCCAATTAATATTGATTGAAGGTGGGAACTAGACTTCCTTTAGAAGTCAAATGAAAGTCTCTCTGTCTGCACTATACTTGTTTACAGAACCACCCTGCTTAGCCTGTTTTCCAGATTATTTTAGGATTAGACTATTACCTAAACCTAAATTTAACTTAGATTATATGCAGATACCATTTTCTATGACTTTTTAGCATTAGCTGTATGACACTTTTCAAGCACATCACAGAGAACAGGAGTTTGATAATGATGTCTGGTTGCGATTTTGATAGTCCCACCCTCTTAACCCCTCTTCCTTAACCCCTTGTTTTGGCAAGGCTTCAGGACCACAGTTGAATGGTATGGTGTTTGACTGGGTCAATCGGGACCTATCAGTAGTCTAGGCAATGTAAATTTTAAGTCCCTGATGTATTTCATTAGCAGCATTCTCCCTGCATGTATGTCTGCATGCCAGGAGAGGGCAACAAACCTCATTATAGAAGGCTGTGAATCCTAACTCCACCCCCCTACTTGCTCCCAATTTGCTCAGGAGATCTTGTCCCTTTCCCCTTCTCCAGGGGACCTTGTATGTCTCTCTTAGGGTCCTCCTTTTTTACTAGCTTCTCTAGCATTGTGGATTGTAGGCTGGTATTCCTCCAAAAAAAAATTTTTAAGAAAATTTAAAAGTAGTTCTTTTTCTGTCCTAATTGAAACTTCTTTAGCTGTTAAACTTTTCCTCTTTTGTCAGTGAGGGCAAAAACAATTGGTATTTAAAAAAAATAAAAACCCTTTAGGGCTTTTTGTTTTGTTTTGTTTTTTGTTGCTTTTTCACTGGAAAGAATAAATACAAAGGGATCCAGGAAAAGAGGGGATTGACAAGAAATAAATATGACATGTTTTAAACATTTTTTGATGCTCCAATTCTTACACTGAAAAACAGTCTCTTTTCTTGGTTAAGAAATACAGTCCACCAGGACACAATATTAAACTTCTAGAAGAAACTTTAACTTTCAATTCAGTTAATACACTTGATGGTTTGTGGGATGAGGAAGCCACATCACAAAGACACTAACTGGACCACACCTTTCACAGAGACTAACATTGACACCACAGTTCCTATATTTATTAGGGCACAGCCCCAAGAAGTCAATTTTCCCTTTTCAAACACACTTTAAAAACAGTGCTTGTGACGCTCCGCCATGACCAGTCTTTGCCCTTCTCTTTACTAACTACCAATTATAGTCTCCAGGGGTGGAACCAAGCATCAGCATGTTTCAAAATTTCCCAGATAACTGAAAAACCAAAAGGAAAGACCTAGAACATCTTTCGCAGAACTCATCGTGGAACTTGGGTTGTGGACACTATTGGCAGCTTGTTAGTGCCCAAGAAAGAGCCACAGCAATAAGAAACAAAACCTGGTGGATTACAATACAAACCACTCCAGGATTACCAGTGCATTTCAGCCCAGAACTCTGAATTGACTTTCCACAATGACATGTATTTTTATTTACTTAGCTCTCATAAGTTTTGTTTCTTTCTTTGGGGGGGTGGGATATAAAATAGATCTTAGAAATTCCTCCCAATTTGCATAGTTTTCATGCTTACACACAGTATACAAACAAGCAAACAGACCCTGAGCAGATAAACCAACAAAATAATAATATTTAGAAAGATATTTAAGTGTGAGATTCATGTAAATAAAATGCAAGTTTATTCAAGTCAACATAGTAACAATTTGCCGCAGTCTACACCATACACTATTTTGGGTTAGGAAGGAGAGGGTGTGTGTGTGTGTGTGTGTGTGTGTGTGTATGTGTGTGTGTGTGTGTGTGTGTGTGTGTTTGTGTGTGTGGGGAGTGGTTGTGTAGGTTTCTTTGTGCATGTTCTCATATGTGTGAGTGCATGAGTGTAGAGGTTTAGGGTTGATAGGTCTTCCTTGATCACACTCCATCTTATGGATTAAAGCAGGATTTCTAAATGACTCAGAGCTCACAGTGTTGTCTGGGTTTACAAGTGACTACCACACCCGCCATGTTTTACATGACTTCAACTGATCCAAGCTCCTGTCCTCATACTAAAGTAATTAGTACTTTGCCGACTAAGATACCTCTCCAGGCCCTGTGCTACCTCCCCAGTCTCCTGTACATCACCTCCTAAGCCCTGTATGCCACCTCCCAGCCCCTAGGTACTGCGTCCCAGCCCCTGTGTGCCACCTCCACAACTCCAATGCATCGTCTCCCTCTTTTAAATACACCTAGGATTGCTCCTTGAGTTCTTCAGGTGTAATTTCTAGACTTTTTCTGTAACAATGATGAAAATTAACCTTGGCTGTCAAGAGCATGGTTACATATATATATATATATATATATATATATATATATATATATATATATATATATATATATGCACCATAATATTGAAAAGATGCAAAGCTTGGCTTTTTTGTTTGTTTGTTTGTTTGTTTGTTTGCTATTTGTTGACTACTAGGCTCAGTCTTCCTTTAGTTTGCTCAAAATGGGAAAAGTGTTAAATCTCATTATAATTTCTTATACGCTAATAAAAACCAAGAGACTCTTAATTAATTGCTTAATTGAGGTACACATTAAACAAATCAAAATAAACACCAGGAGAGTACTGAGCATTGACTTTTTTTCTCTTTCTGGTGGACTTCTGCATTTTTCATCCTGGGCTGCTTAGGCCACATACAAAGCATGTGCAAGCATTAGGAAGTTCTTGGTAGAACATGTTTTTGTCCTACTTAGCCAGCTGTCATTCTCGAGTCAACAAGAGTAAGGTTTTGAAGGGAAGAAAGAAAACACTACTTAACCAGGTAGTGAAATAGCCTCTTTACAATCCTTAGTCATTTCTGAGAACTACTGTCTACTCCTTAATCAAAAATCAAACGCTGTCTGATGAGTGAGACCATTGAGCCTGGAACACAAGGCAGTCTCATCTCATGCCCAGGCCCTTTCTACAGAAATCAAGTGATGTTTTTGATACATTTATATAACAAAACCTTCATGAAGATGAAACTCTTGGTTTTGCATGTGTCAGCTTTGCCAGAATTTTTCTGTTGGTTTTGGATTTTTATTGCAAAATGAAAAAAATATAGATCAAGAGAAGATAAATTTTATGAATGGCCTGCCCAATGGTCTCAAGACACATAGAGATTTTGTTATTTTGAAGTTTTCCTTTTTATAATCTTCAAATCATATTGATATAAATAATGTACCCATGAATATTTTATCGTGTTTTGCTGAGTTTCTCTGAACATTTGCTAATTATCCTTCAAAAACAGAGAAGTATATTTTTGGTGGTTGAGGACACTGGAATTGTTAGTTAGTTAGTCCATATGACAATGTCAGTTAAAAATAAACCTCACAAGAAAAAGACACTTCCAGGCCTTCTCAGACTAAAGGCAAATGAAAGCTTTTCCTCTGCTAAGATATGACTACATGGGGGCTGCCTGAATCTGAGAACAGAAGGACTTAGCAGAAATATGTAAGTGTGCTCCCCAAACTCTCATACACACATGGAGGGGCATGGACCAATGTCATCTTTAAAACAACTGGAGACCTTTGGTACTGATGAAGCAACAGTGCTACTATGCCTTTCCTAATTGCTTTCCTTTTCTTCTAGACATGTGCACCAGGATTTTACCGGCTGCGTTCTGAGCCAGGAGGACGAACTCCTGGACCAACCCTAGGAACCTGTGTTCCCTGTCAGTGTAATGGACACAGCAGCCAGTGTGATCCTGAGACCTCAGTATGCCAGGTAGGCACTTGCAGCTTCATGGACAAGAACTGTGCTTTCGCTTCTCTTTCCAAATTTGCAGGTCCTCCACACAGAGGCCGATTCATCTATAGGGAGTATGACTGTGTGCTTGAAATGAAACATGCAAGGGGAAAGTATAGTCACCATGTTTGTCATTTTAAGATATAATGAAAAATTATGATGGGAAAAACTCAGTTCTTCTCAAAAAGAGAATGATAGCAGCCCAGATAACAGGAAAAAGCATTCACCAAAAATTATGTGATGGATTAGTTTGTAATTATAAGAAAGAGTAGTAGTTTTTCTTATGGAATCTGGAAATTATACCAAAATATTTACAGAATTAGAATGATAGAGAGCATGTGGCATAGATGAGGTCTTGACTTTGATTTCCAGTGTTACAAATAACAGAGAAGAATGGAAGGACTGAAGGAGGGATAGAGAGGAAGGGAAGGAGGGAGAGAGGGCCAGTCAAAAAGAAAGGAAATGTTATGAAAAGCAAGTTTCCCCAAATTCAGCCTAAGACAAAATGTTAATATTTTAAATATTTCCCACTAATTTTGCCTGTTTTAAAATCAAAATATGCAGTATGATTAGAGTTTTTATATTCTGCATTTACATGTGCCTATCATGAACATCTTTAAATGCATTGACTGTATATCCTATAGCTTACATTTTTCTCATCCAATTGAGGCTATTCTCAGTGTTGCACCTTCTTGATGATGCCCAGAACCCAGAACCACCATTTGCTTTTGAACAATCAGGACTCTCCTGTCCCTTGCCTTTGGCATTTCAGGTTCCCCTGTCACTGTTGATCCCATAAAGTTGAATTGCTTCATAGCTCTGAATATCTTTTTGTCCCATCATTTTCCTCTAGTCTTCTGAAATCTTTCAACTGAGCCTTGGAGAATTCATGGTTAGACAGCAACAAAATCACATTTAGAATCCCCCCCTTCCCCTAATTTTCTCTTCAGGTTGCTCATAGACATCCGGCTCTCTCCTTACAGACTGCCAGCCCTGTGGCCTTAAACAGTAGTCATTGATTTTTTCATGATCTTCATGTCCCTAAAGCAGAAGAAAGGGTGGGTGTCCCTTCCCCTCCCTGCCAGCCTCACACCCACCCCTTCTCCTCTGTAGCGCCACTCAGCTTTGACTCATTCCCAAGTTTGTCTTTGCACTGTCTTTACTTGATCAGCAGAACACCAGCCCTCTGGTCACCCTCCTCGCTTGCTAATGTTTTTTCCTTGTGTCGTGTCCATTCTCTAACAAAACCACTAATGTAATCCCTCCTGGTTTTAAGTCCATAACATCAGTCCTCCATTCTTCTCCCTCTCAATTTCTTCTGTTTTTGCAGTCTCCATTTTGAACATCCTCTTCTTTGGTCACTATCTCCCATTCAGTCCTTAATATTTCTACGCTCTAATCTCGTCAGTGAGCTTTATACCTCATCTCATTTTAAAATCAGCTTACTTCTTTCATGTCATTCTTCAGTCTCCATCTACCTTGGTTGTCTTTTCCTTCCTGTTTGTCTTTGTTTTTTCTGGACAAGCTCTCTCACTGGCATGGAACTTACCAAGTAAGCTATGTTGGCAGGCCAGAGAGCCCTGCCTTTAGAGTGTTGGGATTACAAACACACAACACCATACCTGTCCTCTTATTTATGTCCTGGGGATCAAACTCAGATCCTCATGCTTGCACTTAAGCATTTTTCTAACTGACTAAGCAATCGCTTCAGTCCCTGGAGTTGCTTCTTATGATAGAAGAGAAAAGAAAGAAACATAACTTATATGACTTCAATGATCCCTTGATCTTACCTCTTACTCTGATTACTTGCCTTCCATTGGAAGAATTAATCTTTCTGGAAAAGGTCAACTCTTAGGCTAGACATGTAACTCATGGTAGAGCACCAGCATCACGTGCATGTGTCCTTGTGTTCAATCTCTAGAAAACAAGGAAGGAGATAGAAAGTCTGAGAAGGAGACATCAAGTCTTCTCTGGGCATTCTTGACCTCACCTCTCTTCCCCATTCAAGACTACCACCCTGTTAATCTCCTATCTAATCTACATCATCTTTTAAAATGGAAAAAAGACCCTTTTGGCTCTGTTTCCTTCTAGAAACCATCAAAGAATTTTCAATGGCCTGTTCACAGTTTTTCTCAGTCTACTAGGACTCCAGTTACTCAGGTTAAGATTTTGCTTTCAGTCTGTGGTAAAGCGAATGACGCACTTAGCCCCAGGACTCACCCTTCTTCACCTTTCATCAGAGTTGCCACCATGTATTTACCCATTCTTTATGGAAGTCTGAGTTTGGTTCATTTCCTAGCCATAACACTGAGAATTTTCAAACCCTCTGGCTCCCCATCCTCAGCCCTATTTACCTTTCTCCTCATTGCCCAGATATCAATTCATGGTATTACTGGGATTTAGTGCTATTTGCATCCCTAATTACACTTGTTCCCATGGTGATCTTTACAGGCATGTGAGTTTCAGCACCTATGTCTGATGAGATCATACAGTACTTACATGATTCTTAACTTGAAATCTTCTCTAATCATTTGAGATGTTTTTATGGTGTGGGAAAGCGATACCTCTTTTCTTGCAATTATTATAGCAAAGACACATTATATTGATTAATATTGTCTCTTCCTCATGACTCATGATTTCTATATATATCCACAATTATTTTCCATATTAAAATCTGCTTAAAGCATCTGTTCAACTTGTCTTTTTGTTTTTGCTATAATGCTTTGCTTCCCTTCATTTTAGAATGTGTGATGTAGTAAACAAGAGTCTTATCATACTTAATTCTTCTCATTTCCTAACTAGATATCTATATATTCATCCTGGTGACATTTTTATTCACTATTTTGATCCATTTCCCCAAATATGTTACTAGAATTTTTATTGAAATTGCATCAAACTTCTTTATAAGGAATTGATGTATTTACACAGTTCAGTTATGTTTCCTCCCCCCAGGAATGTTATTGTCTTCTATCTTCAAACATATCATATCTTAGAGTAAGCTGTTACAAAATATAGATTATTACATATTTTATATAGTAAACTTGAATATATCATACAGTTTAATTTAACTGGTAAATATTGTAGTTTTGTGTTAGCAGCTCATTTCATTTCATTCACTAATTAGTCTTTATGGTAAAAGTTTTCTTAACATGTTTCTTAACATGGTTGAAATTCAACCATTTTATTTGCAACCTATAAATTTTCAATTATTTATATTATTTTATCATTATAAATTATTGCTTGCAAATACTTGTAATTATGTTGCTTCTTGTCATAAACTATATCTGTAATAATTAATTTGTGCATTTTATAAATTAGGAATTACACAAAATGTTAAGTAGACAAATGATCAACAGCCTATATAATCCCTGATTTTGATATTACTGTTTCACTGTTCTATCATAAATCTTGGTGGTGGGGATTCATTTATGAAAAACATTTCTTGTCATATTAAAGGTCATCTATTTATTCTTGTATTCTCAGAGATACTTTCTTTCAATCAGGCAGAGATATTAAAATATAGCACACACTTTATTGTAGAGTGTGGGATAAGAGTAAAGGCTGGTTCAAGATGTGATCATGTAATAGTTTTATCAACTAAATGATGAGTACCATGAGAAATTAAAAACTAATATCAACTATCCTTGAATTCCTGAAATAATTAGTGTTTGCTTTTGGTGTCATAGTTTTACTTTCTGCTTCTCTGTAAATTTCAACAGTTAATTTGGGGGAAGGACTACACTCACAAGTTAAATGTACTATTCTTCTATAGTTTTAAAGAATTACATTTGATTCATATAATTGATTCAGAAGTACCCATAAATGAGAATTTAATTTCACTTTTATTAGGATAAAAGTTGTTGTCTTCGTGCTGTTTTCTTTGTTCAATTGGGTATTACAGCTAGTTTTCCGCCTTAAGAATCCTCAGTGAAAGTCTATTTCCTAAGAAATCCCTAGATAAAGTAAGAAACAAATAAATACTTCCATCAAAATACACAGTTATATAAATTGTTATGCCCTGAATTTTTATATTGTCCTTAGGGGAACTTACAACTTTTGAATTTAGACAACTTTATTTTAGAAACAGGGCTATGAGGCAAATAAGAAACAACCATGATAACCTCATGGTTCAACTGAGGAAGCAAATGCATAGTGATTCCTCTCCTGTTGGGCTTCAGCTTAGTGCTACCTCTGTTATAGACTGCAATGTCCCTAGCTTTGGTGGAGTGGCAAGCTTCAGATTCACTACCTTGACTCAAATCCCGGCTTCACCTCTCACTGACTGGATGAGCAAAGTCAGTTTCTTTAGCTTTGGTGTTACCTAAAGTTCCACACTTAAAATAAAAATAATAAAATTTTAAAAATAAAATTGTAAGCACTATAAATGATAATGACAATGACCATGTTAGACTTCATTTACAGTTTTAGAACAAATTAACGGGTACTTCATAAACAATTGAGGTCATCATTATTATGTCTAACACAATGCAAGATTTTCTCGCTATCTTAGTCTATTCGGGTTACTGGAGCAAAACACCACACCACAAGATCATTGGCTTATGAACAATAGAAATTATTTCCTATAGTTCCCGAATCTGGCTGTTCTTACGGCATCAACAAATTTTGTGTCTAGTATGCACCTGTTTGCTGGTCACAAAGAACGCTATGTTTCAGTGTCCTTGTGTGGGGGAAGGAAGTATAATAGTAGTTTCCTGCAGAAGATTTTGTAAGGTCACAATTCCCAATCATGAGGACTCTATGCTAAATCATCTGATTGTATCAGGAGCATGGATTTCAACAAAGGACTAAATGACACAGACATTCAACAAATACCATGCTAAAGCCCTCGAGGAGGTGCTATTGAGAGATGGGCACTCATTTATTCTTTTGACTATTTTAATTTTTCCCTTTATTTATAAGCAATAAAAAGAACACATCTAATTACAGAGAAACATAAGGTTAAATAATTCTCCCAAACAAACACTACTGTGTGACTCTGCTCATTCTAACCCCATATTGTACTTTCAATAGAGTAGTTGGCTCATCCTAGGTTTTGGTAAGTTCTGATATTCTGCACGGTTTCTTACTAGTGCTTAAAGTGGCTGCTGCTTTCCCAATAGAACTTGTTTTTCTAAGAATGAAAGATTAATACCTATGTAATGTTATGCTCCAAGAAGGGAAGGTAGTGTGCTAACATAAGTTAGTAGACACACAAGGAGTCAGGTAGATAAGAGGACAGATAGGTAAACGAGTGGACAATAGATGCCCTCACTACACCATTGTCAATATTATCTCTCCTATTTTTCACAAGGAAATACTGACAGTTCAACGAACTTATATTTTAAAGATCATGTAGTTCGCAGAAATACTATTTTTACTCCTTATAATTACAACTTGAGAAGGAAAAGAAAAATACAAATCCTCTTCACCAATGTTCTCTGTTGTCTGATTCAATTATAAGTTCCTCTCTTTGGGAAATAGATAGTACTTGAAGGCTATGGTATGGGCACCTAGTAAATCTAATCCAATTAGCACACCTACATCAAATGAATTAATATTATACACTGCTGTCATCTCCATCTTTATATCCCAGCACCTTCTATAAGGCAGGCATATTGGAAATACTTAGTACCAAAAGCCTCAAGAAAAAAATAGACAGCTGAACTGAATCAATATTTTCTGTTAATTTCATATTGTCAATTGTGGGTCATAAGGTGACCTGTTAGCATGTTTTTTATCATCCAAAACATTAGGAATCATTTCAGCTTTATGTAATGTAACATTTGAAATATCTTATCATGTCACCTGTGATCACTTGAACCTGTGCTTTGGAGGCTGTTTCATACTGTTAGTGATGTTTCCAGAGCTAACTATGGTCCATCTTTTACATCAACTTACATGCACCATTAATCTATTAGCTGTGAACATTTGGCTTGCATTTTTACCTTTGAACATGGGGATATCATAAATTGTACAAGCTCCAGAAATCAAGGACAGAAAGACACTTAATTTGTTTGCAAATCTCAGTAACACACTTATAATCTCCTGTGTTTTAAAAGAAACTCTGAGTAACTAGGATTGTTAAAGGCTTAGCTTACAACAAAATATTTATGATGTAATGGTGGTTTTAGATATTCGAGCATCTAGGAAATAGATATTAGACTTAATCAGCCTGGGTTAGGAAGGCAGAACTCAGATTGCTGCCATGACAAGAATAAAGCAATTGTTCAGACAGCACAAGGTAAATTCTATTGCTGACAGTCATGTAAGGTGGAGAGACCTGCTTTATGAGGACTGTGCATTCTTGTGATGCCTGAAGGAAAGCTTAGAAAGTATCCCAATAGTGTAAGCTTATGTTCAGTTACTTGTCACCTTAAGTTTCAAATGCTGCAAGATTAGGTCATATTCACTGTCTATTGTAGAAGACACATGGTCCACCTGTAATGCATCATCTAAAACAAGCATGCAGATGTTGCATATTCTATGAAAAATCACTAATGTGTGACATCATTGAATGTATTTAAACTTATTAGGTAACCATAGTATATAAATCTCCCTATAGGAAAATTTCCATATAAGAGAAAATATTATGCACACTGTTTGAAAAAATATTGGCTAGTCATTTGAAAGAGTTACACATCAAAGTTTCTAAAATAGCCATATGAATTATATGCTTTGTTTACATAACTAGCCAGGATATTTAATTCATTTAATCAAGTATAGCATATCAGTGTATCTGTGAAAGATCAACAATCCAGAGAAGGTTAAAATATGCTCATTTTCTTAGTAACCAAATAATGTAAAATTGCAGATTGAAGAAAAATAAAAACCACATTTTGGACTTGTGTATTTTTAGTAATGATTGTTATATTTAAGCAACTGAGTTCAGTTGTTACTAGTATATCTAGATTACATAAAAACACAGTTATTTTGTTGGGAAAGCTAAAATGCTGAAGACTGCTATTGAAAAAAATGTCTTTGGGTACATATTTTCGCAATTATAAAATGTGATCTTAATACCTTTCTCAGGAAACACTTTCCTTCAATGGCTGGTTAGATGATTTGAGACCAAGATACACATGTAATTATTTTATTTTGGAATCATTCTCTCTTAGAGTGTTGCCATGAAGTATGGAAAGGCTTTCATTGCAAAGATGGGTAGATTAATCTGGATAGTCAAGTAAAGGAGGATTATGACGTTTAAATCAGCATCATAATGTGGTGGATTATTTTGTCCTGCTGACCATTTTTCTGCATTTATTAGATGTAGTACCTGTCCTTTTCCATATGAACAGTCTTGGCCCATGTTTTCCATGTTGCGTAGAGCATGAGCTCTTTCATTCAGTCATTTAGAAGAGTTGCTGCATGATGATGCTGTTTCATTTATGGTGTTAAGCTAGGAGGGACTGTTAAGCCATATTTAGGACACAAAGGAATGTTGAGAAGAGAAAAGGATATTTGACATAAGAGATGACATGCACTATATCCTGGTAAGAAGAATATTAAATGATAATAACTAAACAACATATTTACAAATGAAAATCCTACAAGTAAATGAGGAGCCATAAGTAGCAACTTTCAGGTGCTCTCCTGTGGCTAGCTCAGCGTACATAGGCAGCACAGTCTGCAAGTGAGACTGGAAGGGGAAGTGTATGTCTACGTGGATCTTGTTACTGAATTATGCTTCTCAGCATCACTTTTTAGCATTTTATAGAATAGGTCATTGCTCTGACCGCCCCAAATCCTGTCCTACAAAAACTGAGCTGTTAGAAATCCAGCTCTAAATGCTTTCCCTCCCAACTCTCAACATCAAGAATCATGTATTTTACTAAACAATATTCATGGTTGCATTTTTGTTGTTATGTTTCCTAATTGTCATCTTCTCTAAATTCCTAAAGTAAATATAAATTCAACAAGGTAGGATATTATTTTATTATACTTTTCTCTCATCATCTGAGTGCCTTATAGATATACCTTCTCTTCCATCCATACTAGTTGCTCTTTGTAAAGTATGATTCTACTTGGTGAGAATATTTTACCTAAACTTTATCTCACTCTTCTCATTTCCATATGAATATGCCTTCAAATATATCAGTGGCATACCTTTCATCATTCAAGCATGAAACAGAAATATTGACCAAAGGTTGCAGTGTCAGATTGAGTCTACAATAGTGGTAAAGAACCAACAAAATTATTCACGAAATAGAAAAATATCATTCATGGTGTAGTAACAAGGCTGGCCACTTCTGTGTGCATCATCTTACCACATCTATGTTTTCCTCCTTGGTTTGACTATGATTTTCCCCCAACAGGCATGCACCAGGGACCCTGTCTTTTAGCCCTTCCCCCAGCTCCTCATAGAGCTAAAATTTAAGAGATTCTTGAATTTATATTTGCTAATTTTGAGTAAAATAAAAGTGTACACAGAAATCAATTTAGGCAAAACAGAAGCTCTTATTGATAATCTAGCTACCACACACGGCATCAGCTTCTTAAATGAAGAAGTATCTTTAAAGATAATTGAATTAAGAACTGATCATTGTAAACTTTATCCCTCCTTCTCCTCCCTCTCTGTAGATATTGCTGGGGAACTACATGATACAGCACATTGTAACTCCTTGTATCTTAAAAGCAACTCTTCTTCCATTTTCTTTTACAGAACTGTCAGCATCATACTGCTGGTGATTTCTGTGAGCGATGTGCCCTTGGCTACTATGGAATTGTCAGGGGGTTGCCAAATGACTGTCAGCCATGTGCTTGTCCTCTGATTTCTCCCAGCAACAAGTAAGTTTGATACATATAACCATATTTTCCCATTAGTAATCCAATATGCCTGGTACATTGATATTTTATGATTTGCCAATTTTTCCAAGTAGACAAGAAATCTCAAGCCACCGATTTTTTATAAGATAAAAACACAACCAAATTCAGTATGTGTATGTTCTTTGACTCATTTTTCTTTTAACACCCTCTTTGAAGTAAATAATACTTATTAATAAAATCTAAGTATCAACATTGACATTCATATGTAATACAAGTAATGTATTACAGGCACACAGTTTTATGAATGCACAGGTCTGGTTTGAGCTTACACGTTAGCTATGAATCAGCTATGAAGGATTGTCTGAGTGCACACAAAATCACATTTGTGGCTATTTCACATCATTTTATATGTTAGAGTAAATATTGGTAAATAATTACCAAAAGGCAATTGAAACATAGCACAATGAAATTTGTGTAACTTACTAATAAGCTCTTTTAAAGAAGTCAGTAGCAGCTAGGAGCACAGTCCCCTTTCTGTCCAGATGGTTTGAGCTGGGTACCATGGAAACATCACCACAAGGGGAAAGAAGTGGTGAAGTATCTTATTTTCATGCTGTCTGAACCTTCTGCCTTGGTTTATATCTATTGTTACAAACCTTTCAATGTTTCTTATTTACCTTTTTGCTAAGACTATCTGGGCTTTCTGTTAGGCTTTATATACTTCAATCTCTACATGAGAAACTCATTTTCTACTAAGAATTTGTTTTCTTAAAGAAAGTTTGACAGTTTGACTAGCACCGGAATTCTGGATACCTTAAGTATAAAAGAACTGCGGAACCATTCAGCCAAAATGAACTTCCACTGGTACATGTCCATCCTGTTTTCTCATTATTGATGTTTACAAAGTGGAGTCAGAGATAGGTTTATAAATGGTGGTTTATTGGGGAAAAGCACTCACGCAAGGCAGCCAGTGACCAGGTTTGCACCTGAGCAGGAAGGACCCTAAAATGCATCTTAGTCAGCTCAGCCAGGCGAAAAAGAGCCCTGCACAGCCTCCCTCCTTCTTAAACCCTTGTTACATAACTCTGACCATGCCCGTGGTACTTTTTAATCAGGGTTTGTCCCTACACCTCATCTTTATCTTTGTATGCATTCTAAAAACAGTTATGTACAAATTACTCCCCTTTTCTCTGCAAGAGTATAAATCTCTCCAGGGTGACATACATAAATTGTAAGGTATGCTGGACATTGATGAAGACAAAATGTATGATCTCATTGTTCAAGTGCAAAATGATAAGAGTATGAAATAGAATATTATTTCTTATTTACTTTTCCCAGCTCTCCCTCTGGTGCCCATGCTTAAACAAGGGAATGCCATTTGTTTCATTGTTTATTAAAATGTGAACCATTTGGATTTTTAAAAAATCAATAATAATTCCCTGTTGTTTCTATTATAATACTGACACTTATAGAAGGTGCAAAATAGAATCCTGTCATTCCTTGGAGAGACACTTTTTATAAAATATTGGCATTAAAAGCAATCGTCACAGGGCACAAAATTCAAAGTCACAAATACCATTCTTAATTGGAAAATAGTTAAGAATATGTAAAAAGAAAGAGTAGATTAAGGATTCTTATAAGTTTGGGTAGTAAGAATTTACATACACAAATGCTTAGAAAACAGAACACAGTGAATGCTTAAGAGCTAGGAAGCAAGAGAGTTGTGAGTGTGGATTATAAGCAGGGCCCTGCAATTATTGCCGAAGATAACGAGGAGAATGGAGAGTGTATTGGAGAAATCTTTGACTGCCAATCCATGAAATTACTATTTAACTTCCTATGTTAATTTAAAACACACAGGTTTTCTTTTTTAAAAAAATATTAATATGATGAGAGCTACACTTTAGGAACCGTGATATGCTAGAACCGAATGCAATGAAATGAGGTAGGTGAAGAAGAAAAGCAAAGAGACCAATTAAAAGGACATTACACCAACCCAGGCAAGAGATAATAAGAGCTGGAAGCCAGGTAACAATCACAAGATGGCAGCACATGTGAAGAGCATGTTGCACAAGGTGCTACAGAGCTGGTGACTACCTAGGTGTGGGGGGGGGAGTCCAGTCAGGAGTTGAGGGGTGTTAGCCCGCTTGCCCCCCCCCAAAATGGTGGAGCCATGAACTCACACAGGGAAATCAGGAGAGAGCTGCTGCTGAAGACAGGTAATTTATGGTGTAAATGGGTTCAAATTGATGTGAAAGGTCTGTCTGAATAGAAATATGCAAATAGCTGCACGGAATGGAAATCTGGAAATTGCAGGAGCAGATGAAGGAAGAAATATGTTAATAAATGAATTAAAGTCAGATTGGATTTCCCAGGCAGATGTTCCCCAAGGGAAGCACATAGAAAGAAGGCAAAATGGGGCTTCTTTATGTGATAGAAGTCTCCAGCCCCAGAAAATGGAAAACAAATGCAGGAGAAGCCAGACAGAGCAGAACCTCGGGCAACAATGTCACTGGCACCAAGGGGAAGACAAGCAATACTTAGCAAATATGCTGTATTGTTCTCTCAAAGGAGACTGAGAAAATGTAGCAGCTTTTAACAGGGAGGGCTATTGTTGAAAGTTGACAATAGTGGAAGTGGACTTGAAATGGCAGTTTTAGGAAAACGTTCCAGTTTTAGGGAATTGCACAGATAGAATACCAGCTTGCTTGGTTAGCAGAATCAACATAACATCTAATTCATATTTTTATTTCATAATTTGATTCATGTTATTTCAGTATAAATTTTATGCCAACGAGACTTAAAGACTCAAATCATCATAGTTGCAGCCCCAAATGGCATTCAGACTTTATCAACCACAATTATAAGTAGTCACTTTGAAATACCATAACCAGTGTTCAAAAGCCTACATGTAGACACTCAAATATATATGCATGTATCCCACCGTTTATTCAGTTTTCTTATCATTCATTTTTAGAGAACTCTTAGTCAAAAAGACTGAGATGATTTCATGACCCACTAATCTCACCAGCTGTAGCTTGGAACATATTAGCCTAATTAACAAAAAGATCTATGGCCAGTACGACGGATTAAGAGGCAAAGTAGAAAAACTAGTCAGGGCAAAAAGAGGCACTTTTTCTTCCAGTGTGTGAAAATAGATTCTGAGCTACAGATGGGTGAGGTGAAATGTCTTATTTCAGTAACTGTAGTCTATGCAGTCCATGAGAAATAAGAGGTAAGGAAGACTCGGTGATTGCCAGCTCACGGTCACCGCATCAGCTTCTTTGCCTCATATCAAACCAAATACATGAACCTTCTACAGTGTTTGTTACTCAGTAGTGCCACTTACTCACCGTTGGGTGTTCTATTACACACACCCAAGGCAAGGGCAGACCCCTTATTCACCGTTGGGTGAAGGCAGTATCAGAAACCTAGTTCAGCCTGCCTTTGCAAGCTATGACCCACAACACCTTTCCACACAATGCCTATCTAGCAGCCCCTTGCTCATTTCCAAACACACATAGAAATCTTTGTTCTCGTTAAGACCTGAGATAATCCATGCTAAATCCAGTCCAGTTCCAGGGCCACTTCTGTTGTAGTCATTTCCCCAGCACAGCATGCCTTAGTAGTTTTTCATGCCACTAATGAATTTTACATTACATCTTGACTGCAATCAGATGCTCTTTCAAATATTGAAATTATCCTAAGTAGTAAATACTCCATCCTAATATCCTGGAAAAGAGAGAAAACATGTGTCCTGTCCTTCATTTATGTATGGATCAAGCATAATTATGAATTTCATGAAGATAAAGGTATCTTATCTATTCCTTTGGCCAACAAATATTTACTGAGGGCCCAATTCAACACCATCTGAGAATACCTTCTCATGTTGGGAATGTATAAGCAAGAAGAATAATCCCATGTCTTTCTGTCTGAGAGCTTGTATTTTTTCATGAGTAAGAAAGTGAACAAAGAGACATATAATGTAATATATAGAGACAGTGCCTCCAGGAAAAAGCAAGTAGCCACAAAGGATGCATTTGCACCATTTTCAGTAAAGGTCAATGACCTCCACAGACAGATGTGGCTGGTACAGTGATGTCAATGGAGGTAGCAGAATGAGCCACTGGAATGGATGCATGATTAGTCCAGCTGAGGGCAAACAGTGCACTGACTCTTCAACAGGTCAACGTGGCTTGAGTAGAGTGAATGCAGAAGAAGGGAGAAAGGCAAATGCTAGCAATTTCATGAAAGTCAGAGGTGGCACAACATAGGATAATGTGATGAAGCCACTGAAAGTAGCCCCAGTGAAACTTATACATTAAAAAAAAAAAACAGTTTGATAGAGTACAAAAGAAAGGAACAACACTGACGATATGCATTTCGCAGAGGAGGTAGAAGCATTGTCATTGACTAAGCTGAGTAAAATCAAGGGCATTTTTTAGAGAAGGGGAAAATCAGCTTTAGATGTTAGAGTCAACTCGATATGTAAAGCCCTCAGGACAAAGGAGGTAGCTTAGAGGAGAAATCTGAATCTGAACTGGAAATCACATTAACAGACGAAGAAAGAGCACAACATAGATGCAGTAAAGTAGCAGCCTTGGAACTGGGATCAAAACCAAAAGGAAGTGGTTCCCAGGAGGCTAGTTGGCGATATAATCAACGGAAGGTCTTGCACAGAATGAACCCCGTAAATTTTACAAACTGTGTGGTGATATGTTTGAAACCAGCCACTACAGGGGAATATGTAAGGTGGTCGCTAAGAGAGACACACAAGGGTTTCAAATGATCCTGCAGACAATATGAGAAGCAGGGTTAGAGAGATGGAAGTGGTATCTTTGAGGAGAAATACTGAACACTAACTTTAGGGAGATGTGATTCCTACATGTTCCTCCCAAAGTCCTTTGTTATACTCAAAGGAAATAATCAAGTTCTGTCACAAAACCATCATTCCACATTTTGTGTCAGCTTGTCCAGCACTGCTACATTCTCACACAGTATTTTTTCTTTTTCCTCCATTTTCTTATTAAAATTAGAAACAAGATTGTTTTACATGTCAATCCCAGTTCCCTCTCCCTCCCCTCCTCCCCTGACCAAACTAACACCCTACCTATCCCATACCGTTTCTGCTCCCCAGGAAGAGTGAGGAGCCCCCATGGCAGGGGGGCTTCAGAGTCTGTCATATCCTTTGGGATAGGGCCTAGGCCCTCCCCTGTGTGTCTAGGCTGAGAGAGTATCCCTCTATGTGAAATGGCCTCCCAAAGTCCATTCCTATGCTAGGGATAAGTACTGATCCACTACAAGAGGCCCCATAGATTTCCAAGACCTCCTCACTGACACCCACATTCATAGGGTCTGGATAAGTTCCATCCTGGTTTCCCAGTGATCAGTCTGGGGACCAAGAGCTCCTCCTTCTTCAGGTCAGCTGTTTCTGTGGGTTTCACCAGCCTGGTCTTGTCCACTTTGCTTATCACTCCTCCTTTTCTGCAACTGGAGTTCAGTTCAGTGTTCAGCTGTGGGTGTCTGCTTCCATTTCCACCAGCTGCTGGATGAAGGCTCTAGGATGGTGTATAAGTCAGTCATCAATCTCATTATCAGGGGAAGGTATTTAAGGTACACTCTCCACTGTGCTTAGATGGTTAGTTGGTGTCATCCTTGTAGATCTCTGAACAAATTGGGAGCATGGGGAGAGGAGAGAGGGAGCTAGGAGAATGAGAAGGGGAAAAGAGGAAGATGAGGAGGACATAAAGGAGCAGGAAGGTTGTGAGGAAGAACAGAGGAGAGCAAAATAAGAGATACCATCAGAGAGGGAGCCAGTATAGATTTAAAGAGAAATAGGTCACACAGTATTTTTTAAAGATATTTATTTATTGAAGACTTTATTATTTTACAGAAATGGAGTGTAATTTCATTCTACTGTCCAGTCTAGAATTGTAATGGAAATGTCTAGAATCTGTTTCCTAGGCCTATGTATGAATATCAATGTGATGTGCCTGTGCCTACACACATGTTTTCAGCATCTGGTTTTAAGTTAAAGAACTGGAAACTTGACAGATGTGCCAGTTATGAGTTTAGGGGTTCTGAGTTCTTAGGAATGCAAAATTAAATTATTTGGTTAGATAACAAGGTTGTGAGTAGTAGATTCATTTGTTCACACATTTTGTAAAAGTTAAAATTTGGTATCCACTCATGAGCCATGCATTCATATGAATTTCATGAATGTATAGCTATAAGAAATTATAAGAAATTGCTGCCCAAGCCCAAGAATATGGTTGTAGTATGTGCTGTCATCTGGTGGTTCTTGGACTTTACATTCTATTGCTTCTTTATATGAACATATTTGGAAGACTCCAAACAATAAAACGGAATATCTGAAGCATCATTGCTTGACAACTAGGAAGTTTTCTCTTCCTAAGTTTCTAAGGCTCTGTAAAATCTTATCCAGTGGGAATGAAGCACTGGTTTTGGAGAAAAGTTTGCTACAATCCCAAACAATATGATAATTTAGTTAGTTTACAAGTTTCATCAGGCCTCCCCTCCCACCCCACACACCCTGGTAATAGGCTGTCCTTGAGCTGTGGTCTGGCTGTGATATATACATGTGATAGAGAAGTTAGCAGTTATTTCAAAGTCCAGATATTAGGAAGTTAATTGGAAGCTAATTTTGTTCATTTTCATATAGAAAGCTCTGTCCTCTTGCCACATACTAAATCAAATTACTGTATGAAATTTGTTAGAATGTAGATTAGGAAAGATGCTGTTGTATTCTGAATGAGAAAGAACTATTGACACTCCACATGTTGGACTGCCAGTGACAAGTTGGACTGAGATTTAAGGGACAAAATTATATGGTTTTTGTATCCTCTTTTTTGTTGTATGGTTTTTGGCCTGAAAGGCATTCAGTGATCCTTGGTCTACTATATAAAGACACACATACAAGTTCCCATCAAAATTGTTTTTGTGATATCTTTGCTGAATATTTAATATTCACATAGGCTTCATAGAATCCTTAAAAAATCCCCAAATGCTGATATTTTTAATGTGGTACCTTATTAATGCCTCAAAAATGAACCAATTTTGTTATCATTAGTAGTATTTAATTATCTTTGCCATAAATAAGAACAGTATCAATATTTTTAAATATATTTAACATCTCATACCTCAAAATGTCCTAGCAACCTTGGTAATAGGTGGAAATACTGAATTTTATCAAATAAATAATTATCATTTTATGTTTCTTTTTTCAATTCAGCTTCAGCCCTTCTTGTGTGCTGGAAGGCCTGGATGACTACCGATGCACAGCCTGCCCACGGGGGTATGAAGGACAGTACTGTGAAAGGTATTGACAATCACACAGGGAGATTACAAATGGTCATGGTTCCATTAATTGTTTCTGTAACCTCATCATTTCTGTTCTAGTCATTAATCCTTCAGATTATTTTCATAGCTTCAGAATTGCTTCTTTTAAAAAATTGTTTGCTCTAACTTCTTGAGGCCTAGTGATCCCAAATGATTTCATGATTATTTATATTTTAGTATAAACAGAGTCAGATGTAGTTTTAAAAGAACAGACTTCGGTTTTTCCAAAGCTTCTTAGTAGCTATGGAAATTGAGAAACTGGTCACATGATTCTCAGCTAGTTCACTGACCAATAGTGTCTAACAATAACTTCACATGCTCCATTGTTCATAGCATTCTGGCCTTGTACTAGTGAGTCTTTGTGTATTTTGGAATTAGGTGGTAATGAGGGTAGTTACTTAGTCCTATCTAGACAATAAAGTGTTAGTTATTAAGCCCCCTTTTTAGTAGACTTTCAATGCTCTTCAAAAGTTTCTTACAGTCTGAACATACAAAATCCAATAAAGCACCATTAAATTGAATTTAGCTACCATGCAATCACTAAGTTAAGGAAAACAGTCCTAGATTGACTGTCTCTTGGGCAATAAATTCATATCTTCCAGCACATTTATGTGAGATCAGGAAGCCAGATGTTCAGATGGTTACTACCACTTCTAGTATTTCAGACATGACAGGGGAATGAATACTAAGCATTATCAAAATGTTCATTTTCTGTCATCTTAGTATAATTGGTATCAATTAATAATTTCCTAACAATTCATAGATTTATCTTAGTTCCAGCAACCTATCTGGGTCCTATTTTTCCATCTACTTAACCCTGCCTTCCTGATAATAGGATGTGTATGGGACTTTGTTTGTGTCCTACCTAGGCTCCTTCACAGAAAGAGGTGTAATTACCCTGAGCATTTACTTTCATCTTTTCTCCTGGTGGCTCATAGTCAAGGATTAACAAGAAAGGATTAATTACACATCTCTATATCCTTTGTCTGAAAGCAGAACAAATTTTGAAACTCTCTTTAAATTCTAGAATTTTCTATATTTAATAAAGCTAAGATTGAAAACTCACCTGAAATCACACTTACCTATAGTTTCTTTTCCAAAGTCTATCAGCCCACTTACCTAGAGTCTCCTAGGAGATCCTTAAACCATTAATCACTTTTGAAAACTAAATAATCATTTATTGTTATTTCCTATCAACTACTTAAAGATTTTTTTACACAATCATCAATGGTTATAAGAATAATGGCAATAAAAATGAATGGAATAACTAGATGTAAGTCTTGTTAATTCCAATGAAATGAATATGCTTGTAAGACATATTTTCAAAGATTTGTATATGATAACAACACATAATATCCAGCATTTTCATAAATGTACAGAAAGGTTCACTCTCATCACCCATATCACTGGGAACTAGCAGATATTGAACAGTTTATACTACAAACATCCAAAAACACTTTCAGTTATTTGGAAGATGTAAGCATCATTTGGACATAAATTATAGATAATAAGGCTATATCTTCTATATGTTTGCCACACCCTTTGGGATTAGTTTTAAGTGAATATTCACTTAATGCTCTTGTAAACACCAGTAGCATCATGACCAAAAGCAACACTGGGCACCAGTGGGATCATCTTTAGCAATTTATTATATAAATATTTTATGTTACAGCTAACATATAATTTCTATCTGCCAAAGCAGGCATGTAGAAAAGACTAGAAGAATGTATAGTAAAATCACAATTACTGTCTGAAAGTGAATCACAGAAATCCATCATTTTAATATGCATTTGTGTAGAATCAGTAGGACTTGGTAGTTCTTGCAGTTTATGGATGAGCAGGGTCATATACGATCAAATAAGAGTGGTTTGAATTGTTTTTGCAATTCTTGGATGTTGTTATAGCTTGGAATTTACCATCTCTAACATATAAGTGATCAGACTATATTTCTCTAAAAAGTTGCTTCTATTCAACTAAATTAAACCAAAGGCCTTGATTAAATTTTTATTGTAACCTTCCAGATAAATTTGTTCCACTTAGGAGAGCCTCTTAGATCATTTAAATCACCTTTGACCTGCCCAGTGCAGTCAGGGTCTAAAACTGCTGAAGTTTTTTGATTGTCTCTATAATACAGAAGCCCTTCCTATGCTTCATCTTCATTAGTCTTGTAATGAACCCTTGGAAGATTTAATCAACCTGAACCTGCTTAGAATGAAGACATTTCATGTGTAAATGTTAAGACATAACTTCAGGGGGTTTATTTAAATAATATTTTCATTAAACACTTGTTATCTTATATTAGAATGGTAAGGACCAAGCCAGGCCTGGGAATACAGATGCATCATCAGAGCTATTCAGGGGGATGAGGCACGTAGGAGGATAGCATGTTCAAAGCCTGTGTGGGCTCCAGACTGAGTTCAAGACCAGCCTGGGCAACTTAGTGATAGCTTTTCTTAAAACAAAACAACAACAAAAAAGAGATTCAGAGTATATATTTTTATATGCAAGACCTAGGCTCAATCCCTAGGAACAAACACACACACACACACACACACACACACACACACACACACACACACACACACACACACCAGTAGATTTAGGGATGTGACTTTCACTAATCTCCATGGTTTTGTCCTATTCCAACCTAGGTGTGCCCCAGGCTACACTGGCAGTCCAAGCAGCCCTGGAGGCTCCTGCCAAGAATGTGAGTGTGACCCTTATGGCTCCCTGCCTGTTCCTTGTGATGCAGTCACAGGACTCTGCACGTGCCGTCCTGGAGCCACGGGAAGGAAGTGTGATGGCTGCGAGCACTGGCATGCACGCGAGGGCACGGAGTGTGTCTGTACGTATACTAACTTAGCTGCTGGTTCTGTGGGCCTGGCTTTCATGTCTGTCTCTGTTCCAACAAGGCTGATACTTCCTTGTTTGCAATAACTGTTGCTACTCTGCATCCTCTCTGGAGCTATCTACCCACCTTCTGCTGTTCCCATGCTGTTTTTGTCTCCATCCTACTGAGCCAAGAGCAGCTGAGAAAATCCTCAGCATGCTCTAGTCAATTCATTGAAGACCTACAACAAAGCTCCTCCAGGCAAGTCTTATTTTGACCATCTCAGGATTTGCCATTTTGCCTGAAGTTGGCATTGCCTTTGTGACAGATTAAAGATCCAAATCTATTAAATCTTTTAGAATCCTCCTGAATGTGTAATTGGCTGGATAAGCATTTTAATCCTCAAATTACAACTGAATCTGACTTCTTTCCCCAGCTTTTACATAATGCTTTGTAACTTCATCTCAAACTATAAACCCTGGATGCAGGTACAATGCACTCAAGTGTTCATATTTTGTTTTTTATATACAGAGTAAACAGTGGGAAGATGGCTTGTTTTCTCTCCTCCTCCTTCTCTCCTCTCTCTCTCTCTCTCTCTCTCTCTCTCTCTCTCTCTCTCTCTCTGTCTATCCCCACCCTCTTCCTCTCTTTCTCTCACTGCCTCTCATCTTTTATGATTCTGGATTCAGTATTAAAATATGTATTACTGGATCTTGCATCAATTCAAATCTAGAGTAAGTTATTTATAAAGCTAAAAGGAGAAAGTATTGGAACATGCTATGCTTTTTCCTAAAGAAATTTGTTTCATCACATTTTATTGCAGTATTTACATATTTCAATGTGTTTATGCATGACAGTCTTCCTTTTTTCATGTCTTATGTGTGTCTAATTCTGAGTTGCATTTTAAGAAGCACTTTTGCTGGTGCTCTGGTTTCTAAAAAGCTACCTCAAAAGCTAAAGCTGGGTTTAAAAGTAGGTCAAAACAGTAACACTGAAGCATTTGTGAAAATGCATTAAAAAGCAAACAAAATAAAAAAAAAGCCAACTGGGCAGGGGTCTGAAAAGATAGCTCAGAGGTTAAGAGTACTTGCTGCTCTTTGAAAGATCTGAATTCGATGCCAACATGCATTCTGACCTCCACAGGCACCTGCACTTGTGTGCAAAAACACACATACCTATACAGAAATACAAATAATTTTAAAAAATGTAAAACAGTGTTTTCTTTGTATTGCAACTCTCTTTAATGAGAATACATAGTGCTTGAAGTAAATAAGAAGGGCTATGAATACAACTCACTGTTTGTGCTCTTATATCGCCAGCACAGAGCTTCACATTCAACCTTTGCAGTATGATGGGGAAAAGTAAAAATAAGCAAAAATAAGTATGAAGGTTGTTGTGTGGAAAGACTGTAAATTTAATATACCAAAACATTAGTTTTATAATACTGTTATTATGCTCTCTCTGTCTCTCTTTCTCTCTCTCTTTTTTTCTCTCTCTCTTTCTCTAAGTGTGTTTATTTTAAAGGTAATTTTAAAGGTAGATCCCAGGCCATCAATAGAGCTCTGCAAAGGTTCTTGTCACCAAGCCTCAATCTCAATCAATCCCTGACATCCACATAGAAGGAGATAAGTGACTTCCACAAGTTGTCCTCTGACCTACAGAACACATGTGCACGCACGCACACGCGCACGTGCACGCGCACACACAGACACACACACACACAAATAAGTAAATAAATGTTTTTAGTATGTGCCAAATATACCACAGAACTGCCTTCAAATTACCCGCTAAGTAATATATAGACATATGTCAACAACCTTGAACTATAAATAATCAATTCTATTAATTATTTAGACATCAATTTAAAACATGTCTAATATGGCATACAAAAATTAAACAGTAGCACATTAAAGTCAGTCAAAGATGAAATAGAAGGATTACTTACTAAACATTTGTTTTAAAAAGAATTGAGGTTTTTTTCCAGTCAAGTTAGCTTCATGTTCTTTTTCTGGTGATCAATTCTTTGCTTACATGTTAAGTGCATATATCATAAGAAAGCTTAACCCTTCACTGCCTTGTATCTCCAATTTTCACATGTTTCATCTGATACTCATTAAGGAAAGTACTCACTCTATGGTGACAGTCACATGACCTCTCAGTGATCATTTGCATTATTCTTGTCCCACAAGCAATGCATTTGCACCTGTTGAACATGGTGGTCACATCCATTACTGTGCCCTGGAAATTTTCATTTTCTTCTAGAATAGTGATTTTTATACCATAAAATGTTAAATTGTGGGATCGTTTTTCTATCTAGATTCCTATTCTATATCATTTACAGCTGTGTTGCATAGGCAGATATTTTCTCTATAGCCTTCCTTTGGGGTTGGTAGTTCCCTCTTACTTCTGGGACTGTCTTCCACCTTTCTTTAGGCTGACTCTAAGAACTGTTACACTGAACAACTCTAGACTTTTCTTCCTTTCTTGTCTTTTACAGTTTCTGTAGTTTAGAACAAACATGCTGTGGTGTTCTTACACTGCTCCCTCTCCCAGTTCACAGCTCCTGCCTTCTACCCCTACTTTTAAAATGACTTAAGAAAACAAGACTCAGTGAGGACAAAATTCTGGCTCATTCTCAATTCTCTTTGTAAGAGACTTCTCTATCCCCAAGCTAAATTAGATCAAGGGACCAAAGAATAGATTGCCCTGGTATGTCGTATCTGTGGGGCCTACTTCATCACGTGGGATCACAGTGGGCTTTTTATAAAGCCTGGGGGTGTGAGTTAGGGGAAGGACCTCTGTGAGGGAGACAAAACATGAGAAGGAAAAAGAAAAATGAGTGTCTGTGCTGTTGTCAGTGAGTGTGGTGTTGACTACAGAAAAGAACATGGCTCTGCTTGGTAGAAACTAGATACTGCACCGACAGTTTATTTGTATGGATTATATAATAATTGACTTTGTTCTCTTTTATTAATTCCTTAAGAAACACAAATGAAATGGACTCATATCACATAGTTAAATGTTTTGGTTTTTGTTTTAGTTTTTTTATTCATTTCTAATTTTTTTCATCATGTATAGCCATTGTACTTGGTACTGTGTTACATAGGACATTTGCATAGATTATGGTCTAGGCTTCTTCGTTGTGTTATTTCAGGAGAGATGTGTATTTGTAGAAAGAATCCATAGACTCACTATCTGTTTAGTAAAAGGTATAAGTTTAATAAAAGGTATAAATTTATGCTTTATATTTTGGACAATGCAGAACAAATGAAGAAATTGTGAGATGCTTGTCACTGCCTAAATTTCTGTGAATGTCTGTTAGTTGTTTATGCGCATCGTTGGCCAGCAAGCCAGGCTAGGACTTCACTAACATGAAAAGGACTTTCCTCAGGCTGGTGTGGTGGTGAATACTTATAACCCAGCACTTGGGGAATGGAAACAAAAGACAAGAGGATTAGCAATTCAAGGTCATCCTTGGCTACTTCACAAGTTTGAAGGCAATCCAAGTTTCATGAGACCCTGTCTCAAACAGAAACCAAGTGGGAGGGTATTAGAGAATTTCCTACAAGATGCAATCATTTACATACTATATTTCAATAATAATAATAATAATAATAATAATAATTTTATTCAATAAACTTTTCATTAGGAAATGTGGCGATCCATAGTCTCTCAGTACGATTAATTTAGCCCCTTCACAGTGATCAAGTCCATCGAACAGAATCAGTAAATGGAGTCACTGAATACCCAGCACCTTCAGATTTCTAGTTCAGATGTCAGGCATCCCCTAAAGAATTTGTTGCTCCAGAAACAGGTTCACCATAACAGCAATTTTAGAAGCTCACCTTGCCTGGGAGCTTCCCATTTTCTAGGTATAATGTACAACCCTCCATGCATTTCTGTTCATTATTGCAGCATATCTGCACACATGGAACACACAGAGTATAGTGGAGAAGACAAGTAAAGTGCAGTAGAGTAACATAAAACTCTCTAGGATGCGACTGGACAATAATCAGAAAAACCAACTATTTTAACTAGCATGTTATGCTATTATGCTTTATGCTATTTTTTAAACATTTCACTGAATTTGAAATTTTCTACTTATTTATTATTTATTTATTCATTTAGTGTGTGTGTGTGTGTGTGTGTGTGTGTGTGTGTGTGTGTGTGTGTGTGTGTGTGTACATAAAGCCCACAGCATGTGTAAGGAATTCAAAGCACAACTTTCGGAATTGCTTTCTCTCTCCATCTTGTGAATCTAGATGATCAAACTCATGCTGCTAGGTTTTGGAGTAAGCCCCTTTACCTGCTGAGCCATCTTATCACCCCCAGGTCACTTTTTTTTCTTAGAGGCTGTCTGTAGCTTTTAAGAGATCAGATATTTAATTAACATCCATACATGTTCATCAGAACTTGTATACAGAGTCTAGCTTCACTGAAGCAGAAAAGATACTTTAGGTTGATACTTGGGTTAATTTCATATCTCTTCTTTTTTCTTGTCTCCAAGCATCAAACTCCAAGGTTTCTTTGCATACTATGCAGACAGTTCACTACTGAGCTACATCCCTGCCCAAATTTACTCGTTTTAAGACATCTGGACACTTTTATTCCTTAGGTGTATTTGTGACTTCTAAATATTTTATTGTAATTCTTGAAGCAAGATTTCTGTTTAGTAAGCTGAGTTAGTCAAATCCATCCTCCTTTCTAAACCCTCATTCATAACTGACACATCATTTCATAAAATGAGAATACCTACCTACCCTGAAATCTGAGAATGAGTGAGAAAGCCCTTCTGTATTCAATGCAAAAAGTTTTCTATGTGAAACCAAAACTTGACTTGTTCATGTCCTATTTACCAAAAACATATAGTTAACAGAGTAACCCATACAGTGTTTAAAACAGACCATGAGTGACAGTGTAAAATATAGAACAATCCTGGGGAACTGCAAATAAAATTAGTAACGTTGGCAAAACGTTCCTCCATAGAATGTACCCAAAATACTATCTCGTGTCTTATAAATATCAAATTCGTGCTTACTGTTATAGTCACTGCATAAGAGGTATTCATGGATGCACTTTGTTATTTATATCACAGCTTATTTAAAATATGACATGTAAGATGATGCCCTTCTCGTCAGTATTGCAGTAACAAATGCCAAGTGTTCTTGATTCTGCAATTCCATAGAGACACAATGAAGGTGTTTCTTATATCTTTTTCATTATTTATTTGACTGTTTGTTTATTGCTGCACATGCTATGAAATTCATAGCATAAAGGTCAGAGGACAGCTTGAGGGAGTTATGTCTCTCCTTACACCATGTAAGCAAGCATCTCACCACCATAATACACAGGTCCCTGTCATCACTAGAACACTGTTGATCCATGATAATCAAAGGTAATTAATAATGGCACTTACTCTTTTTTATATATGGAAGCAGGAACAAAATAGTTAGATGCTGTCATTATTGTAAAAATAAATAGTACTTACTGCTCAAAAAGATGATTTGAAAAGACCTCCTGAAGTGATTTATTAATCTGTAACTTAGGATCACCCTTCATACTCACCCCTAAATGTAATGCTGTCTCTCCTTAGTTATCAAGTAGATTACTTTTCAAAGGCCTACATTCAAAGTATGTTTGACATAGCTTTCTAGAACTTTAAGCCATGATGATGTCATGTTCAATTCCGAATTCAGAGAATCTATTTAGGCAGCTTCTGTGACTTCATCCATTTATTTGTTTTATTATAATGTAGAGCATGCTTATTTTTCTCATCACCAGACTGCTTAACATTATTCCATGCTACTATTGTGTGGAACAATATTTGTGAGGCTGATTCTAGATAAGTCTAAGCACTCCTCATGCCATATTGAAAACCCTGTGCCATAGGCAAATTAAGGCACCACACTGATCATTATTATTTATATTCTAATCAGGCTTTCATTTAAGAATAAACTAAACTTTACTTTGGTTCTTCACTTTGGATAGACCCAAAGATTTCATTGACCCCTCCTCACAACGAAGAGAAGAATCATATATTGGTTAAAGTGAGATAGTTTTTCTAGATATTATTTCATAATTTCTAGAATGGGAAAGCTACATATTGGAAGGATCTTTATCAAGATAACCTGTAATAGTTGTAAGAGAGAGTTGAAAATTGGCCTAAATAATAAAAACCCAGAGTCAGATATAGAGGAAAATGCTGAGAGATCAGAGAGAAGAAGGAGCAAGCCACAGCCACATCTTACCTCCTTTATCTCAGCAGACAAGAAAGTGAGTTCCTATTTCTTCCCTCTTGTGTCCTCTCTCCACCCAGTTATCTTACTTCCTGTCTGTGCCCAGCCATCTCGCTTCCTGTCTGAGCCCAGCCATCTTACTTCCTGTCTGTCTGAACAGACATCCAGACAGCTCTATGGTTAGCTAGTGGCAAGCTCCATTCTCTGATCTTCAGACAGGCTTTATTTGTACAAGCAAGCTATCACCTCACTAGTTAGTGTGGTTTTTGTTGTTGTTGTTGTTTTTGTTTTTGTCAAGTTGGAATAAGCTTGGTCATCTGAGAAAAAGGATTCTCAAATGAGAAAATGTCTCCATCAGATTGGCCTAAAGGGAAAAATCTGGGGCATTATTTTTACTAAAGACTTATGTGGGAGGGCCCAGCTCACTATGAGTGGTACCATTCCCAGACAAGTGTCCCCTGGGATGTATAGATGTTAGTTGGGGGAGGAGGGGAGGGAAGGGAACTGGGATTAACATGTAAAACAAGCTTGTTTCTAATTTGAACAAAAAAATGGAGGAACAAAATGGTTTTACACCAAAAAAATAAAGAAAGAATGGAAGGAAGGGAGGGAGAGAGAGGGAGGGAGGGAGGGAGGGAGGGAGGGAGGGAGGGAGGGAAAGAAGAAAGGAAGGAAGAAAGGAAGGAAGGAAGAGAAAACAAACTGAGCAAGCTATGAAGCACATCAGTAAACAGCATCCTCCAATGGCTTCTGCTTCAGTTTCTGCCTCAACCTTGAATACCTGTTTGCTTGCTGTCATAATGGATTATAAACTGTACAATAAAATAAGACCATTACTCCCCAAGTGCCTTTTAATCATGGTTTAGTATAGCAACAGGAAGCAAGCTGGGGCGAATCCTGATTGCTCCTTTTAACTCTTTGGCCATCTTTAAAGGCAAAGTATTTTAGTATTTTAACATCTCATCAGTTTCTGATGAAATATTTCCTTGGCTTAGGCTGAATTACATTTTTCATAATTATCTCTAATTCTAGATACTTTAAGTCACCAAAAACCATTCCTTGGCTCTCCCTACAATGTCTCTTTCCTTTAAATTTCTGTATTCAATCTTTCTACATTCTTAACCATGGGCCATGGATATTTTGATCCTCACCAAACTGGTGTGAGCATCAGATGAGATAGTGATAGCAAAGCACTTGCTCTCTATGGTATGATTGTTATGTAGATAAATCAAGCCATATTCTTGTGGTACTTATATGCTTTTATAGTTCTATTTTGTTTTTGAAAAACTATATTATCCATGACTTGCAATAGGCTTGCTTTTTCGTCTTTATTTTTTTAATTTAATTTTACTCTCTCTCTCTCTCTCTCTCTCTCTCTCTCTCTCTCTCTCTCTCTCTCTCTCTCTCTGTGTGTGTGTGTGTGTGTGTGTGTATGTGTACAAACATTTATGTCTATGTGTGTGTTTTTTATGTGTGCTGGTGTGCATGAAGTTATGTGTACATGTGTGTGGAAGACAGAGGACAATTTCAAGTGTCATTCCTTCTCAATTTCTGTCTACCTTGTTGAAGACCAAAGTTTCTTTCCCACCTGGTCCCACGGTCCTTTAGCCCCAAGTAAACCCACTGAGAGTTATATTAATTATAAACTTTCTCCAATGGCTTAGGCTTCTTATTGGCTAGCTCTCTCCTAATTACTAACCCATATCTATTAATCTATGTATTTCTACATGCCCTTCTCTTACCTGAGAATTCCCAGGCCTGTTACTTCTTCAGTGGCTGCATAGCATCTCTGGCATCTCCTCAGCCTTCCTTTCCCCAGCATTCTCCTAGTCTGTTAGCCTCACCTATGCTTCCTACCTGGCTTACTGGCCAATCATGTTTTATTCATCAACCAATAGGCAAGACATGTATACAGAAGGACATACCCCATCACCTTGTTTTTTGAGACAGGGTCTCTCACTGGTCCAGGATTCACTGATTAGTCTGAATTGGCTGAGTATTAAGCCCCAGTGATAGTGTGGTATCTGGTTCTGGCTCCTCCGTGATAGTACTACAAATTTGTACCATCATATCTAGATTTTTAAGTATGCCTGGGGATCAGACTCAGGTCCTTATGTTTGTGTGGCAAGCACTATACTGTCTGAGCTCTCTCTCCCAGCATGTATTTTCCCATCTTACATAATTCGATTTAGTTTAAATGGAATTCACATTTGTATTTCACAACTTCTACATGTGTAAATGTCTTTGCCTAAATTTACATTTCGGGAAATTATCTTTGTTGTGACCTAATGGTACCAGAGAAATCAGGGACCACTGCTGGAATTCTTAGTTTCATTAATAAAAGAATTTAAGAACATATGTAAACAGAAGCCTGGGAATGACAGTTTTATAGAAGAAGGAGGGGGGAGAAAGATGAAGAAGAAGGAGGAGGAGGAGGAGGAGGAGAGACAGGAGGAAGAGGAGGAGAAAGAGAGGAGGAAGAAGAAGACTTAGGAGACAATAACAACAACAACAATGACGAAGACAACTTTAGGGCAGGCAAACTGGAAATTTCAGCATCTTCCCAATGAAGGGAATATAGAAGAGAAAGAAAGAAAAAAAGCAATGCTGTCCAAGTTAGGGCAACATAGATGTTAGCTACAAAGTAAAAAGACAGTCACACAGCAGGGAGATGGGCTTTGGAGGAAGACTAAAGAAGCCTAAAGTACCAGAAAAAGCAGAGCCAGGCTCTGATGGGAATCCAAAATAAAGACAGAAGAGAAGGAAAAGGAGTAGTTACATCTAATCGGGATTCAGAAAGGCACTCTGACCCAGCAGGGTCTCATGGTGGTTCAAAGGAACTCTTCAAGGTGGCAGGAATTCAGGGAAGAAAAAGGACATTATTTCCTTAAAGGAATAATTTGTCTGCCTCTTCAGCATGGTTTAAGGTATCCCTTAACTAAGTCATTGGCCCACCAAACTGCATTAAATCTCAGAAAGCAGACAATGCATGAACCCTCCTAGAGGTGGTGGCTGGGAGGTAACAGCTTTCTCTTAATTGGCCTTCTGATACTATTCTAACACTTACCAAATACTTCTTTCTCTAACCAAAGAAACAACAGCTGAATAAACCTTTTGAGTAAGTCTGAATTCAAATTCTTATGTCAGATAATGACTTACAAATAATAAAGTATTGCCAAATCTGTTTTAATAAGCCCCAGATCTGGTAAGTTTTCTTTTGTTGTTATCTTATTTCTTAAGGCATTCTTCAAGTGTCACCTCAGACTGTCTTGGCATTCTCTGTGTAGCCCAGGCTGGATTTGAACTCCCGATTCCCCTGCCTTTCCCTCTAGAACACAAGGGTTGTAAATGTATACTATATGTCTTGCTTAAAAGTTCCTTTCTCTAGGGATCAAGGGGGAGATAGACAAAAAAATCCAGATCCAGAGATGTATCAATGTCTTTTCATTTTCCTAATTAATTGAAAATACACACATTATAGTATAAATTTTATCTTTTCTTTAAAATGTGAATTTATATTCATTTATCCCTAGTTGATTGGAGCAGATTATTTTTGTATTTCTCCCTAAAATTGGTTAAAGGGTTTGGCCTTTTCCAAATGCTCAGGGTACTCATTTCAGCTTCAGCTTCTTTGGTCTAAATGCACTTTGTGAATTTGTGTGTGTGTATGACAGTAAGCCAGTAATTACTATGCATGGGGGATTCTGGTAGAAATGCAATATTTTGAACTAATTGCTAACAAAAAGATGTGTAATATCAGCTGCACGATCTGCCCCTTACATGTGCCCAGCTATAACGATCTGAATTTAGTACTGCATTTGTTAATATTAGACACAAATTTATCCTGACACTTTTATAGGCAAAGACTCGGAAACATTTAGTCATGTAAAATCTAATCATAGTCTTGAAATATTTGCTTTTACTCTCATGCATTTTCGGCAAGCTCTCACTTTATAAGCTTATCTGTATTATTGAATTAGGAGAATGGTTTAGAGAGGCTTGGAGGGTGTCCTGATTATGAGATAGGTATTAATTTACACAGCAGCCTTGTCAGAGAGCCATTGTTTATAGAATGTGAATACCCCGTGTCTCTCTACACTCCTCAGATCTTCCTATCAAAGTGAATTAAATTTGTTTTTCATTACATGGCTTCTCCAGTGTCTGTTACCATACACTTCAGACATTTTAAGGTCAAAGAAAAGTAGCTTGTGGCATAAGTAAAATATTTCATGTCAGAACAAGAAGAAAAACCATTATGTAAATGGTACAACCCCCATCAATGCACCAATTTGTGGACCTTAAAACTCGATGAGTGAGTTGAATGGAAGTTTTGCAAATGCCCCCATGGCTGTTGTGTTCATAAGTCTTTCTGAGCCATTCAGACAGATGTGAGTGTAATACCTGGAGCATACTATAAAACTTACCTTCCTCTTACTGCAAATCTGCTTCACTTTGTTTCCTAAGATGCAAATGCAGAGACCATAGGATAGGACCTAATGGTAGACCCTTGGACCTAGAGACATAAAATGGCATGGATGAGTTCTTTAAAAGGCAATTAAGTACATTTGTTTCAACAACTGAAGAGGAACCAAAACAGATGGCTGGGGGTAGAGCAAACAAGAAGCTCAGTCTTCATTGTGCCTCTTGGCAATCTAGCTCAGCAATGTGTTGAGTGATATAGCCCAGTTTATCAGACCAACTTTGCATTCTAGTCCCCAGGTTGTTCTTGTTTGAAATGAATGAACAAAAGCTGTCAATACTTTTATTGGAAATTTCAAGAACTACCCATTAAGGATCCTCTAGCAATGCAATAATAATCAATCTAGTCCTATTCATTCTTGGAAATAGATAAATTATACCAAAATAAACAAATTAAAGAGAGGACTATCAAAGGATTCCAGATGAATGCCCAACCCTAAAAAGCAGAGGGGGACAACATATTAAATATCTTCTGAGACCTAAAAAGATCAATTTACTGCATATATTCTGAAAATAGCATTCAAAAATTCAGCTTCACTGGAATGAAATGGAACTTGGCTCAATGGGAAAGGAATCATCATGTTTTTTCATAGGTGCTTGTGTGTGTGTGTGTGTGTGTGTGTGTGTGTATGTTCACGCATGTATAGGTGCATGTAGGGGACCAAATATGCTGAGAAGAGAACCCAGGGCCATTTTTGGGGTAACCAAGAAGCACTTTGCCACTGAGCTGGGTCCCTAACCCCTTAAGGCTTAATAATATTAAGAATTGTTAAAAGTGCTTGTTTTTAACTTATGAACTGAGACTTAAAAGTCCCTAGTGTGAATGCACATTCCAAACCATAACTCCAAACATGGAGCAAGTGTTCCTTATCTCTTAATTACATGGTGGTGTCCCAGGTGGTGACAATGAGGCCATGCCTTCTCTTTCTCATGCTACCTGTCTCTTAATGAGACTAACCTGGGATTATACTCTGGACAAGAGACTTTTAAGAATTTGAAAGTAAAATCTTTGAATCTTTGAAGCTGAGACCTAAGCCAAAAAAAAAAAAGTTCCTTGTAACCTTCTGTGAATTATAGTACATTGCAAAGCCAATCCAGAATTGTGAGAAAGTAAGATAGACTTGCCTCTTAATGGTAGTAAAAACAAAGAAGTTGTAGCTCTGTTCAGTCCACCCAGAAATGAACATCTTAGTCCATAACCTAAATGTGTTCTTCCTTGGTCACTCTTTCCCACTTTTTGCTCCTGCATATCCTCCATTACAATACATTCTCTGGGTCACCAGTAAATAGGAGTACTTGTATGTACTCATTGGGACCACTATCTTTAAGAGTTCATTTTCACTTTTACTAATTAACTTCTTTGGCAATTCCATGTGCTTATATTTTGAATAATTCATTCTGATCACTTTCTCCCCCAAGCTCTTACTTACTCTCTACCACCCTTCACCCTCCCTCCTCTCCTACTGTCCTTTTCTGGATTTAAGACTTTTGGTTTGGTTTAACCAGGGACATCTTCATGACCATTGGATTAGGACCATCCGTTGGTACCTGATGGGATCACCACTAAGTACATACCTGAAAGCAATCATTCCCCTTTCCCAGAATTTATCTGTAGGAAATAGTTCATCAGTATGGGATAGGACCCCCTGGATCCCTCCTTCACCCATGCCTGACTGTTGATAGTCTCAGCCTCAGGCTGATCCAGTGCAGACATACACATGTGTTGCAAGTCTGTGGTTGCAATGGCTGTATGTATGACAACTTTTTATGCCCCAAAGATGGTGTTTTGCAGCCCTTCTCCCTGTCTTCTGGTTCTTGTATTCTTTATGCTCCTCTTCTTCATGTTACCTAACCCTTGGAGGGAATACAATAAATGTCTTATTTAGATCTGAGCACTCAGCTGTTACTTCTCAGTATCTGTCTCAGCCAAGTCTCAGAATTTAGCATAGTTCATTGGAAACAGAGGCTTCTGTGATTATGCTGAAAGTGGTGATTGTCTATGGGTATAAACAGATACATTTAGAAGGTGATTGGCTCATCGTTATGTCAGTTTAGTTAAACAACACATGTATGTGTTCCTCCCCAGGGCCTGTGACCTCTTCCACCATGTACTTTTGAGTGGGTTTATGGTACCAGGATTTTCTCCTGTGGGGTAGCCAGGCAAAGCTATGTAACACTATCAATTCCCTTTTCCCCCTGACTGCCGGAATAGCCCCTTCCAGAGCTATAAAAGTTAAGCCAGCAGGGAGGAGTTGTTATCTCACAGTTCCAAGTTCTCTAACTCAGTTATTGTGTGTCACGTCTTCAGCAATAGATTCTTATCATCTAGTTCTGGAGGGTGGCAAAGAAAAATGACAATGTCTTACATGGATTTGGAGAACTCTAGAGTCCAGAGTGCTAATCTAGAGCCTAGAGTCTCCCTGACCAAATACCCATAAGGAAATATCCCAGACGAGGCACTGAGGATTTTGAGTAATAACCCATAGCTTCTAGACAAACTTTTTCACAGTGGGAAGGTGTCTCCTTTCTATGTTTAAGATGTGCTTTTTTGTTTGGCTTGTTTTTGTTTGTTTGGGTTTTGTACTTGATGTTGTTACAAGATAGTAGATTTTCATTGGCTTGGCTTTCTAATACTTACTTCATTTTTCTTAGCCCTCCCCTCACCCCATTTAAACTTTTCTTCTCCCAGTACCCTCCCCCCGGCACTACTTTCATAGTATCTATATTATAATATCTCCCCTCCTTTAAGATTTCTGACCTATGCAGGAAGTGAAAAATATAGAAGCTTGGATCCACAGATGAGGGAAAACACAGTGTTTGTTTTCCCATGTCTATGTTATACTTTCCTACTTCCACCCACTTACCTTCAAAGTTCATAATTTCATTTTTTTGTAGCTGAATACAGTTCTGTTGTGTACATATAGCATATTTTCATTGTTCATTCATCAGTTAATGGACATCTGAGCTGATTCTATCTCCTAGCTTTTATGTGTTGAGAAGCAATAAACACAGATGAGCAAGTATATCAGTTGTATGACATAAAATTCTCTAGGTATATTCCCAGGACTGTAATAAGAACAACCATCTTTCTTGATTTCAGACAAGCTCTGTCCTTCTAGGCAGCAGGTCACTATATTTCCTCCAACTATTGTTCTTACCCTATTTTGTATTCCTTACACATCCATGTGGCTCTCCATTGGCTATTAAGCATGCCATTCTCACCTTCAGACATTTCCCATGTTAACCAACACCTTTCTCTCTCCAATCTCAAACTCCTACCCCCTGTTTTTCTCTCCTGTTCATGAATGTGTATTACTATGCCATGTGCCTTCTTCAAATATTGACCCAGTGGTGCTTGAGAGCCACACTAAGGATCGTCACATCTTTAGACCAGCAATCATTGTGTCTTGCAATGTGTTTTCTAGAATGATTGAATGCTGACATGTCTACTGAAGCTCTCATTGACCAAGGGTGATGAAGTCACTGTTCTTTCTTTCTTCCTTTCATTGTGTTTCTGTGGTGCAGAAATTCTCCTTCATCCTAGCTGGAACAGTAAGAGGCATGGTTCTAGCTCTAGACTTCAGCTTCTGCCTCCAGTGCCTCTTGTTCAGTCACTTGTAGCATGTCAGGAGCTTGCATAGTAACTCAGATTACATGCCACCCTTGTACTTGCCACCTGCAAGAAGCTGATTTACTAAAAGCCCTGCTGGGTCTGTTAAATCCTGGTAAAGGAATAAGGCAGCTCACCTCTAACTGCTGTCCTATGCTTCTGTAAATGGTTTTCTCTCTATTAAGTGCTCAGGGGAGTACTGTTTACAAAACTAATTGAATTCTTGCCAGTCTGGGGCATGAGCCAATCCCACTCCAGAACTCAGTGATATACATATATCTTCTAACATGGATGTGGGTTTGATCCATCAGCAGATTAGAAGACAGAATCTTTATCTGTCTATATGGATTTATAGATATAGTATAATTATGACAATGTGTGCTTTCTGGTTAAAGATACTTACCTTACTAAAAAGTGGGAAGTGTGGAACTAGAAATGTAGCTTAGTTGAGTAATTACTTAGCATTCACACAGCCCTAGATTCCAGTATTGCATAAACCAGACATAGTAGTTCATGTTTGTAATCCCAACACACAGAAAGTAGAAGACAGAAGGTCATAATTTAAAGGTTATCCTAAACTACATGGCTAATTCAAGGCTATTCTGGGTTATGTAAAACCTTGTCTCAAGAAAATGAAAAAAAATAAGCAAATACAGTTTACATTTTCCAAAGAATAAATCTATGTTCTCTTTAGAAACTGTGATGCTACTTTCAGTTTAATTTAGACTGACAAAAGTTCATTTCTCTTTCTAGCACCACCCTTTCTACCACTATGAAGTTTGAATAGTTCCCTTTTCTCATCATTAAGGATATTATGAATGATACTAGCAAAGTCAATTACTTACAGATTAGATCTTACCCTGCCTTTGGAAGTTGTGTATTTAAAAGACTGGATAAAGTTTATCATCAGTAGAGATTTGCTGAGCTGCAGCTCATTGTGAGTGATAAAATATTTGGGGAAAGGAAGAAATTCTGGCTAAAACAGTAACCATCAAGACAAGGAAAAATCATCACAAAAAGAAAGGTTCTTTCTTTGGGGCTCAAAAACTTCTGGGGGTTCAGTGAGGTGAGGTTGCTGTCAGTAATGTGCTTGCCACATAACAATGAGGACTTAAGTTTATAGCCCCAGCGCCAAGGAAAAATTTGAGTGTGACAGTAAGCTCCTGTAACCATCCACTTTGGAGAGGTGGAACCATGAGCATTTCTGACACTTGCTGACCAGTCAGTCTAGCCAAAATGATAACCCCTGGTCCAGTGAGAGTAATAAAGAAGGATCCCTAACATTGACCTCTGACCTCTACACAATCATTCAGCATACTCACGTGTATGCCTGCACCTGTAAATACATGCACATATGTGCAAACATCTGCAAAATCTTTTGACTATATATCAAGATTATATATGTATATATATTATATATATGTATAATTTTTATAATACATAAAGCCTTTTTATAGTACATGAAGCCTTTGCAGGAGAAATTGCTACAGATGCAATGGAGTACCACCGACAATGTGAAGCATGTTTGGATACAATGAACATTCTAATGCAGTGTTACTGCTGTGTTCTCACAGATCCATGTTATGTGTTTTGCCTTTCTCTTACCAGTTCTTCAACATGCTTTACCCTCTGGCCAGTGCAAACTCAATCTGCTCTTTTTGTTTTGTTGTTCTAGTTACATCACCCTCTGTCTTCCAGGTCCTACATGACAGATACAATCTTCTGTTGTTTTCATCTTTTTTCAGCTGCCATCGGTGTGATAGCAGTAATTATCTGAGATGCATCTAACCATCTTTCATAGAACTATGCTTGCACAGTAAACTGTTCCATAACTGATATCTTTGTGAACATCTGGCTGCACTGTGCAGCGTGAGTAAACATTCTGTGTTATTCCCCTTTCACAGTTTGTGGAGATGAGTGCACAGGCCTTCTTCTTGGTGACCTGGCTCATCTACAGCAGTTGGCCATGAACATCAACCTCACTGGCCCACTGCCTGCTCCGTATAAAATTCTCCATGGTCTTGAAAATACAACTCAGGAACTCAAGGTAGGTGGGGGCACTCACAGCTTCAGGGCCAAGGGTTGAGATGACAGAGGCTTCCCAAGTGGTCTTGGCCATCATTAGTGTATGTTTCTTTCACTGCCCCAAACCAGGAAAGCAAAGGCAGAAAAGAAACATCTAAACTGATATTTCAGACTGGAGAACTCCAATGTGCAGAGTGCTACTAACGGCAAATATTCTTATATCCCCCTCTGTTTGGCCTAAATCGGTTTTATTATGTGACTTAAATATGTGCAAACATAAAATCAGGTATGTACCCCTTATACTTATAGCTCCATAAAATGAAAACAAATTAATCCTTACAGAAGTCTGCAAAACCAATAAAATTCAAATTAAAAGCATTAATCTAAAGTAATATGATTTGGGCTGAAAGTGAATTCCTTCTCGCAAGGATAATGTGATATTGACTATATCCCTACTCTTCTACAGGTGACTGGCGGTTTCTCAGTCTACATTCCTGTAGTGCAACTGAATAGCTCCCTACATGGGGTCCTGAAGTGACGAGCACACATGACTTATACCTTCAAATTGACCACTGACCCATGCAAATTTAGGTTCCATGATCAAGTGCTGGCATCAATCTGCTGGTTTCCTATCCTGGGAGCAAGCAATGCTTTCACTGATCTTTATTATTACTGAAAAAAATGATTAAAATGTTTTGCAACTTTGGCAGTGATTCTGAAGGTACCAATTCAAGACACGCTATTCTAAACCATTGCTAAAACTTCTAATGTATGAAAGGCTAGAAGCAACATTTAGAAAATTAATGTGGTTTACAATGAGTGAGAAGTAGTTACTTGCATGTTGTCACTCAGTTATCAAGTACATACTGAGAAGTCTTAGGCTCCCCACTTGTACTCAATTCCCTGTGCATTTCTTAACTCCTCTGATCTTTCCACACCTTCAGGAAGCTTACGTAGATTCTCTGCTGTCTAAAAAATAGTTAAACAATAATTAAGCCCCTAGCAAAAAAATACATAGTTACTATGTGCCTTCTAAAGATTTGAAGCACAAAAATTGGAAAACTGGTAAGATTCAGGGCAACTAGGGAAACCACCAGTAATGAGAGCTTAGTTTTATTGGGATCTAAATGGCAGAGAAGGTTTTAAAAGGAAGAGAAGTTCTGGGGGACAAGAGGAAGACATCTTTACTTCATTCACTAGCTAGCAGGAGATACTTTTCTAGGGAATATATTCTTTAATCCTTACCATTACCTTAATGATGGCAGTAAAAATAACTAACATTTGTTGAAAAGTTATATAATGAAAATTGTACATGTATTATAACACAGCTCTTGCAACAACAGTAAAAACTCAAGAAGCAAAACGGAGTTTTGATATTTTTGTTCTGCTAAGTTTCTATATGGAAAATTTGTCTTAGTCTATTCTGTTGTTTCAACAAAATGCCATAACTGGCTAGGTTATAAACAATAGAAATGCATTTTTAATGGTTCTGCTGCCTGAAAAGCCAAGTTTAAGGCAGACTCAGTGTCTGGTAAGGGCTCATTTCTTGTATATTTGACTCCTTGTTCTGGCCTCATCTAATAGCAAACATTGTGAGCTCTCTGGATATATTTCAAAGGTTACAATCCCAAGAAGAAGGGGTCTCAACTCCTCATCTAATCACTTCTCAAATGCCTACTTGATAACATCATTACCTTATAGACTAACATTTCAACAAATCAATTTGTAAGCTATATAAGCCCTAGTTCCCATCGTGATGGTATTTTAAAATCAGATCTTTGGGAAGTGATCATTGTTAAGATGAGGCCTGAGGATGAAGCCCTCATAATGCAATGTTAGATTTAGAAGAATGGGAAGAGGGACTGCCTCTCTGGCAGCCATTTCAGAACCCAAGGAAAAGATAACCATGTGCGGTCCTCACCAGCAACCAAATTAGTTGGCAACCTTGGGTTGTTCAGCTTCCAGAACTGTACATTTTGTTCAAGCGACCTAGTGTATGGTAATTTTTGTTTGAATAGTGTGAAATGACTAAAACAAAAGTACCATATTAAATATTTTTCAGTAGGGAAACTGAGGCATAGTGAAGCACTGTGTGAAGCCCAGTTCCATTGCTAGTAAGTGTAGAGATGAGATTTGAGTAGAGGCAGTGTGACTTGAGGGCCTTTGAGATTGAACATCTTTTCAACCTTGAAGAGACAAAAATAATTCAAATGGGAGAATCTAGTTAGCCAGTAGTGAGGCCTCCTTGGCCTCAGGCCTTGCTCTTACCACCTATTCTTGCTTAAGACAGCCACCTGCATATGACAGTGATATGCATTGGACCTGTCTGGCCACATTAGAAGTCAGGCCTGCTTGTGAGAGATAAGGCTGAAACTCTAGAGGAGAGGGCAATAGAAAGGACAACCTTGAAAGCGAGGCCACAGTCTATTTACCTCATAGTCTCACATTCAAGAACAGAAAACACTTTATGAAAAGGAGGCTGACTAGCTATTTTCAACACAGAGAAAGAATAAGACTAGGAAACAAATTAGAAAAGCACATATTTAAATTGGGCATAAATGTTTCTAAAAATAATAAGTCATCAATGGATGGTGAGTTTCCTGAAGCCTTCTGGAAGAGGTTCTACCTGTGAGCATCACTAATACCAAAGACTTGTATCACCTCTCTTCCTTATGTCTTAGAGTTCATGAAAATGATTTCCATAATTCTTCAATTCCAGTCTTTCTTCATTCTTTATCTCAAATCTTTTCCCACAATACATTTATTATTTGAAAACTTAGGATCTATTTTATATTTTACAACCTTTGAGAACTACATTTGATCATGTTATGGTTCCCAAGTTCCAGCCAATGGCCACCAGAACAATACCCATGATAGCTAAGCTGGGTTTATTTACTTACTACCATCATTGATATTAAGCAATATGGGGGCATCATGCAGTATCTTTGCAAGAAGACATAAAGAGTGACACACAGCATTTAGACGTGGACTTGGCCTCTGTGAATAGAACGGGTTCCCAGATGCAGACACTTGCAGCCCTTTCAGCCATTAGAAAGTGGGCGTGGAGTTCTAGATGCAAATTCTGGTGAATCTTATTAGAACAGGGGATGGCTAATGTGTGATTAATAAGGACACGAAATAAGCATTGGGGTATTTTGTGATCTGTACAAGGATGTGGAACTGTCTACTCTTTGACAAGCTTGCAGAGTGGACTAATTTTCATTTTATTTATCACTATCACAGGGTGGCCTTCTCTAAAAGTAGGTTGTAGATTGTAGAGGAATCTGGTATAGTTGTGTGTGCAAGGCCAGCTCCTACCAATCTTGACCACAGGACCAGCCAGGCAAACAAAGTCCTTGTAGAAGGGGCTGCTCTCTTTCTCCCTTGTAAACTACAGCAATGCTGATTAGAATGGGAGCCTTAAATGCAAAGGTCTTTCTAAATACAACCAAATACCAGCTGATGGCCTTTTGTAAAACAGACTCTCTGCAGTTCGTAGTTTGCTCATCCAGAAAATGGAGTAACTGTACTTCACAGAATTCTTATAAGAAGTGAATTTGGGAGTGGAGGAAATAAAAAATAAATTTTGAACATGGTAATTTTTCAATAAACTGCAGCAGATCAATATTAACACGAATGTCTAGCATGGCAGTCAGTAAGTGACCACTTGCAGTAGTTTCTTTTCTATTGAGGGTAGGAGTGCTAAGTATTCATTGTGTACAAGAAAAATGTGTTCTGTGTGACCCTAGGATGGCTGCCAACCCATTTACTAAGATGTATATGGTCTGAAATCTTTTCCAGCACCTGCTCTCACCCCAGCGGGCACCGGAGAGGCTCATTCAGGTGGCGGAGGGCAACCTGAACACCCTCGTGATGGAAATGAACGAGCTGCTGAGCAGGGTGAGTTAGAAAAGCCACAAGTCTCCTTAAGCACAGAGACCTTAGGGAGTCAGTTGCCTTCTAACTAAAGAGAGTGACAGTGATATTCTGAAATATTCTTTCTAATTTTCAAGTTTGTTCATGAGATCTGGGAATAATGGTTGGCTAATTCCTCTCCAAAGGAATTCTTATTTCCCAGTGGTCCCCTCCAAACACACACACACACACACACACACACACACACACACACACACACACACACACACACACACACACAACATTGACATACTTGGCCTGGGCCAAGGAAAAAGGGTAATGATGATTGTGTATTTTGAGGACTTTATCAAGTAGCCTCCATTGTAAAAGTTTTCATGAATTCTAAGTTTCAAAAACTCTGTCCTTGATTATGTAAAGGAAAAGAAAAACATGAAAATACTTGTTGTGTGTTTAATCCTTGTGGAGTTTCTGCATTTTTTACAGAAATACAGTCTCAAGCAGTACTCCTACTCAGAAAATGAAATCCTTATTGTCAAAATCTGGAGCATTTAAGACACAATTTAGTCAGGCTGTAAAAACCCATGCTGCTTCTATCAGACTTTTCCCAGCAATCTGTGAGTTTAAATTTTCAAAACTGCAAGAAGGTTGAGGTTCTTTTTACCCATTGGAGACTGAAGAAAACAACATAAAGTCTGCCATCTTGTGGACAGAAGAATGCATGACCATGAGAGCTGGCCTGCAACCCAGGAACCAGGGGATTATATAAACTTACATTTAAATGACGGGAAAATGTCGCAGTTAGAAGATTCTAGGAGATTACCTAGTCTGTTTAAAGACAGACTCTTCCCACCCTTAACAGGAAAATAAATTAACAATGGCCACACAACCTGATAAAGCCAAGGTGCTAAGTCTCACCGGCCCTCTACATTCCCCATGAGAGTCCTATAGGAAAACCAAATGGCTTCTAAACACAGAGCGGAACCACAGTTCCTGGGTTCCCTATCACATCAGAAACCTCTTTTCGAGGATTCAGCCCACCAACGCAGAATGTGCAGGACGAGCAGAACTTCCGGCTAAAGTTAGTGTAGCTTATACTGGTTTCATTTAAGGGTGAGTAACTTTTGGTTTGTCACACGAATATTACCAAATAAGATAGTTTGAACAAGTCTTGCTAAACTCAGTTCAATTCAACTCATTTCCATCTGTTTGCCTACTGTGGCCAGGTTAAGGGTTGACAAATGAAAAATACTAGTGAGGCTCCCCCTTCCCTGTTTGTTAGTCATGAATGTGTGTGGACATGTGTGTGTGCGCGTGTGTTGGGGAGGGAGGTGATTACATTTGTTTAAATACGTAAAGCATGAAATAAATGAACAAAAACATACATAAGAAATGCCTAAAACTGGAATAGTTTAACCTGATAAGGAACGATTAGAAAAAAAGAAAGTCCATGAAACAGGTAGGATTTCGCTCATTCACCAGTTGATGGCTGGGGCTCACTGTTGCAGGCACTATGCCAGACCTGCAGGTACAGGTGCGAGTGAAGCTGGCACAGTCCCTGCTCTCACGGAACCTGTGTAGCCTAGTGGTCTCAGCGTAGAGACACACGCCAGATCTCTTTTGCATCTCAGCCCCTGTGGTTTGTTTTTTTCTTCGCAGCAGACTAAATTTGTATATTTTTAGAAGCCTTTTTAAGAGCAGTTAAAGCCTCAAAGCAAAATTGAGTGGAAAGTGCAGGAAGTTTCTACACATCTTCAGCCCTCCCCACTTTCAACCCTCCCCGCTGTTCACTGGCCCAACTGTTGTTGTCAGTACTACGTCATAGTTGCCCCAAGTCTGTAATGTGCCTTAACATTCACTCCTGCCACTGCACATTGTATACAAATGTAGAATATTCAATATCCAGTGTGATCATATCCCACAGAATAGTTTCATTCCCCTGGGGGTCTCTCCATAGTGTGATCTTAGCCAGAATACAGTGTAAATTGGAAACATTGATGCAACATTTTCAGACTGGCTTTTTTTTCCCTGAGTTATACACACCTAAGGTTTCTCTCTGTCCTTTCACGGCTTAATAGCTCATTACTCTTTGGCTCTGAATAATAAATATTCTACTGTCTTCACGCATCACAGTTGATTTATCCATGTACTTAATGAAGGATGTCTTGATTGCTCCCAAGTTTTAGCACTATGAAGAAATTGACTATAAATATCTCTGTTCAGATTTTTGTGTGGGCATAGTTTTCGATTCATTTGAGTAAATACCAAGCAGCATAATTCCTGGCATGTTGTTTTTAAATGAGTGTGTTTATCTGTGTAAGAAAGTCTCCATATCTTCTGAACTGAGTAGGACATTTTGCATTCTCAGAAGCTTTGAATGGGAATTGCTATCATTACATGTCATTAATGAACTCTGGTATTGTTAGATTTAGGGTTTGGGCCATTATAGAGGCAGGCATCACGCTCAACTTATTTTTATTTGTTTATTTTTTATTTTCTTTTTGTATGGGGATTGGTGATCCAAACTCATATCTTCATGGCTGTGCAGCATCCACCTTTCCCGCTCAGCCCTCTCACCAGTCTGTCTTTTTGTTGCATTTTAAGGGTTCTTTGCATGATAGGTAATAGTTTTCTGTTCTAAAAAGTTCAGGAGTTTTTGTTCTAATATAGTTGAGCCAATCAAAAATGTTTCCGCATTAGCGTATCATTGGTGTTTTAACCCAGAGGTCAGCACCATCACCCAAGGTTCTATATTTTTGCTGTCTTCTTTTATATTCTAGGAACTTTGTAGTTTTTTATTTTACACTATGATCCATTTGTACTTAATTCCAATGTTAAATTTTTTAAATAAACCTAGTGTTTTATACTTTTTTTAGATTTTTCAGAAGTCACAAAAATAGCACAGAGGATTTCTGTGTATGCGGTTCCCAGTTTCTTCAGTTTTTACATTTATGTTACTACAATACATCTGATGGACTGTTTGAATGAAAAATAGCTTGATTTTTACATCTTTTTAGTTTCTGCTTAGTGTTTTGCCCTTCCAGGACCTCTTTCAAGATGCCCTGCTCCATGTAGCAATCACATTTTCCTAACTTTCTCTAACTAACAAGCTTGTGGGTGATCAAGGTGCCTGAAAATTCAAGCATAAGAAATCATAAGCAGAGGGATAGAGGGCTCAGTACCCAATAGTAGACTACACAGCCAGTGCACAAGCAAAGAGTCATGTGATTGGGCCAGAGCCTGATCCATCCAATGGCTACAACTTCCTGTTCTCCAATACCTACTGCCTTGGACTGGGATTTCATTGTGGAATTTACCTGGTTCAGGACTCAGGCCCATGGGAATCATGATGCTATTGGCATGTGGTCCAGTCTGAACAGTGGGATTTTCATGAACACCTCAGGTCATTCTGACATCAACCAAGGTTAAGATCCATTATGTTGCCTCACAGTTAAAGCCTCCATTCCTCTGATGGGCAGTCTTTCTATACGTTAAAACGAATGCACTTTCACTCTGCATTGATGGTATAACACCTGCTGCCCTTTCACCTTGAAGTGCTTACATATTTTTGCTTATTTTAAAAAGAGAAATCTATTTCCCTAACATTCCTGGTTAAAAATATTAGCATCAGAGCAGCTACAAAAGTATGTGGACAAATCCAAAATCAGTGCTGATTTTGGATCTCTCGACAACTGTATTAAAATGAGGAAGCACTTATATTAAATCCATTTTTTGATAGCTGCTTCCCATGTGCTTTATATTCTTGAGAAGACAGTGCTAGAAACAGCCGGAATATCAAAATTTAGCTTTCCTTGCTTTGTCTTTCATTGTCTATTGAAAAAAAAAATCAAGCTTAATGAAGATGAAGCATATGCAAAGCAAGGAAACTAGTTTTTTTTTCAATATTTAAGTGCCTGCAATGGCATGTGTTTATGCTGCTTTACTTTCATTTTTCAAAAACTAAAGTTCAAGTTGTTAGCATCATCCTTTATTTTTCCTCCTGTGTTTTAAGGGTGGTGAGGGTATATGTAACAAATCATGCTGGTTTGGTTTGCACATTTGAAAACTGACATAGGACATATTCAGAAAGTCACACCTTAGAAATGTCTCCCTCACCATTCCACAGGGCTAGGTGACAGCTTCCTGTGTCTTTCCTTGTATGTTGTTGGTGCAACAGCTTGCCTGCAGAGTGAGTCACTGCCACTTAGATATACAATGCAAGTAGTATCTGAAGATGGCACTTGAAAATATTCTGTAAATGATTAGATCTGAAATTTAATTATAGCAAGAATCCATATAAGTCTGCAGATGCAAAGGTGGATGGCATTTAAGCAATGTTGTCTACTAGGCAGTTAGATTTGCTCCATTAGATTCTTGTTTTAACATAGAGAAGCCCATAATGAAAGACACTAGTAATATCCAACCAAGAAAATGATGTGCAGAATTTAAGAGGCATGGTGAGATTTGTTTGAGCTACAACAGGGAGGTAAAAGCCACACTATTCAGAAGTAATTAATGTCTGCCTAATGGTCAAGCATGCTGTCTGTGTATAAATACTCTAAAAACGAATCAACAAAAACTAAAAGCCAGGGGGAAACAATCTAGTTGAGTGAGCATTACATTGAAACAACCAAATGTAAAGAAATGTGTTAGTGCATAAAACATTTTGAAAAGGAGCACTGAAAAGATTGCAGTATACAAGTAGGGGCAGAAGTAAGAAAGGCAAAGAGGATAAAAGCAAATTGTGCAGCATATCAGGAGAAGTAAAAGGTAGTGGTCAAACAGTCAAAGGATAAGATAAGCATGAAGAGGAAGGATGACTAAGAGATAGGAATGGCAATTTGTTTTTAAAACAAAAGAACACCCAAACTGAATCCAGCAGGCAGCTCCTGCCAGCTCATATGTGGCATCTGTCAGTACTATTACCAACAGCCTGTCCTAGGTGAACTTTTCTTTGTGAGTTTTGCCCCCTGCAGTTTGTTCACGTGGCAATGCCTGGTAGGAATGATGATGTCTGGTATCTTAAGAATAAACAAAGCTATGACATATCTCTAGTACTCAAAAGTAGAGATGATCCCAAGTGACACCTATGCCAGTGTCCACTGGGTGACAGAGCATTTGTAGATGACTTCCTTTTGTAAAGTCTGTTCTAGGGTTGTTTTGATCAGATGATGACTTAGCTATAGTATACAGTATAATGAGACGTGATTTGGAATATCTATGCCTAGGTGATGCTTTGATATGGACTTTGAAATGTCTTAGTTTATAAAATGCTTATAAGTACACAATGTACAACCGTGGCCTCTTCCTGCTTCAGATGTTCAGCCTTTTTTGTATGGGTCCCTCATACATCTGGATGTTAGAAAGATATGCAATAGCACTTAGCACAGACAAAAACAAAAATTCACAGCCAATAATCTGTGTCCCCCCCCCCCAGCTCCTTACCTATGACATCAAATAGACCATTTAAGCTTCCTGTACTTTCGCTTCCACCTTGTAGAAATGAGGTCCATGTTTTGATGTGTCTCCCAAGGAAGGGAGCTGAGATGGGAAGTGTTGTAAGCCCTCGTGAATCTTCACAGAATCTGTCTGGAAAAGGCTGACTGTAGAACCATATCCTTAAGTATGTCAATCCACCCAAGTCAGTGTCTTGGTGCAAAGTATTTCACATCTCCTTCTCTGCTGGGACAGAACCAAGAGAGGAAGTTATTATATGTACCAAAGAAGGGAGTCATTCTAACTAAGCCCTAAAGTGTCTGAGGACTCCACCCATCGTAAGCCTCCACCTTTGCTTTACCATCATGGAGTCTCCTGTGTCATCACAACTCTAATTTTCCAAGTGACTAGGAGATAGAACATGGTGTCCCTGCAAATGGAGGGCCTGTAGCCTGGCTCTCCTCCCAAGTACTCAGCTGCAGTTCATGAGTCGGAGCTTCATGTGAACAGTGAGAAATGCCCAGAAACCTGTTCTTCCATCCGCATTCACTGGCAAGCATAGCACCAGGCATATGGTCAGTCTAAATGACACTGGGATTCCTCCAGCAGGCTTTAGCACTTCAGAAGGGTGCTTGGTTTCATTATTTTTATACCAGCCAATCATCCAACATTTTAGACCCCCTGCAATTTGCCACATACCATGACTGGATTGCTCTGGAATAAAGAAAGTGAGACAGAATCCTAGCACCCAAATGTGGAAATTAGACAGATATGGCAAATTGTCCAACAACACTGATAAGTCTTGTGAGGAAAACGGTTTGGCCACCTATTTAACCACATCCAGGGACTATTTACTTTTGAAAGTTGGGTGCCATACTGAGAGATAGATATAAAATGATGAACACAACAGACCAAAACTTGCCCTCGTACTTGCCTGTTAGAAGAGAGGGGAAGTCGATTTGTAGGTGAGTCAGTTATTTATTCGTTAAAACATAAGTGATTCAAAAATAACATTGTGCTGTGGAGAAAATACTTGTCTGCAGTAAATCTGGAGGCCTGGTTAAGAATCCACACTAAGAAGAGAAAAAAAGGAAAGGGAATGGATGAATGGAGGTAAAATCTCTGAAAGTGTTAAGGAGACACCCACTCTGGGTAAAGACGATAGGAAACAAAGGGATACAAAGAAAGGAACTGCTCGGTGATGTGCTGAAAGGAAGCCAGGGAGACTCATTCCGTATGGCCTTAGTGACACCTTTGTAATCACGTTTCTCACCAGAGTGATTCTGGAGTACTGGTGGAATGGGAATTTAAAGTGTTTGTTAATGAAGTCTCTTACATAACACTCCATAAATGCAGTAAGTGAAGAGTAAGTGAACAATAGATATGTTCGTGGCCATCTAAATATAAGAGAGAACATATTAACAAACATTGTAAAGGATTAGTTGTATTAAATTCCTAAAAATTAATGTACCTGATGGTGTGACCATGTGATCAGAAAAAATAGTGTTACAGAAAAAATAAACTATATTTTCTATGTAGTAGTATATACTGGTGCTGGTGTTTATATTCATTCCTAAGATACTGGAGGATGACCATATTGCATATCAAACCACTATGGTGTTCTATGACATGTGAACTTTGGAGTGGTATTGGAGGGTAGAGTCAGAAACTTCTAAGGTATTTTAGGTTGTCAATTTCTTAAATAGTTTACCTTAGTTAATGATCAAAAGTAACATTGAAAAAAGTGTGTGTGTGTGTGTGTGTGTGTGTGTGTGTGTGTGTGTGTGTGTGGTTATTTGATCCATCTAAGCCTTGGGTATAAATAGCTACAGAGACATGATTTGAAAGAAATTACTGGGACACATAACAATTACCATGGAAGCATGCAACTGAGATACTTAGAAATTATGTGCATAGTTTACTTATAAAAAGAATTATCAAAAACTAAAAGAAAAACAATCCCATTATTAATATCTTGGAAGAATAAGCCAGAGCATTAAGTACACTGATTAGTATTCTCCCGGTCATTGCCACCTGGTACAAACAGGAGTTTCAATGACTTCTCCCCTTTACATCCTTGTGATGATAACAGTTGCAAGTGTAAAAATAGGGTAACAATAATTGGAGTTCAGATTTCACCATTGATTCAACTTCTTATCGCCCCTGGGGGGATGGAGGATATGCAGAGTAATTCCTGTGGCATCTCCTGCCATGTTTCATGCTGGCCAAACAAATATTCACTGTTCAAAATCCACTGTGTGTTTATAAAAAAATTTAATTCTCTGGTCATTGATAGAATGCAAGCACTCTAGTACAAGACTACACAGTTGTTCTCAACCTTAATAATGCTACAAACCTTTACTATAGTTCCTCATGTTGCAACGATCCCCAACCATAAAATTCTTTTCATTTCTACTTCAAACTGTAATTTTGCTACTGTTAGAATCACAATGTAAATATCTGATATGCAAGATGGTGTTAGGTGGCCCCTGTGAAAGGGTTATTCAACCCCCACGTAATTGCTGTAGTGTGATATCACACAGAGGCACATTTTGATTCTCTGATTCAGTGTCAGTAACTAGATTATTAGGATTTTTTGAATGAGAAATTTTAATACATAGAGAAATAAATCTTAAGCCCATGCCATTGTGCTGTAAACCTTGAATTATTGTTAAAGAAATATTTAACATCATCTAGTCTATTTGTATTTGACCATCTTATGTCTGCAATGAACACTTCAAATCAACCCATCCCATTGTGTCAAAGGCATTTACAGTGTGACCCAATTTGAGTATGTTTTATGTTATGCTTTGGAAGGTAGATCTGTTTGGGGGTTTCTGTTTCATTTTGTTGCCCATGGTGTGTGATTCCACACATTAGCAGTCATATTTCCAGTGATGTCATATAGGGAAGCAAGTATTAAGTCTGCCTTAATGTTTTATTGGCATCTTTGGAGGATTACAAAACAGGCATTTACTACTGAGTAGCTAAGGACTCCCCACCCTCTTTGTTTCTTAATTAGCATATTGATCTAAAGTGAATCCATAGGATCAAGCTTATTGAGACAGATGGCCAGTTCCTCCCTCAAGAGATCATTGCTGCACACCACATGGTTTCAGAAAATAAAATATAGACAAAATTGCAGCTAGCGGAGGCAAAGACTTTTGGCATCAGAAACTTGAAGATACTTCAAAATAACTGTGTATTATCACTTTGTGTCATCACATATAACAAGAGTTTTAATGGGACCAAATACAGCTCTCTGATTTCCATTTAATGCGAAAAGTAATAAAGTTTAATTGTATACTTGAGCATGGGGTGCTGTTGCCGGTACAGCTGATCAATAATTCATCGATTGCCTTTGGCGCAAAGTAAAATTTGAAAGAAAATGTAGCCGGTGGGAGCTTATCTAGCTCTAACATCATCATCTCTATTAATTATGCTTTTCCTAAATTTGGATCATTAGGCGACCAAAGTGACAGCAGATGGCGAGCAAACAGAACAAGATGCTGAGCGGACCAACACAAGAGCAAAATCCTTAGAAGAATTCATTAAAGAGCTTGTCCAGGATGCTGAAGGTATTAGAAAATCACATTTTAATTTTTATTTTTCCCCTACAGAAAAATTTAAAAAGGGGATTGCACATGACTGAAATTCCCCTTATAAAGAGGTCACATTTCTAAACTCAATCTTAGGTTTAAAGAGTATTTTGGCTGAGCTGTTTGGTGTTGTGATTAGCTGAAATCTATAGCCTACAGAGTTAAATGAGCAAAAGCAGTTGATGAATTGATGGTTATGTGTGCAGAATAGGAATAAATTTGAGAATGTTTAAATAATTCATTGAAAACCTATCCTAGGCTATTTTTTCTAATCAAAGCTATCTACAACTTGTTAATCCTGTCTCTTTAAAGTTATTTTTGAAATTCCATTTAGTACATGAGCACTGCTCTTTCATTTCTCAAAATGGTCCTTCAAGTACTTGGGATGGGTTGTGAGAGAACATCTGTTGCTCAGGATTTGGCTATACAAGTTCACCAGAGGCTCCCTGGCATGTAGTCCACAGTTCCCTAGGAAATGGTTCTTGGCATCTCCCAATGACTGAGAATTAAAGTGGAAGCCACTTCTTTGGGCAAAAGCCAAGTCTAAGAAGTCCTTAACACTTCAGCCTCTATAAATAAACATGAACTATGGATGCATGTTCAGAAGTTTCAAAGAGTGGCTTTTCTTTCTTTAAAAAAGTTAAACACCTATTGTTCTACACTGCTGTGGACTTTTGCAATTTTGCTCTGTGATATAGAAAAATGGAGGGCATGGGAGCTAAACTCCAAGGCAAATTCTGATGTGTGGTCCAATATCAATAACGACTGACTCCCCATTATGTGTGGTGACAGCACTTTCATATGAGCCTGTTCTGAAGTAGAACACATTACTCTCTCTAGCAAGTTTCTCAGTACGCTCACTGTGCTCTGTGATCTCGTCCATGAAACTGTCACATTCTCCCTGGCATCATTTTCCATTAATGCTATTTGAAAATACCCTCTAATAACAAATATATGACAGAGAGCTGCTTTCTTCCACATGGATTTCTGAAGGTAACCTTTGCCATCTTCTGTCTGAAGTCTCAAACACTCAACACCCAATGACCTCCTAGTTACTCGTTTTTTAAAATCATTTCATCGTTGGTTTGGGAGTCAGTGGTTCAGAGTACTTGCTGTTCTTGCAGAAGACTCAGATCAGATTCCAAGTACTCATGCCAGACAACTCAGACACCTTCTTTAACTCCAGTTCCAGAGATGCAACACCCTCTCCTGACCTGTAAAGGTCTCTACATGCACTTGTTGTACACACAAACACTCAAGGTGTGCATCCATGTAAATGAAGTAAAATAAATATTTTTAAAAGTAACTTGTTTGTAAACATAACTGTTAATACACGCTTTAGTGGACTCCAGGTTCATCACTGCTTACTCTCTTCTTTACAATGAATCTGCCACACCCACCACACACAGAGACAAAAATATAGCTGCTCCTTTGGTCAGTGTAGGCTTTTTGTGTTGCTTCTTTGACCTTTTTCTAGATACCATCTTACAGTTTGTATACCACACAAGGTCACCATTAAGGACAGTGTAAAGATAGCATTTAACCACATTTATGAGTGCACACACCAGATAAACAAACAAAAAAAGCATGGTCAATTGTGAGAGGTGGCTCTCATTTTCTACCTTGTACCTTGTGAACTGAACACATCCGTGCAGTGACAACACCATTTACTAATTCATGTAAGGTGTCATGTGTGATAGCTGTATCTGAGGAAATAGGAACATGGTACATTTCTGCCAGCAGGCACTATTTGGTAGAATTAATGCAAGTCTCACAATGAAATCAAAGCTCAAATTTGCATATATCAGAAAGACATTAAATTCTAGCTGAGATGTTCTATGAGACTGGCTACAAGAGACTTAACAGTCTAGGGAAGAGGGGAGAAAGAAAAAGGATATGGGGAGGGGCAATAATAAAGGGAAAGACAGGGAGGAGGGAAAGGAATTGCCTAAAGGTTACATAGGTTATCCCACCCAGCCACACTTTTGTTTCCTTCACCTAAACTTCAGCAATGGGGTGATCAGGAGTGCTTCTGTATTTTACTAGTGGCAGTAAATTGCTGAGGAAAAGTGAATGCTTTGGCCTGGCATTTGTCTGTTTCAGTTTTGTTTAGATAGATGAAATGCTTACCAATCATAAAGTCTTCCTTTATGAGTCATGGCCTCTTCACAGACAATCAACTTCTAGTCAACCACAATGTATTTTTATATCTACTGTAATTTTATATCTACTGTGCTGTGACTCTTGATCAGATTGTGACTGAATTGCATTTTATCTCACAGGTTAGAGTTAATGAAGGACAGAGATCAAGCCCATTAATGTTTATGTTGTGACTTATAGCAGGACTTAATTAATACTAGACATCTTTCTTGTCTGTTTCTCAGAACACATTTCCTTCCAGATGCATTTACTCGTAAGAGGGTTTTTTCAGATTTAATATGGAGAGTGTATTTGCTTCCTCCAAGGAGCTGGTTTGTCTTGTCTTATGGATGCTGCCTGATTCTCTTAAGAGGGCCCCATTTATTCTGTGCTGAGCATCAGCTGCTGTCAGAACAAACAGAATGGCATGCCTTTCTATCTAGAAGCATTCCCCATTCTCATTTTTTCTTTTCCTCTGGTTTCCCTTTATGTTGATTTTACCTTGACTTTCAATATGTTAATTACCATAAAACCCTCTTCTGGAATAAGATCAGAGCAAGTAGAGTCAATTCAAGTGGCATATTTTGCAACTATTTTCAACTCTGTAGGAAATGTATTGAAAGGGACACTACATACCTTAGAATAAAGGATTAAATAACATTGATCTTGACTTTAAATTCTGATTCCACATACATAAGATGTAGAAGGGCTAAACCTTGTCTGCTCAACTAGCTTTCCTCTCAGTGCTAGGGATTGAGTTGAGGGCCTAGTGCATGCTGGGTAATGATCTCCCACTGATCTCTGATCTAGCCCCTCTTACATACAAATGATGTTTTCTTTCGTTTTCTTTCTCAATGCAACATCATATTGTTGCAGCCATTTTGTGTACCCTATTAATTTCCTTACTTATTCACATGCCATTTTTATTGAAAAGATGTGACATATACATTCCAAAAGATGCAACTGAAGTCTGTGTTTCCTTACTCTCTTTCTCTGGCCATTCTTTTCCTATTAATTTCTTCTCTGCAGAAATTCATATTTGAGAACAGATTATAACGACACTGTAAGATGACAGAAGCCCCATCTCTACCCCTGCAAACACCAGAAACTTCCAGAGGACTGTTCAAACACCAGATTGCTGGTCCCTGACTCCAAGACTTTTTGTCTCAGTCACTCTGTGATGGGGCCTCAAATCTGCATTTTCTAAAAAAGTTCCAGTATGCTGCTGCGGCCACTGGGTAGGGTACCACATTTCAGAGCCACCTTCTCAAAGCACACCCTGACTGCTGTGCTGTGCACCTGACTTGGGCTCTCTGCCCAGTGCAAATCTGCAAAAAAAAAAAAAGTCTCTTCAATAAGGAAATCCAAGATTTATTACATCTTAAAGAGGTCTTCATAGAAAAATACCTCTTGGGCAGGCCATACTCTTTGCTCTGAGGATTTTCATGAGTAATACTGTAGAAGCATATATTAAAAAGACAAAGATCTTGAGAATATATCCCCCTTCAACTCACCAAATTAATGTCCCATAGAACATTCAGAAAACACAAGGCTAAAATGAATGATAGAGCTACGTAACTATTTCAATTCACTAAGTTTTTAAAGTTTTATTTGACAGAGAATTCTTTTTCAAATGAAATCTTGCCCAGAACACCAACCCATCAAGCAGTTTCTTGGCAGAACAGGCATCATTTGTAGAGTACCTGAAGCACCTGGAGAATCCTAACATTCCAAAGAGCACAGCTTGAAGCCCCATTTACTGCATAGTAAACACAGACCCCCTGAATGGATGTTACTGCTGAAGGCATGCATCTTTCTGGCTAATCTACCTGTCTCCTCCCTAAACTGGTGCTCCTTCCAGCCTTCAAAAATTGAGGATGAGAGAGTTGTAAAAATACGAAAGCGGGTCCATGTTCAGTGAACTCACAGCTGACAGCATTTCCATTCTCAATGTTCTGAGATATTCTAGATCTGACTTGTCAAAACCTCTTGCATGTTCAGCCACAGGGTGTTAACCTATACATCTCCTATCTCTCCCTTTGATCTGAAGAGAATCTGAATCTGTTCTTTATATTTATATGCCCTCCATTTGAGGCTAGACATACAGTAGTTTAGTTACTATGGTTTCACTAAAGAAGTTTAAGATGGAGAGTTATGTCACATATTCCTCTTTGGTGCTGGCCACCAGGATTCCTGACTCTCGTTCTCAGAACAAACACCCTGGACATGGTGAGAAGACCAGAAGTTGAATGCCAGTTTTGCATGTGACATTTTCATTACTTAATTTACAAAATTTGTCTTAACCCCCGCCCCAACAGCTGTAAATGAGAAAGCTGTAAAACTAAATGAGACATTAGGAAGTCAAGACAAGACTGTGGAGAGAAACTTGCAAGAGCTTCAGCAAGAGATCGATCGGATGCTGAAGGAACTCAGAAGTAAAGATCTTCAGACACAGAAGGAAGTGGCTGAGGATGAGCTGGTGTGAGTAGATTCTGGGGTCTTAGCAATTGATCAATTGAACAGCATTCTTAGGAGTTTCCTACGATTCTATCCCACAGGTGAACAGAACATGGTGTTCTTATCCAGGGATGTTTACTATTATTTATTTTTCATGACTTTATTTAGTGCTATCAACTTTACTTTAAAATTTATTAAACGCATCTTTTTTCCTATATATAAAATAATAAGTAAAAGAACTTTATTACGTTATCTTTTATAAGTAGGCCAATAGGCTTGCTTTGCTAATGACTGGTATCAGAAACATTGAAACTATCAATAAACTCAAAAGGCTAGAGGTGTGACTTGGCTAGTAGGTGCTTGCTTTCCAGATCTACCCAGTGATCCCCAACACTACATAAACTGGGCACAATGTTACACCTGCAATTCTAGAACTAGGAGGATCCAAAGTTCACGGTCATCCTTGGCCACATAGCAAATCCAAGGTCAACCTGGTATATGTGAAACCCTGTCTCAAAGGGGAAGAAGACAGAGAGGGAGAGGGGTGCAGAAGGAGTGGAAAGAAGGACAGGGAGAAGGGGAAAGGAGGAGGAAGATGAGGAGGAGATGATCACCTATTTTGGTAAATGATAAGTAAGTCACACTTTACAAGGCCATTATTACTTTACCATTTTAGAAAATGCTGCTACCTTAAGTCTGGACCTTCTAGATCACTGAGTTGTAAGAAAAAGTAGACTAGATAAAAATCAAGGGGGTTGAAGATTTAGCTCAGTGATAGAGCCTAGCAAGTGCCCTGGTTTCAGTCCTCAGCTTAAAAAAAAAAAAAGACAAAATAACAAAATTATGGTATTAGGCTAACATGGTAAAACCATGAGAGGTCCATCTACAGTTTCCTAAGAAAACATGTCAATAGTCACTCCTCATAGTCAAAGAAAGTAGTGCATTATGATGGGTCAACTGGCACTTAGATCTGTTTTCTTTTGTATGTGCAGAAAAACAAAACTTTTCATTTCATCAGTCACACTGTGACCATGACATTATACCCCTAAACAATTGAAAATATAGGTTTACTGTTAAATTTAACAGGTGTCTTTTCCATTTTAATTAAATTTATTCCACAGTCAGACACCAGTTTCACCTTGACTCTATGCATAGTGAACCTGTTGGTGTGTTTTCACGTATTTTTAACCTTTCCATGTTAGATTCCCTTGTAGCATAGCTTGATATAAATAAACCCTTCTGATGTATACTCTGGCTGGGGGTGCTTGCAGGGCAGCAGAAGGTCTTCTGAAGAGAGTGAACAGGCTGTTTGGGGAGCCCAGAGCCCAAAATGAAGAAATGGAAAAGGATCTCCGTGAGAAACTGTCAGGTTACAAGGACAAACTTGATGATGCTTGGGATCTACTAAGAGAAGCCACAGAGAAAACACAAGATGCTAATCGCTTGTCTGCTGTCAATCAAAAAAACATGACCATTTTGGAGGTGAGAGCTAGGAGCCCTCTCCCTGGGAATGAGAAACAGGTTGAATGCATCTAGAATAGTGAAGTTGATACATGTTTACAAAGGTTAAGGCTATGACCCTGGAGTCTTTCTAAGAAACAACAGAGAGAAGAGAGAGAGAGAGAGAGAGAGAGAGAGAGAGAGAGAGAGAGAGAGAATGTATGTGTCTGTCTGTCCATCTGTGTCATTCAGCATTCAGACTATGGAAGGTTTGTAATGATGGCATGAAAGAAGCTCTTCCCTGAGAGACAGGGAACCTCCATGACAATGACGAATTTCTAGGTGCTACCACCTAGAAATCCAGATGGGGCCAATCCATTCTCCAGCTCTACAATGAGTACATTTTAATGGAACATACCTAGACAATTGCTAAGCTCCAGTGTCATGCAGTTTTTGCAGCTCCCCAACCTGATTCACAAACTCAATTCAGAGATATGGTTGCAAACAATCATTACAGTTCCCTCTGCTTGTGTGGAAGCTGAGACTTTGAGAAACCTGGAGACCAGAGGGAGGGAGCCTTCATTCCCTTCTTCACTGGAAAGTGTTCATGGACAAAGACATTTTTAATGGGACTAATGTGACAGACGAGTTGTTGGGTTGTTGTCCCTCCATTCCCTCACAGAAACCGGTCACCATTTACCAGAGAGCTGCTGAGCTTAAAACAAAAATAGGTTCCTTTCAGCATCCCTGTTGCCTCTATCCCTCTGTCCCTCACTTCCTTTTTTCTTCCTTCCTTTCATTCTCTCCCTTCATCATAACATGGTTAACGCTTAGGGGTTCTCTGAGAGTGAACGTAGTATACACAATGACACAGAATTGTGTTTGGTACGTGAACATTTTTCTCTCCATACACAACACACTTCTTGCTATTGCTTTCCCAAAGGATATGAATGTTGCAGGAAACCCACAGCTCTGCCAACGTGGAATTTCACTATCACCAATAACTCAATACTCCAGCGTTGTGCAAGATTTCTAAAAATGTCTGTCGAATGTCACTGACAGAGAATTAAACCAGCCACACATTTTATTTTTTGTTATTTTGTCTGTTTTCCTTTGGGTCTAAGACAAGTAAATTAAAAGAAAAACTTGGGGAGACATTCCCTCTTCAGGGATTTAGCCTTGTCACAGTGATAGAAGACTGAAGAGAAGCACTTTCACTGTAAGTCATGTGTCTAATCTTAACCAAATTGGGGACCACTGACACACTAGCAATAATCAAGAGAAAGCAGTATCGGGAGAGTCCGAAAATGCTAAGGCTGTCTTGTCACAGGCTCCATCATGACATATGCAACTCTGTGACAACTCCAGTGGTATAACTTACCCAGAGTTCTACCTCCCATTTAATGGGAACAGTTTAGGAAATTAAAATTCCCCATGTGGAAAGTACACTGAGTATTTGAGAAGTATTTCAAGAAGCATTATAGCAGCACAGTGAATGGGAACTTTGGCTGCTCCTTATATTAGTGATGTGTAAAGTCAAGCTCTGTCATTCTCAGGCACCCTGACAGACGTTTGTGCCTATACAGTCAGTCCTGGAGTTCCATGTCATCATTTTTGTATTTTTATTTCATATACTGTGCTTAATTAAAGGCTTATTTAAATACTTTCTGGATAAGATAGGTGAATTAAGTAAATTGTCAAGAATAAATGATGGTGCTTTTTTGTTTGTTTGTTTACATTGTGTAGGGATACTAATCTGGTAGGTGCCATACTAGCCTTTAAAAAAATGTCACTTAGAACCATGGAAGCTGGCTCAGTGGGTAATCGACCCTGTGCCTGAGCCTAAAAGGCTGAGTTCAATTCCCAAACCCCTTGTAGAGGAGAGACATGACTCCCACAAGTTGTTTTTCTGACTTTCACTTGTACATTTACACACACACACACACACACACACACACACACACACACACACACACACACACACACACGCACACACACACATCAACAGAATTCATTAAATAGACAGTATCCATGATAGATGGGCTCCTCTGCAGGGTCTGCATAGGTTGGCCTATGGTGTTACCTGGTATTCATTACTGAGATCCTTGAATTTACTTACTGGCCACACAGATTTGAAAACAGCAGCTATCTTGTACACAGCCAGTTTAGTAATGAAATGACTTCAAACTTCCTTTGTACTGTATCTACTATTAAGGTAATATTAAGATCCAAATCAAATGGATGGTTATTTATTTATTTAAAAATGGCCATCTAGGAAGCTGGTTCTTAAAAATACCCTCCCTATCTGGGAATGGTGACATGTGCCTGTAACATCTGCAACCTGTGAGGCCAAAGGAAAAGGATAATAAGTTCTGAACTGTACTGGCTGCATAATAAGACCTCATCTCAAAAGACAAACAAAACAAAACAAATCCTCTAATGACTCAGATACAATCTCAAGTCTAAGAAACACTGTTGTAAAGCAACAACCCTGATGGTTTTAATAATCCGATTCTACTTGGAGGTACACACAGGCAAAGAAGCCAAGCATACTAGCACTGCGGTAATTATCATGGAAGTAACCAAAGTAGATAGGGGCAGATCAGCTTCATAGACATTCTGACACTCGTTCCAGGACCAGAGTATGAATGCCTTTTGGTAGAAGCAGGGGATGAGGAATGTTTCAGAATCAGGGAATGGCACATGAAAAAGAAACATAGAAAAAGAGGTAACATATCTGACAGAGAATTCATGGTTGGTAGAATTGAAATAAAGAGAACATGTGGATGGAATGTTGGCATAGGTAACCAATGGGAAGAAGCAGATTGGAAACCTTGATTGCAAAAAGACTGGCTTATGTGATCAAAGAACTTTGTTTATAGCTTAAACACTAGGAAGCAACCAAACGATGGAATCATAGGTTAAAATTACACAGTAAATGGTTTGTTAGGGTCTTGTGTAAACTGAAAAATTCAGCTTGGTGTCATTCAATAGTGTGATTTCAAGCAGAGAGAGTAGTAAACTGACCTAACATTTAAATGTCCATCAGATTTAACTGCTGGTGGTAACCCAGTCATTTCAAGTTGAGTATGAATCATTGATGACTGAATCAAACTTATAATATGAAAAATCCCCATAGCTTATCTCTTCCCTGTATTTAGTATTGTAACTTATATTGGCTAGGAGGGACAACAAAACATTTGCAGAAATAATGCCATCATACCAAAAACTGTAAGAAATTGTTAGAAATGAGAGAACAAGATGCACTCAAATATGGCCCATGACGGTACAAGGTGACTGTGGGAAATCTCACGTAGAGCAGGCCAGTTCATTTACAAATTACATCAAAAGTAGTGAAAGATGGCTCTGGCAATGTCATTTGGAATTAGATCACAGAAGGCTTTGAACACAAATTACTAGTAGTGGCTGAGTGAGGAGGGCATTCTAGCAATGGAGAGGAAACAGGGTTGGGATCAGATGAGCAACCTAGTGAAGTAACGTATACACACTGGACCCTCTGCCCCAATGTCCACTCTTAGAACTTGACTGAAGAAAAGATTGCAAGAAAGAAAACTCTAAGTTGCTACATAAAGGTAAACAGGGAGATGGTGTTTTCAGGTGTTTATCAGTAACCTACAAAAGCTTACTGATAAATATTAGCACAAGAGAAGGGCAATATTCATCCTGAAGGGCTCTGAAGGGATGAAGATGTAACAAGCTGGAAAGAAATGTAGGATAATCAATGTTGGTATCTAAACAGAATGAATTAACTATTATGCTTACCGAATACTTTTTATTTTCTACTGAGAAAGTCATGATTGCATATAATATGTTTGATCAAATCCATCACCCCTTCTCTCCACTGCAATGTCTTTCCACACACCACCACTTTCCCAATCCAACTTTATGTGCCTTCCTTTTAACTCAGTGTGTCCACTTAGATCTACCAATATGTGCAAAGATATAAGGCCATAGATTAGAGTTTGGGTAACCTACCAGGAACTTTGTTCCTAAAGAAAACTGATTCCCCCTCCCATAGCAGCCATTTGTTGTCAATAACTCCTTAGGGGTGTGACTTCATGAGTCCTCCGCCACCTCTAGCATAATTTTAAAGACTGACTATGTATACGGGCCTTCCTTTTTTGTCTCTTTTTTTTCCATTCATTTATTTAGATCATAAATAAAGTCATGCACAATTATGATATACAATACAGTATGTTCACAATGGCATGGCTAAATTAAACCAATTAACATGTTATATCACACATATTCATCATTTTTGTTTTAAGAACACTTAAAGAATACTATCTCACAACTTTTAAAATATAGCATATTGTTATCAACCATATTTGTCATGCTCTCAGTAGACCTCAGGACTTCAGAGAGTTTGTCAATACATTCTATATCCACATCAATCTTTATTTATTCCTTTTTATTTATTTTATAACAATCTCATGATTACTTAAGTTAAGATGGCACATTAATTTACAAATGTACTTTCTCCTTCTGTGTTACTTTCCATTGCTATGACAGAACAAATACAAACTTTTTAAAAAATGATGAGGAAAAGGTCATTTAGGTTCCATCTGTCAGAGGTCTCAGTCCATGGCCTACTTGTTCCATTGTTTGTGGTCTATGGCAGGCCAGAACATCATGGTGTGAAGATCATCCTAGAGGAAAGATAGTCACCTAATGGTGTCCCTTAGAGGAAGGGCAGTGACCTTATGGTGTCCCAGAAGAAAGAGAGGAAGAGAAGGAGAAAGAGGGAAAGTCACCCTGCTGAATGTTTCACTTTCTTGCATTAGCAATACATTTGACCTTTGTTGGCCATTTGATATCCATATCATACTTCTCTTGCAGAGAAGTCTCTCTCTCTCTCTCTCTCTCTCTCTATATATATATATATATATATATATATATATATATATTTCTGATTGCATCCTTAGAGCCCCAATGGTGTTCATCACAAATACATAAACCCTCTTTTATTAATCAATAAGTAGTACAAAAGAATGTCATAAAGCAAGGAGAAATCAATGTTTTCTCTGATTTCCCTGGAGCTCCAAATCTCCATATTCCTTGTTTCAAAGCTAGAGTTTATTACGTAATCTAGAAATTATACACTCTTAAAACTTCTTTACTTTCTAGATCATCATTTGATTTAGTGTGATAAAGAATACATTGTGACCCCTATATTACAGTTGGCTCTCTGAACTGATCCAATTAAAACTTTAAACAGATACTCTTTAGTTTATGTAAACAGAAATAGATGTAGCTCTTTGATTAACACACCCATAGATACATCTCTCCCTCCCATTAGCATACTATTTTTATTTTAATTATGGATACAGTGTTCTGTATGTATGTCTTCATGCTAGTAGAGGTCTCCAGATCTCATTGTAAATAGTTGTGAGACAGAATTTGGTTGCTGGGAATTGAACTCGACACCTCTGCAAGAGCAGCCAGAGCTCTTAAACTCTAAGCCATCTCTATAGCCCTGACATAGTAATTTAAATGACTTTCTTGTATTACTATAAGCAAGCCACAATGAAAAGAGCATTTTTGAATTTCTGTGTACAGTATACCTTTACATACATTTATACAAGATCTTGAGGGTGGTGGTTATTATGCAAAGCATTCCAGGCCCTTGGAAGCAAAGATATGGCTGGAAATCAGTGACACTAGAACTTCTCCTGACATTTTTGTCAGGAAAGCAGCAATCACAAAACAAATACTCCACTGAATCTTGCAGAGACACAGTATCTCAATGAGCTGAGTCACACACAACACAAGCCATGAGCTTCACTTTCATTCAGTCACTTAAAAGTATTCACCGGGGAAGTTCATAGAGGTGCTAGAGAGACTGTATCTGTGGTACCCACACTGTGGTGAAGAATATATTCTAGGTTTCAGTGTATTCACAAGTGTATGAAATGGCGGGAAGCCTGGACATGAGAGATAGTGTAGAGTGTAATAGTTTGCTGGGATGTAATGCATGGTCTACAACCATCACTATGATTCTTCATTACACGATATATGCAATATCCATCACTATGCACACAATTCAGTAGGCTGTGTCTTTCCTGTGGTCCCTGTACCTGCATCTGTGATGTGTTTGTTTCTCTGATGTCCATTAAATCACCCATGTTTTAGAACCACCCCAAAACTAACCAAGATGGATCAACATGTATAAAAAAAATGGAAGTATTTATATCACTATAATTGGTGATAAACCCCCCATAGAATAAATTTTAAAGGAGGCTTTAGAAAGTGACTCAGCTGACAAAGTGCATCCCACACAAGCCTGAGGACCTGAGTTTACATGCCTGGGACTGAAATAAAAGCCTTTTGGCATCAGGGCAGTGGTGGCACATACCTTTAATCCCAGCACTCAGGAGGCAGAGGCAGGAGGATCTCTGTGAGTTCAAGGCCAGCTTGGTCTACAAAGTGAGTTCCAGGAGAGCCAAGGATACACAGAGAAACCCTGTCTCAAAGAGAGAGAGAGAGAGGGAGAGAGAGAGAGAGAGAGAGAGAGAGAGAGAGAGAGAGAGAGAGAGAGAAAGAAATCCCTATGCAGCCTGTGTCTGTAGCCCCAGTGATTCGGGGTGGGGGGATGGGGGTTGCAGAGACAGGCAGATCCCTGAAGCTCCTTCAGTAAGTATAACGCATACACACACCACAAATACATGCACTCACATTCACATACTCACATTCAAACACGCATGCATATGCACACTCACACACATAGACAGTAATTAAGTTAAGTGAGAAATAAGGACAAAACCATCAATATAATCAATATAACAATTATACAGCATTTATTTGTGCCTGGCAGTTATGAGCTAAGTCTTTTTATCTAATTTCACAGTGCTATAATTTCAGCACAAGCACTAAAACCATAGCACTGCAATGACTCAGTTTCTTGTTCCTTTCAAGGTGATGAACATGGGACCCACAGAATCAAAGGCTTATAGACTGCTCTGTGCATCTTGAAAAAACCTGCATGAATATAAACTATCATATAAAGTCCAGAGACTAACATTTTAATTGATTCCATTTAACATGTAGGGGGAATGAGGGGAGGCAGAATATGAATGAGTTTGAAGTACAAAGGCCATGTGAAGTCATGGCAATAATTCTCTCCCATTGATTTTCCTTCTCTAGGCCAGGAATGAGGTTCATGTAGCTTTGAGACAAACCATACGTTCCACAGAGAAATTAAACTGTTCTCATCTCATGAAATAATCCATTAGGTTTATTCTTAAAGGGGATGATTTTTATTTCCTGAAAGGTATTCTCTCTAAGTTCCCTTGGAAATTCCACCTTTTGAATTTTATGATTTCACTATAGATTCTGGAACTGCGTACGCTTTCCCAGTTTAATCTGGCACATTAGATGCTGGTAGTACATGTTCATCACTTGCATTGTGGTTAAGATGAAGGTCCTACTTTGCTTCAGCAAACCTTTTAATTCTCTAGCAACTATCACATTGCTTTTCTTTACCTGGATGGCTTTCTCGAATGGGAAGAAGAAATGACCTGTCTATGCCCTATGCTGAAGAATTCTTAAGAGGGTTGAGTGGGTAAGTTCAACCATTGTCATCTAGCCCAACTGTTTGTAAACCTTTTGTTCAGACATCTCAAAGAAAATAGGAGTAGACAATAGAGACATGTTTACCCAGATGCTGTAGTAATATAATTTTTTTCTTTGCATGCTATAGAAAAAGAAGGAGGCTATTGAAAGTGGCAAACGACAAATAGAGAACACTTTAAAGGAGGGCAATGACATACTTGATGAAGCCAACCGACTTGCAGATGAAATCAACTCGGTCATAGATGTAAGTATTGAATAAAGCTCAGAATGAAGAGAAAGGTGATGACACAATTCCTTCCCACACCAGAAAAAAACTCAGTAACAGAAACCAGAGCCTTTATGTGGTTTTTGGTGAGAATATATTATTGTAGTATAGTGTCGTGGACGTGCCCACCTATTGGTAATAATTAGAACCTAACATTATTCAAGTACTCACTTATGTGAGCTTATGGGTTGGTCTTTTTTTTTCCTTAGCATAGTGACCAGGTCATTCCTTGTTCCTAGGCCACCACTCACCACCTGTCTTATTATCTCATATAGCATTAGTTAAAAGAGAAATGAAAATCCGCAAGCAAACCTTTAGCCAACTGTCTCATATGTTGCATCAAGACGTGCAGGATTAAGGACACAAAGGACCTGAAAGCTTCCAATGATTATCATGTGTTCATTTGTTGCTACGAAGTAAACTTGCAAGAAAAATGGACTTTTCATAGTATAAATTGGCTTCATAAATTTCTGCTTTTATTCCCTATTTCCTCTGCTAGTAGACTGAAAGTTTTCTAAAGGAAAAAAAAATACCAAAGTAAGCATGTGTGATTTTATCTCCTAGAGAAATTAGCAAATTCAAGGAGGCCTGGATGCATTTGCTCTTAATGCCATTTCTTCTCTCTCCATATCAGTATGTCGAAGACATTAAAACCAAGTTGCCACCACTGTCCGAGGAGCTTAGTGACAAAATAGATGACCTCTCTCAGGAAATAAAGGACAGGAAGCTTGCTGAGAAGGTGTTCCAGGCTGAGAGCCATGCAGCTCAGCTGAATGACTCCTCTGCTGTGCTTGATGGGTAAGCTGTGTGTTGTTGGAATTGTCTGCATAGCTTGACACACATCCAAAAGTTTAGATGAGCAGAAAGGGTAGAAAACCACTTTCAAGTCTTGATTTCCGTAATTATGAACAAAAGCGCCGCATGGCTTCTCTATGGAAGATGCTAATTAGGAGAATGTAGGCAAAGATCCTCTGGAAAAGCATCAAAAGTCACAGTTAAAAGTGAATCCAGTTATGCCTGGTTAGGAAACGAACATAGCCTTAGGCTACCCTTACACAATATTGTGTTTTGTTCTTTATTAGGAGGCACCGAGGCTGTCTTATTAGCATTTTAAATAATACATAAACACATTCTGCTTCAAATTTCAATTTTACGTTTCTAATGCGATCTAATCATTTCACTGCTTAAAAATGCCTCGGAATGTGTAGCCTTATAAACAGCCTTTGAGTCTCTGCCCTCCAGTAAGACACTCCGTGCACCTCTCTGAAGTAAGAGTGCTGGATGGCGCATCCCTGTAACCCCAGCACTTGGGAAGTGGAGGCAGGAGGACACAAGTTTAAGGCCAGCTTCAACTACAGTATGCTCAAGGCCAGCCTGATCTATAAGAAACCCTGTCAACAATAAAAAGAAATGAAATGAATAACAGCTCACTGTAGCTGGGATTATCATGTGAGTCAGAAGAAAAAAATGAGGAGAAGAGGATTTGCTTACTAAACAGTATTCTAGGTATGGCTGATTTACTTCCTCTATACTTTTGTGATTGGCACTAAAAGAAAAAACACAGGAGCTATTCATCCTAGGAATAATATTAGAAAATAAATCTATTTAATATGCACCACATGCAAGTCTGTGTTCTCATCTTTGATTATCATTGATGTAGACAAAATGATCAAAAATTCAAGCATCCCATGCACAATTAGTTTAAAAAAAAAAGAAAACTTTGCCCAATCTAGAACAAAGAGTAGTAGATGAATCAGTGGCCAGTAATCAGCAGACCCAGATTCCAAATCTCCCATTAGGGATATATTAGTCATGATTTGGTTTTTTTCTATGATCTCTTTATGCTTTCTGGGAAGTGTGCCTACTCTGAAGACATTGTAAAATTCATTTGATTAATGGGATACAAGTGCTCTGGAAACTGGAGTGTGCTTCACAAATAACAGAAAGTACTGTAATCCTGCATACATTTGCCTGGTCACATGGTTCCAATGCTTCCGCAGTCTATCAGATGTTTAAGATATGGTGTGTGGTGGGGGAGGGCAGAAAGAATGCTCAGTGGGTGAAGATGCTTGCCACCAAGTCTGAAGACCTGAGTTAAATCCCTAAATCTCACACATTGGAAGGAGAGAACTGACTCCTTCAAGCTGTGAACATGTGCATATATGCATTTGTGCGTGCACATGTGCTCTCACACACACACACACACACACACACACACACACACACACACACACACACACACACGAAGAGAGAAGGGGGGAGGAAGGAAGGAAGGAAGGAAGAAGAAGGAAGGAAGGAAGGAAGGAAGGAAGGCAGGCAGGCAGGCAGCAGGCAGGCAGGCGGCAGGCAGGCAGGCAGGAAGGAAGGAAGGAAGGAAGGAAGGAAGGAAGGAAGGAGAGATAAACTAAATAAATATAAAAATCTTAAAAGACATATTGGCTATATTTCACAGCAAGTCTTGAGGAATATAACATTAAATGGAACAATGCAACATGATACAATCAATAGACACATCACTAGGGTTTGGAATTACCCTGGTTATATTTGCCATGATCCCTTGTATGCTGGGCTTTTAATGACTTGACTGTTCTTTATTTGATTGCTAATTCCTCTAAAGTTCTTTTCTCTGTCTAACCTGACAGAATCCTGGATGAGGCCAAGAACATCTCTTTCAATGCCACTACAGCCTTCAGAGCTTACAGTAATATTAAAGACAATATTGATGAAGCTGAGAGAGTTGCCAGAGAAGCAAAAGATCTTGCCCAAGAAGCTACACAACTGGTGAGAATCAGAGAGCATCATATGCTAAGAACGGAAACTGAATTCTCTTTTCATTGTGCCCTGAGCATGCTCTCATCCTTATCCCCTCCTATTCCTCACCTCCCACCTCTCCCAACGGTCTCCTTTGTTTTCCCAAACAATTTCAACTCAGCTTCCCTTTTATACGTGTAAACATGATTTATATCACTATACAAAATCTACATGCTGATAATCAGGAAAAAAATACAGTATTTGCCTTTCTGGAACTGGTTTAATTCACTTAATACTAGTATCTCCAGCTATATCCATTTGCCCCCTCCCAGACAATTTAGTTTCATTCTTCTTTGTGGCTGAAAAAAAATCCCATTGTGTGCAAGTACCACACTTTAAAAAACAAACAAGCAAACAAACAAAAACAGTTCTTCTGTTGAGCTCTTAGGCTGAGTCTATATAGCTTCCATAGTCAAATCTTTTTAACATTAATTTTCAAATGTGAATGAGACATGACAAACCTAGTAAATTGGAGTAGTTGTCATGAGTATTTACTGAAAAATCTTATTTAAAAATCCAGCTTAAGTATTTTCTCACTATCTATATACACAGCTGTCACCCACTACTTAGTATTGTCCAAGTTCAGAGATCACTACCCAGTGCCAAGCAGATTTGTGCTGCAGCTCACAAAATTAAAATAAGCAAATGTAATACTCAAAACAGAGAACATTAATCGCCATTAGTCCAAATGGTGTTGGTTTGGAAAAGTATCCTGAACAGAGAGCACTTCTGCTTCCAATTGTGTTCGGTTTAATGTCAAGTGCACCTTTATAAATCACATCAGATCATATGTTTCCAAAGGGCATAGACTGTTTTTAGGAGCTGAAAACACGTTTTTGGTCATTGTTCAAACTATACATGGAACTAATATTTTAGAGCTTTGGGATTCTAAGTGTGTGCTTACCTTGAGGATCTTTATCTTCAGTCACGGCAAAAATTTGTTCATTGCAGAGCAACATTGTGTAAACAATTTCCCCAGTAAGTGTCTCTCAGACTGCTTTAGGTGAAGAAATGCCTCATGGGAATTTCTTGCAAAGTACAATGCCCAGAATAATCATTGAAGTCATTTTGCTTCACAGAGAATCTACAACTACATCAATAATTTTGGAGGGAAAACACTTACTGGATATTTTTGAAAGAAATATGCATAAACCATGGCTTGCAAGAGACAGATTGACATTCCCCTGCCTTTGGTACTGAACAGAAACATTTTCTTGACTATGAGGGACATCAGAAATAATTATTACATTATTCTGTGGGGATATCATTATGTCCACAATTGCTACCACTAGTGTTTGCGCTGACATGGACTAAACTAATGCCATATGCTATATTTCTCTTTCCAGATTTAGTACATTGTCTTTATTCTTAAGACTTTCCTAAATGTATACAATGAAATGTGATATTATCCACCTCCAATTCCTCCCTCCAATCCCATAGATTCTTGCCATCAGGTCTCCTCCCTCTTTACCTCTCCTACTCCTCCTCCTCTTCCTCCCTCTATAACCCAGTACATCCAATTAGTACTGTCCATAGACCTATGGGTATGGAACCATCCAATAAAGTATGGGGAAAGCACAGTTTCTTATTCAAAATAATAATATAGTCATTGAAGATATTATCCTTACAAAATGATTATTTTTTAAATCTAATATAAATTTTATTCATTTAAATAGGCACTGTTATAATATTAAGAACCTAATTTCTAGGTTCACCACTATTACCTAAATTATGTTTCGTTTGATAAATATTTTCAGGCTCTAGCATAGTATTTAGCAAATACCAGCATATGTTTCATGATATAGTTAGTACATTTATACATATTCCTATGTTGTTAAAAATTTGCTATTGTAATTATTTCATGTTTTTTAACATTTTGTGTTAAAGAACTATTTAATCTATTAATTTACATATAGGAAACCCTCATGGTTATGCTGACATAAAATTTTCACTTCTTATATCTGGTAGGCTAACAACCCCCAACAAAGCCCATTCTCTATTATTGTTATATTTTCTCTTTCTATAAACTAAAAAGGTAATGAAGTTTTTGAAAAATTGTGAGGCAGAAAGAATCAATTACTTACTCAATAGCTATCAGGACATGTAAAGAACTGTCCTGGGTGATTTGTTGGGGCAGGTTTCATGAACAGAACAGATAGGGCTTTAATCTTAGGGGTCATTATAATATAGTTTATTTCTTTTGTAAAATTACCGTATTTGTAAAACATTCAATTGAACAGTTACCTAACATCTCATAAATCTAAAATCTCATATGATTGTTAGCGCTATATGTATAACCATAAATAACAATGGAGCACAAATTTATTATTGACTATGAAAGGAGATGAAGAATCGCAGTATGGGAGAGCCCTCTACTCATGTGAATCATATCTAGAAAAAAAGAAAATGTTTATAATGAATTATAAAGAAAAATCAAAGAAACAAATTAGATACTTGCACTAGAGAAAGATTTGTTAAATAAGTAGTAAAATGAAACACTGAAGAAAATGGTGATGAGACAATTTGAAAAAAAAAAAAAAAACACTGAAAATAGAATAGAAAGAAAGACAAGTGAACGGTTGGTGTAAGCTCTCGGCATAATGGAGGCAGCATTTAAAAATCAGCTTCATTCCATAAGAGTCACTTAAATCTATCAACACAGAGAGATAATTAAGAATAGAATTGAAATGAAAACATAAGAAGTTGATTCCTTATAAGCAGGTAGAGACTGTATCCAGTTTAAGTTTATAATATGCTATTACTATACAAGAAATAACAGCTACTTGTATCAAAGCATACTTTCATTAAATATCAAGATGAAATATTACTTAAGAACTGAGGCATTGTGGGGAAATTAATATTCTATTTATGCTGGTGTTTGGCTAAAGTAAATTATATATTATAAAATATTCATTTCTCTTAGTGCAGTTTTTCTGATCTTAGTACTTCTCTTTGATGCGTACAACCAAAAGGAGAAAGGAACTGTACTACATTATAGATAAAGGAATACAAAAATTTAGTATTTATTTTTCTAAAATGAATTGCTTGGCTTTGAATCCAATAAAAACATCTCAACAGAGCAGGCGGTGGTGGCATGCTTTTAATCCCAGCACTCAGGGAGGCAGAGGCACATGGATCTCTGTGAGTTTGAGGCCAGCTTGGTCTACAGAATAGGTTCCAGGACAAGCGAAGTTACATGGAGAAACCCTGTATCAAAAAATAATAAAAAAAATAATATCTAACAGGTGCTAGAGAGATGGTTCACCAGTTCAGAGCATATACCACTCATCCAGATGACTCAAGTTCAGTTTCCAGAACACACATTGTCTCATAACTGCTTATAACTCTAACTCTAGGGCAGTCAGCGCCTTCTGGCCTCCATACCACTCTACTAAATATGCAAGCTCCTCACCCACACCACTGCTGCAAATAAGCACATATACACATAACTAAATCCTAACAATAAACTGTGTCTTAAAAATCATAGCATAATCAAGAACTGAAATCTTTAATTTTCATACCATAAGTCACCTTAAAACATGTACCATCAGCAGACAGATAAGATTCTTTCAAGTTTGTGAATAAATAGATTTCACATGTTGTTGGGTCTCGTAAGTGGTCCCAAAAGTTTTACAGGTTCATTGACACTGAGATTAAACCCTTCTTTGTCTTCTATTGCTGCTGATGTCTTAGGTGTTTGTGTACTTATCTAGAGTAGACAAAGGGTAATATGTATGAACCCCATAGCCATGGTCTTAAATATAATAGAGCCACCACACTGTCTACACTTCCTCCATCCTATCTCTAAGGCAATGGAATGTGCTGCCTTAGTCTCTATTATCTGCAAGTCCTAATCTTCTCCAGGGATCTTGCCTTTGTAAAGATTACTTTTACTTTCCATGGAAACTGAACTGAAATCTCTCTCTCTCTCTCCTCCCTGTCTCTCCTCCCACTTTCTCTTTTTCTCCTCCTCCTCTTCCTTCTTCTTTTCCTCCTCTTTTCTGCCCCTCCTCCTCTTTCACCTCCTCCTCCTCCTCCTCCTCCTCCTCCTCCTTCTCTTCCTCCTCCTCCTCCTCCTCCTCCTCCTCCTCCTCCTCCTTCTTCTCTTTTCATCTTCTCCATTCTCCTCCTTCTCCACTTTAGTCACTGTCATGGTCAGACTCCAAGTTTCTATCTCTGATCATTTCTTCTGTTCTCTCTTGCATGCCCACCCTCAGCGTTGCATAATACTCTCCAGTCTTGAGTCAGTCATGCCTTCACTAAGAGTTAGTATTAGAGATAGGGAAGAATTCATACTGAGTACATTACTCAGAGTTCTCAGAAGAAACACTAAATAGCAGATAAAGAGAGATGACAGACAGATACATAGACAGATGATTGAATGATTGATAAATAAAAAGTAGGTAGGCAGATAGACAGGTAAACATGAATTTAGAAGGAATAGACCCACATCTAAAACGTCCCACCACCGGTCTGCTAGAGACCCTGTTGTACAATTCAGTTCTAATTTAAAGACCTGAACACCACAGGAGCCAAATGTGAATCGAAGCCTGAGGACCATTGACAGTGAGTGAGCTTAGATGTTATGGTTCAAGTTTTGAAAGCAAAAGAAATGAATCACATTTCTCCTTGCTCGATCTTTGATTCTCTTCAAGCTCTTAGCAGATTGGCTGATGCACAGATCTTTCTGAGGATGGGTGTCTTCTTTATTCTGATCCAGAAGCACCTTCCAGGTGCACCCTGTAACAAAGGTGGGCACCAGTGTCAAATCAGTTTTATGCAGAACCATGACACTGGCCTTTGGTTCTGAGACATCATCATACAATGTTCTTCTAAGTTCTCCAACATCAAGGTTCTCATTTTCTGCAACGACTCATATTCCTTGGGAGACATGATTCTTTTCCAAGCACTTCAAGGACATATAAAATATAGGAAAACTCCAAGTAACTTGACATATATGCATTGTCTCATCAAGATGGAGGAAAATAAAGAATGCAAAAACCAAGGCTGGAGAGATGGCCCAGTGGTTATAGGCACTGGATGATCTTCCAGAGGTCCTGAGTTCAATTCCCAGCAAGCACATGGTGGCTCCCAACCATCTATAACTGGGATCCTTTATCCTCTTCTAGTGTGCAGATGTACATGCAAATAAAACACCCATTCGCAAAAATAAATAAATCTCCTAGTTTAAAAATGCTATGGGCCATGAGATTTATTCAAATGGAAGAAAGTGTACACCCTGGGTAAATGAATTCTTTATATAAAAATCAAATGTTGACACTTGTGTTCTAAGATATAAACAAAATTGCTCTTGGAAGCAATTTCCCAATGCTTATCGCTTACTAACTCGAGGAGAATAAAAATCCACAGAAACCTCTAAGAACCTTTCCTTTGTTGTAGGTTTAAATGTATAAGGAAAAACTACACCTGTCACAATTTACTTTTATGTGGCAGATAAGTGAGGGGACATCTCTGAATTCAAAAAAGATCACTTCACTAACTAAACTTCCACAAAGTGCACTTCAAAAAGAGAATGAGAATTAAAGAGAAAAAACAAAACAAAACAATAAATGTGTGCAAATCTAAGGGAAGGTTATAAAAAGACATAATGACAATAATTAGTAATGCATGGAATGAAGAAGGAAGGACAAAAATGTAGCAACATCTTCCTTGCCAGTGTATTTGTGTTAGTGGCCACGCCTCTTTGGGAGTGGCTTCAGGTGTGGAAGGACCTGGAAAGAGGGAAGGGTGAGGCTGGGATTGTATCAGAAGGGCAGAGGAAGGCTGTGGCGGTTCTTTATTATTATCTTGGTAAGTTGTTCCCCAATAAAACACCCATTTATCATTTATCTTGGGTCTAGTGAACTCACTATCACCCACCTTCACAAAAATGTGAATGGCGAGAGGGAAATGAGTCAGGTGGTCAGCTCAAAGTTTTTAGGGTTCTTGAATTTGTTGCAGAAAAATAAAAAGAGCTGCAGTATAAACTTTATGAAGTATAAACTTTACAATATTGAAAATATGTATAAATGAATAAAAATAATAGAACTCTATTTCTCTGGTGAAATAGAACTGATTAGCCATAGGTATTGATTCACATTTACTGTTCTAAGAAATACAGTACTAGACATTGGTTCTTGTCAACAGCACCATGAACGCATACAGAGTACAATGGTTCCCATGTTACACTAGCGGTATGGCATGCAACCCCCATGACATATATAATCTTAGCAAAACATTGTAGCAGCTCATGACTGACTACAGAGATAAACAGTTAGCTCAGGAAGCTATGAAATCAAGCAAGTGCCAGGTCAACAGGTTAGACCAGCAGTCTAGAGCCTCAGGAAGAATGTGTGCTAGCATCCTTCATCTCCACATCTCCACAATGGAACCTCAGCCTCTTCTCTTAAGAAAGACCTTCATCTCCTGGCACAAGGCTCCCTACATCATGGAGAGTAATCTGGCTTACAGAAAGTATATATATATATATATATATATATATATATATATATGTATGTATGTATATATAATATATGTTAATATAAAATAAATATATTATGTACTTTTAGTAAATGTATGATTTACCATTAGTAAATGTTTGCTAGTTTCATATATATCATATATATCAGTATGATAAATGTTTGGTATATATGATATATATCAAACAGTTACTAAAAGCAAATCATAGATTTATTTTGAAATAATAGTTCCTATATACATATAATTTTATTATTCATAATACTTTAAGCACATTTGCATGATAATGAGATTTATTTTTACATAAACAAATCATGGCTCAATATTTAATATAGCAGAACACAGAAAATCTTCAACATTTTTCAGAGAAAATTAATATTTTCATTTTATAATTGGGAATACTGAGAACATTGCTTCACATAAACATGTACTCAAAATGACAAAAGTATGTTTAGCAGCCTTTAAGAAATCATGGAAATTCTGTCCTAGTCCAAAGAAAATTTTATATAGTGATGTTTTATGCTATTCAAGCCAGCAATTCAAACAGCACATTTTAAAGTCAAGCACTTTAACATAATATATCAAAGGCATAATTTTCTAACATACTGAAGATAAAATATTAGAACTTTTCCTTTTTTATAAACCATTCAGAGCAGAAAACATGTATAATCGAAACACTGCAATTGGTAACATACAATAGTCTCAAATACGAATGGGGATGTTTCACTGGTGTGTGGTGTGTCAGAATCCCCAATGCAAATTGTGCACATCATGTATTCAGAAGCAAGGCTACAGGGAAGCTGAGCACTTTGGCACCACACAGACACACCTGAGATTCATTTTTACACGTTTGACTTTGAATTAAGTTTTGGTTAGTACACATTAAGAGGCCTTTTAATGTTTGTTTTGCTGTTTTATTTTAGTGGCCCTCACTATGCACAAACCATAGCATAAGAAGCAGAGATACAGTCTAGCTTTGATTCAGAACCTGGGAACCATAGCCTAGCCACATTGACACCAGAAACAACATCACAAAAAGCTAAACATGTTCTTTAAGATGAAAGAAAAGCAATGCATTCAGAAGAACAATATTTAACCTATTCCACAGAAGCCAGACAGACACAAACGGAAAACCATCACAACTATGTGAACATATGTATACATGTGATGAAAATATGATAGAATTTAATCAATCCAATTACCAAAGTCAGAATAGCTTTCACTAGTTGGTGCAAATAATTCCAGAAATTTCAGAGCTTGGATGGACACAATTCAAGTCTATGCTTAAATCACAATCCAATGTACAAGGTGTAGTCATTGTCCTCCTGTGGTTAACACCACATTACATAGACTCCAAGACTGTCCCAGCAGAGAGGAAAAGCAACATTCCAGCACTCACCATATGGTGCATGACCTGGACACATGCACATGTGCTCTAGAGTGCATTGACCAAAATAGGCAGCTCTCCAGTCTAGCCACAGGGGAAGCTGAGAATAAAGACAGCACAAAAATGTTGATGAGACTCAACAGTCTGTATCACAACTTGTCTTTATAATTAAATGCAAAAAGACTGAAACATTCAGTCAAGTTAGAGTGATTTTCCTATCCTATTAAAATTGCCATGGCTTACATAAAATTACCACTAAAACTGAGGATAAGGAAAGACTGCAAATGAAGGATCAGAAAGATAACAAACTAGGGTACTAATGAGAAAAATGTGGGAACACACTGCTAACAGTTACAGTCACAATTGACTTTAAGGTTTCCAAAAGGAGTTTTTAGGGAACAACAATAAACTCATTAGAATAGAATGAAAAGAATGACTTAATAGGAAAACTCCCAAGGTCTTAACAGAAGAGCCTAAGAATAAAGAAAGAAAGACACATCAGAACGAGAAAATTCATTCTTCTGCCATGAGGGCCTTTAACATGTTTCTTAATAACTGGCAGGCTAGGTAGAGAAATGTAGGCATGCAGGTTTGAAGAGTGTCATAGACAGTATTAGTGAATGGCTTTATGGAACCTTGGAACAGTAAGATAATTGATTCTGCATGCCTCATTAGTTAAAGTACACATGGAATCTAATAAAAATAAAAGAGGACCATGAAGCAGATCTCAACGAATATACCAGTAACACATGATGCTCTGAATGCATCCAGGCTGTAGATAGTCATCATAGACAGTAAAATTAGGAACTGACAAAAATGCCATAAAACTGTTGTTGAACAAGTTCATCAAGGGGCTAGTTAAGAATGATGGCTGCTCTTGGGAGGTTCTATTCCTAGCACCCACACTGCACCTCACAACTGTCTGTAATTCCCATTCTAGAGCATCCAAGGACTGCTTTTGGCTTCCACATTTACCAGGAATACACATGGTATACATGCACACATTCACACATTTACAAAAGACAAAAAAAAAAAAAAATCCAAGATCAAATTTTCAAACATATTTCCAAGTATTCCAAGAGTCAAAGGACACAGAATACTTTGAAATCACTAAATAATGCAGCAAAAATAACTTGAAAAATTATGGAGTGCAAATAAAGTGTTAATTACTGGAAGATGTTGGGAAAAGATAGAAAAGAAACTAATTAAATCTGAAGTTCTGTTCAAGGCATTTAAAAAGTCGGAAAGAAGAAATAAACATAAAAGCAGAAATTAATGGCATAGAAAAAGCCATTCGAATTAACAAAATAGAAAGCTGATTCTTCAAACAAATGGGAACATAAACAGAGAAGGCGGGGAGTATTAAGCAAACGGAGGAGCAGGATTAGCAGTGAATAGCTCATAGCTTTTTGAGACCATGCAGATCCAAAACTAAACATGTATAAACTAGAGTCCCCAGAAGCTTTATTCAGATTAATCTAAATACTCAGATATAGTGGAGAATAAATCTGGAGCAAACTTTTTTCAAAAACAAGACCATATTATTCTATCAAATAAATTCCATCAGTAGACCACAACTTATCTACAGTCAAATGATAAAGTCTACTATCAATTCAAGGACCTCAGAAACAAAACACCCCAAAGCACAGGAATAGAAGGCAAGGGTCCCCAGCTTATTTTATAAAACCCAAAAATCTGGAGTGCAAAAACTCTATGTTAAACAGTAATTTTTGTTGTATGTGTACGTCTGTGTCTCTGTGAACGTATGTTATGTATGTGTGGGTGCCTGCAGAGGCCAGAGGAGGGCACTCAAATTGGGTTTACAATGAGGTTGGGAGCTGCCTAGCAACGGTTGCTGGGATCCTAACTCAGGTCCTCTGCAAGAACAGTATGTGCTCTTGACTTCTCAGCCATTCGTCCAGTTCTGCAGAGAAGAGTCTTCCTTCCTTCCTTCCTTCCTTCCTTCCTTCCTTCCTTCCTTCCTTCCTTCCTTCCTCCCTCCCTCCCTCCCTCCCTCCTCCTCTCTCCTCCCTCTCCTCCCTCCCTCTCCCTCCCTCTCTCCCTTCCTTCCTTTCTCTTCCTGTCTTTCTTTCGCTCTCCTCCTCCTCCTTCCTTTCTCTCACCCTCCCTCTTCCTTCTTTCTATGCCTCCTTTCTCTCTTTCTTTTTATGTATATGAATATACATATATGTATATGCCAGTCCTTTAAATAGAAATGAGGAGGTTTAAATAAAACATATCACCTGTATGAAAACATAGAAGACTTAGGGCTCTGGATGAATAGAACAGGGGAGTCCTGTTCCTGATATGCAGAATGAGAAAGCCCATGTCTACAGTTCTCATCTCCCCTGTATGTTTATAAGTAAATGGCATAATTAAAAAAAATAAAGAGAGAAAAATTTAAAACAGGCCTATAAGCTAAGTCTTATTTTTTTAATTAGGAAAATAAGACTAAACTGATTCTGGAAGCAGCGGTTTTTTACTTTCTGTAAACTCATGATACACATATGTGTGCATATCAGTTCATTTTAAGAACAGGGCTGATAATTTTTAAGCTACATTTCCCCCCAGACCTCACATTTCTAACTTCTGAGATCATACCCTTGGCAGCTACCACTTCTAGATAATTTAATGTTTCTTCTCTTGTATCTCTTGGAGCTAAAGATGTGGTTTATCTCCAAGATGTGGTTTCATCCTTGCATGGGGCATCGTCATTTTAATACCAGGGTGATGAGTGAGTTGTGGCTCACTTACAGCTCAGGATACCCCCAGGTTCATTCACCCAAGAGAGGATCATTTGCTATTTGCTTTTTAAATGATGCAGATACCCTAACAATGTCTTTTCCTATTTGTGGTGGTGGGTTCCCCACTAGTAAGATGATGTAGGATGATGTTCTGAGCACTTCCTTTTTGCTCACTTCTCTGTTCCTCTCAACTTCTATCACTTTAACTGACATATTGTCATTGTAAGTAATACTTAGATTTTTATCTCTACCCGCAGCTGTTCTAAGAATGGAGGAACTTTTCTCACAAGCCATTTGCTTTCCCTAAAGGGCACTCTTGGTTCTTCTCCCAGGATGGGGGGTGGGGCACTCTGCAGGAAGGAATGATAGATACCAGGGAAGTATCTCTTTTTGTTCCCCCAGCAGACTCTGATCCTTGACCTCTCCCCTTGATTCTGTGTGCTCTGTGTCCCAGATCCTGTGAATTCATGCCCTGCCTTATTCTCTGATTGAGGACTGTAAGAAATAACTGTAGATGATGAAGGACCAGGAATTACCCACAGCCATGTTGATGTGCATAGAGAACGGTATCTATTTTAATTAGGGTTTCTGTCTGCTGTGAAGAGACACCATGACTATGGTAACTCTTATAAAGGGAAACATTTCATTGGAGCTGGCTTACAGTTCAGAAGTTTAGTCCATTATCATCGTGGTGGGACATGGTGGCATGTAGGCAGACATGTCCAGGATTGAACTTCTGAGACCTCAAAGCTCATGTGCTAGTGACATATCTCCTCCAAAAAAAGCCTCCTAATGTTGCCACTCTTTATGGGTCAGGGTAGGGGGCATTTTTATTCAAGCCACTGCAGTGTCCATTCTGCAGAAGGGAGGGAAGATTCCTCCTGGAGGCGGTAGCCCCTTGATCTTCTTCTCCATCCTTCTACTATTCCCCAGTGACCTGCCCTGTAATTTTGGTACTAACTTGTAAAGAATTACTAGTCCTTTGGTAAAATTTTGGTAAAAATTCTAAATTTAGTTGAATATATATATATTTTCTCCATTGCAAAAAATATTTGGGGGCAAATATTTAAGGGCAAAATAATTGTCCACTGCTTAGAGTCTGAGGAAGGTAAGTCACCCAGATTAACACGATATGTCATGGTACATACCGCACGGTACTGAGCAGTAATCAGGCCTTTTCTCTTGGCCCTAGGAAGCAAGCTTTGAGTGCTAACTACCCCAGTGTGTACTGTTGGGGCCTGTCTGAGATTCTCTCTTCTCTCTTTTCCAAGGAATCTAATCCAGTGACTCCACTCTCTTCCTTTTCTGACTGCTTTTATTTATTTCCTTCTCCCAGAATGCAGTGTCTCCAGATTTAAAATTAGTGCTCTCAACAGACTATTTAGTGAACAGAAACTTGGATAAATTATCCAAAAATCATCCTGGATCATGTTCTATTTTACACAGTGTTCTGTGGTTTTCATATAGGTGGTGCCTTAAATTAGTGACTACTGAACACCAGATGCCTTCTTTATCTCCAAATACAAACAATGGAACTAGAAATATAAAACAGTTATGATACAGATTTTAAGAATTAATGAAACATTTATATTGACACAAGATATAGGGAAGTTGAACAGAGAAGAAAACTACAAAGAAATCTCTCTTTCTCCCTCCCCCCATGCCCTGCCTGTAGTTTAGGTCTCTTCTGAATAACTGTGTAAGTCTAAACGTCCTATGGTCTTTATTGATTGGTCAGAATTAGGTTGCAATGATACGCTTGAAACTCCAATCAAATTAGAAGACATTAGTGGGTGAGATCTAGGGATTACACTTCCATCTCAGACTGAGCTCTTGTGATACAGGCAGTGATCTGTCACTAGGCAGTTTTGTTCCCCGGACATGATGTAATCTGGGTTGTCCTTCACTGGAAAAATTTTCATAGTACATGCAGTTCCTAGAATTTACAACTTTGCTCCTAAGTTTTACTATTTTTCATTGAAAACTAAAACGTGTATATGCAACATGCATTTTGGGTTCAAATCTAATAAGTGTGAGGTAGTAGTTTGTGGTTTTACTTTGCATTCCCCTGATTGTTTATGATACAGAATATTCTTTAATAAAACTGGTGCCCTTCTTCTTTTCCTTATTATTTGGACATTTGATCTCCTTTATTTGCACAAATTCCTTATCAGATGTATGGTTTGCAATTATTTCCTCCCATTCAATAAACAATTCTGCTAATTGTTTCCTTTTCTACACAGAAGATTTTTAGTTTGATGTTCTCCCCTTTGGTTTTGTTTTCACACCTGAGCTTTTATTGCCATATCTTTTTAAAAAATCATGTGGGCCACATGTGCATAATTCTTCCTTCATGTTTTCGGTGGTTCTTTCATAACTTCATTTCTTTTATCTAAGTTTTAATGAACCCAGTTAGTTCACTCTCTGTTACTGTAATGAACTACCCAAGGTTGAGAATATAGAGAGAAATGAGTTTTATTTATTCACAACTTTGAAGACTGAAATTCCCAAATTAGGTTGGCATCATAAATACAATGTCCTGAGGCTTGGTAAGCTTGTGGCCTCTTGGTAAGAGCAAGTGTAAGAGAAAGAGATTGTATGCTAAAGACAAAAGAGGTTGAAGATGGGTACAGCTTATTCTTTTATATCAACCTCTGTGAGAACTAGCTGAATCCTACAATAAAAAGCTAATTCCTTGTAAAGCAGCATTTTTGATGACTTCATACATCTGTTTTAAGGTTTATTGTTTTAATTCTTTAACTGTTTCAAATATGCGTATCATGCATAGGGCCCTATCTCTTAAGTGTCTAATCAACTCTTAATACTACTATGTAGACCAGTGATTCTCAACCTTCCTAAGGCTGCAATCCCTTAATACATTTCCTTATGTTATGGTGACCCCCCACCCATACAGTTGTTTCATTGTTACTTCATAACTGTAATTTTACTACTGTTATGAGTCACAATGTAAATATCTGATATGCATGATATATGATATGCAACCCCAAAGGGTTTACAGCCACATGTTGAGAACCACTGATAGAAACCAAACTTTCCAGACATGAGTCCTTGGCAGACAAATCACATAAGATCCTTTGCAAATCCATTTTCTATTGATTTTTCTATATAATTCGAGATTGAATCTACTCTCACTTTTTATGTATGGCTATCTAGTTATCACAAATGCTTTTCTTGAAGACACTGTACTTTCCCTGATGTGTGTTCTCAGGCCATTTGACAAAGCTGTACTAACTACCAATGTGTGGATTTATTTCTGAGAGGCTTACCTTGTTCCTTGTCTATGTTCCAATTTTTTCTTTGGCGTCTTGCTACTTTGACTACTATTGCCCTGGAGTATATTGAAGTCAAGTAATTTAATGGCTTCAACTTTACTCTGTCTGTTCAAAACTTTTTAAGTTACTCAGGAGGATCAATCAGACATCCATGAAAAACTCTTGTAGTAATTTTTTTTCTACATCTGTGGAAGATATCATTGAAACTTTGGTAGGAATTGCATTTCAAACTGTAGATCAGGTTTGGCAATATGGTTGTTTTACTCTTCCAATCCAAAAAGGCAGGACATCTTCTGCTTACTTGTGTACTTTTAAATTTATTTTACCAATATTTTACAGATTCTAGTGTACATATCTTTCATTTTCATGGCTAAATATTTTCCTAAGGCTTTCTTTCATTTTTTCTCCTTTTTTTTTTCTTCATCCCTTAGGAAGTAGAATTGGTTTGGGGACTTTGATTTCCTTATTTGTTAATTTTGTTTTGTTTCTTTTTCACATAGGTTATTGTTAATATCTAGAAGATCCCTAAATTTTTTAATTGACTTACACTTTGTGTATCTTGCTGTTTGAAAGTTAATGTGCATCATGGAATGACTGAAACTGGGTATGGAATGACTGAAACACAGTCCCCTCGAGCACAGTTCCCCTATGGAGAGTTAACCTACATCTCTCCATTTGTCTTCAACCACACCTCTAATCATGACCAGTCTACCTCTGTAAGGCCAATCCTAGAGGTCACACAGTGGTGAGATCATGTGGCTTTTGTCTGTGCCTGGCTAACACCTCTGAGGCTGTGTCCTGCATGTTCATTCTTATCATCGTAAGGAAATTTCTTCGGTTTTAATGGGCACATAGCATTCCAGTGGGGGAAAAAATATTGGTTTTCATGGACTGATATAGTGCCTTCCAATTTTAGAACTTAATTTTTATGTGACCTAGTGATCACACTACAATTATTGATGATTATTTCATACCAGATATCAAGGAAGTTATAGTATGCATAATAAGTGCTTTATAAAGTACTTATTGATTTGAGATATTAAACATGGTTGTATTTCCATTGCTTCATTAATATTAAATTTGTTTTTTGTTGTGAATCTGCTAAAATTAATGAATAAATAGCACTATTAAACATATAGGATAAATATAGATGAATGAAATTCTTATTTGTTCCCCAACCAGGAATAAACATTTATTTTTCATTACTTATCTTACTAATAAAAAATAAGGCTGAATATTCCCTATACAATTTACTTGCTTTCTTTAGTTTATTCTGTTCCTCCTTGTTGTATTCTCTCATTTATTATTTTCTTTTATGTTACTCCTATCCATAATATTTTATTCTACTTTATTCATTCCTGAGGTCCATGTTGGCAAGAGTCTTCTGATTTGCTGTAAGATGGTGAATCAATGTGAATCTTGTAGTTTTGTAAATAAGCATTAAGGCTTTGCTAATGAGTGTTTGTTTAGAAATGTGGTCACATGTTCTATTCAGGACATCTTATTTGCATTTTTTCTATAATCAGATGAAACACAACACATAAAGAAGACTAGTAAAGTGATGTTGTGGCATTTTCTCCAGAAATAATTGTGTAAGTGAAGAAAGTCCAAATATCACATGATGGAAGCCATGCTGCATACATTATTAAAACAGGCCTTGTTTGTTTCTTGGTTTTTTTTTCCTGTTTTTATTCCCTCAATAGTAACCTAATAGTCATTAAAAGAATAACCGGGTCTTTCTATGAATTTCTACAATTTTAGGAATTAACATTTAGGCCCATGTAATGTTAATATGACAGTTGAATGTGTCAGTGAAACTGATAAACAGCATTTTTTTCTTCATTAGTGAGTTGGCATCATATCTGAGAACTAAACATTTCGCACAACAGCAAATATGAAAATGTCAGTGCAGACCTAAGGTTCACAGTCCATACTAAGTCTGTGTGTGAAAACCAGCTTCATTATACTACCAGGACCTGATTAATCTTCTTTATAATGATATACACACACTTAGGTCAATAACTACATAATTATCTATTGGAAGCAGAAAAGCCAGTGCTATTTCCTGACCTAACAGTGGGTGTATTTAAAAACTGGCAGCATCAAAGGTTAGCAAAGGTACAGCAATTCCAGTGCCTGCCTCGTAACAGTAATCTGTGGCACTCAGAAGGGCTAAAGCAGATGTTGGCTGACACAGTGGATCTGGAGAAAAATGATTCTCATGTGTTTTTATGTTTTAGTTTTTCTGAGACAGTTATCATATTCTTTTATATTTTAAGTTCTTCTTTTAGATGTCTATATTTAGTATTCTCATCAAGCTAAAAAGTCAGTCATGAACTCAGATTCCTAGAAGCAATACCTGGTATTTCTCACCCAGCCTCTGTTCTCTGTTGCTCTCAGACTTCCACAAGGATTCACTGGTGCCTCTACGTCCAAGAATGCATGATGTGATGCAGGAATTTGTACTGGATCGACTTGCTCTGATCATAGCCATCTCTTGGAATTATTTCTTAACTGATTTTTGATCCCCTTTTCCTTCTTAGTTACTAATTCTTTAAAATATATAATTGGGATCATCAAGATGATTCAGCAGATACAAGTACTTGCCAGGCAAGCTTGAGAACCTGAGTTCAACTCATGGGTCTCACGGTGGATGAAGACTATAGTTGTCCCCTGACACCCACTTGTAAGCAATGATATGTATGGACCTGCACTCCCTCATGTCAAACACATACACATGGATCAATGATGCTAAATTGAAGTTTAGGAAGAAATTTTTAGTTTAAAAGGCTATATTTAGGGCCAAGCATTGGTGGCACCTGCCTTTAATCCCACCACTCGGGAAGCAGAGGCAGGCAGATCTCTGTGAGTTCGAGGCCAGCCTGGTCTACAGATCGAGTTCCAGGACAGGCTCCAAAGCAATAAAAAAAAAAAAAACCCTGTCTCAAAAAACCAAAAAGAAAAAAAAAGCTATATTTAAATTGATATGCAGTGATTTCCTTATTTTCACAATACATGTGATCTTTATAATATTAGTATAAAAACAATTGATGTCTATCTTATTAAAGTGGGAAATAAAGGCAAGGAAGAGGGAGCAGTGTAAGACTGTGCAGGATCCATTAATTACAAATAATTACTTTATAATGTCTGTCTGTCTGTCCATACCTCTTATGATAATACTTTCCCATAAGTGTGTCTTTTCAGTGAAACTGATTTGTAACTTTACATAACAACTAACTTAAAAAAACATATTTTTAGCAATATTCTCAAGTTATGTCTTTTAAAGTACATATAACAGCAGATTCCCTCATTTATTTCTGATAATTCATTAGAAACAGTACATTACTCTTAATTTTCCCCAGTAGTCTAACATTACAAAGAGCATAATTTCCTCTTTACATATTTTATGTAAACATATTGCACCTAATTACCAACATTACATATGACTTTTACATTTTAAATAGTTTTCTTTATTGAAAAGATTTTAAATTTAAAATCATGTAAGTTAGCATATTATCTTGGCACATTTCCCCTTCTGGAAGTGGGTAATTTGTCTTCTAAAATTAGTTATTTCATAAACAGAATAGCACTGTCAGTTATTACTTCCTTTAAAAATAAAAACCAGCATTCTGCATGATTCCAATAGTCAAATCTTCAAACAAACTCAACATTTATCTCTAAGAAATTTATTTGAGAAACATCATAAAAGTCTAATACAAAAAGTAATATAAACAACCATTAAGCTTTCAAAAAATAAATCACTAGTGCAGTTTACCTACTTGATAAATCGTAACTTTCAGGGTTCCTGTCCCATAGCCATCTCTCTTCCTCCTTCCCTGACAACCAAACTCTTGGTAGCATGCTTCTGATCCTTAATGGAAAAGATCATTTGTTCTTTAATAGTGATTTTTGAATTTGTCTGTTTCCTCCATTCCAGTCCAATTCCATCAGAAAAAAAACTGTCGTCTTCCATTTTGGAAATCAAGTGGTGAACATTGTGCTTGGAAGCAAAACATTTGTTGGACAAATTAATGAATTCATTTGTATTCATGATATTTTTAATATGAGTTACTACACAGTTTTAACAAAGGATAAAATTAACATCAAAATGCAGTTAAGTGCACTTAACCCTTGGTTAAATCTTTACAAAATTGATCATTTCAATTTTTATACATATTTACTACTTGTCCATAAACTCTTTCACATCATATCAAGTGACTATGAATGCATAATTCATACAGACATATGAAATAAATTTTATTTTAAATGACACTAAATTTTATATAATTATGTATGTACATACACACATTTATAATCATATGCTCAGGGAGAACAAAAGAACATATTTATAAAGATACAATCTTTTAAAGCAGGAAACACAGTATCTTGCAACACTGAGACTCTCTCTTGTATCCCACATATGCTGTAGACACAGCTCAGAAACTCAGATGTGATGCTCATGAATATGCATGAGGTGTAATTAGCTTGGAGAATGTAGCTTCATCACCTGTCTTGATTCTGTTGCTGTGCTTCAGTAACTTACTAAGCAATGTTAGAAAGGTTCTCTTCAAATTCCAATGAGTTGAAACAGTTCTGTTCATCCATAAGATGTTAGTGTTTTCCATTCCCTTATCATATGAAAGCCAGTCTTTCAAACCTAGGTGCTGTCAGATTGCTTGTAACTGACAGGAGCATGCCATCAGCTGTTTAATATTTTGAAGATGGAAAACTTTAGGCCTTATTTTTATTTCTCTAGATTTTGTAAATCCAAACGTCTCAATTGTACAGACCTATTACAATGACCAACTTAGGGCTCCTTCCCTCCTGTAACTGCTCACTTCAATGTCTTTCATTATAGTAATGATCCTACTCACCAAAGTTGAAACTGTTAATGGCTCCAATTTTCATTTCCCAATACCCCTAATCTGACTTCAAATGTTACGCAAAGGCCATGCCTACCATTTTACTTCATGGTAAGACCACACGCTCCACAGGTTCATGAAACAGAAATACATGTTCACTCATCCATGCATCAATATCCCCTACTTCTCTGTCTTCCTCCCACTGTTTTTACTGTATCCCCTGCATACCCTTATACATCATTTATCTCCTTATATGTCATCGAGGAATAGTAAACTATAGCTCCAGAGAAATCCCTACCATCCTAAAAGTCAGGAAAAATAAGCTTATTGGAATAAAAGGAATAAGATATTTTAAAAGGTGATAGTGAAGGAAGCAACAAACTAAAACCCAAGGACAGTAAGGAAATCAGCCTGAATGCAGACTTGTTACAGGATGAAGGCACAGCAGGAGATGGAGGATCGAAAAGTGATAAACATCCAGCTAGATTGATGGAAACCAATGCTAGCAATAAAAGATATAATGTCACTGTACCTTCTGCTGAAGGAAAAGAAATTCAGGATATATTTAAATGATTCTGTGCCAATAATCTAATAATTTTATTGGAACAGACAATATTTTACAAGTTATACACTGGTAAAATTCATCTACAAATAAACAAATAATTAGAATAGTTTTATATTCATGAGGGAATCAGATTTGTAGTTTAAATACACACACACACACACACACACACACACACACACACACACACACACACAGACACACACACACACACCATTTTATCACCCTAGTATTACTCTTATACAAATACTAGGCAAGGTCATTAAATAAAAACGAAAGTATAGACTGATTTTCTTCATGAAAATGTGTAAAACGTCTTGACGAAACTATAACATATCAAATCCAACTATTCATTAGAAAGATCATTCAATGTGAGTTAATTATAGGAATTATTCATTAAAAAGATTATACGATGTAAGTGAGCTTAGTTATAGAAACAAAATAGATAAATTTGAAAATCAATGTGTTTTAAAATATTAAAGAAACAAAAAACAACAGGATCCAAGGTCATTTCTTTTTTTGTTTTTGTTTTTATTTTTATTTTTTTCATTGTTTGAATTACAAACAAGATGGAATTACATGACAATCCCAGTTCCCTTCTCCCTCCCTTCCTCCCCTACTACCCCCCCAACTAAAACCCTACCTATCACACATCTTTTCTTCTAATCTACACCTGACTCAACCTTTCTGCTCCCTCATGACCTCTGCATCTTTCCTGTTTTAGGGCCCTCCTTGTTTACTAGTTTCTCTGGCAGTGTGGATTGTAGGCTGGTAATCCTTTACTCTATGTCTAAAAACCCACATATGAATGAGTACATATCATGTTTGTCTTTGGGTTACCTCGCTCAGAATGGTTTTTTCGAGTTCCATCCATTTTCCTGCAAATTTCAAGATTCCATTGTTTTTTTTCTGCTGAGTAGTAATCCATTGTGTAAATGTACCACATTTTCTCTATCCATTCTTCGGATGAGGGGCATCTAGGCTGCTTCCAGTTTCTGGCTATTACAAATAGTGCTGCTATGAACATAGTTGAACAGATGTCTTTGTTGTATGAATGTGATTCTTTGGGGTATATGCCTAGTCATGGAAAAATGGGACCTCCTGAAACTGAGAAGTTTCTGTAAGGCAAAGGACACACTCAGCAAGACAAAACGGCAGCCCATAGACTGGGCAAAGATATTCACCAACCCCACATCTGACAGAGGGCTGATCTCCAAAATATACAAAGAACTCAAGAAGCTAGTCTCCAAAACACCAAACAATCTAATTAAAAAATGGGGTACAGAACTTAATAGACAATTCTCAATAGAGGAATCTAAAATGGCTGAAAGACACATAAGAAAGTGTTCAACATCCTTAGCCATCAGGGAAATGTAAATCAAAACAACTCTGAGATACCATCTTACTCCTGTCAGAATGGCTAAAATCAAAAACACCAATGACAGTTTATGCTGGAGAGGATGTGGAGAAAGGGGAACACTTCTCCACTGCTGGTGGGAGTGCCAACTTGTACAGCCACTTTGGAAATCAGTATGGTGACTCCTCAAGAAAATAGGAATCAGTCTACCAAGGTCATTTCTTAAAAATATTCTCTGCATACAGTGACTAAGAGAACTTCTCTACCCACTCATAAGAAGGTCTGTTGCATAAAAGAAAACCCACCAGTACCATACTTCGGAGTAAAATGTTTCAAAGTTTTCTTTCTAGTTCACGAAAAGGGAAAAGATCTGTTCTCATTACTTTCATTCAATACTGTAGTGCAGAACAGAGCCAGCCCAATAGGCAGGAAAAGAGAAAACAAAAGTGACCCACACTGAAAGCAATATACAACAATGTTCATGGTGTTTAGGTCTGATAGCCACTGTGGTGAGATCACTTGAAAATGTTACTAGAACTGATAAACAACTTGATCAATGTTAACAAAATATACAAAATCAATTATTTGCAGATTCTGTCAACACAGAATTGGAAGCTGAAGTTAAAATGGACAATAGCATTTATAATGATGATAAAAATAAATTTTATAAAAGTTCAAAATGCCCAGAAACTGAATATTCTTAAAATAAATTTTAAAAAGCTGAGTAATCAAGAGATATACAATGTCTATTGATCAGAAAATCCAATATTTGTATGCTGACAATTTTAAAAACATTGGGATATACATTGGAAGAAATCCTAATAAAACATGGCTAGCTTTTATTCTTTAGAAATTGGCACAGCTGTAGAAGAATTCACTGGGAATAAAGAACAAAACACTGACACAGTTCCTTAATTGGACTTTAAGCTTTTGTACAAAACTGTGGTGTGTAAACAATGTGATGTCGGTCAATATTAACAAGAAGACAACTAAAAAGAAGAGTCCAGAGGTGCATCAAAGCTATATATGTACAATGCACAAAAGCAATTCATGTCAAGTCCATAAATGCAATCAGAAGAATTGGATATTTGTGTTAAAAATGTCTTCTACCATAACCCAAAAGTAATCCCCAAAACACTGTAGACCTACGGATACATTTTAATAGTATTAAGAACTTATAATATAAAAGAACTACTTAAGAACAACAAACACACAAAAAGATGCTTAACATGTGCATCAACAGAAAAATTGAAACTAAAAGCAAAATTTCTATTTATTAGGATGTCAAAGTTTTCAAAATTGTGATGATGTGTTGGAAAGAATGTACAGAAATAGAACATTCTATTGATGGGGACTTCAATACTTTGTCAATCTAGTGGTAATTTCTTAAACTCTCTACATAAGATTTAGTCTTTCGACTTCAGGCTATTTACTCATAAAGAAATGAAAACACATGTTACAAACCAGCATGCAAGAAGGATCAAAGAAGCTCTCTTTAGAATACCCAGGGCAGAAAATATAATCCCAATAACCATCAGGTGACAAACAAATACATGGTTTGAGGCATATCCATGTAGTGAAACTGCCCAGCAGTTGAAATCAAATATTGACACACAGCACTGAGGAACGTCCAAATGCATCCAAATGCAAGAAGCTAGATTATTTTAAAGACTGTGATGAATTTATTAAATTCATAGAAGACTGTCTAAGTTGCGAACATAATGTTGGAAATAAGATGAATGCTTAGAAATGGAGGGAAGATGTAGGAGAAGATATGGGTGGATGGAATGGGAAGACAAGAAAATTAAATGACAACATTATTTGGCAGTTTTATTGTGATGTTCCTTTCAAGGTTGTATGTATGTATGTATGTATGTATGTATGTATGTATGTATGTATGCCAAGACATTAAGCTTGCCTCAGTCTATACAGAAGGACCTGAGTTTGATCCCTAGAATACATGTGATAAACCTCAGCTAAGCATAGTTGCTTGTATTCCCAAAGTTGAGGAAGCAGATACTGACTGACCCCTGGGGGTCTGGGCAGCTGGCCAAACCTGACTCTGGGAGTTCAAAACCAGTGGGAGACTGTATGTCAAAGACAAATGGTGGCAGCCCATAGGGATGACATCTATGGTGCTGGAGGTTGTACTTCAGCCTCCACACAAAAAAATGTTCTCATTTTTCACTGGTTTCCTTTCTTTTTTCAAGTTTTATCTAAATTGTGAATGATCCACACTATCGTCATGATTCAGGATCACCATTATCATCCTGTGATATCTTACTACAATAATATTCTCCTCTGCCAAGAATTCTACTCACATACACTGTACCCTTCTCCAAATTATCTCCCAGAGTACTAACCAGGCCAAAACCATGCTTAGCTTTGGAGATTAATTAGACAAGATCAGGTGCCTCCAGGGTTATATGGTCATAGACCCTCTCCATTTGCTTGAAATCCTAAGATTTGGAAATGTTCTCTCCTGCTTAGCTTTCTTGTCTTGCTTTCCTTTGTCAAACAGATTGTCAGCTGTCACTTCTTCTGTTTTTAGGTCTCCTTAGATAATTGTCATGTGGCTTCTCTTTGTAATATCCTATCTTTAATCTGTTTTGATTCATAAAATTGAGACTCAGGCAAATGATGATATGTACATTAATTATAAATATAGAAACTGGTTGAATAACCTGAGGCTTATTTTCTTATAGTAAAGCATGTGGAATTTTAGTCAAGTACATGGAATTCAGCTTATTGTTGTATCTTCATTTTTATTGTTATTTTAATTTTTAAAAAAGCTATAGCCCAGGCTGGCCTGCAGCTTATAACTTTCCTGCTCTTCTACATCAGCAGACCCTACCTGTTGTGCCACACAACTCACTTATTTCTCTTTTTCATTGTTATTTACTAATTGTTGAGTGAGTATACAAAGTAACTGGTTTCCATGTGCCTTTTTCATATCTACTCTGTTCTTGTTCATTTGTATTTCCCTGCCCCATCCTTTCCTGCTTCTCATGCTGGTCCCTTTATCCCTCCGATAATCCTGCTTCCTCTTTCATGCCATATACCTTTCACTACCCTCTGTTTCATTACTCTCTTCTTCGTTTAAGATTGTTCATCTTACTTTGGGAGCCCTCTCCACATAGAGGAATACTCTCTCAGCCTAAACACACTGGGGAGGGCCTAGGCCCTGCTCCAAATAATATGGCAGACTTTGAATATTCCCCATGGAAGGCCTCACCCTCCCTGGAGAGCAGAAAAGGATTGGGATTGGGGGGGGGAGCAGGAACTGAGATTGACATGTAAAAGAAGCTTGTTTCTAATTTAAATAAAAAAGATTGGTCATCTTATGGTCTTTTCTCTAGTTCTATCACACACCATATATGTGTGTATATATATAATATAGTATGTGTATGTATATACATATATAGTATATGCATATTCCATATAATATATATGATCCACATATGATAGAAAGCATGCCATATCATGTTATATTTGTCCTCTGAGTCTGGCTTATTTTACTTAACATATTGATTTCCTAGGCCATTGATTTTCTTATAAATTTCATGATCTCGTTTTTCTTTATAGCTACATGGATTACATTGTACATTATTTGTCACATTCTCTTTACCCTAAGTACAATTCAGTTTTGCAAATCTTTTTTCCAAAATAAATAATACTTGAGTAGTGTTGCTATATCAGTTCCAAAGATAAAACCTGGACCACAGAGTCCCCTCTTTCTAGAATTTTCATACAATTCTAATCCAAGATTGGCTTTCCAGTGAGCTGTAGGTAGAAGTTTCCTGTCTGAGTTGCTCAGTCCCAAATACCAGCAGCCACTTTCCAAATTACCACACAGAGGCTTAATATTACTTATAAATGCTCAACCAATAGCTCAGGCTTATTATTAACTACCTCTTACATTTTAAGTTACCCCATATTCCTTATTTAGGCTCTGCCAGGCGGTGGTACCTTTTCTCAATGTGGCTTGCCCACTTGCTCTCTATGTGTCTGTCTGGCCGGCATCTCCTGACTCTGCCCTTTTCATTCACATCATCATCCTTAGTTTGGTTGGTCCTCTTATACTTCCTGCCTGGCTACTGGCCAATTGGCATTTTATTTAATCAATTTGAGTGACAAATCTTTAGCCTTTGAAGAGTGTCATGTCTGGAATAAACCAAATTCAGATATATAAATTTAACTATAGGCAGTTCAGATTCTCCAACCCTTGTACTCTGAATACTTTCCCATTTAAAGTTTACACATCAGATCCTTTTGATTCACCTCTTGGTATACATGTGTTATGCAAAGGCTTCTAAAAAGCAAATACTATTTAAATAGATAACGAGACAGGAAGTTAAGCGATCCCTTTCCAGTTCTATTATTTTTGTGTCACACTCTGATCATATCTAATCCTGAGCTAATACATACTGGCTAGAGATCCCTGGGTGCTAAGATTTTCAATTAGAAGTTCATGTTTTGTGGTGGAATTTGGAGACGTGTTTAAAAAGAGATTAGTTTTTGTTTCCATTTCAACACTGAGAATGTAGGAAGGGCTTTCTGCTCATCCTGTAAAACTAAATATGATGAGAGGTAAAGTCAATGGATATTTTTAGTTCTTCATTTTGTTAACTTGTAGCCCTGAATGCTGTGAGATGATGCCACTGCAACATATCCAGCTTTCATTTATGGAATCCAGAGCACCTCATCAGCCCCATTTTGTCTACCTGTCTAAATGGTACCATTGGAAGGTTTCTGCCCCAATGCTCTCACACAGTAAACAGCTTCTCATCATCAAACATGCATTGAAAATCTGCAACTCTAAACCCAGAGGCCTTAAAGGAAGCTCTGTATATCTGCTGCCTTCTGTGCCTTACCACTCTATGGTTTAATACGTGACACCTTTTCTTCTGTCCATAGGCAACAAGTCCTCAGGGCTTATTAAAGGAAGATGCCAAAGGCTCCCTTCAGAAAAGCTTCAGGATCCTTAATGAGGCCAAGAAGCTAGAAAATGCTGTGAAAGGTTAGTGTGGTCATGGTTTCTATTATGTTAAGGTTAATAGCATTATAATGGGAGGAGACTGTTAAAAAATGAAACTGTGAGCCGTGACTTATATACATAATACAACTGACCTTTCTTACAGGCCTGACAACACTTAGTCTTTAAGCTTCACCAAGCAAAATTTCATAATTTTAACCTAGTCTCTACAGCATTGCTTCACCTATTGAAAACAAAACTTTTCAGTGTGATAAAGCTGTAAGCTGCTAAACTCCATTTGGTGTGGTTTTAAAAATAAAATTCAAGTAAATACTGAGCTAGGATGATGTGACATAAATGTGTTAGTGAAATCTTCAGTTTTGTCAATAGGTTCTGAAGTCTTTAAATATTTATAAAATAGTTGTGTATTGTCTTCTTCATTGAAAAGGTAAAAGTGTACAAAGCAATTTCTACTCTGATATATTATTAATGTTTGTAAACATGGCTGCTATCAGTGTAAGCTATTGTGTCTATCATTTCATTCAAGCATCACCTGTTTCTCAGTACTTTTTTCCTGTTTCTCTAGTCTCATGCCTTAGCGTCATCTGGCTTGCATCCACCTCCCAAACATTGCTACACATAGACCTCACGTATACTGTCATCCCAACTTGCCATGTGTTCATAGTGGTATTCCATCTCCTTAAATTTGCTCATTCTCCTGTATTTCTTCATCTACACACCTTATAACAGATCATCACATTTTAGTTCAGCAGCATTATGGATGCTGGGCACAAAGGGCAAGAAGATGGCAAGTTCAAGATCAGGGCAAATTACATATAAGTCCTTGAGCTGGGACCATGGCTCAATGATTGAGGACTCAGCTCCTGTACACAAGATCCTAGGTTCCATCCTTAGTTTTTCAGTCACTTACTCAATCCATCAAACAACCATTAAATAACTATGAGACTCTGTTTAAAAACATTAAAACAATCTTTGCTGAGATATCTTCTGTAAGAAACAATGGAATATCCAATTCACACTTAACCTGCCTGTTAAGTCTTACTCATCGACTGTGAAACCATTGCTGATACGGACTTTATATTCCTCAAGAAAGACATACGGTCTTTTGGAACATTGAACTTATAATATATGACATGCAGCCTACTGCAAATTATGAAGTAATTACTAATTTTACGTTAATAATAAATTAGAAGTGAATGATGACAGATTTTTTAAATTAAGTTTTCCTTGTGTTGAAAAACATGAAGCTTGATACAGCAGACATTTGGCATGCCTTAAAGTGAAATACCTTGGACTCCCTTACCAACTGATAAGGAATTACAAGAGCCATCTCTATTCTTACTCACTTTGATAACAAAATGCTTTGGACTGTGCATTCCACAAGTTCCTGGTTTCAAATTTCTGTAGCGGTGATGCCTTCACTGCAGCAAAAGATTGACTATGAAGACCCATGGACTGTTTTCTTATTGCACAAGTAGAATTGACCCAATTCCTTTGCAGCCACTCTTTCCTATCTAATCCCTATGCAATAGGCTGGAGTTTTATTCAGGCATTAAAGTTCATGTACAAATACAGAGCCAGAGTGTCTCTTTAGTCAAACATTTGACGTATTATTCTTCATGAATTTCCTTTGTATTAATTTTGATTTTATAAAATTTGGGGTGACTAGTGCTTGCCTATTGTGCTTGACGCCATGGATTCAGCCCCTAGATCCTCATACACTGTGTGGTTGTGCATAGCTGTCATCTCAGCAGGGGGGAGATAGAGGCAGGAGGATCAGAAGTTCAAAGTCAACCTTGGTTACACAGGAAGTTTTTGGTCAGCCTAGACTACATGAGACCCTGTCTCCAAAAACATATATATTCTGTGAAAATACTTCTATTTTGAGTACTGAGTTTTGGGGTGATCATTCAGATTTCATTGCTGTGCATACTTTACACTGTGTCCAATCCTGTCTTTGACCCTGTTTCTCCTAATTCCTAACATTACACATAAAAGGGCACAATTTCATTTGGAAAATATGAGGACTGAGGTAGTAGAAAGGGTTAGGAGACAGAAATGTTCATTAGTTTAAATGTCTTTTTTTGTACTTCAGGTAGTTCATTATTTAAAATAATGAAAACCCACAAACTACTCAAGCAATAATTCCCACAGAAAACCAAGCCAAGGCCATGACGGAGATGGGAATGTTTTCGTGCTACGTTATGACATTTTCCTGATTTGTGGCCAATTACACAGGTTATAAAATGGCCGTTAATCAGGGAAATGCCATATATTACCATGAGGAACTGTTGAAATAGGCCCTGCAGAGCAAAACTCTTGACAGCAGCTATTAAAATAGAGATTTAGTCATTTCTCTCTCTCTGTGACTCCTGGAGTTAGAAGGAATAAAAATGGTGGGGCCAGCATGCCCTCCATATTTCTAATTTGTTACTTGTTCGAGTCAGTACAGCTCAGTTTGTTTCCGTACTGTGGTCACAAATGACATACTGCTGCTCCCTGCCATTTTTATGCTGTCCTTGCCTTGAGGGAGTCTGAACTTGCCAGGAGCAATTTGTTTTGCTTTTTAATTTTTGAATATACATCTGTTAAAAGTAAATTTGCCCTTGCACATGGTTGGAGCTTTGAAGGCAGCCTGTAATGCACTAGTAGAATGTCTGTGGAGATAAAAATCATTTTGTTGATGGATTTGAGGCAAGGGACAAACTGACGATTGAAAGGGTCAGAAGATGAATTAAGCCATCAGGTGAATACCACATTACAGAGGAACAGGAAATTTTGTCAATAATATAGTCCATTGGAGTTCTCATAGAATATGTACACAGCAAAGAATGAGGTGGTTTATGGTGTGGAAACTATGTGAATGCTAAGATTTTATGTACCTCATCCCATTGGAGTCACTTTTCAATTTTATTCACTTCCTGGTTTGCCTCTAATTGTTGGCTTTGCACAAGGTAAACAACTTATGGAAATAAGTAATAATTCTATATATTAAAAATTGATGGCATGAAATAAAAGGATTATCCTAAGCTCAAGAATAATAAATATATTAATGAACCTGAGAATTCCTAGATATACAGTACTGTGCAATATATGCAACAGGGAAAAACTATGTTCCCATCATTAACATTTATCACACCAGTCAATACCTACTTTCTAAACTATATATAGTACATCAGGTACTCAGGCATGTAATTCTCACAAGTGTATCAAAAAATGTTGAGACAAAGGAGATAGTGCATTTGTGGTACTTATCATTTGAGGTTCTGTTATGATTTTACATTAGAAAAGATTTTATTTTACTTCATTGTATATTTTATAACCTTGCTAATAAGTAGGAATATTGTGGGCCTGTTAAATATGACATAGGGGTTTAATTTTGATTAAATAAATCTTATGTTACTAAAGTTACCTCCTTTTTGAATTCGCATACTACTATTTGCTTGCATCAGCTTTTCTATAGGTACAGAAATGAAAGGCAAACAAGACCTGCTTCATTGACTGAGAATTGTCAATTAGTAAAAGATATTAGTCTGAGCCCTCTGGCCACCGTGTTATCTCATCTTTTCCCATTAAAACTGCTAATCCCTTACACAGAATTTTGTTCATTGCATTGGATGTGAGTAGTGAAAATCAAGAGAATAGAACTGAGATGGGATCATGTTAGGGGGAAAACAGCAAAGTAGTAGCAACATAGAGGTACTAGCCATGGGGATGATCTTCCCTGTGAGTGGGACTCTGCCTAATTTTGTCAACACCATCATAAAGTTCATTAGTGCCATCTTAACTGGAGATAAGGACCTGCACAATCTAAGTGGGTGTCTGACCTATAAATTACGCAGACTTGGTCCCATGTTCAGAACCAGAATCTAGGATTCCAGGAGGTGGAACAAAATCTACCAATCAGTTTAGACATAGTGAGATAAATACGAATACCTTCAGCTTCCTAACAACTCAAGAGATGGTGGGGCTTGGATGAAATCAGAGAAAGCTGTCCTATTGAAAGGTTTAAAAATTCAATATCCTTCCTGGCTAAACCAAAACAAGTCTACAGACTTTCAATCAGTAATACAATATGGGGCTCAAGTCTTGTCATTTAATTTTATTAATCCCAGTGCAGACAGAACTATCTCTACCTCCACATCTTAAACATTTAGAGAACCCATCACCAGACACATACCCCTCCCTTCCTGTCAGAAGGGGTCTACTATGATCCTCAGGCAGGAGGAAGAGCACAGCAGTTGTAGCTAACAGCTCTTTGGGGCCTGCCAATCACTGTGCCCATTTTTAGAAATCCTAATTTGGATCAGTGAGTGCTTTGTAAATAATGTAAAATGTACAAATATAGATAGATAGATAGATAGATAGATAGATAGATAGATAGATAGATAGATGATATAGAGATATATACTTCCAAATCTTTAGGAGATCAAAATATCATAAAAACTGTAGTAAATACCTATTTTTAAAGATGTGTTTTTATCTTGGGGAAAAAATGAGCAAACCACAAACTAGACTAAGATAGCAATGAGACTCATTTGGTCTTCTGTACTTGGTTCAGAAAGTATTGTGGCACAGGAGTGCTCTACCATGCAGAAGATCTGATTTCAGCTATTTTTTTTTTTGGTTTATCATGACAACTGATTGACAACATAGCAAATATACATCTTGAAGTTCCAATGTACCTGAAGGACTATAAAATTGTATACTGTAGACAGTCATATACTCGTGATGGTTTATACATAACATTCAAGTTAGAAATTAATATATCTAACTCAGTGTATTTTATGTATGTAAATGGGCTTGGTCAGGATCAATTCTGGAAAAACAACATCTTCTGCCAAGATCGGTGTGACTAATTTACCCTTCTCTCTTAACGTTATCTTTTAGATAGGTAAGAAAAGAAAGTTCTAAAATATTGAAGAAAACAGATTCATTACTTGAGTTAACATGAGCTAAATCTTTGCAGGTTGCTTTAAATTGTTAAAGGAAGATCACTATTAAGGGTTTGTGCTAAGCCTCTGGCCAACATTTCAATTTCAAACTTTACAATATTAACAATTATTTTTATAACCTGCTCTCCTGTGTGATAAGATGTTACATACTGTGCACGAGATTCTGTGTTCAACTTTCAAACTGCAAAATTAACAACACAAATAAAAAAGAAATAAACAAATAAACTAATGATCAAGAACAATGTAAAATGTTTGCATTGGTTTAACTAAATAATTGGCTATTTTAAAAGAAAAGAAGTTATATGTGTAGAGCTATAAGACAGCAAGACCTTACAGAAGAACGATCACTTGTAGAAATTACTTATGCATTGGCAGGCTCAAGAAATAGCTTTATAAATATGTTTGGTTATAGTAAAAGCACATTCTAGCCAGGCGTTGGTGGCGCATACCTTTAATCCCAGCTCTTGGGAGGCAGAGGCAGGTGGATCTCTGTGAGTTCGAGGCCAGCCTGGTCTCTAGAGCAAGTGCCAGGATAGGCTCCAAAGCTACACAGAGAAACCCTGTCTTGAAAAACCAAAAAAAAAAAAAAAAAAAAGCACATTCTAGCAGGAACATCCACAAAGGCTTTGAAGCAAATGACTTGACTTTAGGGAGAGGTGAACTTTAAGAGGTCTAAGACACCAGGCGACCACACTTACTCAAAGTCTTTTGGTATTATTTAGTTTTGAACCCTTATGCACTGTTTTGCAAAATCACTTAACCTTTGAAATAAATAAGAGCAAAGCACTCCGAGTCTGCAGTTCCCATTGCTTCTGTTGTTTTTGTTATTATGTGTGGTCAATTAAGCAAGTGAAGAGACAATCTGTATTTACATGGAAGTTTCTCCCTAAATCTTGGCCCATACCATAAGTTGAGCTCACTCCTAAATAATTCATGTCAAATACTTTCCCATATTCTCCACACATCCTACCTCAGAGAATAGCAAAATGAAAATCAGGGACTTAAACTATCTTGTGCTCTTGAACAGGTGTAGAGGGCCCACGGGCACTGTCCCAGGAACACGGGAAACCTGAGGAGGCACTGATGTTGTTTCCAGCTCTGCCCAGTGAGCCTCCTTTTGGCTCAGACTACCTGATGTGAATATGAATCACTGTGCACATCGAAGGCAGTTGCACTGGCATGTTCTCACTCTCTGCCCGTGGGATGCTTCACTGCTCTTCACTTTGTGAGCTCCATCTGTATCCAGCTCATACATGGAACACAGTGTCCTATGTAAAAGTGATGAGAGAGATAGAGATAGAGATAGAGATAGAGATAGAGATAGAGATAGAGATAGAGATAGAGATAGAGATAGAGATAGAGAAAGGAGAGGGAGGGAGGGAGGAAGGGAGAGAGAGAGAGAGAGAGAGAGAGAGAGAGAGAGAGAGAGAGAGAGAGAGAGAGATCTCAAGGCTTGGTGGATGCAGCCTTCAGAAAGAAAATGGAGAAAGATATGGCTGCTGTTAACTGGGTGTTGTTTTTCCACAGACAGGAAAAGGCAGGCCCATACCATGCAGCCCATGCCCTCCTCTTATTCTCCAAAGGTTAAAAGACTTATGTAAGGGTTTCTTTTCACCATCAGTGATTCTGTTTCCTCCACCATGCTCTAATTCAAGCTGAACCACATGAATTCTGTATCGTGGCAGATCTGTGGTTCTCTTAGACCTCACATGGCCTCCATTTCAAGCCAACACTGCAGTTCTCACCTTTCTCTTTCCATCTCAGAATCTGTGTTTCACTGTATTCAATTGTTTCTTACCTCATCCTATTGCCAAAGCTACAAGACATTCACCTTGCTTTACAATGTTCCATAAACTACTAAGCAATAAATGAGCGTTGTCAAAAGGGATTATTAAGAAGCCAGAGTCACATAGCTGAAACATCAATATCCAAAGTCAAAGTATGTGCACTAATTTTGGATTTTATGTACTTTTTTAGTTTCTAATACAGAAAGCAAAGAATATAGATAGTAGCCTTGAAATAGACTTTGAAGGGTATCAGTGAAGATATTCTTCAGTTACTGTTTCTTCTGAAAAACCAACAGAATTTTTCAACCATTCTTTGCTATGAAAATGCAGAAAATAATATAAACCCAGTAATACTCTTTAAATTAAAGGCTTCTTTTCTTATTATACTTGAATACCTTGCTTACTAGGGAATTTGAATACTTTGTTGTGTAAAATATCAAATCCAGTCAGGAAAGTAAGGAATGAAATGTTTATGGTTCTATTTCCTTAACAGATGAAGACCTCCAGGTTCTCAGTGGCAGAGCAACCCCTTAATCCCAGGGACCCACATAGACAGTGCCCTCATCACCAGACTAGATCTATTTTCACAAAAGAGGCTTTGGTAACCATTCAATAACTTTAGTTTAGTACCAGCACCAAAACCAGAAGAAGTGTTCAAGAAATGATGAGCTGGAATTGGTGGAGAGGAAAATGCAATTACTTGGAAAGTATATTTGAGAGACCAAAATTGAAAGTAGTAATATATTAGTGACATGAATAAGCATATTGATGTTTTAGAGTTGTGCTTTGCTGGGATGGTTTATGCTTTGTTTTTTGTAATAGTGGGTCTCTGACTTGGATCATAATGTTAACCATATTTAGCAAAATGATGTGATTATTTCAGCATAGTCTGCACTATAGTCATGGCTTCTTATGGATTATGGCAATGGTTTAATTGGGCTGCCTATAAAAGCCTTTATATGCATCAGAGTGGATCATTAATAAGTCCAGGACTTGTACATGTCCAGAGCACCACAAACTCAGAATTCCCTATCTTCCTTCCCTTGTATTCTTTCCAGAAGAAGGTCAGTGGAGGACAGGATGATGACTCTTCAGCTGTTGGCTGTGGGCACAGTCCTACAACAGCCCTGTACACAGCCATGAGAGGGGCAGGCACAGTCCAGTTAAAGCAATCTGGCTCTCTTCTGAGGAGCATATTCTGCCCTGACCTGATCACTCCAGGTACAGGGATTGACAAAAATAACTGTCCTTGGCAAGTGGTACCTTGGCAAGTACCACCAAGAAGACAGTTTTTCTAGCACTTAAATATACTTTCTTAAAATTTGGGATTGACATGTAAAACAATCTTGTTTCTAATTCAAATTAAAAAATGGAAAAAATCAAAGTACAGCAATACACACAGAGAAAAATTTCACTAGTACAACAATATACAAAATAAGAAATTTTAGTTTCCTGTTTTTGAAGCTATTACTTCTCCATTGATTCCTAGTTCCTATCATAAGTTCAGCTAACATTTTCTAGTATATTCTTTCTAACCTAGTTCCCAGCCTCTGTCCTGCCAAATTATTGCATATATGTCATCATCTGTAACTGTGTATGCCTTGGTTACTTTTCTATTGCTGTGATAAGACACCAAGACAACATATAGTAGAAATAGTTTGTTTAGCACATGAAGTTTCAGAGGGTTAGAGTCCTTGACCATCAAAATGGGCAAGGCAGACAGTCACAGTGCTGGAACAGTAACTGAGAGCTCATGCCCTGAGACACAGACACTAAGCAGAGAGTAGGAGACACTGGGAATGACATGGGCTTTTGAAACCACAAAGTTCACCCCCAATGATGCACATCCTCCAACAAGGCTATCCCCCACATCTAGCTCAAACAGTTCCACCAAATGAGGAACAAGCATTCAAATATATGAGCCTATGGGGGCTATTCTCATCCAAACCATCACAGTGTATCTTACTTCTTCGTGGGAAAGTTTTAAGGATCATTATACACCCATACATACTCATATAATTCTTTTTTAAAGGCTGTAATATCCATACGACTGTTTGGACATGCTACATTGATATAAAATACTCTTAACTGAATTACTTAACATTTTCCTCCTTTTTCTGTGACAAAGATCTAATGTATATAATAACAGATGACATACACTAACACACTTCAGTTTTATTGTGTATCTTATACCCACTCATCTACAATTCTCTGACCTCAGCCTTTGCCGTGCTGAGGTTTCAGGCTTGTGCCACACACGTAATAATAAGGTAAGTTTCACAGTAGAACTGCTGGTCCTAGGGCGGGATGTAGCTCAGTGCTATAATATTTGCTAACATCCTAATTCAATCCCAAGTACTGAAAAGAGAGTTGCCAAACCAAATCCATTTCCATTTTTAAATTCTAATAAATTTATTTAAATGCTTTCAGGAAAGCAGAGTCAAACATTTTTCACTTCTAACATTCTTGTGAACACTTGCTATTATCAGACTTTTCCTTTCATTTTTATTAGTTTCTTGAAAATTTCTTACAATATATTTTGATTATGTTCATCCTCTTCTCAAACTCCTCTCAGATCCGTACCCCATTTCTTCACCTACCCAAATTTGTGTTCTCATAATTTTAAAACCCATCAAATCCAGTTTATGCTAGCCTTAGACTCTTGCGTGTGTGGCACTATCAGGAGACACACCCATAAAGAAAATTGTTTTTCTGTCCCCCTAAGTTGCCAATCACTCCTTAGCATGAGACTTTGTGCTCACCCCTCCTTTCCATGCTGGGATTATATCTGACTTGAACTTACGCAAGTCTGATACATGCTATCAAAATCACTGTGAGCTCATATGTGCAACTTCTGTGTTGTGTGTAAGAAACTCTTCTTTCCTTATAGTCATCCCTCCACCACCTTTAGTTCTTACCATCCTTTTTACTCCTTCTTCCTCAGTGACTCTTGAGCATTGGAAGGAGGGGTGTAATATAGATGTCCCTGTATTCTGAAGTCTTATTCTCTGTAACTTGACCAGTTAAAGGTCTCTGTTTTGATTAGCATCCATTACCAAAAGAAGCTAGAGCCAGGCATTGGTGATGCACGCCTTTAATCCCAGCACTCAGGAGGCAGAGGCAGGCGGATCTCTGTGGGTTCGAGGCCAGCCTAGTCTTCAGAGAGAGTGCCAGGATAGGCTCCAAAGCTACACAGAGAAACCCTGTCTTGAAAAACCAAAAAGAAGAAGAAGAAGAAGAAGAAGAAGAAGAAGAAGAAGAAGAAGAAGAAGAAGAAGAAGAAGAAGAAGAAGAAGAAGAAGAAGCTAGAGAGGTTTCTGATGAGGGTTAAGAGATACAACAATCTATGGGTATAGGGTTTCATCCTATAACCATTTAGGAGAAAATAACAGTAGGTTCTCTCCTAAGGCCTATGATCTGACTAGCAAAAGCTTCTTGGTTTCAAGAACAATACCAGGTATGAATTGCATCTTGTAGAGTGAAGTAGGTCTTAAATCTAAGTAGATAATAGATAGTTACTACCATGACATCTGTGCATTGGTAGGTGGTCTGGCTAGGCCAGTTGTTAGTGTAGCTCATGGTATTCACATATGATCAAGATTGATATTTACTTTGAATCTTTAGATGTATGTGTTTTATCTGAAATAGCTATAGAGGTCAGAACATTAGTAAGGAGCCACCACATATGCTTATTGTTTATCTGTTCTCAGTAAGATTACTAAGCTTACTTTTTTTAAATCCATGTATTAATCTTTTTCCCCTAAGTGATTCAAAATTTTTGACATCACTAAAATGTAAACCACATAATTATTTCAACAATAAAAGCTAACCTACAGCAAAAAATGCTAATATAAAAATAAAATATAGAAGCCAATATGTACACATTTAATATTAAATCATCACTTGAAAGTACAGGTTTTGAATGTAAGATAACAAAAGCTAATGCTGCAAGACAAAAAAAAAGCTTGACTGAAGTTTTTGAGGGAATTTGTAAAAATATTGCTTTCTCTATGAAAAGTGACAGGTTTATCTGGGATGTATTGCTTTTTCTTTGCTTTAATTTTTATTTCTGTACTAAATAATACTGTAATACTCGGTGATGTTTACTGAAATAGAATATTCTTATCTATGATTATATATAAGATTTTAAAAAGGTAACCCAATGATACATTTTTGATAAATTTGAATATGTAAAAATCAGTGGAGGGATGTCAAGAGAATATCTTCAAAATTCACTTGAAGGCTGAATTGTGGAGGTTTCTAGCCCATAGGAAACCATCAAATTAAGTCACGGAGACTAGATACCAAGAGGAAAATAGGATGGCTAAACATTCTAAAGTACCAAATGATCATAAATATATGTAATTAATTCAGTGATGTGTGAATGAATAGATGATAATAAATGAATTATATCTTTCTTCTTGCTTTTTGTTAACTGTGTGTTAAAGTTCATGGAAATTGCACATCCAAGAATAATATGTCATTGGGTCTTTTGGGGGCTTATGTTTACAGAAAATCACAACGATCTAAATGGCCTGAAAACCAGATTAGAAACTGCTGATGCTAGGAATGGTGATCTCCTGAGAGCTTTGAATGACACTTTGGGCAAGTTATCACTCATTCCAAACGGTAAGCATACTGGTCCTGCACTCTGTATCAGGTGACCTGAAATACGGAAGAACCTTGGTAGCTTTTACCATTTTCCTAACATTACATTTCTACTACCATAAAATAATGGATACAAGTTTTCTTGATTATGAATTATTCTTCTGAGAATCAGAACCACATTTAACAACATGTTGGTGCTATCCTTTTTTACCTTTAGCTGGCATGCATGGGAACATGTCACATCAAGGAATATATCATATAATTATATTGTCATCCCTGCCTAAGAACTCTTGTATTAGTGGGAAAGAATAAAATCATACATGGACTGCTCCCCATTATGTTGGTTTACTTCCCCAAAATCACAATTTATTAGAGTCTCTACACAACAAACAAGAGCCTATAGCCATTTCATATGTCTTGTTTGGCTTAAGTGACCTCCTTAGCTATTTCAGATTTCAAAAATAGTAGTCAACCCATTTCTATATCACACTACCTCTTTAAACTATTTAAAATTATTGCTCGATATTAGTTCTGGACAGTGTAAATTCTTTTTAATTTTCCTAACAGGCTACAGTGCATTATAAGTATTCACTAATCTATATGATTTGGTAAGCATGTAATCTCTCGTTCTAATTCTCCAAGGTGGATAGAATTGTTGTTTTCACTTTTGAAGTGAGAAACAGAATACTAAAGGCTGTTGTCTAAAGTGACGTTTATCTCTTTATAGCCTGTGGCCTCACCCACCATTACAGACACGCAAGCATGGATCTATTTGTACAATTGTATTAGTCACTTTATATCTCTGAAATTTAAAAAATCAGATATAAACAACTTAAAGAAAAAGATTTACTTTGACTTATGGTTTCAATGTATGGTCAACTGACTCCTCAGATATGGGTGTGTGGTGAGGCACAGTACCATAGTAGTGAGAATCTGTGGCAAAGGAGGGGCTACTTAACTCACAGGGCCAAAAAGCAGAGAGAAGGTCAGAGGAAGGAGGCTGGGAATCATGTTAACCCTTCAAAGGAATATCTTCAGTGCTCACTTCTTCAGGTGTGCCCCCCTCCTTTCACAGTTTCTACCACCCCAATATTCCATCAAATTATTAATCTATCTATGGATTCATCTATAGATGAACGCAGAGACCTCATGGTTCAAACAACTCCAAAGTCCCAGCTCTAGCAACAAGTCCCTCAACATAGGAACCTTCAAAAGTCATTTTATATTCAAACCACCAGAACTGTGTTTTGCACTCAAGTTATGACCCAGAAACAAGCACAGACATGTATGCAACATGGGAAATGTTAAAATTTAAATGCATGCTGCTTTTATTTTATTAACTTCTCATGGCACCTCTTGACTACTTAGAACCTACCAAAGTGCCAATACAGAAAACAAATAGAAACACACAACCATTTCCAAAATTAAAACACATTCATTTTTCTCCTATGGATATACAGTTTAAATCTTAATTCTAGTTTTGATGAAGCTACATGAACCATGTGGATAGATTCCTCCCTTTAATATGCTCAGCAGCAAATCACAATATACCCCTAAACTACAAACTTAGAGAATAATCACTTTGCTATTTTAAAAACTAATCAGGTATTCCACAAAGGTCCCTGAGAAAATTTAATTTAGCTAAAAAAAAAATTGCTTCATTTGCTACAGCTGATAGAAACAGTTCAGCCTTTACCCTGTGTAAATGCATCCCTGAGGTCAGCCAGCCACAGCCTGCCTCTGCTGAGCATGGATGAAAACTCCTCCAATGTCTTTTGTTTTCTTTCTCATGCCCGTTTGTGCCAACAGACACGGCTGCTAAGCTGCAAACTGTCAAAGAGAAAGCCAGACAAGCCAATGACACAGCGAAAGCCGTCCTGGCCCAGGTTAAAGACCTGCATCAGAACCTTGATGGTCTGAAGCAAAACTACAATAAACTAGCAGACAGTGTGGCCAAAACGAATGCAGTCGTGAAAGATCCTTCCAAAAACAGTAAGATCATTGCCTTTCTCGCTATGGTTGTGTCATTTATTTCATCACACCGTTAAAGTGGCCAAGCCTCATGTGTGGTAGAGCTAGATCAAGACCTAAAGCTCATCCCCCCTCATTCCTGGTGTGGGTGTGAGAATGAAAGGTCCAGCCATTCCAGCCCCCAAGTCTCTCAGCTCTGCCTGGGAGCCTTTTGCATTTAATTTTATCCAATCAGAATGAGGCTGGGAATTCTCAAAGTTTACATGCTGTTTGGTGTGTGGATGTCACAACTTTTTGATCCATTAGTGTAATTGAAAATATAGTTATACACAGGTGATTGTATGCTTAGGATTGGAGTTGCGTGGAACATAGAGTTTAAGAGCATATTCATTAGCTGTCCTGTTGGAGAAAGATATCGCCTTAAAATGCATCATTTGAAATTTCACTGTATTTATTATTTATAGTCCAGTCAATTAACATTTCCAGGAAATGAAGTGTTTATTTATTTTATACCAACTGTATCTTCACATCTCTTATATATATTGCATCAAATTCATTGGCTTAATTAGAATTTATTGAGAAATCTGAGAGAATTCAGTGTAATGATTTATAATTTTAGTTAGTCAACAAGCATTGGTACTTTTTAGTGTATTTTCCTGTTCTATCACATGATAAGATACTATCTTGGTATATGATTTACCTAAGGAAAATACTTAAGGATTTTTTGTTTTTGTTTGTTTTTTTCTTTTTGCTTTTAATAAGCTAGACTATCTACCAGCATTTTTATAAGTTATAAGAACATTTATAGAATGAGATGACAGAAGCAGTGTTATCATAATGGCAGTGACTATAGAATAAACAGATCTGAGTGTCTTCACTTCAACCAAAAATGCTAAAGATGCTATGATGTAAGAGACCACGTTATGATGGTGGTTCAGGAAAATGTTCACGACAGCTTCCTGGGCAAGGGGGAAAATCAACAACAACAACAAAAATGATGTACTTGAGATCTGGAATGAAGAAAGACCAGCTCCTTGCCATTTCTTCAAGGAGGATAGGAGATAAACATAAATTGTACTTCCCGTGTGTTTCAGAAACCCCACCTGAGTTACTTCTTTTTATACATCACAACACTCCTCATTCAGGAAAATGGATTTAAAAGTAAATTTGCTGTTTTATTTCACGTAGAGTATGATTTAAGATATCGTTTTGTTCTAGTTTAGATTGAATCTCAGCTGATGACATCCCTGTCATAACACTGTTACTTCTTTATCTTCCATTAAAAGAAACATTTATTGATAAATAGTAATTAAATATTTTCTTTTGATTTTAGTAACATTTCCTCCCATGTGAACAGCTTGCTAAAGGGCATTTTTCCATTTTTAAAAACTAAATTGTTTCCATGAAATATATTTTGATCATGTTCTATGTGCTTTTATCTGGTAATACTTATTTGAATTAAAATAGAGTGTATTTGTAAGAACATTTGTTAGAAAGTGCCATGTTTTGGTACTTTATAATACCTGTAGAAAATATTTCCTCAGGAATTTTCTAATTTCTTTTTTTTTACTTCCATATGAAATTACCTGCAGAAATCAGTATGTATATGCTTATTTGTGTGTTCTCTTGTAACTTTTATGCTGCTCTACTCATTGCCAAAAGCTTCAGTTTTGCATGTGACCATATATTGGGGCTGCTTTAAACATTGCATAGCTGTTCTTTACACTATCACAAATTAATACTCTATATAAAAAGAATATCCCTACAATGAAGCTGATATGTGGATATATTTGGCATAAATAGTTTTAATAGTGCTATGGAAACCTAGTGAAATATTTGAATCTTATCCACATAGAAATGTAAAATTGACTTTTGCAACAGATTGAGATAAACTACAGTGTCTCTGCTAGTTCAAATCCAGCCATTCATTGAGCTTGAATGACTTCCCTGCACATGAGTTAAAGTAGCTAAAATAAACTGTGTTGTTGCCACCCCACCCACAATGCTCATTTTCCCTCCCTTCATTTAAGTAATTATTCTCATAATTAAATAGGTTCTAAGCAATTCTTCTTGAAATAAAATTGGTTCTATACACATGAACAATTCATCTAAATATAAAAATGTTGTCTCTTGCACATGTCAGAATTTGAGATGAATGTCACAGCACTACAAATAAGTAGGGGAAATGATAATAAAATCAAACATATCAAAATCTGAAGAACACCATCAATGCTGACCTCTGTGGAAAATATTTTAGAAGAACTGCATTACTATATGAGCACTGAAAAAAACTCTTAAGCCTTCGATTTGTGTGTTAGAAAAAATAAAACCGACATGAAGAAACAGCTAACCAATGAATAAATTAGAATATAGAAAACAATAAAACAGATAATTGGCAAGCTTAATCCCAAGAAATAAAGGACAACCAGGTGATTCCTAAAGGCAATAGAATTACATAATGGAGAAAATATAATAGAGATTACTTGGGAAAACTCCATGCTGGTAAATTTTAGAGCCTACAACATACAGATAATAATCTTCCAGGAAAAATCCATTTATCAAACTCTAACTGGAGAAGCTATTTTCAAGTCTACTTACTCAGACAATTAGGGAAGAAAATGAGAACATATTCAAACACTACTATACAAGATATCTTAGACTCGGCATCATAGATGCCTCAGTTCTCAGAGATGGGGCAAGATAATTTCTACACAGCTTAAACAGCTTTGCAAAGTAGAGGCAAAGGAAGGAGGGGAAACCTTCAGTTCCATTCAAAGCATTTGAAAAAGCTTTGGGGAGATGTAGGAGAAATGGGACCAGTATTTATCTTAGCCTTAGTAGCCTTGGCTTAACTCCTTTTTTCTCTTTATTGTGAATCTAGCTGTAAAACTACATTTTCCTTAATTCTAGAATAATTTTTAGAATATAAAGTAACACTATATGGTGAGAAGGAAGAGAACAGTGGACAAGCACAGAAAACAAGTGGGTAGCAATGGCATGGACTTGACAAGGACTACCCATATGATAAGGACTTTGATCCAGGCAACTTGCATCTCCAGAAAGACACACAAACAAAAACAACACTGGAGTCTTGATCCAGGAACCCTGCAAATGTTAACTATAGCCCACATTCTTTTTAAATTCTGCTAAGAATACAGCCCACGTTAATGAGCATGACCTCAAATCAACTACCTCAAAATACAGTTAAAGATGCTGATGTGTGGACTGAGGACTGAGCTCTGTGGTCAGTGCTTTTCCATCAAGCATTGGTCCCTGGGTTCTGACTCCAGCATTAACAAAACCAAACAGAATGATATTTATGTCCTTGTAAATTTATTGAATTCAATCCTAAAGACAAGTTCTCAGTGGCTCAACATCAGGCAAGCAGCAGATTTGTCATAGTCTAGCAGGGCAGGTAGCCTTGGACCTTGCAGAGTTCTTCAAGATCACAATAACAGAGTGCTGAACAACACAAACTCAGTTAGATAACAGATGACAGAGTTTGTATAAGATTGCCAGCATCCCAGAAGTTGAATAATTGGCTTTCCACACCTTATATACCCTGCCTCACCCCTGTTGCCATGGAAGCACATACTTAAGGTCTATGGATTAGATACCTAAAACCCTTTCCAGGTACAGCCTTTCAAAACTGTCAATATTCAACTTTTTTATAACCTACAAAAAGAGCAATTTAATGTGAATCCAACCAAAATAGAGTATAGTACAATGAACTACTCTTCAAGACAAAATTGAACTTAAGTTTGAACAATTTAATTAAGGCATAACAGAGGCCTTCAGTCTAAGTGTTGTTCCATCAGGTAATGTTCTTCAAGCTGTGTCTCCATAGCTTCCTTCTCAAACATGTGCAAAGAAAGACAAAGAGGGCAAAAAAGAAAAAAAAAAAAGAACCCAATTTTGCATGAGAACCTTGTTGTTAATGTGGTTTGTGGGGGACAGAGCAGGTGATATTTTAAAGACACCCCATTTTAATTTCTCTGTAAAAGTCATCTTTGAGGCTAAAAGGTCAGCACTTATCATCTCTTCTATCTTTAATATCAATTTCCATCTCAATCCCAAAGCCAAAAACATTCTCTAACAGCTCTGGCCTGCTTTAATCTCGACTAAAATATTCACAGTTGGCCTCATGCACTCTGTCAGCCATCATGGTCTTGCTTTTGTCACATGTATAAAATGAAATAAATTAGTAAATCCAATGCTCTTCTGGCACCTTTCTCTGTGTATGGGGGGGCGGTGCATGCTCATCCCCCCACACACACAAATACTAATTTTGTTCTATGCAGTTGCAGATGCAGATACTACTGTGAAAAATCTAGAGCAAGAAGCTGATCGGCTGATAGATAAACTCAAGCCTATCAAGGAACTGGAAGATAACCTAAAGAAAAACATCTCTGAAATAAAGGAACTGATTAACCAAGCCCGGAAACAAGCCAATTCTGTAAGATCTTATTTTCAGAACTAAGAATTACTAATAAGTGTTACTCTTATTCCCAGAGGGAAAGTCTTCCCCAATGAATTTGATGAATAAATGATCTCTGGCTTCCTGGACTGAAGGCTGATTTGGTATGTAGGAAGGAAGAAGCAGCATTTTATTTCCTATAGATTTCAAAACCATTCCAGGAAAATGATAAACCACACTTACTGTTTGAGAATTAGGAAATCTGTTATATTTTGTTGTTGCTTTAATATACTAAAACAAACAACACAAATGAAAAGCTTATTCTTGCATACCAAAAGGAATAATGAGAGTGTCTTACTAGTGAAATATAAAATGCCCAATGAGTGGGGTTGCAACCTGAATTCACAAACAAGGTTAGTAGAAATAGAACTGTTATTTTAACTAAGTATGGTTTTCCTTGTTTAAAGACACCCAACATTTCCTTTTGTTGTAGGACTTCTTTTTATATTTATGGAGTAAAAATAGGAAATGGCTGGCTTGAAATTTTGGTTTATATTCATCCAATTAGAAAACTATCCAGACAGATAGCCCTCTCTAAAAAACAATGTGCTAAGGGGCTGGGATGATTAAATTTTGTTTATTTATTTGTTTTGCTTGTGTGTAGGCATGTGCCTCAGTGTGTGTGTAGAGGTCTGAGGACAGAATGTAGAAGACAGTTTTCTCCTTCCACCCTGTTAGTCCTAGGAATTTAACTCTGTCAGGTTGCAGTCAAGGACTCTTCCTCACTGGCTCTGAACTGGGACACTTAAATGCTAATGTGAAACTTTAAATATATAAAGTCAAACTATGATGACTTTAGAGATGATAGATTTTAATAGGATGCCTTTTAATATTGTCAATTTTAAGTTAAACTTCCATAAAAATATTTCATTTAACAAAGGTAGCCAGGATGGTCAGAAAGAAATTCTTATTTATCAATTTATAAAAATTTATATTTTTAGCAGAGGCCAAGAATCTGTATGTGATAGTACATACTAGTCCCTCCTTGTAAGTATCTAAGACATCTAAACAAGGCCATGGCAATCATGTTCCAGGTGGAAAGTACCTTATATTTATTAAAGAAAACCTTAGAAACCAACTGGTTAGAGAAGATGGGGTAATACAAGATAAAAAGAAACAGTAATGATGTCTGACGAGATGCCCACTCAACTATAACATGAAAGCCAGGTAGTGTGATTGACAAGTGATCACTGTGTCCCTTAAGCACGTGGTAAAATGAAGCCCAGTGTTACAAGCTTATTGAGAGACTTACACAATGAAACTAGACCTCTTATGTTCAGTGCTTTTTCCTGTGAAGTATACAAAGATGAACGAGTCAGGTGTTATACTCAGAAAGCTGATAATGGAGTAGGCGAATGAGCTTTATAGTAGTTTCTTGTCTCATCACTACAGAAGGATACCTGACAAAAGCAGCTTAAGGAAGGGAGGGTTTATTTGACTTGCACTCCCCAGGAATATGATTCATCATGGGAGAGAAGACAGTGACAGTGGGAACAGGCAGCAGTTTGTCACACTGAGTGAAGGCAGCAGCTGGTCACACTGGGTGCAGGCAGCAGCTGGTCATACTGGGACTACCATCAAGAAGCAGAGGGATGCATGCTTGAGCTCAGCTTCCTTTCTTCTCTTGGTTCAGTTCAGAATCCCAGTCCATGGAACGGTGCTGCCCCACTAGAGTGCGGTGTCTTCAGTTAACCTCATCTAGAGGATTAACTACAGACAAGCCAGATGCTCTCTCTAAGGAGTGAAAATCAGTGCCAGTCATCAAAACTTATTCACTGGGAACTTTATGGCTAAATATATCACTCTTCTGACCCTTGTACCTCTGCTTTCTATTTTCTTTTCTTTTCCAGAGCTGACAGCATAATTTATTTTTTCCATTTTTTATTTGAATTGGAAACAAGATTGTTTTACATGTCAATCCCAGTTCCCTCTCTTTCCCCTCCTCCCCTCCCAATCCCCCCTACCACTAAAACCCTACCTATCACATACCCTTTTTGCTCCCCAGGGAGGGTGAGGCCTTCCATAGGGGGGTCTTCAGAGTCTGTCACATCCTTTGGGATAGGGCCTAGGCCCACCCCCATTTGTCTTGGCTCAGGGAGTATCCCTCTATGTGGAATGGGCTCCCAAAGTCCCCACCTATGCTAGTGATCTACTATAGGAGGCCCCATGGATTTCTGAGGTCTTCTCACTGACACCCACGTTCCTGGGGTCTGGATCAGTCCCATGCTGGTATCCCAGCTATCAGTCAGGGGACCAAGAGCTCCCCCTTGTTCAGGTCAGCTGTTTCTGTGGTTTTCACCAGCCTGGTCTGGACCCCTTTGCTCATCACTCGTCCTTCTCTGCAACTGGATTCCAGTTCAGTTCAGTGATTAGCTGTGAGTGTCTGCTTCTGCTTCCATCAGCTACTGGATGAAGGCTATCGGATGGCATATAAGTCAGTCATCAATCTTATTATCAGGGGAGGGCATTTAAGGTAGCCTCTCCTCTGTCGCTTAGGTTGTTAGTTGGTGTCATCTTTGTAGATCTCCAGACATTTCCCCAGTTCGTAATTTCTCTTTAAACCTAAAATGTCTCCCTCTATTATGGTATCTCTTATCTTGTTTTCTTCTATTCTTCCCCTGACTCAAACTTTCTGATCCCTCATGTCCTCCACACCCCTCCTCTCCTCTTCTCATTCTCCTAGCTCCCTCTACCCCCATCCCCCGTGCTCCCAATTTGCTCAGGAGATCTGACCCTTTCGCCTTCTCTGGGGGACCATGTATGTCTCTCTTAGTCGGCTCTCTGCTTTCTAAGTGTAAAATGTTATCAGCCCAGATTCAAAAGTCCCCAAATTCTCTGGCAGTTTCACCTCTATTGTAAAGCCTTTTCTGTGACACAAGACTATCTCTGAACAATGAGCCCCCATAAAATGAGAAAAAAATACATAGTTCTAATAAATATTGATGCAGGAAAAGCATTTCTGTTCTGAAGAAGAATAGAAGATTGATCAGGAATGATTGGAGTGAAGCAAGACAGAAACACAGAAAGGCAAAGAGTAAACCCTGAGACTCCATGTCCAGCATCTGGCATTCATGATGGAATGTTCTGAGCTCCAGAGGGCTTGGGTAATCCCCCTCCTCCTTCAGCTCTGCACTCTACAACATAGACAGCTTTTCTCTTTGGCTTTACTGCATTCCATTAGCTTCCCTCAGTGGGAATCTCATGATTCTGGAATGTCTAACATCCTTAGATCTCCATTGAAACTTAGGCTTTACCTTTGCAGATTCAAGCAGTAGCCTTTTAGGGCATCCTTGCCAAATGCTAATCCTGCCAAACACTGCCTAACCTGGGCAGCTCTCTGGAGACATGGTACAAGGCTTGTCCTTGGAATCAAAATTAGGTTGTCAGGTTTGGCAACAAATACCTTTAACTACTGACCTATCTTGCCAGCCCAGGTAAGACATTCCCTAATTAAGGAACTAAATGCATTTGTTTTCAAGTGGTTTAATTCAGCTTGTTGATTGCATACTTGAGTAACTTAATACTGTTTCTAAATGAATAGCCTAATTATCAGATGAAAAATGCAATGCAAATCCAGTCCATAGAGCAGTGGGATATCCAACAATGTTTAATTGTGTTTATGTTGATTAGCTAGTGAATGATGTTGTGCCAGAACACCTTGAAACATCGGTTTCTTAGTGGTAATTTCATAAGCCTTACCATGAAGTTACACCAAAATATAGTAATTGGTAGAACTGAACATCCCAACAGAATATTTGTGTTTCAGAACTTTCCTGCCTCTTGCAAGAGTGGTGTATCCAAGAGATTTCATTTACATTTCTTTTAAAGAAATGTGTAAATGCTATGTTTTGATTTAGTTATTTTAAGTTCTTCATATGTAGTCAAATGCTCTACCGCTAAGCCATACACCCACTGGAAGTCAAAATGTGGTATTTTCAAGAATAAATTTGTAGTTATGGTCTAGTTGTAAACAGTTGGGCTACTTGAATATTCCAGGTATTCAGTGAATATTCAGAAAGAAAAACCAGCAAATCCAGTGGGTTTTTATATGAGTGGATGAGATCTGTGTTTGTAGAATTATCCTGGCACACTGGGCATAGCACTGTCCTTTTCTTCCGAGACTCAGATTTTATGGATATGGAAACTGCACAATAGAGTACCTTAGTTTGCAAATCCTAGTAAGATTGAATACGCCTGGTTTTTAAATGGTCACACACTTGAACTGGGTTCCCAAACTGAGCATTGTCATTTCCCTTGGGTGCTGTCTTCGAATCTGGCACCACCACGCATCCCTTCTGCTAGATCAACCGTATGATCTGTTACTTTGCCACAGCTCTGTAGACAAGGTCTGAAACTTATCCTGTCACCCTGTATTACATATAACCATTGTATCTACACCACCATAGTCAAGGAGTATTAATTATTTAATTAGGTTCTTTTTGAGAAACATGATTTCTTTCTTTTTTTTTTTTTTTTTTTTTTTGAGACAGAGTTTCTCTGTATTGTTTTGAAGCCTGTTCTGGAACTTGCTCTGTAGAGCAGGATAGCCTCAAACGCATAAAGATCCACCTGCCTCTGCTTCCCAAGTGCTGGGATTAAAGGCTTGAAGCATCAATGTCTGGCTAAAACATGATTTATTTCTGATTTAACCAGTGATAACATGGCTTTAGAACTAAGCCTATAAATGCATTTATGAAGTAAAGATAAAACAAACTACGCATGGTTACTTTCCATTGCTACTCAAGACCTTCTATGATTTTGAATATGGTTTCCTACCAGGGATGGCTATATCTACTACTTAATTCTATTCATGAATTACAGTCAGATATTTCACTTCTTCACTTTGATCCTCTTAGGATATCAATGACACTTATAACCTGCCTCAGATATTAAATTTGCTCAATGCCACTATCTTTTCTCTTGAAGGTTTTGCTTCATTCACTGCAAATTCCTAAAAACTCATGTATATTATGCTTTTCTTTGAACATCAAAAAAATCTGATGACTGCATTTTTTCTACTACCCTCCATTATAGGGTCTTTCCCTTCTGATGTTTTATCCTCTTAATCTCTGGCCCTGGATAACTCTTTGCACAGCTGCTGTTCTGCTGTATGACTTTTTCCCACTCAAGCTAGCTGCATACCTGCTTCATAGTGCTAGCACCCAGAGAAAAACCTGTACATTCCCTGCCTTAGGATTTCCAAAATTCATTCTGATTTGACTCCTCTCAGCACTTCATGTAGAAGGGAAGCTATCATAGCAGAAACAAAGAATGGATTTCCTCAATGGAAATCACACAACCAAGACTAACTTATAAGGGACACAAAGCAAATATCCTGAGACCCAAGGTGACCTCCAATCCTGAATCATCCATTATCTGGGTAGATTACACCTTTGCAGGGGACAAAGACATAAAACAGTCTAAGCTGGCTCTCTAGATCACAGCAAGTTCAGACCACCACACAAAGCCTGTTTCTTGGCAGAACAGTTTCCTCTATGTAGAAACACAATTTGCTCAGAGACCAGAGGAGGAAACACTTGCCAAATAAGACTCTAAAGAGTCATCAGATTTGCTCTTTCCCCAGAAGTCCCCAAATGTCACTCTTCCTGTTTGTCAGAGCCAAAAAGTCATCCTTGATTTTTCCTTTTTGAATGTAGATCTGTTGGCATCTAGAACCTCCTCCACCTAGTTTTCCCCTCCACAGAAATGATCTACAATGCTCCCTACCCTCACACCCAAAATGAGCCTCTTGAAGATTCCTCCAAGTTACCAAACTATGGAGAGTGGTTTGTTGGCCTAGTCAGTCATATTCAAGGTCTGCACAAGTTGTGGATGACAATATTAGTTGGTTTTTCTCGAGTGTGAAAACTATATGAATAGTGAAAGGTACAAGAAGAAATGAACAAATGGGAAGTTCTGACCAGGAAGGTCAGTAGGCATCCTGAAGCTAGATAGACAGACATCTAATATGACAGATACCTGAGCAAGAGGCACAGTAGTAGGCCTCATATCTTCCCTTCTCCCTGCTGAGCACTAGCAACCAGCAAAGCAGTAATCACTGATGGTGATTTTTCACCTGACCCAAAAGAAATTAAATCCAATAATCAAATAGTGCTATTTGTGACTGAACGAAGCCTCCTCTAATAGAAGTAAAAATTGGCATGAACAGTGCCAGTCTATTCACATAAGAATTCCTTTCTTAGCAATTTATAGTAATTTTTGAAGTACTATTCAGAAGGAAAAGGAGCTGTTATACATATTAGTAGTGATAGACATTTGGAAATTATTTCCATCTCATTTCCTGGAAACTTAATAATAAGTGTAATTTATTCTGAAAGATATATATTCTGAGAGGAATTATTAATGTTCTTATTGTTAGGAGATCTAGAACAAACTCTGTCTGGCTCTTTGAACTGTAAGAGCATGGGTGGGCTAGTCATACCCTCTTGAAAACTGAATAAAAACTGGATTCCTCTTTAAGTGATACCCCTTAGATGGGATTCTTAATTAAAATTCTTTATCAAATAGCCGCAATGAAGATGATTTCCATTTGCTCTGCATAAAATCACCCTCGAAAAAGTGTCTTCAAAGAATGGTATGAAGGTGAGAATTTGCTAGCTTCATGCTTCAAAAATATTGGCACCCTAACAAGCTAACAAGCAAGGGAAAGAATCGTGAGCAGGTCATTGGAAAAATGCTGGGAAAGAACTAATCATCTGTGCCCTCCCTAATCTACAAAATGGTGTCTACATGTGGACATTTAATGATACTATTTGGTGACTGAAAAATTACTTCAAAGAAAAGAATGATGATGGTTTTGTGGTGGTTTGGGTTGTGCTTCGAAGTTACAGAGAGATTTAGTCATAGGATTCTGTGTTTTGTTTTTCTTGAAGATCAAAGTATCTGTGTCTTCGGGAGGTGACTGTATTCGAACATACAAACCAGAAATCAAGAAAGGAAGCTACAATAACATTGTTGTCAATGTCAAGACTACTGTTGCTGACAATCTCCTTTTTTATCTTGGAAGTGCCAAATTTGTAAGTCTGATATTCAACTTTTTAAAAGCTACTGTGTATGTGTAGAGGTCAAAGGTTAATCAATGAGGAAAACACATAGAGTCTAGCAACATGACCCCTAAAGTGTATAATGTAGATTTCATGTCTGAAATCTCAGAATCTTAGCTGACAAATGTTTGTAGTTTGAGTTAATTTAGAAAGATAAACAAGTGACAACTCTTTCCCCCATCCAGTCACATTTCTTTTTATTTATCAGCATGCTAATATTTGTTTTGCATTATATTTTCAGATCTAGCCATTAATGAAAAAGTCTAATAAGAATCAAAGATTCTTTTCTATTCTCAAATTAAGAAATAATAATAATATTTCGTATTAATGAAGTTCAAAGAACAAATTGTACACTATTGCAAACCAAGGCAAACCTTGCAATATGTTGAATTTAAGATTCAAACTGAAATTACACAAGTTGTGCATGCAAACTCTCACCCTCCAAATTTAAAGTGATTTCTCATCTTCCAATGTGAATAAGGTGTTTAAACAGACTGGTTGTATCATAAGTTAGCATTTGCTATTCATGTTGGGGAGCCTGTCTCACCTTGTGTTAAAAATTACCACATCTACCTCTGATAAAACAGTGTCTTGGTATAACTATGAAGAATTCTCAATCCAGTTATTTTACATGTTACTGGAAAACACTTCACACTTCTTCTTTCAGTTATTTTCATATTTCTTTGATCTAGATTGACTTTCTTGCTATAGAAATGCGTAAAGGCAAAGTCAGCTTCCTCTGGGATGTTGGATCTGGAGTTGGCCGTGTAGAGTATCCAGATTTGACCATCGATGACTCATATTGGTACCGTATTGAAGCATCGAGGTAAATTCTCAGGAAAGAGTAAGATAACTGGATGGCAATGTTTTGAAGTAAATTCCTAGCTCATGAGAAAAATTCTGTGGCCATTTCAATATGAGTGTCCATGTGTGCAAATGTTATCTACTATATGTATAAATGTGTGCAAAAGTGCATTTGTCATTCCTCTTAGGAAAAGACATGTATTCAAGATTTAAGCCAGCCAATTTAACTCCTTAATCTGTTTTCTGCTAAGAGATGGCATGGATCAAGAAAAGCTGTCCCAGACATCTTACCTCACCTGAGGAGACAAAAAGAAAAAATACAGCTACTTGTTCTTATTAAACATACAAAAGAGCATAAAAATGCCCATTATTATTATTGTGTGCTCAGTTCTCCTTCTAGTTACATCTAGTAACTATGACCTTGGGCCTATTCTTCATCAAAATACTGGGTCCCCTATCTAACATGGAAGATTCACCCATACCATTTTAAATGGGGATGGAAAGGAAGGAAGGATAAAGCCATGCTCACAGCCATGTTACTGTTGGAGTGATTGAGGACTTTGCTTGGTTTAAAGACATTTATTCTCACAAAGTACCGTTCAATCAGAAGAGACTCATTCTATTCAAGAACACAAATCCATTCTTTGTTCCCACATAGTTCACTTAGCTCTGCCTCCTCAAAGAGAAAGTCTACCAAAATGAGACAGAAGGGAGAGGGTTATAAGGAACTTTTGTTATGACTGCTTGTCTCAGAAGAGAACAGATTTTCATATTTAACAACTCATGGAAATCAATCACTTAAAAAAAGAAAATGAAATAAAATGATAATGGCTTTCAAAGTTTTTAAAACTGAATTTAAAAGAATATTTCCACAACTCATCAGACTAGCATTCTATACATTAAGATGGTATGCCACAACAATGAAACCTACAACTCTGGGAAGACTACTTCAATGAATTAAGGTCCATTATAACGAAATTGAGGCAAATTACGAGACTTATGCCGGGCATTGGTGGCGCACGGCTTTAATCCCAGCAGTTGGGAGGCAGGGGCAGGCATATCTCTGTGAGTTTGAAACCAGCCTGGTCTACAAGAGAGAGTGCCAGGACAGGCTCCAAAGCCACAGAGAAACCCTGTCTCGAAAAACAAAACAAAACAAAAAATTTATGTAGCTTGTGCTGTATAAGGGTGGCTCACTAGGACTCTATTTGCCAAATTATATTCTCCAAAATACTAAAGGAAGTCATAAAATTTAAGTTTCGCATCTTATAAAGTGAAAAATTATTGTGTAAAGCAACAAGGAAATGCTGTCTTTATAAGTCTATCCCCTAACTGATGCTGTCCTTTCTTATCGATGGCCATATGCAGAATTAGGTTATACTTTTCTTTCCTTGTTTGAATGTGATGGTAAGATCAGATCTTTATAGTGGCTTGAGAAATGCTGACTTCACAAGACTTAGACCTGAACACACAGTTCGTGGAAGTATTCCAACAAGACATTTTATCTTATGTCTTTGAAATCTGAAGGTGATAGACTATGATTCATATCTCATTTTTTGTATTTTCTTTGCTTTTCTTCCAATGCACATGTATGCTTGAAGAACGGGAAGAAATGGTTCTATTTCTGTGAGAGCTCTAGATGGACCCAAAGCTAGCATTATACCCAGCACCTACCACTCGGTGTCCCCTCCTGGGTACACTATTCTAGATGTCGATGCAAATGCAATGCTGTTTGTTGGCGGCCTGACTGGGAAAATAAAGGTAATGGGCTTCCTCCCATCCATTCTCTCCCTTTGTAGACAACTAAGAGATGCTGTGGAGAACGCTGAAAACACCTGCCCATGTTTTCTTAACTTGTGTTTGTGAAACCATCAATTTAAAGATCTTTCTGCTCTGATGTTTGGTTTCTCTTTGTTCTGCTTTATTTTTTGAGACATGGTCTTACTGTGTAGCCAAAGCCTGCTTGGAACTTGTAATCCTCCTGTCTCAGCCTCCCAGCTGTTACGATGACAGGTATGTGTCATAACACCCAACAGAACTTCCATCTTTGAGTTGTGAACATTCAAATCTGGAAGTACCATATTTCTAAGCCTTCAATAGTAGTTTATTCCTTAACTGTGACATTCATTTTTGGCATTCTTTGTTTTTTCAGTCACTTCAAAAGCAAAGTGTTTCTTAAATATGCATCATTTTTGCAATCAATTTATGATTTATAAAAGTGAAGTGTTATAAAGTTCATACATCTAATTAAAAGATTTGTGAATCTTCAGGAAATATCATAGGGGCCATACACTTTCAAATCATGATCTACTTTAAAAGTTTTAAGTTGCTCTTCTCCTCATCCTTTGGAGCAACACACTTAATATTCATAATTGCTTCATGGCAGGTCCTTGTGCATTTCAAATTGCAGAGTGCTTGCATCTGAAAGAAGCTTATGTTAATTAGATGGAATTAGGTGTGGAAATTCGACCTGTGGGTGAGATGCAGGAACACAACCAAATATAATGGATAATCCTGAGCTTGTCAAAAATCACCCTGGGATGAGACTAGCAACAAAGTGTAAAAATCCAGGGTGACCCCATATTCTTGAGAACACAACTCTCATAGAGCGTGAAGCTAATTTGTTGGCTGCATGCAAAAAACATGACTCTAAAATATGGGAGTTGGTTCCACAGCTGCACACTCACCCTCACTCCATAGAATTACTTGTGAATATATATATAGTACATAGCAATATGTAGTCATATTGACAACTTTCTATGCTCCCTGAAAGAAAAATTAAGGTCATGAATTTTGAAATAATATCTGGTTTGCATTTCTCTCTCTCTACCACCTATCAAATATGCCCTTAGGTAAAACAGGCATGTAACCTTTTGGGCTTCAGTGTTCTTCACTACAAAAGAGCAGTGAGAACATATGCCTCACTTGCACATTAACAGAAACAATAGGAAAGTCCGATAACATTTTATAATCCTCACTATATGCTAAGTCACATTCAAACAATTTACTTAATATTATTTAATATTATTTAATATTCATATTTAATATAAAATGTCTTAATGTATTTTGGCTACTCTAACAAACTATCATAAAACCAAGTTGTATGTAATCAATAAACAAATTTTTCTCTGTTCTAGAAACTGGATCAAGGTACCAATAGGCTGGTATTTAATGTGAGCCCTTTAGACATGTAAGGCTCTGTCTTATAATGTGCTCCCATATGAGAAGGGGTAATTGTGTCTCCTTGAGTCTTTTGTGCAAGGTCACAATCCCACTCATGGAGACCCTACCCTCATAATGTAACCACCAGACAGGAGACTCTTCAAAAGCTCAGTGGCCAGCTAGCCCAGTTTGTGCAGCAGCAAACAACATGGAGGCCCCATTTCAAACAAGGTAGAAGGTGAGAACTGACAAGGATGTCTTCTGGTCACTACACTGGTACTCATACACCTGTGCTCACACATAGGAATGCAGCACGTGCACACATGTGTATACACACACACACACAGAGAGAGAGAGAGAGAGAGAGAGAGAGAGAGAGAGAGAGAGAGAGAGAGATGCACACACTCAAAGCAGGGTCAATATTAAAATCCTCCTTATTTCATAATGAAGAAGGCTAAAGAAGAAAGAACTCAAATATTTTGAACATGTTACATAATCATTAGTGAAAGTAATTAGATTTGAACATGGAGTAAGAAGCCACCACTCCTAATCTCAATTAACATCTATTGGCCTTTGTCCCCAGTTCCTCTGTGTGGTCATAGTACTGGGAAGAGATGCATGTTGTTAATGTTAGAACTAAAGCTATGACCAGAATACTTCAGCTTCTCTTCACCATCTTCTCTTTTTTTTTTTTCAAGACAGGGTTTCTCTGTGTAGCTTTGGAGCCTATCCTGGCACTGTCTCTGTAGAGCAGGCTGGCCTCGAACTCACAGAGATCCCCCTCCTCTGCCTCATGAGTGCTGGGATTAAAGGCGTGTGCCACCAATGTCCAGCCCATCTTCTCATTTTTGTGAAAAATCTCCATCTGCTCTTTTTACTAGATAATTCACATAGAGGTAGACTTCTGGTAGCTGTGACCAAATACATGACAAAACAAAAACAACAAATTGAAGAAGGAAGGGTTTATTTTGGCTCATGGTCTGGGGGTACACCCATCCTAGAGGGTAGAGGAAGGCATGGTTGCAGGGGTGTGAAGTCGTTTCTCCCACTGATTTCAAAGTCAGGAACAGAGAGAAGAGGAAGCTGGTATTCTATTTTCTTTCTCTCTCTTTTTTTTTAAATTCTGTCTGGGAACACACTTGTCCTAATGTAATTTTTTTATGCTGTGATAAAGACCACGACCAAAATTAACTTGGGAGACAAAGAGTTTATTTAGCTTGCATGTCTGCTCATAGTGCAACCCTGAGGAAAGTCAAGGCAGGGACTCAAGCAAGAAAGGAACTTGAAAGCAGAAACTGAAGCAGAGGCTTACTGACTGGTTCCCCACATTGTTCAGTCTGCTTTCTTACGCAACAAAGACCACCTTCCCAGAAGTGGCACAACCTCAGTGAGCTGGGCTTACGCACATCAATTATTAGTCGAGAAAGTGCGGGACAGACTTGCCTACAGCCAATCTGATGGAGGAGTTTTCTTAACAGCGGTTCCTAATCCCAGATAACTGTAGTTTGTGTCAAGTTGACACAACATATCCAGGATACCAGGCTATGGGATGGTGTCACCAATATTTAGGGTGGGTCTTCTCTGTTCACTTAAACCTTTCTGGAAATACCCTAAAACACACTCAAAAGTGAATTTCCATGATGGCTCTAAATCCTTTTTAAGCTGGCAACGAAGTTAACCATCACAGCTAGCTTTGGAAATTTCTGATACAGGGAGCAAACTATGCCACTTACTTGTACTAAGTCAGGGCTGAGACAAGAGGTGTTTAAACAAGGTTTTCTAGCTTGGACCTGGTCATTTACCTCCTTTGTGAATGTAGCGTTCACCAAGCCGAAGACCTGCCTCTGTGACAATGACACCAGAACTGACATTCAACAGATGATGATATGAAAGTCCTCTTAGATCCCAGACTCCCTGCTGGGGATAGCAGCAAAGAGAAGCTTTGTGGATACATATGATCCTGTCTTATAGAGTTGCTATCTTTGTCCTCATTCTCTTGAGATGGAGGCCTACTGTCAGCGAATGAAAACTCTATCAGCAATTCTCTACCTGTTGGTCTTGGCTCCTTAGGGGTCACCTAAGGTCATCAGAAAACACAGCTAATTACACAATGATTCATAAGAATAGAAAAATTACAGTTAAGAGTAGCAATGAAAATAATTGTATGGTTGAGGGCCACCACAACACCAGAAACTGTACTAAAGGGTCACATGATGAGGAAGGTTGAGGACTACTTCCTTAGATTAATACTGTTGCAGTTTAATTCATGTATATGATATAACCTACATCACTAAGATCTCTATGACCTCTCGGAAAAATATCTTAGTGTGTTGTAGGGCAGATTTGCCCAAGGTAAACAATATCCACGTAATACTTCTTAATACACACTTGTCTGCACTAGGCATTGGATTTAGAAGCAGAAATAATCTATTTCTTACGATGATCCCAAGTGGCAGGCATCTGTGGAGAAGCAGTAGCTAGCCTAAGGTTATAAGCTGGGAAGTCATTTATTTCTGCCACAAGTATGCATGGGCTTTCCATCCTCAGACTCAACGAATGAAGAATGAAAAATATTTGAAAAATAAAACTGCACCTACATTGAAAATGTACAGATGTTTTCTCTTTCTCTTTTGGTAAATAATATAGTGTGACAGCTAATCACACAGAATTTATATTGCATTGATTTAGGTTTATTATGTAATCTAGAGATCGTTTGAAGTATATGGAAGGATGTGTGTATGTTATGTAAAATACTACACCCTTTTTTTGTCAGATACTTCAGAATCTAAGGACTATACATTGTAGAGAAGTTATTAACAAAACACTAGGGGATAAAAAAGGACAATTGCTTTTGCTAATAGAGATAATACATGTAAATGAAGTTCCATTTTAGGTACTATGTAGATAGCCAAGACTCATTGATGAAATATCTGAGCTTTTCCCTTTTTGACCTATCCTGTAGTAGCTTCGAGGGCATACTATGCCATAAAAAAACTGTCAAGATTGTCATACAGAACAGATAAGAGCTATTCTGCCTTTTGTTGCGAATAAGTCACAACTACTTCAATTTGTGAAATCCTTGACTCTAACAAATATCACATGTGTCCCTGCAGAAAGCCGATGCTGTACGTGTGATTACATTCACTGGCTGTATGGGAGAAACATACTTTGACAACAAACCTATAGGCTTATGGAACTTCCGGGAAAAAGAAGGGGACTGCAAAGGCTGCACTGTCAGGTGAGTTTAGATGAGAAGATCTGTTCTGTGCATCACACAGTTTGCATTTTATTCTGTATCCATCTATGATGATGTAGAATAGGGTTGATGATGCTTTCTATGGATTTACAAAAAGTGAGTGAGACTTCATGTCCCGGCCCAACCTGTGCAGGCATTTTCCAAGGACCTTGAGTGTGCCCTTCAATGCATTTACACAGCCATGTGTTTTCATAAAATCTGCACAGATGAGCAATTTGAACCCCAGTCAATTAAGACTAGCCTCTTCCTATATGCCAGTGTCTATTCATGGCCAGGAGAGTTTGCTTATCTATTAATGACTTCTGGGCATAATTATTATTTTATAAGGCGAGTACTCCCCAAACTGATTAAGCATACATGCAGAAACCTAGCTTACATTTCTTTTCCTGTAGGACATTTCAAATTGACATCTGATCCTACAGGTGCTTTCAGGGATAACCGAAGGACTTTGAGATGCTGCTTAAGGAGTGTGTGGCAGGGGGATAACAGGTACAAAGTCAGTGCAGGAAGAAGTGCCATAATACATGGCATCAAATGTAAAAGAAAAAGAATCCAGAACAAACATGATTCTAAAGCATATCCAGCATAAAGTGCATATGCAAGAAATAATAGTTTTATATGAACCTGAGTAGAGAGTATTAAAAAAAGACCAAAAAGTAGGAAATTTCACAGCATAAAAATATAGAACCCCCTAGTCATTTGAGTCTAAAAATTATTTAATTATAGTAAATCTCTGGAGAATACATTAAATACCTGGAGGATTGATGTAAAAATGCATAATAATTCAGAAGTACTAAGCCGTTTGTGCTTTTATTTCAAATTTAAAGAGCGCATGAGCATTTCCAAACCCCAAGTCCCATTAACACAGCAAAGCATATTGTACTTTTTGTTTTCTAAATAGCTCCTAAATTTGCTCAAAAAGAGTCTCCAAAATACCTCTGTTAAGTTTTGATACCCTTCTTCTGGTATCACAACCTTATCAACATGGTGTTAAGACGGGGTGAAAGTTTGACATACTTAACATGGTTTTATACAGAACATGTTGACATAGAATACGGGAAGCTGTCTATAAAATTCTCTCAACTCACCAAAAACAATGCAAAATTTGCTTGTACATGCCTCTAATCCCAGCACCAGGAATGCAGAGCTAGGAAGATTATAAATCCAGCACCAGCCTGAGGCATGAGGTCCAGTCTTGCCCTAAACATTTCTTTGCTAGTTTTCTAACTGTGATTTTTAGAAGATTATTAACAGTAGTAAAAGAAAATCTTTCAGAACTATCAAACCACTTGACATTGCAGTATGATAATGTCATCTACAAATGTGTTGGGTCACATTCATCTTGAAATACATGTAGCCACACACCACAGGATGAATGTGCCTGATTATCCAAAAACCAAATCATCATCTGTCATGGACAGTTTGTAAAACTACCACATTATCATCTGTGTAAAAAAACAACTTCAATATGTAATGTATTATCTGGAGAATTTATACTTCCAACTTTCTGAGACTAGGAAGAATTCAATTCAAACTCAGTCATCAAAAGGTGTATCACAAGGAGGGGAAAAAGATTAATAAGCAAAATTATAGAGCACAACTTTAAAAATCCCTTTGAATGGGGTATAAAGTGTAAGTCTGGAAATCTACTTTGTGGAGGAAGCAGCCTACCTCCCTAAGGTGAACTGCATGTGTCAAGCCAAGTAGAATGTGGAGAGTCCAGAGAGAGTTGATGCCCAGTTCTCTCCCATAATGTATTTGACTAAGCCCCACCTCCATGCAGTATTGACCCTCCTGTTTAGTTTGGTCTCTATCACTGATAATAAAACACCATGACTAAAATGACTTGGGAATGAAAGGGTTTATCTCAGCTTACATCACAGTCTATCATTAAAGGAAGCCAAAGCAAGAACTCAAGCAGGGGAGGAACCTAGAGGTAGGAACTGAAGCAGAAGTCACAGAGGAGTGAGTGTTGCTTACTGGATTGCTCCCCATGGCTTTCTCAACTTATTTTCTTATAGTATCCAGGATCACATGCCCAGGGAAGGGAAAAGGACATCCCACATCAACCATTAATCAAGAAAAAACAAACAAACAAAAACAAAACAAGAAAAGCATGGGCTTGACCATGGGCCACCCTGGTGGAGAGATTTTCTCGGTTGATATGATTTCTCCCCAAATGACTCTTAACTTATTTCAAGGACAAAATACTAATTAGGACACCTTCCTCATGCATCTATCTGGCAAACTACCCTTATCTTTTAAAGTTCTATGTTTACATACAAAATTTCCAAAATATAGAATTGTTTAAGTATCTTTTTGCTTTGTGAAATTACTTTGATTAGCGTTGCTGTTGTTCTTTAATACGCTTTGATTTTATAGTTGCATAAGTTCTGAGTGGTCTCCTGAAGCACTGTTGTCCCAATTGACTGTTTATTTGTAACAATAATATTTATAGAACTCTAGGTATTGTTCTTTGTTTTCCTTTGAGAAAACATTGTTGCATTTTTACATAAAGACCAATCATGCAACTTAAAGAACAAAATTGATTTTGTGAGAAAGATAAAAGATAAGTCTACAGGAGATAGGCTGGGAACAGGAGGTAGAGACATTAGAATGTCAGTCTTAGGAAGTTGCTATTTTAGATAAATAATATAAAGGATGCAGTTGTAATGCTTGGACTATCAGTTGGGGAATAACTCATTTTTCTTAAATATAAAATGCCTTATTAGGATTTAAATACAAAAACTGGTAGAAAAATGCATTTATCTAAGCATAAAATTACAATGAAATTTTAAGTACAATATACATTCATTTCTGCACTGACCGTTCATAGGATGTGGCTGGAACCTACCAGCAGGCTTATTCTTTACTGACTTGACCAGACACACAGGTCTAGCACAGAAACAAAAGCCAAAATTAGGTACTCTGTGTTTATTACACATAAAGGTCTTAGCACATTTCCTTTAAAAGTATGATCAAAATAGACAAGAAATTGATATAATGTTACATGTTGAAGTATAACATATACCTAAATGAATTAACTTTTTCCACCTCCAAATTCCAAGCAGAATTTCCCTTTTCTTACTAATATCAGTAATGAATTGAATGATGGTGGCTCTTCTGCACCTCTATGTTGACTCACTACTAGCCTGAAACTCTTTCCCGTAAATTGTCTTTTGCTTGAGTGAGATAATGTTGTTAGTGTTGGAAGGAACATTGAAATCTAAAAGTGACTTAAAGTTTTATGTCATGCTTGGAAAATTCCAACATGAATTGTTAAATGGCTTTTGTGAGCTTCCCCAGCAGTCCACAGAGTATCTGATATCTAACGAACAATGAGAAGAAGATAGGAATGCCAGAGCTTAAATTTTGTTAAGTTTTGTATAAAAAATAAACTGGTACTTCTCTTTTGAGTCTAGAATTGTATTGTGAGATTTTTGTTGTTTGAGGTAATATTATTTTATTTATTTATTTATTTATTTATTTATTTATTTTGGATTTTTCGAGTCAAGGTTTCTCTATGTAGCTTTGTAGACCAGGCTGTCCTTGAACTCACAGAGATCCACCTACCTCTGCCTCCCGAGTGATGGGATTAAAGTCATTCATCGCCAGTGCCCGGCAGGGTAATTTTAACATTACCAGTAAGTAACAATGTCTGGGGACAAAGCACATAAAAAGTGGATGTGATAGACTCTCACAGCCCTTTCCTGAGATGTTCTTAGTACCATGGTGATACAAAGTCCTGGTTAGTGAGATTTGCAAGGGACGTGTATGGAGTCTCTTGTAATAGTCTCTTATCTCTAGCTCAGTGTCCCGCGCACGCTCTGTATTTCTCGCCAGCAAGAAATCATACACGGGACACTCGGATCCTTCTGCAGGAAAGCTTTAATGCGTCTTGAGAGGAGAGCATAAGCTTACCAGAGCGGAGACCCTGAGCCAAGAATCCCGTCCCCTAATAAAGGCTGGCAACCGCCGCCTCGGACGTGTCACCCCATGATTGGCTGCAGCTCATCCGGCCATATGACGCCACGGAATAGGCAGAGATCAAGGAATGGAAAATTACCCAGCGCCTGCGCAATAATCTTGTTTACATTCGGTGCCTGCCGGATGCAGGCGCCATCTTGTAATGGAGAATGCAGGGACGGCTCCCTACAGCTCAGTACTCCAGAATTTACTGTGCTTTCATGATGAAAGGCTAAACAATAGGCAAGTTACTATCAAGTATGTGATTGATAAGCTAACTTAGTTCCTCAGTTTCCAAGTTAAGACTTTTTATAAACACCTGGAAAAAATTATCTTTCATCTTATATTTACTGTTTTAATCCTCTCTGACCAAGAACCAAGAGCGAGCCAACTTGTACAAGTGTGAAACAGCTCTTCCTACACAGCCCACTCAATTTTATCCTCTACAATTTTTATCTCAGCCATGAATTCATGAAAACAATATTTTGGGCAATTGTTTTATGACAAAACCATCACACTTTTCATTACACCCTCTACCCTCAAAATCAAAAATGATGACTAATATGCAGATGTTGAAAGTCTAGAAACTCTCCCCACAATGAGATTTATTCTGAAAGAACAACTGATAAATAGATGAGTGGATGTGTGTATAGATATGTAGCTGGATAGATGGATGCATGGTTAGATACACAGTGGCCCACATAGATAGATAAAAGCCAATATTTTTCCAATGTTATATTTATAAGATTTATCTTAATCATTAATTAAACCAGTATTGAACATATATTATCTATGAATCATTTTTCTACATGAGAATCTCCTTCAACCCACAAATGTTTACTGCTATCTATTAAGCAAGGGCTAGCATAGATACTGAGTGTACGACTGCTATAGGTAGGGACCCATAACTTCTAGACAATCTCTTAAAGTCACACATTAATGACGAGCACAAATTTAAAACACAAAGTAAAATGAAGACATCTTTCATTGTCTGAATTTAATTTGTCGAAGAAGAACTTATTGGATGGTGATGATTTAGAGATTGGGGGTCTATATTCTACTATGCTATGTAAACAGGAAGTGTCATAATACATTCAGTCTATCCCAAATTCTAAAGGTGTACACAAATATCACTAAGAAGTGCTTAAATGTTATGTAGTTTTATACCAACTGTTTGCCTAAAAATGCCAAAGTCTAGGTAAAAGATTATGGTCTGGAGTCTAAGATTGTGTTGAGTAGAGGTGGAGGTGAGAAGGACATGTGCCATGATTGAGATAGTTTCTGTCCTGCAGCAGCTTGTCATCCCATCCTAGGAGACAGTCTGGTTCACTGAAGGATGACAGACCAAGCAGGTCAAACTGGTGTGCAATGTCTCTTTTCAGCCCACAAGTGGAAGACAGTGAGGGGACTATTCAGTTTGATGGAGAAGGCTATGCATTAGTGAGCCGCCCCATCCGCTGGTACCCCAACATCTCCACAGTCATGTTCAAGTTCCGGACATTTTCATCAAGTGCTCTCCTGATGTATCTTGCCACACGAGACCTGGTAACATGGAGAATGGGAAATGTTTTTGCTATGTTGTTTTTTGTTTGTTTGTTTGTTTTTGTTTTTGAAGAATACCAATACAATTATTAGTTATTGGTAAAATTATCAGTTAAACATAAAGGGAGTCTATAATGGTTGTGTAGTAGCCAAGAATGATGCAGAAAATGCTTGTATTGTTTCAGTGATGATTTAACCAGGAGACAGCTTAGTCATTATGTGTGTAACTCTTTATGAGAAGCATCCAGTGATAATTTCCCCGTAATAGAATTATGTAGCAACAATCCTAGTTCCTTAGCTTTATTTGAGAGACCTATGCCGAAAGATATTTCTAAATACTCCTTGGCATCATTTGCCTCAGGTCCACATTTCTTTAGTAAATTTATTTGTGGATCTTAACATTTTTCAAAGGAAACCACTTTGCACCACCATCATGAGAGAATATGTCCCAGTAATTTGATTTTGGCCATCTGCACTACAACATCTCACACTCACAAGCAAATAAATAAATAAATAAATAAATAAATAAATAAATAGTAACACTAGTTCTATTTCCGAAATGTGTTTCTGTCACAGAGTGACACATGCAGCACTCTAGCCACAAGGCCCTTTTGTAAACCCCATAAAAAGTGAAAACCCATATATTTCTCTGTATCTAATCACTGGTGTATTTTTACTCTATTAATAGAAGGACTTCATGAGTGTAGAGCTCAGTGATGGGCGCATAAAAGTCAGCTATGATCTGGGCTCAGGAATGGCTTCTGTTGTCAGCAATCAAAACCATAATGACGGGAAATGGAAATCTTTCACCCTGTCAAGGATCCAGAAACAAGGTGAGTTTTTAAAGTAAGAATGCAGTGTGGGCCTTAATCATGCCATCCAAAGCACTATGTACCTAATCAGGAGAAGGGCCTTGCCTGCAATTTTCAGCTACTCACAAGTTCTGGGAAAAAAATTGATACAGTCATTTCTTTGGCTTACATTATAGGTGTCTTGGATTAGATGAGACTGATTGAAGAGCCAAATGGTTCTCTGTCATGTTTTTTTGAAGCCGAGAGCTTAATTTGAAAGCATACAAGTGTCTTACAACTTGTGAAATTATATCCTATGAAGGTTTGGAAAGGTTGTGTGCTTTTCTATTTTGTTGAGATGTTTCCTCTTGTTTAGAATCTGTAGGGTGTTATGATATAACCTTGATCTTCAAAAATGCCAAAAACTGTAAATATGTTCCAATAATTCATTGAGAAAAAATGACATGACATCGGTTATGGTTCTGAAACTTTTTAAAATTGAACATTATTTCATATGTTGATATAAGGGAGTATTTTGATGTTGTTAGAGAATGGGAAATGTACCCTTAAACTTATATATGCTGGCAGACATGCTTATGCATGTGTCCATGTGTATCGGTTTATGTATATGGTAGTGGTGGTGTGTGTGCATTTCTGTGTGTGAGATGCTTAATCTGGGTTTTCAACTCAAGACACTTGGGAGAATGCAACCTCACTTCAGTAATGCCTCTATTAGTTTTATCTGTGAGCACATCTGTGGGGCATTTTCTTAATTACCAATTAATGTACAGTGGCTCTGTGCACAGTAGATGGTACCATCTCCAGGCAGGTGGGCATGCGCTGATTATGAAAAGTAGCTAAATATGAGCCTGGAAGCAAACCAGTAAGTAGCGCTTCCCCATGGCTTCTGCTTCAAGCTCCAGCCTTCAGTGACCACCTCGGCTTTTCTTCATGATTAACTCTAACCTCTAGGTCAAATAAGCCTTTTACTCTCCTAAGTTGTTTTTAGTGAGAGTGATTTATGACAGCAATAGAAAGAAAATTAAAGCAAGATTTGTAATCATGACTCAGATGGATGCCCCGTCTCTTACTTCTCAGTATGGGGTAATGTGCAATTGGTACTTGGTTGGAATCTGATAAGTTTCTATGTTATGGCATTACCAATAGCCAAACCCAAACTTTTATACCTCTGCAAAAAGAAATAGATGTAATTAATATTGATGATGCCAATGTGATATTTTAAGAAAATTTAGACTTAACTCTGTACCACCTTCCCCCTAACTCTATGTTGAATAAACATTTGCCAATCATCTACTAAGTACTGTGCAAGAACTAAAGAAAATCTGAAGCGAGTCTTTGCCTTCAAGAGACTTAAAGTCAGATGATACAAGAATGGTTAATTGCTGATAGAGTTGTGTATAGTAAAGTAGCATTCTGTCATTGCAAGTGTTTCTAATGCTTCCACAAAATACCAAGACCAAAAGCAACTTGGGGAGGAAAGTCTTTGTTTATTTACCTTACTTTTCCTTAACATCATTGAAGACAGTCAGGACAGGAATTCAAGCAAGGCAGGAACCTAGAGGCAAGAGCTGATGCAGAGGTCATGGAGGAGTGCTGCTTCCTGGCTTGCTCCTCAAGGCTTGTTCAGCCTGCTTTCTTACAGAACCTAGGACCACCCCACCAACTGCAGGGGCAGCACCATCCACAACTGGGCTGGGGCCTCCCAAATCTATCACTAATTAAGAAAATAACCTACAGGTTTGCCCACAGCCAAATCTTACAGGGTCCTTTTTTTCCTCAATGGGGTTTTCTTCTCTCAGATGACTCTAGCTTATGTCAAGTTGATATAAAACTAGCTGGCACATAGTCTCAGAAGAGAACTATGTGAGTGGGAGGGAGAAATCAGCTCTGGGGAGGGCCCCTGAGACAAAAGCAAGGGTGGAAGAGTGGCCTAGCTGAAGAGCACCTGCAGAAATTTCAGAGGAATGCTGCACACTTCCTGGAGCCACTGGAGAACAAGATGTACCAGTTTGAAGCATCATCTCCTCAGAGCAGGAGATGCTTGGAGAAACTCCTTAGGGAAGACAAAGGCTAATGTTACTCTTCAGTTGCTGGTGCTCTGCATTCTTCATCCCCATGTAAGAGAGGCACAGTGCTCACAAGTCATAAGAACTCTGTGTAGTTCAGTAAGAACAGTTAATTAGGTATTTCCCAAACATCTTTACTCACATATATCCAACTACTGCAATAGAAATGTTTCTGCCAGACACATGTTAGCAGACACACTAATAACAACCAGTAATTGTATAGGCTACATGGATGAATGACGGTAGAAAATTACGGAATTATACTTAGATAGCAGGGTGAGTCTCTGCATAGGCCTATGAGCTAAGAAAAGGACTTTAGCCATAGGGGAATTTCACTCCTTGAAGCACACAAACACTGAGAGTAATTAAATGGAAAGTAAATGAAACCATAGAGAAATAATCAGAGAAAGATGAAATGAATCCCTTGGAAAAGCCTAGTGTTAAAGGAGGAAAAGAAAGACTTTCCTCAAAAAATGAAGAGCTGGGCATGGTGCACAGTCTGTATTCACAGCACTGGGGAGTCAGTGCAGCCTGTAATCCCAGCAACAAGAGGGTAAGGAGTTAAAGGTAATCCTTGATTACACAGTAAGTTCAAGCCATGGTTACATAAGATCTTGTCTCAAAGAAAAAGGAAGAAGAATTTGATGATCCTAGATCATAGAATGCTGACGGGAGATAAAAGCAACGAGATTAATCATCAGTGGAAATTTGGAAGCCATAATAATCCTTATTACAAATGGTAGTGTATGATCACAGTGGAGGTTAATAGTGGCTCGTTAGGGTGCAAATGACTGTGGGAAAGTAGGTGTTTAAGAACAAACTGATTCTGAAAGACTGGCTCAGAAGGAGAGAAGGGAATAAAAGACTGACAGTGTGAGGTGGAGTTGGAGGGCAGGTGGCAGAAGGTGAGAGAACATTCTAGTATTCTCCATCTGTTTCTAGCATGCGGTAAATACTTGGTATTTTTTGAAGGAATGAGTGAGTGATTCTTCAGCATGAAGAATGTGCCAGAAGAGAGAAAGTCAAATAACAGAGAGAGGAGTGGTTACTAGTACAGCAGGAGTCCTAAGGAATGAAGGACCCAATCCAAGGCAGGGTGGAGGGAAAGAATCAAAGCAAGCAAAAGGTGCATACTCTGGGGAAATGGACACTCTGAGGTCATTCTCTCCAGATGACGAAGCACAGGAGAAAACAAGAGGTTGGAGGCTGACAAGTTAAAAGGAAAGTTAGATGTGAAATGTAGGGAAGGTTAAGAAAGCACAGAATCCCTGAACTAGGCAGGCTAGTGCTACAAATTCTAAAGATGACACCGTGTTAAGTAAATCCATAGGTAAAACCGGAGTGCGGAATGATTCAACTTCTTAGGAGTATAATTTCCATATATTGTCACCTTGGAAATATATCAATTGCTGTAATTCTCCGGTTACCTTGTGTTTTTTTTATTCTTTCCATTAAAACAAGTAATCAAAAAGTCAAATTACAATACTGTGTAAATGTCAGAGTCATTAAAGACGCATTCCAGTTTATTGTAGCTCAATCACTGCCTGTCAATGGTGCTATTTTTTTCCCACTTCCCACTAAATTTGCATTATTACCTCCTGGGGTCCAGAAATCAGAGGCAACGTTGACAGTCCTGAACCTGTGTGGTGTCTTATGCATCTTTTATGTTCTGCATTTTGAACCCCGTGCCACTGTTGCCAGTATCCGCTTTGCTAAGTTCCTTCTGGGTCTAGAGATGGACTATGGGCTCCCATTCTGCTCCTGCTTCTGACATGCCTCCAGCCGGTCACCATGCAGTCACTCTCGCTTTTTCTTGGGGTCTTCACACAAATGAAGCACACTGCTGCTCCCCTGCTATGTCTCCACAGCATCCCCGTAAAAAGGAATCCATAGCAAGTCCACACACTCCAGTTGCTCAGAAGCTGAATTCTCAGTTTAGCTTAGGAGCTTCTCCTGCCGCATTGTTTTCTGGCCTCAGCCACCCATTTCTCAAATGAAATAAAATATAGGTGTCTGGTGTTCCATATCTTGTTTTGCATATCTAGTGTATCTTCTCTGATGCTTTTAAAGGATTTTATTATTCTGACAGGTTAATGGCCATGAACTATCTTTTATATTAAGGAGAAGAATGTGGAAGCCACAATAGAAAATGAGGTGATGGTTATAAACAAATGATCAAACAAAAGACAAACCAACTCAGATTTCTTATTATAGATGGTTGAGAAATGAAATTTCAGTGGAAGACTATAGTCATTGAACATTGGAAAATTATATACATGACTACGAAGTGAGGGTCACAGTGGAATTTGACACTAGGAAAATGCCAAAAGGAAGGCCACTCCACAGATACCATAGCATCTTTAACATTTAAAAGCTCAGCCATACCGAGTGCTACAAAGATGCAGGATTGAAGAAACCCTTCACATTGTAGAATGGAACGTGGCACACCACTGGTGAACAGTGTGTAAGCTCACCAGCCCGATGAACCAGCTGTTCTTCTCCCTCTCATGAGGTCTGAAACCATAAATATGAACAAATCATTGGCCCAAATTCTTATATCATTTCCATTTTTGAAACTCAAAAGCTGAAAGCAAGTTGAGCATCCATCAGCATGAATATAGACATACATAAATTGTTACAAATATGTATTATAGAATACTACTTCACCACAAAAACTAGCCAACTATTAATATAACACAAATGAATGGATATAGAAATAACAAATGATATAGGTTAGACAAACTGAAGTACATTTTATTAAATTATATGAAAAATGCAAACCCATCTATAGTCACTAAAGTATATGAGTGCTCTGGGTGTCAAGCTATGTCAGAAGATGGGTAGGAAGGTGGAACCACAAAAACTCACAAGAAAACTTTTAGAGGGATAAATAACTCTCACTTTCTTGAAAGGTAATGTATTCCTTGGGTACATGGATATTTCTAATTTTGTCAGACTATACACTTAAAACACAGGCAAAGTATATGTCAACTAGTCAACTATATCTCACCAAAGCTATTTAAATAGAATAAATGGCATATTTATGTAGAATAAGCATATCATTAAGGGTATTGGTTTTATTAGCTATGAATGCTCGGGGGTGACTTCTAGTTTAAGAGACTGACTAGGACTAACAATGCCACCAAATAAAATAATCCATGTATGGTTGAGAGTTCAAAGTTCCCCACTTAAGTTCAGAATATGTTTAGCATTGAAAGAAAATGCTAAATTGGTATCACTTATTGGATGTGAATTTTCAGAAAAATAAAGGCCCAGGCATGAATATAATATAACACAAATATATGAATATAATATAACACAAATTTGAGTTAATATAACACAAATATAGCACATATATATACATATATAGCTATATATATAGATATATATATGAGTTTACTCTGTTGCTTAAAACTAAGAGGTGAACAAGGGTGAACAAGGGAAGTAACCTTAGAGAATATGAATATCTCCTAAATATTCAAAGAAATATGGAAAGGGCCAGTGAAATGGCTCAGCAGGTAAAGGGAATTGCTGCCAATTCTGACTCCTCAGCTTGGAATCCACACAGTAAAAGAAGAGAATTGACCCCTAAAAGTTGTCCCTGACCTCCTCACATATGTGTGTATGTGCACATGCACAGACGCACATACACATACTAAGTAAATGTAATTAAACTTTTTTAAGGATAAAGGGGAAGAGATTGAAAATTAGAGGTAAGAAAAGCTAGAGGCAAAAGAAAAAATTCCTACAACAAAATAAACACTAGCAGCATCAAACATTTCACTGAAACTATGATAAGGACTCAGGGTGCTCAAGCGCTGAAAGGTGGGTAGAGATGGAATTCCAGAAGGTTTTAAGATTTGAGGACATCAAGTACTGAGATGAAATGAAGTAAGATCCCAGCAATATAGGAGATTGCTTTTCATCAGTGACTGTATCAGTTGCTTTGCATAGATTGTTGTTTGTTTGTAAAACTGCTGTTCTCTTGACATTCAGATGTACCTCACTCACCTTAAGTCTTGAATGGACCCACAGCCACCACTAGAAGTGTGGTCTCCCAAGTGCACTGAATGGAACCAAAGCTGAGAATAATTTAAGTTTCTGTTTTATTTGGGGAAGAAAAGGATTACCAAGGTAGAAACAGTGCATAACAACACAGAGATGATTGTAAAGTTACATGCTAAGTCCCCACTTTGTGTTTTATGTAATAACAACCTCTTTTCCCTACATACTCAAAAATTGATGGCTAAATGCACCAAATCTTGAATTTTTGTGGGGGTAGCTACTTTCATATTCTATAAATAAAAAATTATCGCAAGCATAGCATTACCTACCAAAAGCTTCTTCACCTCTGGCATTCTTAAGAGCTGCAGGAAAACCCTCATGTCAAGATAGTAAAACTATGCCAGCCTACATCTTTATCAGAGTTAGCTCTGGGACTGGTGAGTTCCATATGAATTATGTTGATGCTCTTTGATTCTTAGATTGGCTTCTAAAACTGCATATACCCTCTCACAGATACAGAGAAAAAGTACATCCAATCATTGGCTTGTTAGTGACAGAGGCAGAATCACATTTCATGAACACCATTAAAATAGCCCCCAAGTCTGCAGAAAAAGACAAGTTTCATGTTCCAGTGAACAGTGCTGCATAAAGCCTTCTTTGTGATCTGCATTTAAAAAAAAAAGGGAACATGTATAGACATCTTAAAAACAATTCCATAATCTGTTTTCTTTAGCTGCCAGACTGATCTAAGAGGTGTGTGTATATAGAGCTAATTATAAGTTTAAAGATAACTAAATATATTAAAGTAATTAAATTTTTGAATATTGACTTGTTAAATATATCTTAATGGGACAGTCATTCCCTTATGATGGTTTATCTAGTTTGGTTTGGTAATGGACTTTTGTTATGTATGGTGGTACAAGCACATAATCCAGGCCACTCAGGAGGCAGAGGCAGGTAGATTGCTTGGAGTCCAAGGCCAGTCTGGTCTGAATAGCAAGTTCCAGGTCAGTCAGAGCTATACATTGAGAGCCTGTTTCCATGATAGATAGATAGATAGATAGATAGATAGATAGATAGATAGATAGATAGATAGACAGACAGACAAATAAATGAGTTTGAGGTTTGAGGTGTTAATAGGTTTGGGGGTATCTGATTTGGGTCATTTTTATGTGAGGATTGTATTTGAATTTATTGAAGATTTTGATTAGCACTGTAGACTTCAATGGAATTTTGTAATTTGCTATTTTTTCCAAAGAATTGCAAGTCTAAACGATGATGACTGGAGAGACTATAATAACTTTGGATGTTCGAATAGATTTGAGTAGTACCTCACCTGTACCCCTCTATTGGTGCACTGAAGTATATACACATCAGCATACTGAAAGATCTGGGTGGCCAAGCTTTGGGATATATGTTTACTACTGTTTGATGCAGTGTATGTCATGTGTATCTGAACTAGGGACATCCAAGAAACTAACATTCCAAACAGGGAACATTTAGAGAGTCCCTTCTGACTAATTGGTTCAAATTCCAATTTTCAAATCTACACTACTTCAGATCCTCCACCAGGCAAAGATGCAGAAGCAAATTTGTCACGTAAATGAGCTGATGTCTCAATATATATCAAGGACCCACAACATATGACATACTTGAAAGTTAGATCTAAGCTAAGTGTATAGCATGCCCAGGAAGCATGTCACTCAAGAGGATCCTAACTTGACCCTTAAGAAATGAGTGAGGAAACCTGGTATATAAGAATTCCCATTTGTTTTCTAAACAATGCAGTCTCAGCAGAGATGTGAGTTCTTTCCTCTTCCTTCTCTCTGTCTACATTCTAGTCCTTTCCACATTAGAAAATCCTTTGAGATCTATGAGAAAAGCAGTAAGAAATAAGGACAGTACATCACTCACAATACATCCTCCCAGCCTTAAATATGTTTTACATGAGATGAGGGTCTCACCGACTTATGGAGCCAAACATCCACATTCTCCACTTGCATGTGCTATGACTTAATACAAGAAAGTACACTTTGCCAATGAACAGAAATGTCAGTAGTTCTTATGAGGCTGAAATTTACAGGAAGAGGCTAAGAGTTGAAACATTCCTGATTATCAATTCTAGTTAGATAGTCCTAAGAACACAATATTAATTTTCCTTCATATGAGACACCATGTCAAGTGGTTTGTTGATAGCCATCTAAACTGCTTTCTTCTGTCTCCACTGATTTGCCTTCATTGTGCAGAGGCCATTATTTTCAGCTCTGGTATGAATGTTGCATTTATGCTATTGTTGATTATATATATACTTATATATATACAAGCAAGAGAGAGAGAGAGAGAGAACACTAAGTCTACTCAAAATTTAGACTGAATGTGTCTCCAACTGTCAGCAAGAACATAGCTATGTGGAAAAAAACAATGGAAACTTGAAATCTGCAGGAAAATGGATGGAACTAGAAGAAACCATTCTGAGCGAGGTAACCCAATCACAAAAAGACTAACATGACATGTACTCACTCATATGTGGATTTTAGACAAATAGTAAAGGATTATCAGCCTAAAATCCACACTGCCTGAGAAACTAGTAAACAAGGAGGACCCTAAAAAAGACAAACATTGTCCCCTGGAAAAGGGGAAAGGGTCACGATGCCCTGAACAAATTGAGAGCATGGGAAGAAGGGGGAGGGAGCTACGAGAATGAGAAGGGAAGAAGAGGAAGGATGCAGAGGTCATGAGGGAGCAGAAAGGTTGAGTCAGGTGAAGAACAGAAGAAAGGGTATGTGATAGGTAGGGTGGTGGTAGGGGGGGAAGGGAGGGAGAAGGGAACTGGGATTGTCATGTAAGTCAATCTTGTTTCTAATTCAAATACAAAATGATTTTTAAAAAAGGGTAAGGGGCACGCACATGGGAGCCCTTCTTCCTTTTCATCATTGGCTTGCTCTATTTACTCCATGCCCTGCCGGCTGGCTAGGTTGCTCTGTAAGTAAGGTATTTCCCTAATAAATACCCTAATATCTTTAACAAAAAAAAACATAGCTATGGTGGACCTTGTGCTAATTAAATAGAAATTTCCTATCTCCGTTATAGCCAACATATCGATTGTAGACATTGATACGAACCAGGAGGAGAATGTAGCCACTTCGTCTTCTGGAAACAACTTTGGCCTTGACTTGAAAGCAGATGACAAAATATATTTTGGTGGCCTGCCAACTCTGAGGAACTTGAGGTAATCTAGTGTATATTTAAAGTGGAAGTTTTAATTAAATGGCCATTGTGTCACTAGAGTTGTGAAGTTTAATTACAATAGCAATGTCATATGACCTTTAGCTATAGAAAGAACTAATCAAAAAAATCATGTTGCATATTAAGAACAACACAAGGATTTGGAAACTGGGGATTAATTTGACATCTTTGTTGAAGAGATAAATTGAAATTGCTATTTCTCTTATATACACCTGCTGAAAAGAATTAAGAAAGTAATTAAAGGTGGAAGCCGAAGTTGAATGTGAGTCTTGTAATTGCTGCTCTCTGTGCACAGTCGCCAGAGAGAATGGCATTCTGACATTGTGCAGGCTTCTGAAAATTAGTCAGTTCTCAGGATGCTGTGAGTATAATCTATGTTATTGCTAAGCATTAGCATCATAATAGCATAGTGGAGCTTTCCCACGTATCCAATACTAAACGACATTTGTTATTCACATGTCTGTTCCAATATAATTTAGAGATTTCTCATGCGCTCTGTAGTGAGCAGGACAGAAAGACATCAGTAGTTCATAGTTCAGTTAGTTCAGAAACAGGAACTAAAATGTCAGAAAGTAGTCCATGCGGTATTTAATTGATTTATTGACTAATATAAAACATGGGAAACAAATCCCATAGAGTACATAGTACATACTATATGTTAAATGAATATGACTAAAATGGAATGAATTTACCTGGCTAATCTGTGAGTACTTAGGACACTTTCAGATTATCATGTTTTAAGGTTTTTCAGATTTGGTTTTTGGCTTTTTGTTGGTGGCTTATAAAGGTTATGAAAGTTCTATAAAAATGTTTCTACTCAATAGAAATACTACATCTGGAAAATCCTGAGAATGCTATTATTGGAAAGCCCGGGGCGAGGGTGGCCGTTACCCCCTATTTCCCATAAACAGGTCCCTGAACAGAGGAACCCTGATCTCCTTTTATATGTTTCATATCAACTGAAGTTGTTGTTTTTCTAAAATCTACTCCTAGGCCAGGCAATTGTATAATTGACAATCTTTTATAGGGTATGTTACAGGTCATGTATGCACATTCACAGGCACATATCATGTATACATATTTATGTTTATATACATCACTATATTTATTTGCTAGTAATATAATTCTGAAGTATCAAGTCATAAAAGTCACTATACAGCATAATGATTTGAATAGTGATGTAGTTATCACTTAATAGTTTCTTTTCTAAACAAGCATTTGACACATGATTTCTGAATACCTACTGTGTGCTAGGCAGCATACCAAACACAGGTTATCCAGTATTTATTTAAACCCAAGATTTATCTTGGAAAATCACTAACTATATTCAGAATGAGTTAAATGTAGTGCAATAAGACTACTTAAAAATATCTTACTTAGTCTAGTGATGATTTTTATTATCAGAATGTGAGTTCTGGAAACACCCACAAAAGCATCATGAATTAACTTCATTGAGAATGGTTTAGTATCTTGGGTGTATTTGGGAAACTATTTATGTTCTGAATCTTTATCACTGCAATTTTATTTTCTCCATTCAGCAATTTAAATTGCAATGCTACTGTAGCATGGCCTGCTGTTCCAAAATTATCTACGTGCATATTTGTGATTGACAAAGTATTCATGCATACACCTGTTATATTGTGCAGTCAGAACTTCTGTATGATGATGTTGTAAACACAATTTATTTTCCCATATAGTGTTAAGCTTGAGCTTCTCGAGAGTCAGTATTTGTAAGCTACTCATAAATACCATGCTGGTGCACTTTCTCATATATCATGTCAATAAAAATAAGAACATTGAATTCCTATTCCAAAATAAAAATGTCTAGGAGGTAATGTTTGGGGAGTGGCCATCTCTGAATTCTGGTTTCACTTCCATCAAGGACATTGGTCTATTCTTTGTCCTTTCCTCTTTAAATGTTCCTTTCTATGAGATGGGTTTTTAACAAGATTTATTATTAAAATTTGTTGTTTTGTTAAATGAAAATGCAATTATAAGTAATTTTTTTTCTTTTCCCTTTGGCTTAGTATGAAAGCAAGGTAAAATTTAAATTTATGCATGCCTTCTTCAAGTGCATGGCTGGGGAAATGTGGCTTTTTGGTGACAGCAGCATTGTAGAAGCAGAGCAACACCAATGCAATTGCTTCCACAGTAGGTTTCATGAGCAAATAATGTGTGATGCAAGAGTCCTCATGCTTCCCAGCACTTACAAAGAGGCTGCGGCTTGCCCACCATCAGGTTACCTCTATTGTTACACCAGCCCTAAGGGAATTTCACTGCTTACTTGTTCAAACACTTGGCACAGCACCTCCTGATGGCCAGCAGGACATATGCAAAGGGCATCTGGTCAGTCAAGTTTGTGGGCATAGTCTAATTCTACAGAACCATGTTAGAACCATGGCTTCTAAAGCAGAACCTTAGACGCTGGCCTCCCTAGCACTGTGCTGTTTGCTCAGCAAGCCACCTGTGTTACCGAATGCTCAGCACTGCTTTCTTGCTTTTTGCAGGCCTGCAAGTACGCATTTACATGGCCACTGCACCTCTTGTGTCTTGTCAAAGCTGCTTGTTTATTGCCATATATAAAATTATCTATGTAGCCAAATAAGAAAAACCTCTGCAGACATTATATTTCAAACAAATATTTTAGTTAAGTGTGGAGAGATGTAAAAACAGTCTCTCCATAGCTTTTTGCAGCCTTTGTATTCTTCCCTGCAGGCAGATACTAGTAAGAATTAGCAGTCTTGTAAGTGGCTGATCAAATCCTCAAGAGGTGGATGGATGGCTGACCCTGGCCAAAGCCAAAGGTGTTTTGGCATATCAGAGCCTATTTCTGACAGATTTCTGAACAGGAGATAATAAAGCTGAAGTGATCCAGGAAATGTTTAAAGCCAAGACCAGATTTTAATATCACAGACTAGAAAACATACAAGGTGAGAAACATAAAAACAAGTCATTTTTTCATCACGTCATCCTGAGACTAGTCATGCCCTGTTTGCAGAGGTGGGTAAAAGGCAAAGACTGAACATGCAGTAGAAATACAGATAAATAAAACTCCAGGGTAGCACTGCTTAGCCTTCTAATTTTTGTGCATGCATGGTGGGCCTCAGGAAAGAGACCTGTGGTCACCATAGGAAAGCAAATCACTATACCATGACTCATCCCTAAGACTTTAATAGTGTTGAACTTGCCGAATCAGTACACTTTGAAAAGGATCTCTGCATTTCCATGAAACAATAAACTTGTTGGAGTGACTCACTTTATTGACAAAACTCCCCCAACCCCGCCAAATTGTGATCGATCTATCCTCCTCTAAAGCACAATTTGGAAGCAAGTGAGTACCACTGCAAATGAAATCCGCCATCCTCTTCACTTTGTACATGGTGATAAGTAAGATCCCTTCCCCCCAGCTGGCAGTGCTCTTCATAATCACTGACTGAAGGAACAGAAGGAAGAGACCTTGGGAACCAGAGAAAATGATCAAAGGAAATAAAGAAGTTCCAGAGAGACGGGGGTGGGAGTGGAAACGAGAACAAATACTTGACAAGAAATAAATCACCTGGTACAGACTGCCAGGGTCTAATTTGCTTTCCCACCTGTTTTTCCTCATGCCATGTGTCTTTTATAAAGATGAAAACGAGAAACTTGGCATCAAGGGACGATGAGAGGAGAATTAATCATTAGCCTATCAAGTACAATATTGGTGTCGATTGGACACTTTCCAGATGTTCATCAACACTACATAATGAAAAATTACAATTTTTACCCTTATATTTTGATACTGCTCAGTGTAGTAGCTACTAACTAGCCACTGTGAGCATTTATCTTTAGCACACACACACACACACACACACACACACACACACACACACACACACACACACTCAACTCCCCCTTGGTACACTGCAAGTCCCAGTAGTCACAGATGCCTGGGAACCAGTTAACTACTGAAGTGGACAGCGTAGAACAGAGTATGTCCACTATCAGAGAAAGTTCTGCTGTCACAGACTCAAGCGATGTCCTCACCGTGCATGCCTTGTCAGTAGGTGTGGATTGTGCATTTAGATGTGCTGTACTCTGCGGCACATCCAGACTTTGTTCATTTAAAACATAAGCACTACTGTCATTGTCACCATGCCTACTTACACATACAAATATGGGATCCTCAAGAAATCAGATCACTTGGTCAGTATCAAATAGTGAATCAGAACAGCATGTCAGTGTCCAAGGCAAGGAATTAATTTCTAATCTATTAGCATCCTTGCTTTGTCATCAGGTGTAGTGAGCAGAAAGCAAGCATTTAAGTGTGGTTTGGGTGTAGAAGACATGAGCCAAATTAGAACTGACTATTTTGCATTAGATTGCATTTTTTGTTATGCCACATGCACACACATACACATACACACACATGAACATGTACACATATACACACTCACACACATGCACACACATATACACACTCATACACATGTACACACATATACACTCTCACACACACACATTCTTACATATGCACACACATACACAGGCACACACACACACATATGCACTTCTCTCTAGTTCAGGAATATTTCAAATAAACATTTCCAAATATTTTTCCTAAACTATGAACAAGATTTTAAAGAGCTTTTCATAAATAATTGAATTATTCTGCCCACACAATTATCTGCTCTTTAGTGGAAACAAGAAGCACTTATTTCATTATGTGCATGAAGCATTAATAAGTCAGTTGATTTCTAGGCCTCGTATTGAAATGCTGTGAGCACAGCTTCTCTTAGAGAGAAAATGATATCAGAATTCTGTGTACAGAGTGATGTCAACATCCACTCAACCCAACTATCACACAATGAAAAGCACAGCTTGTGGAGTGCAAGTGTGTACATATGCCCTGTGTTAGACATACACCTGCTTGTGTGTGTGTGTGTGTGTGTGTGTGTGTGTGTGTGTGTGTGTGTGCGTGTGCATGGCTTCCTTCCAGTGCAAAAAAACTAAATGCCCATCAGTCTAATGGTATTGCTTTTGTTGTCCATTTGACTATTCAATAGGCCAGAAGTAAATGTGAAGAAATATTCCGGCTGCCTCAAAGACATTGAAATTTCAAGGACTCCGTACAATATACTCAGTAGCCCCAATTATGTTGGTGTTACCAAAGGCTGTTCACTGGAGGTTGGTTCATTTCTAAAGGTTCTATAACATATTCATATCATACTTCATTTACTTACCATGAGTGCTTTTGCTAGCATTGTTCCTTTGTCAATATGCTTTAGTTTTGTACTAATCTCTTCTTAGTTATGCATAGATAACATAGTAAAACAGAAGCATACTATAAATCACTGCAATGGAAATAGTACTATGAAGAGACAAAACTGTGCTCCATTTTCCAAATTGCATTGTAATTGAATATATAGCACATATCTTTAATATGAATAGCAATTCTGATTGGTCCTATCTTCCATTTCAATAACACTTCTTCTCATTTTTGTCATCTTTCCTAAATTTGGTTCCATTTGTACATTATACAGCTTGATTACCTTTCCTAAAATATGTTAGTAGTTTACACAGACAGTAACACCACCCACCATGTCACCAATGTGCAGCATCTTGTCCACAGTCTTGAAGCTGTGTGTCATATCGTGCCCAACTCTGCAAAAACTCATGTGATATGAATTACAATCTCTCATATCTCAGAATCTCTTCTTTGATGCTACTGCAGTCTGGGGATGAATGCTTGGTAGTGACTCTTCAGTTTTGTCCAGTCAATGTGAGAAAGACCCAAAGCATTACTTTCCCTTTAAAATATCTATAACACAGTGAAAGATTACCATAAATTAGTCATAATAATTTTATGGAAATTCTATAGTGATGAGATTTTAAAATAAGAAGATGTTGAATCTATCAAACACAAATTTTTAATTACCCACTCAGATGCAACTGTTTGTTTTGGCTGCTTTCTCCAATGCAAATCATTTTTAATCACTCCAGTGGAGTTCAATGAAATGAAGCCAGGGCAGGGAAATAGAATAGTGGATTTGCCTTCTGAGCTGTGAGATTTCAAGACTGTGACAGACCTGTCTGGGTCTTCATTGTTCAAAGCTGCAGGCTCTTTGTGAAGTGACCGTAGACTCCCACTCCAAGCTTAAGGAGAAATACAGAAAGAATTAATGCTCTAAGGGTCCACACAGTCTTCCTAAAGAAAAACTTACAGAGAGTTAAAATCTTCAAAGTCTAACTCTCATCTGCACTCAAAAGATATATACATGGGAATGGAAAGCTGTCCAGATCAATGAACTGAACAGCATGTATGCACAATGTAAAGGCATCCTGTGTAATGTAAGAATGCCTATGTAAAGGCATTCCAGATTAGGGAAATATTTGGCTGAAATAAGAAGCAGGAATTTGGTATGGCTGAATATTGAAAAGTCTGCATAGTAGATTCATCTGAACCATCTAAAATTGTGAAATTGAAAATCAGAGTAGAAAGTAGATTATACATTTCACCAACTCCTATACTATTTTACTGGACTTGAAAGCCTGTGCAGGGGTGCAGGAGTTAGGGGTAGCCCACATGAAAGGTTTTTTTTGCCTTTCCTCCATTAAAAACACAAGACTTTTTAAAAATGAATATTTTAGGAACCTTCAAAAATGCAATGGCATGATCTTGCTAAAATAAATGCCAGCACTTTTAGATGGTAGAATTCCTCCAACTTTCAAAAATTAAGATAAACTGGGTGTGATGGCATACATCTTTAATCCCAGCACTCGGGAGGCAGAAGCAGGCTGGTCTCTGTGAGTTCAAGGCTAGCCAGAGTTCCAAGACAGCTAGTTACACTGAGAAAACCTGTCTCAAAAAAAAAGCCAAAGCAAGAAAGTGATGATAAACTATATTTACTGGCAGAAAAACTTACATATTTGAAAAGAGATGTTGTGGTAATGGAGAGATAGCTCTGTGGTTAAGGACCTGCCTGTGGTTCCCACAGCATATGGCTCACAACTGCCTCTAACTTCATCTTAAGGTAGATCCAAAGTCCTCTTCTGGCCTCTGTGGACACTGCATCAATGTGCACCCTAGACACACACACACACACACACACACACACACACACACACACACACACTCACACACTCACATAATTCAGAAACAAAATAAAATCTTGAAAAATGTAAAGAGTTGATTCAGTTCAAATATAAAAAGAATGAAGAGGACAAGATTGTGAAAGATAAAGTGAATGAACTTGAGTTCTAGAAAGTTACATGCTTTCTGCTTGCCTTTGAGAAGTGGGTCACTTTCTCTCTGTACTCTGGGTAGTCTCTGAAACATAAGTATACAAATTTTATGGTTGGCAACAAAACATTTGTATTATTTTGAAAAAACAGACATGAAATATTGAATTGATTTATTTTAATAACTAGTTTATATCTCTAGAAATTATTCTAGAGAATATTTCCAATCTTGATATTAACGAGCACTTTTCCATGGGCTTATCATGAGGAAGAATGTAGATATAAGTCATGGTTACACACAGATTTAAACATAAAATAATAGTTGGTGCTACATAGCCAAGAGATTTAAGACAGACAGAAAGGCAAATTTATACCAAAAGAAAATGTTGTCTACCAATACTCTTCCACATTTTATGTCAAGAATTACATGTTTAAAACAAAAGTCATACTTTTTAAATTTTAAACTGAATTGTTCAGAAGATTAATTGCATTTGGAACATTATTTCTTCAGTTGCTCTTAATGTGACTATAGGTTCCATGCTCCCTAAATTTACTATTTTGCGTCCATGTGGAATATGTTGAGGAAAGAGGTGTGTAGAGAATTTAACCCCTCATCTCTAATGCTTTCTCTGGTTTTTTCCCCCACAGAATGTTTACACAGTTAGCTTCCCCAAGCCTGGTTTTGTGGAGCTCGCCCCAGTGCCCATTGATGTCGGAACAGAGATCAATCTATCCTTCAGCACGAAGAATGAGTCTGGACTCATTCTCTTGGGGAGTGGTGGGGCACCAACCCCACCCAGGAGAAAACGGAGGCAAACTGGACAGGTACCATCACAGCTCCTTCATAAGACATTTCCCCCTCTTTTAAATAGTACCCTTAGGATGTGGGGAGATGCTCATTTGAGATACTTGGTTGGTGAAGTGCCTGCCTTCAATAACACCATTAAATGGGTTTTGTAGTTCAGAGTAGAGTCACTCATTTTGACTATCATCTTGGTTAACCAGGGCTGGTCATTCTGAGTGAAAACATTCATAGCTAATACCAAGTCAGGTATGATCAAACAAGTAAACAAACTATTGTACAAATACATCTTTAGATATGAAAACACCTTTACAAATGAGATGGTGTCATCCTTATTAGGTATGTGTTTGTGTGTGTGTGTGTGTGTGTGTGTGTGTGTGTGTGTGTGTGTGTGTGTACCGAGGGGCATGTGTGTGTGCACAGGTGCATGTCATGTGCGTGCATGTGAGACAGAGTCTCACAATGGCCTATAACTCACCAAGTAGGTTAGACTGTGTGGCCAGTAAGCCCCAGAAACCTGCCTGTTTCTACCTTTGCAGTGCTAGAATTACAGACATTTGCCACTTCACCTGGATTTTGTTTAAATGTAGGAACTAGGGATTGAACAGAAGTCCACATGCTTGCAAAGCAAATAATTTGCAACTAAGATATCTCCCGGGCCTTGATTGGAGGTCTTCTAAATTGGGAGATTTTAATACTGAGTAATTACTAGTAGACAATAAATCTTAATTTCTTTATATAAAACATAATTAAGCCTATAACAAGAGATTGGTTAAGAGGAGCAGGCACTCTATAACCTTGAGGATCTCAAGAATTCATGGAGAGGCTTGTGAGGTGGTCCAGTGGGCTAAGGCCTTGCTGTCTGATGCATTGCCTGAATTTGATTCCTAAGGCTCATGTGATGGTTGTGTGCCCCCACACGTCCACAAACACATTCACAAAACCAGTAAATACATAAATAGAATCCTTTTTTTTTTTTTTTTTTTTTGGTTTTTCGAGACAGGGTTTCTCTGTGTAGCTTTGGAGCCTATCCTGGCACTCGCTCTGGAGACCAGGCTGGCCTCAAACTCACAGAAATCTGCCTGCCTCTGCCTCCCGAGTGCTGGGATTAAAGGCGTTGTGCGCCACCAAAGCCCAGCCATAAATAGAATTCTTAAGGAATGCCATTCTAATCTAATATTTGAAAAATTAAAAATCATAAAATTGTCATAACAGATTTTTAAAAAGCATTAGGTAAAATTTAACAACATTCATGATTTTAGAAAACAGTGAACTAAGAGGAAGAAACATACTTTCTGTAAAAAGATGATGATTAGTTGTCTTGGTACAAGAGCATCACAGACTTGTGATGTGCTATAAAATCAGGATCTAGGGAAAGAAGGCTGCCCCAACAAAAGAACAAGTAGCTAGATAAAAGGTACTGTGTGCTTTAAAAGCAAACAACAAGCCAGGGGTTGGTGGCTCATGCTTTTAATGCCAGCACTTGGGAGGCAGAGGCAGGCCCACCTGGTCTACAGAGTAAGATCCAGGACAGCCTTCAAAACAATACAGAGAAATCCTGTCTCAAAAAACAAAACAAAACAAAACAAAAACCAAGTTAGACATAAATGAGAAAACTGTAAAGTTTTATTGAAAGCTATTAAATTCATCCTCAATGAATATACACATTCGTCTTGTTGGTAGAGAAAAACTCATTATCAAAATTATACCAGTCCTCGATAATATGACACACAAATTTAATTTCAGTACGGAATACCATCTTGTCTTTCTTGCGAATCATACCATGTTATTTTTTTAATTTATAGAAAAAAGTAAAAATCCACCAAAACTCCTAAAATGGAAGAATATGGTAGGATGGGGAAGTGTAGCAGATATTGCTCCTCGTAAGTCAGAGACTTAGACTGTAGTAATGTTTTCATTCCTGAGAAATTCTCTCCTGATAATACAGAATAGAGAAGATGGATATGGCATCTACCCATAGGTGGCATCTCAGATCATGAAGAAAACAGTAGGCATTCCCTGAATGATTCCAGGGCCGTTGGTTTCTATACCAGAAAGAAAAAAACAATTTCTACTTTGTTTCAAACTGAAAAGTAAGTTCCCAGAAAAATTAAAAGTGTAAATATGGAAAGAAAACTAAGTTTAAAACTTTTAGCAGGAAATGACTCAGCATGGTGGCACACACCCTTAATTCTAGCACTCAGAAGGCAGAAGCAGGCAGATCTCTGTGAGTTTGGAGACAGCTTGGTCTGTATGAGTTTCAAGACAGTCACAGATACATAGAAAGAACACGCCTCTCTCTCTGCTCTCTCTCACTCACTTGCTCTCTACAAATACACATATACATATATATTATATAGAAAGGTAGATATGATAGATTACACAGATCTAAATCAATGAAAGTTATATGGATAGATGATCAATAGATAGGTAGATGATACATAGAATATAGAGAGATAGATCGACAAATAGATAGATAGATAGATAGATAGATAGATAGATAGATAGATAGATAGGTACTTTTGATATTTCTGATCTCCTGGAAGAGATTTAGTAAGAAAATCAAGAGTATAAGTACAACCACATTAATATTAAAACTCTCCATTCATCAAAAAGCACAAAATGTAAGCATCTGCCTGAAAAGGTATTGTTAATGTAACCTTCAGAAAACCTAAGTAACCACAATTGAAAGCAACTTTCAAAAACCAAGATGCAGCAGAAACATGTACAATAATGAACAGATCTGAATAGGCATTTCACAGAACAGAAACCATGGTGAATACTAAAATATTTTTAAAACATTCAGCTTTGAGGTAAGAGAGAAATGTATTTTTAATCCACACTAGATTTTATATCCACCGGAATGATGGAACATTATGTAGCATGATAAAGTCAAGGGCTGGCAAGGCCTTTGTTAAAGGTAGTTCTTATTGCTGTAGACAGAGGAAATTGAAACACAGGCTCTGGTGGCGGTTGTGAATCCATTCTTTAAGGAGAACCACATGTGGACTCTACCCCATGCAGGGACCTGAACGCTGGCATGGGTGCCCAATGAGACAAGCACAAAAAAACAGCCCAAAGGAACAGTTCTTATTTATAGCAGATAAGTGAAAAGGGACCCAAGTATTTGTCAGCTGGAGAAGAGACCAGTAAGGTAGCATTTTGGCTTAATGGTATAGAAAGCAGGAATAGCAAGGAATGAATAACAGCTTAACAAGACAGCAGGGATGAGTGAGAACCAAGTAGCCGTGAAGGCACGGGGCAGCCTGTGCTATCACTTGCATAGGTTTCTGTACGAAGCATTGAGTGTATTGTTTACAAATGCATATGTATATCTTCAAAAATAGATTTTAAAACCCTGGGATAATAAATCCCGTAATAGTGGAACCTCTGAGATGGGGAAGCAGGAAGATGGGATCAGTAAGAAGCTCCATGGATATAAAATGGTATCTCCTTAAATTGCCTGGTAGATTATAGCTGATTTGACTACAGAGCATAAACGAGTCTTCAGCATTTACATAAATGCATTTATATTGTGAGGACCACATCAGTCATAATGAAGCATTCTCAGGGGGCTGAGATGGCCCAAGCATTAACAATGACTACTGTTCATGCAGAAGACCCAAATGGATGGCTCGTAACCACTTGTAACTCCTGTCCCAGATGATTTGATGCCTGCTTCTGGCTTAGACAGGCTCCTGAACTGACATACACATACTTATGCATATATATAATTAAATTTTTAAGTATTTTTAAAGTATTTTATTTTTAAATTTTTAAAGTATTTTAAATGTTTTTGATACATAGAGGAAGAAAAGTAATATTTAACTCTTCACTGTGAGTAATAATCACTAAATAGATATAAAAAGGAGTTCTACCAAATCTTCATCTTCTAATCCTGAAAAAATAAAAATCTTTTCTAACTTTTGCAAATGTTACTCATATTATATTGAGGACCAAACCAAACATTTTGAAGCTTTCACCACATCTCCTCGGCCACTGTCAATAATTAAACACCTGAAAAAAAATTAAACACCTGTCAGCTCCAAATTTCTTAGCACTAAATAAATGGATTAAATCATCAGATTTCAGGCAAATTCTTGAAATAGAATGTGTTCCTATTAAGACAATTAACACAAGAAGATAATAAGTACCAAAATGAAAATTTTAATGCCCCAAACAGTTAATGATAATGAATATCTAGCTTTTAAAGTCATGTAATATTCGTTATCTTAAAAGGGAAACAGTGTTAAATTGTTCAAATGTGCTTGAATCAGGGCTGCCTAAATGGCTATATTTTATTTGTGAAAGCTAACAGTTGAAATATCCAGAAGGTTATTTTTGATTGTGTATGCCCTCAATGTGTTTTCAATATCAAACAATCAGTTAAAACAGTTTTTGATTAAGTATTTTATGGTGGTTCCATTGAAGGATGATGAGGGGTAATCTTCTGAGCATTGTGTACTGGACACATAGCTGCATAAATAATCTAGTGAATTATTGAAGGGATGGTAATACCAGTGGAAACCTTATTAACCACCATCGGTTACACATGGAACACAGAATGGTCACAGTGCAGCAGCTGCCTGGTACCACACAGGAGAGGGAGTGCATATAACATCAGCTTTGGGTACAAGGATTGCACCCAAGCTCCCTGGAGTTCATAATTGGATATCAAAACCATACTGGTTGCCATGGTAACGCTGACAAGAAGAAAACAGGCATGTTTGTGGATAGAAAATTGTCTTCTTTCTTTCTAAATGTGGGAGACAAGTTACATGTTTGTGGCAGTGATCTACTCTGCCAGCTTGGAGATAAATTAAAATCTGAACACTCAAACGCCATGAGGTTGAGTCAGACCTCATTTCTAGAAACTAGCTGCCCACTTGTGAGTATAAAGGAGAATGGTTTTGTTGACACCCTTTGTGTCCTAACAGGTCCTGTAAGTTAGAGGATAGAGGTAAGCAGAGCTGTTATGTTGAGCATTAGAAATTTGTCAGACAACTGATATCAATATATTGACCTGCCCCCCCTTACCCAACAAGCAAAATGGCAACGGATTTTTAAAAAGACATTCCTGCATCCTTATGGACTCTGTTTAAAGTAAATATTGAGAGGCTAGGAAATGCCTTAATGGGTTAGAACCCCTGCTTGGCAAGCATGAGGACCTGAATTCAAATCCCTAGGATCTCTGTGAGTACCTAGATGTGGCTATAAGGCAGCATTGTGGGAGACAGAAACAGGGTTACTGTTGGGGTTCAGTGGATGCCAGACCTTGCCTCCAGGTTCAATGAGAAAGCCCATTCTAAGAGAGTGAAGCAGAATGTTAGAGTGGGATCCAACATCCTCCTTTGGCTTCTCTGTGTTTTGTGAAAGAGTATCAATCACTACAGCTGTCCCAGACATAGACCCTGTTTAATCTTCAATACCCGTTTTTTTTGTTTGTTTGGTTTGGTTTGGTTTTGGTTTGGTTTGTTTGTTTGTTTGTTTGTTTGTTTTGGTTTTTTTGCTGCAGGCCTATTATGCCATATTCCTCAACAAGGGCCGTCTGGAAGTGCATCTTTCCTCGGGGACACGAACAATGAGGAAAATTGTCATCAAACCAGAGCCAAATCTGTTTCATGATGGGAGAGAGCATTCAGTTCACATGGAAAGATCCAGAGGGTAACTAGTAGAGCACCTGTTGTTATTGTATGTAACGTTAAGTCCCTTTGCCGGCACAGCTCTCTGTCTGAACCTCCCTGTGTGGACAGACCACACACTCCAAACTGCAAGGATGCGCACACGTCCTCTTCTTTGCCTCTTGTGTTTGGAAATCTCATTGGCAAGGGCCTGAGGAATTCTATTACCAACTGTTTCCCTCCTGTGTGGTTCTTCTCGCCTCCTTCACACAGTGCATCATCTCCAGCTGAAGATAAAAAAAAATCCCTCCCCCTGCACCTTGCAAGTAGGCTCTTCTCTAATAAGGCAGTCATAGAATAGCTCAGGTCAAGGCAGCAACCAGAGGCTGCTAGTTCACTCAGGTTCTAAACCAGTTACAGCAGCTGCTTAGAAACCTGCCATCGCTATTATGGAGCATGGCAGTAGCTCCAAGACCTACAGAGACTCTTATGGGTATACCTCATCTCTGTCTGTCCCCTAACACAGTCGTGTGTACAGCCCTGTAGTGACTTTCTGCAAAAAGTGGGTCAAAGTAGAAAAGGAGAATGGTGGCCATCTGTAATTATGTGTAGTGGTCACTTCTCTACAAATCTCCAAGGATACCTGTCCTTAGTCCTGAGTATATAAACTGATCTCTCATTTCTGCAGAGTGCTTTGTACTTGCTTTACTGGAAAAGTCATCTATCTGTGTTCTACATTAAAGCACTATGTAACAATTCAGAGAGGTAATTAGTTCGGAGGGACGATGAGAGGAAAAGAAAACAGAAGCCCCGAGACTTGAGGGCTTCAGACCTCCAGATCAACAGTCCATTTAATAAATCGAAGGCAGGGGACTGGAAATTCAATCTTATGAAAACTCAAGACACAGAGAGAGTGGCCGGGGGGGGGGGGGTTGGGCATCGAGGGTATGAATGTGGAATGACGGTCAAAAGAAGCAGTTGCTGTCTATATTGTCTAGTTGTTCTCTTGTATAGCTAACAGCTTAGGTAACTAATGAGATTTCTTATTTTCTAAGTAAATGACAAAGCCCTCACTCTGTTATTGTGATACAGAGCATTTGCTTGTGAGCTGAATTAATACTAAGCATCTGTGTTGTGTCTGGACTGAAAGGTTTGAAAGCCATGGATCAAGAAAAATTAGCAATCAATATTCAGACAACTCACAACTTTTACTGATTTAATAGCCAGGTATCATAGTCAACATGACTGGGAGATGGGGGCAGATTAGATTTTCTCACTTTAATCTTGGGGAATACTTTAGAACACCAATTCCACATGTCTTCTCATCTAGTTTTTAGGCCAAATATTTGCTCAATGTTAATCTTTATCACATGTAAAAAGCATGTTTTATAAGTCATTAAATCTCAAATAATTTCACCAAACAAATGTGGATTTGGGAAATACAGGTGACCAAAATTCACCAAAAATATGTTACTTTTAAGAGAAAGAACTTAGAAATCCCCAAATGTGTCACCATGCTATACTAAGGTGTCCTTTGAACAGGTGTTTCTTCAAGAAGGGCATTTCATTATGCCAACTTCACAGCTGTTGGCCATCAATCCAAATTACATTTGATTAAACTCTGCATATAATACATCCCTGAAAACTGGTCAGTCAGTTAATTAGCGATATAAACAAACAGATTTGCCATTGATTATTAGTTACAAGATGATATATTAGACATATGACTGTGTGATTATCCAATTCTGTGCCAAAACAGGAATCCATTTACGACTGTGTCCTCCTTGGCACCCTAAGGTCAAAACACAGTTATTGTCTACTCTATAAGCAAACACATGGTTAACCAGACATCACTAATGAGCATACAAACATCACTTGGAAACATCATGTTGTTTCATATAGCAATTCTAAGGAATACACTATGTTGAATTCTAGGCCGATTGTCTTTTAATGATTTTACATTGTGTGTGAGAAGTGTATTAGTGTCCTTATGTCACAAAAGAGAAAACATTACATAATTTGCCTAAAATTGCACAGCAGAAACAAAAAGCCAGGTTTAAAACCAATTATAACCAGCCTTAATGTTCTGTCTATGCTTGGTCTACTATTTGTTCTTACCCAATGGGGACTTCAAAGATTTAATATTACTAGGTATTGGGTATGATATGCCATTACTAATTTGGAAATATGCTTTCTCCCAATGCTTTTTATATGCTTAGAGGCCAATCAATTCTTTTTCTAAACTCCAGAATAGTGTGGTAACTGTAGTAGCACTCTTAAATTATTTGGATTTTTTTAGCAAGTCATAAGACAAAAGTTTTCTCCTCTTTTGCTCCTTTCTAGCCCACAACTTGCATTCTTTCCTTTTCTACCTCTTCCTTTTAAAAATATTTAAACTCACCTCAATCATTTTCTTGTCTCACTTCCTGATACTCAGTAACCCTTCCTCCTATGACTGCCTTGATTTTGATCTTTCCCTTGGAGTCTACCCCGTGGACATCAGCTCTAGCAGGACAAAAACTTTGAAACCCTAAGGCCTTAAATAGTGCCTTGGGTGAGTGGGATACAATACTGAGTTGAGTCTGTCTTCTGTGAAAGCATTTGGTACACAGGTACAGAATATGGCTAGAGATCAGAAACTTGGGAGATCTCAGAATTTAGGACTTCCAGAGATCATGATTCAGAGAATCCAAGCATTGTGTTCCATAACATTCAATATATGTCAGCAAAAAGTATAATTTTTCATGTGAATTACAAGTACTCCAATTGTACCTTCCTGCACATACACAGTTGCTGATGACTTGAAAATTATTGCAAATCATTTTGCAAATCATTAAGGAATAGAGCACCAGAAATAAAATAATTATGAGCCTGTGAGAATCAACCACTGATATTATAAAAGGAAATATCAGTTAACTCATCACAACATTAATAGGGCATGTGTGCTTACTATAGTGTTTTATATAAAGTAACCTATGAGGTAAAGGTTATAAATGAGAGGGTAGAAAGATGGCTCAGTGGTTAAGAGCATATACTGCTTTTGAGGACCAAAGTTTGGTTCCCAGTTCCTGTGTCATATGGCTCACAGCCACCTGTTACTCCAGCGCTGGGCATCCAGCACCATCTTCTGAATTCCATAGACTCCTGCACTCATGCTCGCATATAGCTACACAGAGACACATACAATGTACATAATTAAAAAATAAAACAAATCTTTAAAGATAATAAAATTAAAGCAAATTACCACACCAGAATGGATACGTTGTCAATGTCCTTATCTGAAAAGGAACTAAATCAATCATTTATATTTAATGTTTCTTGAATGTAAAATGCAAGAAAAAAATCAACTGTAGTCTTCTAACATTGCCCTTATTATGTACCACTGCCTCGGGGCAATCTCTTAATGAATGTATTCCACTGTTTGAAGTAGGTGTTTTTAATCTCCATTTTATAAATGAATAAAATGAAACTAAGCGTGATTAAATAACTTGCCCAAGGTCATGCTGCTAGGAAGACTACACATTAATACTGAATTCTAATCTGGCCCTCGTAAAGGCTCACTCACATTCCTTCTGCATTACTGTAGAATAAGGCCTGTTGCTGTGTTCCCCAGTGAACAGGACTGGTGGAGAATCTACCTTAGAAAGAGAAGGGCCTCAGAAAGTTACTGTCAATGGACATTCCTTTGGAGTGGATTAAATCCCCAGCTAAGCCCTTGGGAGTGTGGTTCAATGCCATAGAAAAACAGCTTCAGCAAGAGCTGGGGGAAGGCTGGTCTCAGTGAGTCACTCACACCTGGAAACTAGTGGCTATCTCAGTCTCGGAAACCACCAACACTCTGAGCAGCGATATTGAACCTCCTGGTTTTTGCCAATATATTCTTCCAGAAGCTTTTCTTTTAAAACAAAGTTCTCCCTAGTTTCCTTCTGAAACAAAGTCTTGCTTGTGCCTTCAACAGCCTGAACTATGACATTTTGAGCCATGACAAAGTTTATTTTGTTCTATTTTCTTATGTTGTTATTAGTCCAAAAGTGGATCCACTGCTCAGTTCCAAGTTCTAACTTGTCTTAATTTATTATTTCCAGATCCCTTACCTTGATGTCCCTGCCCCTTCCCCTCTCCTATTCCTCCCTCTCTACTTTCCTCCCTCCCTCTCTCTCTTCCCATTGCTCTTTTAACAAAACCAGGTCATATGGCATTTTAAGGCTGAGTTTCCACCTGGGCATTTAGGTCTCATCCTCAGATAAGAAGTAAGTTCTCTGCAGTCCAGTTACAATCCATCCATGATGACAAACAGCATTGCAATTACTGTTGGGACCAAGCTCAAACCCTGCTTGTACAAAGAAAACTAGAAAATGCCTTTGGTTGTTTTCATCATTAGAACTCCGTGTCTTGGTTCTTTGCCCCTGGATCCAAGGATTGTTGTGAATAAGTAGTATGCAGTTCTCAATTAGTAGCATCTGAGTAATCACTCATAAGCAAATTAGGGAAATTAATGAAACAGCCACTGAGGAAAATCACTGCAAGGAACAATTAGCTTGGTGTTCTGGCCTGCCTCTTCTATTCAAAAGCCAGCAGCTACATTCTTTATAAAATGTACTGTAAGTGTTTGCTGTTGATTCCTGCAATCTAAGCTCTCAGGAGGACGGTTTGTCCCCTAGCAAGAAGATAATAGCTAGCACAAACCAAGACATAAAGAGCCAAACAAAATGCAACCCCTTGCTGTGCCAAACTCCCAGATCCTTATCCGATTAGACATTTCTATACAGCCCCACAGCCTCTGTTCTCACAGAATGTGTGTTGGGCTGCAAACCTATGTTGCCACCTGCATCACAGACGTGTGTTGCAGCTGTGTGTTTGCCTAGTTTCAATAAACTTTCAGTACAAGTTAATGAGCAAGGCATGAGACAAAGTCCTAGGAAACAATGGTGTTTTTTAGTTGCTTGATGTAGGGGTTCTAATTATCTAAATCTGGGCTATCTTAAAGGTTATGGGAGATCAGAGTGCCATGGGCATGCCTACAAACTCCTAGCTGTCAACAGGCTGAGGCAGAAAGATCATGAGTTTAAATCCAGCTTAAGATACATAGGTAGACCTCTTTTCAACAATAGTAATAATGACGGCAAAACTGAAAAATAGATTTCTGAGAGCAGAGAATAAGAGGTGGCAGGAAAGATGTTTCTACTGTACTGGATATGGCTTATCTTTATATGTTGTATCAGCATCTTCACTGTTCAAGTTGATGAAGACAGAAGACATACACAAAACCTGACAGTGGAGCAGCCAATCCAAGTGAAAAAGCTCTTCGTCGGGGGTGCCCCTCCAGAATTTCAGCCTTCCCCACTCAGGAATATTCCTGCTTTTGAAGGCTGCGTGTGGAATCTTGTTATTAACTCTGTGTAAGTGACTGTCATTTCTGCTGCCCGTTTGCTTTTAATTTAATATGAGGGTCACTGTAGTATCCATATTGTCTAAAACCACAGTAGGGAAGAGGCCATGGTAGCATTAATGTAGACCCGGATTTCGACCCAGACCATTTCAAGTCAGAATTGGGGACTGATTTAATTGTTAAGGAAGAAGACAATTAAAAATACGAAAACTTTCATTTTGATTGTGTTTGATTAGCCCCATGGACTTTGCCCAGCCTGTAGCCTTCAAAAATGCTGACATTGGCCGATGTACCTATCAGAAGCCCCGGGAAGATGAAGAAGTTCCAACTGAAGTCATTGGCCAGCCTCAGCCACTGCCTACCCCGGCCTTCCCTTCACCTGTGCCCACCCTGACACATGTAAGTTTTCACATAGACACTGCTTTTGAAACTTCTTTTTTGAATCATTTCCAGAACAGTAATTGTTTAAGGTATCTAGTAGACTCTGTCACTGGCACTAGAGGACCAGCAACCTGTCTATAAAAAGCTGGGCTCCTCACACACATCTTCTTTGGGTTGCTTTTATCTTCATATCTTTCCCTTTAAATTTGATGGTCATAAACTGGTTTTCCTTTGAAGAATTGAAAAGAACCAAAGTTTTCAGAATCCAGATTCAAAGTCATTTGTAATACCCATACACAGAGATAATCATGCCAGTGTTCAGTTTCTTTGGATTTTACACGTAAATCTCATATAATTTGGAATCTTAACTTGTAAAACTGGTAACACATAATCACAACTGTCTATAAATATCACATAGATGTATGTCTGCATTTAACATGATTTTCTTTTGTACACACACACACACACACACACACTGGGAGTCACACAAAATATGCTACATTACAAGAGGTGGAATTTCCTTGATGAGATCTTTGGATCCAGTTACTCAGCCATGCCCCAATCCCAGCTCTCAAACCAACCATCAATGTGGAAAATCTGCTTAGCAATCAAGGCCAGGTTTGTAACTTGTGAAGTGAGGATATTAACAGGCCAGCTGTCAAATTCCATCAGAATTTTAGAAGATAGTTTTTAACTTCGTGAAATATACTAAGCATATACTAATGATCCTACTTGCTGTTTTCATGTTTACTACATGCCCACCTCTAGCCAAACAAATTCTATCGAATGCATGTGTAGTTCTCATAACATCTGTGTGAAATACAAATTGACATCCCATTTTCTGTAGATTGGATAAGAACTGGCTCTCTAAAGTAACTTATGAGTTCACTCAAACAACTGGCCAGTGTCTGGATGGGATTTTAATCTACTAGATCAGACCCTAAAAGCTAACTCAGAATGAGCACAAAACTTTGCCTTTACAATTCACTGTACTTTGACTAGCCCATTGAGGGCTACTGGGAGGTGGGAGGTCTAGTTTTCACTTAGAAACTATAAGCAACCAAATACATCTGAGAATTACTCTTTTATCATCACTCATTATTGTATTAAATTTCTAGTAGGAAAGTATGAAGCCAAAAGATAGGTGCATCTAAGGCTCACCATGTTTCAAAATTGCTTTTTCCAGAATTTACTACAGCTTACAGTCTTACAGTTTCATCAGAGATGGTCCATCTCCCTGCACTCAGCAGCATAGGCATTGATCACAGTTGTGATCATGACTAATTAAAGCTGTAGTGTGTTGGGCTTAAGTAAATATTTTGAAAACACGTGGACACAGCATTCTCTCCTTTGCTTATTCTTTAGCTGGTTCCTTGACAGGGGAAATTCTTACTACATAGCAGGCCAAATAGCCATCATTCAGAAAAACTGATTATCTACTACAATCAACATTTAAGCTTCTGAAAAATGAGTCTTACACTACTAGAGTTATTATAATGAAATATAATTTACACTATAATGATATATATTATATTATAATGAAATAATTACAATATTGAGTATATTATAACCACAATTCTTGTGAAGATATAATAATCAAAGGCATGGCATATGTAGAACTTTGAAAATTGGGATTTTTTTCACCTCAAAATGAGCATGAAGGGATTTTGTTTTTATAAGACAGTATTTTATTCTCGTGTGTGTGTGTGTGTGTGTGTGTGTGTGTGTGTGTGTGTGTGTGTGTTATTACAAGTGTTGTTATCCCAGTCTTTACAAAAAGAAATGCCTAGAGTCAATAAACAACAGGAAGTCCATGGTCAAGTAGGGTGATTTCTCCCTGGGTACCACTGCTATATGGATGCTTCCAACAGATGCATCAACAGGATGTCTCCTAACTAGTTATCATATTTGGTCAAGTAAAACCTCTTGGACAGTCTTATCAGTAGGTTTTCATTTTTGTGTGTTGGTTTGTTTGGGTAGAGAAGATCATTGGTCGTCTCTGTGGAGCCCCTTCTTTTTCCTTGTGAAATGGATATCCCAATCTGTGGTTAATATATTGTCAGCCATTCAGGGTTAGAAAGCATTTCCCACACGTTATCTCACTTGTCACAGTGCCAGAACCTAGCATCCCCTTATGCTCCCCTTCATTATCTAGCATATTCCTGTAAATTCTACAAACTTTGCTTTAAGAGGTCCCTCAAGCACACTGCTCTGCTTTCTGAAGAGCACAATTTTCAGAAGCATGGAGATTTTTACAAATGAGTTTTCTTGGAACCTCTTATTCTAACTCTGGGTTTCATTTTCTCTTAGCAAAATGCTTTAACTTTTTCAAAATCACAACACTGCACTTAGTAGACAAGACTGATGCAGAGGGCTTGAGCAGCAGCCCAACTTGCAGATCAAGAAAGAACTGAATCATGGGTAGAAAAGATCTTGGAAATCCCAACTCTTTTAGAAAGTATTTGCTTTTTTAATGTGTATGAGTATTTGCCTGCATGTATGGGAGTGCACCACATGATGCACACAAAGTTCAAAAAGGGGTACAAGATCCCTTAGAACAAGGGGTGTGAGCCTTTCTGTGGGTACTAGGCACTGAACATGGTATCCTCTTTGAGAGCAGCAAGTATCCCTAACTTCTAATCCATCTCAGCACAGAAATCCTACTCTGAAGTGACTCCATTAGAGAAATTACAGTGTGGTCTCAGATTATACACACAAGTAATGGAGACCTGAACCCCACCTGTGTTTCTCCTGCTACATATTTTATTCACTTGAGACTGTGGGGGTCAGAATTGTTTTAGGACTTTCCAACTTTATGGGTTTTGTTTTATTTTGTTTTAAAACAGTGTCTCACTATGTAGGCCAGGCTGGCCTCAAACTCATAGAGATCCTCCTGCCTCTGCCTCATGAGTGTTGGAGTTACAGGCGTATGCCACTGCACCAAGAAAAACTATATTTTAGAGGTCGGGCTCCAGTTTCATATGATATGCATTATCCATTTTAATTTGATTTATTTCTTTCCTTTTGTGGAAAACAGAACCTTCCTTTTAGACGTGACTAAAAGCTAATAAATTGGTAATTTATTTTATAAAATATACTTATCAAAAAGCCCAATCAATATGAGACTGATGTCATTGTGGCTAGCCAGGAAGGAACAGAAAGAGGAAGGAGGGCCACCTGCCATTGCTCAGAGAGCTGTACAGGGGATGTCCTCTCTGAGTGTGAAGTAATAAATTGACAGTAAGGATGCCTCAATTTGAAGATCATTAGGTGTGGAATTACATACTGTCCGTAAAATACCAAGAACAAGATCTAGCCTGTGGTAACAGCCCATCACACTGTGAATCCTTCTGTGAAAACTAGTTGGTCTAACCTTTCACTCTTCCAAGGTAGACACAAGTGCTAGGAACCCTCGGGTGCTGATGTGTGTCCTATTTGTAAGCAATTTCAACCTCAATCATGGAATGCTTTTTTATCTTGTTTCTAGCTATTTTTAATTCTCAACATTTGAGTTTAGATTTAAAAAAAAATCATTGCAGGTTAATCTCCCAGGTGGGAACTACTATCTACAAGCCTCATATTTCCTGACCGACAGGAACCCTATCCTTCCTGCCCATCTTTATCTTCCCTTCACCCCTACCTTGCAGGCCGCTTAGAGTGCAGAGAAAACATTCACTAGGCTTCAGGCTGATAGAAAAGTAGCCTGGGAAAGCCATGCTCTGTGAAATGGATATGTCAATCCTGTGGTTATTACGTGGTCAGCCATCCTCGGTTAGACAGTATTTCCTGCATGTTATCTCGTTTCACAGTGCCAGAGCCGAGCAGTCCCTTGTACATTTTCTCCAGTTATTTAGCCCATTAATATCTGGGTGCCGGGACATCCCTGTGTGTTATATTTGTGGGTATTTCTCATCTAGAATGACAGGGGTGGGATGGATAAGCATCTGGGCTTATCAATACAGAAATGTAATGATGTCTTCAAATGGGACAAATGTCTGCACTGTTGATTCCAAGCCTTCCTGAAAAACATGGCCCATGAGGACTGGCATACAACAAGTTGGCTGCATTTCTTTTGTTTGAATCATGCTGGAGAGCTGAACAGAGCACTTCTGAGTTCTGGTAGAAATGAAGAGTTCTGATAAGGTCTCTTTGGGAATTGAAGAGAAAAAGTGAGCTGAAAAGGAAGACAGAAACAGCAATAGAAAGTGATTCCTGTAGCAACATCAATGCTACAACTTTAAAAGCTATGTACAGTCAAAGCCATAGGATAAATCAATTGGGCACTGACACGTATTTAAAGGGAAAACACACATTCTCTACACTCCCCCGAATCTGTCTTAAGGCATATTACTGCAGAAACCCAGTTCCTACCAAAGAAGTTACACACAAGGAATTCACATGACTAGGCACCTCAACTAACACAGCAGCAGGCATTGTACCCTCCAGGACAATGAAGTCGGTGCTGGAAAAGTACCTATTTAGTAGCATTCACCCACAAAGATCATCAAAAGCAAGCATCAGATGGGATTTTAGCCCACACTTATTAGTAGGATCATTGACTCATGAAGGAAGAAAATTACACAATTTTTAGCATGAGTCATCATTTGCTGCCCGTTTTGATAAACACGGTCAAAAAAACTCTGCTCTACAGCTAACTACAGTCATAGTACACTGACCAAGAAACTACTTGCTGCCTTGGATTTGATCATTTTTTCCCAAGTGTCAACTTTACATCAGGAATTGGAAATGACCACTGCTTTATTCTGACCTGAAATTTAACCATGGGAGGGTTTGCCAGAACAACTGACCTCTTGCCTTGTGACCATGGCTCCAGGAAACACGGCTTCCTTCAGAACCCTTCTAAGCCACTTCAGGCCCTCATCAACAAATACACTGCTCCATTAGGTTCCGAACATCCCTGTGTGCCTAAGAATTGTCAGCTGCAAAGCAGAGACAAATCAATTTGTCCTTTACCACCTTTCCCGGGTGTTACATGTATTATGAGACGTTGCCACCAGGTGGCAGAAGTGTAACATGCTGAGATTGATGAGCCTCGAGGTTGATTTTTAAATTATTATTATTGTTGTTGTTTTAACATGTTTTAGAGATGAGTGTTTCTAAAATGCAGGGAAAGACCCTTTTAGGGCCTCACCAGCTGAGAGGAGTAAGATAAAAAGCTGTGCTTTGCCCATTCTTCTAACCTGTCTTGCTTAGCTTAGGTTTCTAGGGAGGACTGACTTGAAAATGTCCTTGCTGACAAGATGGTTTCATACTGTGAGAAGTACCGTTTTCTAGTTGCTCTCAGGTAGTCCCCACTTAGAGGGTTGGGGCAGGAAGATACACTGAAGCTGCCGTGAGCAGTTCTACCCTCTGTCCCAGGGCAGGGAGGAAGCAGGCAAATCTCTGGAGTGGACTCGGGACCCACGCCGTCATAGGATCCCCCAGGTGAGAGTGACTGGGCAGGATCCAGTGATGCCAAGCAAGGGGTGAAGTGCAGATTTGTAGGGAAACATTGTATTGGAAGAGAATTGTTTTTAACATTTAAGTGCTAACTAAGGTAGATATAAGGTCATATAATCCACTATGGTTACACTTCTATCCTTTGCCAAGGACCAGCGTTATTAAGGAATATAGATTGTGAATATTTTACTCAAGTGATGTACAGGGTATGCATCCTGTAGCAATTGGTGCTAAGAATCTGCCCCTGTGGCTATAATGAGGGTGTCCTGTCAGAAAACAGACTTGTTCCCACTCTCTTCTATGGCTTTGAGCGATCTGAGGACACTGTTGTGCTCGCTGCCCTTCTTGACTCTCATATTCCCCCTTATACAGAGGTGAAGCTGGTCTCTTACAGCATTGTCCTCTTGCCTAAGCAGTTGCACTGTAAAATGGCAATGGAGTCAAAGGACCTAGACTAAATCTCTTCCAAATGAAAGAGTTTCTGAAATGACTGCCTGGAAATGTTGATAATACGTTCAGGGTCGGTGGGACTGCTGCTCAGCTGAAGATCTGGTTCCAAACCTGTCCACTCTACTGACAGGCAGAGTCATGGTGTTCAGCTACCTCATGGTGTTCAATAACCAAAGCTGTCCAAAACATCCCTTCAATGAAATACCCAATCTTTACAACTGCCATACTGATCATTCAAGGAGCCATATTAGAAAATGGCATGTTGCAGTATTATTTGGTGTTAACATATTCTTTGGTGAATGGATAAACAGCCACAGCCGTAGGAACAGCAAAATTCCTTCAGCCTGTGCATTATTGGTTCCTAATTCCTTGGCATCCACTGGCTTTTTCAATGTCTGTTTTCTGAGCTAAAGGTTTATAGATGTTTTGGGAGAAATTCCATTCCCAAGAACTCACAACATAGAGATTCTCTCAGAAAACTCTAAGGAAGGCTACACACTACGATAAATACCCCAAAAGCCCAATAAATGATCCATGTTCTATTCTTAGCCTTTGTGGGACAGGACATTAAGCCATGAAGGCTTTCCATTTGGGCTTTCTTTGTTGGCCATGCAATAGCAAAGGTACTGTTTGGTGTTCTGAATAGAACTATCCTGTCCTACCCACTGGGCTTTTGCATAGCTGTATGAATTTTGGCCAGTCTTCTCTTCATAACTGACCATCTCCTGGGAGGCAAGAAAGGAACTACCTCCATAAAAACCAATTTTATAGCTTTCAAAACACTTTTAAGCCCCTTTACCTGCTGTGGCATAACGGCACCGTTGACTAAGCACAAGAGAAAAGAGAATGAGGCTTTTCCTTGTAGAAAGGTGTCATAGGTGCTGATGAGTCATATCTGAAAGAAACACTCTGCTGGAGGAGAACGCCCCTCATCAAAATCCCGCCCTGGGCTGTTTGGGAGGCCCTGCTTAGTCAGTGTTGGCTGGGGTGGCTGCCCTCTCATAGCTATTAATCTCAGATCTGAGACGCAGATGTGTGTGTGCAAGGGTACATGTTATTATTATGAGTTCTCAAATAGCCTGCCACCTGCACACCCAGCTAGCCGGTGAAAATAGAGAACGAACGAATGAGCGAGGAGAAGACTTGTGGCTTTGTCATTTGAGGTGCCTTGTTTCCTGAGCTGTGTGTAATAGTCCAAGTCACTAGGGTTGGTTATGCGATTGGTGAAGCTGTGTGCAAAAGGGAAATTCAGGGCCCCTTCATAAAAAATTATTATGAATTTCCAGGTGGTGACAGCATAGCATTAAAGCGAGTAACTGCACATCTATGTACCTACATGTCCCTCTTAAGCACCCTAGGAAGCTGTTCTTTGAGCAGCAGCAGTGGAAATGGTGTATGGTGGGTTGCATTTTAAAAAAATACACACTCTCTCTCTCTCTCTCTCTCTCTCTCTCTCTCTCTCTCTCTCTCTGGTTGCCTAGCAACTGGCTAAGGCCCTGAATGGGCTGACTCGCAGGTTTAGATACACCATCTTGAAATTCTGAATTTACAGCAAGCTTCTAGTAGACTGATTATTTTAGAGGGAAAAAAAATACTGTAGTGAGAAATGAAAATGGGAAGGCAAGAAGGACCACATTTTTCTACTCTTATAACCCACATGGCTATCCCATAATTCTCCCTGTTCTGTCTTCTATAAACAAAACTCATCAGTGAAGTAAATATGGAAAAGAAATTGCAATTTCCCCAGAAATACCAACCATGTTTTCCTTAGAGAGTAAGGAGACTACGAATGTATCTATACACTGTTTTTTAACATGTTCCTGCAGCAATGCCAGGATGTGTTAAGGAAAACTAGTTCAAATCCACCAAGCACATCAGAAGCACCTGCCTATGCTGCAGACTGCAGAGATGAGTAGGAGGGGGGTTTTCTTCTTGAGGAATTCTGCATTGTTCAAAGTCATGAAGGGAATAGATAGAAACAAGCAGCCTGCAGCATCGCCTGTTTGCAAAAGGCTGTGATCTCATCTCCTGTCCTTGGTATTTCTCAGGGCCCTTGTGTTGCAGAATCAGAACCATCATTTCTGGCAGGGGCCAAGCAGTTTGGGCTTTCCAGAAACAGCCACATCGCTATTGCCTTTGATGACACCAAAGTTAAAAACCGGTATGTATTATTCTAAAATATGACACAGCAACTGATCATCAAAGCACTGACTATTCAGGTTCAATCAAGCCTAATCAACTACATGTAAATCTCTTGTGTTGGGGTTTGTTTGCTTCCAATCCACCGAGGAAAGTAGAAAACGGAGTTCTGTTTGCTTTGAGCTCATATGCAGGAGATGCATAACCCTAGAAATCCTCCTGTTACAGATTTCACATCCTTCCTCAAAGTGCACCCCTCACATGCTACCACGTTTTCTTAACCTAACAATGCTCCTAGTTTTCTGTTTCTTTTCCACATTTGTATTTCACAGCCTCACAATTGAGCTAGAAGTGAGAACCGAAGCTGAATCAGGCTTGCTCTTTTACATGGCTCGAATCAATCATGCTGATTTTGCTACTGTGCAACTGAGAAATGGATTCCCCTACTTCAGTTACGACTTGGGAAGTGGTGACACTAGCACCATGATCCCCACCAGAATCAACGATGGCCAGTGGCACAAGGTAACAGTCTGAGGTTGTGGACAGCATTCTAAGAAGGGTCCCAGAGTCAGCCTGGACCTTCCCCTGCCAGTGATGCTTTGCGAACTCAGACCCTAACTCTAGAGTTACAGTGATGTGGCAGAGACTGAACAAATGGCCAGTGGTGTGTACAATGGCCAGAGCCTTGAGAATGTGTTGAGACCTGAGTAGGTTTCTGCTTCACCATTTGAGCTGATTATGGTACCAGAGTCCTGTCGTTGCTATATCACTGTGGTTCCCAAGCATCTGTCCAAGAAAACAGGGCCAGGCAATTTAAGATGGTTTAAGTGAGAATCAGAGGACAACTGGGTGTGTTCATTATGATGCTTTTGTTTTCAGCTTACAGAAATAATGTTTATTGCAAGACTGTTATTTCTCTACTAAGAAATAATACGTGACCAAAGTAAAAAGACCTACCTCTCACCCTAGCGCATTTTGACCTGAAAATCAGGAGACTGGAAATCTCTGCAAAACCAAGTTTTAAGGGGCCCCAAGGTACCATTTCCACCAACAGTCATTTGCAACAACTTTAAATGTTGGCCTTATACCCAGAAACTGGTGCTATTGTAGGCACAGAAGGCTCGTTTGCCAACTTCCTCCTCTTTGGCTTGGCTGCAAGTAGATAATACGTGGCTTGATTAAAACAAAACCTCAAAATTTGTCCCTGCACCTGTGATAGCCTATTAAGTAAAGTTTCCCTAGGTAGACCCATAAAATGTTTAATTTTCAGAGTGAAACATTATTAGATGTTGGATTTGATGTATTAACTTGCTTTGGCTTGTCATGTCAGAAAGACAGCCAAAAAACAGAAGAAAATAGAATTACAATTCAAACCACAAGTCAATCAGCTTGTTACCCCGGAAAGAAGCTATGAGATCTTTTTTGCTTGGGACCTTCAAAATAGCAAGTGTGGCTCCTGGTGAGGAAAATCTTGATAGGTTTTCTTCTCTTGTCTGGCTAATGGAAGAAAAAACACTTGAGAAAAAAAGACATATTAATGGACCACCAAGTTAAGATTAGGAAAGGCAATTTATGTAGAATAATTAGCCTTACTAGGACAAATGTCATTTGTGAACATTTAAAAAATGTACTTCCTAAATCAGAATAGATATTTAAAATGTTACATTATTTTGTAATCCTGCCCTAGCTTGCTTTTAGAGCACTTTTGTGCCCTGGCATTTAAAGGCTTACATCTTCCCTTGGCTAGATGCAGACTCCCAGGCCTCCCATTTTCTCCCCTTCTCTCTCTCTTACTTCTGTCATGATTTCAGCAGATCTCAGGTTTACATCTTCCTCCCTGACTTTAGATCAATCATCTGCTACAAGGCAACGCCCCTCCCTTGCCTGATCTTTCTTCCTATACGTTTTCACAAGTAGGTCTGAATAGGCATATGTGAAGTTATATTAGGATCCCAGACATTGGGGACCAGGAAAGTTCCATTAAGGAACATCTTAAGGTCCAACCTCTGGGTTTCAGTAAACAGGAGCTCACAGGAGCTCCCGCCTACAATTGTATTTCAGATGTGAGCTAATCTGCTAATGAATGACATGGCCTCAGTGGAGAATGTCCCATAGTTTGCATCTCTACAGAACTAAGCATTTGAGGCCTGCACCTGGGGGCAGGGCTAGGTATGTTAGTAACAAGTGAGGACCGAGAGTTAGGAGCTATCTAGCAGAGAGGAGTCAACTGAAGGAGACAGAAATGGCCTCCTGGACTTGGAAGGAAGCATGGTTAGAAACAGCCAGGAAGATGACAAATAAAGAAAAGACTCCAGTTTTGCAACATGGAACTGAGAGCTCTCTAAAGATGACAAGATGCCTGTGTTTGGTCTTTATCGACGTTGGGTTGCTAGGAGTTTCCAAGTCCACGCTCCCCCACTCAGGCAGAACCTCATGACTTCCGTGGCTTGGGGATGAGACATGCTGGGCCATGACACCAGACTTTGCTCATCCAAATTAGCACACTGCTAAAGGGAGACATGGAAATTGAGTGCAATACCGCATGCCTATCATACCCGTGCTGGGGAAACAGGGGCAACAGGTCCTGAGTTCAGAGCCAACCTCAGCTATGTAGTGAGGCCTTGTTTCAATAATAGTGATAATGATGAAGGAATGAATCTTGCATCCCTCTTAGCTCAAGGCAGAGCTGTTAGTCTGCTAAGTTCTTTAGGACACATCCACCTCTGGAGCATAGATTTCTATTTATATTTCTCGAATTTTATCTGATACTCAGAAAAAATTATATTCAAAGACAGCATTTGATATGCTCCATGAAACATATTTACTTTCACTTGTAGTATGCGTTGAGCACATAAGTGATATTATTTTCCCTTGGAAATACCAGGAAAGTTCTTATGTCTTGTACTTTTGTTCAAAATTGTCATTAATGATGACTCCTTACACTTTTGTAGATTAAAATTTTAAGGGTGAAGCAAGAAGGAACTCTTTACGTAGATGACGCCTCCAACCAAACCATCAGTCCCAAGAAAGCTGATATCCTGGATGTTGTGGGGATGCTGTATGTTGGTGGGTTGCCGTTCAACTATACCACACGCAGAATTGGTCCAGTAAGTGTCTAATTCCTTGTTGCTTATTTGATAGAGTTAGTGACTTGTGCATGCATTATCTTTTTAATTCTGAGGTCCTGTGATGTGGGAAAACATCTTATTAGAGAAAGGGAGTGAAAGACCCCCATGGGGTGAGACCCCAGGGTGACCACTCAGGAATGCAGCGACCCCAATCACCAGACAGAGGTGAGGACTTGATGCAAACTGTAAGAGGCTTTATTGCAGTTGTTTAACACGATAACCCCATTAGTTAGAGCCTTTTGTCCATCCACCATGGAGGATGGCTGGGGAAAAGACCCCGAGAAACCACGGGACAGAGATCTTATAAGAAAGCATAAGGGGAGTATCTAGGGGTACACACAGGCTCAGGATTGGTGTGCCTCCAGGCTTGGAGGACTTGCCCTGTGTTGATTGGTCAACTGGTTGTTATGGCCCACAGGCCCTCCAAGGGTGGTTGCTGTGCTCTGCATGTAATTGCTGTGCACTTGTCCATAAAGCAGACCCAGAGCTTTAAAACATATCCCCACCAGCTAATGTCTGATTGGTTCCTTGCCACAAGGCAGGCATCTGACCTCCTAGTGACCAAGGCAAGGTCAGGCAAGCACATGTTATACTGTTATGGCTGCCAAAATGGGGAACTGGTCCCTCCCTTCAGGAAGAAGTCTTCTAGGTAACCTTGACTATGCGAGATATTACCACAAAACACTGAAGTGGGTACCTCTTTGTCCTTGGGTTGAGTATCTACTTAACTAGATATTCACACTAGCTGTATGGCCTTAAGCAAATCATTTCACTTCTCTTAAATGAACCCTCTATTTTCAAATTATGGCAATGATAATACTGACAAAATACAACAAGAAAAATGAAGGTATTGATATTCATGTTGTCCTTTTAGACCTCTTGAGGGATGCACAATTTAAAGAGCAGCTACCAAATTTTGACTTTAGAATTTAAAAGCTTAATAATTGCACAAATTCATATTTTCCAGTTAAGTTTTATAAACTTGGCTGGTGTCCTGGCTTACTTTGGAAAGCACAGTTATGAGAAGTGGGGATCAGGGTTTTTGGTGACTGCATTACAGACTATCCCAGGTGTGATAGACTTCTCCATTCATTTAGCAAATGTATGTTTCTGCATCAAAGTCCATCACTATTACAGTCATGATGCTCAGTACCCGGCTATGTATGAATAGTATATATTCCCTTTTTCATAACTATGCTACCTACCTACCTATCAAGAACAAGAAACTGGAGTGATGATAGCAAAAATGATCAACTCCAGTTTCTAAACCCAATGGACTTTAGTGCATCAGAGCATAGGATTAAGTTAGTTCTAAATCCCATCATCCCTAAAATATTTTATACAAATTTGTACATTCCATGTATATATTTTCTGAGAGGAGGGACCATTTCTTTCATTGGGTTTTTGTTCTAAAGGAAGTAGAACTGATTGAAACTTTTTTAGTAGGAAAGGAAACATAGATTGAAACAGAATGCATTGATAGTAAGGTTAAGAAATTATCCATAGAAACATGAAATCAGTAATATAAGAGACTAATCAAATATTACCATGCTCACATGGAGTTCATAGTTCTGCCAAGTCAATGGTCACATAGTGTGACCCCATCCTTAGATTATCAGGTTCTTGTGGTCCTGGCTAGATACATCCCAATGGACAAGTTTGGTGTTGGATTTTGGTCCACTGTACTGTCAAGTCTATCATACTGAAGTCCAGACCCAAGCAGCTCTGAGGTATATTCTGGGACAACTGGCTAATGATAGTGCATAGTGTACTCCACAGGTGGCTGACTACACATAGAGACAAAACATTGCTAAATTTGGCATCTATTTCCTCTGACCCAACTGCTGTGCAGGTGACCTACAGTCTTGATGGTTGTGTCAGGAATCTTCACATGGAGCAAGCCCCTGTTAACCTGGACCAGCCAACTTCCAGCTTCCATGTCGGAACATGCTTTGCAAATGCTCAGAGGGGGACGTACTTTGATGGAACAGGTTTTGCCAGAGCAGGTGAGGCACTTCCACATTCTTTCTGCTTTGAATATGCACTGACTTCTTGCCTATGCCAAGAAATAAAAGTCCCCTGGGTCCTGAGCTATTATTCATTATTTAAACCCAAAATTAGTTTCTATAACTAACAAAAATGAATACCTCTAAAACATTCACATATGGTTTGTGGGGGCGGAGGCTGTAGTTCAGTGGGAAAGCATTGCCCAGCATGGGTGAGACTCTGGGCTCGTTCTCTAAGACTGCCAAAGCAAACCAGCAGTGATAACAAAACAAAAAATTGACATGGGTGATTCTGATAAGAACTCATAGGAAAAAATACGTAGTGGGGGAAAAAGATATTTGAAAGTCTGTTCCATTTCCTTCACTAGAGGTCAATGGCAGCAAAATGAATGCCACTATGCAAGAAGGCGCACACATAATGGTCTCCTCATTGTCTAACTTTCTGGAAATGAGATACCATCTTCCTTTCTTCCCTCAAAACTCCTTTCAGGGTTATATTTCACCACACACACACACACACACACACACACACACACACACACACACACACACACACATTCACAGGCACAGCAGTACCTCTTTGTCATTGACTGTTACAACATATGTTATTTTGTCTGACTTTAAGTATTAATTTCCATATAGGTCTGTGTTAATGAAATTGAATACCACATTGTAATCAAAAATAGAACTAATCTCTATTTATATAAAAAAACCCTTATATTAGTTAGCATAAGAGTATTTGAATAAAATATATTTGTTCATTAGGAGAAAAATAACAAACACATAATATATGAATGCCAAGTGTAGGAAATGAGTAAATGAGATATATTCCCTGCCTTTAAAAGTATATTATCGATCATTAAAATTCAGTTTTCTGAGAAATCATAAGAAGGGAAAGAAAAATAATTTTTAGATACTATAAAAGATACACAGTGTTCTGCATATTTACAAGAAGGACTAGTTTTGTTTGGGAGTCAGGAAAGGTTTTCTGGAGAAACAGATGTGTGAGCAAAGCTTTATTATATGAGTTGAACACTTCATGCAGAAATTGTGGGAGTGGATATTACAATGCTCCAACGTGGTCTAGGGAGGAACCCTCACTTCAGTAGAAGCAGAATCCAAAACAGAGGGGATGTGTCCGGTAGGAAAATCCTGGAGATGTGACGGAACTCAAAAGTCACGTGCTGTGAAAGTCAAAAGGCTTCTCAAGATTTCTGCAAATTCCCAAGTGGCTGCCACACATTCTCTTCACCAGGTTTGGTGCCAAGCTTTAACATCTGTAGCTAATGGATTGACTTGTCATCCTTCTACCTATCCTTGGAACTGGATCAAACCGAGCCGGAAAAACTCCTCCCATCACTTCAATTCACAGCAGAATACAACTCACATAAAACTTGGGGGACAGAACTGCAGGTTACACCCATGGAAACCATACAAGTTCAATATAACAAGTTCAATATCTCTGTTCTTAAAAGCTTTCCAGCCACCCAGTCACTGGACATTTTATCGACCTCCTTGCCACCTGTGTCTTCAGTTGCAGCGCCCTACATCATTCCTTTATTCTTTTCACTTCTCTCTTGCTGTTTTATTTTCCAGAATAATTCAGCTCCTTCTGCCCTTTACTTGAAAAGTGTGCTTAAAAATCCATCCACCCTTTCCCATGCAAACTCCTCAAGATCCCCAGGAGAACAAAAAAATCTAGCATATAACAAGTGCCACCCTTTCCCGGGGACAGTTGGGCTCACACATAGTATTTATTGCTTGCACAGTAAATAGAAGGTAGAGAGGGGATTTTCTTAAGGGCTTTCCTAATATTCTGTGGAGTTCATGTAGTCTTAACTGATCTTAGGAAATCATTTCATTCCTAAGTGCAGTATCTCAAATTCTCATTTAAAGGCTGAATGAATGTCTGAGCTACATATTAAAAAGTCTGGAGAAAAGAATTGGCTGGGTTAAATAGAAAAGATTATGTTCTAGAATCTTTCCATAAAAATTATATTTGCAAGTCTTCTTTTCAGTTAATAAAATATGAAGGACTGTTTAAACTCTCCAATCACTGTAGTGCCATTTTGAGCATCTCAATAAAATTTTTACTGAGTAGTCATTGAGATGCTTTATTCAACCCTCAGACTTCCGAAATACTCATACCTGGCTTCCAGAGTCTTGATTCGGTCTCAGTGTGTGCTCACTCATTTGGTTATTCAATGATTCAGTCTCAGCATGAGCTCACCCATTCAGCTACTCAAGGACTAAAGCTACACTGTGCCAGACACTTAGACCTTTCCAAGAGTGAACTATGAGTAGTATGGATAAAGTCCTGGGCTCTCACATCAGCACTCAAAATAAGCAACAAGAGTAAAGTACACTGTTGGTGAAGATACAGGCTACAATGAGTTAGCCCCAAAATCTAATCAATAATTTTTTTTTCAGTTGGCGGGTTCAAAGTGGGATTGGACCTTCTTGTAGAATTTGAATTCCGCACCACAAGACCCACTGGAGTTCTCCTGGGCATCAGCAGTCAGAAGATGGATGGAATGGGTATCGAAATGATTGCCGAGAAGGTGAGTGTCTGCAACCCAAACGCAGTTCATCCTCTCACGACACTGGTGTTTCCACTCAGCTCTGTTTTGGGGTCTTACCAGAGTCTTCATCGAAAGAAAGCTAGATCCCTCCTTGTCATTCTTCCGGGTCATCACAATCCATGTGCACTTTTATCACAATTGTCCTGTACAGCATCCTGTACTTTAAAATGTCAGTCTACACCACAATTGTGTTGACCAATTGTGGGGCAAGTGGTTTGGGATGCCCAGCTCTCAGTGTGATGCTCCAAGGTCATCTGTTCTCTCTATGCACCTACTCTACAAAACTGCTGGTGCAGAGGAAAGGGAAGAGGCTCAGATAATCTGAAGTCAGCCTTGCTCTTAAAACAGGCAAGCATCTCCCCTATGATACCGAGGCTAGTCACACACGAGTTCCCAATTTTCACTTACAAGCACCTAGATACTGTTCAAAAACAGCAAGTAAATACAAGTATTACTAGTTTGTGTATAAGCAATAACAAGTTTTCCAATTGACTCATCTATAAGGACTTTCACTGTGCTCTTATTTCCCACCTTGGGGAGCTGGTATTGCCCAAGAAGAAACATGACAGGGTGGTCTAAAACACATCTTCCTTTCCTCTCTCTCCTTTGTGTTCCTCAAACCATCTCATAAACCACATAGAAAAAATATCCAGGAGCTTATAGGCAAAAAGGGTAAACAAATACACAGATAAGCAAAACTTCATAGATTTGTTGAATTTTGAAAGCCTACATTCATTTTATCTTTTTTTAAGTTTCCTTGCTTGCTTGTAACCTTTTACTATTTGCATGTCACTATGTCATGCAATTTTTCACCAGGTTCTTCAGAAATGCCAAATGTCATTTTAACAAACTCCACTCAGTGTCCTAAATTCTAATATTTACGTTACTACATATTTTGCAAACTTTTCACCTAGCCTTATTAATCTTTTTTAAGCAAAAATATTTTTTTTGTCTACCTTGTCAAGTCTATTGCCAAGCTGACTAATGTTTTTAATATTTCAGCATGTTCCTTTTCTTCATCAGCTTCAAAGGAATTCTGATGTCTCAAATTTCAGGGACCTTGCCTTGTTACTAAAAACAGACTTTTCTCATTTAAACAAGAACTTCTAATCAAGTTCTTCCTTGTTGGGAATTTAGCTGGCCTTCTGGCTTGGGTCTTTGGCACCTGTGACATGAAACTTGCCCCAAAAAAGTAATTTATATAACTCTTAATCCTGTATATAAAATGAAAACCACGAAGGAGAAATAAAAACACAATTAAAACATCAAAAACTTAAATTTAAAAACAATCCTTTAAAATAAATGTGTAAGTCAATTAATGAGTTGTTTTAAGCAATATCTCCTAAGAAAGTTTCATGAAGTTCTCCAAGAGCCTTCACACTCTAAAAAGATGCATGGTAGAAAATCTTTGTGGGGATTGGGTTCTTTGCTGTTGCTGAATTCTCTTCAGGGTTTTCTTGGAAATGAGAACAGCATACACGTTGTCTAGTAATGCTGGCAACCCAAGAACACGGTTTGTCACTGGGACCCAAGCTTTAATTTTAAATGTCAGCTTTCCTCTAGGTTCTGTGTGTGTGTGTGTGTGTGTGTGTGTGTGTGTGTGTGTGTGTGTGTGTGTGTGTGTGTATGCTTGAGTGTGCCTGTACATATGCAGGCGCACATGTACAAGGGCACACATGCACATAATGATGGCCAGAAGACACTGTATAGAGCTATCCACCTTACTGTTTGAGATGCTATCTGCTATTGGTTTGGAGCACACCAAGCCATATAGCCTGGCAAGCCAGTGAAGGCCAATCTGCTTCCCTTATGCTGTGAGTTTTTACGAGTTCTTAAGATTACTCAAGAACCACCCTTCAACTCTGCCCATTATTTCCACCTTTGAGTGCTGGCATTTCCCACAAAGAAAAGGTAATCTAAACTACACCATCCTCGCCTCCTTCCCCTTCCCTTATTCCTCAGACCTTCCCATAAACCACACAGTAAAACATCCAACAACTCAGAGGCAAGGATAAGCATGTGAACGATAAGCAGAATGGAATTCTTCAATAAACTAAGTAGTTTTTAAGTGCATGGCAAGCACTTTACTCACTGAGCTATCTCTCCAGACTCAAATTTGTCCAGATTTAAAAAAAAACAAAGTTAAATAGGCCCCAGTTGTGTTCACTGCAGACTCTAATTCCACTGTGTGGGCTGTGGAGCTCTCCTTTACTAAAGCCACCTGTGATGCTCATGTTCCTACTTCCTAGCTTATGTTCCATGTGGATAATGGCGCTGGCCGATTCACTGCAGTCTATGATGCTGGGATCCCAGGCCATATGTGCAATGGACAGTGGCATAAAGTGACTGCCAAGAAGATCAAAAACCGCCTTGAGCTTGTTGTAGATGGGAACCAGGTGGACGCCCAGAGCCCAAATTCAGCATCGACATCAGCTGATACAAACGACCCTGTTTTTGTTGGCGGTTTCCCAGGTAAGTGCTGGCTGCTCCAGCAAACATGTCCTTTGCTCCTTATGCTTGTGGTTTTTAAACCTTTACATTTGCATAACCATGTCCAAAAATGTGTACTTAAGGGTACTTGCTTCCCAGCCCTCGAATCTCCTCCCATAAATAACACTTGGCCTAAAATTTCCAGTCTGTAAAATGAGAGGACATTTATTTAAACCACATGGGGCTAAAATTTTCATAATCACCCCCAAAGTTTCATCTAAGGGGAGGCTAAAGCTAAAGGAAATGAATTTGCCTTATAAAAGATATAAAACATTTAACAGCAGTTGAGGCCAGAATTGTGGGGTCTTTTTTTAATTATTATTTTAAAATTAATGTATCAGAGGAATCATAAAACACTGCTGAACTTATTTCCCCCAGTTCTAGAATTCTCCAGGTTAAATGTAGCTAATTTCCCACGTAGGTTATTATAGAGTTTATGTATTTATATTACAAAGAAAATGCAAGCAATAAATCTGTATTTAAAAACCCCTTCCTCAACACATTAAATACAGCAAGTCAACTGCATAGTTACCTAGAGCCCAGGAACAGGAGTGTGGAGCTGAGCAATGAGGCCGCTGCTTCTTCATGAGCACTGAAGCAACATATACTCCTGGAGTGAGCTGTCATCATTTTGAAAGGACAATTCTTGTCCTCCCATATGCAAAGTCCTTCTGCCTAGGAAGCAAAAACAAAGTGCAGAATTCAACACAGGTCTACAGAGCAAAAGACATTAGAAGAGATTGACAGTGTCTCCTTCCAGGGCTGCTTTTGGCTTTTCTCTTTTAAATTTGATTTTATAGGCACGGATGCTTGGCCTGCATATGTGTTTGTGGACCATGTGCATGTCTGGTTCCTGTGAAAAATGGCATCAGAGCCCCTGGATTGGGAGTTACAGACAGTTGAGGTCGCCGTGTGGGTGGTGGGAGTAGGGGTCGGCCGGGTGGTAGAGTGCTTGTCTAGTGAACACAAGGATTCTGAGTATAACCCTCTTCTTCTGTCTTTTCAGATGGCCTCAATCAGTTTGGCCTGACCACCAATATTCGGTTCCGAGGTTGCATCCGATCTCTGAGGCTCACCAAAGGCACAGGCAAGCCACTGGAGGTTAATTTCGCCAAAGCCCTGGAATTGAGGGGTGTTCAACCTGTATCGTGCCCAGCTACCTAATGAAGAGAAGTACAAGCCTGAGCAGGGTCTATCAAGATGAGTGTATCAAGTTAAACAATATACTTTCCTATGCATATTAATAAAACTAATGTGTGCACCTACATAGAATACTTTCTGTTTTCAGGTGGTAATAATTCAGACCACAGATTGAATTTTAATTCAAGTTCTCTTTCAAGCTTATGATTATTAAACCAATTATTTCATTCCAAATAAATGCATGTTTTGTATGATTTTATAGATGAAAATAACTGACCATAAAATGAATTTGCAACATGCCCTGAGGTCATCACTGAAAGAAAAAAAAAGGCTCATTCAATTTGTGGAGGCTACTATAAAAAGAGACAATATCTATGAATAATTTTGTCATCCTCTTCCATGGCTGTTGGCTTTGGCATTTGTGTTCAAGCCACTAAAAACAAGTGGATTTTGTGCTTGTGATTGGGAGGCAATCAGGTCCTTCAGTCCCTGTGTTTGCAAAAGCATTAGCAAATCATTTCCCTAATCCAAGTTCATTATTAGAGCATTTAAGTCGCCTTATAAGTGAATACCTTTTCATGCTGCAGGTTGATAATATAGATCAGATTCAGGCCAGTGAGCTTAATTACTTGATTTTCTTGTTTGATAATGATTTCTAGGCTTTGAGAAGAAGCCAGAGCCAAACTTCGGAATGACAATGAAGCTCACAGCCTTTGCTTCTGCAGTGAGATTGTGGACTCCAGCTTTATAAGAGGGAGCTCACAGCCTACACTCAGACAGAGGAAGTGAGGAAAAGTCATTTGTATTTGTCAGGAGACACTCCACCAGAAGCTTCAGAGACAACATGACAAATTCATTTCCTATAAACATCAACAAAAAAGTTCTTTATTTCTTTCTGTTCGGTCATCTTCAAAGGGGAAGGGGAACCAAGACTAGCCTGGATTTTACTCATCAAGTTTAAAAGGAAACATTTCATTTGCTACCTTCAGAAGAAATGGATGTGATTTAATAATTCAGAACATGTAAAGCAGTGGTTCTCAACCTTCCTAATGCTGTGACCCTTTAATACAGTTCTTCATGTTGTGGTGACCCCAATTATAAAATTATTTTCATTGATGCTTCATAATTATAATTTTGTTACTGTTATGAATCAAATGTAAATGTCTGATTTGCGGAATATCTGATATGCAACCCTTGTGGAAGGGGTCACTACTAAGGGGTTGAGAACCACCGATGTAAAAGAACAGGAAACTTGCCTAACTAAAGAAATTTGAGCACCAGGAGAGTAATCTACTAGGAAGGTGTTATCTGCTAGGTGAATGAAGGTGCAGTTTCCATCACTGTATTGGCAAATGTACACTTAGCATTTTACCATTAGCCAGTTGTTCTGCAAAATTTGTCCACACATTTCTATTCTATTGAAAGCAATTCTCATCCTCAGCTTGGGTTTTAAAAGATATTTCCTTGAAGGAAAAAAAAAAAAAAAACCTGTAATGAGATAAGCAGTTCTGATTCAGTGTAGAATAGAAGGGATTTTGGAATCTTCCCCATGGAGAAAATCACCACTATTAAGAAATAATTATCCACCATGCCAACTGAATTTTATAGTCATTTGAAATTCCTACTATTATCATGACCTTGGATATTTCCAAACATATAAAAAAAATCTATATTGAATCTAGTTGCCTCTTAATCAGCCTTTAAGCCATTAAACTATTTGAAATTCAAAGTCTTGAAAATGCAATCATTACTTCTGCAGTGGACCTTGACATAAATTATTGGAGTTATTCTGGATACTGGGTAAGATCAACATGAATAAAGATGCTTTTCTTAAATTAAAATAAAATCCCCTTTTCCCTCAAGTTCTGCTTGAAATGATACATAAATTTAAAACCCAGGTGTATGATTGACACTCCTATCAGAGGCAAGTCCTGCTGAAGTCAATTCTAGATAAGTGCTTTGGAAGGGGAGGGTCAGCATGTCCTTTGACATGGATGCAATGCCTCCTGATTCCAGGAAGACATTACAAATGGCTTAGGTGCATTAACAAATCAAAAAATTATACATGGATTTTGCCCAGTACCAATTAAGCAACAATCTTGAGTAGGATCCTTGCATACACACACACACCCCAGTTTCCAACTGAGTCTAATGTATGATTGGGAATGGAAACCTCAAATCTCCTGCCATCTCGGTATTTCATTAAGAGGAGCTAATGGTAACCTGAAGTGTGACAATGTGCTCGAGGTCCCACATTAGTGATATTTTCCAACATGGCTCCAGAAAAGTTGCTCTGAGGCAGAATTCACTACCAGGCTTTGAGTAGATTTCTGTCACCCTAGGATCACACTGAAGGGTGGAACCATGACTGTGCATGAACAGAGCTTATCTAGATTTCAACAAAAATGCATTTTGTAGCATACTTTAATTTCCCACCTCAAACATCAAATTAATTTTTATCCCAAAATAAGTTAAATTTTATTTTCTAGTCAGGCCTTCTCAGCAATTTCAGCACCTCCTGTCACGTGTGGCCACCATGAAGAAAGGTAAATAGTTTTCATTTATTTTCCAACATTCACTCCTACCAGGTTGTCAGCCTTTCTTTTTTAAAAGGTGCTTGGCACTTTGAAAGAAAAAAAAAAAAAACATTTGTGAGGGTCTTTTATGGAAGTTACCATGGCAGTCATCCCCAAGATTGGAAAATACAGAAGAAAGCAGACAGATCTCAACCCCAAGTCACCAGACCACTGACAAACACAGCTTCAATTAGTAGTTATAAAAATTATAGCCACCCTCTCCCACTTTCATTAGTCTATTGTCCCTGACTACAAAGACCTGCTAGATTTTCTACTTTACAAAACAAAAGATGATTTTAACAACTTGAAATCTTCAGATTTTTATGGAGATTTTATTGGGTTTGTTTATATATAAAATAGATTAACAAAATAGTAATAATAATAATAACAAAATAGTATAAAACAAAATAGTAATTTTTTTTTCAAAGGTGGAGTCATTTTTACAGCCATCTGAAAATATCACACTTTTGAGAAAGCTTTCTCATCTTGTTTCTTTTTATTTTTTTCTATTTAATCAGTAGAGATAGTTGAACGCATCAAAATGTAGTTTCCTTATTTGCTTGACTGAAATTCCTGCATTTTTCAGGTTCAAAAGTCACTTGGAGAGAAAGGCCACCTGCTCTAGGTGCTGAATTCAAACATTATATTAGAATTTGGATAGTGATAACACTCACTTAGGTAATTTGTACCAATTACCTAAGTGCCATGACATGTCTCTATTAGTGATAAGGGAATGTTAGGGGTGGAACTGTGTCCTCACAAAATCCATGACCAATCCTAATGCCCAGCTCCAAACATAACTAATTTTGGAGATGAAACCTACAAGGAGATAAATGAAAAGAATGAGGACATAAAGGTAGGCCAGTTGATATGTGACCTTAAAAGAAGAAACCAGAAAACAGACTTTGAGAACAAAGCAGAAAGAGGACAGCTACTTAAAAAACAAAGAAGCCTTGAGAAGAGACCCCCCCCACACACTGACATCTTGAACTTGGACATCCAGTATACAGAAACATGAGAAAACAATTTTATCTTGTTTAAACTACCCAGTCTGTTTCTCTGAAGTATATTACTGAAAGCAAATTAACACATGGGTATTCCTTTATTGAAATATAAATAATATTTTTAAATTTAAGGTTCAATCATCAGCAAATTTGAGGTTTCGAAATGGTGACATCTACATCAGAGAAATCAATTGTTTTGAAAGTGACTGTTGTCTCTTGTGTTATGATTAGGAAAAAGTTTTAAGAATTTTCAAAAGTAAAAGATTGTGATTCCCTATGTGAAGAATTAAAATAGATCAATATGTCTTACCCTGCACAAAACTCAAACTGGGCAAAAAACCTTAACTTAAAAATGGAAACACTGAAGCAGATATGAGAGAATACATCAGGATATAGGTATAGGCAAAAAAATTCTAAGTAGACATCCTCATAGGACAAATAGCTGTAAGAATTAGTAAGGAGGATTACATAAAATGAAAAGCTTCAGCGCTGCAAAAAATATCAAACAGCAAAATGAACAGACACAAGACAAAATGGGAGGAACCCTTGTCATTAACCCCTTCAGACAAGGGGTTAATATTGAGAAAATATAAAGAATTTCAAAAAATTAAACACCAAAACAATATAAAACATTCAGTCAATAAATAACCCAATTAACTGAGCACAAAGTTTTCAAACGAAGAAATACAAAGTGCTAATAAATATTTTGAGGTGTTCAACATCTTTAGCTATCAGAAAGATGTAAATTAAAACTATTTTGAAAATCCACATCAGTTCTGTAGCAGACTACTCTTTGTGGCCCCTGCTTCCTCTCTGAACCCATTCCCAGAAGATCACCTGTGTCTTCCACACTGATTCTGTACCACCCCACCCCTTTGTCTTAGCTGCTTCCTGATTGAAGAAACCAAGACAAATATGGTAGGTCTTTGCTTATGTGTGGATGTTAGCTGTTAAGTCATCTTAGCTTGATAAGCAAGCTACAATACATTTGTCCTAATTAGGGTTTCGAGTCTGTGAAGAAATGCTATCCATGTCAACTCTTACAAAGGAAAACATTAATTTGGGCTGGCTTACTGTTTCAGAGGTTTAGTTCATTATCATCATGGCAAGAAGTATGGCAGCATGCAGGCAGACTTGGTGCTAGAGAAGGCTCTGCAGTTCTACATCTTTATTCAAAGGCAACAGGAGGTGAACTGTCCCATTGTGCATGGCTTGAACATATATGAGATCTCAAAGCCCACCTCCACAGTGAGGCACTTCCTCTAACATGGTCATACTTCCTAATAGTGTCACTCCCTATGGCCAAGCATTCAATCACATGAGTCTGTGGGAGCCAGACCTATTCAAACCAACACATGTCCACTCCCTGGCTCCCATAGGCTTGTATTGATAGCATAATGCAAAAAATGCATTAAATCCAACTTTAAAAGTCCTCATAGTCTATCACAGTCGCAACAATGTTTAAAAATTCAAAGTTTCTTCTAAGACTTATGCAAGTAACATTTTTAAATGTTTTGCTTTTGAAATAAAGTGTCAGTCTCTACTATATATAGCATATATATATATATATATATATATATATATAGAGAGAGAGAGAGAGAGAGAGAGAGAGAGAGAGAGGGAGCTCTCTATATACTATATACACAATATATATAAAGACTATAGATAGACAGATGATAGATAGATAGATAGATAGATAGATAGATAGATAGATAGATAGATCTCTCTATATATATATATTCCCTTTGTCGCCCAGATTTTCCCTCATGGCAATCCTCCTGCTTCAGCCTCCTAAGCTATGGCATATTTAAATCAACGTTTTTGTGTATTCATGGAAAATATTAGTCATAGCTACTTAGAATTATAAATCAGGTAACTAATGTTTCACATAATAACAATGTCTCCAACTGTTCAGTAGAAGGGACTGTCTTGAGAGCTGGTCTGGGTTTGAAGAACCAGTCACTAGCTATTTGATTCATTTAAGTGCTGTGTGTTTCCCACATCCTCTTGGAGTTCAATACCTCTGTGGGGACACACCTGATAAGGTAAGAAGAGTGGTCCTGGTGAAAAGTGATCACTGGTACATTCAGAAGGTGGATTGCAGGTTCCTGAAGAAATCCCATGGAGTATAAGAAAATAAGGATTAGACTTCTGATGATCTGATAGAGTCACTACCCAAGAGGCCCCAAAGGTAAGAGAAGTGGTCTTTTGTGAAAAAGAAAACTCAGAATTTAGATTTAGATTTGGTGAATTTCAGCTGTCGGGCATGTATTGATGCTGTGAACAGTTGGATAGAGACTGGAGGCCAGGAGAGAGATTTGAACTATCTACATAGTCATCAGGATTTTAATGCCATTTATACAGCACTGAGTGGGACCCATAAGGAGAAAGTAGGAGGACTCTGGACAATAATGTTAAGAACATTCAGAGTAGAGGTATCAGAAAACTCTGAAGAACCTGCAGGCAGGTACAGGAAATTTCTAGATGCTCTTTGCAGTGTGGTACTAGGTTCAACTTCTTCTACCTGGGCTATAGTAGAACTCTATGTGACAAATAACTTGCAGCTTTTTGCTAGCACACACAGGTAACTGAACCAGATAACCCCTAAAATCACAACAGCCTGTATTTTACTGAATAAACTTGTTCTCATATTTCATAGAAAAATTAAATGCATGGACATGTACATCTCACCAAGCTCTGAGACCTTTAGAAACTACCATTTCCCTCATTAGTTGATGAGTTAAAATCATTGGTGTTTTTACATTATATTTTTTCTGAAAGTCGTAAGTTGTCATCTTTGCAAATTATACTTTAACAGAGAAGGAAGCAAAAGGAACTAACAGACTAAATTTGCTCAACTTAATTCAAAACTAAACAACAGTTCACACGATTTATTTATTTATTGTTGAATTTTTTCAACCCCTCTAACCTTCTGTTTCCATTACTGCATTTTTGTGAAGTAAATGTTACTTTTAGAAACTACTTTAATGCATTTTTAAGCACAGAGAAAGAATTATAGTTCTTTACATTTCTTTATATTCTCTATCATTTGCTTGGCTTTAACTTTTAGAGAGAGAGATTATTCAGATCTAGCCTTATCTTTGTGTAATATAATTGGAACCAGAAAACCAATTATTTGTAGTAAAATGAGTTTCTTTTCTTTTTTCTTTGTTTTCTTTCCTTTTTTTCTTTTCCAAACAGGGTCTCCTGTAGTGCAGACTACATTCAAACTTGTTATATAGCCAAGGATGACCTTGAAGTTCTGATCCTTTAACATCTACATAAAGAGTACTAGGATCAGAGGCATGTGCCCCACTCAGTTTATGCAGTGTGGGGGATCAAACCTAGGGCTTTGTGCATACTAGGCAAGCACTCGACTAATTCATCTGCTCCTCCGTCCCCAACATTTATTTATTTTCTTTACAAAAGTCGAATCTTTTTGGTATTTGAAATCTTGGATATGAATGTGCTTCTTTGGGGTATATGCCTACGAGTTGAATTGCTGGATCTTGTGGTAGACTCATTCCCATTTTCTTGAGGAGTTGCCAAAAGAAGCACATTCATACAACAAGGACATCTGTTCAATGACGTTCATAGCAGCACTATTTGTAATAGCCAGAAACTGGAAGCAGCCTAGATGCCCCTTAACCGAAGAACGGATAGAGAAAATGTGGTACATTTACACAATGGAGTACTACTCAGCGGGAAGAAAAAAAAAATGGAATCTTGAAATTTGCAGGAAAATGGATAGAACTAGAAGAAACCATTCTGAGCAAGGTTTGTCACAAAAAGACAAACATGGTATGTACTCACTCATATGTGGATTTTAGACATAGAGTAAGGGATTACCAGCCTACAATCCACACTGCCAGAGAAGCTAGTAAACAAGGAGGACCCTAAGAGAGACATACATGGTCCCCTGGAGAAGGGGAAAGGGTCAAGATCCCCTGAGCAAATTGAGAGCATGGGAAGAGGGGGGAGGGAGCTAGGAGAATGAGAAGGGGAGAAGAGGAGGAATGCAGAGGACATGAGGGAGCAGAAGGGTTGAGTCAGGGGAAGAATAGAAGATAACGAGAATGGAGATACCATAATAAAGGGAGACATTTTAGGTTTACAGAGAAATCAGGCACTAGGGAAATATCTGGAGATCTACAAAGATGACACAAAGTCTACCTTAAATGCCCTCTCCTGATAATGAGATTGATGACTAACTTATATGCCACCCGATAGCCCTCATCCAGCAGCTGGTGGAAATAGAAGCAACACCCACAACTTATCACTGAACTGAACTGGAATCCAGATGCAAAGAAGGACAAGTGAAGAGCAAAGGGGTCAAGACCAGGCTGGTGAAACCCACAGAAACAGCTGACCTGAACATCGGGGAACTCTTGCTCCCCAGACTGATAGCTGGGATACCAGCATGGAACTGATCCAGACCCCAGGAACATGGATTTCATTGAGGAAACCTTGGAAATCTACAGGACCTCCTGTAGTAGTTCAGTACTTATCCCTAGCATAGGTGTGGACTTTGGGAGCCCATTCCACATAGAGGAATACTCCCTGAGCCAAGACACACGGGGATGGGCCTAGGTCCTATCCCAAAAGATGTGATAGACTCTGATGACACCCTGTGGAAGGCCTCACCATCCAAGGGGAGCAGAAAGGATATGTGATAGGTAGGGTTTTAGTTGGGGGGGGTGGTAGGGGAGGACAGGAGGGAGAAGGGAACTGGAATTGTCATGTAAAACAATCTTGTTTCTAATTCAAATAAAAGAATCTGAAAGAAAAAAAGAAATCTTGGATAACACACTATCACAAAAATGTACATAGAATTTTTTAAAGTCATTTTATAGCTTTGCATTACAGAGAAAGATGACTTTTTAATTAGAAAAATTATATAATTACACTATTTAAGATAACTATATATACTTGATTTACTTAACGTTTTCTAGCAAAGTCCATGATCACACATATAGCTAAAATAAAATTATTGCTTGTTTAAAAAATCACAAAAAGAACTATCTGAACAGATTATTGCCAAATTTGGAGAGAGAATTTTGAATTTACCAAGTTACAACACAGCAATCCTTGTGGCCTTCACAGAATTCACATAAAAAACTCTGATGCGAATCTCAGGGAACTGGGCAATCATATCTCAAAACTGACGTGTTAGCATTAGAGATTCTTGACTGCCTATGGAGAACAACAGCCCACACATTCCAAGACCTGGTAAAAGGACAAAGGGGGCACTACCAAGATGAGTGGCAAATCACACCCACCAAATGAGGCTGCAAAGTGTAGGCACTGCTGTGTCAGTGAGCTATTACTAATGACTCCCTACAGCAATTCCAATTCCAGGCTTAGAACCCCCTATGATCATTTAAATAAGTAAACAGCAGCTCATATTTATTTCAGAAGATGTAGCAGATGAGGGTAGAGATATAGAGAGAGAAAGAGGAAAGAAAAAGGGAAGGAAGGAAAGAAAGGAGGGAGGGAGTGTGGGAGGAGAAAGAGATGGGATAGGGAGGAGAATGGGAAGGCAGAAGGAAGGGATGATGGGAGGGAGCAAAACAAAAAACATTTAGACTTTATTATACAGGCAATGTCCACTTTAATTTAAAATGTAAATAAGAGCCAATTTATTGAACAATGCCTATGATTTTTGTCTTAATATATTAGATGAATATTGATATTTTAAAGTTCAACGACATTGCATGGGATAAAAATGGACTAAAATTTTATGATCTGATGTTTGCATTTCTTAAATTTTTATACTTTATAGTATCAATTGATTCATTTTAATACTTTTTTTTGGTTTCTCTATGACAACAGGGGACATTTTGCACCACTATATATAGGCACATTTTGAAAAGAGCACCTTGTTGTGAATAAGTAGAAACTGGATGCTTCCTCTTTGTCACAGGTTTTGTTTTTGTTTTTTGGTTTTGGTTTTGGTTTTGGTTTGTTTGTTTGTTTGTTTGTTTTTTGTTTTTCGAGACAGGGTTTCTCTGTGTAGCTTTAGAGCCTATCCTGGCACTCGCTCTGGAGACCAGGCTGGCCTCGAACTCACAGAGATCCACCTGCCTCTGATTCCTGAGTGCTGGGATTAAAGGCATGTGCCACCAACGCCCGGCTGTCACAGGTTTTTAATGTATTATGGGCAACTGTAATGTCAGATTCAGAATATAAATTATGGCTGTAATGAGGAAGTGTGAACTTTTCATATTTGCAGCAAGGTGTCCAGCATCGTGTGTAAGTAGTAACTGTGTGACTGAGTCATGGTGTTTTTATGTGGCTTTCATCAGTTGGTTTGTGTTAGTCAGCACTCTCTAGAGGAGAAGGAGGAACTGATAGGATGAGATAGAATGAGAATATATTACAAAGGGGGTTTAGCTGATTGGCTAGCATGGTAGAGATTCAGTAGTCTAACAATGGCTTTCGGCAAACTGGAGGGGCAGTGAATTCTGTGGCTGCTCAGTCCCTGAGGATACAGGTCTCAGAAATCATAATCTAGTACTAAACGCCTTGAGGTTCCCTGCAGAGCCAGTGGTTTGGCTTCCATGTTGGAAGGCTGAAAAGGCTGGGCTCTGATGGCAGTAAGGGTGGTAGTAGCCGTTGTGGCAGCCAGCGGCACTCACTCACTAGCAGGAAGTGAACGCAGACAAGCAAAAAGCAGTAAGTTTCTTTCAGGCCTTCTTATACCTGGGCCATATTGAAGGTGCCTCCCATTCTGAAGAAGGGTCTTTCAATCTCAGGTAATGCTTCCAGAAATTCCCATATAGATTCACCCAGATCCATATTTCTTTGGTTATTCTAGGTTCAATCAGATTGGCAAGATTAATACCCTAACAGTCATGCTTACTTGGTATGCTCCAGTGTTTTCTCAACTATGAGTAGTTAGAAGAATAATTTCATATCACTCTAAATTATATAATACTTTTAAAAAGAGAAACACAAATATTTACTGCCTCTATATTTCAAAGATAAGAACTCCTTTTAACACATGTAATTATTCATAAGAAAGTATAGTTTTAGCAAGAATATCCAAATTGTATTTCTGAGACACATCAGTGGGTCATAACATCAAATTACAGGATTGTAAATGAGTTATTTATATAAGAAAATTGAATGAAAGGGGAAAACAGAATAACATAAAAGGACAACATCATACATAGTGAGACTGCTTTACAAACAATAGTCTTTCTTTGTGAGCCCACATGCTGGGTTATTATATAAAGTATATTTAAAATACATGCTAATGCCTTTACTTCTGTGGATTACAGTTTTAAAGGGTTGAAGTAGGTGTTAGCATAAATAATGCTATAGGAAAATGCAGGGGGCAGGGGGAAAGAAGGAATGAGTAAGGCAATGCTATGGTTTGAAAGAGAAATGTCTCTCACTTGTGTATTTAGCACTTGGTCCCCAGTACATAGTGCTGTTTGGGAGGATTCTGCAACCTTTAGGAGTAGAGATTTCCTGTAGGGGGTAGACTTGAAGGTTTATATAGCCTTGCCCCACTTACTGTTCAATCTCTCTGTTTCCTGCTCCCACACTGTCCCTGGCCGCTGTCATGCCTTCTCCATCATAATGGACTTCATCCTGGAACCATATGTCAAAATATACCCTCTTCCCTAAGTTGCTTTTGACATTGTTATTTTATTATAGGAAGAAAAGTAACGAATACAAGTGACTTTTTCATATTTTTGATAAGAAATTAAAAATAACAATAACAGAATAATCTTTATTATTATATTAAGAAAATATGTACAATTTATCCACTAAACCAAACATTTCCCTGGACATCATATACCATTAAACTAATAATATCCTAGAAATACTGCACTTAAAAGTATGGCTTAGCCAGACTTAGTGACTCAGGCTTATTTTCTCAGACTGAGGAATGTGAGGCTGAAGATTTGATGAGTTCAAGTCCAGCGTGGACTACAGAATGAGACCCAATGTGTAAAAGCAAAAACAACTCAAAAATTTAATATAATTAATAACTTACTTAATAGTAACTGTTTTGATTCCAATAGATACCAAGGTTTCTGTTATGTCCACCAGCTCATCTCTAAAATGATCAAGAGCCCTGTGGACAGACTTTCAGAGGAGTTACAGAGCTGAAGGCAGAGTTAGCACAATTCTCCTCAAAATGCAGCCTTTGAATTAAAACATTGCAAACCCATCTCTTTCCTTTGCAGGTTCTAAAAAGAAGCTCTCCATAATAGGGAAGGGGAAAGCAAATAAAGAACAAATAATAATTTGAGCTAATCAAATTTCAATGAAGAATAATGTATTTCTCAGGACCAATTTCTAAAAATCACACCAAGACAAAAATAACAAAGGTTATGCATAACTCATGTGTAATTATATTGTGAAGAAAACAATAACCTCTGTTTTGTGTGGGATGCTTTTAAAACTATGTCCAAGGTGGAGGGATGGTACATTCGTTGCACTTAGGGAATGGAAGGAGACCTCTCCCCCACATCCATTTTCCTCTGGAGATTTGTCCAGTCCATGAATTCTTTTCCATAAATAGTGACAACCCAGCAAGTGAACTTCATCCCATACTCCCACCCACAAACCCTAGGATGATAAGGAGGCTAATTAAGACCATGGTGTTTTCAGTGAGTCTCTTGGAAGCAGTGCACGCCCCTCCTGAGTGATTGCACGTGGAAGCAAGGTTGTGATAGCTGGGATGGTGACACCTGTGTGGGGAGACCCGGGTATGCAAGGAACAAAGGGATGAATGGAGACAAAGGGATATTGTGAAGGGTAGAACAGAGACACACTATTCTGGGACTTGCAGTCTCTGTGGTCTTTTCTGCTTCCTAACCAGCGTTGTTCTTGTGTTTAAGGCTTGTAGTGGAATTTCCTCACAGTGGCAACAATGAGCTCTAATTGCCAGACTGCACGGAAGGCACTGTGTACATGAATTCCTAGACAGTCTTCACAGAAGTTCTTGGTGGGGGCACCATCATCCCCTCTACATTTTAGATATGAAACAACAGAGGCTTAAACTGCTTATGTATTCATCCCAAAGTCACCAAGCCAGGAAGTCCTGAGGCCATGAATCCTATCTTTAGGATATTCACACCTCACCAGGTTCAGTGTTTTGTGAAAGTAAAACCTTAAATGCTTTTTAAAAATGTAAACTTGCAAGATTAAAATGGAAGAGAGTTGAAAGGTATCATTCCTGACCATACTTCCCACGGATTATTTTCAAACTAACACAATAGTAACATAATAGTCACTATTGAGATAACTCACATATGATCTTATTCACACTTCCTGTTTGTAAGTGAAAACATGAAACTTGCCAAGAGTGTTCATAAGGGATTTCCATGGAACCTGAAGACAAAACAGCAACCTGAGCTCATAAAGGCCACAGCCAGGGACTGAAGCTACAAGGTCCTGTCACAGCTCTGTCCATCAGTTTCTACTTACCACTGAACTGGCTTCAAACATCTCTCCTTCGAGATGGCACCTTGGTGTTGGCTGCTATGAATAAACATCCCCAACTTCTATCATTCATTTTTCAAAGGGCCCTTGCAGAAGCTCTAGCCATGCCCAATCACAATCCTAAAGTCCCTAACACTGTAGAAGGTTTGGGGTGGACATGGATCAACTGTGGCTACCAGTGGACCCGTCTACATGGTCACTGGAAGGTCAGGTGATGCAAACCTAAATGCATACAACAACCCCTTGCACCTAAGGCGAGGGGGCATTCTAGAGAGGTGGGAGAGCGGCTACAGCACAAGCCAAGTGATGAGTTCATAATGTGTGCAAACTCGAGGGAGCTTTGAGTCCTGATGAGACTTGGCAATCAGGGGGTTTGGAAGGAGAGGAAGAGGTCATGTAAAGAGGGAGGCCTGGATTTGGTTCCCACAGAGAGCTGATGAATGAATGTATCAGGAATATTTTTGAAAAATATGCAAGAGTAGAAACAGATATTTTAAAATGATAAGCTGACATTTTGAAAACAGAGGTTTTGATAGCCCAAAAGAGGTTATAAGAAGGATGTGGTCACTTCAAATCCTTTCAAAAACAGAAGATGATAAATGAATTTCTCCGCTAAGTGTTGTCTTGTAATAAAAGCCATAACACCACAACTAAGGAATATTCAGTCACTGACTAAATGATAATGAGTTTTTAAAGTATATCTTTTTCCTCCTGATTTTTTCTAAACAACCCTGATAAATCAATCTAAATTGTTCCATAATTTAAAGGCCTGGTTGCCTACTCCAAGTGTTTGGTTTGTATGTTTATTGTAGTGCATGTAATATAAACATGAAAAAAAGATTAATTTTCTTAACAGAAGATCTATAATTGACTCACTCTAATGTATTTCTACAAGATGAATAAGGCAACTTTTCTTTGTGGTTATAAGACAGACATTCCAAATAAAATCCCTCAAGCAAACAGTGATCACAAGGCCTCTCATGGGTAACACCTTCAGGACACATTCAGGTGGAACACGGCTGCTGGACCCATGGTCTCCTCTACTGAGCTAGATATTTTTCTCACTTGAATGGAATACAACTCATAAAGCTAAGTTAAAACGACCCACATAACTTTCTAGATCAAACAACATGATTCTCAGAAGTGACTTTTTCCATTAATGATAATCTGTAGTGCTAATATTTGTATCTCAAAAGTTTAAAATAGCTCTACTGTTCTTCCCTTACTGTCATATCCTATTTTGTTTACAATGCCACTCTAATTTTTTTGCTTGCTCTATTTTATTTTTATTAACTTCTATTTAAATTAAAAGCAATCTTATTTTACATACCAATCCAGTGCCCTCTCCCTCCCATCCTCCCATTCTCCCCACCGACCCCCCCACCCTACCCACCACTCTCATTTTTTAAAAAGGAAAAATATCCTTGTCTTTATGTGTGTCAAATTGAGACTAATTGTTAGTACTATCAAAAACAAGAAAAACAGAGCCTTTGGGGATGGAGGACAGCAAGGACACAAGCCTTCTAGACACAACTGGACCGGTGCACATATGAACTCACAGAGGCTATGGCAGGAGGCCTTGGGCCTGTGCAGGTCAAGCCAGATGGAGTCACAGCACTGAGAGGGAAACAAGACATGAGCCTCCATCCCCAGTCCAGGGGCTATCTCCATTATACAACTGCTCACAAAGGAAAAAGTAGTTTCTCCAAAAGAGAAACATGGGTGTAGGAGAAACTGCAGCCAGCCTACCCAAGCCATAGGTGCCCAGGCCAGCCTGCATGAGCATGGCAGGCACTTTCTCCCTGAGTCAAGCCTGCCTTTACCATCAGAGACTGCTGACGAAGAGATACCCAACTCAGAGACACCAGCGAGGAAAGGACAACACAGCAGAGTCAGACACCTGAGCCAATGGGACCTTGGGAGGGTGTTTAAGGCAGGTCTAACTTCCTTAATAAGTGAGTCTGCAGCATGCTCTGTTACTCACTGACTCCCAGTGCCTGAGTCTTTGGTGCTGTATCTTCTCAACCCCTCCCCCCAAGGGGTGTCCAAGCAGGGTCACTTGCAACACCTGGGTACACAAACCCACATTACATGGTCAAAACAAAATGAACGCAATGATATTTTTTGAAGTTTTGTTTGTTTGTTTGTTTGTTTTGTCTCACAGTGCTTTCTCTGGGCATTTTTTTCCCCTTACAAATCTTTGCTTATATATTATAGTTTTCAATTTTGCTTTTATGCATTTTCTATGTGTAAGAATGTGTGTGTTTAGGAGGACCCTAAAAGAGACAAACATTGTCCCCTGGAGAAGGAGAAAGGGTCATGATGCCCTGAGCAAACTGAGAGCATTTTGCTCAGAGGGGGGAGGGTGCTACAAGAATGGGAAGGGAAGAAGAGGAAGGATGCAGAGGTCATGAGGGAGCTTTTTCTTTGGCTTTTTTTGTTTGTTTTTTCCTGCTCTATTTTTATTTATTTATATGTTTATTTTATCTTATTTTATTTTGTGTGTGTGCATACTAATGAGAGAGAGAAAGGGTATGGATTTGGGTGAGAGGAAAAGGGGGAAGTGGCTGGGAGGAGTTGCGTAAGGGAAAAAACCATAATAAGAATATGTTGTATGAAAAAAATCTAGTTTCAATTTTAAAGAATAAAAAGAATTTCAGCCCTCATCTTTCATCTGACACCTGTGAGTTCTGCCTGTAGCGATGAACCCACTGGGTGCTAGAGACACAAAGTTGAATGAAAATCCTCCTACTCTTCCTTTTCTCTTAAGTAGAAATAAAACAAAACCCTGTAATAATTTCTAGAGAGACACTGTGCATGTGTCTCAGTGATAGAAGCCTTGCCTGGCCAGTACAAGGCTGTGACTAGCACTGCAGAAACATCCACAAAAAATGGAGGAAACCAATTTTAGGGTGAGTCTTCACTGATTTTTTTTTTTTGAAATGGTAACCCTTATGCTGATACTATGTGAGAAAATCCAATTATGTTAAAAATATGTTCATGTGTGAACAGGGCAGATAGGAGGACATCAATCAAAGGAGGCAAGAATTTGCAGATTGAGGCAGGACAGAACAGATGTCTTCTACGAACATCCATGCATTCATTTTAACAAGTGAACCGTATCAATGAAAGATGCCAGAAGCTGAGGAAACTGTAAATGTGGTTTTGTGTTTACTAAAAGTAAGTTTTTTTTTCTGGTAACAAACATGGGACAAGCAGAATTGTGTTGCTGGCTAATAGTATTCATGATATAGGAGGAAATGAAGCAGCATTTCTGCCTGAAGGTTTTGATTTTAGATCTGAAGTTTCATGTGACGATATCAAACAGGCTGATGGACCTGAGTTTGACTCAAAGGAAAAAATCGAATAGGCTTAAGAGATACAAATTTTCCAGGTAGAGAGTCAAGGATCTGTGGAAGTTATTAGGCTCTCAGGGGGAAACTGAAAGAAATAACCTCCCTGTTTAAATGTTAGATTTTAAAAAGGTAAAAGTAAAGGAGAAAGAAGAGGTAGAGAGATTTCAGAATAATGTCCCAAGGCAAGTGAGTAAGACTTCATCCTCTGAACTAGACAGTAGTAAGACACTGGGCGTGCTCATTCACCTAACTGGGTCTTCCTACAGGGCATAAAATACACCACTATAACCCATAGTCACATCCAATTATTGTTTGTCAGTTAAACAATTATAAAACCTAAAAATAAATGGATTTAAGCAGTCCCTTATTAAATAATCAAAACTGTATTGTAAAGAATTAGCAAGTAAAGGTCATAAGGCAAGATTGGTTGACCCAAAGTCTAGAATCTAAGTGGAGTCTACACAGTCCGAAGAGCTGTGCTGAAGCTGTGAAGCCTCACATTGCATTTTACACTCTCATTATCAGCCAGCTTCATACCCTATCAGTTAGATTTTTATGTATTTACCAACTACCGGAGGTAGGAAGGGACAAAACAATAGAATCCATGAAAGAGTTAAAACTAGAAAAACAAGTAGTTTTATATGCTCCTGCACGATTTATGTGTCCACTACCAGAATTAAATCGTTACTTATCACCTAATATTTACTCTTTTTCACCCTTCTACATATTACACTATAACAACATGTATATGGTTTTTTGTACATATGTAATATGTTAGGATTCATGTATGATAGAGAACATATCTTTTTTCTTTCTAAAATTGTGACCTGGCTTAATATTATATATTCTAAGTCTATCATTTTTCTATAAATTTTGTGACTTCAGCTTTCTTTAGAGCTGAATAGTATTCTATTTTATATACAAATATGGTATACATTATTCATTTATCAGTTGGTGAACAACTAGGTTGATTTCAATTCCTTGATATGGTGAATAAAGCAGTTTAAAATGGGGATGCACCTATCTCTGTGGTAAGATGTGTTCTCTGGGTATATGCCCAGGAGTGAAATAGCTGGATCATGTGGTAGCTTTTGGCTTTTTGAGGGATCTTCACAATGCCTGGATTCACTTTTACCTTCACCAGCAGTGAATAAGTGTTCCTCTTTCTATACATCTCTCCAAGAGTGGTTGTCAGGTTTCTTGATGATAGCCATTCTGAATGGGGTGAGTGAATTGGTACCTCAAAGTAGTTTTAATCTGCATTGCCATGGTGACTAGAGATAGTTAACACATTTTAAAGTCATTATTGGCTATTTCTGTTTGAAACAAAACAAACAAACCAAAAAACCCTCTCTATTTGGCCCATTAGATTGTTTGATGATTGGCAGCTTTATTTATTTATTTTTTTGATATTGAGTTTCTATGATTCTTTGTAAATTGTGGACATTAGCCTCTTGTCTAAAGAATAGATGCTGAAGATCTTCTCCTGTTCTGCACTGCAGGGTGTCTGCTCTGGTGATTGCTTCCTTTGCTGTGCTATTTTCATATAGTCCCATTTGATGGTACCTGGGGCTGTTGGCACTCTGTTCAGAAAGCTCTTGCTAGCCCCAGAGTCCAGAAACATATTCTCAATGTTTTCTTGGAGTAGTTTCAGAATTTTCAGTTTTTAAATTAAGATCCTTGATTTGAGTTGATTTGGAACAAGGCAAAAAAGATATGAATCTAATTTCATTCTGCAAGTGGATATCCAGGTTGGCCAGCACCATTTATTGCACAAGCCATCCTTTTTCTAATGTTTGTTTTTGTCTCATTTGTCAAAAAGTAAGCAGGCATAGCTTTGTGGGTTTACTTATGGGTCCTCTTTTCTTTTTCACTGGTCCCCTCTCTATTTGCATGTCATTTTAAACATTTTATTTAAAATAAAGATAAGTAAGACTATCATTGGATTCAGGGAGTATGGCCATGTTTTTGATGATAAAAGTAGAAGGTTGTTCCTGGATAGACAACATGGTAACCTTGACAAGAGCTGTTCTGTAAAGAATTGAGCCCTGAATGGGAAATGAGAATTAAAGAGGACTTAACTATAGATGAGCAAATGTTTTTTGTAAAGGGATTATTTTGTGTCAGCCCATGCCGCGCATATAAATCTCTCTCTTTCTCACCAGTGAATAAAATGGAAAAGGACATTAAATTATTTGAACATATGTGCAGGCACATGATGCTGATAAAAGATGCCAGCCCATTGGACATGCTAACACGGTTTCGTGAAGGGCCCTACCTCTCACCCAGCAAGATGCTGCTCCTGTAACTGAGAAGCCATCAGCCAGTCAGATCACATCTGTCTGCTCACCAAGGCCCACCTGGACAAGTCTTTACTTAGAACTGAAGAAAGGCAGAGTCTTTCTAGATATCTATGCTGGATTGTTGACTATTAGTAAAATGCTTATAGCTGGATAGCTAAGTAGTAAAATTTGAACTGCCGTTGTAGGTAAAAATATCTTCTTCTCTGCCTGATCTAGAACATTTGTTATGAGAATCACTTCCACAAGGAGCTATGAACAATATCTACCCTGTCCCAATAAGGTACCAACACAAACCAGAGGATGATTCTATCAAAGTTCACCTTGATGAACCAATCATTTCACCATCATGGCAGGTATGCAGGCAGGCAGACATGGGGCTGGAGAAGGAACTGAGAGTTCTACATCTTGATCCTCAGGCAGCAGGAAAAGAGAGAGCCACTGGGCCTGGCTTGGGCTTTTGACACCTGAAAACCCACCTCCAAAGACACACTTCCTCCAACAAATCCACACCCATTCCTTCTCAAGTAGTGCTACTCACAGATGACTGAGTATTCAAATGTATGAGCCTATCCAGGGTTCTTATTCAAACTACCATAGTCTATATACTCTAGTATCTCCAGAGAATCTAGGCCTCATGCAATTAAGGCAGAATTACCTGCAAATAGCTGAGAGGAGCTGATGGATACTCCTATGAGGGTTCAATAAGCTTCCCAACTCCTCCTCCTATGAAGGAGTGTCAATAGTCCACAGACCCCTTGGTAATGGATTGTTGCAAATAGATAGAGCTGACCTCATGAAGATGGCAGCCATTTTGCCCTGAAGACATATTCTATAGAAGCCTTCAATTTTGTGCCTTTCCTATGTTGAGTAAAATAATTCTTCCTTCCTCCAAAAAAAATAGAAAATAAAAATCTCTCCTGGTTTTGGAGTTTGATTCTCACTTTTGTTCTTTTGAATTTTCTTAATTTAAGGATAATCTTTAAAGTGTAATTTTGATTTAGGATTTAAAAAAAGCTGGAAGAACTTCTATTGTGTGTGTGAGTGTGTGTGTGTGTGTGTGTGTGTGTGTGTGTGTGTGTGTGTGTGTGTGTGTGTTCCAGTGTTCTGGTAGAATTAAACTACTGCTGTTTTTTGGCTTGCTTTCAGAAAATGTTTATTATGGCTTAACAACATTTTGATTTATTGTCACTTCCTGGATTTTCCCTTTCTCTTGGGGATTCTTTTATTCCGTTGCTAGGTATTCCCTTTTGTGGGAATAAACCTCTTGATTTTAACTTTCTGGAAAAGTTCTTGTCTAGCTTTTAATCTTAAGTAACAGTATGAGGCAGAGGATTCTAGACAAACAGCTTCAGTCAGCACTTTGAAGGCAGGAGTCCATTGTCTTCAGCATCACTATAGGACCCTGCTTAGCACTTTAGGGTTGTATTTTGTTTCTCCTTGATGTTAAGGTTTTGTTCTTAGTCCCTGGGAATCTGCTCTTTGACTATAATGTACCAAGTGAAGGTTTGTTTTGATTTGTGCTATTCATATTTCAATTTGCATTTTTCAGTTTAAGACTGGCGTTTTCTTGTAATTCAAGAGTCTTCTTGAGCATATCTCTTGCACATTGTCTTTTCCAAACTCCCTTTTCTTTTCATTTGAATCTTAATTAAATTGGAGCTTTTCATTTTGTCTTCTCTGTGCCAATCTGTCTTTCATATTTCCAGGGAAGGATCTAGGATTTTTGGAATCTGCAATTACACAATCTGTAACTCATTTAGGGATGATATTTTTTTAAAAGGTGAATATAAAATTAAATATGAAAAGAGTATGTCTTTAGAATGTGAAGAAAAAAATCACTCAAATTATAAATTGAAACAAAACAACTATATCAGGGTCTGAAGAAATGGCTCAGTGGTTAGGACCTCTGCTGCTTTTGCAGAGGATCTGAATTCAAGTTAGTTTTAAGAACTCACATTGGGGCAGAGTTGGCTCACAACTGACTGTAACTCCAGCTCTGATTGTGGGTGGGGGTGGCCCTGATGCCTTCTTCTGGCCTCTGCAGGCACTATACTCACTTGTACAAACACACACACAAACCTATACACATAATTTAAAAATAAAATCTTAAAATCAATATACAAACATAATTCCTGTAAATGCTATAAGTACCATGCTGCCTCTGTAATATCTTTTTTCCCTTCTTTACATTGGGTATACATTCTTCTGTGACAATGGTATGAGGTCTTTTTCAGTTGAGAAATATATTTCAGTAACTCCTCCAACATGTTTCTATTATATTCTCTTTTAAAGCTTGCTTTAATCCCTCAGCACCCACTGGTTTTATGTTTAGGTGCTGTTTTGATTTTTTTAATTATTGTCAATTGTGAAGAAAAACCTCTAGGAGGGTCTTTCATATGAATCTCGGTTTCTCTTCCTGATGTGATGACGATATACTCCAGCAAAAGCTACTTTTATTTTACCCCAGTCCAGAGGAGCAGTCCACCAGGCCAGGGAAGTCCAGGGGGACTTGAAGCAGCTAGCCATATCTCATCTACAGTCAGGAAACAGGGAGGGAGGCCTGAATGTATGCTCAGCCTACTTCTCCACTTCACACAAGCCAGAAGCCCTGTCCAGGAAATGGTCAAGATAACCTCTCCTGGGTATGGCCAGAGACCCACCTCCCTGGAGGTTCTAGATTGTGTCAAATTCACAATTAGCACTTTGCTATCAGAGAACATAAATAAGATGACTTTCTAACTCCATCCATCTCAAACTTTGCTGATTCTTCATTCTCTTTACTGTCTCGATGACAGGTGTTGCAGGACATTTTCCTATTTTAAAGTCATCGTAGACCTTTGTGGCAGAGTAACTATTCCCAGAACCTGTTCCTGGGTGGGGATGTCTGTAGTAACTCGTACACAAAGAAGTTGCTACAATTAAAAATCCCCCCTGCAGAAGCCAGGCGTTGGTGGCGCACGCCTTTAATCCCAGCACTCGGGAGGCAGAGGCAGGCGGATCTCTGTGAGTTCGAGGCCAGCTCGCTCTCCAGAGCGAGTGCCAGAAACCAAAAAAAAAAAAAAAAAAAAAAAAAAAAATCGCCCCTTCAAACACTGGCTATACATCCCCAATTTAATCTTACACAAAATGCACAAGGTCCCTCCAAATGCTTCCTTGCATAAAGAATGTGTAAATGAAGCCAAAAGTTTGATAGTTGTAACCAACTGCAGTTAAAAACTTCACTTTTGCACACTGTAGAAGCATAAAATATGAGGCTGAGGCAGGCAGATCTCTGTGAGTCAAGGCCAATCTGGTCTACAAAGTGACTTCCAGGAAGTTCAGAATGGTTACACAGAGAAACTTGGTCTCCAAAAAGTCAAAACAAAAGAAAAAAAGAGAAAACAAGGAAATATAAAATATGAACATATTTCTGAGGCGATTTTTTTCCTGGTTTGGACTCATGAGAGCAACTAAAACTTTAAAGATGGTTATTTCATTAAGCATATTTTAAATCTACCTCTGTATGTATCACACAGGTTTCCATTGTTTTGTGGTTTCTTCATTTCTATTTTCAATTTCTCTAGTGTCTCTTCAACATAGTCTACCAGTTAGCCCATCTGCTGACTATTCCATTGTAATGACTTTAACTTGTGAAATTTTTACTATTTCATACTTCCATGTGGGTGTTATTTAAAATGTCATCTTCAATTTCTTATGATTATCATTGATCATAATATGTCATTAAACATTTTAAATCCTTATATCTTTATTTATTCTAAATTGTTCCATTATTTATAATTCTTTTAATAGTAATGTTTCCAATTACTGTATCTACTAAAAGTCTCAGAATAGGCGTGTCTTGTGGATTTTAAAATTTGGGGTATATGTTAATCATGGGAGTCTTACATGTACCTTGGCTTATGGAGATCTACTGTGCAGCACTTCCTTGCTTACTTTCATGAATAGACTATAGATTGAATATTTAGCTACATGTGGGGTTTAGTCTTGATACCACTGATATTAAGATTCCAACCCCTGTTGCAAACAGATGTAAGGTAATTTGGCCATTTAGCAAACAGCAGATTGAGGAGTAAATATTATGATAACACTCACTAGCACAAATGCATGTATGCTGCACATATTTAACCTCAATAGCAGATGGTATACTACAAAGAAATAAACCCCTGAACCACATTTAGTTTTCCATTTTTAACAAAGAAACCAAACATTATTAGCAAGAAAGTACAAAAAATAATTACACGAATCAAAAGTGTCGTGGAAGAATGGCTTCCTTCTATAGTCCTAGGCTAAGTTATCTGGATAAAAATAGATAGTACAGTCACTCTTAAGCTCTCCAACACTTCTACAGCTATGGAACTCTCCCAAGGTTCCTAGATTTTTATACTTTATGTTTTATAGTATTCTGAACCAAGCGCTTATCTTAAATAACCAGAAAAAGACCTGGGCTTTTTTTGCCATCATTATATCTATTAACATAACCCACTGATGAATATTTTCATAACGTTTGAGGCTGATAGCACCTGTCTGTAAAAGTAGGAATTCCTAATGGGGATACTTCAAATGTCAAACAATAGTGCCTACCACTATGTTTGTCAGATTTGGTCTTTAATCTCGTAGAGGTTTTTTTCATCTAACTGAAAAGATGGTCAGTCGGTAGCAGCTTTCAGAATTAGACTTCAACAGCCCCCTCACCAGGGTGGGGATGGAATGTCTATCTTCCATGTCCATTGTGAACATTGTATTTTGAGGTAAATTGCCTAATGTGAGTTAGATATCACCAAGGAAAATATGTCTCTTATGCAGCTAAAATTGATTCCCGATTGTTAGATGAAGACAAAACATTTTTAGACATATCTTTTAATCACCTGACATTTTTCACATATGCATACAAATTCTCAGCATGGGAATCCTGCATTCTGTAATTGCATGGTTCCTTTTCACAGCCAAATTTGGGTTTTGTAGGTACACTATGTATATTCAACTTTACTCATTGTCTCAGTTTTTATTTAAAGTATTATTTTGATATCTAGGTGAGCAGGTGGATGAGGGGGTGGGTAGGAGGATGGATGGATGGATGGATGGATGGATGGATGGATGGATGGATGGATGAACAAATACTCTAACATTTGTAGGTCAGGTTTCACACTCAACAGAGCTTTCGCAAAACTGTTTCAAGTTCTGCATCTGGCTTCTTTTATCTCCATGGCATTTCCCCATGTCCCCACTCTTTTGGACACTGCAAGCAGTCACTCCTAGCAACTGAGGAAATTACATTGGAAGAGAAAATCTTGTCAAGAAAAAACAGTAATTTTTGAAGTAGTACCCCTGTGGCCTGCATTATTAAAGTCTCCCAATGAGCTTAACTCCCTTTGGGGGAGCAATTTATGTGACAGGAGAAGCTGATTCAACACATTTCTGAATCCGTGTCCGTTCCTGGTACTGGCTATGTTACAACTGACTCTGCTACGTGATCAAGTTTCATGGCACATGTAATCATAGCACAGCAGGACTTCAGTAAACAACAGAAATTAGAAGGAGCAAGGAAAGCAAACAATTATGGAAGAGAAAAGTTAAGGATTGGGAAGAGGCGATCCTAATGCAGAAAATCCCTCAGTCACTCAACCTTTAGTCTAGGGAAGCATAAATTCAATGGTGGATTGCACAATTATCCAATGGTAATGGGCTTGGGAGTGTTCAGGCAGGCAATCTTCAAAGTAATGGGGCCAATTGTGAGTCCCCAATGCCATGCTGCTCTTCTACATTAAACAATCATTGTTATAAAAATAACTCCCAGACTCTTACAGACAGCAAGTCTTGAAAGCTCAGCGTGCCATGATTCTGAGCAGATGACGATGTGATATGGAATGTGACCTCAGATTACTCAACCCTTGGAAACTTTAGGGACACAGAGTTATCAGGTAGCAATCTATTTGTAACTGGAGGTTTTGCTAAGTGAATCATCTCCCCCAGGGACAATTTTAGCACAAAAGATTCATTCAATGAATTTTTTTCCAGAATTTTGAGATCCCTTGTGTATGTGTTTAAAACCTAGATTGATTGTATTTTCCTTTCTGTAATTGCCCTAAGGAAAAGTATACCCAGAAACTCAGCAACAGTTCTCTTGTTCACATTTCTACTCTTGTCCCTGTTGCAACTCTAGAGCCTGCCTCCCTTACTTCAAACTCCCCTTTCATCCTATGTTTATGTTCTTATTCATTGAAGGAAAAGATTTTTGTTTGCTGGTAGCACTTAACCTATAGTTTTAATAAGTAAATATTTAAAATGAGAGATGTCATTACAGAATTTCAAATGCTAATTTTAATGAATTTACGTGCAGTTGAAATGCTAACTCCAACACAAAGTTCAACAAAATAACACCAATATGAAATTTATATAGTAAAATATACACAAGGAAAACCTTACCTTGTTCTCTGTGCCAGAGACTTCTGCTTATAGTTTACCATGTGCCTATTCTTTTGCAAAGCTCCCTCTCGGGTTTGTGTTTGAAGATGCTAGCCCAAATCCTTTCTACCCAAAGAGGAAAAGCTACTTGCATCTTGACCTGGATTATCATCTCCATCTGCCTTGGGGATAAAGAAAGAAGGCACCAGACACCAGTCTCTGTAGGGCCAGAGCCAACATAAGCATAGCTTCTCATCTCAGCTTCAGGTAGGCTTCTCCAGGTATTTCCTGGAGTTTAGCAGAGCCAGCAGCACCCCCACGCCCATACATGCAGTCAAAGTCAACACATGGAACCTCCCATCAGAGTTGCCACTCTCCGTATGTGGGTATGTTGAATGAACATAGGCAAGGCAAGAGGAAACTATTCTTTAGAAGATGACATATTGGCTTATCAATCACAGAAAAAGTGGATCCTGCTGCAATGTCAAGTGGCTTGAATCCTCAATTTTTGTATGTTAAGACCCTGTTTTTTTTTTCCTCTCATGATGCCTGTTAAGAAATACATATTAATCTTGTCTCAAATAACTCATTTAGGGAATACATATTAATACATATTAATATGTAGCCCAAGCTGAAACTCTCCAGAAAACTGTAGTGGCAAATAGATGTAAGGTAATTCCCAGTGACTAGACTTTGGCCACCACCATCCATTTCATTATTGCTTCTCTGAGTTGCTTTCTTGCTGATCTCTACTGGAGCCTCAAATCAATCTGTAGATATTGTTGGGAAAGCTTACCCAGTGTGATGACATCTGGTGCAGAGCTGTAATCATTTTCCATGTAGGGCACGTTCCATTCCGCACTGTTCCTTTCTTCATTAAGAGACTTTGAATCTCATAGTGGGCTTTAAGCACAGAATAGGACACCTAACAGCCAAGGCTTCCATTTAAAACAAATTTCTCCAGGAAGTTAGAAGCCAAGGGTCTGTCAGCAGTATTCAGGGAGGGAGAGGTGGACAGCCCACAGCAGGAGCACAGAGGAAGAGCTCTCCATGTCCAGAGAGTCAGTAAGCTCTCTAAATCTCTCTTCCTTGCTAGCTGACCCTTTGCTTACTTGCCAAGAAAGTGATGAGAAAGTTTTGTTCCTCCATCCATGTGACCACCCCCTTGACTTTCTTCAGTGTGGATGGATAATCTCATCAACGATGTCTGGGAGCCAGCTGCAAGTGGCCTGCCTCTGGGGCAGCTTTCCCTGTACCACCCTATCCAGAGACCACATAAGGATCATCATGAACTCGGCATACCAGCACACACAACAGTGGTCTCCCAAGTTAGTACAGCCTTTGCATTTTGTGCTTAGTGGTGATGTTTGCTCCATGACACTGCTACACCAGTGTGGGTCAGCATCCTGTGGGCTTATGATAGATAGTGGGCCTCATTGTGTATATCTGCTGACAGCACTGTTGTCTTGTTTTCAGTGGGAAAGTGGGATCACATTTTGTAGCCCAGTCTGACCTCTTAAATGGAATCGATCCTGTCTCAGCCTCCCAGGTTCTAGGATTACAAATGAAAGTCAACATACTTAAATGATTCTTTATAATTAACTTTCTTTATTCTTTTTTTTTTTTTTTGTGGTGCTTGGGTTCAGGTCTCCCATGTGCAACATAATTGTTCTAGAATTGAGATGTTTAACCCTTGATTTATTTTCTGTCTTATGCTAGACCATAAATAATAATCACTCAGACAAGAGGAGAGATAAGTTCTCAAGGCTTTGCCTTTGATAACTTCTGCCCACGCACTCATCTTCTAAACACCATCGCATGCTAACTACACACGACCACCATTAGCTTGTTCCCACTGGACACTGGGTCCATGAAGACACCTATCTCCATCATGCCAAGACTGTCCCTAAATCCCTCCCTGCCACATTCAAACCTCCTCAGGGAAGGGGCAAATAGTGAGAGTCTCTTGGATTTCTAGACAAAATAATCTAAGGTGCACCTACGCTTCGACCTTTATTTTAAAAGGAAAATCTCAATTTGCTATTTCATAATAGTGACTTGGCCAGGACTCTGAAGCAATCACAGTTCTAAATTGCCATGTTAGTGAAAGTCCCTGAAATCATGCTGAGAAGCAGGATATATGTGTTTTCAGTGTGAAGGTCAGTCAGGAATTTCTCAATTGCACCGGACAGTATTGGAGCCAGGGCAGCCTGGTTTTGACAGTGAAAAGTCCCTGGTTGGCACGTAGATAACCAGGGTTCATTATGTAATCTTCTATCCATAACCACAGGAGTGACAAACTGACTTCTGTGGTGATTATAAATTAAAGAAAGGCTTGAGAAGACTCACTTCCCAGGGTTTTGGATAAAAGCCCATGGTAAAGTTGGAATTTTTTTTAATGTACAGTACAGTGCTCTCTTTGATCTGATTCTTCTGCTGCTTTTTATCTTCTCAGTCCAGGCAGAAATATATTTTGCTCCAGTAATCACTCCAGACTTCCGCTCTGAGCATGAAAAATACAAGACTCCCTAAAGAATTAATATCTGAGTGTAAGATACAATATAAACAATATAAACTTTTATTCAATGGCAGAAATACATGGCAAGGTCCTGTTTCTCAAGCAAGCTCTAAAAGGTACAGAGCTATTGGTTTTGTATTTGAAATTAACTCACTGAGATGTTGTCATCATCACCCTGTCTTGAATCTAACCCTGGTAATACTAGACAGACAGTTCTGTTGTTTCATTGTTTTGAGACAATTTCTACCTATGTAGCTCAAGCTGGCCTGGAACTTGCTATATAGACCAGGTTGGTCTCATATTCAGAAAGATATGCCTGTCTGCTTCCAAGAACTGGAATTAAAAGCATGTGCTGAGTCTTGCCCCCCTCTTGTGGAAGGCCACATGAGGTGAGTGTGGGGCCTGCTCAGGCCCAACTCCCTCCATCCTCTCCTTGGAACTTCGTGGGTTGGCTCCACGTGTAGTGGACCCATCCCGGCATGCTGAACCATCCGGAGTCTGCCCTCATTGCAGTCTTGGCCCCCCTATGCCCTCTGCCTGATTACTCCAAGAGACCTTGGACCATCCAGAGTTGCTGACATTGAAGTCTTGACCCACCTACACCCACTGGGAGACAAGAAGAGAGAGAGAAACCCCATCTGCATGCATTGAAAGAAGGAATGGGAAGAAGACAGCATAAGACACATTCAGCAATAGAAAGACCAATATGACACCACCAGAATCTAGGGACTCTACACCAGCAAGACCTGAACATCCCAATGCAGATGAAGCAGAAGAGAAGGACCATAAAAACAACTTTATGAAGATGATATACATCCTCAAACAGAAAATGAGGAAATACCTTAAAGAAATGGAAGAAAAAACAAACAAAAAATACAGGAACTAGACGAAAAGACAAACCAGAAAATTCAAGAAATAAACACATCTCTTAAGGAAAGCCAAGAAAAAAACTAACCAAACAAGTGAAGGAAACAATTCAAACAGTACAAGGTTTTGAGACTGAAATAGAAACAATAAAGAAAACACAGAATGAGAAATGCTGGAAATAGAAAAGCTTGGTAAACAATCAGGAACAACAGATGTAAGTATAACCAATATAATACATGAGAAGGAAGAGAGAATCTCAGGTGTTGAAGACTCCTGAGGAAATAGAGTCATGAAAATCTTAAGTCCAACAATCTCTAAAACAAAATATCCAGGAAATACAGAACACCATAGAAGAAAACTTTCCCAACCTAAAGAAGGATATGCCTATGAAAGTACAAGAAGCTTACAGAACACCAAATAGACTGGACCACAAAAAAAAAAAAACCCTCATCACCACATAATAATCAAAACACCAAACTTACAGAATAAAGAAAAAGTATTAAGAACAGCAAAGGAAAAAGGCCAAGTAACATATAAATGCAGACCTATCAGAATTATACCTGACTTCTCAATGGAAACTCTGAAAGCCAGAAGGTCCTGGATAGAAATTCTACAAACAATAAGAGACCAAGGATGCCAACCCAGACTACTATACACAGCAAAGCTTTCAATCACTATAGATGGAGAAAAGAAGATATTCCATGACAAAACCAGATTTAAACAATACATACCCACAAATCTAGTCCTACAGAAAGTTCTGGAAAGAAAGCTCCAACCTAATGAAGTTAACTACATCCATAAAAACATAGGCAATTGATAATTCCACAAAAGAAAAAAGGAGGCAAAATCCATACACAATACCACCACCAGCAGCAAACCTAAAACAAATAAGAATTAACAATCAATAGTCATAAATATTCCTCAATATCAATGGTCTTAACTTGTGTATTAAAAAGACACAGGTTAACAGAATGGATTCAAAGACAGAATCTATCCTTCTGCTGCATTCAGGAAATACACCTCAACTTCAAAGACAGATTTTACCTCAGAGTTAAGGGTTGGGAACGATTTTCCAATCAAATGGACCCGAGAAACAAGCTGGTGTAGCTATCCTAGTATCTAACAAATTAGATTTCAAACTAAAATCAATCAAAAGAATTGAAGAAGGTCATTTCATATTCATCACATGAAAAGTCCACCAAGTCTCAATTCTCAATATCTATGCCGCAAATACAAAGGCATACACATTCGTAAAAGAAACATTACTAAAGCTCAAATCATACATAAAACATTACACACTGAAAGCACTAGAACAAAAAGAAGAAAACTCACCCCAGAGGAGTAGAAAGCCAGGAAATAATCAAATTGAGGGCTGAAATCAATAAAGTAGAAACAAAGAAAACAATAAAAAGAATCAATGAAACAAAGAGTTGGTTCTTTGAGAAAAACAACATGCTAGAAAAACATTTACCAAACTAACCAAAACACAGAGAGGGAACATGAAAATTAACAAAATCAGAAATGAAAATAGGGACATAACAATGAACACGGAGGAAATCCAGAGAATTATCAGGTCATCCTTTGAAAACCTGTACTCCACAAAATTTGAAAATTTAAAGGAAATGAACAATTTTTGGATAGATACTACTTACCAAAATTAGATCAAGAAAAGATAAGCAATTTAAATAGACCTACAACCCGTAATGAAATAGAAGCACTCATAAAAATTCTCCCAGCCAAAAAAAAAAAAAAAAAAAAAGCCCAGGGCCAGATAGTTTCACTGCAGAATTCTACCAGAAATTCAAAGAAGAGCTAATACCAAAACTCCTCAAAGTGTTTCACACAATAGAAGCAGAAGAGACCTTGCCAAACTCTTTTTATAAGGCTACAATTACCTTGATACACAAGCCACACAAAGAAACAACTAAGAAACAGAACTATAAACCAATATCCCCCATGAACATTGATTCAAAAATACTCAATAAAATCCAAGAACACATCAGAAATAGCATCCACCATGATCAAGTAGGCTTCATCCCAGGGATGAAGGGATGGTTCAACATATGAAAATCCATCCATGTAACCCACCATATAAACAAACTGAAAAAGAAAAACTACATGATCATCTCACTAGATGCTGAAAAAGCCTTTGAGAAAATCCAACATCCCTTCCTGATAAAGGTCTTGGAGAGATCAAGAATAACAGGAACATGATAAAAGCAATATACAACAAACCAACAACCAACAACAAACTAAATGGAGAGAAACTCAATGTGATTCCTCTAAAATCAGGAACAAGACAAGGCTGTCCACTCTCTCCATATCTCTTTAATATTGTACTTGAAGTTCTAGCTAGAGCAGTAAGGCAATAAATGGAGATCAAGGAGATACTTACTAGAAAGGAAGACATCAAACTTTCATTATTTGCAGATGATATGATTGTTTACATGAATAGCCTGACAAAATTCTACCAGGGAACTCCTATAGCTGATAAACACCTTCAGCAAAGTGACACAATACAAGATTAACTCAAAAAAATCAGTAGCCCTACTATATACAGATGATAAATGGTCTGAGTAAGAAATCAGAGAAACATCACCCTATACAATTGTCACAAACTACATAAAATATCTTTGGGTAAGTCTAACCAAACAAGTGAAACAAGAACTTTGAGACTCTAAAGAAAGAAATTAAAGATACCAGAAAATGGAAAGATCTCCCATGCTCTTGAATAGGTTGGATAAACACAGTAAAAATGGCAATCTTAAGAGCTAAAAGCAATCTACAGATTCAATCAATGCAATCCCCATAAAAATACTGGCACAATTCTTTACATACCTTGAAAGAACAATACTCAACTTTAAATGGAAAAACAAAAAACCCAGGATAACAAAAACAACCATGTACAATAAAGGAACTTCTGGAGGCATCACTATCCCTCACTTCAGCTCTATTATAGAACTATAGTCCCCAAAACAGCTTGGTATTGGAACAAAAATAGACAGGTAGACCAATGGAATTGAATTGAAGATCCAGATATTCACCTACACACCTACAAACACCTGATCTTTGACTGAAAGGCCCGCTGCCTCTCTGTCCCCCCCCCCCGCCTATGCTGATGCTGGGTGTTCTCTCTGGAGCAGCCGGGATGGGCTGGAGAGTGCAGCGCGGGGCGATAATTGTCCGGCAGCTGCTAGCTGCCGCAGAGCTGCCCTGCTTCACCTTCATCCTGCCCCCGCCGGCCTCCACTTCCCCCGGCTGCCGTTTTCCCTCCCAAGCCGGTTCACCCAGGCGGGGCTGCCCTGGCACCGCGCCGGGGCTGGGGCCGAGCACCCCTCGCCCCCACGCCCCCCCCCCGTTGAGAAACACTCCGTCCCAAGGTCTCCGCCCCCAAGGTCAGCCACCTGGGCGCGGAGGGAGGAATCAAGTCTGTTGTACCAGACACCAGACCTTGAGAATATGCTGATCTGGAATGGCTCTGTGCCTCATTTGAACCATCAAATAGAATCCCTGCTCCTAGCTTGCGCCTTTTTCCCTATATAAGGACGCCTTTCCCTTGGCTCGGCGCGCTTGGCCTCAGAAAAGCTAAGTCGCCCCGGGTACTCGCGTCTCCAATAAAGCCTCTTGTTTTTTACATCCAGTTCGTGGCCTCGCTGGTTCCTGGGTGTGTGGGTCTCCCTCTACGAAAGTATCCCTTCGGGGTCTTTCATGACAAAGAAGCTAAAATTATACAATGGAAAAAAAGAAAGCATCGTCAACAAATGGTGCTGGCATAACTGGATGCTGACATGTAGAAGACTACAGATAGATCCATATATATTGCCATGCACAAAGCTTAAGTCCAAAGTTAAGGATTAAAGACCTCAACATAAATCCTGCCACAATGAACTTCTTAGAAGAGAAAGTGGGAGGTACCCTTGAATGAACTGGTACAGGGGATCACATCATGAACATAACTCCAGTAGCACAGACACTGAGGTCAACAATTAATAAATAGGACCTCCTGAAACTGAGAAGCTTCTGTAAGGCAAAGGACACAGTCAACAAGACAAAACAACAACCCACAGAATGGGAAAAGAACTTCACCAACTCCATATGTGACAGAGGGCTGATTTCCAAAATATACAAAGAACTCAAGAAGTTACTCGCCAAAACACCAAACAACCCAATTAAAAAGTGGGCTACAGAACTAAATACAGAATTCTCAGTAGAGGAACCTAAAATGGCTGAAAGACACTTATGAAAGTGCTCAACATCCTCAGCCATCAGGGAAATGTAAATCAAAACAACTCTGAGATACCATCTTACACTGGCCAGAATGGCTAAAATCAAAAACACCAATGACAGTCAGTGCTGGAGAGGATGTGTAGAAAGGGGAACACTCTTCCATTGCTGGTGGGAGTGCCAACTTGTACAGCCACTTTGGAAATCAGTATGGCAACTCCTCAGGAAAATGGGGATCAGCCTACCACAAGATGCAGCAATTCTACTCTTGGGCATATACGCAAAGGATACACATTCATACAATAAGGACATCTGCTCAACTTTGTTCATAGCAGCATTGTTTATAATAGCCAGAAACTAGAAGCAACCTAGATGCCCCTCAACCAAATAATGGATGGAGAAAATGTGGTACATTTACACAGTGGAGTACTCAGCGGAAAAAAACAATGGAATCTTGAAATTTGCAGGCAAATGGATGGAACTAGAAGAAACCATCCTGAATGAGGTAACCCAGTCACAGAAAGACAAGCACTTCCAGCATAATATCCACACCTCCAGAGAAACTAGGAAACAAAGAGGACCCTAAGAGAGAAATACATGCCCCCCCCCCCGGAAGAAGAGAAAAGGGACAAGAACTCCTGAGCAAATTGGGAGCATGGGGGGAGGTGGGAAGTAGGAAAAAGAGAAGCAGAGAAGAGGAGGGGGAGGTGAACAAGAGGGATCAGGAAGACTGAGTCAGGGGAGGAATAGAGAAGAACAAAAAAAGAGATACCTTAATAGAGGAAGCCAGTATAGGTTTAAAGAGAAATCTGGCACTAGGGAAATATTCAGAGATCCACAAAGATGTCCCCAACTAAGAATCTAGGAAATAGTGGAGAGGCTACCTTAAATGCCCTTCCCCTATAATGAGATTGATGACTACCTTATATGCCATCCTGGAGCCTTCATACAGTAGCCGATGGAAGCAGAAGTAGACACCCACAGCTAAGCACTGAGCTGATCTCCTCAATCCACTTGTAGCAAGGGAGGAGGGATGAGCAAAGGAATCAAGACCATGCTGGAGAAACCTACAGAAACAGCTGACCTGACCTAGTAAGAGCACCCGGACCCCAGTTGTAAAGCTGAGGAACTAGCATTGGACCGAAGCAAGCCCTCGGAACGTGGGTGGCCTGTTAGGAGGCCTGGGCAGTTTATGGGAACTCTAACAGTGGAACCAGTATTTATCCATAGTGCACAAATGGACTTTGGGATCCCATTCCCTATGGAGGGATATTATTTCAGCCCTGATACACAGAGGAAGGCCTAGCCCCTCCCCTAAATGATGGGACAGACTTTGATGATCCCCTATGGGAGGCCTCACTATCCTTGGGGAATGGTGGGGGTTGAGTTGGGGGGGTCAATGGGGAACATGGGAGGATGGGAAGGAGAGAGAAGGGTGATTGATATGTAAAATAAAATAAAAGCATGTGCCTCCATGCCCAGATAGCAGACAGTGTTTGAAGAATGGTTAGTGTATGCTATGTTGGTTGTACTCATCTGCTTCCCTCCAACAATGCATAGGATTTCTTTTTTTCTACCTATCATCATCATCATTTGTAAGGAGGGGCAGAGAGTTGATAAAGGCGATTCTGATATGACATGATAACTCAAGGAACTTGTATTTCCATGATGACTAATGATACTGAACACTGAGAAATTATTGATATTATTTCTTTTAAAATGTTTGCTTAGACCATTTGCTAATTTAGCTACATTGCTTATTTTTATTGGTCTTTTTTAAAGCTCTTTTTCTTTTATTGTAGAGATTATGTTTGTCAAATAAATGCTTGATAAAAATGTCCTCACATTCTGGGAGTCATCTCTTCATTCCACTGATAGTCTTGCTGCTTTCCAGAGCCATTTCAGTTAATATCATCCATTTTGCTAATTTTTACTTTGTTTTCTATGGTTTTAGAGTCCTAGACAGTACCAATGTCTCAAAGTACCCCTGTGTTCTCTTCTACAGTTTTAGAGTGTCTCATCTTACAAGCTTCTGTGGTCTATTTTGAGTTGATTCTTACGCAAGGTGAGAGATAAGGGCCATGTCTCAGTCTTCTGCCCATAAATATACATTTTTCCCAGCACTATTCATTGGAGACACTTTTTTCCCTCCAGTGTATATTACTTTGTTGGGAATCATTTGGCTATGGATACTGGACTCATTTCTTTGGATTTCCATCCTGTTCTGTTGATTGATTCCATCCTCTGTGTTGTTGTTACTGTTGTTATTGTCATTGCTGTTGCTGCTGCTGCTGTTGTTGTTGCTGCTGTTGTTTTACTAAAACTACACTACTACTCTGGAGTGTGTCTCAAAGGCAGCTTTGCTCTTGCCTTTACTTCCTCCTTTTGCTCTTTCTTGTCTACTCTGGCTACAGGACTCTTGTACTTCCTTTAAAATTTTTAATTTTATTTATATACATGTATGTTTTTCTATGTGGCAGTTTCCATATGTGTGCAGGTGCCTATGAAGTCCAGAAGAAAGTGTCAGATCTCTAGAAATTAGAGATGTTGCAAGGCATCAGACATGGTTGCTGGGAACTGAATTGTTCCTCTGCAAGAGTGTGACATGCTCTTAATGCCTGAGCCATCTCTCCAGTATCTCTTCTGCTTCCACATGAATTGGAGGCTTGTTTTTCTAGCTCTGTGAAGAATGCCAATACGATTTTGTTGTGGGATGCTTTGAAACAACAGATTGCTTTGAGTATATGGATATTTTAAGCTCATTAGTTATTCCAATTCATAAACTCGGTAGTCGCTCCTACTAGTGCTTTCAGTTTCCTTTTCCCGTGCTGTGATGGTCAATCTTGAGTGTTGACTTGAAGGGAATTAGAACCACTCTGGACATGTTTGTGAGGAATTATCCTGAACAGTGGTTCTCACCCTTCCTAATGTCATAACCCTTTAATACAGTTTCTCAAGTAGTGGTGACCCCAAACATAAAATTATTATCCTTGGTACTTCAGAACTGTATTTTGCTATTGTTACTTATTACATACGTATTTTTGTACAAAGAAGTGTGCCAAAGGCATCTCAACCCATGGGTTGAGAATCACTGATCTAGGTAAATTAAAATAAGAAGACTCATCCTAAAAGTGGGTAGTATTAAAGATGGAATGATGGCTTAGTAGTTAAGAGCATGGGCTATTCTTCCAGAGAACCTGCAACTAAGCATCCATATGGCAACTTACAACATCCAAAATTCCAGTACAGGGGATCTGGTACCTCTTCTAGCTTCTAAGGCACTGGACACTCACATAGCTCATGGACCTACATACAGACATCTAAACACGTTTAAACAAATATTAAAGTAGGTAGGACTAGTCAATGAACTAGGATCCTGGACTGAATAAAAAGAAGGTTGGCCGAGCACAGACATTCCTGGATATTTGCTTCCTGGCTGTGGGTGGTTCCTTATCCTGACACCATACGCCCCCCTCCCCCCAATGCCTGGAACCATAAACCAAAATAAACACTTCTCTTCCCAGATTGCTTCCTGTCAATCATTTGGTCATAGTATCACTAAAAGTAACTAATGCAAGCATTTCATAGTTTTCATTGTACAGGTCTTTCACTATTTTACTTAAATTTATTCCTTGATTATTTCTTTGTGGCTATTGTGAATGGATTGTTTTTCTATGCTGATATTTTAATCCTGCTTCTCTCCGATTGTTAATTAGTTTTAAGAATCTTCTGGTTAGGGTCTTTAAACCATAGGCCCATGCCATAAACAGCCAAGGATAAGTAGATTGATTCCTGCTTATTTGTATCCTTTTTACTTCTTTCTCTTGCCTAATTATATAGGCTACTGTTTACTTTTTCTTTTTAATCTCTAATATTATTTACTTGGCTCTGTTAATTCTTGGTGAATCTAGCTAAGTTTATTAATTTTGTTTATGACCTCAAAAGAATCACCTCATTGTTTGAATGCCCTTCAGTAATTTTTACACTCTGTTTTATATATTTTCTGCTCTAATTTTGTTGTTTCTTTCCTTCTACTAACTTGGGTTTGCTTTGCCTTCTAAATCCTTGACATAAATTGTTAGTTTTTTTTAAAAAAATCTTGTAAATCTTTTTGTTTGTTTTGTTTTTCGATACAGGGTTTCTCTGTATTGTTTTGGAGCCTGTCCTGGAACTCTGTAGACCAGGCTGGCCTGGAACTCACAAAAAACTTGCAGTTTTTGTAGTATTTGTTGTTATAAGCATCCCTTTAGTACCACTGTATGTGTTGTCTCAGAAATCTGTGAATGCTGTGTTTCTATTTTCATCTGTTTTTGAGAAATGTAATACTTTACTTATTAACTGTATCAGTTACTCTTATAATGGTAAGCATTTCATTGGGGCTGGCTTACAGGTTCAGAGGTTTAGTCTACTGCTGTCATGGTACGAAACATGGAGGCACACAGGCAGATATGGTGCTGGAGAATGAGCCAAAAATTCTACATGTGGATTGGAAGGCAGCAGGAAGAGAGACTAATACTGAACATAGCTTGAGCATTTGAAGCCTCAAAGCTCACTGCCAGTTACACTCTTCTTCCAACAAGGCCATATCTACTCTAACAAAGCCACACTTCCCAATAGTGCCACTCACTATGATTCTATGGGGGGGCAATTTTTATTCAATCTACCACACTCTCCTTGCTCTCTTTCCTCAGGATTTCCCTCTATGTCCTGACCCAACATAAATATGCCCCCTATTAGGCTTTTGTTTTTAATTCAGTCAGCCTGTATTTTCTCTATGTGTATACATATTCTATATGTATGTGTGTATGCATATGTATGCAAATGTGTCCTTATATGAGTATCTATGTGTAGGGGACAGTGAGCCACGCCTGTTAGAGGCTGGCTACAGGTGTGCCTGACCATGCCTGTGAAGGCATGGTCAAGGTGAGGTCAGGATGACAAGGCATGGCCTCTTAAGGGACTGCAGAGTGTATGGAAGCCCTTCTCCTCCCTCTTCTCCCTGGCCTCGATGCTCGGCTGCCCCTGGCATGCTCTGGCTTGTGTTTGGCTGGTATTTATCTGAATAAAGGTATCTTGAACCTACAAGCTCTCCCATGACCTGGCCCCCTGAATTCCATGACCCACTCATGCTCAGCGCTTGCCCCATTCTGGGAGGCCCTCTGCTTGAGGAGCCAAAAAAGCCATGAAAGGCCCACAGCCCAGAAGCCACGTGACTCGAGAGGGCTTTCAGATACCACTGCATTTCAAGGTCTCCACTTTGCTCTGACCTGCCACACACGATCCCCCAGTGAAAACAATGAGTTACCACCTCGCCCCCCGCCCTGGGATCAGTCGCTGCCTACCATCCACCCGGCCGGGAGAGTTTAAATCTTCCACAGGCCTCTCTGCAGGTTTTACTGCTCCAGGCAGCAATTTGCACCACAGCTGCGCGTTCATTTACTGCTAGTCACGTGCATGCGCCAGCAACCCTGAGCTTTGACCACACAGGCTTGCCCTTTCTGTGCAGACCGTTATAGTCTCTGTGGCCTGTAGCTGCTGGCAGAAAAACCGCGCATCCGCTGCCTGCCGCTTTCAACCACACTCTCTCACTCAAATCTAGCTGCGTGTGCATGCCTGCGGACCGAAATCGAGCTGTGTGGCTGGCCCACCTGCCCACCCACCTGCAGCTTTTCTCCACAGAAAACGCTCACTGATGCGTCCTCACCCGCATAGCCCATGGCCCGAAGCTGTGCTGCCTGCAGCGCCAGCTCAGCCGAGAGCCTTTTGTCCAGCTACATCTGCCAAGCTTGGTCTCCACCAGGTACCGCCCGAAGGTTTTCCCATACCTAGTAAAAACACATCCCCAATCTGTTCTTAACATGCTCTAAAAGGATTTTTCAGGAAATTTCACGTCCTACTCAAAACAACCACCACCTGAGCTACTTGCTGGTCAAAAGTGGTTACTGTATCTGGAGTTAACGTTGCTAGTAAATATGGCCAAATTTCTATCATTCTTCTCAATTGGTAACATTTTCACTTCTTATGTAAATTCAATGTTCAAGGAAGAGACTGATCTGCTGTATATTGGCCTACATGCTTTATTAGCTGTTAGTTTGTTAATACACGTATTATCACTAGCCAGAGGCCTCAGCAACAGGGATAAATCTAATTTCACCACCTGCCTACAGGACATGCAAGCTTTATGTAATGAGGTTTGGGAGACCACACTGACCCATGATACATTTATGCAGCATGTAGAACAAAAGCTAGATGATAGGCTTTGCTCTATGTTTTATACAATACGGGAGAGCTGTCTACTACCCAATTTGAAATGCAGCACATTTATGGTAAGATAAAGGCAGAGAGATGCTCGATTTCAGAGGCATTAGAGGTGAGGCAGTCAGAGGACCATGATGAACTAAAGAAACTCAGATAGCCTCTCTGTCCTGTAGTTTGGATATTAAGATGCAAGATACCCAGGATAGGTTTAAACAATTGGATAATGCCATTAACTCAATAGCTGAAAAATACAAGGGGGTAGATGATAGAGTTGAATCTAAGTACGAAAGTTTGCAAGATGAATTACAGAACATAGCTGACAAACTAGAAAGGTCCATCATGTCAATTGCTGAGGCAAATCACGACCGTGGTTCTAAATTTTAATTCCTGGATGGCAGTCTCCATGCCACCCAGATACTAGAGATGAATGTATTAAACACCTAGAAAACAGTATAGAACAGCAGTCACAGCAATTCACAGATTCAGGATTCACTATCATGCCTTGAATCTTTCATGTTTAATGAGATTGAAACTTTCCCTGGAGATACCATTGCTAGGCTCAAGGATCGCTTTGAGGATGAGGAGACAGAATCGCTCCACTCTGAGGCACCTACTCCACACAGGTATTTCAGTCATTCTAAAGTTGTTACACATACATCATTGGTCTACCCAGCAACATTGGTAGAAAAGCCACCAACTAAAAAACACTCCCAGGGACATGTGGCTTATGTATGGCAACCTATACAGTTGAAGGACCTTAAGCATATTAAGGAATCAGTTGTCTCATATGGTTTTCATAGCCCATACGTAAAACAGTTTTACATTCATGGGCCATCTTTAACAGGGTGACACCTGCAGATTGGGTAGGACTGGAGTCAGCTGTCCTTGAGAATTCTTGTCAAATAGAATGGAAGGCATTGAGGGGAGAAAGGAAAGCTTCTAGAGCATCAAGCCATTAGAGCCGGTCTTGATATGCCTCTAAAAGAAATCCTGGAAGGAGGTATTTATGCTGACACACAGGTTCAGGCTGAATATGATGAGCATATTCTGTCCCTATGCAGGAAAGCAGCACTAAACACATGGGATAAAGTTTGTGAGCCAGGGGAATGACTGGAAGCTTATACCAGAATAGAACAGGGACCAATAGAAATATTTAAGGACTTCTTAGGTTGACCAGAGCAGTAGACTTACAAGTAACAGATGCAGCAATAAGACATCCAATTGTGTATACATTAGCTTATGACAATGCAAACCCAATATGCAAAGGAATACTTTTGCCTTTAAAGATCAGATCAGCTCCATTAGAAGAATGGGTTTTGCATATACTGCCCACATTGACTATAATGTGCAAGATACTGGAATCTGGGCAGGAGAAGCTATCCCAAGAGGTTTCAAAAGGTAGCAGGAGATTAAGAGTTCCAGAGATGATGACAGAAGGGCTTGGGGAGAAACACCTTATAAAGGATTGTTATAGGTACCAAGAGGCCAGGGTTCATCACTACTATGAACCAGAGCCTTGGGTAGGAAGAGCCCACTCTAGGAGTCCACGGAAGCATCAGGAAAATAGATGTTTCAGCTGTGGTAGAATGGGACATATAAGGAGAAATTGTAGACAAAGAAATTCTAAAAATCCCTCATACGAAAGGCCACTGCCTTCTGGATTGTGTAGGAGATGTGGTAAGGACAGACACTGGACTAATCAATGTAGATCAACCAGGGATATGTTAAGGCTGTGAAACTCCAAAGGGGGATTCGAGAAGGCTCCCATGTCCAGTTGTTTCTAGTAACAGTAGAAGACAATCTCTCACAGGATGAATAGATAGTTCTTTGTATATTGTGAAAGATGACAATGCCATAGATGGTAGTTTGGCTAGCAATGAAGAATCAGATAAGACTGGGCAATACGAAAAACACATATTTTGGCAGACCTCAATCAAAGACAAATGACCTCACTTAAGGGTACAACTTAATGATAAAATTATTAACAGCATAGTAGACACAGGCGCGGACGTCACTATTATAACCCACAAGTCCTGGCCAAAGGAATGGCCACTCAGGGAAGCAAATGTACAATTTTTGGGTATTGGAACACTAGAGTACAACAGAGTGTTTGCTCGGTGGTCTGCATTGGACCGGAAGGATAGAAAGGGAGACTAAAGGGCTGGAGAGATGGCTCAGAGGTTAAGAGCACCGACTGCTCTTCCAGAGGTCCTGAGTTCAATTCCCAGCAACCACATGGTGGCTCACAACCATCCGTTATGATATCTGGTGCCCTCTTCTGGTGTGCAGATATACATGGAAGCAGAATGTTGTATACATAATAAATAAATAAAATCTAAAAAAAAAAAAAAAAAAAAAAAAAAGAAAGGGAGACTAAAACCTTACATGGCAAATACAGCTATAAACCTCTGGGGTCGTGATCTCTTACAGCAATGGAATACTCAAATTAACATCCCTCCAGTTTCAGATACGAATTATGTATGATCGCTGGATAGTAGAAAGGATCGGGTAAGATGCTATGGGAAATGATTACCAACCATCCAGGCTGTACAGAAACTAAATACAAAGGATAGAAACCAAAGGCCCTGCCATTAAAATGGCTTACAGATGAACCTCTCTGGATAGGGCAATGACCTTTGACCTCTGAGAAGCTAGGCTCTGGAAAAGTTAGTATAGGAACAGCTAGAGTCTGGACACATAGAGGAGTCTACCAACCCTTGGAATTCTCCTGTATTTGTTATCAAAAGAAGTCAGGTAACTAGAGAATGTTGACAGACCTGAGAGCCATAAATAAGGTAATTCAGCCTATGGGCTCTCTACAGACTGGAATGCCATCGCCTTCCTTAATACCTAAAGGATGGCTGATTATAGTAATTGACCTGAAAGACTGTTTTTTCACTACCATTACAAGAAAATGATAAAGAGAAATTTGCGTTTACTGTACCAACTCTTAATAACTCACAGCCAGTTCAGAGATATCAGTGGAAGGTTTTACATCAGGGGATGCTAAATAGTCCTACTTTATGTCAACACTTTGTACAACAACCTTTGGAAATAATTCATAAAAAAAGTTCCACAATCCCTCGTTTATCATGGATGATATTCTTTTATCAGATTCCAATAAGGAAACTTTGGAACATATGTTTGACAAGGTGAAGGAAGTTCTGCCTAGATTAGGGTTACAGATTGCCCTGGAAAAGATGCAAAGAGTAAATTCTATTAATTATTTAGGTTATAAGATATACTTACAAAGAATCAGACCACAGAAGGTGCAAATTAGAAGGAATCGTTATCAAACTCTTAATAGTCTTCAGAAGTTGCTAGAAGAAATTTCTCAATTACAGACAATTATTGGGGTAGAGGGTCATTTTAAAACATTTAAAAATGGCTCTTAAAGGTGATAAGAACCTAAACAGTCACAAATATTATCTTCTGAGGTAGAAAAAGAACTATAATGGGTAGAAAACAGAATATTGGATGCACATGTAGATAGGATAAACGTTGATTTAGACTGTATTCTGGTCATCTTGCCATCCAGAGAATATCCTTCTGGAATTCTGATACAAAGGGAAGACACTATATTGGAGTGGATATTTCTGCCACATAAACAGAATAAAAAGTTAAAGACATATATAGAAAAGATTTCTAATTTGATTTTAAAGGGAAAATTAAGACTTTGTCAATAGACTGGAAAAGATCCAGCAGAAATTATAGTACCTTTAACTAATGATGAAATTTCCTCCTTATGGAAGGATAATGAATATTGGCAAATAGCTCTTACTGACTTTTTGAGAACAATTAACAACAACTATCCCAAAGTCAACAGAATTAAATTAATAAAAAAGACAGTCTGGCTTCTTCCACGTATTGTAAGACAAACTCCCATTTCTGGAGTTCTTACCTTCTATACTGATGCTAGCAAATCAGGTAAGGCTGGTTATAAAGCAGGTGAGATAAGTAAAGTAGTTCAAAGTCCATATACATCTGTACAGAAGGCAGAATTATATGCAATTCTCATGGTGCTTTATGGATTTTACAGAACCTCTTAACATAGTTACTGATTCCCAATATGCAGAGAGAGTAATCTTACACATAGACACTTCAGAATTCGTTCCTGATAATATGGAATCAACCTCGTTTTTTTCTTACAATTACAGGAAACAAGCAGAAACAGAAGCAATCCTCTATACATTACACTATCAGATCCCATACGGGTCTGCCTGGCCCACTAGCACAAGGCAATGACGAGATTGATCGTTTATTAATTGGTAGTGTGCTAGAAGCCTCAGAATTTCATTAAAAAATCATGTAAATAGCAAAGGTTTAAAAAAGGACTTCTCCATCACTTGGCAACAAGCCAAGTAGATAGTGAGAAACTGTCCTACTTGTTCCTTTTATAACCAAACTCCACTGCCAGCAGACTGTAATCCTAAAGGCATTCAGATGAATGAGAACTGGCAGATGGATGTCTTTCATTTACAGAATTTGGAAATTTGAAATATGTGCATCAAACTATTGACACATTCTCAGGTTTCCAATGGGCTGCTGCTCTCAACTCTGAAAAAGCTGATTCTGTTATTACACACCTGCTAGAGGTGATAGAAGTTATGGGTATACCTGCACAGATAAAAACTGACAATGCTCCGGCATATGTCTCCACAAAAATGGAACAGTTCTTCAAATATTATAACATAAAGCCTGTCACCAGTATACCACACAATCCTACAGGACAAGCAGTCATTGAGAGACCTAATAGAACACTTAAGGAGATGCTCCATAAACAAGCTGGTAAGTCAACCCCCCCCCCAAACATAGGTTGCATAATGCTTTATTGACACTAAACTGTCTTAACGCCAGTGAAAAAGGACACACAGCTGCAGAAAGACACTGGACTATGGAAAAAAACTGCTGAACTGAATCAACCAGTATACTTCAAAGATGTACTAACCTCGGTATGGAAGCCTGGACATGTGTTACGTTGGGGTAGGGGTTTTGCATTAGTTTCCACAGGAGAAGAAAAACTTTGGATACCATCAAAGTTGATCAAGATTCGAGTTGAAAACGACAAACCTCTCAACAAGGATGAGTGACTGACATATATATATTGGTTTCTCTGTGGCTTTGGAGGCTATCCTAGAACTAGCTCTTAAAGACCAGGCTGGCCTGCCTCTGCCTCCCGAGTGCTGGGATTAAAGGTGGGCGCCACCACCGCCCAGCTCGAGTGACTGGTATTTACTGAGGTATATTTCATAAACTAAATAGAAACCTCCCACAGGAAAGGGAAGTGTTTTGCTTCTATCTTCACAGGAAAACTCATCTCCAGAAATCCAAGAATACCACATGGGTAGATGCCTCAGAAGAAAAGGTAGCTGTAACCATCAAACAAAAGGAACATGCCATATGGTAAACTTTACAGCTATCTCTCAAATAACTCTATTTCTCTTCATTTCCTAGTCCCTATTCAAGTAAATCAATGCTGGATTTAGAGTTGGATTTGGCTTTCCTCCCCTAAAATCCAAGCGCATTGTTTAACTAAACTTTAGAGTTTCTGTATTATATCAAGAAGCCAATTTGTGTAATACAGAATGAGAGAGGAATTTGGGGACTGTCTTTGTCTTTCTTGGCTCTTTCCTTCAAGGTGTACACCGTCTCACAATCATTATTTTTCCACGATTGCCTTTTCTAGCATACATACATATACAAGCAAACATTTCTCGGTTAATACTTACGTTTGAGTGCCACACAGCCAATCAAGACCAGCCTGACAGCAATCCCTGGATGCTCTGAAAGGAACTTGGACCTCCTAGACTACACTGGATACAACTTTCTCCATTTCAACTGACACTCCGACCAGAGCTTTGAGTACTGACTTCAATCAAGTTGAGGATTTCAACCTAGATCTTCAATCAAGCAAATCCCATCTAACATGGACTGGATATAATCCATTAGAGACTTTCACTATACTAACATTTTCTTCCCACAGGACCCCACAAGGCTACCATCGTCCCATTTCAGCAGGAAGTAACTTGGAGGATGCTATGCCCCCGTCCCCCATTATTATAGTGGGAAATTACAAAACGGAGTCAGGTAGAAATATAAGGGTATTTAATAGGGAAAAGCCTTACTTACAGAGCAACCTAGCCAGCCGGTGTGGTAATGGTCTGTACAGCAAACAGCAAAGAGAAACCAAAAGCACAAACACAGTCCCATTACGTCACTCTGACCACGCCCTCACAAGCGTGGTCAGGCACACCTGTAGCCAGCCCCTAAGAAGGCGTGGCTACAGCTTCCCCTACACATTATTGTCTATTAGGTAGTGTATGCATATGTGCCCTTATATGAGTACATATGTGTAAGGGACAGTAAACCACGCCTGTTAGAGGATGACTACAGGTGTGCCTGACCATGCCTGTCAAGGCATGGTCAAGGTGAGGTCAGGATGACAAGGCATGGCCTCTTAAGGGACTGCAAACCACATGGAAGCCCTTCTCCTCCCCCTTCTCCATGGCCTCACTGCTTGGCTGCCCCTGGCATGCTCTGGCTTGTGTTTGGCTGGTATTTATCTGAATAAAGGTATCTTGAACCTACAAGCTCTCCCATCACATATGTGTGAAGACCCCAACTTGAAGTCAGGTGTCTTCCTCTGGTGGTCTCAATCTTATTTTTTGGAGATAGAATCTCTCACTGAACTTGGAGCTCATCTCTTCAGCTGGATGGCTAACCATTTCACCCCCAAAATCCTCCTGTCTCTGCCTCCCTGATACGACACTCTTTGCGGGAGATACAGATGCACCTTTGGGCTTGATCTAGTGTGGGTACTGGGGATGTGAACTCAGGTCCTAACACCTGCATGGTAAGCATGTTACCAACTCAGATTTTTCCTCAGTCCCTGTTTGCATCCTTAAATTGGAAGGTATTCTTTTATATTCAAGATTCTTATTGATTATAAGGACTTCTTTCCTAGTTTTTTTAAAAATAGTTTTGCCTTCTTATTTGTGATTGATACTGTGGTGTTTTGAACTCTTTGATACTCTGATCTTTCTCTTTTGTACATCTGCTCTTCTATGAGACTGGCATTCTCCCATGTTGACATCTAAGTGGTTGTCTACCTCACTCTTGGATGCGGGTCTCCCTTAATAAGCATGTTTTGTAAGACAGGTCTGTATCTATCATGAATTCTCTCCTTTTTACTTGTCTTGAGGTTTATATTCTGGCTTCATTTCTGAGTAATGCCTTTGAGTATAGTATTCTTGGTTGGCATTTTTTCTTTCAGAAACTGGAACACATAATTACCTTCCCTACTAACCAGGAAGGTTTCTTATGACAATTCTGTTGGGGTGATCAAGGGATAACTTCACATGTGACTTGTCCTCCTTTTGTAGATTTAGTCTTAGACAGGTAAACATAATATGCTATTGCAAATTTTTCATGGTTATGACGACTTGGGGATATATATGCCCATGATCAGAGATATTAATGTCATTTCCAACTTTAGACTCATTTACTCTTATTTCATTGACTATTTTCCCTGTTCTGCCATTATTTTCTCCGATGGACTTTTCAGAAACCTGAACATTTGTTCAATAATTTCAAAAATTAGAAATGCTCTCTTTAGAAAAGAAAAAAAAGACTTCTTAAGCTTAGATAGTCTTCTCCTCACTTGGTCCATCTGCCATAACTTTCAACAGAATTGATCTGACATACTCTTCATTTCCAAAACGTGTAATTCTGGAATTTTTTTCTTTTAGATCTCTATGTCTTTGTTGAATATTTTATTCCTATTCTACATGGTCTTCCAAATTTTATTTAAATGTCTATTTGCATTCTCTAGGATCTCACTGAGATTTCTTTTAAAACAATTTGTGTGTGAGAAAGGACACATATATGCTATGGTACAGATGTGGAGGACAGAGTACAATTTTAGGAGTTTGTTCTCTCCCGCCTCTTTTGGGGATTTCAGGATTGAACTCAGATAGTCAGACTTGTCTACAAGCACCTCTACCTGCTAGCCCATCAACAGCACCACCACTTTCTTCCTGCATGCTTTCCAAGGCATTTTGTTCACATTGTTACTGTATTCTTTGGAGGCATCCTGTTAACTGCGTTTTCACACTTTCTTGTAGCACATTCAAATTCGCACATCTATTAAATCAGTTAGCATTATCCTTTTCATGGGATGACATTAGTAGGCATCTTTTTCCTACAGGTGGGAAATATTGGTTTCATTTCTTGCTAAACATGGCAACAGTCACCCTACAAGCTGCTTGGACATCTTCAATGGATTTAGGCACACTGAATACTGTAGCATTGTCAGAGAAACCTCTGACTTTGTGGGACCGTAAAAGTGGAAACACTATCAGTTCAGGCAGGTGTAGAGCAGACATTGGGTGAAGAGTACTCACTCTGTACTTATTAGTACAATTGGGAGTAGTGGCCACATGAGATAATGCAGACTTCCTTAGATGTTATTGATGCTAGCTAGCCCTGCTACTTCTTAGAGCCTCTGGAACTGACATCTCCAGCAGCAATGAAGGGGCTGAAATGTGTGTTTTCAACTTACAAGCAGTACAGGCCCGCACACTGCAGTTAAAGAAGTGAGGGTGGCAGCAGTGTGTATATATAAAGTACTGTTGGCCAATAGGGAAGCAAGTTAGGCATGGCTAGGAGAGAAGGAGGATTCTGGGAAATGTAGGAAAGAGAGGATGCGTGCCATTGGCGTCCTTGATAAGGTAAGTCTTCATAAAATATATAGTTTAATGGTTATGGTTGATATTTAAGACAGAGCCAGCAAATAAGAAATCCTAGTTATTGGACAGCAGCATTGTAACTAACATTAATCCTCTGTGTGTTATTTGGGGGGCCCTAATGTGGCAGCAGAACTCGGGCAGCTGGCAGAAAGTGTTAACATTACAGGAACCCCAATATTCCTCTCTCCTATTCTGATACTGGTGTAAGTCTGGTGCTACAGCAGCTGCTGAAGCCAGGATTTTTTCTTCCAACTCATTTAGCTGTAACACAAGTTCCAGAGCCAGGCACAGAGTTTCTCTCAGCACCTTTGGCTGTGCAGGTCTTTAGGCAGGACAAGACTTTTCTTCTATTCGTCCCTCTTGCAGTAATGTCTAAATGTTTTAGCTTGTATTTGACTGATACCTGGGGGCTGCTGAATGATCTTAGATACTTATGGTTGTTTCCATTCTTTAGAAAGGCATCTATTAGTGGGGTCTAGGATATGATGTGACACATTAGCAGTTGAAATAACAGTAGGATCAACAAGTTGCTGACCTCTCCCATTCTTGTCCACTACAGAAGAGTATAAAAGAATTGCCCAACTTGCCTACATATCAGGTCATAAGAGATCATTGATGAGATTCCCTCCCTACATGCAGAGGAAAGTAATGCCAGCATCTTTAAGGGCTAGTAAAGAGTTGCAGAACAGGTCTGATCAAATTGGATTTTCTTGATTACATTCTCTGATTACCATTAGAGCAAACTCCTTTGTCTAATCACTACTCCAAAACTAGCACTTCACCAAAACAGCATAACATACATGAACCACTGAGAGTTCCATTTCCTTTCATTAAGATAAATTTTTTTTGTGTATTTATGGGTTCAGTATGATAATTTTACACATGTATATAGTATGGAGTGATTAAGCAGAATAAAATCACTTCCAGCTCATCATGAATTATTGTGTTGTGTGATTTCACACTGGGTAGTTATTTTACATCAGGTCATAGGTTGTTGATAATAGAATCTATACACTCATCCATCATCAGAAATTTTGGTTGATTCTCTAGAATGGTTATTACATACAGATTTCTATAGTAAATATGAATATGAAAGGTATCACTTTTCTGTTACCCCAATTATCAGTTTAATGGCTCAGACAGCAGTTGCATCCTTTTTATTTTTTTATTTTTAGAAACTTCTTACCATTTTTCACAGGAACATGGAGAATTCTCCTTTCTCTATATTCTTACTAGCACTTTGTTCTTTAGTAATAGATAATAGCCATCCCAACTGGGTAGGATAAAGTGATGTCTTATTTGATTTTCCCTGATGATGCTCTTATTAATGACTTTGAGCCTTTGCCCTTTATAGCCTTTGTCATCACTATGACAAAATATCCAACAACATAAGGAAATGAAGGATTTATCTTGGCTAAAAGTTTGAGGGTATGGTCTATCACTGCAGCCAGAGTTTGAGGTGGCTGTCCATACAGTATCCTCCAGTCAAGAAGCAGACAGGAGTAAATGCTTTTTGCTCAGCTCACTTTCTCCCTATTCAGTCCAAGATGCTAGCCTACGGAATGGTGCCCCCCACAGGGGAGGCGGACCATCACAGCTATGTTGGTTACACAATCTCCACAGACATGCCCGTAGGCTCATCTCCTAGGAGAGTCTAGATCCTGTCATGTTGACAATAATAAGCATCAAATACCCTATGCTTCTTGGTCATTTGTATGTCTTATTTTGCAAGGTCTATTTAGATCTCTAGTCTATCTATAATAATGAAAATATTTTCTCCTATTCTTTAGGCTATGTCTCTGCTGATTATTTGCTCTGCCATTTATTCACTTATTTTTCCATATATTCACTTATGTTTCATATGATAACATTTATCTGCTTTTGTATCCAGTGTTTTGGGGATGTTATTAACAATAACAGCAACAGTAGTATATCTTGCTTAAATCAATGCCTGGCAGTATTTCTCCTGTGTTTTCCAATGTCATCTTAGTTTATGGTCTTACATACAGTTCTCTGATTCATTTTAATTTAATTGATCTGTTTTTTTTCTTCACATATGTACATCTAGTTTGTCAGCACCATTTGAAGATACTGTCATTTCTGCCATGTATGTTCTTAGCACTTTGGCCAAAAATCAATTGGCTATATGCATGTGTGTTAATTCCTGGATTCCTTTCTCTGTCCTTGTACTGGCTGTCATCCCCCCCCCCAGTTTGCTGGTTTTGGTTGCTATAGATTTGAAGTCTGTCTTGAATTAGTAAGGTATTTTGATGCCTCCAGCACCTCCTCTCCCCAGGTGTTTCTTAATTATCTGAGTCAATTGTAATTCTGTATTTATTTCAAAAGGCTATTTCCATAAAGAATGTTACTTGTATTCAGTGGACATTTCATTGCATCAACAAACCATGTTGGTCTTTTAACATTACTTTTCTTTCTAATCATGAACACAGGCTCTCATCATCAGCATCATAAGCATCATTTTTCCTTCTTCTCTCCTCTTCCCTCCTTTCCTTCTTCCTGCTCTCCATTTCTCCTGCATCCCTCGAAAGGTTTTTTCACCAGTATCTTGCGATTTTCTTTTTCCTTATTAAATTGATTTCTAATTTTTAGAAGGCATTGAAAATGGAATTATTTCTTGATTTCTTTTGGGGGAGTCTTGCTATTGATATGTAAATCTGCATCTACTTTTTCATATGTTGACTTGTGTAGTGAAACTTCACTGATTTTCTTGGTTTTAACAGTTCTTTGATGAAGTTAAGTTTTTATATATAAAATTGTGCCATCTGCAAAACACATAATTTATCTTTTCCAATTTGGATGTATTTTATTTCATTGTCTTATTTCTTTGTTTTATTTCTTTGTCTTGTTAAAACTTCTAAAATGATTTAACAAAAGTGATAAAAGTGGACATTCTGTCTTATTCTGTATGCTGAGGAACCACCAGTGTGCTGTTGGCTCTGGGCTGTGGGCTAGTTATATACAGTCTTTACTATTTGGAGTTGTGCTCCATTTATATATAATTTATTCAATTTTTATCATATGAGATATTAGGTGTTATCAATTTTTTTTTCTTATATGGCTTTTGGTTTTCATTATGTTGATGTTAACTATTACATTTATTGATTTGTAAATGTTTAATTATCTGTAAGTCTCTGGGAGAAATCTCACTTGTTGATTTTTTTTTTTCTTTTAAGATGGAATCTTGAATTTGGTTTGCTTGTATTCTGTGGAACATTTTACATTAATTATCAGGAAATTGGTCTTTAGTTTTATGTGTTTGGTTTGGTTTGGGGATAATGTTAGCTCTTAAAATGAGTTTAACAGTGGTCCTTCATATTTCAGTTTTTGGAATAGTTTAAGAATAATTAGGATGACTTTTAAAAACTATTTTATAAAATCTGCTGTACAGCTCTCAGTTTTCTTTGACATGAGATATTGGAGCAGTCACTATTTATTTATCTGTTTACATTTTGTATGCCTTACTAATTTACCCTTGGTAGGTTGCATATGGCCAGGAATTTGTCCATTCACTGAAGGATTTTCAATTTGCTATTATAGGGTTATTCATATCAGCTTATAACCCATTGAGTTTCTATAGTCTCCTTTTTCATCTTTGATATTTTGGGCTTTCTCTCTCTTTTTCCCATTTGGTGAGTGTAGCTAAAAATTCTTAAATTTTATATTTTATCCTAGTTATTTTTTTATTCATTTTGGATTGGGTTTTCTAAGTCTGTAAAATACATCCTAAGTTGTTTATAGTCTTTCTCTTTTATATGTGCATTCCTTACTCTATTTTTTTCTAATACAGATTTTGATATATCTGTATATAATACAGTTTGTATTTTTTTCTGCTTCCATTCAATTCAGGATTTGTTGGCTATTTAGAAGCATGATGCTCAATTTCCACTTATATAAATGGAAATTATATAAATATTTCCTACTTTTTTTTTATAGATTTCTAGTCCCAACTCATTATGGTCTGAGAAGACATGATGTCTAATGTGGGATTCTAGAGTGCTACAGGCTAGGACAGTGCAGGAACTCCATGATCAGGATCAAGGCCTGGAAATGTGGGCATAGTACTGTTGGGCTTGGTAGATTCACCAGGCAGAACTGTGGGTAACCTGTGCCTTTAAGTCTGGAAGTGTGAGAATGGAGTTGACAGACTTTACAGGGAATGCCATGGAAAGCTACTCCTCCAAAGGCAGGTCTGGAAGTATGGAGATGGCGAGCTGCGCTTGGAGAACTCAACAGAGAAAGTTGATAGATGAGCTGTCCCTCCATAGGTAGGTCTATAGTTCATTTTTCCTATTAACCCACTCAATGTATACCTTTGAAATCATATGTATTATATTTCTCTTCACAGAAAATTGTTTTTCTTTATTAATTCCATAGGTAGATCCCTAATCATATGATTGATGGTGCCATAAAAACTACATTTATACTTAGATTTTGTTGTAGACATTTTAGAAATAATTTTAAAATTTCAAAAGCACATACTATTTTTCTACCTATGAGTCTGTGTGATTACACCAGAGATGATGGGATTCCAGCTCTTCAGTGAAATACAAGAATGACTCTAGGAGGTCTGTGTCCATTCATATCAGGATCATTTTTATGTCCACAAGTTTATTTGTATATTTTTAGGTAGAATAGTTAAGTTTAAATATCCTCTGACTTACTTGGGGAGGGCAATGTGAGAAAGTCCCAGGTTCAGAGGAAATCCCATGTTGCTAACAACTACTACTACTAAGTAAAAAATTATGGAACTAGAGAGATGGCTCTGCATCTTTCAGTCTTTAAAAGCACTTACTGCTCTTGCAGAGGACACAGGTTCAGTTCCCACCTCGTGGTCCACAACCAGTTCCAGCAGATTCCATGCCCTTTTCTGGTCTCCCCAGTCTCCTGCATGCACATGGTGTACATCAACACATGCACATACATCTTAGAAATCTTTTTAGAAAAAGTGACAGAAGGTAAGCAATTTTCAAGGTCAGACATTACACTTTCTAAGGAAGTGTCTGACTTATCCAATGAGCACTGCCATAATAGAATACTATGGGCTGAGAGACTTAAATAATACAAAGGTATTTCTTAATTCTGGGATATAGGAAGTTCATGATCAAAAGGTCTTATGACTCATTACCGGATCAGACTCTCTTCCTGGATAACAACCACTTTCTCCTAGTTTTTAAATACCTTTCACTTGAAACATTTACAAGGAGAAAATGGTCTTTTATCATGTGACAAGCCCACTAATCCCACAATAGACCTGTTCCCATGAGCATATCTAACTACATTTACCCCTCAAAGGTCAAATTTCCAAATACCATAATTCTGGGTATTTTACCTTTAACAAATGCATTTGGAGAGGGCACATTCATTCCTTAACCTCTTCATTAAATAAGTACTTTTCACTTCAAAATGCTTCCAGCCTACAAAGGTTAAAAATCAAATTTTATAGAAAAGGAAAATAAACTATTTAAAGTCAAACCAGAGGAAATGCTCTCCATTAGTAATTCTGATACCACTGACATTGAAAATGCATTGAGCCACATGCACTGCTATGTTTATTCTCTTGTCACAACTATGTTCATTAATTGTACAGACATGATAGATGTAACCTTCCTAAATACAATTTCTATGTTTCTCCATTACTAACATATAAAGGACATAAAAAGATAACATTTTTATGAACATAGTACAGTAAACACATGAGGCATGATTAACCTCACTAAGTATCAATAAAATGAGTTAAAACAGCAAAATGTCATTTCTTCACCCATAAAATTAATAAGGGTGAGGCACTGAATATCACTTAATAACCATTATTAATGGAAGTATAAGTTAATACTTTGACAATATATACAACAACACCTTCAAATAGTTTTCTCTTGGTTATCACTGTCTGGCATACATCCTAGAAACTGAAAAAAAAAACATGCATGATCATAACAAACCAGATAGCAGATGATTATAAAAGTCAGGTTATTTCAAACTGTTTGATTTCAAAAGCTAGTAGATCATTACAAATAACGTCTGTCACATAGTGAATGTTCAAAGGATTGAAAAGTTGTTACTGTAACTAATGTATTCTATTCAAATTTATACTTTCGTGAAAAAGGTTTTTCTTATGTCTATACAAATATAGACATACACACATATGTATGAGAATAAAATGATGTTGTATTTACTAAAACTAAATGATGTCCACTCAGTGGCAATTAGAGGGAAAATAAACCCAAAATCTTCAATAAGAAACTGTTTTCAATAAAATTTAAATTTTGAATAACTCTCAAAATTTCCCATATACTTGTTTCATTCATGTAAACACTTATTTTTGGATACAGAGAAATGTATTTGTTTTGAATCATGAGATACATTACTTTTGGATGAAATTCTAGGGAAGTGCAATGAAACCTCTAGTAAAAGAATTATGTAAGCTTTCTTGTTAATTAGGTTTCATACATTTAAAAACATGTTATCAAAGCACTGTGGTGTACTTATTTTCTTTGAAATATACTAAAATCTTAGGATATCCTATGACATTTTTAAAATCAAGAATGAAAAATTTGGCTTTCCACTTTGAAAAGTATGCAAAGTGATTGCAATGGCTATTCTTTAGTGTCAACTTGACTACATCTGGAATTAAAACCCCAAATGACTTGGCACACCTGTAAAGGATTTTTGCTTAATTATTTGAAATGGGAAGATCCACTTTTAATCTAAGCCACCTTTTCTGTTTGTAGCCTGTATAAAGAACATGGAAGAAAGAGGTTGTTCTCTTTGCTTACGTGCTCATGCCCCCCCCCCCATTGCTAGCTAGTAAATTCCTTTACTGGCATTAGAGCCCACTTCTTCAGGATTTATGTGTGTACTGAAAGATCAGGCTGAGACATCCAGCTTGTGGACTGAACAGCTACTAGATTCTTGGATCTTCCTTCCATTCAGAGGCAGCCATTGTTGAATTAGCTGGACAACAGCCTATAAGTCATTTTGATAAGTCCCCTTTATATAGAGATACATTCTGTAAGTCCTGTAAGTGTAGAGGACCCTTACCAATACAGTGACATATCATGGGGTGAGGTTAAGTGGGAAAAAACGAACATAAATCTACAGTCACTAGTGAATTGTTTACATTTCAACAATTAAACATGGGAACAAAGGCTTTGTATAACATCTGTCCTTATCTTTAATTTGAATAGCATCATTAGAATTATCCAGTGTATGTTCACCAGGTCCCCTACTTAAATTAAAGTGGGACAAGTAATAACTCTTACTATAATATTGGGACTCTGAGGAGTAGTGAGAGTAGGTGCAGCATCTCCAATAAATATTTTTTTATTTAAATTTTTACTGTTTTTTTGATGGGGGATGTCCTTCTGTATGTATCTTTCTCTTATTGGTTAATGAATAAAAAACTGATTGTCCAGTAGCCAGGCAAGAAGTATAGGCACAGTTACCAGAACAGGAGAATTCTGGGGAGAAGACACAGACAGAAGTCACAAAGGAGACGCCATGTAGCTACAGGGAAGAGAGGACATGCCAGGCATTCTCTGGTAAGATAAGGCCATGTAGAAATATGTACATTAATAGTTACGGGTTAATAATTAAGAGATAGCTAGCCAGTAAGACGCCTGAGCCATTTGCCAAAATGTTTATAATTAATATAAGTGTTTGTGTGTTTATTTGGGGCTAATCAGCTGTGGGACCAGGTGAGACAGAAACTCCATCTTCAGTTTTTAAAAAATTTTCTTCCCAAGTACTTCTTTATGGGTTTTTATACTTACCTCATTTTGGTTCATCTCCTTCCTTTGCCTCCTCATCCCACTGGCCCTTTCTCCACTGTGCTCTTTGCCCATGGTGTATAGAGTTATTAACATGGAATATGCTTTGGCACATCTCTGTGATCCACACTCACTAAAGAACAACTTCCAAATAAGCATATTTTTAAAATCATTTAAGTTAAACTTGGAAAGACACTTAAAATATCGTAGAAGTAAAATGTAAATGAGTGATATCTCTTAAGGCCTGGCAAAATCTTAGAGATTATTTTCATATTTGGCACAGCCAATTTTCTTCAAGAGTCAAATATTTGGGTGTGTGGAGATAGTTTGGTTGGGAGAGTGCCTGTCTAGCAAAGCCCTGTTTCACTAGCATGGACCTGGCATGGTGGTACACAGCTATACTCACAGAACTTGTGGGGGTCGAGGGTTCGATATTCAAGGTCATCCTCACCTATACAGTGAGAGCTACAAGAGACATCATCTCTAAAAGGAATCACTTTAAGTACTATTTTAGAGACGAGAACTTTATCAAAAATCTTCTATTAACTAAATGCAGAGGTACAGACCATTAAACATTAGAAATTCTGTGCAAAAACTATTTTCAGATGACTTTCCACATATGCAAAATAATATCAAAGAATGATCAAAAAGGGAGCTTTGATAAACTTCATTTCCACTGTCTCTCCCTCCAACAATCCTACCTAAGTTCATATCTTCCAGTTCCTGCTTGCTTCTTGCTCTATCGGAAGACATGCATTCCCATCAGTCCTAAGCACTCTCAGCCTACTTCTGGAAGGTTCACCCTGAATTCCAGCACTAATGCTTCCAGTTCAATTCTTGTCTTACTGTTTTCAGAATTATCTGACGCAGCTGGTTATTTCCTTTGTTGAAACTGTTATCCTCAGCATCTCTGAGTTTTACTCGTCTCATACCACTATTATGGCTTCAAGGAAGTGCTTACCCTTTTATTGGCCCCCGTTCTTTTTTACTACCATATGCCAACAAGTATGATCTAGACATACATCTTTCAAACAGTACTTCCCAAAAGATACCTCCTTTTAACATTTTATCCTTCCCAAATACCTCCCCTCAAGTTTCACTCTCATCATTTTCTCTCCCTACATCCTATTTTCTCTTTCCTCTCTCCCTCTCCTCTCTTTCAGATCCTTTAATCTCAAATCAGTACTTCACTCTAACCTGAGATTGGTTGAAAAGTAGCATCCTTTGTTCTCAGGGTTATTTAAATTTTTTATTTATTATTTGGCAATCTTATACCAACCCATCACCCCTGCAGCCCCAGGGAATAATCATCCAGACCCTTGATTGCAACCACACAACCTCAACCTCGCCCACTCTCCCTTTCCACTGCCCATGTCTAATTCTGAGACTATTCTTTTGGACCTGATCTAGTCTTTAGTATTCTAAATGGCTCAGCAGCTTATGTATTCATGTTTCTGTTATCACTTACCCAGCTACTATCATCTGCTCTTTATGTTCTCACTATATTTTATCCTACAGTTAGTTGTACACTTATCTGCCTTCATCAAAACAGAGTCGATTTGTAAAGAATGCATTTCCTACAGCTCCAATCCACAAGTGTGAATGTCATTTCCCTGTGGAAATGTATCAAACAATTGCTTATAACATTACCACCATATAACCACAGTAATATATATATATATATATATATATATATATATATATATATATATATATAATAAACATCAAAGTGTATGGGGGAAGAAAAGAATGGGTGAAAGGAAAACACGATGGCCATATTTCTTTCTTAACTAGTAATTTTGTTTGTAATGCGGTCTAATGAACTCCATTCCTTAAGGCATTATCTAGCATACCCAATAATTCCTTAGTTCTCCATACTTGAAAATTCAACATGTTGCATTCTGGAGGTTGAGGCAGGAGAACCCTGAGCTCAAAAACAGCATGGGCTACAATATTAAACCATGTCTCAAATAAATAAATGAAATCATAAGGCATGTCAGGGATGTTGCTTAGCAGTATAGCATTTGCCTAACATGTACAAGGCTCTCAGTTCAATTCTAGGAACCAAAATAAATAGGCGAGTGAAATGAAGCATGACAATTTCTTCCCTCTCAACATTAGGTAGGCATGGGAATAAGTGAAGCATGACCTAGGACATGTTTCAAGACTCTTGTACCAAAGGAAATGTATTGTCTGTAGCTGATTTCTCGGACATTTTGCCAAACTAGATGATGCAAGCAGACACAGGTAAGATACCCAAAATTCAGCCCACTGAGAGTTGTAAAGGCACAAGTCATGGCTCAACTGTCCCCTCTTTGTCCTTGTAGCATGGCTGCAGGAAGGTGAAAGAAAGAAAATGTTAACTGATAAACTTCTAAGAATTATGCCAGGGTCATTCTCCTTCGAACCTCCCTTTGGGGGAATGTGCCTTGTTCTTGGTGGCTCCTGGCTGGAAGGGAAGGTGACCTAAGGCAGAGAGTACATGAAAGCTGTCATTTTGTAAAGTTCACAGGAGTTGCAATAAGACACAGAATTGAACAGCTGAGATGCAGTGAGGGCTAAGCATCAAAAGCAGAGTAGACAGTGGGAGTGGGGGCTCATTCTCTGAAGCATGTCTGAGGGGCTTTAGTTGAGACACAGACTCGAAATCCCTAGAGGAAAAGCTTGCTAGACAGAGCCAGTGTCATGGCTTCTGGTACAAACAACTCAAGTATCATTCCTGGCAGCCAGCTGCTTTCACTCATACTCTGTGCAGCTATATGGGAAAATAGCCCAGGAGTCCCTTCAAAGAAACCTTAAAGAATTAAAGAAATGGTTACAATGGGGAAAGGGTTCCCTTGTTTCCTGCCACACCCTTCTGCCCAGAAGCAAGCTGCTCCATACAACTTCCGTGGTCACAACTGCAAAGAGGAAATAATGTGAAGTCCAGATTCCAGGGTGAGAGACCAGGAGATGTAGAAGGGGTATGATGTTCAATATGTATTAAGCATGGTATTTGAGAGATCATTGGCCCAAGAAAGCCAGGACCATAAATAGGGATCTTGGCCAATGTGAGCAGCTGAAAAAAGAAACCCAGTGTTCTCCCAGGCATATCAAGTATGAATGTGTGTGTGTGTGTGTGTGTGTGTGTGTGTGTGTGTGTGTGTGTGTATGTGTGTGTGTATGTGTGTGTGTGTGTCTGTGTGTGTCTGTGTCTAAGCTGAACAAGGTATCTCTCCATGTAGAATGGGCTCCACTAAGTCAGTTTGTGCATTAGTATTAGATCTTGGACCCATTGCCAGAGGCCTCATATATTGTCCCGGTCACAACATTGTCACCTATATTAAGGGAGTCTAGTTTGGTCTTACGAAGGATCCCCATTTGTCAGATGTCCCATTAGCTCAGGTCAGCTGTTTCTATGCGTTTCCCCATCATGGTCTTGACCCCTTTGTTCATATTATTTCTCCTGCCTCACTTCGATTGTCCTCCAGGAGCTTTCTGGCATTCTTAATTGTAAATTAAATAAATACCTTCAGTGTTGGGCCGAGCTCATGTGAAGTAGAGAAAAAATGTTTTTTGTCCAACCGACAATGGCACTGCTCTTCCAAGAAAGAGGTGGTACTACAGACTTCTAGTGAAATTGTTTGGCCTTTGGCTGATTCCCCTGAACAAGATAAAGAGGAGGAGGGCAGTCTTTAAGTGTCTATATTGGAAGTGATTCCTAACTTGGAGAAAGGAATATTTTTAAGAGGTGCTACGGGAATTACCTGAGGGGAGGACCTTACTGTTCTCAATATAGTTGCTACTCCCCTTCGCTGATTCTCCTGTTTGTTATAATCTGGTATTATTACGTCTATTATGCCTTTGCTCTATGTTGAGGGGAAACAGAGTGGAACACTAGCATGATATTGTGAGAATTCTTATTACACTGTTCTGATATTAAATCATTAAAACCACTAATAAAAACACTGTCACTTATTGACTACTTGTTATCTGGTTAGTATGCTGTTGAGCTTTTGACAAAGATTCTAATAAGCTACTAAAAAGTGACTATTCTCATTATCATCTTTACACAAAACAGAAAGGTGAAGGTCAGGTAAGGAATGTGCCCAAAGTCACATCAAAATAACCATAGTAATATTGTCCCCTGCACTCATGACAGCTTTCCTCAAAATGTTACTTAAATAAGCAAACTTCAAAACCTCACCTAGGCCAGATCATCTGCCTCCCCTGGCAGTTAGCCTCACTTAGTCGTCTTTGTCCAGTAACAGTTCGCCTTAAGAGAACTTAGCCCCGCTATAATAATCACCCCAAATATTTTCAACTAGGCATCAAAATCAACAAGACCTCACATAGATAAATCCATGATGGATGAACTCTAGTCCATTTGAGCTAGAAGATGTGCTGTGACTTCAGTGGCTTTCCTTCACATGTTTTTCATACACTACACCTCTTATTTTAGGAGAAGTTTCTTTCTAATACTTCCCTGCTTCCTTCAAGTCCTAGCCTCCAAAACTAGGAAGCGCTAGGACTTCAGTCCTTGTTTTCTCTATAAAATCCACACTCCCTCCCCCTCAGTCTTAGCCAAGGGCACTGTTTATCCAGACTCCACCCTATGAATAGCCAAGATAAAAATCTTGTGATTGCACATTCTTGTCTCCTGCCAGAAAGGCTTTGCCTTCACTGTGGAGTGACCACGATGTCTCATTACTTCTCAGCCATAGCTTTTGCCAATAGTGCCCTTTCACTGACTGTTCTGATCTGACCAATAAATCACTGCCCCTCTAATGCAAGGCTCTCATGGTCCTGGACTCTATCTTTGCATTTCTCTCCCTGACCTTTGCTCTCACTGGCCCTAACTCCACTGCAGCCACACTGTTGACAAGGCACATTCCTACAGTGGACCTTGATCCTAAATGTTCCCTTTGTCTAGAACATCATTTCAAATAGCCACACAGAAAATCCCTCTTTCTGCACATCTGCTTCTCAACCCTTCAAGGCGACCCCTCATTGCATGCTATCATATGCTCTTCTCTCCAGCCCTTGTCCTACTTGCTCTGTTCATCTCTTTTCTATCCCCATTGTCCTCACCACCTTTCATTATACTCTATAGTTCTGTTTACTTATGACTTAATGTCTCCCTCATTAAAATGTGAGTCCAATAAGGTCAATGCTTTTGGTTATTTTGTCCACTATGGAATCTCAAGGGTACAGACTACTTGACACATATGTAAGTGTCCAGTAAGTCCAGGAAGTTCCCAATTTGTTGAAACGCGCACACTGAAACAAATGGCCCAGAAGTGTTTATTTGTGAGCTCCTTGTCCCTATCCTCCTGGTTTTCCATTTCGACTCACAGCACTTCTGATATTACTAGGTATGATATACCTGTCACATACTCATTCTGGTTTATGGACTAAAGCAGACTAATTCATTAAACACACACACACACACACACACACACACACACACACACACACACACACACGGAAAACAACAACAAAAACCCTGAGGTTAGCTATTACAATTGCACAATGAGTGACTAAAACAGAGTGCCATAGTGTTACCATCTAACTGCTGGAGGTGGCTGGCACCCACCAAGTCACAGCAATGAAATGTTATGTTATAAACTTGTTCGTGTTCATTGTTTAAAACTTGTTCTTTGGATTCAAAGGAATCTCTGCCCAATACTGCCACCTGCTGACAAGTACTTGGGAAATCAGGAAAATGCAAAGTGTAAACCAGTTCTACAAACTTGAAAAAACAATTGACTTTTCCCAGAAATGGCCAACAAGGAATTTATAGCAATTTCTGTAACTATACTAAGTGAAGGTGTTTATCAGTGAAAGGAATAACAAGGACCAGAAATATCTAGAAGGATTACTCCAGAGGGTGAGGAGGCAAAGCAGGAAAGCCAGAACAAGGAGATGAGAGCAGGAAGCCCCAGGGAGGGGTAAGCAGGGTGAGCATTCTTCTCTAATCACTGGCTCTCAGACTTCCCACCAGCAACTCCCATAAGTGTTAAAATGTTTGAGACTCAAAGCAAATGTGTTTGTTCTCACTTCACTGTCCTTTTCTCAACCAAACAGATGTACACCGAAAATTAAAACCTACTGGAATGAAAAAAAAAAAAAATCACAGTAAAAGCGTTTGAGTTAATGTCAGGACATATATCTGAGGCTCCACAATATGAAATTCTTTTCTGTAAGAGTAAATATATATATTTACATATAATATATTATTATATTATATACTATATATTTATATATAATATATTATATAATATATTATATACATATATAATATGTGATTGTATTATTTTAAATGCACTGTTCAGTGCCAATGAATTTAGGCCATGAGTTCTAAGAATGATTCAGAATAAAAAGGCCTTTTCATTTCCCCATCAAAACCTCAGAACTCAGCTGGGTGGTGGTGGCTCATGCCTTTAATCCCAGGATTCAGGAGGATCTCTGTGAGTTCAAGGCCAGCCTGATCTACAGAGTGAGTTCTAGGACCCAGAGAAACCCTATCCCTGTCTCAAAAAAACAAACAAAACAAAACAAAACCACAAGCAAGCAACCAAACAAACAAGAAACCCTAGGAATTCTTCCAGCTTCCCTGGGTAGGCAGTCAGTCTGCTAAGAATCAGTTGACATGTGTTCTAGAAACACTTCTTTAAATCACTATCCTGACTCCTGCCCTTTTGTTGTTGCTATGGATCCCTTAATGTTTTAAGCACATAATTTTTCTTTAGAGTTGTTCATTGTTTGTACCAAATCATCAATAAAAAATTTTGCTATCCAGGAAATGAACATACTTGTATAATAAACAGCACAAAATGTGTTCTGAAAGTCCCAAAGGGTAGACATTTATGTAAAGAAAAATAGAAGAAATGTGAGGAAGGAAATGAGCTTGTCTCACACGTCTTTCAAACTTAAAAACTACACAGGAACTTAGAACCAATAAAAGAGCAGATGAGACTTAATTACAATGAAAATAGACTGTTAATTAAAATGATTTAAAAAGACAAAAGGAGACCCGTGAACACACTGGAATAAAAGTAATAATTCCAAGAGAAGATCGTTTAGAAAAAGGCTTTTAATTATAAAATTTCTTTAAATAAAAAAGCAATGGCACAGATCACCATGGCGTTACTGAAGCATCTATCCACAGGCTGCTCTTGTAATTATATGCTCAACATTTCGCTGTTCTCATTAACGGCACTTTCCTTCCTAATTAGAGTGGCATCAAGAGCTTCTGAGAATGTGTAGCTTCCCCTAAAGAACTATGAACACTGTCATCAAGATATTGGTGCCACATCTATCCATACCACCTTGTACCAATGACACTCTACCCTTATAAAACAGCAAATCAATGCTCTTATTTCATTTCTCTTATTTACAGCAGAGGTCCACGTTGTGTCACAGTGTGGTCTGTGCATGAAAAGCCCTGGGAATAATACTTTCTGTAACAAGTTGACTCAGATTACTTAAAATATGAAAACAGGCAAAATTGTTGACATCAACAATTGTCACACCCAGAAGACTCATTCTGGGAGGGAAGTCGGGTGGGGACAGAAAGGGCCATTTCCCAATGCATTCTCCAGTTGTTTCAGGTTGTGCTACTATGATATTTATAATGTTGCCAGGTAACTTTATAGGTTACTTTCCAGATTCCATCTGGAAGAGTGTGGCGCACATAAGACTGGTCTGGCAATTCACATTATGGTCAGAGGTGATTCAGTTATTCTCTATGGATCATATTATTTCTCTGGAGTGTTTAAGCGTTTTATGCTTTGGTGATGATTGGACGTTCCTGACAGTTTGGGTTTTGATGATGGATACAGATTTGTGCACAGAAGTAAGGGAAGCTGGAAAAAATAACTGGCTGGGATGTAGCAGGAAGGATTGCTCAGACAGAGGATCCAGAGCCATGGACACTAACATTTTGTGGTAACAAAAATACTGTTGAGTTAGGTTTGCCTTCACAGCTTCCCCATACCTGCTATTAACTGTCTCTTTCTGGTTAAAAAGGCAAGTTTTATTGAGAGAAGGTAGCTAGGAAGAGGTAAGAAAGGGGAGAGAACGTTCTTAAAATGTAAATAAACCAAAACTTCTTTGGTAAATCTATTAGTAAAGATGATTTAATCTGCTGGGGATATCACTAGGTGTCATGAAGCACTTGCCCTTCATGAGTAAAGTTCTGGTTCAAAAACCAGCACCCCCCCAAAAAAAAGTTGTAGAGAATTTATTTCATAAAAAACAAAACATAAAACCAAACAGCTGTCATATCTGAACACATTTTAAGGTGTGTATAAACAGCCCACAAGCTAATTACGCCCCTTTCCTCTCAACTCCAAAAATACTTGTTTCCTTAATAATAATAATTAACAATTACAGAAACCACAAAAATCTATAATTTTAAGGCGTGGCAATATCACTTTGTAATAATTGGGTACAGCTGAATAATTAAGAAACCTGATACTTTTATTTACACTCTTGACTCAGCAAGAATGAATGATGATACTAGTCCTCTAGTTAGTCTTCTACTGTGGCTTGGATTTTATGACCCACTCAGCATTTGGGTTCAGTTGGTACAAGTCCTTCATGTATGTGTCGTCATCAAGGCAGCGTTCCCCTGTGAAGGAGATTTGGTACCAGTTAACATAGTGGGTGAGTGCAGGTACAATCATAAAATCAGCCCCAATGGTTAAAAATCTTAGCTTTCAAAACATTTGTCCCTTTTCCCTATTTCTCATGACAATATTCAAAGAATTGGCCAAGGCATTGAAAACATCAGTTGGGTAGTCATTCTCTAGTGCTGATATCAAATTAAATTAAGAAGCAAAAATACTTTGTGGGGTAGACTTTAAATGCATCATTAAAATCAACCTCACCTGCATTAAACATAGCAGTAGTCTTGAATTTAGCTAAGAAACCAAACTAATTTCCAAGATCAAATTGTGAAATGAAAAGTCAAATGTACAAAGGCTGAGTGTGAATGATTATTTGGACAGAGGAGCTCATAAAGAGGTCCCAGGAAGAAAGGACTGACCACTGAAAAAATCCATACTATACAGCAACTGCCCAAGGCATGGTATGTTTACTTTCACATACAGAAATATTTTTGTTCCAAACATAAATAACAAAAACTGGTAACATTAAGTCAGCATTTAGAAAAAAAAATGTTCTTACCAATATTTCCTCCAATTTCATACAGAAAAACATCTCCTTTCTTAAGTGTCTGGGCAACCCCACTGTGAGGGATAAGACAAACTCATTAGTTGCATCCTCAAACAGCTTACAAGTAAATCAATTTAGCAGACCGGGAAAGTTGAGCTAGCATAGAAAATTCCTAAGTTAGACATACTGCAGTTACACACTTTTGTATTTTCCCATCTGTTAAATGTGCCCTACAGGTAATTCAAGATGCCACACGTGGAAATGAAATAAATAGAATCAGATATCTGGAGGCAAAAGAATAAAGCAGTATCTAAATTCGTAAACACCAGAAAGTCAAGTTAATAGAACACGGATATTACATGATTGATAAGATTACCCACTCTTCATAGGGCTAAGATCCTGACTCAGTTTCCTCATGGCACTTAGTATTTGCTCACTCGGTATGTTACATTTAGACACTTACAGTCTTCCAAGAATAGCATTTTCCACCCACCATAAAAAGCCACTGAAGGTGAAGTTAAACAGATAGAATTAGCCATGTTTTGACATTATGTAGTATAGCCAGGAATGGGAGCCTCTCACCACTCCATAACTTTATATATTTTAGGTTTTCCATTTTGGTTACAAAAGTAAACTTTTCTAAAATGTTAAACACACACACACACACACACACAAATTACAATCCAGTGATTTTTCAAAGGTTTCTGTAAAATAATTACTTCAGAAACCTGCCAAGACTTTAGAACCAAACTTTTATTTCCAGGAGGAAGCTCGGGAGTTTGCTTTGAAAATCCTCTTTGGTGTGTAGATTAGGTGACTGGAGAGGTTGTGGGCTGTTGATAAAGGTCCAAAGGAGGGATGGCTTAGCAGTTCAGAGCACTGACGATTCTTCCAGAGGACTGGGGTTTGATCCCCAGCAACCACAAGGTAACTCACAACCAGCAGTAACTCCAGTTCCAGGGGATCAAATACCCTCTTTGTACCTCCACAGACACAGTGTACAGACACGCATGTAGGAAGTCTAGAGGAGACACATCATGTAGGCGGGGAAGAAAATGAGCAAGTCTGAGTCTACTCCAGCTATAAGGAATTCCTGGCATAACTGCAGCTTTTCTAAGCAGCCTGTTAATGATTCTCTGGTTATGCGATTCTCTCCCCGCCTCTATGCCCACACCATCACTATCTGCTCGGGGTTGTGTACTCACACGTCAGTTTCACCTGCTGCCTTGTATGCCATCCAATGTTTACATTCTGATCCCACCCAAGAGTTACTGTGGCTATAAAACCCTCAAAGAATGTTCTAAAAGACTTGATTTTTAAGAATCGAGTCCAATATTGCCCTCAGAGTGGTTCTCAAGTGTCTATATAGTTCTTTCATTTTACAGAAAGCTGAACAAATTTTATGACACAGCTTTCATATAAAGTCAACAAATCCCTAAGGATTGATGGAAGGCATCCATACTTTACCAATAACTGATGAATTAATAGTCAATTTATTGTACTTTGTGTTCACATGTGTGTTCATTGGCTTTTGACAGAGAGAGTTAGGAAGTGAATGATGAAAGAGACAGAGTTTCCTTACTGTCCCAAATAGGTGGAATATAAGTGGGGGAAACACAAGTTTGTGGTACAGGAAAACTATAGTACAAACATTTACTGAGCACTTCCGCCACTCTATGGCCCTGACAAATGTCAAGAGGACTTATTGGCCACTTTCCTAGTCAACTCTCACAAGACTACAAGGAAGTGCTAGTCTGTCTTGTTCTTCCTAATGGAGAACAAGAGACTTTAACCTAGGACAGGGGACATGTTCAGCAGGAACTTCCCAAACCTCATGACCCAGAACCCACACGGTAGAAGGAGAAAACTGGTTCAAGCACTGTGGCATGTGTACCATGAGCATATAAATGTACACAAAAATAAAATGTTATCATTGAAAACACCAGCCTAAGTTGAAGACAGAATAGCGTGCATTTGAATACACTGACTAATGTTTCATGTTATACCCAAAAGTGTTGGAGTCGCAGCTGAACAAGATCTCACAACTTCATAAGGATTTATGTTCAGAAAATCTAAGTAGGGGAGATGAGCAGAACTGAGTTCTAGGAGCTTGTAGGATGCTCCTGACTCAAGTTATCCAAATCTCCAGACACATTCTGGGAGGGAATGGAACATGCCATGGGAGGAAAAGGGTCAAAGGTGGCATCTGCAAGTCAAAGATGGGGAGGAGCAAGAAAGAGGGTTGGCCTCATTACAGCTGAGACACTCCAGGGAGAAAGGATCAGCCTGAGAAATTCCTAATGCTTCCAGCCCCCAATTCTGAGAGATTCAACTCAGGGCTTAATGTCAGACGTGACTCCCCGGAGCTGGTGCAGAGAGGACTTTAGGGGCTGCCTCTGTGAACACACATATAGGTTTATATTTCCAGCTGTGTGACCTGGGATAAAAATGTTCCCCAGTCAAGTTCCTATCAGTGAAGCAGAACGAATGATTGGATTGTCTTTGAGGCACAGTGATACTGCAAGGAAGTTTAAGCTGTTTTGCAAGGGACTGTGTTATTACCCAAAATCCCCATCCATTTCACCACCATCTTTGGAGAGCCATCCTTTCTCCCAACTTACGAGATGGGGGAGCAGTGGTTATTTGAAGGTTCCTCCTTCTTTAACACGGGGCTCCGAGTCTTTATTGGAGTACAAACATTAGCATAAGGTACTGTACTGACATGCAGCGGCATCAGCAGACAATCTGATGGAAGCCCCCATTGTTAGAATGAGACTAACGCAAAGGGAAGCCTAAAATGGGATACTTATACATTGAGATGCTGGGTGTCTTTCCAGAATTTTAGATTGAGGCTGGTGAGATGGCTCAGTAGGTAAAGGAGGCTGTTGTACAAGCCTGGTGACCTGAGTTCAGTGCTTAGAATTCATATCAAGATGGAAAGAGAATGAACTCCACAAATTTACACACACACACACACACACACACACACACACACACAAATAGGGGGAATGCCATTAAAACTGACTGCCAAAATGAGATGTTTAAAGGGGAAAAGCTAAAATCTTTGTAAGCTTATCAAGACCTCTCAAATTCAGACAGGATGAATGGGAGGATACAGATGACAGTGAGTACAGTGAGTCAGAGTACAGCTTTCTAAGCATCTACAGCATCAGCCCCAGGACAAAGGAAGGACTTGGATGTCCCTAATGAGGACAACTTGTTCTCTTCTTGTGACTTCAGACCTCAGGGACTGGGTGTCCTCTCTCAATCATCCAAGCTTTCAGTTTTTAAATTGGAACGTTTCTTTCTTATTCATTAAATTTCATAGAGAAAGTTACGTCTTCATTTTAATCTTGCTGCATCCTAATTAGCAATCTTCGTAACAACCTACAAACAGTAATTAACCTCCAACCAACGTGTTCTGGGAAGACCATCGAATAATTTCATTTGCCAAGCTCACTGCAGGCAAATGGTCGAGGGATACTCACACATGCCGTCTGAAACAGGCTCGACCTGAACACGAGCTACCTCTGACAAATTCCCACCATTCACTCCAGTGGTCTAATTGTCAAGTCTGCTTTGTTCTTCTGATGGGAAGACACACACACACACACACACACACACACACACACACACACACACACAGAGAGAGAGAGAGAGAGAGAGAGAGAGAGAGAGAGAGAGAGAGAGAGAGAGAGAGATAAATATAAAAATGAGTTATCCCACAGAATAATTAAAACAGGCCTTTACCTTTCTTGGCTGAGAAACCTGGCAAGTACATCGCTGGCTTTTAGTTCTTCAGTTAGCTGTATTGCCATGGAAACTTTTGAAAGATGGGGAGCTTGCACTCGAATCACTCCCTGAGGAACGTCAGCCTGCAAAGCAATAATGACACTGGAACAAAGCTGACAGCAGCTGGAACGTGTAACTCTGTACAATGCATTGTATGGTAAGTGTGCTTAACTACTACTCATTTTACCCCATTGCATAAAACCTTAACTACTGTATAATGTAATTTGCTAAATTACATCAAACCTCAAATATCCTCTTAATGGTGATAGGGGAACTTTATAATGCCTGTGCAGTAATGCTTAATTATTTTTAAAGATGTAAAGAATGACAGCAATAACCATTACTGCCATATTAAGTGCTGATTTCTGAGTGTTATCTACCGGAGAGTGCTTCCTCATGTAGCAATTTATGAAATTGAATCAGAAAGAAGTTACTCAGTGCTGTGGCTATGTGTGCTTTTACAAAACCTTCCCACCCAGTATCAAAATTTCCTCCATCTTTTATGTCCCTGGGTGGGAAAAAGAAATGGCCTATTTGTGATGTATTTGTACTATATTTGCTTCCCACTTAGTTATCAAGCTTAAGAGGACTGATCCAAAGCCCTCCACCCATGGATCTGCAGGACATTTTATGGATTCAGAGATACCAGGGAAACATTTTGAGGTTTGTAATATCAAAACATCTACAGCTACAACATTCAAAATAATAGGCTTAATTAATTCCTAAATGGTTTTGCTAAAATAAATACTAATTTATTATTTATAACCATATGTCTTAAACAGACTTTATAACAACATGCTCAAATTATGTTTAAATATAACTCTTTAAATATTACAAATTCCCCCACTTAATTCAACCAAAATTTTGGTAACTATCTGCTGAGTGCTATGTTAGGCCTGCTTACCTAGTAGATTAAAGAGATACTCATCCTTCAGTGTCATTACTTCTATGCCTATTAAATAGATACAGTCTTGAATTCCCCCTTGGTTTCAGCCATAAAGCATGGATATACTACAGATGCCATTCAGTCTTTGGGAAGTAAACAAAAAAGTATTCTTCTAGAATCATGCAGAATTAAAAACAAAACAAACCAAACAAACAAACAAAGATAACCCCAACAATTTAAAATGGGTTCTCAGTAACAGGAGAGATTTCATATTGGAATGACAGAGAAAGAAAGAGGACTGCAGAGGAGTGCCCAGCAGGCATGGGCACCAACCACCAGGTACAAGCCACAGACAGATTGTCAACTGTACTCCATCTTGGATTTGTTGGTTTTGACTTCTCCTTTCTGGAGTACTTAATCTAGCCTGATTTCCTCTGTATACTCTGACCATGACATGACCCTTACCCCTATGTATCTAGCCCGATTTATCCTTTTCTTTTAACTAGGAGATAAACTACTTTCATCTATAACACACTGGAAAATGAGCTACTTTAAATAGCAGATAGGACATTGCCTGTGATTTTGTGTATGTGTGTGTATGTATCTGTTGTGTGAGTGTGATTGTATGTGTGATATTGTGTGACTAAGAGAATGTGTGATTGTGTGAGTGTGACTGTGTGAGTGTGACTGTGTATGTTGTGTGATTATATGTGTGCAAGTGTGACATTGTGTGACTGTGATTGTATGTGTATGTGTTATTGTATGACTGTGTGTTGTACATTGTGTGTGATACTGCGTGACTGTGATTGTAGATGTGTGTTATATTGTGTGACTGTATGTGTTGTGTGATTATGTAAGTGCAAGTGTGATATTGTGCGACTGAGTGTGTGTATGTTCCTATCTGAGCAGCTTTCAATGGTGAAACACAGCTCAGAGACTGCAGGCCCTTCTCCCTTGGGATGACTCTCCAGCTTATTTTCTACAGTTGCCATTCCACATCATGGCTTGGTCTCAGCAATCTGTTTCCTCCCTGGGCAGTGGCAAACAATAAGCCGCTACTGAAAACTTGAATGTCAGATCGAAATTGTAGCCATGATATTAGACAAAGATGAGGTTGCATTCACCACACCCTGTTTACCTCGTCCATACAGTGAAAGCAGCAAACAATGGCACTATGAATTAACACAATCTGTCCTCTCTGTAACTTTGTACAAGGCCCTCAGTGGAAGGCCAGTGTTTGCATATAACCACATACTCATAATGATATTAACATTAGGAAATCCTGGTTAATTTACAGTACCAACTATATTTAAATTTGCTTAATGAAAGTGATAGCAATAAAAATTGTTTCCATAGTCCCCTCTTACCCAGCCCTAGGGAATGAATATGTATGTGCTTGCTAAATTAACAAACACTTGAGGTAAGTAAGATAAAATTATACATACAGAAGATCTACAATGAACACTTTACAAATAAAAATGGACCAGAAAAATAATGCTGTGTTGTGGAGATCTCAACAGTATGGCAACATCAGCAACAACTTGCCTTTCTTCCATTACTCCTTGTGGTTTAGTCTCCTGTTTGAAAAAACGAAATCTATCCTCTCTGGTAGATCCTCATCCCCACTGGGTATCTCTCAACCAACTCTGTACAAAGGCTCGTTTCAAATCCCTCACACTCCATGGAACCTACTCCACCATGGCTAACAGATCAAAGGACATGAAATCACTTAACAATGTTTTCATTAAAAACAATAGAATGATGACAATAATGTTTCTCTATAACAAGACAAACCAGTGTACATTTTCTTATTGGTTAAAAAAAATATTATAATGTTCTTTATCTAAGATTAGTACATCAAAGTGGGCAGTGGTGGCGCACACCTTTAATCCTAGCACTGGGGAGACAGAGGCAGGTGGATTTCTATGAGTTCGAGGCCAGCCTGGCCTACAAGAGTTAGTTCTAGGACAGCCAAGGATATACAGAGAAACCCTGTCTTGAAAAAGAAAAAGAAAAAGAAAAAAAAAGAAAAGAAAAGAAAAGAAAAGAAAAGAAAGGAAAAATCAATCCATTGAATTGCCTCTGTCACTTTGTATTGTTCCCCACACTCTGTAAAGACAAGGGACAGAATTGTACAAAAGGAATTTAACAATGCTACAAAAGATAAATTCAGTTGTTCACTAGACAACAAAAAGCCCAAGGCTCCAGCATTAGCATACACTTGCTTCAAGAGTAACCCCTCTCTTCCTAACACATCCCTAGAAGGACAAGACCTTTACTAACATGATCCATGCTCCACCCCCTCTAAATGAGTTCAGGGAGTGTGGCCTTGGAAAGAGCAACAAGGTTTCTCAAGAAACACAGCACTTAGTTTTAGTGTCATATCAGAATTTCCAGAACACCACCTCTCACACACTCACAGGATTTTGGAAGGAACAGTCTCAGGAACTTGCTTCTGAGGTATCCCAGAATTCTTAGGTACACATGGAATGTTAAGGAATTGTCACATTATGCATATATGGCTTGGGTTATCATGTGGGTATTCAACCACAGGCTCCTTATGGCTGTGGATAAAACCATCCCTACATTTCTAGCCCTCCACAAAAGGGGATGCAGTTAGGCAGACTTGAGTTCAGTGTTAACTCCTCCCAAACAAGGCTCTATGAAAAATGTTGACTCGTCATAGCAAGTGGATACATCAGTGCCTCCACAAGGCTTTCCTTCAGCCACTAGTAGTACATGCCAGTTTCTCGGGTTGACCATTGATGCTCCTGTTCCAGGCAACTGGAGAGCTTGCCATAAAACAGGGTGTGAGTGTTGTTCATACCTATGATGGACGCAATAGGTCCACTCATTGAATGCACCCCATCCAAATTCGCCCCCAATGTGCCTTGCTATGACTCTGCTAAGCTTCTTACACTTTTGTAGGAATGTATCCAGTAGATGGTAAAGATGAAAAATCTCATCAAATATTTTTGAAAGTTTTCGCTGAGTATGTTAGCAAGGGAGGGCAAGTGATATTTACACAGAGATGATAAATAACAAATAATACCAAAGATCTCATTTAAATGGTGTATGACAGCTTCAATTAAGCTCCAAACTCACACTGTATCCAATACGAATGCTATTAGTATACTAATTACATTGAGCTGCCAAGCTTTGAAAAGACACCATGCCTAATCAGCAAGCCAAACAATATGCTCTTATTTATGCCATAACAGTAGCTGAATAATCTTTGTGACCTTCACATTTCATGGCTGTGATAGATATTCTTGGCTGACATCTTGGCTGCATCTGGAATTAACTAAAACTCATGAGGCTGGGTACAGCTGGGAGTGGTTTTTTTTTTTTTTTTTCCTTAATTAAATCATTTGATGTGGGAAGACCCACTTTCAATGCAGATATTTGAGGTGAGAAGATCTACCTTTAACCTGAGCCACACCTTCTGCTGGCAGCTTATACAAATGATATGGGAAAAGGTTGCTTGTTTTTTGTTTGGTTGTTATTTTTGTTTGTTTTTGTTTTGTTTGCTTACTTGCTCTTGCTATCACTGGCATTCCCATTCCTTCACTGGCGTTAGAGCCTACTGCTTTAGGATTCAGGCATATACTGAAGAACAGCTGGGACAGCCAGCCTCATAAACTGGACAACTACTGGATTCATGGGCCTTCTGTTAATAGACAGCCATTGTTGGACTAACTGGACCACAGTCTGTAAGACAGTCTAATAAATTCCATAGGTAGATGATAGATAGATAGATAGATAGATAGATAGATAGATAGATAGACAGACAGACAGACAGATTCATTCTGTAAGTTCTGTTCCTCTAGAGAACCCTGACTAATACAGCTTTTGGTAGTAGAAATGTTTCTGAAACAACAGAAGTATAAAGAAGAATTGCTTGAGTATCTGGAATAGACTCGACAATTTGCCAACACCTAGTTAGTTACTGAAGCCTCTCCCAGAAGCTTGGAGAATACTGATAGCCCATGGTGAAAGCTACTTTACAAACTTAAGGAGGCAAATGCATGTGGTTATCTTGATTCTCCACTTGTGAGGGGCAATGGATTTGGTGACTCTGAATACAAAACTTTGGAGAGTTTGTGGGGAAACAAGGATACTGAAGATACTGCTTGGTTGCTCCTAGCATCTCTAGATGCTAGACAAAGGGAAAGAGTAAACTCTATAAGATTAACCAACTTCTAGCATCTCAGAATACAGGGAAGGAGAACAATAGACTCAGCAGTAAAATTGACCAGCTGTAGATGCACACAAACAGTCTAGAGATTTCTAAGTGTGCCCTGGAAGAGAATCTTCTCTCCAGCAGCCACAAAGCTCAAGTTGAAGAAAATCAAACCAAAGCCCTCATTATAAGGTTGGCTGAACTACAGCAAAAATTCAAGTTCCAGTGCTGAGGGTGTCAGCAGTTAAGGTAAGGGCATTACTTGGTAAAGAATGGGATCCTATAACTTGGGATGGATATATCAAAGCTGAGAACTTTGAACCCTCAAGTTCTCAAGGGTTCAATCTCACCAAAGGCAATAGTCCCTCTTCTCTCAGCAGGAGATGTACTCCCACCCCACCCTCTGAAACAGTGCCCTTTCCACCTCTGACTGAGAAAATTAATCGTTTGTTGTCTGCTAAAACAGCAGTGAGTTTCTTTGAAGGAGTTTCCCAGCAAGAAAATACTGATATCCCTCGAGGCCTAATGACAGTTGTCTCTAGACCTGTAACTTCATCCTGAGCAGGTTCCTAGAGGGGAGGTAGAAAGTGCAGTCCATGAGGCGGTGCACTACACTACTGAAGAGTCCAATGAGCTTGCTAATTCATTTAAGCAGAAGTCTGTGTAATACCTGTGGGAATGGATTTTAAAGGTGTGAGATAATGGTGGAATGTGGTGATATCTTGCTTGTACAATTACAGCCTGTCTAAGGGTCAGAGAATGGAGCTTGCCACTAGCGAAACATAGAGGTCTGGAGGTCTACACAGACAGACAGGAAGTGAGATAGCTGGGTGGAAACAGGAAACAGGATATAAGCAGGGAGAAAAAGGAACTGGCCCACTTGTCTGCTGAGACACTAAGGAAGTAAGGTATGGTTGTGGGTTGCTTCTTCTTCTCTCTGATCTCTCAGGATTTTCCTCTATATCTGACTCTGGATTTTTATTATCTAGACTAATTAAGAACTCATTTTACAATGGAAGTAACATAAAACTTGATCAGGCTGAGTTTATTGATATGGGCCCACTGAGTGGAGGAGATTCTAGGTTTAATATGGAAGCTTACACAGGAAGAAAGAAGAAGATAGAAGAAGGAGGAGGAGGAGGAGATGATGAAGATGAGGAGGAGGAGGAGGAGGAGGAGGAGGAGGAGGAGGAAGAAGAAGAAGAAGAAGAAGAAGAAGAAGAAGAAGAAGAAGAAGAAGAAGAAGAAAGAAGTGTCAAGCCGGGCGTTGTTGGCGCAAGCCTTTAGTCTCAGCACTCGGGAGGCAGAGGCAGGCAGATCTACAGAGCGAGTTCCAGGAAAGCCTCCTAAACAATACAGAAAAACCCTGTCTCAAAAAACCCCCCAAAACACAAAAATACAAGAAGAAGAAGAAGAAGAAGAAGAAGAAGAAGAAGAAGAAGAAGAAGAAGAAGAAGAAGAAGAAGAGTCAAAAGTTTGTTTGAATGGTTGTCTGAAGCATTTGACAAAATGACCTATTGTAAAGGAGTTGAAAGTGCCTGGTAACCAAGAAAATTACAATGCTAGAGTGGACAGTGCTGTATAAAACCTAATCCTCCACAATGGGAAGGCCCAGAAGACATGCCCATCACTAATCTTTAAAAGGCCCAAAATAGTGAAAGGGATACCTGCATATTTGAAGAGTATTGTTGTCACCCTATTCCTTGTGCCAGACCTTTGGGTTGGAGATGCTGCTGCTCAATTGGATGAATTAAATGCAATGGTTTAATTGGGTATGGAAGCAGGAGTCAGGTGGCAGCACCAATTCCCCAAAGGCAACTTGATCATGTTACAACAATGGGCAGAATAGACAAAGAATATCCATAGTAGCCTAACTCATAATGGTCAGCATAGGCAAAGGGAGTCTATGGAGGTATGACTAATATGGACCTTTGTTACTGGCTAGTCAATTATGCTGTTTCCAGGCATAACATAGATGAGAAATTTACTGCATCTTTATTTGATCCACAGAAGCAGAAATATTCTCAAACAAATGAAAGTAAGTCTCCATTGGATCATGACAAAAAGGAATCTTGGCCGATGAAACAATTTTCAGATAAGCCAGACAGTTTGTGGACCCAGAACCCTTTGAATTAAGGGATGGCTAGTTTCCCCCGAAGAAGGATCTTGATAAAAAACTAAAATTTTATTATTAATCCTTCTCCCATTTCTTCCCCAGAGGGACCTTTGGTCTTTTGCAAGGGTAATTGGACACTGTGGGAAACAATCAAACTTCATAGGGTCTATTGGATGCTGGTTCTGAATTGATGTTGACTCCAGGAGACTCTGAGAAACATTATGGCCCTCCAGCTAAAGTAGGGGCTTACGGAGGGCAGGTGATTAATGGAGATTTGGTTGAAGTCCAACTAGCAGTAGGTCCAGTGGGTCCCCAAACTAATCCTGTGATTATTTCCCCAGTCCTGCCATTCATAATTAGGATGGAAGTTGGCAGAATTCTCACATTGGTTTTCTGTGGAGTGAGGGCTGTTGTGGTTGGAAAGGCTTTAAAGCTGCCTCTGTCAGGGAAAACTATGCATCAAAAAACAGTATCACATCATGGGAGAAATTGCAGAAATTAATGCCACCATCAAACACTTGCAAAATGCAGGGGTGGTGGTTCCCACCACATCTCCCTTTAACCCTCCTATCTAGCCAGTACAGAAGACAGATAGATCATAGAGAATGACAGTTGACTATCAAAATCTCAGAGAATTAGTGGCTCCAATTACAGCCACTATACCAGATATGGTGTCCTTGCTTGAGCTGATTGACACATCTCCTGGTACATGATATGCAGTTATTGCTCTAGCAAGGACCTTTTCCTTGTTACCTGTCCATAAGGACCACCAGAAGCAATTTCCATTCATTTGCAAGGCCAACACTATACATTTACAGTTTTACTTCAAGGATAGATTAACTCTCAAGTTCTGTGTCATAAGTTAGTTCAAAGGGATTTTGACCATGTGTCTTTTCCACAAAATATCACATTGGTGTACTACATTGATGACATTATACTAATTGAAAAAAGTGGGCAGGAGGTAGCAACCACTTTGGATTCATTAGTAACACATATGAACACCAGAGGATGGGAAATAAATCCAACCAAAGTTCCATGGCTTTCTACCTCAGTGAAATTCTTAGCAGTCCAGCGGTATGGACTAGGCAGAGATATTCACGCTAAGGGGGAGAATAAGTTATTGAACCTGGCCCCTCCCACCACCAAGAAAGAAGCACAAGATTTATGGGGCCTATTTGGGTCCTGGAGAGAGTACATTTATCACTTGGGTGTATTACTCCAGCTCACATACCAAGTGACTTGGAAAGCTGCCTAACTTGTGTGTGTGTGTGTGTATGTGTGTGTCCTAGAACAGGGAAGGCTCTATAACAGCTCCAGACTGCTGTGCAGGCTGCTCTATCACTTGGATTATATGATTCAACACACTCAATGGGGCCTGAGATGCCAGTGTCAGACAGGAATCTGTTTGAAGACTTTGCCAGGCCTTTGTCACTACAGATGAGTCACAGGAGAGAGAGACCTTTGGTATTTGGGAGCAAGGCACCACCATCATCTGCCGACAACTCTTGGCCTGCTCTTAGGCCTTTAGTGGAAACTGAACATTTGACAATAGGCTACCAATTTACCATGCAACCTGAGCTGGGTTACCATGCAACATCATGAATTTGGTGTTATCTGACACACCAAGTCATAAAGCAAGGACATGCGCAACAACAATCTACTATCAAATGGAAGTGGTGTGTGTGTGTGTGTGTGTGTGTGTGTGTGTGTGTGAGAGAGAGAGAGAGAGAGAGAGAGAGAGAGAGGGAGAGAGGAGAGAGGAGAGAGGAGAGAGGGAGGGAGAGAGGGAGAGAGGGAGAGAGGGAGAGAGGGAGAAAGGGAGAGAGGGAGAGAGAGCACAGGCTGAGCAGGTCCTGAAGGTACAAACTTACATGAAGAAGTTTCCCAAATACAATGCTATCTGTGGACAGGCATGCATGCATCTAGAGCCTCATGGGGTGTGTCCTATGATTGGTTGACTGACAAAGAGAAGACTAGGGCCTGGCTTACTAATGATTCTGCACATTATGCAGGCACCACTCAGAAGTGGACAGCTACAGATTTACAACCCCTTCCTGACATAACCCTGAAAGACACCAAAAAAGGGGGCCATCTTTGCAGTGGGGAAAACTGGTAATACATTTTGTTGGAAAGGAACAATGGCCAGATGTGTGATTGTTCACTGGTTCATAAGCTATGGCTAGTGGATTGGCTGCATGGCCAAGGACTTAGAAAGAGCATGGTTGGAAAAATCTGTGAGAAAGACAGCTGGGGAAGAAGAATGCAGGTAGATCTCTACAAATGGGTAAAAGATGTGAAGATACTTGGAAATGCTATTTCAGCACAGGAAGAGTTCAATAATTCAGTAGATAAAATTACCATTTCTGTAGACAGTCAGCTTCTTTCCCTAGACATCCCTGTCATTACTCAATGGGCCCATGAACAAAATGGCCATGGTGGGGTTATACAAGGGCTCAACAACATGGGCTTTCACGCATCAAGACTGACCTAGCTACTGCTACTGCTGAGTGCCAGATCTGCCAATAGCAGAGGCCAACACTGAGCCCCAGATACTGTACTATTGCCTAGGGTAACCAGCCAGTGACCCTGGGGCAGGTTTACTACACTGGACCACTTCCTCTGTAGAAAGGATAACACTTTGTCCTTCCTGGAATAGATACTTATTCTGGTTATGCATTTGCCTTCCCTGCATTTGATGTTTCTGCCCAAACTACCATCCATGGAATTATTGGATGCCTTATCCACTGTCATGGTATTCTATACAATATCTGCTTCTGACCAGGAAACTCACTTCATAGCCCAAGAACTGTGAGAGTGAGTCCATGATCAGGACCCACAATCCACTGGTCTTACCATGTTTCCCACTATCCTGAAGTAGCTGGCCTAATAGAAAGATGGAATAGCCTTTTGAAGGCATAGTTACAGTGCCACTTAGGTGGCAGCAGCCTGTGAGAGACTAAGGTAGAATTCTCCAGAAGGTAGTATTTGCTTTGAATCAGTATCTAATACATCATACAGCTTCTCCCATAGTCAGGATCCAGGGGTCCAGGAATCAAGGAAAACAAAAGGGAATAAACATTTCTACTCACTATCACACTTAATGACCCACTAGGAAAAATTTGACTTCCTGTTGCCATGACCTTAAGTTCTGCTGGTCTAAAAGTTTTGGTTCCAGAGAGGGGAGCACTCCTGCCAGGAGACACAACAAATATTTCATTGAAATAGAAGCTCAGACTTACCCCTGGCCATTATGGACTTCTGATGCCCTTAAGTTAAGAAGCTATGAGCAAACTAACAGTTTTAGGAGGGGTGATTGAACCAGATTCCCAAGAGGAAATTGGATTGCTTCTCCACAATGGAGGTTAAGAAATTTTGTATCTGGAGTGCAGGAGATCCTTTAGGGAATCTCTTGGTGCTACCATGTCCTGTAATTAAAATTCAAGTAGGATGACAAAGAGCACAGTCCCTTCAGTAACAAAGGTGTGAGTCACTCCTCCAGGAAAAGGGCCAAGACCTGATGAGATGCTTGCTGTGGATAGAGAAAATACAAAATGGGTAATAGAGGAAGGTTGTTATAAATACCAGCTAAGACCATGGGACCAGTTGCAAAAATGAGGATAATTGTATTTTGTTAAGAATGTGTTTATAAAGATATTTGTGTTTTCTTTTCTCAATTTCTTTATCATGTAGTGTAACATCAAGAGAAGATCAATGGTTGTTATATTTAAGTTTGAGATACTAAAAGAATGTCTAAATTTATGTCTAAATGTCTAAAAAAAGAATACTAAATTTATAATACATCGGCAGTTGTACAAAGGATAGTTGTACCATGTTAGATATAATTATGACCTAGTAAAACATATGTAATGTGTTGGCAATTGTACATAGGATAGCTATATCATGTTGGGGCATAATTATAACCTGGTTATTACTTTCAGTTAGAAATTAAACATGACATAAGAAGATATGATTATGTGTCAAGTTGACATGGGATGGGCTTGTGATGGCTATTCTTGGTTGCAAACTTGACTACATCTGGAATTAACTAAAACCCAAATGGTTGGGTGAACTTATGAAGGGTTTTTTTTTTTCTTAATTAAGTCATTTAAGTGGGAAGACCTACTTTTAATCCAGATCTTTTGAGGTGGGAAGATCTACCTTTAATCTGGGCCACACCATCTACTGGCAGCCTATAAAAAAGACATGAAAGAAGGAAACCTGCTCTTTGCCTTCTTGCTCTTACAGTCATTCTTGCCAACAAGTCTATTCTTTCACTGGCATTAGAGTGTACTTCTTCAGTATTATGGCATACACTGAATAATAGCTGAGTAATCTAGCCTCGTGGAATGAACAATTACTGGATTCTTGGGCCTTCTGTTGGTAGCCAGCTATTGTTGGATTAGCTGGACCACAGCCTATAAGCCACTCTAAAAAAAATACCCCTTTATATAGTCAGTCTATAAGTTCTGTTCCCCTAGGGAACCCTGATTAATACACTGACTAACATCTATGACACCATCCAGTACATTGGGGTGCAGTATGCCTATGAATTCAAGTTATATGTTTTACAGAAGTCTGAAGTAGACAAGGACTAATGGGCCATTGAAGTTCAGTTCCCAATGAGTTTAAAATGTTAAGAATGTTAATTTCCTCTGCGTACTAAGACTACTGTAATAGAAAAATGATCTCAAGTAATCCTCACACATGTCTACATTGAACTAAGGTGTATTTAGGAAAATCTGATTGTGGTTCTGGTTTGATTAAATAAACCATGTTTTTTTTCTTGTGTTTTCAGTTATGTGTAAGCATTATATTCCTTCAAGTTTTGCAGTCTAGAAATTCAATGTAAGATCAAAGAAGACATTCTTCTTTTCCATTAAAACTCATTTGAATGGGAAGCTAATGCTTTTAATGCCACAGAAAACCCTTTGTATCATCAAAAGAACAAATAAGAATAAAGATTTCTTTAAAAGAAGTCCAGATGTAATATACATTTTAGAAAATTAAATGAGGACATTATGGCAAAGTATCTCAACTAAAATGCATGCTGATCACCCTAGTGTGAACTGCCAATACCAGGAGGTGGCCACATAAACTCACTGCCATAAACAATGCTCCAAATGTTGTCTTTGTTATCACAATGTCTTAAACTTTAATCTGACTCATAGATTTAGAAATTGTTAAGGGCTCTAATAATTTACAGAAGTTGATCAGCATTCAATTCACAATGAAGTAAGTCCTAATGTTTTTCTTTCTTTACATGACATTTTTATGCTCTATTTAAGATCACAGTGAGTCATACCATGAAAGAAGATTGTGTGGCATAGTTTGATTTGATTTTCCACATGAGTCTCCGAGTTAAGCTAGAGCCTGTTGTCCAGATCTAAAATGTAGGCACTGGAAACAATACCTGTGATGATGCTATGGGTACACGCTTTGGAATGAAACTCCAGGTAAATGCCAAGAAAAGCTGTGACTCCCGCACCAGTCTACACAAACTACCGGAGCCTGCAAGCTTCTCACTCAACTACAGCATCTCTGTCCTGAGTCCCTAAACCTGACACCTTATAAAAGGGGCTTTTAGGAAAAATCACATAACCATTCCAAAACCTGAGCTCTACTTTAGTTCCTAAAGCTACGTCATCCAGAGTGAAAATTTAAGTTGAGGACACTATGAGAACTTTTGTTTCCTAAGCCGCTGGAAGTGCGGAGTAGCAATGGGGAAATAGGACGCACACAGCTCACACATGCTCATAAGTTTGGCTTCCCTCTAGGAGGCCAGCAGGGACAGCAGAGGAAAGATCATGTAAATCAAAGCCTACACTGGAAATGAAGCCTGGGAGCTTCGGCAATTTGTCACTAAGTGATCATCAAAGCTGCCCCTACATCCTCATTAGACAGAGGCCATCAGACGTAATTATGGGTGAAATGATGGGATGTCTGTGATTAGCATAAAAAGACTAAAAGGGGAGAAAGTGTATGGAACAGGTAGGAAGATGAGCAAAATAAAGCGATTTAATGTTGGGGCTCATATGCTATTGTTTCTACTTTTCAATATTGGAAAAAATACACATTTTGTGGTACAGTACAGTGGTATACCATTTATCTAAGTAGAAACCACCCTCAGTTCTCTCTCCTCCAAATCCACAATTAAATATATAGGTATACATACATCAAAACCGGGTACGTGGAGAGAGCAAGATCCCAACAAGTTAAATGCCATTAGAAAACAACTATTTTTAATGGTCTATAATTTTGTTATTGTTTCCTCCTGTTGGAATTAATAGATAAAGCTTAATAGTATTTTCATATTATTCATACCAAATAATAAATATGCTGTAGTCATTGAACATTCGTCTTATTAAGTAAATTGAGTATATATCTTACAACTTGGATCAAAGTACTCATTTATCTAGTCAAGCGTATCTTAACATGAATGCCTGATTTTGTACACTTAGCTTTAATAGCATGCATGATATCTTAAAATTGGTCTTTCGTTCTCCAGTCTCCAGCTATCTGGCTGCATTGTCAATTACTGACAATGCTCTAGAGGCAGTCACTACTGGCCTACAAAGGTAAGCATGATTATTGAGCAAGCCTTCCCATCTCTGCATTATTTGGTGTCTCTAACTCAGCACTAACTTTGCCCTTCTTTTCTGAGATTCTAACACTGTATATATTGTACATATTTGCCTTACTTAATTCTGTCAACTCTTTTACCATTTTCATGGCTCACTGTGAAAATACTGGCATGCCTTAGATTTGTCTTTCTATTTTTCTCACTGTCAAGTCTTTGTTGAATTACACAAGCATTCTGTTGCCTGAAGTACAATTTCTAGGCTAATTCCAAGATGCATCTGAAGCCCCAAGTGACCCTCTAAGTCCACCCCACCTTAAATAGGCAAGTGTCACAAACAAAATTCAATGTTAGTATTCAGGCCTGTCCTTGGGGTTCTGACAGGATACATCCTCAGCTGCAGCCACTAAGATCACCACCTGTGCATATTCATTACCATTCACTTTTAAAAGGGCCCTGTCCTCCTCCCCCGTGTGTGTGTGTGTGTGTGTGTGTGTGTGTGTGTGTGTGTGTGTGTGTGTGTGGTGTGTTGTGTGTGTGTCTGTGTCTGTGTCTGTGTGTCTGTCTGTGTCTGTCTCTTTTCTTCTGCTCCGTCCTCAGAGGCTGGTCTCCCAGTCCCCTCCCCTTTTTCTCATTACCTTCCCCACCCCACCCCCCAAAAAAACTCCACGTAATCTCTGCTGCATGGTGTCTTTCGCTCATGCACTACTTCTTAAATTACAACAATATCATTATATATTTATTTTTCCATATTCCTAACATTCACCCAGTGTCCACATTTTGTGACTCCTGCTGGTTCTTTTTCTAAATTTCTTTCCTTTTCCAATTGGATCTTGCCTGCCATCCAAGATTAGTTTAAAAGTTTTCTGGAAGTCATTTTATTCCATCAGCAACAGACTCAGAACTAACACAATGAACTCAGAGTTTTGGCATACATACTTCTTAGAGGTTATAATCTGGGGATATCAAGAAAAACAATAAGAATTGAGGGATTTTGAAGCCATAGTTGGTTTTGCATCCCATCTCCATTGTACACATCTAAGTTAACCTGTGATATCCGATTCTGTATGGGATGGGAAGACAAACACACCCAGCTTTGGGCCTCTTTGAATACCTAATGGAGGATTGAGGTTTGGTACCTTGGATTAGCAGCATTTTGCTAGATACCTGAATTTTCAGAAAAGAAAGAGGTAATTGATACTCACTTAAATTGAACAGCCAGGTCTACGAGCCCAGACCCCCCTCTACAATTGTGTTTGAGGTAACAGAAAAGTGAAAGAAAAGTGGCATGTCACAAATCCTTTCTAGCCCTATGACAAAAATTAAGCTCTAAAAAAAACAGAAACAACATTGATAATTTCCCTTATATTTTGTATCTTTTAGAGATACTTTTTTTGCATCTCTAAGAAAGTACTAAACTTTTGTTTGTTTGTTTTGCTTTTTTCGAGATAGGTATTGCTTTGGAGGCTGTCCTGGAACTCACTCTGTAGACCAGGCTGGCCTCGAACTCACATAGGAAAGTATTAATTTTTTAAGAGAGCTACAAATAAGTTTAAGGGAAAAAAAAAAAACTGTTATATTATTTGGGGGCCACTCGCTAAGCAAGCCATAGCAGAGAAATTGGACAAAGGCTGGTGATTGCATTTTCATCGTAGTCCACAAGATGTCAGCATGCAACTGAGCAACTTCAGTTGGGGTGAGGGGTGTTTTCCCTTAAGTAGAACAATAGAATGCCTTTCCCTCATTCTGAGATCTGCCACCAGAGCTTTGTTAACTCAATTCATAAATAAATTTGCAGGCATATTTCATTATTGTAAACATGATTCTTAATATATTCTTACTGCAGTTTGCAAATGATGGATTTTTTTATTTTAATTTTCTTCTCTACAACATAAGTTAATGATTCCTTTGACCAAATCACAAACCTTAAATCCTTACAGGGGTCTAAGATTTATCTTCAGCCCCAAAATACCCCAGCCCCATCAAGTATCTGGGGGAATCCTTACGGATGAGGTGAGTGGAGTGCACAAGAATTTCATTCACTATACACCATAAAATCAGTGGGCATCTAGACTATGCAAAAGGAGTGTGTATGTGTGTGTGTGTGTGAGAGAGAGACAGAGAGAGAGACAGACAGAGAGAGAGACAGACAGACAGAGAGAGAGACAGACAGACAGAGAGAGAGACAGACACAGAGAGAGAGACAGAGAAAGAAAGGTGTTTCTATGTGGTATGTATGTCTGTGTGAGAAAGTGTACGTGTGACAGACTTCTCTTGACATGATTCCCTGTTCACCATTACTAAAGCACATGCTGAGCCCCAACACCCGACCAATTTTCAATATTAGAAGAAAAGAAACTGGTATCTTTCACTTGTGACTACCACCAAGGCCCAGTAACTGTGAGAAAGCCATGCAATGAAATTACTTAAATCACAGTTAACAATAGACCTTCCAGATTTTCTTACCTCATTTGTAGTTTTCTCTTGCTTTTCATGTTTTTCTCGGTCATAAGCCATTTTCTTCAGCAATTTCTTCATGGCTCTCCTTTCCTTTTTTTGATTTTCAGTGTTTTGCTTCCTCACTTGGTTTACAATAAACTTAGGAATCTATGGAGAAAAGAAATCCAGCTTGAGGAAGAAAAAGACGTAAGAGTCATAGAACCCTTTCAAACTAAAAGCTTTTTTCTTTTTCCTGTTTTTAATTTCAAGAGGAATAAAGCTTTTGTTTCCTAAGACTAAGCCATTTCACTGTGCTGTTCATTAGCTCTGTGAAAAGAAATAAACCACGTGCTTACTTAGACCAGGAACAGGGCATCCATTTGGTGTAATTTGCCACCCACTGTGCAAGGGTGCAAAAGGGACTTTGTGAAGTTCAAGGACATACTGGCCACTTCTGTGCCATGGCTGTCAACACAGGAGATTCCCCGAGGAGACCCTTGTGGAGGCCACCACCTCTACAGTTGTCCCCTTAGCAACCACCTCTCTTGGGCTCCTCTAAGCTAACCTACAGGTCCCTTTCAACAATGCAGATGGTCTCTAATGTCAGACCAGAAGAGAAGCTCACCCATCAACAAAAGCCAAATATTGGCCTTCAGTACTCCTAAAGATATACTGTACTTCTAAAGATAAGGAAAAACTTATTCTTAGAAATTATATTAAGAACAAAATCTTTTAGGCAATTAAAATGTAGCTATAAAGTAATGTTGCTCTCAAAGGAAGCAGGTATGATAACTGAGCATTACTTTAAATATATTTGTAATAACCAACATCACTTGCCTTTGGATAGAATATAAAAGCCTTGAGAGTATAGGAAGCATCATTTTGTATTTTTTTAAAATACTGGGATTAGGAGAAGCTCACATTAAGGTTTAATATAGTTAATATTATAATTTGACTTGGGATTTCTTTAGTTCATTTTTCTAAATGCTTGTAAAAAAAAAAAAAAGGACCCCTTTCTCTGCCAAAATATAAATTTCATTGAAAAATGAGACTGTAATCAGCCAAATCTCTCATCAGCATCCATGCTGATGATCTGTCAAAACTTAAGATCAACATAAAAGTAAAGAAGGAAACCGCATTCAAGACCTCAGCAATCAGAGTGCAGAATGTGTGTGCCCCTTTAAATAACAGTCCTGTGGAAAATAAGGGAATGATGGGAGCAAAGACAGCATGAGCTCTTTAAAATGTGACAGCCTCAACATTGAGCAAAGGGGAAATGCGCTGGAGGAACTACCTAAGAAGTACCTTTTACAAGGCATGTTTGCTTGACCTAATTTTATGATTCTAAAATAGAAATTCACAAGGCCCTCCTTACCTCTGTGAATAAAGTGTCTTTAATACCTTTGCACTCACACATGGTAATGGTAATTTTATAAAGTTGTCAGCCAACATGCAGTGTCTTTTAAAGCCATTGATAAAAAAAAAGCACATTGCTTTTTAAATATCAACTTTATAAAGCTATTTTCATGATTATTAAGAACAATTATGCTAGGAAATTACATGACCATTACTGCAGTTTTAAAACAAATACCACGTGTTTTTCTTATATGAGGAAATGAGATCTAAACTTTTGTGTATGTATAAGCATGTGTGTGTACATGTCCATGTGTATTAGAAAAGGAATGATGAGAGAGGAAGAAGAGACCTAAGTAGAGGAGAAAGGAGGATTATGGAATACATACAATAAAATGATAAAACAGAGTACCAACTGGAGGGAGAGAAGAGAACCTGCCAGAATAAAGGCAGGCATAAGTCTAAAAAAAAGTATAATGACAAATAAGTATGAAGATGTCACTATGAAACTCAAAGACTTTGCACACTGACCTAAAAAATTAAGTTAAAAACATATACTTACTGTCCATAGAAGTTTCTGGTACTTAATCAATAAGTGCATGACATTTGCTGTCCCCGCTGCCATTTCAAATTCTCGATGTTCACTGGACTTCAAACCTAGTGTATGGCACATGAAGAGATTCGGGGCCATGACCATTGCTACATTCACAACTGTCATTTTATTCTTCTCTTTATTGTCAATGACTCTTTGGAGAAATTCAAGCAAGGCCTAAAACAAAAATGACCGAGATTTCTGTCATACATAAAGGCACTGTAGTATATAGGATCTTTAAGTCATTTTAAAAATGCTATTTAACTCTAAATTCCTATTGAAAAAGTCACATGGAAATCACCTATTATGTAATCTTCCTAAAATAGATTCATAACATAAAAAGAGTTTAAATGGAGTTACCTTGAAGGGGACAATAACCCAACTTAACACCACAGGCTAGCAAATGAAAAGCCCAATACCCCGGAATAGGCAGCCTCTTTTGGAATGGTTGACTAGTAGCTATTTCTATTGTTCTTGATTATCCCTCAGAACTGAACAGTATGACCCTGTTGCTGAAGATGCCACATATTTGAATCACAGAACAAGAAGAAATTAAGATGACAGTAATCTCAGAGCTTTATCCCTACTTGCTAGTTTTCATGGTGCTGGAAGATGTATGCTACCTGAAGATAAAGGTAAACATCAGTCTTATCCAGTTGTGAACTCTGTGAACTACAATAATGACTTCCCTGACAAGACATGTCCACTGGTGCAGTAGTGGCACAAATGTCATGGGAGTAACCAACCACTTTCTTATTAGACTTAAACCCTATCTAGGCCAAGAACCTATGCCTATGCAATCACAGACCCTAGGGAAGAACTTACTACTATTACTGTGTCAAATGGAAATAGTATTAAACCAACTCCCAATGATTTACTGCTATACCTATAGATCAGGGCCACTCTTAATCCTCATAAGAAAAGCTTATCCTTGAGACAGCGATTGATACAGAGACCCAGACCTGGCCAAGGTGCAGAAAGTAAGAGACTGCAGAATACTCATCCACAAATTATGCATCTATATATATCACATGTCTTCCCTCAAGGCTGAAGTTTTATCAAGAAATAGGGGACAGAAGGATTGTAAGAGCCAGGGGTGACAGATGACTAGAAAGGAACAGTATTTACCACACACTGGTGCAGCTGCACATAGGAACTCGGAAGTGGTTGCCACAGAATGAGTAAGACTTATACGAGCATGAGCCGGTCAAAACCCCAGCATGGAGGGAGAATGAGACAATGTCACATGCCTAACAAAGGAGCTTCTCCCATTTGATAGCATCTGGGAGGAGAACTAGGAATTGGTCCTACTCCCTGGAGTACTTGGGCTACACAAAGAGCATTCAATGGTCTTAAAAGAAAAAAAAAAGAACACAAAGTTGGGTGGGTAGGGAGGTGAGGTGGATCTGGGAGGAGCTGGGGAAGAGTTGAAAATGATCAAAATACACTGTATGAAATTATTAAAAAATTAATAAAATGGTTATCAAAAAATTAGTGAAAGTGTTATCTAAAATATAAATGGTAAAGGAAGAAACACTTTTTGCTGTATTATCTCAGCAGATAAGAAGACTTGCCTTCAAGCCTGTCAATGTGAGGTCAGTCAATAGAACCTATATGGTGGAAGAATTTGTTCTCTGAACTTCACATGTGTGCCTTGACACACATGCTATATGCACATAAACACACAAATAAATAAATGTAAAAAAAAAACATTAAAAAGAACAAGTAGTCAGGGCTGAGGACAGCTCCTATGCTAAAGTGTCTGCTAGGTTAGCCTGAAGAGTCAAGTTTGATTCCTAGAACCCATGTAAAATGTTGGGTTAGATAGTGTGTGTTTGGAGAGGCAGAAATGAGCTTATTCATCAACCTGCCTAGCCTAATCCGGTCAGCCCTAGGTGTCAGAGAGAGATTTTCTCTCAAAAAACAGAGTAGGCTCCTTGGAATGACACCCAAGGTTGACCTCTGGCCTACACACACACACACACACACACACACACACACACACACACACACACACACACGTATGCATGTAATATGAGTCATGTTTAACCACCTATCTCTATCCAACAGGCCATATCAGCAAAGTTCCTCAGACAGATGGTTGAAGCCCAAAATGGTTCTTTGTTTCCCCGAAGCCCATGGCACTGGGCAGCAAGGCAGAGAGTGCCTCTGACATGGCAGAGAGATGTGTAGCAATCCAGGCTTCTAAGTCTACAGGAACTGCAGAGCCCTGAAAGTAGTTTCAAATAGCATATAAACATTTACACGTTTCAGAAAATGCTTATTCTTTCACTTCAAGGAAGGAGGGAGGAAAGGGAAGGATATAAAATGAAAAGGAAGGAAAAAGAAGAAAATCTTTGAGAAAGTGCACTCTACCTTAGTTTCATTCTCACTAGGGGACTCTATAGCCTGCTGGCACAAAACTAAACAAAGTGAGCTTTGTTGTGAGGGGAAGAAAAGGAGCCACCAAGAAATACCAAGGAAAAGGGAGGTTTTTTAAAACTGAGGGAATGAATGAACAGGAGCTTTGCAGACTACATTAGGTCTTGCTCAGCATCAACATTGCCAACTCCACTTCTACCACACACTCTGAGCTGTCGGGGGTCCCAGAGACACCAACAGCTGAGTCACCCTTCTCTGACCAGGCATGCAATGGTTCTTTTGCCTGTTTGTTTTTTCAGTTGGGTTTCTCCAGATTAACAATAGCTTCATGTGTGTTTGATGTTCTCCATGAATGAGACAGCGTACCAGACACATTTTAGAGGTCATCATTTTAATCCTCATGAGAGGTTGACACTATAGCTACCCTAGTTTGCTGAGGAAGAAGTGGTGTCTTAAAGAATACTGAAGGGCACACAGCCAGCAAATGCTGTGAAAGGAATTTAATACCAGCTCTCTATGGCTTTTGTTTCTGAACTCCTAACTACGCAAGGAATCACATTTTCATAGTCATCCTAAAATCCCTACCTGAGAAGTCAAAATAGGCTAGACCCAAATGGAAGGAACAAAGCCAAATAAAACTGGCCTTTTTACAAGATTTCAGGGCAGAAACAAAAACAATCAAACAAACAAAAAAGCAGTCTCTAGTGCTAACAGGTTGATCTTATATCAGGTTTATTTGCAATATAGACCTCAGACATCTGACACAAACTAAAGGCTTAATATCTAACAGCAAAATTTATGTATCTAATATCTTGTACAATGCTTGCAAAGCTAAATTGTAATCCAAGCATTGTGCTGTACTGAAGCAACATGATCACAAATGAGGACAAAAGATTAATTGAAGTTTAGGAAAAAATATTTAATTTTGTTCCACGGGGACCAGAACGGTTTCTTGGGGACGAGTGTATCTCTTTCTTTATGAGCATAAATTACAAAGATTAGATAATTATTTTAATTGCGGTGTGCATATGCAATAAGATTGTTCAAAATATTACTAGAGGAATGCGAGGGAGAAAAGGGGTGGGGAGGAAAAGGGAGGGGAAAAGATGGAGGGGAGGAAAGAGAAGAGAAGCTAGTAAGATGCTGGCTCAGGTCTTGACAAAGCTACACTGAAGAATGGCTGGACTACTTTAAGCAATTATGAACCACACAGAGAACCTGGCATGGGAAGACTGAGTCTTTGCAAACCTAGAGGCCAGGATAGTAGTTACTCATTAGCTAAGAATGCTCATTGGGTATCTGTTTTCAATACCGCTGTAAAAATGTGTTCCTATGTAAAGTGGGAATACAACTCTCCTTGTCTTCAAGGACTGTGACATAATATATCACACAGTTTTAAAACTAAATCAAATAAATTACAAAAGAGAGAGCCAGAGAGATGGCCCAGCCCTTACAGAGGGCCAGAGTTTGATTCACAGTACCCATATGGGGTGGCTCACAATCACCTGTAACTTAAACCCTCTTCTGCACTCATACTGCTTCCCCCGCCAAAACAAACAAACAAACAAACAAACAAAAACTATCAACTTTTAAAGGAGGGTGGGGAGCTGGGCAGTTGATTCAGTGGTTAAGAGAAGTCACTCTTCTTGCAAACTGGAATTCAGTTCCCAGTACCCATACTGGACAGCTCACAACTGTCGGTAACTCCAACTCCATGGGGGGGTCTGACACGCTCTTCTGGACCTTGAAAGTACTACATAGGTGTGAGCACATGTGCACATGGGGGGAGGGGGAGACAGTAACAGAACCAGATATTGCTTATTGAATTTTTTTACTATCTTTTTTCAAAGTTTATAATTAATCCCTTCTCCCATGTGATAAACTTCTGTTTATTTTCAAGGTCAGGGCCTTTCTATGCATATGTGCCAAGGCTGGTCTCAGACCTGCTACCTTCTCTTCTTAGCCTCCTGTGTCCTGGGATTATAGCTATGCCCTACTATCTCATTACTTTTCTATGCCCATGACAAGAAACCATGACCAAGGCAGTTTGTAGGAGAATTTCTTTGGGGCTTACAGTTCAGAGGGTGAGGACCATCGTGCAGGCAACATGGCATCAGCGAGCACGGAGCAAGCATGGCGCTGAGGCAGTAGCTGAAAGCTTATGATCTTGATCCACAAGTAGAAGGCAGAGAACCCTTAAAATCTGCCCCTACTGACACACTTCCTCCAATCAGGCCACACTGCCTAATCCTTCCCAAACTGTTCCACCAACTGGGGACCAAGTATTCAAACAAATGAGCCTGTGCGGGACTTCTCATTCAAACCACAATGCTTAGCAACACTGAGCTTGCATATTTGAGGCTCAGGAGAATTAACCAGTGTGAAAACAATCCACACCTATCCCAAGAACATCTAATGATACTAACTACGGAGATCATTAAATCAGATGGGTGACTACTCTATCAAATTACTTCAGTATAACTATACAAGTCAGAACTTCCAGCTCTGAGAGAAGTAACTTAATGTTAACGAATATTTTAGCTGGCCATTGTGACTTATTTCAGACTCTACCACTTCTAACTATAAACACCAGTCACATCTTCAGGAAACAATTCATCATACATGGCACTTACATTTTAATCGCCTATTGTTTGCTTTATTGTACATACTCACTAAGTAACATTGGGAAAACAGAAAAATCGAAGAAGGAAACACAGAAAGAGTCCATGTTTTCTATTAATCAATGAGTTTTAATCATCTGCTCTTCCAGAAAGAGCATTGTTGTGAAAATTAGAAAAGCAAAGCTTAGAGCAAGCGGAGGTGGCTCATGGGTGGCAGGGGTGGGGGGTGTGTCTTAAATTCAAGTCCCGCTAGGGCTGTTTGCCAAGACACACCTTAAAACCAGAACTGCACCGGGGAGAAGGCTCGGAGGGTAAACCACTGCCACACAAGCTTGAGAACCAGAGTTTGGATCCTCAGAGCCCACTTAAATGTTAGGAGGGAACTGTAACCCACCTGTAAGCCCACACACAGGAAGAAGGCAGAGACTGGAGATTCTGGGACCTAGCTAGACTAGCTCAATCAGAAAGTTCTAGGTTCAGTTGAGACACTGTCTCAGGCAGAGAGCAGTTAAGAACTCTTAAGACTCCTGTGGAGAACCTGTTGGCAACACAAATGTCAGATGGCTTGGAACCATCTGTCATTCTAGCTCCAAGAGATCAGTTGCTCTCTACTATAAGCAATGCAGGCAGACTCAAGCACAAACCTACACACAAGCACACACATACACAAAATTAAAGATAAATAAGTATTTTTTTAAAGAGAGGCCCTGCCCCAATATATGAGTCAGAATGAAGTCAAAAAAGACACCAAATGTTCACCTTCAGCTACCACACACACACACACACACACACACACACACACACGTACACACAACTATACAAACATGTATGACCTAACAGACACCAACTCTCTCTCTCTCAAAAAGATACAAGTGCTACAAAACCAAAATAACCTAGGGGCTGGAGAGGTGGATTAGTGATTAAGAACACTTGCTATTGTTGCAGGAGACCAACATTTAATTCCCACATCCACATAGAGAGACTCAAAAGCGCAGATGCCTCCAGCTCCAAGGGATCTGATGGCCTCTCCTGGCTACCATGGGCACCTGCACATAGAAGCAGGCATGCAGATATACATATAAAGTAAATAAACCCTCTTTAAAATGCTTGGTAATATTAATAAAATTAGCAATTTAGTAAACCAATTGAGGGTGAAAGACTGTCTCTCAACATCTGTCCTTAAAAGCACTCTTTCCCATTTTAGATGTATATTGCTATTTCCAAAACAAGCATCAAACTGTTTTCCCACAAATAATGAAAGAATTGCTCTGCGTCCTTCTAAGGGATATTTAGCATAAATTAACCAGCTGACCTTCAGTGTGTCTCTGTTTGCATCAGGTAGAAGGATGACAAGGAGGTTCAAAGCCTGCAATTGTTCTTTTCTGGTTGGAAGATCTGCAGATAGATGAAAGAAATCCAAAAACTTCATAGAACACTTTCCTTTCTTTACCATTTTTGAAGAAAAAAAAAAGCTGTTTGTTGTAAACATTACAGTGAAATGTAAGACACAGTGACTAAGCAGCCAGTCTCACCGAGAGTGTTTGCTGGAGATCAGTGGAAGCAGCTGCTCCGAGCACCCTTAGTCCTAGGATGCTCGCTTCCAACTGTGATCACATGACAAGCAGCCTTATGTTTGCCGACATACAACAGTGATTTGGAAATAATTCTAACTTCCACATGGTAATTGTCTTCCAATGGAAACATGGAGAAGATTGGACAGTCCAGGAAATTCTAGCAAGGGTAGGGTGCTTTTTTTTTTTTTTTTAAACACTGAAGTTTGTCTCTCAATGTCAAGGGAACAAAATACAAGAGGAGAACACTGACAGACATGGAAAAAAAATGGAGCCTGGACTATAATAGGGGTCCAATAAATGTGTATGGCATGAATGAGGAACCAATCAGCAATGAAGCTTCCAGGATGTATACATTATCATCATTGGCACCTAATATACCCAGAAATTTAGATTATTGCAAGCACTGCTTTGTCAGCAACAAATTTGATCCATATCCAGGAAACATATTCAAAATAATGCGACCACATCATTACAAATATTTTTAACAAAAGATGCTTTTTTTGTTTAAAAGGAGATACTTTAAATAGTGATTTTCTTATTTCTTTATGAATTTTGAAAGAAAAATGTTGTAACACAAGATAACTTGGGCATTCACCCCCAAACTACACAAACTAGACAATAGTATCCAACAATGCAAATGGGAACTAAACCTCCCTGTCATGGTTAATACTGTACCCATTCACTCACAAAGTGTTCCAGTTTAGAAGCTAAAGCTATGATTACTTGAATATCATTACAGTACTGTTTTATTTCCTGATGGCCACTAGGAGCAAATGGGACAATCATAGCAGTATATAACCCCTGGAAGATCTCTGTGTTCCCTGGAAAGGAATCAAGATTCAACACTTATCTTAATTTGGGAGTTTTCCAGGACCACAAAATGGCCACACACCAGAATCCTGTGACCCTCTCTCCACCAATGAGGCAGCAAAGCACTAGGGACCTATCCCCCTACACAATTCCAGGATCTGAGTTTTTAGTAAATGGTCATGGACACCATGATATCTCCTTGTGCTTTTATAATAACTGTGTGTGTTACTTTCAACACTTGGCAAGAAAAGCACGTCAGAGATCTATGTGACTCACACAGTTAAGATGCATTGTGTTCTTAAAGGCCATGCAACTCATACTACCTGAGAAGAACATTCTGTTATGTTTATTTATGAAAGGAAAGTGGTGTGTGGCATTTGAGCAACTCTTGACATCCATGAAACAATGTGTTTAACCAAAGACATCTGGTAATGTGCCCTATGATGCCAATTGTCACTGAGATGATAAAGTGTGAGTGGCACCCACACCCAGGCTACTTCCTGATGGAAATCACTTACTCTGGACCGCCTGGAAGGCTTTGAGATACTCCACACTCAGCAGTGGCTGGGGCAGCTCCCTGAGAAACAGCTTCAGCAGGCTGGCTGCATCATGCTGTTTGACACTTTCCCAGTTGAAAGTTCCTTCATAAAACTTTGCTTCCAGTTCTTGGCAAAGGTTCTGAGTGGCACAAGGGGAAAAAGGAATTAGCAGTAAGCACATTATTTTTTCTCCGTTGACTGTGTGTTTTGTACTTTACAAGAATTCTAATCTGTAAAGTGTTAAGAGTATTAGAAGTTAACATGTCTCAGTTACTCAGGAAAATGGCATCCCCAACCTTGACTGTCCTGATGTGGAGAAATTACACCCAAGGTTAAGAAAAAAGTTTCAACATTTTCAGACACTTTAATTAGCAAAGGTTTAATTAAAAGATCTATTAAAATCACTTTCCATTGGGCACACCACCTAGGCCTTACAATTTGTCATTATATTAAAACAATCCATTTAAAATTCAAGATGATGTTATTGAGCTATTTAGAGGTGTATTACATAACAAAAATACATAAATCCATCTCTGGGCAAGCAGAAAGTTACCTCTAATTTGTTACCAGTAATTTGTCTAAATGCAAAAATCAAATCCTATAGATAAGGAGCCAAAAATATATATAAAGATACTGACCTTCACTGGACCACTATCCCGCTGATAGCTCAGGTTAACATTTGGATCCATATAGAATCAGGATGATGAAGTTGTCCATTCCAGACACTCTATGAGACACACTCTACACTACTACTTCCACTATTACTACTACATCAAGTTTGTCCATGAGTACTATTTTTCTGGATTCACTTTTAATGTACCATAAGCCCTATTACATCAGAAATCCTTCTAAGTTTCTATTACTGGAGCCACTTTCTTAAAGGACAGCTTTGGCTTATGTTTTCTTTGGTTGCGGTGCGGGGGATGGAACTCTATGCCCCCCGGATGCTAGGAAAGTGTTCCTCTACTGAGCTACAGCCTCTGTGTTATTCTGCTTCTCCCAACAAAACCCTCATTTTTGTTTTTTGTTTTGTTTTGATTTTTGTACTAATTGTTTTTGTAATTGGTGAAAAACCTCAGAAATTGGAAATGGAGTGAAAGGGGAACAAGAGAAGAAAAAGAAAGGAGTGGGCAAGGAGGAAAGGTGGAAAGAGAAGAAATGAGGAGGGGAGAGACTAAAGGAGGGAAGGAGGCAAGAAAGAGAACTGCAGAAAATTCAGGGGGGCAGGGCATTTGCTCATCATCTTTAAATCATTTACAAGGGGCTGGCCGCAGCATGATCTGGCCTTTGACTATGGGCTGGGTGGACCAGTTGACACAGTTGAAGCCACTTAACTGGCCTCCGAAATTAGAATAGCTGTTCCTTCTGTCAACACAGCCATCTATGTGGCGCTTGTCAAGGGCCTTAATCTGCTCCCCACCTGGAGTGCCATGTTCCAGCTCCTTCTAAAATCAAAACTCAATTGCTATTACTCATCCTGACTCTTACCCATCTCCCTACTGTCTTTCTGAGTCATGATGCTCTCATCATTAGATGATAATAGGTGATGTGGGTATTTGGAAAACTAAAAACTTACAGAAAAAAAAAAAAAACACAGATGGGGTTTGTAGAGAAACTATAAACTGGATGTTAAGAGGCTTTATTGTTTTATTTTATCTGCTTTGCCAACAAGAATAAGGAGTGGGGAAACTAGGTTGGCCTTTAAAATGTGCAAGCATAATTAAACGATAAAACTGTACATTAACAGAACTGAAGTGTTTCGGTTACCTTGATTCTCATGGCAGCTCCTGGTATTCGTAGGAGGCCTTCGGTTTCTAGACCGCCTTCTTCAATTCGAGAAATCAGCTGTGGGTAAGCCAACAAACCTTCTGATATCCATGTTTGTAACAGGTACAGGCTTACCTCTCCCTCCCCACGCCCCCATCGGTGAGTGAAAGTGCATTCTGATGGCATGCAAACTGGATTCGATGAGGTTCTGAGTGCTATTGGACCAACATCTTCACAACTCTGCATACAGAAACCTGAGTTATCATTTTGAAAACATTCATCTTATTCTCCTTTGTGAAAAAAAAAATGTCTATTTCACACAACAGCTGCGGTTCTCCACAGGATCAGGGAAAAGATGTTCACCGTGTAAAAGCAGCTCGGAACACCATCCTGCTATAACAGCAACATGCATTGTGTCGCCAAATAAATACCATGCAATTCGGTATTTGCACATTTATATGCTGTATCTAGTCTGTTTCAAGAAACAATATTTTTTATATGACAGAAACAGTTGCTAATATTCATTTTAAGCTACTGGTGGTAAGCTTAAAGAAGAAAGCTTTTAAGTACAGCTTGTAAATACCAACCCTCAATGAATGGCTACATATCTCCTTCAGCGACTCCACTAAAATAAGCTAAAACAAAAAGGTAGCAGCCATGGGGCTGGATACATGACTCAGTGGTTAAAAGCATGAATTGCTCTTGCAGAGGACACAAATTCAGATCTCAGCAACATGTAGGTAGCTCACAGCTGCCTGAGTGTCCAGGTGGAGGGGGATCGGATGCCTGTGGTCTTTGTGAGCACCAGTATTCACACTCACATACCCCACACAAATACACATAATTTGTTTTTAAATTATAAATATTTGTTTATAAATGTTAAAAACATATCACAAAAATAAGGCAAGTAGGGAATATTACAGAGGCAAATTGTTAAAAGCTGTGAAGACAGGAAGGGTGGTCTGCTCCCTGACAGGGAGCTTCCAGTTGGAAAACCTGGGTCACACATTCCTTGGTAGGACACAGAGTATACAGAGAGCAGAGCATCCTCTGCAGTGTTTAGGGAAATCACTTTCACCTTCTTCTAAATACAAGGCACATACTTGCACCAAGTGCTCCTTTCCTATAGCTCCCCCCACCCATCCTTAACTCAACAGTGAAACCCAGACACGGCCTTCCTGCATCTCTGATCTTAGTTTAATGTTCTCTGCACACCTTGAGGCATAAAATCCTCCAGGGTACAAAAGAATATTTCCTTCAGGGACTCTTCCGTTAATGATTAATTGGGCACCAGAGAACTCATAGAGCTTATTGCTTTCCCTTTGCATATAAAAGTGTGTGTTATGGGAAAGCCTAGCATCTTCAGGGAGGTTTTGGGACCTCTGTCTATATATTCCAAAGTCAGATTTACCATATAGCATGTGGACGCTGGAAGTGATGGTGATTTTTCCTTAATGACCTTATCTGTCCTATCCTATGAATAGATTTTCACCAGGAAATTTGAGGATACAGAGGGATTCCGAGAACACACCAATAATAGCATCAAATTCTGAGAATACATTATTGGCTAAAGCAGCCATCCCTGACCACTCAAGGAAGTACATCAATTTTTAAAATTCAAAATTTTCCTAGACCACATCTTTCAAGTACCACTGTAGAGAAACTCAGAGCAAGAAGAATTAGAAATTATTTGATATTATAAGGACATTACTCAATAAAGTATTTCATGCCAAATTTTAAAATATCCCATGTACGGCCAATTTTCATTTTATTTCCCCTTATAAAACATTTGCATGTCTTATTAAAGCATCCATTTGAATGCAGGCTGCTGAAGTCAATTAGATTTTACCAGTCTACACTTTGCACTTTCATTAAGTACAGAAGAAAATCATGGCTTCTAAACAGCTAAATGGGATTCATTCCTGAATTCTACATTTGAATATATTTCTAGTGTTCTCTAATGTTGGATCCCAACATCAAGAGTTATGCTTGTGCTGTCTGAAACAATACCATGTGCTATCTCCTATGTCTCACTCAGAAAAGCACTTATTTTAGCTACATTAATTAATTGGGTTTTTATATTAATAGGAAACATATTCTAGCTTTTAATTTTTAAGACCTCAAATAGACAAAAATAACTATACTTAATTATGCTGGTTGGGGAAATTTGTGTGTTCCATACTTTATCAGTGATCCATAATATTTCTCAAAATGTAAATCGTGTGTGTGGGGAGGAGGCATGAAAGCTAAAGTGGAAATAAAATCAGACCCTTTGGCACAACACTGATTTGAGTGATCATCTTGACAAAAGGACATTGTTGGATTTGAAAATTTGATCAGAGAATGCACTTTTCCATAAAGTAAAATGAACATTTTTGTTTACCTAACCCCTTTTAAGAACATGGTTTGAACACCATGCCTGGAGTGGGGGAGGAGTAAGAAAAACAAAAGATGAATTTAACTGATAGGAGATAACTTTAGTTAGTGCCACCTGCCAGATACTTTCCCTTCACATTAAAGACGGACCCCCTGGAGTCTGGGAGCAAATGTTTCTGCAAATCAAGTGTGTCTCCCCGCCCCTCCCATTTTACAAAATGGAAGGACAGACAATGGGAATGTGGCCTGGATCAAACGATGCTCCTCACAACACATCTCTGAGGTTTATTTCTTATAACACAAAACAGAACTGGTGAGAGCTGCCTAGCCTTCAACTCTTTAAGGGCCTTTTATTTTTAATATGAACAAAACTGAAATATGAATTCAAAATAGTAGGTTTCAGGAGTCTCTGGTGTGCTCAAGGAAACAAAATCATAAAATAACTAATTAAATACATCAAATCAAAATTTGGGGGACATTGAAAACAGACTTTTTTTTTGTCTTGCGAGACCACAAGCAGTCAGTATTCTGCCTACTGAGGAAGCATCACTGAACCTTATAGGAAACTAAACTCAGACTCCCCCATGTGATGATGAACTGTGTGTGCCAACCTGGTTAGCGCTGTGTGCTCAGTGGTTCAGTCAAACACCAATCTAGATGCTGCAGTGATGATATCATTTTAGAAGGGACCAAGTGTTGAATTGCATAATTTAAGCCATGCAGGTCACCCTCTGCAATATGGTGAACCCCAACCCACCAGGTAAAGATGCGAAGCAAAGCCTGAGGTTTGCAACAAAGCTGTTCTTCCTCAAAACTGCAGCATCATCTCTTGCCCAACTTGCTGTCCTGGTGTCGTGTTCCACATATCTCCTACTGCATGAATAAAATAACTAAAAGATACCTTTCCACATAGATAGATACAGATATAAGTATAGATAGAGATACACAGGTAGAGACAGACATAGATATAGCTATAGATTCTATTGATGCTGGAGGAGCTTGCAAAAACGGAGCTTTACAATGCATCTTTGTATAGTAACTTCATAAGAAACAAATTGGAATATGTAGTCTCTATATGCTAGCTTCTTTATCTTAATCAGAATAAGTTGTCGACTATTAACATAGACATGGTTCAACAGACAATGGCAGAAAAACCCCTACAGAATACTCATCAAGAGACATGTCAGATACAAGTCTGGATGCAATGACAGGAAAGAATAGTGAAGCACTAACAGCAAGTGGCTAACAAGGGTAGAAACTGATTTGGAACAGAACAGTGAGTATCAAATAGAGTGAGCCTTAGGACTGGCTGAGTCAGTCAACTGAAAAACCATCTCTACTGTCCTGAGAAATTATAGACACTAATATGCTGAGGCTGTTGCAAAGGATCTTTCTTTTGGGTAGTCCATGGCTGTTGGGCCTGCCTGCCTTACTGTGTTTTCTTAGGTTTTATCAAATGTAATCTGTTCTCCTGTACAATGATGGCTCAGAGGTTGAGGTGAATTTTTTTTTTATTGCTACAGATAATCTCCTTATGAATAATTGAGTGTTGACTACACAAGCAACTTGATAGTTTAGCAATCATTTTCTAATTCTACTTTATGCTTTCTTTGCCTACTCTGGACGTGGGCACTGGTAAATTAAGTTGGACAGCCTCACTGCAAATAGGAGAGCATGAGAAATACATACGTGCATGAAATATTCATGAGGATTCAATTCCCTAGGAATTTATACACAGTTCTCACTCCTATGTATTATAGAACTGAAATCTCAATTACACAAAAGCAGCTAATATAAGACAGGAAAATGATGCCAGGCAATCATAGATACAGTAATATCATAGAAAGCATCACCATGAGATAAAAATTATGAGCCCTTAAAACAAATTTGTTTCCTGAATAGAAAATCAAAGTATAAAATAAAACAGCATATCAACTGGAGAAGTTTATTATCACAGTCTAAGTGTAAAATGTCACTATTAGCCTAAGTATGTTCTCGATGCATTGGATAGTTCAGACCTACTTACTTTTTGAAAGATCAAGGGTATTCGAGTTCCCGGTGCTTTCCTTTGATCTTGTTCTAACAACATGGTTAATGGAACACCAAAAAGACCAGAATCTGCAACAAGAAAACACAAGCTCTTAACTTCCATCCACCTATAAAATAGTAATAAAAACTGAAAATATGAGATTCCTTACATTGTAACTTATTGATCAGATTATTTATTGAGTACCTACTAAGGAAATTATACCATGAAGCCATTAAGTAGACACAAGCCAACACAGCCAAAGCATGGCTCTATATTCTAGAACAATCCAGCAGGGATAAGTATCTAAACAAATGATGGTAATTAAAAAGAGCAAACTGCTGCATAAAACATAACTATGAGGACATGTAAACTATTTGAACAGTTGATGAAGTGCAATCAAATTAAAAGTTCTGACGTATAATCAAACACCACTTATCGCTCCCTTGTTGAATGGACATTGAACACTCCCTGATACAGCTAAATATAAATATTTGCTTTTTGAGAATTACAGTCCTGATCAAAAATGTAGATATCTAGTATTCTTACATTTAAATTCTGTGTGTGTGCGCATGTGTGTGTGGGGGTGTGGGGGTGGATGTGTGTGTGTGTGTGTGTGTGTGTGTGTGTGTGTGTGTGTGTGTGTAATGATGGGTAATATTTGTACATTTTCTAAACTCATCTCTTATGCCATCTGTCTCTCTTCTAGGTTGATGGTTACCACAGAAGCAAGGGCTCTGTCCTTTAGGAATGGCACAATCAAGTAAATAACATTCATCTGTAGACAAGAAGGGACTGGCCTGTGGTTTAAGGACAGACACTGAACACTGAGAAGAATCCATTTTATTTATTTATTTATTTATTTATTTGTTTGTTTGTTTTCTTGAGACAGGGTTTCTCTGTGTAGCTTTGGAGCCTATCCTGGCACTCACTCTGGAGATCAGGCTGGCCTCGAACTCACAGAGATCCTCCTGCCTCTGCCTCCCAAGTGCTGGGATTAAAGGCATGCGCCACCAACGCCCAGCAAAGAAGCCATTTTAAAAAGATAAATTGCCTTTTGGTCTGATCATCAAAAGGAGTTGTATTCTCAAGACCCCAAACACTCAAGATACAAGTATCCTGGATAAAAGCTATAGGCATTTTTGAAAACTACAAAGTACTTCCTCTACTTCCATTTAAAAAGTCACAGCCTTAAAAGAACATTTTAATATTTCTCTCTTCACCAAATAACAAAACCAGAAAGTACAACAACAAACAACAAGAACAGCAACAAAAACACCTCCATAAGCCATTTTCAAATCTTGGGCATGCAGTCATAGCTATTCAAACTGTATTCCTACTTTCTCATTGGAGAAAAGGTCATGATGAGTTTTGCTAGAAGCATTTAAAGTCTTCATTCTTCACAGGGACTCAGGAGAAACCAGAAGCACCATTGAACTCACAAAGTCACCATTATAAGCCTTAAGCAAAACACTCCAGAGAACTGAGCACAGAATGAGGTCTTTAGGGTCCACCACAACAGGGACACACAGAAAGGACAGAAACAGTACACTTCAGTCCTACAGAGAAACTCTCTGTAACTTAAATCAGGTACATACTTGTCTTGGCTCATGTTACCATAGCAACTCAATCTTCCTCATTCCCAGTGCCTCTTTAGGAGACATCCGTAAGGTTAAACAAGAGGACAGAGATCCCAGAATGGGAAAGCTTTGTCAATAGAGAATTACTTACCTGGATTTCCAGACCAAGAAAATAAGAGAAGCAGAGACTAAAGGCATCTGTTCTTGATCATGTTTCAGGATTAGTCAGCTGCTGTGTAGTAGGTAAGCAAGCTGCTTGCAACATCAGGATGACACATGGGAAATGAGCATGATATAGTGGTACTGCATGATTTTATTGACAGGGAAAAGTGTTTTTGCTGAATAGCTACAAATACAATGTAGGGCTAATGAGATGTCTCTTCGGATCAAAGGGCATACCAGGCAAGCTAGAAAGCCAGAGCTTGATCCCTGGAACCCATAGTGCAAGGAGAGAACTAACCCATGACAGTTATACTCTGACGTCCACACACACATTGTGGACATTCCACGTACACAATACTAAGAAGTTCAATTTAAATTTAAAAATAGAGTGAAAGTGAACATAAAGACAGATTGTTAACTCCCATATTTCATCAAGGAATAACAACAGGAATAACTCAACACCAACCCCTTAAAAATCATTTGTTTTTGAGATCTGGTTTTGAAAATAGACATGTTTGCCAAAGGGCTCTTTCTCAAACATAGAGCATTCTAAAGGGGAAAACAAGAGCATTACAATCCCTTGAGTAACAATTCCCTTTTGTGAGAATTAAAGTATTTGGCTGCATATTTTATTTATCAATTTCTAAAAAGGTTTAAGGCAATGTTGAGAATTGGAACTCTAGATGTCTAGATGTATTCGAGTCTCAGTTTATTTGTTTGGTTGGTGTTCCATCCCACCACCAAGAACACCAGACAAGAGCCAAGTCTATTTTTGTTACTTTGGAACCTAATCTAACTTTACCTTTTGTTTTGATTTTCACAGCTTTCTGTTGTTTGAGTTCCACGCCCAACACATCATACAAGGCAGTGAGTTCAATCAGGGCTAGATGACAAACTTTCTTCATGTCTTGTGGTGCCAAGTCCCCAATCCTTGTAGTACCAGTTTTATCTTTTGGCAGTCTGAAACTCTAAAACAATAAAAATGAAAAAATATATAAACGTAAACAATAGAAAGGTTATCAGTGTCTAACTTCTTTTGTCCCTTTTGTAATGAAAGGAGAAAGCATTCTAACTACAGAAAAAAAAAAGATTATACTAAGATTGAGTGACAATGAAAGTCATGGTAGGGTGTTGCAATCAGAAGGTAAAGTACTTTTATCATGGAGAGCTCCCAAACTCTCCATGTATGGAGAGTTACATAATTCACATCTGATGTCTGACATAAAGTGAAGCTAAACCAAGTAATACAATGGATCAGAGAAGAGGAAAATTGATTTCTATTTCATGGCCCTCAAGAACCAAAAGTTAGATGTCAGGCAGGGACCCTAAGGAGGAGATCAGAGAGGAAGCGAGGTTAGATGGTCTGCCGAATATAAACAAGGAAGAGAAAAAGGAACTGCATTCATGAGAATGTCCTTAGAATGTTCCAGGCATCCTCCATATGCACGATGCTCCCTTAATTGTCATAAGGAATCAAGGAGATGAGTAAAGAAAGACTATCCACCATTAGAGTGGGGGAAGCGTGGACTTTAGAGCCAGACGGTTATCAGTTCCCAGCTGCTTACTAGCTATGGGGTTGTGCAACTGCTGAACCTTTCTATCAAATTCGATGAGAAAGAGGAAGAGGGAAGGGAGAAAGACAAGGTCCCCTCATTCAGAGGACCACTGTGAAGCTTAAATAGTCAATTCAACCAAACTACTTTTGTGTCTGCTATTATTGCTATTTCACTATTGAACATACACAGACCAAGTTCCCACTCAGGATCAAGGATCTATAACTGGTATTTCTGCTGTTTTGTGCCTTCCTCAAATTTCATCTCCTAATGACTTAACCTCCTTTATCATTAAACACATTAAATATAAGAAAATCAGGCACAGAATAAAAGCACAAATTTATCTAGCATATTTAATACAAATTATAGTCCCACTGTGTTTACTGAATAAAACAACGCTCATTCTCCAGTAGTTTAATTAAAAAATCATGTCATCAAGACTGTTTCTTTGGGGTTTGCCCTAATTCCTTCATTAAGTTGCTAAGATTCCCTTTCAAGCATCGGTTCTCAGAGTGTGGCTCAGGGAACCTTGTAGGTACCAATTAGTCCAAGAGGTCAAGCTTATGAGCCCAAAGTTAGTTTTATTAATAATACTAAACCATAGTTCCTTCTTTTTTACTCTAATTCTCTCTTGAGTGTGTGATGGGCTTTTCTAGAAGTAAATGGCATGCATATTCCAACAGACATAATGTAAAAAGAATTATTTCCATTTTTAAACTGGTATGTATGCCAATAATAGTTAACTTTAATGTAGTATTTTGATTTTTCAACTTCAGATTTTTGGTACTAGAACTCAAGTACAGGTTTCTTTTTTTCTTTTCTTTTTTTCATATGGACAATTAAAATTGGCGTCTGCACATGCTTGGCAAGGAGCCTCTCTTCACCCAGCAGTCTACTACTGAAATATAGTCCCATGCTGACATTTTAATTTCTGGTATAATAAATATCAATAGAGTATCATACATGGTGCCTCACATTTGTAATTCCAGTACTCAGATGGCTGGTGCAGTAGGATTGCCGTAAGGTCAGAGCCAACACGGGTTACATAGTGAATTTCAGGGTAGCCTAGCTACTACACACTAAGACTGTCTTGAAACGTTTCATGTATCCATAGTTCAATTAACATACACACAAGTATTTTTGAGGTCTTAAATCATTTTAAGACCATAACGGAATTGTGAGAACATAAATGTTTGAGAGAACATTTGTCAACAGAACATAGAACATCAGTGACTTTTGGAGATTGGGTAGCTTTTCTCATATACTCAACTCCAGAGAGCCTGACTGCTACAATAATAATAATAATAATAATAATAATAATAATAATAATAGTAACGATAACAATAACAATAATAAATAAATAGAAATGACATCTTTCTGAACTTCTGGTAGTACCTTTTTTCCTCTGAAAATATTAAAACAGCAAGGGGCATCATGGAAGGTAGAGTCTAGTACATTTTAAGTATTCATTCATTTGACCTCCGTGGTGCAATTCAAAGTTGAGAATGCAGAGCTACCCTGCAGGTGACATATCCTGTCTCCATCACTTACTATTATAAGAGGTTTTCATCACTGTGACAGATTCTTGAGAAAATACAACTTAAGGGAGGATGTTTACTTTTGCTCATAGTTTCAGTCCATGGCAGTGGGGATAGGGGAACTGGGGGCAGGGGGCACATTTCAGCCAAACTCATATCCTAGTAGTCAGAAAACAGTAGGAAGGGAGGAAAGAAAGGAGGAACAGGACAGACAGGGCAGGGATAGATAGACTAGGGGTAGAGGGAGAGAGAATGAGAAAGAGAGATCTGTAAAATAGAAATACCACAGATCCTACCACACTACCTCACAGGGTGAGGATTCAATGACACAGGTAAGTACTCAAAAGTATTAAGTATACACACATACATACATGTACACACACAAACACATATACCCATATACACATGTAAACACACCACACATGAATATATACATTTACACACATGAATATACATACAAACATATACACACACATCACACACATGTATACACACATGTGCACATACACAGATATATTTGCACCAAATATATGGGTGCATTTGATAAAAGGTCTCTCATGTAGCCAAAGTTGTCTTCAAATTCCCCTGGCCTTGAACTTCTGATTCTCTTGGGCCTCTCCATCAGAGTGCTGAGATATAGACACCTGTCTACATGAATAATATATTACTCTATTTTTGTGTGTATATGAACTTTAAAAATCATTTGAAAATATTTTTGGTTTTGTTTTTCCTGAAAGGATGTCAGGAAAGAAAAAAACAAGGATAATACTCATATTTGATAAATAGTATCTCATTATATTCTGCAAAAAGTTCTACCAGGGTAAGAATCAGGGCATACTCTAAGTGTGGGGAAACAGACTTTTAGGAAGACTCAGGCATGCCCGAATAGACAATAGACATCAGACTCTAATTGTTCCTGTCTGCTTTTGTTGCCTGAAAGTCCAGGCAACTTTCCTGTTCTACTCAACTTCCTCATCCCCTAGGGAGGTAGGAATAATGCATGTTGACAAAGCACAGTGAGCCCCTCAAAGGCCGGGCTACATCTTCATCACCTCTCCAGCCCCAGTGTCTCTCAGGTGTAGCATGCATCAGTGCTCTGCCACTGTCTAGTGAAGGAATGAAGACACATACACCCCACACAGAGAGGGTGGCCACTGTTGTCTCTGTTGTTTAGCAAGACAGGGGGGTCTCTCTTACAGCCCAGAAAGAACCACACAGAGACGACCACTATATGAAACTACTTCACCAGTGTTGTCTCTGTTGTTTACTGACCACGGGGTCTCTCTCACAGCCCAGAAATAACTCATAATCAAGAACCTCCTATCTCCACCTGCCAAGTACTAAGATTTTAGCTGTCTGTCCCACGTATACTGCATTCACTCTCACTGTGTTCTTCTATGTCCTCTGATGTCCTGAGCTTTCGTTAATTAAAGGCATTGGTGGACCTCGCAAGTGCTGTGCAAACATCTGTCCTCCAGCCACATCATCAGCCCTGAGATTTACATAAAACATGTCCCATTCTTCTCAAACATGACTCTATATCTGCTAATGGCTTTGTCTCCAGAATGGCTGAACCAACCATATCTACCCATTTACATGTTTAAAAACACAACAGTTCAAGTGTTTCATTAAAATCAGTTGCTTTGGGTCTAATAAGCCATGTAATATAATTACCTAAAAGTATTACCCAAGGTAAATGTTTAGAGAAACCTGAAATGTTATTAGTACAAACATTTCATTTACCTAGCAATGTATGTCATGAGCTTGTTTATTTATTTATTTAAACATTGTGCTTAATAAAAGAGTTGGTTCTTTTTTCCAATGTTTAATTCATAGCAGCTGTTTTAAATATTTATGAAGTTTCCTGTCAGATATTGTGTGTGTGTGTGTGTGTGTGTGTGTGTGTGTGTGTGTGTGTGTGTGTGTGTTTTAAAAAACAAACCAGGTGGTTCAGTTCCTTGGCTGAGAAAAAACTGAAATTTCAGCAAGAATAAAGCCCCTTACTGTTGGAATAATGTATTTTTTAAAGAAATGAAATTTTTCCAAAATGCATAAGGTTCTCAGGGCTTCTATACACCATCAACTTGTGAGCTAGTTTTTTTTAACTGTACCCTTCTTTTGTAGGCTGTGAAGTACAGCTTGTGGTGGGGGTATCTTAGGGACTTTAGTAGTAATGCTGAAGTTGAGTCTTTTCCTCACTAACCATTCCCACTTTCGATTCAAGTTGGAAATCAAGAGCAGAAAATGCTCACAAAGTCAGGGCCTAGCATGCTCCATCATCTAACTTGTTTGCACATTTGAAAACTAGGGGTGATAGTATCTAGCTCACAAAGATCACTCCAGAAATGAGTAGCAGTTACACAGCACCATTTCCAGATTATGACATGGACACAATGTACACAATAGAGCTAAGTTTGCAGATGGCTACACCTTGAGAGATATTGAATGTAATCTCCAAATGTAAGAGAAAAAAGTGAATCCACTGTGAGACCATAAAGAATTTACAAAGAATGCCCAATGCCACAGGACTAGCAGAGTGAATGAGAAATGAGGTCACCAGAGAGCAGCTCATTACATAAAATCTACTGTTTTATCTACAGGGGAAGGGAAGTATATCTACAGAATGGAACTCACGGCTCTGTCTGTTTAGACATCTGCTTCAACGTGGCACCAGCAAATATTCATTTCATCAACCGCGGTATAGACTTAATGGGAACGATACAACATGCCCACCCATAGAAGGCATTTCTGAACCCTGGTTATAGATATGGACAGGTACATGCAGATGAAAACCAAATGCAGAGATGATTAACAGCCACCCAAACTATGGTACTAATCACAGCAAAGGCACTTTCAAATATTTTATAGACTGAGTTCGAGTCAAGCAAAACTGACAAAGGTTTCCCAGGTAAGACTGAAACAGAAGAAGGTGGTGGTGCTGGTGGTGGCAGGGGCAGGGGTATGTGTGTCGGGGGGGGGGGTATTGCATAACTTGGGCACAATATGAACAAAATCGAGAAGGTAGTCAAACACGAATTAACTTGATAGAAAAAGTAATGACAGACCAAGTTCTGTTTCTAAAACCTTCAAACAGAGGTTACATTTTATTTCATTGTCGGGGGTGGGGGGGCAACCTAAAAATCAGTAACACCTCAATTTTGTTTAATTAGTATCCGCCCCCTGCCCACAGCTTCAAGGATTTTCATCTTCTGTGACAAGGACTATCACAAACTGAGAGTTTTATTCTTCCCAAGGAGAATCTGGGAGTGTGGATCATTGCTTTAAGCCAAATCTTGAAAACTCCTTTACTTTCCCCATTAGGCACTCAAAACAGATCCCACAAAATTTATGAGAAAGCCTGGAAACAACCAGATGCCTATCACTAAGGGACTGCTTCTATAAATTATGATGCGGCCGGCCTCACAGTAGAGAAGTGTGCATCCAGAAAAAGAATTAGGAAGTATGTCTTGCATTATTATGTTAGGGTCTCCTATAGTTAAAATAAAATCAAAATGGAGAAACGTTGTTGAGCAGTAGTCTAATACGGATAGATAAAACAGTACCAAAATAAAAAGGGTCTCTGGGGCTAGGGAAATGGCTCTGGTTAAGAGCACTGGCTGTTCTTATAGAGGATGCAGATGTGTTCCCAGCATCCACATAATTTTTCATAGCCATCTGTGTCTCCAGATCTAGGGATCCAACATTCTCTTCTGACCTGTGTGGGCACCAGGCACACACATGGTGCACATCCATTCATGTATGCAAAACACTTGTCACATAAAAATATAAATATTTTAGAATTAAAAAAAAATGAAAAAGGACTCTGTAAAAGGAGGGCCTGAACAGGGGAGGTCTGTCAAAGGTAAAAGCTTAAACTTACTTTACTTTGATTTATATTTGCTTTCTGGGTCATATTAACTATTTGATACTCTTAAAGAATAAAATAATATTTCAAAAAAAGCAGCCTTTAAGAGTTGAGGATAAACCAAAGCAAATGAACCCAACCCGATATGCAGTTGGCAGTTTAACCACGCAGCAGAGAATAACCACCCTAAAAAGGCTACAGCTCAGTCAGTAACTTGACTGTATCAAGTCCCCTCTGTGATATATCCCAAGGATACAAAGGGATGGAGAAAAGCAACTTTAAAATCATTCGGAAGCGTTCACCCTGAGTACGGTCGCCATTGGCATTCAGAGACTGTTGCACGCTAATGTAGAATAAACAAGCAAGTATGTTTCTGACAGTGGAAGCGCTGTCACCTGCCCTCTCCTAAGAACTACACTTTTCAGCATGGAAGACAGAAGACGAAAATCTACATCTTCACTGAAAAGTGAAAGTCAGCCCAGAGAATTGAACACTCCTAGTTTCCTGGCCATAGACGGACATCTCTACTTCTACTAAATGGAACCAGGGACACTTGAAAAAGAGACACTTTTAAGTCTTGAGCAGGAAATACACTAGATAAGCCCAGAGAGATTTTTCCCATGGTATCATTAAACATGTATGAACCCATGGGTTACGATGCTCTTTTTATAAACACACAGAGACACGAATTGGTCACTGATAACAGATGCCAAGAAAACAAAAACTAAATTTGAAAAGTTATATAGTTGGAAAAAGCAACCATCTTGATAATTGTTTTCTTTTTTTCTTTTTGGTTTTCCAAGACAGGTTTTCTCTGTGGCTTTGGAGCCTATCCTGGAACTAGCTCTTGTAGACCAGGCTGGTCTCGAACTCACAGAGATCCACCTGCCTCTGCCTCCCCAGTGCTGGGACTAAAGGCGTGTGCCACTAACGCCCTGTGATAATTGTTTTCTTAAAGGAAATGTCCAGCATAATAAATGAAAAAGAAGAAACTATTAGAATCTCATCCTTTTGGATCACTAACAAATTTATGGAGTCAGGTGTGGCTCTGAACAACAGCTTTAATTAGACAAAAAAAAAAAAAGATAGCCAGATAATCCCCAGTAGACAACACATGACAATATATCTAAAGTATGTAGACCAAATCAAGAAAAACAACCAGGAACTTAAATCCAATAGAACTAATGTCAACTAGTTTACAAATACACAGAAGATGCTAAACTAACTGTACTATGGGGACAAGAATGAGTCAGAGGGTTCGATCCACCTTGCATTGAATTACAAGGCTCTTTCAATAAACTTTGAACACACAGCTAGAAGATAGTACAACAGTTAAAGCACTTGCTCTACAATTGGGAGGCCCAGAGTTTGGATCCCTGGGTGTGAGCAAAAGTTGCCTGTATTCCAAGTCCCCAAAGGCAGAAGACAGGGAATCCTCCTGACAAGATGGCTAGCTGGGTTAGCTGCTTCAGCAAGCCCTGGGTTTGCTTTAAAGACCCTGTAGCAGGAATAAGTTGCAAACACTTGTACACATATGCGTGTGCCTACACATACAGGAGCATTCACATACATGTGCACACACATATGCATGTGACAAGACAAACTTTGAAGAAGGGAGGGTGCATGGAATGACAAATGATGGGAGGGAGAGGAGAAGAAAGCAGTAAAACATGAGCGAGCCAAAGTAAATGGGAAACAGAGGACTGGAAGGGTGGGGGCGGTGAGGGAAAGATGGAGAGTCTAAGTGTCATATCAGCCAAATTAAATTTTATTTGGAGCCTGGCTCTCAAACTGCAGAAACAGTCATGATAATTGAGATACCATTTAAAGTCTGAATGCTGAGTATTTGAGATTAAAATTCCCAGTTTAAAGGTATTTTAAAGGTATAGTAATGATCACAGGGGTGTGCAGGTTTTAAAATTTCTGTTTCTGTTTTGTTTTTAGCAATATAAACCTTTACAGATGATAAGCAAAATTCAGACATGTGTTTCAAAGTAACACACATAAGGAAACAGGACAGAGTTTATAGAGGGTTCTGGACCAGCCATGTTAGTGATGCTGAGGCTGAAAGGTAAGTACTTAGAAGTTCCTTACATTATTCTTTTTATCTTTTGCTTTAAAATGTATGAAAAAAAATTCAAGGTACTCCCAGCAAAGAGAACACCGTGTACAGAAGGCTCAGGTTCTAAATACCAATTGTTGCTGAAAGGAACCAGTTTCTTTAGGAAATGGCTGCTTTCAAGTCTAAGAGGGAGAAAATTACAAGGTGAGCCGGGAACAGCCTGTACTAGAGAACGGAGAGGAAAATGACAAGGAGGCCATGGTGAAACAGCATGAGAGCCAGCTGCAGGCCCCCTCTGCGCAAGGTGGCCAAGGCCGTGTGACTCTGACCATCAAAGACAAATGATGATATCTCTAAAATGTTTAATGAAAAAAGTCAGCAGGTCTATAGTGGCATGCAAAGCTGAAAAGAGAAGCAGAACTTCAATTACTGAGGAATGCTGCTGTCAATCAATGTAGAAGGGACTACAGGATTAGGAAATCAATGTTACCCAGCTGAATTGCTGTTCCAGAACAGGATAAAATGGAGACCAAATCACTGCACAGTAAGTTGTAAGATAGGATAGACCCAGTTCAAGAGAGGTACATTCACAGGATGAGAACTAGGGAGCATCCCTTAGCCAATGTGGCAGCGAAACTTCCATCATGGAGAGTGGCTTGTATCGCTTCAGAGGCATAGTGACTTGTTTGACTTGTGTCTAATCATGATGAAATGATCAGATAATTTTTTAATGCTATGAACTCTTTTAAAAATGTTTTTAGAAATATAAACAAAAAAAAAGAGGGAAAAACTCAATTTAAGCCACCCAGAAAGATAGAAAAACGAATGTAATGTATACAAATCTCAACAGGGCGTGAAGGAGGGAGAAGCCATGAGGAGAGTCTGTGACAATTGCCAAGGGTTTCATGATTGTCTGTTAAATGTTAACTCTGACTTTAGAATCTAAATCCTTAAGTCTTAAAACTGTACTTATTTTTATTTTATTTTTAATGTTATTTTTGTGTTTATATGGTGTTCTTCCTGCACATATGTCTGTGAACCTTACCACATGCATGTCTGATCATGCATGCCCACAGATACCAGAAGAGGGAATCAAATTCCCTGGAACTGGAGTTACATGATTGTAAACAGCTATGTAGGTACTGGGAATCGAACTCAGGCCCTCAAAGAGCAGCCAGTGCTCCTAATCACTGGAGCAATTTCTCCAGCTCCAAATCTGTTCTGAATGGTCTCAAAAAGTCTCAAATACCAACTTAGTATGTACAGTGTATATACAGACACAGAAAGAAAGGGTAGGAAAATATTAATAACTTGAATCAACTGTTGATGCCAATGTAATTCTTGCTATGATATGCTTTTAAATTGTCTGTGGCTTCTAAATTTTAAAATTCAAAGTTCATTCAAAAGACATTCTTTTAGAGACATCTGAATGTGTATTACATACAGGCAATGAGGCATCATTGACTCTGATCTTCTGCATCCTCTCCCTGCTGAGCTCTTTCTGACTGACAGCTTGCTCCGCAAATGACACCTCCAGATTGATGTCTGTTTCAGAGGCAGGCGCATCCTCAGGCACCCGTGGGGGGATCAGCTCCTTGTTATCAACAGCCCCACTTGATGCCTGGTCTAAGAGATAAAAAAAAAGACAATTCAACTGCATGCCTTTTATTTAAAAACCTTCTAATATATTAACAAGACCCATGGGAAGAGTATTTTTTACTCCAAGAAACAACTTACTGTTAATTTAATAATAAAATGTCTACTCAAGAAACTATACCAATGGTTCATGGTATAAAAGCTGGGAGGTGAAGGTGACTAGCAAACCAGGGTTCAACTGTGGATTCTTTGTGATCACAGTTTTTCGACTAGGTACAAATTCAAAAGCCTACTAAAAGGCATCACATACAGCAGAAATTCTCATAACATTAAAATCTCATAAGATGCAACCATTGTGTTCTTCTGCACTAAGGAACTAAATAAAATCAGAGCACAAGAGGCGAGCTTCATTGTAACCTCTGCCTAGAGCCCTTGCTTTAACTTCCTCAGAGTGGAACACATCCAGGGGCAGATGTCCTCCACACCCTGGAATGTTACCTATGTACCATGGTAAAAATTCCAAAATAAAAGCTGATGCCAACAACTTATCACTATGAAAGTCAGATCTGGAGGCCCCTGGTACAAGAACCAACAGGCTTCATACCCGAGTCTAGCAAAGAGCATAAAGGTCCTTTCTACTCTGGATATTTGCATCAACATTTCAAAACTTGGTTTTAGCTTTTTTCATTTTGTCTGCGGCTGGTCCTCTAGGAAATAATTAACACTGAAATTTTTTCTTTGACTAAGAACAACAGCTAGCAGGATGGAAGAAAATACTTCCAAATTTCCTTGGTGATTTTTTGGCTTTTGTGCGTCTCACTTTAGAAAAGCCCTGGCATGAACACTGGGGTTCAATGCTGATGCTTGAGATTCACAGTAAGAAGCTGTGAGCTGAAGAAGGAACAGACTGACACGGTAGTCCATGCCTCTGACTCCAGCACTTAGGAGGTAAGAAATCGGGAGTTCAAGGTCATTTTCAACTGCATAGTGAGCTTAAGGCCACAGGAGCTATGAGACCTGTCTCCAAAAGCAAAAATAGGGTTGGAGAGGTGGCTCAGAGGGTAAAGGTGTTGCCATACAAGCCTCACAACTTGAGTTCCATCCTTGGGTCCCACAGTGAAGGAAAGAAATAACTCATGAAAAGTTGTTCTCTGGCCTCCATGTATACATCATAGCATGTGCATGCCTACACATGCACATACACACACACACCCTCTATATACACACAATAACAGCAGACACATTTAAACAAATGAATAAATAAACTGATACCTGGGCACGGGCATTGTGCCTGCCTCCAATCCAAATAGTGAGTTAATTTCCTGACTGAGCAAAACCTTGTCTCAAAAAATAAAAACACAAAAGCAAAAACAGCGCTTTGTATGTTTGTCTACTAACATTGCACATTGTGAAACAAAATGACAAAAGATGAAGCTGGTTTTAAAAATCTAATCAGTACTTGCCAGATATCAGAGGTGGATTACTTAAAGCTTAATGCTTAGAAGTGTTTTTGTCATCACCATATTACAAACCTTTGTTTCAACCAAAATAAAGTTAATAATGGAATATGAATTTAGTCTCATTCATTCCCACTGAACAAGCAGTGAGCTCCACGGGCATGTGGCCATGCAGTCATATGGCGCTCAAAAGGGTCTCGTCTTTGTTTAGTGCTTCTCTATAGCCAAATTGCAACCTACATAAAGCCTAGATTTTCGGTGTGAGTCAGCCCAGCTGGCTCTCAGACAATCGCTTTCAGTTCGACAAGCAAGCAAGCATGTACCTGTGTTAAACCCCTAAATAACAATGAACTGAAGGCTCCATGATGGTATTGTCTGCTCCCATCTATGTTAGATGAGTGTTTTTCAACAGTCTCTGACAATTTTAAGTAGAATACTTAATAACTTTTATGATTAATTTTTAAATCATTATCATAAATGTCAAAACAAAAAATTAATTTTATTTCTCCATTAGTTTATATGGTTATATGTTTTGCTGTGAATACATTATCGGTTTCCTAGGAAACAATTCAGTGAGAAAAGAAATGATTAGCCATTTTTTGTAAATTAGAAGCTACTTTCAGCTGCTGGATGTTGGTGGACAAGAATTCAAAAAACGATTCTCCTCAGTGCTTCTATGTCAGTTACAATAATCACACTGTCCTCGCGTATAATATGCTGTGCTGAATTCAAAATGGAGCCATTCAGAACACATTTAAAACAAATTGATTTCCTCCAGAAAACATGGCAACAAGAACAAAAAAATACGAAACACACAAACTCAGTTCAAATGTGAAGTGAAGTTCAGGCAGGGAGGAGAGAAAAATGTGTGTGTGTGTGTGTGTGTGTGTGTGTGTGTGTGTGTGTGTGTGTGAGTGAGTGAGTGTGTGTGTGTGTGTGGTGGAGGGGGGAATGGACACTGCTAGGAGACAGACAGTAAACTGGGTAAGAGGAATGATGGACCATCATTCCCACACAGAAGTTAAAGGAAAATATTGAGACAAATTCCTTGCTTGTTAAGTCCACAAGTGCTATTTGATTCCTTCTGTGTGTGTGTGTCCTCATGCACACATACATGTACATGTGCATGTGTGTGTGTGCTTGTTAATTTGTGCAAGTGGACTCACAGATATGTACACATGTATGCAGAGGTCGGAGGAAAACCTCAGATGCCAATCGTCTAGCATTGTCCACTTTACTCTTGAGACAAGTGGCCTAGGGCCATTGGCAGAGAGCTCAACAAGTACGCTAATCGGACTAGGCAGCAAACCTAGGAATCCATCTGTTTAAACTTCCCCAGTGCTGGGATAACAAATAGTTTTGCATGTGGCTTTTTCACATAGGTTCGGGAATCATACCCAAGTCCTCATATGCTTACAAGGCAAGCATTTAACTTGCAAGCACTAAAATTGTCCAGTTGTCCAAAATATACAGAAACAACTTTATTTTAAAAATATTTTTCCTCAACAGATGAAAGCAGATGCAGAAATCCACAACTAACCATTGGGCCGAATTCCTGGAGTACAATCAAAGTGAGGGAGGAGAAATAATTTGAACAAAGGAGTCAAGACCATGATGGGGAAACCCACGGAATCAGCTGATCGGAGCTAGGGAGAGGTCACGGACCCCAGTTTGACAAATGGGAAAGCTGCATAAGACTGTACTAGATTCCCTTAATACAGGTGACAATGGTGCAGTTGGGGCAATATATTCGGCCACTGGCAGTGGGTCCAAGTTCTAACTCTAATGCACAAACTGACTTAGTGGAGCCCATTCTCTGTGGAGAGATACCTTGCTCAGTCTAGAAACAGGGGTTGGGGGAGCCTTGGTCCTGCCTCAATGAAACTTAGTAAACTTCCTGGGGAAGGCCTTACCCTCTCCAAGGAGCTGGGGTGGAGGGAAGTGGAGAGAGCTGGAGGGGAGGAAGGAGGGGGACCTGGGATTGGAATGTAAAAAATAAATTAATAAATTAAATAAAAGAGTACCTCTGCACAGTTTTCTAGGATTCTGTAAACCATTTAAGAACTGCTGATTACACATAAAGGATAAAAATAGTGGAAAAAAGTATTTCTCCTCTCTCATGGACACCAAAACTAAAAATATACAAATCACTATGAAAATTTTAAATTATTAACATATTATTAATATTTCTAAGTAAATATAAATACTGGGCCTTTCAAAGAGTTGTATAATTTTATGAAAAATGAAGACAGTGGGTTAGTGTGAAATGTATCAATACTTTCAATATTTAAAGTCTATTACGTTTTAGTTTGAAATTGTTTTTAAAGATCTTTTTTATTTTATTTTATTTGTATTACTGTTTAGTATACATGTCTCTGTATTACATGCATGCAGTGGCCTGAAGAGGGTGTTAAATTCCCTGAACTGATGGTACAGATGGTTAGGAGCTGCATTGTGGGTATTGGGAACAGAACCAGGGTGCTCCTAACTGCTGAGCCATCTCTCCTGCCCCTCCCAAAAAAACTCAAGTATGGGGAAAACATTTAGATTAAACTGACACTCATGTTTTGAGATTGTAATCACAACCAGCCTCCCTTTACAAACTTCAGATAATGTTTCCATGCATATACAACACGCCTAAGCTTGATTGTCAATTTAAGACACTTGGGAAGAGGGAATCTGAAAGGAGAAAGTGCCTCCATCAGATTGGCCTATGGGCATGTCTGTGGGGCATTTCCAAGATTGCTAATTGATGGAGCAGGATTCATCCTACTGTTGGCAGTGCAATCACTTGGCAGATGTGAGAAACATAGCTTCGCATGAACTAGGAGCAAGCCAATAAGCACCACCCCGCTATGGCCTCGGAGTTCCTGCCTTGGCTTCCCTGGATGAAGGGCTGTAACCTGTAAGGCAGTTCAACTCTTTCCTCCCTCAAGCTGCTTTTGATTAGTGTTTTATCACAGCCTCTACAACAGTAAAACGAAAACTATTGTAATCTATTTCTGAACTTTCCAGGGTGTTCAAATCACCATTAGTTCACTGATAAGCAAAAGGTTAGGGAATCCCCAAGAAACAGGTGTAGCAGCAGCAGCTACCTGGTCACTTGACTGGCTATCCGCAGTCTCCTGGTATTCTGCCCGACAGCTTGATTCCTACTGCTCAGCCTTCCAGCAGAAACAGATGTAAATCAGGTCACAAGTTTGTCACATCTCCCTTGCCTACTGTAAGCTCAGCCTGAAAGTGCTCATATAATGGACTTGTCACACAGAACCTTTGTTGATATAGCCAACATTATGAGCTCGGGCAAGAGAGGAAAACATGAAGAAAGGACAATGTTTTCCTCAATATCTGTTAAACAACTGGCAGTCACTCTTCCCCAAAGCCCAAAGCATATTGACACTGGCACAAAAGAGTCGTCTGTCTCTCTGAGGACCCAGCTCTCCAGCAGGCTAGGGCTGGCACAGCCAGCCTGCTTGCCACTTCAGTGTCTGCTGGCACACTGACAGGGGGAAATACCCAACAGTTCATTCTGATACAACACATGTAGCTACAGAGGCCTCCACAGAAGAAAAAGAAACATGATTTATAGTGTGTGTGTGTGTGTGTGTGTGTGTGTGTGTGTGTGTGTGTGTGTGTGTGCAGGTGCACTCAATCTCATGATGTTCATTTGTGTATTGCATGCCTTCATATTTTTAATTAGGGGTGCAAAAGAGAAGTATTAAGAAAATCCTGACAAAACAAAGATGATATATGCCCTCGGATTTCTGAAACCTCCCATACACCCTTGTCCTAATGAGTGATTTCTAGAGGAAGCCTGGAAATGCGTCCCAGCCCTCTAGTTTATCTGACAGCCACTCCCTGACTCTGCTACTTCGAAGCCCAAGGCAACACTACCATGCACAGACGCCTCAGTCACTAAGGCTTGAGAACATAATAAACACCCAGTTCATCTATGTCAGTGTTTCTTAAGTAACTAGAGGATTAATGTTTTTAAGCTTCAATCTAGGACCGTAGCTATGGACATTAACCTTTTTGTTGGTGATGCTTAATAGAATCTTCCCATTCATTTTCTTCTAGACACTGAATTTCTAACGCATCCCTGAAATAAATGCTTATTGTGAAAATGCATGAGAAAGAGAATTATAATCAATTTTAAAAGAAATCTTTTTTTCTTAAAGGTTTTTCCAAAATTCCTGAAAATGAAACCATTTATTGATTTGGAGCTTATGATTCATGAGCAAGACACTAACTCCAAGTCTAACCCTGAGTTCTCTCATCTGTAAAACACATTGAGAGCAGTACCTTCCAGGTAGAATTCTTAATTGCTGTGAATGAAGCAATGCACACTATTTTGGATATGATAAAAAGTCAGGAAGATGTATATATAATTTGGATCAGATGGAAATACACATAAAAATGATAAAGGGACAACCATATGCTCAGAACCATGCATTTATCGATGTTGACCTTACACTGGCATTTTAATAGGAGTTGCTTAGTAGAATGGAGGCAATGTGTTAGAGTTACAGCTGTTTACTAGAGTAATTAAAGGGGCCAATCAAGAGCATAGGTCCCACATACCATCTTTTCCTTGGCATTTGTTTTCCTTCGTTCTGGCTGACGGTGATTCTGAGCCACCTGGAGACTAAACACAGAGAAGGAGCCACTTAGTCCTTCCAACTCATAACTAGAGAAAATGCTGTCGTAAATAACCCCATTATAACCTTCAGAGAACAAGAAATGTACTCAGACTCATACAAGTCACAGTGAGGGAACAAAGTGCCACGGTTATAATCGATAGACAATCATCCAGCAAGTGTGCGATTCCTCATAACAGTGAGACATATACCAAGCACAATTGGGAACACTGAAGTTATCAAGAATGTCCCTGTCCTCTGAAACAGCACTATCTAGATGAAGGGGAAATGTGAGCAACATCCAGTGATAAATGGCTGTGTGTGGTTTACTCACACCATGACATAGTATTCAGCAACAATAATAAAAGAAAATAAAGTCCAAAATCATACTTCAACATGAATAAACTCTGAAAATATTATGCTATATCAAAGGAATAGTCACAAAGAGCCATATATGTTATGATTCCATGTATAGGAAAAAGTCTAGAACAGGCAAATCACACAGACCTAAAGATCCATGTTTGCCTGAGTATTCAGGAGAATATAAGAAGTAATTGCTGATGGATATGAGGTTTTTATGGGGAGCATAATAAAAATGTGTTATAGTTGATTATGATGATAGAGAAATCACTGGATTATACACCTCTTTTGTTACTGGTTTTAAAACATTTTTATAAACTCACACATGCATGTATTTTGACCATATTCAATACCCCTATGACCTCTTATTCCCTCTCACTCTCATGGGACCCCTTCTTGACCCAAACAAATGCCCTCCTACTTTTGTGTCTTTTGGGTGGGGGGTGACCTACAAAGTTTTATTAGGGTCTCTTGCATAAGCATGGATGCAGACTTATTTACTGGACCAAGGGCTGCTTACCGGTAACTACAGCAGTGAAGTAAATGACTCCATATATTTTTCTTGGTTGTTGATACAGTTTTTCACTCTGTCACCAGGCCAGCATCACACAAAACAATCATCTCAGATTGAGTGTTAGCTTTAATCAGGTGATCATACAATATGTGAATTTCATCTCAACAGTTCCATCATCCAACAAAAGCACTAGCTCACACAGGTGAAGTAAAAGTCCTTAATAATAAAGAAGCATCCAGCCTGGTGGTGGCTCATGCCTGGGATTCCAGCACTCTGGAGACTTCGGTAGTCAGATTCTTGTGAGTTTGAGACCAGGTTCAGTGATATAATGTGCTCAAGGCTAGGATGGACTTTGGAGTGAGACCTTGTCAACAGATAGATGATAGATAGATAGATAGATAGATAGATAGATAGATAGATAGATAGATGTATAGATAGATAGGTGGATAGATGGCAATCTTAAAGTTGAGATAGCTCAAGGACTAATACATGTGTCATACAAGCATGAAGCCTTAAGTCTACACCTCAACATTCATGTGAATACCTGGACGGGCATCTGGTAGGGACAGGTGGATTCCTAAAGCTTTCTGGCCAGCCACTGTAGCTAAATTGGCTAGCATTGGGTTCACTGAAGGAGCCTACCTCAAGAACAACAAAAAAAAGTATGGTGAAGAGTTACTGGGGAAGACACTCAATGTTGACCTCTGACCTCCCTACACGTGTGCACATACCCTTATGCATTATTATGCACACACAAAGTAAGTAGTTTAAAGAAGAAATGTGAGATAAATTAAAACTAATTGCCACACTGGCAATAGACATGGATATTTTGAAAAGAATTATTTTCTTTCTATTAAGGGATTGGTGTCATGAGCCATGACACCTACCAGAAGGTTCTTCAGGGGTTGATGAACATGGTGAGCCAGGACTGACTCCACCCATGCCTGTAGTCAGACAGCAACTCTTTCTTTCCAGATAGGGCTCTAGGAGGGTTGGGCAAGGGAGTCTCAGCCAACCATGCAAAGAGGCCTATTTGAAGGCATTATTTTTGATAATCACTCTAATGGATTCTATCTCTACATGCAAATATATATATATCCCTCTCAACACAATTAACCACAAAGGACCCTTCTTCCCTTACCCACAGTTTTACAGTTTTACAAAAATCTCCAGGGCTCATGTCAATAAGTCATTAACATATGAGTTAGAGCCCTATAGGACTCAAGACATTGAAAGGTGAAAAAAAGATGCAGAAGTGACACATGGCATGTTCAAAGGTGTACCTTAGTTGACTGTGATACAACATTCTCCTTCCCTCTGCCTATAAGACCACAGAGGATCAGCCTTCCACAGCACAATGAACACAGCCAGGGATTCTAATTTCACATATGGATATACATTTGGAGTATGTGGTCAGACTGTTTTTGTTAGTAATTGAAGATAGGCACACTGATGGATACATTCAGGCATTAAATTTCCTGGTGTCAGCATGAGCTTCATGCTTAAGTATAGACACCAAAAAAAGCTGAATACACTTTTATCCCAGAACAGAGGAGCCACAAACAAAGATGGATGCTTAAGGGATGTGGCATGGAAAATCATCTTCTAAAAGGTGGTGGTATTTCAATTAAAGGTATCCAGCAAAGGAAAACACTTTCTTAATTTGCTTGTGTTATTTCTCTCTTAATGAGACCAGCAGATAATAAAAGCTACCAATTACTTTAGATTCTAAATCACATGGGTTAGACTTTTCCAGAAATTTGCTGAAAAAAAAATGTTTCTTCTAGCATCAAGTAACAACACTATCCTCAAGACTGGCAGGAATCCCACACCATATATTTACTAAGGCTCAGCTTGCTGACCAATCCTGTTTTTCACTTCCTCTGAGTTTTCTAGATGGGCAAGGCCAGAGAAGAAGTGATGCTTTTTAATTAGGAAGGAAATGTCACATTGCATAATACCATCCATTTTTCGATAATGGAAACCAAGTCGATGTCCCAAATAACCACTGACTAGCAAGTAAGCAACTTATACAAGTGCCTGGAGCAATTTGGTGACCCTGAATTCCTGTAAATGGGCTGAGTTTGATCCACAGTTGGTCATACAAGCAGAATAATAGTCTGTCACTGGAAGGACTTTTGCAGAAAACAAAATGATTGCAAAAAGTAAAGGGTCTCTACATAACAACCTAAAAAAATGTCTTAAACATAAGCTCTCCAATTCTACTTTTTATGAAGAATCATGAAAATTTTATTGCCCTTTGCTTATACTATAAATGGATTCTCAAATCCAGACTGCTTAGCATAAGAGTCATGTTTGGAAGTGGAAATACAGTAGGAGAGAGAGACCACTTTAAAGTCAGACAAGATTGGGTTTAGCATCTACGGGACATTGAGCAAGTTACTTAAAGTCTATGAACCTGAGCCATAGGATGGAAATGATAACACCTCACTCATAGACAGCTGTGTGGATTCAATGAGATAAAGCAGGTGAAGCAGTTAGCTCAGTAGCTGTGGCAGCAATTGCTGCTGCTAATGTTGTCATTAGAACCATTACTCAAGAATCCTTTTGTTACCCTCCCAATGACTTCACTGAATTTTCTAAACCAGAGCTGATGGGGCCAGAAGGCAAATTTTCTGTGCTCCTAAAAACACCATTTAGTTCAGCTGATTTTTCCCTGTTGGGAGCAAGACTTCGTAAGTACGATCATTTCAATTCAATACAAAGCAACGAATGACCTATCAACCAGTCATTCTGCACAGCACCGTTCAGAGCCACACAGATCTACTACTTCTTCCCTCTCCCTAAAATCTCTTCATTTACCAGTCTTCTGTTTCCACCTGAATCCAGCATATTCCACACAAACACTAACCATCTGGGTTTGTGTTAACTCAAATCTATAGGTCATGCTAGGTGCCTAGAGTTCGACACAAAGAGGAGAGTCCGTCACATCTCAAGGTGCCAACTTCATTCCTAGTTCATGCGCCATGGTTTCCTCACACTCCACTTGCACTCATCCTTGAGGGGGTTGAAAATTCAAAGCTTTCTTCTAACAATAATAGATAAGGAGCATGCGGTGGTGGTTCACGCCTTTATTTCAGCACTCAGGAGGCAGAGGGATCTCTGAGTTAGAGGCCAGCTTGGTCTACAGAATGAGTTCCGGGACAACCAGGGTTACACAGAGAAACACTGTCTTGAAAAACAAAAACAAACAAACAAAAAGATGAGGAATAACCCCCCCATCTCACCCTCCCACCCCGCCTCCAACTTCTCTATCACAAACAAGTGGCAGGCAGGCAGTGTAGAAGGCCTTCACCACTCTGTCACACCCAGAGGTGTGACAGGCACATTTTAATGCTCCCAGGACTCCATCCCACCTAGCAGAGGATTATCACACTGAATTTGAACTTGCTTATTTGTCTCACTGGGGTAACTTCTAAATCGGCCAAACTGAAGACTATTGACTCACTGCCAATACAGTGTTTGGACACTGGGTAGAGAATAGGTGCTTATTGAGTTTGAAATGATCTGAAAGAAACTGGATTGGTCCAGAAGAGTCTAAGCATTTCATCCTTTGCCTTCATATCAGTAAGGAATCTTACTTTTTCTTGTGCTTCTCTCTGTTGAGCAAATATGTCTCTGACGTCAGGAATGTGGTGCTGTTTGTTTTTCTTCCTCAAGGTCTGGGAGACCGTTTCTACCCGTTTCTGAACGGCTGCCGCTTGAGTCCGGGTCAGTGTGGCTAAAAACGCAATGCTTTCTTGGGGGTCATCAGGAGATTCTCCAAAGAGATTGGACAAGCCAGCCTCCTTGAGCCACTCTTCTTCCAGCTCTCCCTCTAAAAGAGTTTTGAAAAGGAAAAAGATCATTTTGAAATCACAAAGTATAAAAATGTTCATGTTTGTAGACACCCAGAAACCCTGACTGAAATGTTCTTATTATAACTGTGCCGGTATCTGAAACTTGGACAACTGCCATCCACTCTGGCCATAGAGATAGCAAATTTTGGGTCAATTTCATATATACTTAATTAAAAAATTTTAAATTGCTTCACATGTAATTAACCTCCACCACTTTCTGCATATTAACTAAGGAGGGTGGTACAGTGCTCCTTCTTAGAGGCAAGCGAGCCATAAAGAGATAACTTGCTCCAGCGCGTGGCACAAGAAGTTGGTGCTGAGAGCCCACATGCAGGCGTAGTTTCTTGGCTTAAATTCAAGGCTATCTGGGAGTCCAACACTACTCTCAAAAAGGGTTTGTTTTCTCAGTTCTCTGTAGCTGAGGAGGCACATGGTAAGGTATGGGGGGGAGGAATATCTGGGCATTGGGGAACTATTCAATTTCAAGTTCAATTTTCTACTTTTTTTCTCAAAAGAGTACATCAGATAATATAGATAGTATTTTTAAAAGCACATTACTTTCAGTAACAACAATGACAAAAAGTTTGTATGAAAACGAATTAGATGACTGATCAATTGGAAACACAGAAAGTAGGAATTCGGCTGTAGTTCCTTCTACATCTGTGGTCACTGCATCTGAATATCCAACTAATCTGGATTGCTAAAAAGCAAATGAGTCTAAACTGAACATAGGTATGAACAATTTTCTCCTTTTCTACTTCTGACCCCACCCCACCCCACTGTCTAGGCAGAGTTTCTATGTGTAGCCCTAGCAGTCCTGGAACAAGTTCTGTAGACCAGGTTGGCCTTGAACTCACAGAGATCCACCTGCCCAGTGGACATAAGTACACAGGAGTATGTAAATATATTTACAAAAATTCTATGCCTTTATAAAAGACATTTCAGTGTCTATCTGTGGATTTTTGGTGTGGTGCAAATCCTGGAACCAATCATTCCTAGACACCAAGGGATACTGTATTTTAAGACCTAATGAAGCTTGTAGAAAAACAGATGGAAAACTAGAATAGAGTCACTTCAAGCACCATGTTTATAGAGAGAAATAAAAAAGTAATGACAGGTCACAAAAGACACAAAAGAGTCTGTCACCCATTTCAGAAGCTTGACAACCATGTCATTTTGAACCAGTCAGCCTGAAGCTAATTCTGCTTTTTCCTCTATAAACTAAATGAGGGCCACCAGAGGTACTTCATGACTAAAGGTCAGGACACTGTGCAAATATTATCATCTGTATCACTAGTGAATGCTTTCTGTCTTTCGACACCACAGCAACTCCTTGAGTGTAGCAATCAAGTGTCAATAGCTCTGGCCACAAGAAAAACAACCAGCCATTGTCATTACTGCTGAATAGATAAGACACACTACAGGTGTATAAAACCAGAGAGCTAGGGGAAGGTGTATTGGGCTTGACATATCATGACAAGGAAAACAAGATGATTATAACCATTAGTACATTAAAAATAGAAGAAAAACTCGAACTATTTAAAATCAAAATGGGTGTCTCACACCTTTAATCTCAGCACAAGAGGCAGAGACAGATGGATCTCTGGGAGTGGGAGGCCAGGGTGGTCTATATAGTGAGTTCCAGGGCAGCCAGGGATAATAATAATAAAATAATAATAAATAATAATACCACCTAGAAAAATATGAGTCTTTAGAATTATGCCCATTGTTCTGCCTCATCTGTGAATTCAATTTAACTTTGGACATTTCTCAAATAGCCACAGGCACATTCCTACACCTAAGACTTAAATGTGGTTTTCCCTAGCATATTGTTTCCTACCAAGTGACTGGTGAGTTACTTGTGTCTTGAAACACAGACTGAAAGATGGAATTTTTTAATTATTACAAATAAGAGAGGTTTTGGTCATAATGTATTTAGAAAAGAATGGGAGAGAAATAAATGAGAAATCAGATTAGGTGACTGCGACTTTCTTTTATCAATCTGAAATATATTAAATTGAGAAAAGTCCCCAAACCTGGTACAGTGACAAACACCTATGATCTCAGCTCTTAGAAGACTGATGCAGAAGAATTACAAGTTTAAGATAATCCTGGTCTACATAGTGAGACCCTATTCAAGAAGAGCACTGAAGTCAGGCCCCACACTACTATTGGTCAGTATTTTTAAAACAACATTGTAGCAATGTTACTTAACTGAGTAGTTCAATAGACACTAAGTTAAGGATGTCTGTACTACTGGATCACAGAACTGATTGTGATTTTATCTTTTTAGCATTTATATATCCACTGGTATACCAAAATATACATACAAGATTATGGATAGCATAGAAAGAAAGTCACAGTTTTAATGACAAAATCTGACATCACAAATATGGTGACTTCTTTAATTATGAAATATTAAAGGAATTCAAAAAATTAAGAAAAATATTTTAAAAGTGAAGTATTGCATGTTTTCTCCAGAATACCAAGTATAATCGTGAATTGTATATAAAATACTAATGTAAGAAAAAAAAAGTGTTAAATACTGGAAAGAAGCAACTAAGTGAGCTGAAATGCTAATGCTGTCTTCTACCACCCAAATTTGAACCCTTCCATTGGCAAGCATGCTGTGTTGCTTTCAATCTAGATGCTGTGCTGATTGATACAGGACCAGCTCTACTAGAGGTCTAAAACCCAACCACATGAGTTGCTCATGTACATGTGCAATGTAGAAATGTATTATCTAGAAACAAGGTGAATACCCTCAAATGCTCAAAAGATGACCATATATGGGAAAATAGAATGAACTTATTTGTTCTTCAAAGCAGAAAGAACTACACCAGCTAAGTCTAAGTTAGAAGGAAACAGACTGCAAACCAAACATAGTTCTAACAAACCCAGCTACTTAACAAATGGAAAAACAGAATCCCTGCAAAGTGGGGAGCTTGCCATCACCATCCACACTTCTTGGAGACCAAATAGCCATGATGCTAGTATGTTATGGAAGGAATTATAAGTCAGTATGGGTGACTTTAAACAGCAAGTCTAAACTCATTGAATCTCTAACAGAATGCTTAGCCATCATTGTAAAGTAAGTTTACTCACAATACTTATACCTGGTATCTGGACTTATATCTCTTGGAGTCTAAACATCCATTTTCTACTAATATATACACGTTTTGTTCACTTAGTCATTACCATCAGGCTCTTTGACAACAACGGCCTCTTGACTTTCTTGGCGATTTTCATTAGACCTCTTGATGTTTTCTAGTTCCGTCCAATAGTCTTCCATCAAAACGTCATCCAAAGAATCCTGGGAACTTGATCGATTAAAGGGAGGCCTCTCTGTAACTTTGGTGGAGTTTTCTTGGATTATGGTGTACTGGCCATATCTGGGACTAAAATATAGAACAAACATGGTTCATTGTATTGTGAGAAACTAGCACCATTGCCAAAACACCACAACACTGAACTGGGAAACCTGGAAACTACTTGAGTTCACCCTTGTTTCGCTAACTCAGGTGTATTGTGGTCAGTAACATGAAAAGGGAAACAGTTTGATGATTCATCTGAGTTTTAGGTTGTACAGAGAAGAATGAGAAACAGTAAGAAGGAACCATTAACTTACCCTTTCACGTACATTCATCGAAACCTGAAAATTCATATTTAGAAAGCAATAGAGTGAACCTAAATTATTGGCTATTCACAAATAAATTGGGAACAAATCTTATATAATGCACAATTTTATCAAATACATGTATATACCAAACTCAATCAATGTATAGCCAATCACTCCCACCAGTGAACAAAGTGAATTTCAATTTCTATCTTATTTTTGATGCTGAAATATCATCAAAAGTTAATTTGTGGAATTTTCTGTTCTACTCTACTGAGGAAAGCACTTTTAAAACTTATAAATGGATTTGTGACTTATGCATTAATTTCTAACATGGCTAAACACTCATTTACTGGAAATTCTGAATAACTTGAGATTGCCTCAGATATTTCCTGTTATTTATGGAGAAAAAGATAAACTGAATGAGACTTATTTTTATTACCTTTATTTATTATGGGCAGGAGATGGCTCATGCGTCATGGAGAGTTGTGTGAAAGTCAGAGGACAGCTTGGGAGAATCAGTTCTCTCTTTCCACGTTGTAGATCCCAGGAAGTGAACTCTGGTCAGAGGCTTGGCAGCAAGTGCCTTTACCCGCTGACTGCCTTATCAACCCTCGAATGAATTTTTATGACTTCAAGAAAACTAGTTTTCATGATACTCACATCCCACCTACTTCTGAAATTGAATTATGAGACTATGCAGTAAAAACCCTATATAAAATAGAAATTTTATTTATTATTTACGAATAGAAAGAAAACAGCACTTAAGTACCTCGAAGAGGGACATTTTCATCTCTGCTGTCTTTGCTTTATATAAAATATTTTTCTTTTTAAAGAGTACAATTTGAATGGGGATAATAATTGGTAGAAGAGTTATACTAATTTCAAATTTTTTTTTATCTCCCAAAGACTACTAAGAAGCAATACTTGCTAGACCAGTTTTAATTCCTGTACATATTGAAAATAAAGAAAAAGATAATATAAAATTTAATATTCTACAAGTGATATTCTCATATTTAAACTGGTCTTTCTGGTATTTAAAAGAGTAGGATCTTAACAAATGGTTTGGTAAAACAAGAAAAGGCAAAGAACTCGTGAAGGAATGGAGCAAAACTGAGCACTTAGCTGTGATGGGCTACTAGGCAAGTTTTATTCATTCAGGCCAGTTGTTTAGATCTTAATTAAGTCCTTGATTAATGTTGCTTGTGAGAATCAAAAGAAACATCACTAAAATCTCTCCTTGGTGTAGGGTATGGTACCCTACACCCTAGTACTCTCAATACTTAATACTAAGCCAGGAGGATTGCATATTCAGGGCTGCCTTGGGTCACAGAGTGAGATTCTCTACCCCACAAATAATACCTATTTTCCCATCAGCAACCTTGGAGTGATGGCGGATGGACTTCGGGAGCAGGGTTAACAACAGGAAGTGGACAGAATGCTTATGTATCTCTTTCATCTAGTCTCCATCGTCCATTGTCGGCCTCCTCCATCCTTAACTCAAGGCTATTCCTCCCTTCCAGCCCCACTCATCCTGGTTTTGTCACTGTATGTGTAACTTCCAAGCCAGGTGACTGGCCCTGTTAGCACTGTATAGTCACAATGGTCACTGTAGAATTTCCAGTCTTGATTTGTAAGCCATTCATAAAAAGTCAGTTCCTCATAATTGTTTCCATTTCCAGGGTCAGAAGATTCATTCACCTGTGTGTGGTCTGCCTCCTTACTCAGCCTGTCTGGATAGCCAAAGCGGAGTCACTGTGTTCCCCACACATTTTTGCTGTGGTTTCTTTCATGTTAACTATGCAGGCATCAAGCCTTTGCTTTTGTTTTCTCCCTCATTAGAGTATAAAATTGGCTTCCATTTTCTTCCTTTCTACCTCTAGCTCTATGGCCCCTGTTGAAGACCACAATGAGTCCTGTGAACTGTGAGAAGTATAATAACTAATAACACCAAATAATTTGGTTTATCTGCACACAGTAAAGTAGAGCAGCTGAATAGAAGAACATTAAGCCTTTCAGTCCTGCAGGAATGTGTTTATTCTGGCAAGAAATTCCCAGTAAATTTCCATTAAGATAGCATGTGCAGAAAAATTTGAGGGCACGGAGTTACAGCCTAGTTACATAAACAGATCTTCTCTGTCAAGCCCTGCCTTCAAAACATGCACACAGCACCCATCTTATACCTCAGTGCTGATGACATGACTCAATAGTGTGACTTTGCTAGGGTTTGGGTGCTGAATCTACTCGTGATAACTTGAAAAATGACTAAATCATGGGCCTTTTCCACTTTTTTTTCTTTTTCTTTTACTTTTGTATCACTGGTAAGTATTCTTGGACCATATTTTCCGTTTTAAATATTAGGGTGAAGAATGGGAAGCAGCAAATGTTCAGTAATAAACTAGTGTTTGGTGAATTCTGTCAACCTAGTTTTTATTTTCTTTTAATCCAAACATTTCAAGTGAGGTCAGTTTAGTATGCTCTACCACTGCTTTTCCTTTGCAAACGTCCGTAACTTTTATACTTCAGGCAAGCAAGAGATAAAAATCTAGAACCTTCCTAAAACTGCCCTGGTAAGTGGCCAGCTACCCGATTTCCTCCTTTTGATTTTGAAGACTATGTCTTTTTTATTAACACTCATTCTGAAAATTGAGTTCAGAATCCTAAAGCACCATCTGCCCCGTGTAATGAAGTAGAGCTGAAAGAGAATTCATTTCCACACCATCTCAGCCAGCACATGGTGCTAAAATCAAGGAAACAGAGACTATACCACAGGTAGCTAGCAACTGCCCCTCAGGACCTGCTGTCAAATCACTATCCAAGTTCTTCTCTCTCCCTCCAGCAGCCTCTGTGCTGGTCATCCGAGAGCTAGGCTTCAAGCAGTCCTGCATCTCTCAACTGCAGCAACTATAACAACCAAACTGAAAATGCTTCTCTCAGAGAAGTTGTCTGCCAGTTGCTCCCAGCCTTGCTCTGCATACATCATGCCCTTTCTAATACACATGTTGTCCCTTTGCCTTTTTGCATGGCCACCAAAACCACCAAGAAACACATACTTCATCGACTCTTAAGGGCCTTCCTGGAATGTTATTTTTTCCACCTTGCTACCATGTCTTCTAAGCTTATAAAGATAATTGGACCTTTATTTTACTGTATTTTTCCCAGGTATAACTTAATCTCATTTTGCTATAATAATTTTTCCAGCTGCCAGAACATTTAAAAGATATCCATACTCTTCATGGTGTTAGAGATGCCTGCTTTGCTTACATTTTTGTTCTTTTTGAGATAAGAGTCTTGGGATGTAGCCCTGACTGGCCTTATACTCACTCTGAAGACCACACTGTCCTTGAACTTGCCATCAATCCTCTGGCCTCCCAAGTGCTGAGATTCCAGGCATGTGCCACCACACCCAGTCTGTTATTTCTTTTGTCAAAACAAAACTGACTGGACAATTTATACTCTACAAGGAGTTAAGGCTGCCATTTGTGGTATCAAGGTTGACTGATTGATGACTCGGCCTAGTGTCAATTCGATCAGTAAAGATGTGGGCACACCGGTACCACTTGCTTCTTCCTCTGCCTTACTCCATTATCTTTGGTAAGTCACTTAGCTCTCCTCAATTTTCCTACCTATAAAACAGAAAGCTACCAATAGCACTGGGGACTCAGCAAGTACACCATGGTAAATAAGTTAACTAGTAGGTCCTATATTTATCTCTTACCACCTGAAACAAACAAAAGGCAACAAGAAAACAAAACCCCTACAATCTCAAGTCCTACCAGACTGCCTCATGCATAGTCTTGAGAAGGTCATAGCCATGAATGTCCTTCTCGATGCTTGTACCAATAACTACACACAACTCCCTCTCTTGTGTTTTAATAAAGATACTTGTGCTCTCTTCCAAGGCTCAAAGGAATCACTTATCCTCTAGAACAATTCTCTAACAAGGATGCCAGAGCCCCCTTTACATAGTTAAAAAGGCTTTAAGAAAGCTTTCCCTTGTGTGCATTTTATCTATTATTATTAGGTATTAAAAGTGAAAAAAGTAAGTACTATTCATTTACTAAGAACCTAAGTTGTTTTTTTGTTTGGTTTTCTTTGGTTTTTCGTGACAGGGTTTCTCTGTGGCTTTGGAGGCTGTCCTGGAAGGCTGTCATAGCTCTTGTAGACCAGGCTGGTCTCGAACTCACAGAGATCCACCTGCCTCTGCCTCCCAAGTGCTGGAATTAAAGGCATGCACCACCACTGCCGGTGAACCTAAGTATTTGGAAGAAGAGGAAGGAAGAAGAGGAGGAAGTAGAGGAGGAAGAAGAAAGCTACAACCCTCCAAAGCAAACCAAAGAACAAAAATTGATATGATACTCCTTGACCCCATGCCATGAGGCTGGGAGGGGCAGAACTCAATGAATTGCACCCCGGGCTTTCTAGCCCAGGAGAGGACTCCCACCAATACCTCTGTACCAAACTGAAGTCCACCTGTAGCTTAGGGCACTACTATGTTCTCTTTATGATGAGGAAGCATGGTTCTGTCCAGGGTCTAAGCGGGACAAGGAGACACACACACGGGTCAGGGGCAGTCTGCCCTGGGATTGGAGAAGAAAACACTGGCCTACCCGGCACCTTATGGTGCCAGGAAGATGGATACTACTATTGTGAGCAAATATATGGTGTGGTACGGGAGAGAGAGAGACTCAGAATGGTTCATGTCCTGTGGACAAAGGCATATCTGAAGAGGTGAAAGAGGTGAGGAGTGGGCTGAGGTGGGTGGCTTGATTGCCACCCAAGGCCATCTTGATATCTGGACCAGGGCCACTGCTGGGGCCCATGTCTGGGTTCATGACTCTGATGCAGACATGGTCACTGTTGATGACTATAGCTCCTGATGCCAAAGGCAGAAAAGATAGGGTTATATTGAAACAGCCCTGCTCCTCACTGGCTGAAACACGAGGGAGAACTGGTCCTGCCCATCACCAGCTAAAGCACTCAGGAAAAAGGAGCCTACATCTCACCTGGGCATCACAAACATGCCCTATTTGAAGGGGCGTGCTGGAACTAGCCCTGAGGGAGAAAGAATGGGAGAACAGGTCATACTCCTTTCATATGCCATGTGGCATGGGTGAAGGAAAGATGCCTGACTCAGCTTACCCCTCATTCCCCGAAGCAGGTGAGGGACCTGATCCAACCCCTCACCAGCTGCAACACTCAGGGGCCCTATGCCTCCCAGGGGTAGCACAGTAGAGTTAATCCTGTAGATTGGTCACAGGCAAGCCAACTCTGGGGGCATGAGAGACTATTGCCTATCTCTCTGTCTTAGGTGTGATGGTAGGAGCAAGGGAAAAATACTCCTACCCTCCCCTCACACATACCGCCTCCAGCTGGCAAGGGAGCTCACCCTCCCCTTAGCCACAACACTCAGAATGGACCCTGTACCTCATCTGGGTGGCACAGCGGAGCTGATCCTGTTGGTGGAGGTGTGGATGAGCCAGCCCTGAAGTTGTTTGTGAGGGAGAGCTGTCCCCACTACTCATAAGTCATGTAGTGGCATGGGTGGGGGAGATGATGCCTGCAACAGATGAGGGAGGTGACCCACCCCCTTACCAGCTGAAGCAATCAGGAAAGCAGTCCCCATTCCTCACCTGGGCAGCACAGTAGAGCCGGCCCTGCTGGCAGAGGCACAGGTGAGCTGGCCCTGAGCGGGGAAGAGTGGGATTGCTGCCCTTGTCTGCCATGTGGTGGAGAGGGTAAGGGAAAGATGCCCTCCTGCCTCCCTTAACCCTAACACCTGTGGTGGGAGAGGGAGCTGACCCTCCCCCTTACCGGCTGCAGCACTCAGGAAAGTGGGTCCTGCAACCTGTCTGGATAACACATCAGATGGTCCAGGTGTGGGAGAGCCGACCCTGAAGACATGAAAGCAAGAGAAATGACCACACCCCTTGCTCATTGCTGCAAGGGGTAAGCAATGCTAGAGAGCGCACCCTGGTGGTAAGGAGGAGTGCGGGGAGGGGGGTTGGTGGGCTGACCAACCCTGCAACTCCCAGGCTCAGAACCAGGTTCTTCTGAGTTAGCTCACCCCCAACATCCACCCCATCTGTGATCTGCTGGAGTATATGAAGGGACCAGTCCTGCAGACCCAAAGCTGCAGGATCTCCATAACACAGGGCAGCAACAAGATAGCCAAGAGGAGTCCCAGGAGAGCCTAGCATTGACAGTGTAGCAGAAACCAGAGGCCTCAAACCAGACCAATGACTGCAATGAATGCTTGCAAGTAAAGATACATGGATAAAAGGGTTTACTGCTTGACTCACTACGCCACACTACAACTTCCTATTTCTATTTGTTTGTCTTCAATTTTATTTCAGGGTTGGGGGTGTTGCAAGGGCAGAGGGTGGATACAAAGGGATGAGGGAAATGAAGGGATTCCAGATGTATGATATGAAAAACACAAAAAATAAATAAAAAGAAAGTTAAAGGTTGAGATGAGCAGCCCTGTTGTGTTTGTGGAACTGCCTGTAATGCCCAGCTTCCCGGGGGCATCTGTATGCCCACTCTGCTGCTGCAGCCAATCTCTGTATTATCTATGTTATGTTATCACGACAGAATGAGAACCAAAGAAGCAACGAGAATCCTAGTGACACTATGAAAAAGCTTGGATTCCCCCATGTCCCCAAACACTCTCAAAACCGCCACTCTTCCACTTCTCAAATACACCCCTAATGGATCTGAAAGGGGCATCTTATTCTGTGGGCAGCGTTCCAGAAACCCCTACTGAGGGGAGCGGGAATGCTTTCCTGGTGCCTCTTGAGCCACTTCTTTCTTTTGTTTCCATTGAGTTTCGCAGGCTTTCATAAAAAACTGGGATGTATCCCAACAGCATCTTGAGACTATAACTACCATTTCAAAAGCCTCACCCTGCCAATGTCTTTAACCATTCACTCATATCCGTCCCTAATAATGGATGAGCAACTTTCCCCTTTGACAGGGTATTTGACAATATGCATTTACCTCAGTGTCCCTTGGTTATCCAAGGTCTCTTTCTGAAGTCACCAGAAGGCAGATATATTTATAACTATAAGATGTGAACTGGAATGCATGTTTAATAATCTGGTCCAAGTTTTATTCTTTGTACTCTACACCTCCTTAAGGCTTAGAAAACAATACTTCAAAGTACGGGATGGGAATGCTTTTGAATTAAAAGAAAAGTGGAAAGCCATAGGACCTTTCTCCGAAGCAAGGGCTATAATTTTCTCTTCTTTCTTCTGCCCTACAGCATGCAAGGACTCTCTCACATCCTCTTCCCTGACAGATTAACATCTCCTCAATAAAATCCAACCTCCGTAAGCATCCTCCCTAGTGACCTCACCATGCAGTCAGGAAACATTAACCAATGGAGAGGAAAATGAACCAACAACCCTCACTATACCCAGATGGGCTCTCCATCAATTCCTATGATGGTGTAACTTCCAGGATTTCTAGAGAAACTTCGTCTGAGTAAGATCAGATTTACATTGACATCCTGCTTCCTTAACTGGTGGCTGTCACTCCAGAGCTGAGAGCAACTTGGTCCCAATCTGTGTTATGCTCTTTGGGGCTCATTCATTTCTACTATAAAAAAAATCATTTACTAGCCCCCGAAGGTGTCAACAACTCCCTGCTCTATTTTTTCTGCCCTATTAGAGAGTATTTATGTTTCATTCATCTGCCTCTCTCTGAGTTGCACTTTTAAGTTCTCTCATGCACACAAGCACATTAAACACATGTGTAAATCCTTTTTCTGACAATGGGCCAATCTGCCCATTGTCAGTGAATGTCAGAGGACCACTGGGAGGGGGGCAGAGTCCCCCAAGCCTTCAGGTCTGCATGCAATGCTTCAAGTCTGACTCCTTATTTTGTCCCTTTCTTTTTTTTTCTTTTCCAATGTTTTTTTTTTTATTTGAATTAGAAACAAGATTGCTTTACATGTCAAGCCCAGTTCCTCTCCCTTCTCTCCTCCACTACCACCCCCCTCCCAACTAAAACTCTACCTATCACATGTCCTTTCTGCTCCCCAGGGAGAGTGAGGCCTTCCATAGGGTGTCATCAGAGTCTATCATATCCTTTGGGATAGGGTCTAGGCCTACCCCGGTGTGTCTTGGCTCAGGGAGTATTCCTCTATTTGGAATGGGCTTCCAAAGTCCACACCTATGCTAGGGATAAGTACTGAACTACTACAGGAGGTCCCATAGATTTCCGAGGTCTCCTCACTGAGACCCACGTTCATGGTGTCTGGATCAGTCCCATGCTGGTTTCCCAGCTATCAGTCTGGGGACCAAGAGCTCCCCATTGTTCAGGTCAGCTGTTTCTGTGGGTTTCACCAGCCTGGTCTGGACCCCTTTGCTCATCACTCGTCCTTCTCTGCAACTGGATTTCAGTTCAGTTCAGTGATTAGTTGTGGGTGTCTGCTTCTACTTCCACCAGCTGCTGGATGAAGGTTATAGGATGGTGTATAAGTCAGGCTGGCCTCTAACTCACAGAGATCTGCCTGCCCCTGCCTCTGCCTCTGCCTCTGCCTCTGCCTCTGCCCCTGCCCCTGCCCCTGCTCCTGCCTCTGAAGTGCTGGGATTAAAGGAGTACACCAACACTGTCAGGCTCCTCTCATTTCTTTTTCTTTTCTCTGGAGTTGGAGGGACCAAAGAGTATATGCCTGGGGCCTACTCAGTCAAACCTTCATTCCCAACATCTACAACTCAATGTACATGCCCACTGTTTGCATGGTTACCATCGCCTCTCCCAGACAGACTTCCTCATTTTGACCTGAGAGACGGAGTAACCAGACTTTCACTTCTTTCTGACCATGAGTCGCCCTTTCTTCCTCATGGCAAGCCTATAGGCAAGTTCAGTTTATGAGTTCCCCTTTGAGGACAGGTTCAACCTGGCCAGCTAGCTGACTTACTGGTCCCAGCAATATAAGTGACTCTAAAGCAAAACTGGGTTTCAGTCCCATGACCCACTTCATCTTTATTCCTGGGGAATGCCTCAGAATGTTTCTTGATAACTGGGTGGTCCTATAGTGAAAACATTCTGGATGGATGTTACCCTTTAATTGACTCTCTATGGGTTATACATTCTTAATTCACTCTGACTCATCCCTGGGATGTACTCTTCAAAATTAATATAAATTTTGACTTTAGAAACTCATAAAGAAGTGGCTTATTTTCTTTTGCAGGAACATGTAGCCTTTGTACACCAGACAAGCAATACTGGTCCCCTAATGTCATTTTGACAAACACAATACCATTCTATATCTCTGTTATTGCTAAGGGAAGAACTCCAAGATTCCTATATTCAGGTGTTGGTTCATGAGCTTGTCACACAAATTTCTATTATAGGAAAGATCTAGTAAATTCCATACTAGAACTTCTGACAACAGCTTGTCTTCCTTAAACCCAGCCCCAAATAACTTGATGACTCCCCTTCGGATGCATTCAAGTTCCTGATCAACCTAGAGCTCTATCTCTGTGTCACCAACCTCCCATCCACCCTTCTGGTCAGCCTCTACCTTACCTCTTTCTACTCCTCTCATGCCTTTGGCTCCTCCCTTTCTCAACTGCCTCTTCCACTTTCCCAGATGTACTCTTTCCCTCCCACCCTCACTTCTGGACTTCTTTTAGGAACTCAGGGAACAATTAGACACCATACTCATTCCACAGAAAACCATTCTCCACTTTGTGATATGGTTGGTGGGGGAAACTTGGCACCATCTGGATCCATGTCCTTTTCTCTGTGTCCGACGTGTCTCAAATCTTGTTCAAACTCATGTTAACTAGACAAGGTGTCCACCTTCATCAAGAGGTCTGTGACCTGTGACCTCACCTGGCATGACATTTTTATCATTCTGACCCACCTGCTGTACCCTTAAGGTAGAATCTGAATTTGGCCTTTAGCAGGTTTATAAGTTCATCCAGGCACAGCCAGGCCAGACACCATTGTAGTTAGTAGCCAGATACAGAACCATGCTGGTCATAACAGGCCAGAGATACAGAAGATAGTAGAAGAAGGGCCTGCCAGAACTACATGACTGTCTGTCGCTTAGAAGGAATAAAAAAGCCTGTTATCAAAGATGTTAGCTTATAACAAATTACAAGGACTTTAAGAAAACCATCCCCCAGGATCAAAAAACACCCCAAATCTGACTGGCCTAGTTCTTATCAAGTCCTACTCATGTCTCCACTTGCTGTCAGTCAAGCTACAAGGCCCACCCCTCTGATCCCCTTGGACTTCTCTTTTTTCCTTTTCTGGTAAGGGCAGGTAAAACCCATGCTCAAACACCATTAGACCTGAATGGAGAGCCAAGAACCTTTCTCTCCTTTCTACACTTAACCACATACTTTTATAAGACTAGCTCATCCCTTTCCTTCTCTTCCTATCCTAAAAGAGCCAACTCAGAGGGCAATCATCTTAAACCCTTTCCTTCTAAGAGAATTCGGAAGCTGTTGCTCAGCTAGCATCATCATTTCTCTCAAGTTATGTCCTGTTTACACGCACTTCCTGCAGCGTCACTGGGTACCTGTGCTGGGCCTAGGATTTTTTCTCATCTTCACAATTGCTATCCTCACCTGTCTTCCGGAAATCACCTTATGCTATCCCTTTTAACCATTGTGACTTTTGGTTCCCCCTCTACCCCTATTTGTAAATTGACATTTCAGTTTACAAATGTCCCAATTACCTGGTCCCAAATAACTGACTCAGAGGCTGAGTATGAATTACAAATGCTTGGTTAATAGCTCAGGCTTGTTACTACCTAACTATTACACTTAAACTAACTATATTTCTATTTATGCTTTGGTTCATGGCTGTTACCTCATTTTTTATATGTCCTGCAAGTTCTGCTGCTGGCTGGCATCTCTCCAGACTCTGATCTCCTTCTTCCCATCATTCTCAGTTTGGCTTTCCATCTAACTTCCTGCCCACCTACCATCCTGTTAGCTTTTTTATTAACCAATGAGTTATACATATACATAGTGTAGAAAAGAATTGTTCTGTAGCACCTATTCCCACACCTTATAACCAACTCTTCTCCTATTACCCTTTTTCACAATCTCAATCAATACAACTCAGTCAACCTTTACCAACACACATTCCTGGCTCCTCTAGCATGCTGTTCAAGCCCTTTCTGCCTTATTCTTCTAAACAACCAGGACCCCCTGATATACCGACTCAGCCCCAAAGTGACTCCAGAAGACAAATATCTACACTTTGTTAATGATTTCACACTGCTGATCTGCCAGGGAATGAAACATAGGGGCAAAAGGCCCTAAACTAAAGGTAAATCCAGCCGGGCAGTGGTGGTGCACGCCTTTAAAAATCCCAGCACTCGGGAGGCAGAGGCAGGCAGATCTCGAGACCATCCCGGTCTAGAAGAGCAAGTTCCAGGACAGCCTCCAAAGCCACAGAGAAACCCTGTCTCAAAAAGCCAAAAAACAAAAACAAAAGCTAAATCCTCCCACATTAACAGCTTGGCCATAACTACTTGGCTTCAGAACCCAATAACTTAAAGTGTCACGTATAAATATCTAGAGCCTAAAGATTCTGTGGTGCGTTACCTAGACAGGCAGTCTTAAGAAAAGTAACTAGCAGTAAAATTTATTACTTGAACAAGATAGTGAGATGCCTACCTATATCTATTTAGATCTGGCCCTTGTCCATATTATTATCCATACATGAGATAAGACCAAGTAACTACTCCCTTAACCAGTATTAAAAACAAACAAAAACAACAACAAAAACCAACACCCACTATCTCTTTCAGTGTGTGATTACCTCTCTAGGAATTCACCCTCTACCTCTCTTGTAGCCTGCTTCAATTAATTCTCTCCTTTGTCTTCTCATGTCCTTAGTAAATTCTTATGCCACCAACCTTCCAGATACCATTTGACATGGCACAAACATTTTCTAGTACACTTTCTAAAATACAGTTGGTGTCATGCTGGAGCCATGACTTCAAATATAACCCATGATAAACAAACAAAACTCTGTTTCACAAACATTTTTAAAAAAATTTCAAATTTCACTCTTCTTCACCTGCATTATCTCTGTCTTAAATATAAGAAGGGAGGTTCTAATCAACCGGTCCCTTTCCCTGCAGCAGAGCTGGTAAAGACGTCATCAGTACTACAGTGAATGGCTAAGCTATTAATACCCTGCGATGGCCCTGCCCGTCAGCAGCTGCTCAGTTGGAATGACTGTGAAGAGCTCCAGCCTATGAATGACCCAAGTCATTTACTTTCCTTGGGAAGGAAATGCTGGCCATGGTTTAGCTGAAAGTAGTAATTATTAAGAGTGCCTCTAATGGCCAGGAACAAAGGACCCTGACAATGCCTAAAGGCAGCGAGATACTGGTTAGCAAACAATACCATGGTGCCTCTCCCTACACCCAGGAGACATAACACTCTAGGGAAAAAAGACCCCTCTCTCTGTATCCAGCCTAATTGCCACCCTCTGTAAAGGGCTACTAAGTTAATTTTCACTTTTTCTGTAAACTGCCATCCTTTGTGCAGTGCACAGAGGAGACTGATAGAATCAATTCATTTCTCTCAGATTTTCCTTTATAAGTCACTGAACATCTTCCATGTTGTTTTCTGGTTGTCCCAAGTATCTATCACTTGTAGCAGATAGCAAACAACAGAAAATGAAGGGATGGGAGAGGAGGAAAAGAGTCTTGATATGTATCCCAGGCTACCCCCGAACTCAGAATCACTCTACCTCGGCCTTCTGAGCACTCATGAGGACTACAGGTGTGCTCAACCACATGTGGATTTACACAGAAAATAAATGAGCAAATGGACAGACTATCATCGATTTACACAGCATTTACCTGAACACAATGCAAAAGAAACATGTATTGGCAAAATTCAGAGGTAGTTTTGAATACTTGGCTGTTATCACTTATACACACACACACACACACACACACACACACACACACACACACAAATAAATAAAAAAATAAAAAAGGCTAAGCTGAGCTCATGCCTCTTTGGGATTCTGTAATTGTTGTTCCTTTTGTTTTGCCTTAAAAGCTTTTCATTCTATGTCAAGACCACCACAGGAATAAAGAGACAGGCAAAAACTGCCATGAGGTCTATTAAGAAGTTAGAGAAAACACAAAGAAGGCTTGGGAGCGGTGACTGGGGAACAAGTGGCAGTCATCCACTCCCCTCGTAGGCACAGACACAGGACCCATGACACTGAGGTCACAGGCACAGTTCTTATTTAGAGCAGTATAGTTCCTGGTAGACTTGGCTCCTGTTTATTCTCCAGCTCCCCCAGTTCCTTACAGGTACTGTTTCCTCCTAATGTACAGACATAACAACTAGCCAGATTAGAACAAGGAGCTCTTAATTATCAAGATCATCTTCCTAGAACAAAGATATGTACAGTAGGGCTTGACATAAAAATCCAAGAATCGTGAGATATTGGCTCAAACAATATTAAGTGGAGTTTGCATATCTATTCCACTCATTATGTTGCCATGACTCCAATCTATTGACATCAGGACCCACAAGTCCTTTCTCAGGATTCCTTCCTCTTTTGGTTTTGGCAGCTGTACAGCCACCTGGAAAATAAACACCAGCAGCTGCTTTGCATTCTGTGCAAAACTCCACAGTGTGATCTGCTCTCCAGCTGTCATGACTGAACTTCATTTCTTGGTACTTTTTTTTTTCCCCTGTGGGAGCTGGTATCATCTTGTCCGTGCAGACTTCCTGCAGCCTTTAGTACATCCTGCACTCCGCTAGCCTGCTCAAACTTGTGTTTCTACCTCTCAACTGTTTGTCTCGGAACAAAACTATGTGTTTCTCTTCATCTTAGTCCTCCTAGGTGCAAGCACTATTTGCCATCACAGATACTTGTGAGATTTTCCATTATTATAGGATTCACCCTCTTTCTAAAATAGCAGCTCCTACTTAATTTCCAAAGTTTTTTATTTAGTTGCATAAAACTACGCAGACATTAGAAGCATAAAACCACACAGACATTAGAGACATGAAAAGCAGCCAGTAAAGAAGTGAGAGACATAAGAAATTCTAACATTGACAAAAGCACTGTTCTGTGTCTCTGTGACTCTTCTCCCCAGTGCTCAATTGAAAGTAGGCTTCCTAACAGAAGCATACATGAGGAGCTGCTATGATGCCAGACTGTACCTAACACAAAGTTGCAAGAAAGACATGGTCTGTAGTTTGTAAAACATGCATGCCAATGCTCTATTCTGGTCCCTCAATGTCTATAATAAGAAACTATCCCTTGGATGGCATTCTTCTGAGCTGAGCACCTGTATCAGAGATGGCCATTTAGTCAAGCTCTCCAAATGTTTAGCATGAGGTACATGATGAATGACACCCACGCCAGACGTAGGTAGAATATTCCAGTTCTTCCTGAACTGTATATAATGATTTGACAACTCTCCAGTGTAAGCATCCAAGTCATGACCCCTGAGTCACAGACTCAAGCCCTGTGGTAGCTGCCATACCTTCCACAGTAAGAATTTCACTTCCTCTCTCATGTCACTGTCACTGTTAAACACACTGAACTAATGCCATACTCCAACATTTCTCCAGATTCAGATTAATTTTTTGAGGTTGCCTACATAGTTCCTTGCTATGGTCTAAACAGATGTTTTGCCTCCAAATCCATCCATCAACCTCCTGATAATGAAGGTGATGTAACAGAGGCTATCCTTGTAAAGAAGCACAGGAACCTGCATTGTCTCTTCCACCATCTGAAGACACAAAGAAGGTGGCCAACACACACCACACAACAACACACACACTTGCTGTATAGTCTAGACTGGCCAGGAACTCGGGACCTTCCTGCCTCAGCCTCAGACAGCTGGGATCATAGGTGTAGTCCACCATGTCTGGCCCTGACAGTATCCGGATCTTGGATTTCCCAACATTCAGAACTGTAAGAAAATTCTGCCATATATAAGCCACCCAGTTTAGGGTGTTTAGCGATATCAGTATATGAAGACACCCACCCTTCCTGGAGCCTTTCCTTCCCTGGGTCTCTTTCTCCCAGTCTAACAGGGTTTACCTGAAACCCATTATTGCAACTTTCCTTTTCTGAGAGGGAGCCTTGGCTTCCTCACAATTCTTTGGATCACACTGCTCTTTTCCATACCTGTCTAATGTCTTTAAAGATAGTGACTAGTACTTTATTCAACCTTCCATCCATTTACTTTGACTGCACTTGGAAATTACATTTTATTTATTTATTTATTTATTTATTTATTTATTTATTTATTTATTTGTTGGCTTTTTGAGTCAGGGTTTCTCTGTGTTACAGCTCTGGCTGTCTTGGAACTCACTCTTTAGACCAGGCTGGCCTTGAATTCAGAGATCCACCTGCCTCTGCCTCCTGAGTGCTTGGGACTAAAGGCATGTGCCATAACCACCTGTCAGAAATTATATTTTTCTTCCCTCTTTATTTTTCAAACTTCTGCTCCTGCTTTCACTCTGAGGAAACTATCAAGTTATCACTTTCAGGGCATCTCAAAGAGGAGACTCACCAACAAAGACCAAAGGCCATTCCACCTCCTGACAGTCCCAAACTCAACATCTAAAGCCCCCTCTCACAATTTTTATTACATCTCAAAATGTCAAAGTTCAATTTGTCAACACCTGTTAAACAGGTAAATGAACATCAAGATGAAAAATCCCTTCAAGACTTAGCCACAGGGGGGCAGAGGATGCAGTTGAGTCTGCAGACTGGTTGCTGAGAACACACAAAGCCTTAGGTTTGGTCCTCAACACTGTGTAAAACCAGGCAGGACTGATTGTGCATGACTGCAATCCAAACACCTCAGCAAGTAAAGAGAGGAGGATCAGAAGTTCAAGGTCACCCTCTGCTATTGAGTTTGAGACCAGTCTGAGGCATGTGAGATCTTGTCTAAAAACAAAACAAAACAAACAAGCAAAAAACCTAATAATTAACTTCAAGGTCTGAGATCTAGAAAATAAACATCAGATGTTGGTCAGGAATTTCCACGTGCTGAGTCACAGCAGATCTGTGCATTCTTTCATATTCTGATTCATAGTCTCATACTCATTTTCATTCATGTTCTCTCTCTCCCTCCCTCCCTTTCCCTCGCCCGCCTCCCCTCTCTTTCTACCAGGTATCAAACTCCAGGCCCTAAATTATAATGTTCTGATATCTTATAAGTTTATTTTTTAAAAAGTTGCTATTAACTTACAATATCTTAAATAAATACTAACAAAATACCTGTTGCCAGAACACAAAATTTCAAATGATATTTTAAAATTTGATGTTAAAATAGTACTAAAGACAGACAATAATACTAAATTATGGGCAATGTCTTGTCCTTCAGCAAGGCTTTTATGTGCACACAAACATCAACTGTCTTATGCTCTTCTGAAATGAATATATAAGTAAGTTTAATTTAAAAAAAACAGGCAAAATCTTCTGAACAAGACAAAGGAAATAGACAGCCTTCTTAGTTTTTCCTAATTATTCCCATAGAGTAGAAAAATCATCCTCTATCCCAGGAAAGCTATTAGGATATAAAACCAAGCTTCCAGCAACCAGACAAATACTGAAAGAAAACATTAGAAGTAAAAGGATATTTATATTTGTGTTAGACCAGTGGTTCTCAACCTGTGAGTCCCGGTCCCCTTGAGGGGCTGAACAGTTCTTTCACCAGGGTTGCACATCAGATACCCTGCATATCAGGTAGCAAACAGTAGCAAAATTACAGTTATGAAGTAGGAATGAAAATAACGTTATGGTTGGTGGTCAGCACAACATGAGGAACTGTATTAAAGGGCTGCAGCGTTAGGAAGGTTGAGAACCACTAATGTTCGACTATAAAAAGGGAGAGAGTATATATGGAGTAATGTTGCCCAGTGGTAAAACTGGGCAGCTCAGAACATCAACAACACTGTGACAAATGGCACATGAATAAGAAAGCAGGCTGCATCCAGGGGGCTGCAAACCATAATTTTATTGGTAGTTCCAAATGACCTTCAAATATCATTAATACACAGAAAGGCAAGAGGCATGTTCATAGTTCAAGTGCTAAAGTCAGCTCTACTTGGAAGTAGAGAGGTTGGAGAAATAACTTCCAGCTTAAAAACAAAAAAGAGTAGACAACCTTAAAAACAATCCACCTGTATTTCCTTCAAGGTGTGTTCAGGCAATCAGTCCCAAAGTACACACTGGACTACTTCAAGACAATTTTTCCCTTTGAATGGAGAATGATGAGAAAAAAAAATTCAGATGTCCTAAATTTAATCACAAAACTAGAGGATGAAAGGAAGAGAGACTGTCAAAGATATTAGAACAGCTATAGCAAAAGCAAGTGCCTTACACATTTATGAATCCATTATGTTAAAACTCTTATACAAGTCCATTGGGTACCTGGTACCCCATGTACCACCACATTCTGCTTGCAACTTCAACCATTCCAGAAGCAATGTATACATCTGCTTATGAACTATCTTCTTACCCCAAGGCTTCCCCACTTCCTTATTTAATCCCTCATACCTCTAGCCAATGTAGGTTCAAAACATCAGCTTACACTTTTTGTCCTTTTCCTTATACAAATAGCTTTAGGTCCAGCAAACATTTTTTTTTTTACCTACTACATAGCCTTGTTGCTTGAAAATAAACTATTTTAGCCAAGCCCTGGCCCTTTCTCGGGCTAGAATCTATTAACTGTTCAATAGACCCTTTTATTTGAAGGATACCTCCATCTAGAAAGCTCATTTTAATAATACTACATAAGTCCATTTTTCTTAGCATGCTTTGGATCCTGAGCTAATCCAACAGATGAGAGGACAGGCAGCCTAAAAGATAGATGGAGGATAAAACAACAGCACAGCAAATGAAGATTAATTCCCAATTGAAAAACACAGTCAAGAAATGGGGGAGTGAAGACTTACTGTACCATCTAAATTAATAATAATAATAATAATAATAATAATAATAATAATAAATGACTAGAAAAAGAAAACCAAGCATTTTTCAGTGAAAGACACTAAGTTTCATTTAAAAGGTAGCCAGGAATATCTACCTCTAGCAGGGAGACCTAAATGTACCAGGTAGAAGACAAAATGCCAAAGGTAAATGAAACAGAAATCTCTAGCATAACTGATGTTACTGCTGGTCAGTAGCATGCCACCTAGACACATCTTCTGAAATCATGGGGTTACATGAGGTCTGAACTCCTGTAACTGAAGGTTGTGTTGGGGGTAGGTGAAGGGGATAGGCAAAGGGAGGGAGAAAAAAAGAGGAGGAGGAAAAGGAGAGAGAGGAGGAGGGAGAGAGAGAGAGACAGAGAACACACATTTGGCACAATAAAGGACTACATAATGAAGAATTGCAGTATTTTCACTGTATAAAAAGTCTTCTGTTCTTATTAAACATGATGATTTAACTATGGAAAACAAGGATTTGTAGTATTTTTCTATCATCATTTCTCAGCATGCAAGTAGCCAATTAGTGTATCTCTGTAATGACTTATTTTAGAATGTTTTGACTTTTAAAGTTGCAATTTGAGTTACTGGCTTGAGCTTCATTTTTAAAAAGCCATTAAATGAACTGTGGTTTAGGATTAGGACAGAATTTTCCACTCAAGGATTTTCATTTCCAGTCTTCTGTATTCATCCCTGTTTTCTATAATTAATTGTTCCAGGCCCAGATTCCCTTCTTGATAAATCTCTATAAAGAAAATACAGTTTTATTGATATTTATTTTTTTACAAAATGCCCAACTCCAAGACAGTGCTTCCTGAGGTCGCAACGTGACACTGGTCAAGGTTGCTAGGGTGTATAAAAGGATGAAAGTGTGTGTGGAAGCCAGAGGTTGAAATTTGGTATCATTCCTCAGGAGCCATCCACCTTCATTTCTGAGATGCTGTCTTTCAATGGCCTAGAACTCAGCAAACAAGTAAGGCCAGACTAGCTTCACAGCAAATCCCAGAGATCTGCCCAGCTCTGCATTCTCCGCACTGTGATTACATGCTGACACCACCAAACCCAGCTTATTTACTTCGCTTTTAGGAGACTTGAACTCAGATCCTCAGGCTTTACTCACTGACCTATCGCCCAGTCCAGGAAAGGTAATTTTTTAATCTAATCGCTTCATCAATACAGTTTCATTAAACAACAATGACAGCATTTATTCATTACCCCTTCTTTATAAATATTAATTTGAATGCTGCATTTATGCTGTTTTTGAAATAATTATAATTATGATCTAAAGTGAAATGAATATTTCTTTCTTTTGTGTTTAAGTATGTTGTGTATGTGTCTGGGTGTGGGTCTTGGCTGGAGATTGAATCTAGAGTAGCAGTTGTCAACTTGTGGGTCTCAATGGCTTTGAGGTCTCATATCAAATATTTACATTACAATTATAGTTGTGAAGTAGCAATGAAAATAATTTGATGGTGGGAGGTCACCACAACCTACACCAGGAACTGTATTAAAGGGTCACAGAATTAGGAAGGTTGAGAAGCACAGATCTTGTGTGTGCTATGTACATGTTCTATCACTGAGCTACATTCCGGTCCCCTATGTGTCTACTTTAAGTAAAGAATATGAAATGGGACAGTGGTGGTGCTTGCCTTTAATCCTAGCTTTCTTTGGGAGGCAGAGGCAGAACTCTCTGAGTTCGAGGCCAGCCGGGCCTACAAAGAGTGTTCCACAACAGCCAGGATGTACACAGAGAAACCCTGTCTTGAAGAAAAAATCAACGATAGATAGATAGATAGATAGATAGATAGATAGATAGATAGATAGATAGAATAGATAGATAGATAGATAGATAGAATAGATAAACACATAAATAAATAATAAGAGTAGAAGAATATGTCAAAGAGTAGAAGAATATGTCAAAGAACACTGAGATTTGAATGGTGACAACGCTTCAGTGCTTTGGTAGAGTGATACTACAGAACTGTGGCCCTTATTGCTAATAATAAACAGACTTGTAATCAGTGATTCAGATATTCATTCAACAAATACTGGCTCTTTGTTAGTTGCAAAGCACCATACATGTTGATATCCAAAGTCCAAAGAGGCACTGGGTTTCACCTCTGACCAGTCTGCATTGTTTAAAGAGGTCAGGAAAAGAACAATGCAGGGCAGGGTGGGGGAGAGGCTGGATGGTGTGTCCTGGCTCACTGTTGGGACACTAGGTGTTGCAGCTGGGCAAGGAGGAGATGCCAGAAGGTAGAAAAAAAAAAAAAAAAAAAGCAAAAACACGTAGCACTGTGGGGAGGTAAGAAGGAAATCCCAGCCTCTTCCTATACCTTGTTCTAATTTTACAAAACTCTCCGCAGCCAACAATGTCTTCCTGTTGTTTAATTCAACTTCACTTCCCTTTAGCTTAAGCCCATTTCCTCCTAGCAAATAAAAAAATTAGTCAGTGTCCTCTTCATAACCACCCTTTTGCTGGGTTAAACTCAGTGTATTATTGCATCTGGAGTTGGCCGAAAACCATCACTTTAATCTTTTCTTCTTTTAGGGGGCAGTGTCTTCAGAATGCAACCTATACTAGTTTTGAGCATGTTGCCCTTGTTGCTGCTGCTCTGAAACAGGGGCTTGTGATGAAGCAGGCCTTGACTGCTCCATCCTCTTGAAGCAGCCCCCCCAAACACAGGCACAGGCACACATGGCTATGGTCCCCCAAAGAACTGCAACAGGTAACAGCAGACCATCTTTGTTCTGAAATAGTTCCCTTGCACTGTCTGCTATTCTGAGAAAGGAAGAGCTAAACTGTTACTGTACCAAAACGGGACCTCTTTTGGTCCATAAAGGAGGCCTTTGGCACAGATAACACAGTTAAAGGTCTAATCACAAATGGTTTTTCCCTTCCTTACTGAGGAAATAAGCACTGTTATTATTAATTGCTTTCCACGGCTCTTTCTTTTTCAAAAAAAAAAAAAAGAACCTTACTGATCATTTGCATTAATATTATGCTAATAAAAGTAAGGGCATGCTAACTAATTCCATCTCTTCAGTAGTAACTAAGGATCAGAGAGAGGGGTAATTTGCATGTTTTCCTGATTGGAGTGAATTGGCATTTAAACGTTCATTGTCACCATTTCTGAAAATAATAATAATGCATGTTGGGCCAGGCGGGCAGAAGTGATTTCTCTAGTGGAACCATCTTAAAAGCAAGTATTTCCATTTTGCTTCTATAAATCTCAAATGATAAGGACGCACAGTCAAACCCGGAGCAGCCATCTGCATCACAAATACCTCTCAGTTCCTCCCTGCAGAAGGAACTCATTTACTGGTGAAGGCCATTCACTCCTACTTCTGAGTGCTTATTCCTCAAAATGCTTGCAAGTACTGTGGGAACAATGATTACAAGAGGGTCTTCCCATCTGTGCTGCATTAGGGTTGCAAGACAGCCCCTTTTGCAGATGCAGTCTTTGCATAATTCATTGGGCCATTTTAAACCCTAATCAGTGCATTGCAGTAAGCGATGGAGTGCACTGGAGAGAAGAGAAATTTATTAGCTACCTCCTGAACATCCACCCAATTCTCACTTGGGGCTCCTGCTCCATGAATCACGGTGCTTGCACCCGCATCTTATCTCTAGTGCCTTCTCACACCTGAAAGTGTCCTCATCTTTCTTAGCCCATGCTAATAGGCCAAGACAGTCCAGTTTTTATATTATTATCTCAGGATAGTCTTTGAAAGAAGATTCTACTGGGAGACGAAAAACTTGGCCCGTTTCCAGCTCCACTGTTTTTTGAGGGGGCATGACAGACACACTCATCCTACAAATGCAAGAACAGTACCTCAAGTCACATCCAATTCTAAAAGCCGTATCTCTCTAATCTGTCAACACTGTCTTTCACTGTCACACCTTCATTGAGTCCACCATGTCACCTCCCCCTATGTTTTGGGGTTTTGTTTGTTTGTTTGTTTTAAGATGAGGTGGCAGAGAAAAGTATATCTAGGTCTCCACCAATCCCAACTCGGCTGCTTTATTTAATTGGTTTGCTATTTAGAGACATACTTTAAGATACACTAGAAAAGGACTACATGACTATAGAAATTAAAAGAAAACTGCTTTAGTATAAATTTAAGAGAAAGACTTAAAGTTGGAAAATCCTTAAGTTTTATTTTTTTATTTTTATTTATTTATTTATTTATTTATTTATTTATTTATTTTGCTTTTTCAAGACAGGGTTTCTCTGTGTAGCTCTGGAGCCTATGCTGGCACTCCTTCTGTAGACTAGGCTGGCCTTCTGCCTGCCTCTGCCTCCCAAGTGCGGGATTAAAGGCATGCTCCACCAACACCCCCTCCTTATATTTTAAATACTGAAAAAACTGATGAAACAGAAATTATGCATGATAATATACTAGGCCTTGCAGTTTTGAACAAGCTAGACACTGTACAGAAAATATGCTTGGCATATGGACTGGTAACCTTACACTAAAACTTCTCAGGGTGAAGATATGTCTCTCAGTGGGTTAGAGCACTTGGTCCACAATTAGGAGGACCTGAGTTAGAATCCCCAGCATCCATGTAAATAAACCAGGCATGATCTCATATGTCTGTAACCCAGCATTAAAGGACACAGCCATGTGGAGTCTAGGAGATTGCTGGCCAGACAGGCTAGCCAAAATATTTAGCTACAAATTCAATGGGATATTCTGTCTTAAGGCAGTAAAGCTAAAAGTAATAGGAGAAGACAATGAACGTCCTTCTCTGGCCTCCACAAATCCAAATGCAGGCACACACCTGCACACACACACATACCTGCCTATTATATGCACACCAAACATACAACATACACACTAAAATGAAGTTTTAAATTTAAATAATATTTCTCATTTTCTACCTAGTATTTATTTTTAAACAGTGATTCACTCCTCAGCCTAGGCTGCCCTTAAATTCTTTATCCCCCTGCCTAAGCTTCCTAGGTGCTTCATTCCAGGTTCATTTTTTTAAGGTTTTATTTATTAATTATGTATACAACATTTTGCTTCCATGTATATCTACACACCAGAAGATGGCACCAGATCACATATCGGATGGTTGTGAGCCACCTTGTGCTTGCTGGGAATTGAACTCAGGACCTCTGGAAGAACAGTCAGTGTTCTTGCCTTCTGAGCCACCTCTCCAGGCCCCAGGTTCATTTTCTTATTCCTATCATTCTCTAGGTCACAGCATAAAGGCATGCACTGAGTTTCATGTTTATAAGTAATAACAACTTCTAATGTATAGTAATAAGAAAAATCATCTCAAAGACCCAACTTGAAGAACCTGACTCACAGGTGGTATCTTTGCATTTTTTTAAGTCAATAAATCCTAAGATTGCAAACAGCTAAGAAGTAAATGTTTGACCAAATCCTAGAAAGCATAACTAGAGTAGTAGGAAAACTTCTGAATGTGTTCTGGGTAGATGAATAAATGATGCTAGAAACCAGGGCCAGCTAGTAGAAATAAAGGAGCACAAAAGTAATTTCAAATGTTCTAGTTGCTGCATTAAAAAAAAAAAAAAACTAAGTAGGAACAAGTAAAATTCATGTTAAATGTCAGTACAGTTTAACCCAATACACTCCAAGGGCTGTCACTGCAACATATAATTAATGTGTAGATTAACACAATCCTTTACTTCATTCTAAGACCTTAAAGTTTCTTTTGAAATTTTTTACATTCAATTCGGTTTGGAACAACAAATTTCACATGTTCAGTCACCATAGATGGCTGGTAACTTCCATACTGAGGAGAGCAACTACAGAAAGAATGAGGCAGAGAACTAGTTCTCCTCAGGCAGCCCAATGCATGCAACTGCTAGATTTCCTTCTACTCCAACATATGAAACCCATTGCTGTTTGTCCAAAGAATGTTTGGTTGTCTATTGAGTCAAGATTTACTGAAAACCTACTTTACTCTATATTACCTTAAACAATGAAATGAAGATACGTTGTAGATAAAACAGGCCAAATATTCAGTAAGTAAGACATGTACAACTCCAACACAATATGCTAAGGCAGTGGCTGCTATGGAAACAGACCACAGGAGTCACTCATTCTAGTAAGGACACTTGTTAAGGACTTTACTGAGAGCTAAGGAGATGGCACAGTGGATAAAAGCATTTGCTATGCAGGCACAAGGACACGAGTTGGAGCAGTGGTTCTCAACCTTTTGATGTTGTGACCCTTTAGTACAGTTCCTCATGTTGTGGTGATCCCAACCATACAATTATTTTTTTGATACTTCATAACTGTAATTTTGCTACTGTTATGAATCCTAATGTATCTGTGTTTCCTGATGGTCTTAGGTCTTAGGTGATCCCTGTGAAAGAGTCACTTGAGTATCTCTCATGGGGTTGTGACCCACAGGTTGAGAACCACAGAGCTGGAGTCTATAGAAGGTTATGCATAAAAAAAAAAAGAAAAGAAAGGAAGGAAGGAAGGAAGGAAGGAAGGAAGGAAGGAAGGAAAGAGAAAGAAAGAAAGAAAGAAAGAAAGAAAGAAAGAAAGAAAGGAAGGAAGGAAGGAAGGAAGAAAGAAAGAAAGAAAGAAAGAAAGAAAGAAAGAAAGAAAGAAAGAAAGAAAGAAAGAAAGAGAGAAAAAAGGCCGGTATGGCCACTCATGTCCATAACCAAAACAAACATTTGGGAAAATGGACCAGTGGGTCTTGGGAACCTATTGGTTCCCAGCATAGCCTAGCCACAAAGAGAACTTCAGGTCCAGTGACAGATTTTATCTCAAAAGAATAAGGCAGAGGGTGATAAGGTTAGAACAGAAAAATACCTCCTTTTGATCAAGAGCATAAACTCTCTGGCTGGTGTGGAAACATTCCAGTTGGGTGTGTTCAATCACTTGGCCAAGGGACTGCTCTAGCCACGGGCTCATGATAAGCCACACTACAGAGACGGGTAGAATAATGAGTCCTTTAATGAGATAGTATCGTACTTTTCCTTCCCAGATTCCTTATTGCTAATACAGTAGTGACTAGATCACAGTATGCTTTTCTGAACTGTCTTCTTCTATCTCTTTCCTAAGCTTGATGTCCTTAATACTTGGGGTTTCCCTGACATATGGACCTCCTAACTTTTTCTCTAGTGTTCTTCCTTGCCTTGTGGCTACTTAGCTGCCAAGCTGGTACAGCTGTCTTCCTTCCCGCTTCTATTCTCCTCCTCTGAGCAGCCACTGAGGTTTCCAGCCTGCCTGCCCTGTGCTTTTTATCTTTTAAGTTCTAATTAAATTGTCCTTGGCCTTGGCAAGTGGTAAGTTGTCCCCTACCCCTATATGCCTTCTGTGGCACACAGGTGTCAACACACACACACACACACACACACACACAGAGAGAGAGAGAGAGAGAGAGAGAGAGAGAGAGAGAGAAACAGAGAGACAGAGAGAGACAGAGAGAGACAGAGAGAGACAGAGAGAGACAGAGACAGAGACAGAGACAGGGAGGGAGAGTGGAAGGGAGGGAGGGAGGGAGGGATGGATGGAGGTTTGGAAACATTCTGGAGAAGTGTGTTCTAAGCCTTGCAAAATTACTAGCATCCACCATGCATCAGACACCATGCCACCATGCCTTACTATGCTTAAATCTAAGCATATACTATGGTTTTCTTAACAAGCCCCTTACTTAAGAAACCCCAACTCATTGCTGCATACTGGCTCATGCTGAAATTCTTTACTGTGGTATCATTTAAGATACTGACTTTCCCTAAGTAGAAGTCAGAAAGGGCTCCACGGACTGCACCATCAGCAATCTGAAGCTGTATCGCCCACTGCCAGGTGAGTTTTGATAGAGAATGTCACGACATCGTCTAGATTTGAGACTTGCTCAGAACACTTACTATCCATATCATGTATCCACTCTGTTGAAGCTCAGTAAACAACATTAAAGGTCAAGCGTTTCGGTTTGGTGAATTATTTTAACCACATCACTTTAGCCTCCAGCCCCTTTCATCCCTCACCTCTTTCCTTCCTGAAACATAATGGGAACTTTCTCTGAAGTGCCCCAATTCACCAGAAGATTCCAAAGACTAGCCACCAGCAGGAAACACTACAACTGTTGCTACATCCAGAGCACAGGTGTTGAGGTTTGAATGAGAAATGGCACTTGGGTTTGAGTACCTGGTCCCCAGCTGGGGGCAGGCCTTCAGGTGAGAGGCCTAAATAAGTCACCAGGGGTGCGCACTGAAGCTTTTTAGGTTGGCCCCATTTCCTCTGCTCTCCCACTCTGCTCCCCAACTGCAAATGTATTGTGCCCACTTCATACTCTCATCACCATGCCTCCCCTGCATGGTGGACTGTATGCCCTGAACCTGGGAGCAAAGGAAGCCCTTTCTCCAGGAAGTTGCTTCTTGCCAGGGATTTGATCATAGCAACAGGAAAAGAACCTAACACAACAAGTGATTTCTTCCCAAGCTACTGTCTTCTTCTTCTTAGACCCATTTACCTGCCTGCCAAACCATTCTTACCCATTGTAAAATGTCTATGAACAGCCACATCTCCCTCTAACCTAGAAACAGGGCACATGAGGTTGTAAAATACATGTAAAATATTGTTGTTTTTAATATTTCGTGTTTTGAGGCATATTCTTGCCATGGAACTGAATGGTCTCCAACTCAAACTTCTTGCCTAAGCCTCTTGAATACTGAGATTATAGGCATGTACCACCATGCTGGATGCTGTGCTGATGAGCGCTTAAATCTCATCAGGCTGTTGGTACTCAGTTTCATATGGGCCCTGTGTACATAAATAGATCCTTAGGCCTTTCTTTTGGCTAACCCATCCATTATTGGTCATTTCCACTAGATTAATGAACCTGCTGAGAGGAAAGTTCCCTTCATCTCTACAGTCCAGCTGCACCAGGCATAAGGTGGCGAGAAAAGCAGGACCTCAGACTTCATCTCACACTTGTGCAATCTCAGCCTGCAATTTAGCATCCTCAGGTAACTGCAGAGTCAAAGCCACCAAGAACAATTGCTCCAGGCATTTGGAAAGGGAGCACTGGAGCGCAGGGAAGAGTTACTGGCTAAAGGATAATTTTAGGCTCATTAGCATATACATGAGAGTTAAAACTATGGGGCTGAAAAAATAAAAAGCTTAGCCACAGAAAACAAATTTATACAGGATAAAAGAATCTGCATGGTGGGGAAGAGTCTGCATATGTGGAATGGAAATAAAACATCATCATCAAGTTAAACAGCAGCTTACTTGCTAAGTGCACTAAATAAATACAAACAAGAAGAAAGGCGAGGAAAACAGGGGTGAATCCACATTAAAGCTGTAAAGAACTTCTACTAGCCAGTCATGGTGCCAGAGGTCTGTGGTGACTGCCACTCAGAAGGCTGCGGCAGAAGGATTGATTGCATGTTTGAGTTTGGCTTGCACTAGAGAGTAAAGGACAATCTGGGCAACTTTTGAGTTAAGTAGGAGCAAGAAGGGTGGATGGCAGGGAGTAAAGCTCAATGCTGCAGTGTTTGCTTAGCATGTAGATGATCATGGGCTCATCAATGATGGAGAGCTCACTTAGGGTGTAGGAGGCCAAGGGTTCAATGTCTAGTACCAAAAAAGAACAACTAATAAACACTCTTACTTATGATTAAGTTAAACTTATTTAATATTCAAAGGTGCTAGCCAACAAAAAGAAATACAAGATGATCAATATAAAAGTAATAAGAATGGTTCTTTGGTAAGATTATATACATTTATGCATGGCATTCCTTATTCTGTCTGGTGGTCCACCTCACCCCACCTCCTGACTTTGGTAATGTATAATGCTATTTTCCCTTAAATGAGACAATTTTTAAAAGACCATTGCCAAAGAAAGTACACAGTCAGAGGTCTGGATTTCAGGCTAGCTTCCCCAGGTGCAGTCTGGCCACAGGCAGGCCTTCACTGCTCTACATACCAGGGTCCCCTCAGCTGGGTAATGGGAACCTTGGGAACAAACCATTCTCTTTCCCCAGCTGTGACTATCTATGCTCCAAGTTGGCTGTGAGGAGGGATTCAATTCTCCAAAAGCTCCTTTGAGAATAACACGGAGAATGTATGCAGCAACTGCCCCATTCTCCACTCTCAGACTTCCCCAAACTCCTCAGCCCACCAGCTCACCGAGGGAAAGAATGTTCCTGAAGTCCTCTTCACAGTGCACTAACTGTTTGGAGAAAGTTTAAAGTCCACCAAGTAGTTGTCTATGTCCTCCGTTTCCCAGGTGACACTGTTACAGTTGCTTGGTGTTGCTAAATACACACACACACACACACACACAGAGAGAGAGAGAGAGAGAGAGAGAGAGAGAGAGAGAGAGAGAGAGAGAGAGAGAGAGTGTATGCAATGAGTGCCCTTGAAACCCAGCCCCTTCCAAGGCCCTTGCAAGCTGCTGCTCCCTGAGGCATGAGAGCCTATGAATGCTTCTAGCTGGAGGCCAAATGATTAAAAACCACCATGCATAAATTACTACTCCATGTAAAAGCCTTAAAATATATTTTCTAATGGTTTTACGGCAGGGCACAGAAGCAAAGACAGGAATAGCAAGCTGTGCTCTTTTATGTGGGGACTGATGCACATGAATACAGATATGACAGAAGATGAAAATGAGCAGACAAGGACAGTCTGCTCTTTCAGCAGTGACAGCGGCCCAGTGTGAAAGGCCCATCAGGGCACGACGCCTACTTTGAGCCCTTTGGAACAAATACCCAGTGTGCTCCCACTCTCTCCTTCTGAAGTGGAAGCAATTTGTCCATTCATCCTCTCGCTTTAAATAATGTCCAGCATGGATCTGGAGAGATGTTTTTGCTCTTGCCATGCAGTGTCCTTCCCATTAGCCCATGAAAACCACAAGAGTCTCTTCCGTGTACAGGTAGTAAACACTTCCCCATCTAGCACAGTTGCTATCAGACAGTATCCTTTAAGTGACATCATCTCCACATCGCTGTATGAGACTTCCCAACCATATATAGTTAACCTATTCATTAACATCAGGATATAAGATTCAGGAGGCTCTGCAATTTGGAAGGCTTCAATTATGAAGCCAGGCATGACTCCTGTCACCCCAATTCTTCTTTAGATAGTGAGTTTGAAACCAGTCTGTGCTACATAGTCAGACCCTACCTCACAGGACAAAGGAATAAAGTGCAGAGGCACACATGTGTTAGCAACCGCATGCTTAAGTCTGTTAGCTTTTCATTCCAACACATCTCTGTTATTAATGAGAAATTTAATGACTGAAAATCTTCGGGGAAAGGGATGAACCTTCTCTCATTCTGCATCTGAAATGTAAATGTTAATTAATTCAGTTTTTGTTACTTCCACCCCCAGTTGCTCTGCCATCAGAAAAGGAGCACTTGGTGATTTGCCAAGGACAGTAGTGACAATAATACTAAGAAGTGGTTCTCATCTGGGCCCGTATTTTAAAGATGACAAACTAAGATTCAAAGAAACAAATCCCCTTGACTAGGACAGGCAGACTACGACCCAGGCCAAGTAGTCCCAGACCCTCACTCTTTACCCTCTATAGGATAATAGGCTCTGTCATCAATCCTCAGAAAGGACATAAAAGTATGATGGAGATCAGAGCCAAAATGACCCTAGGGATCACCAGTTTGCTGATAGGCATGACTTTCTGGCTGGCTTTAGGGGCAGTTCGGCAAACACACTTTGGTTACCCATGTGTCCAAGGTATGCAAGTGGTAAATACAACTGGTCTCACCTCTCAAGTTTTCTTGACTTGTTTTTTTGTTTTGTTTTGTTTTAATAGGTGAAGGTGACAAGTCAGATTAGAATCCCGTTTCAAATCTTCAGCATCCTTTCCTGCCTTGGCCTCAGAGTCCAGCCCTGAACCATAATCCACTGTGCCACTGGCAGCAGAAATCATGAGTAAGGCTCCAGGAACACCCAGGTGGTTCATATCCGTGCCAAACCTCTTCGATACTGACTCCCAGGGGGGAAATGGCATGACCAAGTACTACCCATTAGGAGAGATGGCATTAGGGTAGACAAAACACATTACTCTTCACCCTTATCACCAGGGTCATAAAGTTGGGCAATAAATACTCTTTTATTGATCATTACTTTCCCTTTGTGAACTTTGACAACCCAGCCCACTGATGCTTGAGTCCAAAGAACAATTAGCCAATAATATTACCTTATTCTCCAACTCAGTCCCACCTATTTAGTCCCATCTCTTTTTGAGAAAGAGAAAAGAGCTAAGAATGCACAGGACAACCTTATACTGAGGCATCTGCAAAGGAGATCTGTCCGGCAAAAGGATTTATCTGGTAAGAACAAGCATTGGGTCTTTTTTATTGGGGTACCATCATTTTCTCTTGTGACATGCTTGGAGTAATAGCAGGTGTTACTGGGCTAGTCTCTCTTTATACAGGGAATATACATCCCAGCTTACCCTGAGCCTGTTTATACAGGGAATATATGTCCCAACTTGCCCTGGGCCCATTTCATTTTGTGCTATCAGCCAAGTCCTCTAGGGGGTTGAATGACAGCCTCTGTTCAAGTAGATACATCCTATGACTTCAAAGCACAGATCGTCTAGTTCAAATCCTTCACCCATGATCTAAGTTCTTCCACAAAATAGGGTTTGCCATGGCAAGAATGAAGTGAATACAGTGGATTAGAAGGCACGAGACTCAAGCCTGGCCCTTCCCCAACACAAACGTGGTATTACTTTGATTAAGTTATCTACAGTTAATGGATCATGGTGAAATTGTCATTTGTAAAAGGGAAAAGTTGGACTGGTTACTTTGGATTTTTACCTTTATCCCCAAATCCCAATATACACATCATAGAAAAATTATGGAAAGTAAACTTTTCTCCGAGGGACATTGGTGAAGGGGAGAACGGTGGAGGCAGGATGTAATCATGAGACCCATTACATAAAATAGAATCTAAAACCTAATTTCATCATTTTTGAGGTCACAGGCACGTTATCTAAAACTCTATGCCTCAGATTCCCCCATCTATTCAAAATGATTAATTCGGCATTTGCCAAAGAACAAATACACCCAAAATGCGGGGATTAGGCAGTGAATCAAGTCTGCTCTGATGAAACAGAGTGGCAAGGAGATAGAAAACAAAAGGATTTATGACTTGCCAGGTGGAGAGATGTGCCCTGAAAATAAATGTAGGCTAAGAGAATGGGGTGGAATTACCACAGAGCTGAAGGCCTCTTGAGCGGGCAAGGTGGTGCATGGACACCTTTGAGTGGAGGAGGGAGGGGCAAGGTTAGGTGTGCAGATAGATATCTACAGTGCAGGCACTTTTCACATATGCCCAGTGTTATGAAATGATGGGATGACACACAGAGCTCCTGATAGAGCGATTGGCATGTGTTTGGAAGGAAAGTTCATCGCTTCCCACTTCTGTATTTCCTCATTTCCTCATCTGGCTTGGGGATCCAGTCTACGGTTTTTGTTTCTCAGTCATCCCCAAAGGCAGCACAGCAAAGGGTCAGAAAAACCTGTCCTTGAATTTCACCTTCTACACAATGACGAGCTACACTTGTCAGATCCAAACCTAACCTCAGCCCATGTTTTCAGAAGAACCCTTGAATAATAACACACATCAACAAGGCAGTGTGTTAATGTTCTTACTCACTCTCCTTAGCAGGAAAGCTCCAGCATGTGAGATATAGGCCAGTCTCTGTGGCAGAAATCCCTGGGCCACTTCCTAGCCGTCTGCTGTCTACAGAGCCTTGACCAAGTGGTATAACCTCTCTGTGAACTGGAGACAACAATAGCACCCCCTTTCAGTGATGAGATGGACAATTTTTCTGCAAGCCTACTGGGTAGCTCCCAGATTGTCCCACTCAAAGTCATGCTTGAAGATGGTCTAGAAGGACAGGGGAGGGGAGGATGAGCAGATGGCTCTGCTGGTGTCACTGATGCCTGCTGCACTAAGTCATCGTCTTCTCCGTCAAAGGAAGAGGAGTGTTCCCTCTCAGCACAGCTTGAAAGGCAGGACTTTCCTAACTCAGAATGGGTACTCAGATGGACATAACAAAGGAATGTTGAGTGTCAGAGCATACCACTATGACAACAAATGAGACCATAAGTCTTGCTGACAGGGAACACAATTCTTTGGCCCTGTGCCTCTGAGAAGCCCATTTCCTTCTCTTTGCCAATGTTTAACTCTCTTCCTTTTGAGTCCAGAATGAAGGTATATTGGGCATCAAATAGTTGTTCAACAAAAACTCCTTTATTAACAAAAGTAAATTCAAACTCTTGCATAGAAAGGGCAAATAAACTAGCATCTAAACTTCCCAATATGGAGGTATATACAAATTATTTTCAATTTTTTTTTATTTATGAGAAAGGACATAGATGGCTTGGCAAACATATGGATGTTTGAGGACAACTTCCTATAGACTGTTATTCCTTTCCATTTCATGGGTTCTAGAGATTGAACTTGGGTTGTCAGAGCAAGCACATACCCATGGAGCTACATCACTAGCCATAAATCTAATTTCCCCTCCTTATCTTCTCATTAAAAAAAAAAAAGTCATTTTCCCTCTTTGAAAAGTTGGTAATTCTACCTTTTTTGGGTGTAACAGTCTTAGCTGTCCTAGAACTCACTTTGTAGACCATATTGGCCTTGAACTCACACAGAGATTCACCTGCCTGTGCCTCCCAAGTGCTGGGATTAAAGGCATGTGCCACCACCACCCAGATCTACCCTTTCTTAAGACAAAAACAAGCAGTTATTCCATAGATTAACAACTACTCAATGAAGCTTCAAAGTAGGTACATGTCTACATTTCTGACAGAATTGAATAACAACCATTGCTTGTCCCAGAAGTCAGATGTTTTGTGGGGTTGTCATTTGCTTTCTTGAGATGTGGTTTTGCTGTGCATACCTGACTGGCCTGGTCCTCATCATATAGTACAGTCTACCCCAAACTTAGAGCCATCCCATGACTTTCCCTCCCAAGTGCTAGGATTACAAGTGTGCATGACAACTACTTAGTCTTTAACAAATGCTTCTTGCACAAAACTTAGATTTTTTTAAAATAAATTAAGGCATGTATTATTTCAACAGGCATTAATCATATGACAGGAAGGGAAAAATAATATATTTGATTTCCAGGTACTCAATGGGAAGTCCTTTATGAAAGGATTCTCTCCCTCATGCATAATGAGCTCCTTCAGGAAACATTTACCAGAAATGCCCAGTTGTCTTGTGGCATCCTGGCTATTGCCAGCTCCAGATCTGCTAAGCAATGCCAGTAGGTACATGGAGGGCAAAAGAAACTGACAAGAACCTCAGGGGTTCCCAGTTGGCTCCTGGCAGGGTAAGAGTCTAGCAATGTCTGCTGGGCTCTTGGCCAAGAAATGGAAGGATACTGTGCATTCAAATACATGCCTGGGCAAAAAGAACAGAAAAGAAGAAGGAAGGAGACAGTGATGAAACAGTGGGACAATGGGAAAGAAGGAGGAGGCAGCAGTGGTGGTATCTTGTTCTTCACCTACCAAGGAAAATAAAAATGGCTGCAATCCCAGCATTTAGGAGACTGTAAAAGGAATATAGTGATTGAAACTGGACTAGATAATTGAGTGAGGCCAGTTTGTACTACATGCAGACCCTGTCCTAGATAGATAAAAGATAGATAGATAGATAGATAGATAGATAGATAGATAGATAGATAGATGATAGATAGATGAATGAGAGATACAGACAGAAAAATAGGCAGATCATACATACATACATACATACATACATACATACATACATACATAGTAAAAATGGAGAGTGAAGAAAGACTGACAATAGTCCTCAATTATCTTCTCTCTCTGTATCATAAACACTCTTGGTAATACACATCAGTACACAAATTAGAGACATCCCAGATACTTAAGGTTCACTGGCCACTGCCTGCACTTCTTGGAATTATCATGCACTACAATTACAGTCATTGCCCCCCATTCTAAAGACACAGAAAGGCCTATGTCCCAAGCCAAGCCATGTTGCAAGGCTGCTATCTCTTTTTGCTGTAATCCACTTCCGAGTGACCTTTTTGTTGAAGAAGGTTGTCACTACATGAACAACAAACACATGTAGGGTAAATGCAGTGTCTTTAAATGCAGGTCAAAAATATCAGCTTATCCACAAAATCATAAAACAGGCTGAGAACTCCATCTGGGAAATGAAGACATTTCATTGTCTTCACAATCTTTTTTAAGCCTCTGCACCAGAGCAGCAGTAAGTATAGGAGCAACTTGGTTCCTCAAGTTCCTAGGCTCTTCAGTCTGACATCCCAAGCCCCATGAGCTCTGGTCCAACTTCCCTTACCCACCGACTCAGGTTTATCTCCATCCTTTCTCACAGGCACTGTACTCTAGTCCAAGAGAACTGAGCAACACATGTACTCCTACCTCAAGAGCCCTGGATGTACAATTCTCATCTCCACTAAAAACCTCCCTCTTTGCCTAACTCCTAGACCACAAGAATGCCTCCCCATCCAACATCCAAACTTCTACCACTACACACTGCATCGTCCAAGTTCACTCACAGAACAACCCCACAAGGGCCATGAGCAGCCTTTAGAGAATGGATAGAAAGGTACACAGTGAATTAAATGGAACCCAATAACTCTGCAGTTTACCAGATGCAGAACTCAGAGCAAACCATCTGAACTCTTGCATATCTACTATTTTCTCATTTGTAAAAGGAGACAAAAGTACCTATCTTGTATGTTAAGAGAATTAGAAATAATTTTATGTAATAATCTAAAATAACTGATTGAACACACCTAAATCAAATATCCAGAATCTAAAGGATGTGTGCTTCCAACGTCTCACATCTGGAGCAGTATGTAGTTTGATGATAGTCTTTCCAAATGTACAATCTCCTCACTCTCATCCTCAAGGCTGGAACACATTTGGTCTAAAGAATCCCAGCTAAGAGCCAGAGAGATGGCTCAGCAGGTAAAGGTGCTTGCTGCCAAGTCTGATGACCTGAGTTTGATCCCTGGAGCCCACATTGTGGAAGGAGAGAACCAACTTCTGCAAGTTGTCCTCTGACCTCCACATGCCTGCTATATTCCTTAAGTCCCTCTCACCTGGATAAATAAATGTAATGGAAAAAAAATACCAACAAGAATCTCAGATAAGGAATAGCAGCCTGGGCTATCTCATAATACCCAATAAACTGAGCCAGCCATAGTGGTACATGCCTTTAATCCCAGCACTTGAAAGATAGATGCAGGTGAATCTCTGTGAGTTCAACTCCAGCCTGGTCTACATAGAGAGTTCCAAGATAGTCATAGCTACATAGTGAGACTCTGTCTTGAAAAAAATTAAAAGAAGATCCCAATTCAAAAATGAAAAACAACAAAAGCAAAAACCAAACCAACAGTATGATTGCTTCAAGTCCAGAGAAAGAGGAATGAGCCACATACTATGGGCTCAAGAGCAGACACTTCCTAATTCTCCTCTGAAGTTTGTTATTTTACCCTCGATGCTTAACACTAAACAGGTGCTTTACAGAGTAACCGAAAAATAACTAAGATCATTTGCACCATTTTCATGAAGCCAGCTTTAAAGGCAATTAATATTGTGAGCAATTGTAGGTATCTCAACTTTCTAATGGTCAAATATTATAGGAGTTAGGATAAATATGTTCAATAATTTTGGGTCACCATTATATACTGCAAATGAAAGCACATTGGTTTTTTGTTTGTTTGTTTGGTTGGTTGGTTGGTTTTGTTTCCCTTTTCTTCATGTTTACTTATCTCTTTGGTAATTCGTCTCAATTTTCCCCTCAGATTTTTTTCTAGACTGAAATAAAAGACAATTTGAATTGAAATTTGCCTTAAATCTGAGTAAAAAACTTACCCTAACAATTTTACTTGTGATCATAATGAGTTCTAATCTGGATATCAGATTTAAAGATTTTCCCCCATCTAAAAAATTCAACCTTATACAAATAAAATAAAAGTTAAAAATTCTACATCAGAGTGGTTATGGATGTCTCATTATTTTGACATTTCTATTTTCTCCAGGCATGTGTTGACAGTCACTCACATTCTTAGTATATATTAAATAATTTCTGAAACATCATGGATACTTCCAGATGGGAAACAAATCCTGTAACTCAAAGTTGAAGTGCCAGCAGTCTACCTAGGAAAACTAAAGGGATGATTCCATATTGTGGGATAACTGCATAACTGCTTTCCTTCATTTTGTGCTAGCAACATTTTATAGTTAAAAGTGAGGTAAGCTACCTGGAGAAGGATGTTGTATCCCCTCGCCTTTCTGGCTAAAATCAACTGCAGAAGAGACATATTTATAGATGCCTCAGCCACTTGAAAAATCTTTTATACTATCTACTTCACAATAAAAAAAAAATCATCCAGGGGCTGGAGAGATGGCTCAGCGGTTAAGAGCACTGACTGTTCTTCCAGAGGTCCTGAGTTCAATCCCCAGGAACCACATGGTGGCTCACAGCTGCCTTGAATGAGATCTGGTGCCTTCTGCCTGCATGCAGGCAGAAGACTGTATACATAATAATAAATAAAATCTTTTAAAAAATCATCCAAATTCTGCTAAAGAACTGTACAACATCATAAATCCAAAGCATTCTCCCTTTTAGCTCCCCTCTCCCCACGAGCCCTCTGCTGGTCCTCCTCTATTCTATAGGTTGTCAAACTAGACAAGGCTTCTATATTCTTTCCCCTGACAACTGCTTTGCATCTGAGATATTTTATGCCACCTTACAGGTAGGTATATAAAATAGGTATGAAAATCAACATTTATTAATAAAAAATGAAGCTGATTTTCAAACATCCCTTGTATTGATTAAAGAACTAGAATTTGCACACCGGTGAGATGATATGCTTGCTCATTTTTAGAGACAGAATTAAACATTGGCTGAATATTTCATACTAGGGGATGCAGAGCATGACAGCTCATGGATATTTTGATTTTATAATCATTATTGAAATAGTCACTTCATATACATAGTAAATAACACCAGTGTGCTTAAGGAATATTTCAGAAATTGTTGAAACTATGTCCTAATCCCAGGATAAAATTCATTCAGTAATTTGATACAATTCATTAACAACTCAAGCAGTAAAATTTTATTAAATTTATTTTATTAAAATGAAATTTATCTTTTTGAAATTATAATTTAATAACATTTTTCTTTCCCCTTTCTATCCTGCAAACCCTCTCACACCCTTCTCCACACTCAATTCAAGGCCTCTTTTTCTACTAATTATTATTGCATGCACATATGTGTGTGTATAAATATATGTATATTTCTAAACATAGCCTGTTCAGTCTGTATAATGTATGTATGATTTTAGGATTGACAGTTTGGACAACCAATTGGTGTGCTCTCCCGATCTCAGCTTTCCTTAGTTGCCTATAGTCCTTTGTGTAGGACTGAGGACTCCTCGTAGGCTTTTCCTGGTCCTGATTGGCATGTTCATTGGTGTCTTCCCTCCAATAAAACCATTATGTTTCTGGAAGTGCAGAAAGCTTAGTGCACATAGTGTAAACACAGTGCTTCATAACACAAGCATCTCGAATCCAGGCTGATGTGTTCAGGGAGTGTTGGTTGTTATTGTGTAGCATGATGACACACACAGAGCTGTGTGTGTGTGTGTGTGTGTGTGTGTGTGTGTGTGTGTGTGTGTGTGTGTGTGTGTACAACCAAAATGGCAGTGAATGGCAGGATGCCACACGGAAGGCATGTCAGAAATGACTGTGGCTAATTACATGTTTGATTTTGAATTTTTAGCCATTGTGAAAGCCAAAAGCTCTTCCTGTTGCAAAATCTTTCCAAACCCTCACACAGGTTAATAATCTAGGAACTAGAACACCCTCTCTCTTGTCACCATAGCTGCCCATCTATCACCCGCTTCTCTCCAACAGGCAGGGTTTACCTCTTTGGGTCTTGGATGCCAGTAATTGCTGGTTCCCGCATATTTCCCAAGCTAATATGGTCAAGTTCTGAAACCCACAGGATATAAAGGCAACCTTTAGGCATCACAACATTCATAGAACTGTACTGTTTTGGGATGTCTGGCATTGAGTGGAAGCTTGGAACGATTGAGGGATAGACTCTCAGCCTTAACATATTTGCCTGTAACAAAATGCTCACCTTTTTCTTCACCTTTACCATTCTATAGATAAATTCAAACAATCTGTCTACATATACTTGTGTGGGTATATAGACATTCTTTTTGTCATACTATAGAGAAGTAAAGGGAAATAACATAAAATAAACTATACATTCCAGAGAGTGCTTGTATGTCAGAAGACATACAACAGACTGGTGAACTTTTCATATGTGGTGATAATAAGCTTAGATTTACAAAAAACTAAAATCAGAAAATGAACCTCTTCCCTGACTGTATCTGTCAACATGGTTCTCCAAATGCACAGCATCTCGCTAACATAGACAACATTTTAAAACTCAGATCACAATGATGTCTAACTCAGGGCCTGGTGAGATGGCTCAGAGTTCGATCCAGGAAGCCACACACATGGTGGAAGGAAAGAACCAACTCCCAAAAGCTGTCCACATGCACACTGTGGCACTCACATACATGAAGAAGTCTAGTTCAGTCTTTCCCTTCCTGAACAATGACTGAACTTCCTTCTGTCTTCGATATCATCCGGTTTCCAAAGAGCCCATTCTATCAATTCCTCTTCACATCAGCTCTCTAGGCTAGGCATGCATAGTAACTAATAAGTATGTGCGCATCCTGAGTCTTGGCTAGTGCCCCCTGTTAGTTCCTTAGTCCTTGCTTCATCTGGGCTGTTCCCCAAAGCCGGCTAAAACATATCTAGCCAATGTGAGCCAATCCCCTATTCAATCTCTAATAATAAACAACATAACTTTTATAATAATGAGACAACAGGACTATAAATAGTGAAATCCCCCCCCCCGTTTTATAACTGTCTTGATCATGCCCCATGTCCAAGCAGAATGTGCTATTCCTAAAATATTGAGTTTTATATTTCATTCAGAATCTGTCTCCTATTAACATCTAAACCTTTCAGGCTCCTGACTGAAACTGATCTCTGATTTCTCAAATTATTAACAACAATAGAATTGCAAGATGAAAAGGACCTTTAGATCACCCGGTCCAGTCATTTTATTTTACAGATCAAGGCCAGTCCGAGGACTCTCAGAAGTGAGCAGGCAGTACCTGGTGTTATGACTGTCTACATACAGGATCCAGGTTGATCTCTTCACTCCCCTGCCAGTTCCTTTCAAACACGCAGGAGAGTCATTTTTCATAATATTTATATGCCTTGAAAAGTATCAGAACATTTTTTTAAAAACTATGCTTTTGCATAAATTTTAGAAAGCTCATATTACTGTGCTTAAAAATTACCATTCATGAGTACTTTAAAAATCGAAATTTTTTTTACATTATTTTCATAGTACATGGAAATTTGATGTAAATATGGTGTTCCTATTTTCCTTGTTTAATCTGTTTTTTTTCCCCCTCAACTCAACTCTAGGTTGCTCCCAGTCAAAATAGCTATGTCCTCTGAAAAGGAATCCTTAATATTTTACAATCTCTTAAATGAAGTCTTATTATATTGCCAAAGTCCATCTTGAATGTGTGAACTCAAGTGACATTCCTACTGATAGGAATGTCCTTCTGTGTGTTTATCTTATTGGTTGTTTAATAAAGTACTGTTGGCCAATGAGGAAGCAAGTTAGGCAGGACTAGGAGTCAAGGAGGATTCTGGGAAATGTAGTAAAGTCTTCAGATCCAGGCAGGAAGTGACATAGCAGGCAGACCCAGAATATAAGCAGGGACAAGAAGTAAATCATCCTCTTGCTCCTCCTCTTCCTCCTGCTCTCTTCTCTACAGAGCTGCCATGTGATCCCGGGAAGAGGACTCCAGCAGAAGGCATCCTCAATAAGATAAATCTTAGAAAATATATAGATTTATGATAATTAAGACTTGGCTAGCATATAAGAAATCCTAGTCAATTGGCCAGCAGCATTGTAAACTAATATAAGACTCTGTGAGTTATTCTGGGAGCCCACATGGTGGCGGGGCTCGGGCGGATGGAGAAAAGATTTATTATTACATTCCAACTTTAGCTTTGGGTACATGCCACCAAAGCCAGCAATCCCCACCATCACTACCACCACCAAAAAAAAAAAAATCCTTTTTCCTTCTTCCCTTTTTATTTTTATTTCTGCACAACTGCTTGCAGAGGCCAGAAGAGGGTACCACATCCCTTAAATATAGAATTAACAGATGGTTGTGAACTATCTGACTTTGGAGCTGAGAACTGAATTGGGTTGTCTAGAAAAGCAGAGTTTGCTACCAGCTGTGAAGACATCCCTCTCTCTCTCTTGACATCTCTCTCTCTCTCTCTCTCTCTCAATCCCTCTTTCCCTCCCTCTCTCCTCTGTCCCTTCTTACCTCTCCCTCTTTGTCTCATTCTTCCTCTCTTCCCTCCTTCCCTCCCGCCCCACCTTCTTACACCCATACCCTTCTCTTTGCAAAGATGGCAGTTACCACTCTGTTTTAGCTTCTTCCCAGCTGTGGCAGCTTTTAATCTAGCATTAAGGAAATATATGTCATTGCAATGGTTTATAACCTGTCTAAAATTTTCAATATTTTATCCACATGAAAACTATTGGCTGCAATTCTCATTATTACAACCACTTAGAATTGAAGCAAACTACTGTATGATGTTGGTCAGACAGGAGATTCCCATAAAGATTTATAGCATGTGTCTTCAAGGTAAAGGAAGAGGCACTGGGCTGCTTGCCTGGCTCTGTCATTAACTGCTTAGTTTTGGAAATGTCACTTAACTTCTCTGGCTTACACCCTTCCTTACAAATCAAGTGTAGAAAATGTAGGCAAAGTTATCTGATTAAGCATCAGCACTCTGTGGTTCTAGTAAATTAAAATAAATGAACTGAGCCATTTTTCCATATTTTCCAATGACTAAAGTCCCCTGACAAATTTCTTGAGTTAACTATAAGTCCCTGATGTTTGTAACACCAACTCACTGTCCATGTTAAATGTAGCTGATTCTATCAGTAATTCACAACCTTTATTTTCATAATCACTCCTGAAATTTTGCTTTACATTTATTTATTTTGTGTGTAGGGCACGAACTAGTGCCGTGGTGTGCTTTTGGAAGTTAGAGGACAACTTGGTTTTCTCCTCCTACCGTGTGGGCTCCAAGAACCAAACTCAGGTCATCAGGTTTGGTAGCAAGCCATCTCCTTGCTCCTGCTTAAAATAGAAATTGACACTGTAGGTTATTGCCATTGTTCTTCAGTATTCTCTGGAATAACATGAAGAGCCTATTACTGAAGATTCCATAGTGGAATCAGAGACCATGGAGAAACCAAGCTGTTCCTGTCCTGGAAGCTTCATCACTATTGTTAATTCTCATAGTGCTGGAAGCTTCTATATTCTACCAGGGGAGAAAAGACATCCACAGTCTAACCTAGTTGTGAATCTTTTCAGCTACAACAATAGCTGGCATGAAAAGATATACCCTCAGGCACAACAGTGCCATGGATGTTAATGGAAGCAACCAACCATTCTTTGCTTGAAATTAAAGCCCTCTCCACAAGACAAACTCATTTCTGGGACTGTTAACTGAGCCAGTACTGCCTAGGTAGCTACATCATAGACCCTAGGTTTTGACCCTGCAGGTCAAAACCCCTTTGGGGTCAAATGGCCCTTTCACAGGGGTCATATATCAGATATCCTGCATATCAAATATTTACAAGGTGATTCATAACTAGCAAAATTACAATTATGAAGTAGCAATGAAAACAAATTTATGGTTGGGGAGTCACAATAACAGGAGGAACTGTATTAAAGTGTTGTAGCATTTGGAAGCTTGAGAACCACGGTCCTAGGGGAAATCCTAGTACTATTATTCTGATAGATGGACATAGTTATAAACTATCCACCCAGTCATAAAATAAAATTTAAATTTAAGTAAGTATAAACAGAGTAGACTGGATTTTCTTTACCATTTATTCCTTAGGACTCATTTTTTTTTTAAGTCCCTTCCCTGTGCCTACCTGTGCTACCCATCAGATAACTCCAGCCTACCTCCCACTTCAAGGTTAGCCTCTCACTCCATCAGACTTCTAAACTCTGCTCCACAACTGAAGGAACAAGTGAAACATACGCAAGAACTGACTAATAAGTAGCCAGGGGACTACTCTATGGCAGGGCTGGAAAAGGAGAGTATGTAAAAACACTGCCTTCCCCTATAGTCTTGGCTGACCTAGAATTCATTATGCAGACCAGGCTGGTCTTGAACTGGCAGTAACCCCCCTTCTTCTCCACAGTAGTCATCACCTATTACGTACTTGATTTGTCATAGCTACTGATGGACTCTGGATTCTTTGTCCATATGTTCCAGAAAAGGTTGCTGGAAGGGATGCAAAGTGGGAACTCCTCTTCCACATGTGGTCAAGGCTCCTCTGACACATTGGAGGAGTCAATGTCCATTAGCAGTGAAAGCGAGAACTGTACCTTCTGCTTCCTGTCATAAAGATGAATGAACCCATGAACTGTAGAGGGACAACTCAGACCTACATCATAAGGTGATCTATTAATCGAGCTTCAGGTATGTAGCTATTAAAGGTTTATAAACATCTTAGATAAAGTATCAAGCTATCCAAAAATCAAACATGGATCCCCAGACGGTCATGCTCTCCCTGTGTCCTGTGTGCCATGATGCTTTGGCTGTTTTCTTTGCCACTGGGCCTTCAGCATGTCCCCAACACTTTGCTCAAAGAGCATTCCCCTCCCATGCTTAACCTGGAAGTTAAATGAGACCAGGCTTTTTAAACTCCTGGAATGAAAACAGCACTCAGCCAGTGCTTCTTGGGGTTACATTTCCAAGGCATCCCGGCTTCTGTTTCTTCCATGACCAGCTGAGTGTGAGTTACTTTTACCAGTTATTTTAGCATGCAGGGCCTCTGTTTTGTCACATTCAGTGGGGGGAAAATAAGAGTGTGCAGGCATGAGCTTTGAATGTCCAGCACCCATGTGAAAACGTCATGCACACATGCAACCGCAGAGATGATGGGGGTAGAGACAGGATCACCTTTCTAGTCACCAACAGGGTTAAAAACGGTGATCTTCAGGTTCGGTAAGAGGCTCTGTCTCAAAGGAATAAAGCAGGGTGATAGAGAAGACACCCAACATTCTTCTCTGGCCTCCACAGCTATGCACACAAGCTCAGGCACCCCATACATGCATACACATATACATCATATATATGCCCATGCATGCATACATTCAATAAATAAATACATGAAAAGAGTAAAGTTAATGACACTAAAAGTCCTTTAAATGCAAAAAAGTATATGAGGGGAAAGGCAATATTCTTGAGAACTAAGAATCAGTGGCTTGCATGAAAATAGGTGAAGACACATCTTTTTAAACAAAGAAAAATAGAATAGCAATTAACATGCAGCAACAACATTGAATTTTTGCATCGTTAAACCTAGATTAAAATAAACCACAAGGCCAGAATTACATTAAGAGCTTCTTAGCATCCTATACCAAAGATGAAGTTTAAGGAATAAGTTGCCTTCCCTGGCTTTTATAATCTCCACAAAAATCACACATGTTTATGGTAATGGGCACCTGGTTAACTAATGTGGTAAGTGCTTGCTTTGGTTAGGCACCTCAACTTAACAATTCCACTTCCAAAAGTTCCATCCCTTGCTTAGATTTGGGTGTGCTATCGGAAAATCAGTAAGGCTCTTCTAAAATGGAATGTTGGTGCTCACAGAATATTCAACCATAGATACATTAACAGTGAGTGAATTCTTTCTCAGAATTTGATTATCAGTGAGTACTTTGAAAAGTTCTCCAGCTCATTCCCTGGACTCACCTCTCTAGTCCGGTTGTTTGGTATCATTGCCAAAACCACCTCTTTCTATCGTCATTAATCCACAACTTTGAAGATACCTTTGTTCCCAAAATTTAATAAACCCATCAGCAGCTGGCATTTGAATTTTTACACAGAACATATTACTGTTCTTGAATCTACCAGTTTAATGTGGAAAGTGGAAAGAGACTGCAAAATAGCAACAATTAAAAAGTAACAAATGCCTAGCATGGTAGCTCAACCCTGTAATTCCAGCACTTGGGTAGAAAAGTGCTAGGAATTTATAATGATGAGTTCCAATATCACCTGGCTGCAGGAACCTATCTCAGAAATATATTAAAAATAAGTTAAGAAATAAAAAATATATGTGTCATTCATGTTTAAAAAACAAAAATTATGCCTTCAATTTCTGCCAAGGTATGATACAACCTGATGTTGCAAGATGAAAAAATGACTATTTGGCAGGATGACTCACCATCTCGGGAGGAGGAACAACCCCCTAGTTGGTTTTCTTTCACAATGATCCCCACTGAGCCCTAGGGATCCATGTACAAGGGCCTCCTTGAGTCTTCGAGCAATGTTTACAAAAAACATGAAATAAAATCCCACCTTACATCTCTGCATATATAGTTGAACCTAAATGCATAATTGATCACAGAGTTGCAGTCTCCACTGATCTCTTTTTTAAAATCCACAAGTGATACAACTACTGGCGCAAGAAAAGCTGTATGGCTGCTCTTCAAGTCTCATGCAGTTGGTCAGTGGAAGATTACTTAACAGATGTTTGGCAAGATGCCAACACCAAGGAATAAGTTCACAAAAAAATCACAGTTAACCATCACTCCATACCAGACTCCTGATTACATGCTAGGATACAATGGTGAGTACAGAATACAAAAATCTGGAAGTACAGCAACAAAGTATTGTAGTTTTTACCAAAAATTAGCTGTGAAGGCCATCTGGGAGGTCAGGTTGAAGATGAAGATCAGTTAGTAGAGGGCTTGCTTGGCATTCAAGAAACTCAAGATTTGATGCTCAGCATCATGCCTGCTATCCCAAAAATCAAACGGTAGAGGTAGAAAGGTCAAGAGTTTAAGGTCATTCTCTATTACATATCAAGTTTGAGTTCAAGCTCTGCCAGCACACATGAGACTCTGTCTCAAAAGAAAGGGGCTGGGCACCTTAATATAGACTGGATATTAGAACACATCTGTGGTTGTCCAGAGTGTCTACATTCCCACCATAATACACTGGGTGTCACCGAAACAAAGAAGCAAAACTCTGATGTCCAGGGACTGAGATCCATTTGTCTTGAATGTGGCAAGAGCTTCTGAATTTTTAATTTTCCTCAATTGGAAACTTTGAATTCGGATGTAAAATGTATCTGTATTCATCCAAAGATGCTGCGAAAACATTTCCAAGTGCTTGAATTTTTCACAAGAAAGTTGAGGAAACACACTTCTCCACTGACTGTCCTAGACAAGATAATGGCCCTAGCCCGAAGGTCAGCATCTCATTACTGTCAGGTGGTAAGAACTATTAAGAATTCACCAAATAGCTAAAATTCCCTCTACTAAAACAATTTTACTTTTAATATTTTCTAGTACATTTTCAAACCCCATAGTTTGGACCTTTACTGACAGTGTGAATAGCACAATCATGTAGAATACTGCAGGTGTAGGATGCATTGAGTTTTATCTGTACTGACTCTAAAAATACACTCTAAAGTACATTTTTTACTAAATCTTTAATACACATTTGGTTTGTCCTAATTTGCCTCTCTTTCCTAAGAGATGTAACAAAAATGTTTCAATTAATATTTATTACCCAATCAGTCTATTCTGGTGCCATCTGTCATCTGGACAGTTATTATTCAAAAGAGAAATTGTAGTTGCTATCCATTATTTATATCTTACCAAGTTGATTCCCCCCTGGCAAGAATATGGAAAAAAATTGTGAAGAAAAATAGCTGGAATGGCAGATCGGAGCCCCAATTAGGAAAAGTACTCATACTTAGGAATGAACTCATTTGGAAAATATTTACTGAGAACCTACTGTGTGCCAGAAAATATGGATATAATTATAAACAGGCCAAACAGAATCTCAAATTTATAGTCAAATTAGGACTTCAGACAATTACTCATGACCCAGTTAGAGGGCTGTTTTGGGAAAATCAATTTGATAATAAGAATGACATTGAACTAAGCTCCCCTTTCCTTCAGAATACACAATGACACAGTAAATAAGAGAGAATTCTTGGACTGCAGAGATGGCTCAGAGGTTAAGAGCACTGGCGATCCTTCCAGAGGTCCTGAGTTCAATTCCCAGCAGTCACATGGTGGCTCACAACTATCTATAATGAGATCTGGTGCCCCCTTCTGGCATGTAGGCATACATGCAGGCAGAACACTGTATAAATAATAAACAAATAAGTCTTTAAAAAGAAAAAAGGATTCTTGCATCAAAGCTTGGTTCCACAGTCATCCTGATCAAATTCCTTTCCATTTCAATTTTACTTTTCTTCCCACCATTGTTACACATGGTACTACGACTAGTGACCACAAACTTGAGGGCTGAAGTCAATAGGAAATTGTCATCTGTTTGGAAATGTGAAATCCAAGACAAGATCTGTAGGCTGAGACAAAACGTGAGCAGAGCTGGCCCCAAGAGCTTCTTTGTCTCACAGTATTTGATGATACTGGCATTCCTTTATGTCCATGTGACCTCCAACCTCTGCCTCCAGTCTCTGAGCCTTCTCCTTCATGGGAGTAAAATCTCTCTGTGCCTCACAAGAGGACTTGTGGAATCCCACTTAGAGAACAAACAAATAATCCACAACAATCCCTCCTCACAAGATCTTAGTCACATTCACAAACGCATGTTCCCAAATAGCCCACTGTTCATAGATTCTGGGGCTGAGACTTTTTAACAGCCATTATCTAATTTACCACCACACCCACAAAGACAAAAACAAATCCAAGTTGACTAGCCAGGACATTTACAAATGTATTTGTAAAATGTATTTGAAGAGTTTGTCTACCTTTGAAAGACCCAAATGTTTACCCCTCAGCCTTTTCAGAAGGTATGTGGAGAATTTAATTAGATGAGACCTGGAAAGCACCGCCCAAATAAAACTGATATTACCTTCTTGTTTTCTTCCTTCTCCTCAGTCACAACCCATGACTTTTACTCATCCTGGTGGTTTGAAAGAAAATGGCTCCCAAAGGGAATGTCACTATCAGGAGGTATGGCCTTGTTGGAGGAAGTGTGTCACTGTGGGGGTGGGATTTGAGGTCTTTTTCTCAAGCTTCCCTCAGTGTGACAGTCAGTTTACTTCCTGTTGCCTCTGATTCAAGATGTAGGACTCATAGCTCCAGCACCATGTGGGCCTGCAAACCACTGTGCTCCCCATAATGATGATAATAGACTGAACCTCTGAAACTGTAAGGAGCCCCTTCAATTAAATGTTTTCATTTCTAAGAGTTGCCATGGTCATGGTGTCTCTTGACAGTAGTAAGAAAAGCCTAACTAAGGCATTCATCCATTTCCTGACTGTAGCCTACGACCCCAATTGACAAGTACGGAGAGAAAGAAGTCCAGGAAGTCCAAGTGAGTGCCAGTTCTCAGAAGTCCTTAGGACAAAAGAAAAAAACTGGGAACAGACAAAGCCTAGCTTGGTGGATCCCTGGAGCTGGATCCCTTCTAGCCTCCAGAACTAGGCATGGAATTCATTCAAGGACCCTCTGAGCCATCAATTCCCAGTGACCACAAAGTCAATCTTGGCTATGAAGTCCAAGACCATAATCATATGTATAATAAGAGTAGGAGGGAGAAACTTTGGAATTCCAATCAAAACTTGAAATGCACAGGCCATGGAGCATGCCAATTCGCCTATGATACTAGCACATTGGGAAATGGAGACAGGGGTCATTCTACAGGTTCTCCTTGGCAGCACAGAACGTCTGAAGCCTGGATCATATAAGACTTACATTATTAAACAAACACATACTGAGATGCCAATATGCTACTTACACTTCAGAATTATTAATAGTGGAGGCTCAGCACAATAATTTCAGTAGAACTGACGTCAGCCTGACTAGCCTCCTGCTCCAGCAGCCTAGATAGGGAACTGCTGCCATTCTAGAATCTGTAAACCAGTGTGGCTCTTGGCTGAAACTCTTACACAGGTGCTTCCTACTTCATCTTCAAATATGAAGTCCACATTATGCTTCATGTGGACCCCAGGCCATAAAAAAGATTATTACTCAGAAGTATTTAATAGTGTTGATACTGAAAGGTATTCTCAAAGTATAGAAAACGGAATAAGAAAGGGTAATTTCCACCATTGCCAGCATATATGAATATCTGCTTTCTTCCCATTCTAGGTCTGTGATAAATCATTCATTTATCACTTCAATCATCATCCTCTTGAGGGAAAACACAACTGTCACCTCATCCAGTGAGACTACACTATAAAGCATTTCTATTTAGCCAGGGCCATTCATGTCCCTTTACTTTTAAAAACAAAATGAATGGACAAAATAATTTATTTCATATTTGTGTTGGCTTAACACACACACACACACACACACACACACATACACACACACACACACACAAAATGAAGAGGCAAATTCCAAATAAATAACCAAAACCCCTGGACATTAGGTAAGTATGCCTGCTGTAGGGCAAACACCTTGAGACAGTACAAAGACATCAAATATCAAAATCTACCTACTTATCAAAAAATATGATAAGCAAGCGCATGAGTTAAGAAAACCATTGTCTCCTCTTCCTTCCTTAGAGCCTTCCCCTGGGGAGCAGAATTGCTTGGCAGCTACATGAAAAGTCCATTGTCTCCTCTCAACTGGATCTCACCACAGAACGTCCTTCCATTCCAGGAAAAAGGTATGTTCCCTTTCAGAGTTCAGCTTGACTTACCAAATTTAAATTTTACAAGTAGAATTCAGATCCTCAGCAGCCTCATAAATGAAGGCCAGGTGGGTGGCTGAGCCTACCTGCAACCCCAGTGCTTGGAGGATGAGACAGGGAATCTAGGGAGGGAGTTGGCTAGGTAGACAAGCTGAAGTAGAAGAGAGTTCCCAGTTCAAGTGAGAGACTCTGCTTCAATATAGAATGTAAAGAGCAATAGAAGAAGACATTCAATCAACATCAACCTCCGTTGGCACATGCACGCTACCCACATACACACAAATGCCATACATGTTAACATGTATATACATTCCACATGCACATAAAGATAAAAGACAGACCACACTGTAATCATAGAATCACAGAACGTTTTAAAGTGAAGAATCATTGGCACACAGTACCAGTATACAGTAACAGACATCAAAAAATTTTCTAACAGTGTTTCTGAACAAAAGACTTTTCCCATCGATTCCCACCCTTGAGGTCTGGCCAAACCAAACAAAGAGTATTGGTAGCTGTGGGTTTGAAAGCCTCTAACAGCAGCACAAAGAGATACCTATAACTTTGGAATTTCAAACAACCCATACCATTACTCATCAGCAAGCTAAGATCCTGACTTGACCACAAAGCCAAGCTTGCCTCATTTCCATGTGGCCTCAGGCTAACATGCAGGTTTAACAACCCCCCCCCCAAAAAAGAAACTCAGACCCAAGGAGCACACAGCCCCAAAAGGAATGAAAACAAGGCTGCAAATGGCCCCTTCTTGCAGATAACTCCAGTTGTCAAGAGTGATTGAAACATGGACAGTGGGAATGGATAGTAAAATTCTTAAGTCCTATTAAGAAAAATCAACCTATACTCTAAAACACAAGGAAAATTATTCCAAAGCATCATCACATTATGTGTACACACTGACTGTCGTCACACACGATGGCTGATGTAAACTTGTTGTTGAGACCAAGAATACAGGAAGCAACCTACTCAAAGATATTACGAGTTTATATTGTAAGGCAGATATAATAACTGGTCACATGTGGCTGAGAAGAAATAAAGAACAGAACACAAAGAAAATATGGCTTTTTAGAATTCACACACACATAATATATTTTTGTCAAAGAATAACATTCCCACAGAAATGCAAAAGACATACCTAGATAATCCTATCTCATATTGACAGCTCTCTCTCTCTCTCTCTCTCTCTATCTCTCTCACTCTCTCTCTCTCTCTCTCTCCTGCTCTTCTTTCCTTTTTGATGCTATAGTCCGAAATAGTTTTCTCAGACTTACATGACCTTACACATCAGAGCATAAGCCCCACAACAGTTCTAATTTTTCTTTAGATTTTGGGATAAAAGTACAAACACAGTATTGCACTCTATTTAGTTGGCCAAATAAGACCCCCTTCTGAAAGGAATTAAAGGAAAACAACACTATTTTCATTAGCCCTGTTCAATGAAATAATTTTTGATCAGTGATATAGCATATGCCGGTAATCTCAGCACTCCAGAGTTGGAAGCAGTTTGGAAGACTACAAATCAGAGGTTAACTGGGCTATGAAGTGAGACCCTGTCCAAAGGAGGAGGAAGGAGGAGAATTTGTCATCAAAGTCACCCAAGTATGAACCAATATGACATTTTTTATATTTTTATTGGAGTGTGAATTATGGAGCAAGATAATAAGTAGGAAGAGAGAAAGCCCTAATGGGTCATAAAGTCATGAAGGGTAGAGGCTAGAAATGTCAGAGATTTTCCTTACGTCACAGTGTTCCCTAGAGCCAGCTCAATTTACCTTTAACAGCTCGGTAACGAAGAAGCATAGTGTACCTTTGCCTGGCACAGGGTGAGTGAGGTAAATGAGAACACCACAAAGAATCATAAATAGTGGATGGAAGGCTGGAGAGGAGTGCAGGGGTGTTATCACAGGAGACTGGCTAAGAAAGCAACACTGAGAAAACACAAGCAATGATTTCTTTTCTCCTGGTGACGGTGCTGAAGATTGGAACCAGGCCTCTGCGCATGCTAAGCACATGCTGTACCACTGGGCTGGACCCCTGGCCCTAGAAAATTACTTATAAAGTGAGGATTGAAAAAGAAAAGCCAGGGGCCAAGAAACAGACCTTGACAGTGTGAGAAGATTGAAGTACAGACCAAATCAAGTTGTGGTGCTTGAAAACTACAAAAAAGCTGGGTAGAGAAAAAGCCACCTACCTCAGTGACAGGCCCCTGGGGCAGGCCTGAAACAGCTGCCAGTGATGACTCAGCTGTCACGTGTGGAGAGCCATCAATAGGACTGCCAGGGACAGGGGGAAGGAAGTAGGGAAGGAAATGATGTGTGTTGTGGTGGCTTAGCAACATACACATACTGACATATCTGTGGTTTCCCCAGCAGAAAATGCCTGCTGAGACATTCTGCAGCTGGGTTAAAGTTTAACTGAAGGTATCAATAGCTGAGCTATACAAACCACTGTGTTAAGATAGCATGTCTAAGAATGTATGTGCAATGGGGAAAAAAAGAAAAAGAAAACAAGGCAGAAAAAGAAAAAGCTGAAAGTAAAATTTACCAGTAGCTATTTCTGAAGTCACTGTAAATGAATCTACATTTCCTCTTCAGACTTTTCTCAAATTTTTAAAAAGAGAATATTACCTAATGTCACTGCTGAAAATATCAGAGTTCATGGATGCATACACACACACACACACACACACACACACACACACACACACACACAAACACACAGAGAGAGAAAGAGAGAGAACAAGTTCACTAAGTATTCATACCACAATGGTTGGCCACTTGATGAGTTTCACTTTTTATTCACATGTCAGATAGACAAAATGACCATACTACAACCAAACCACAAAGGTCAAGAAGCGCTAAATTACAACCTAAAGCCTGACCCCGCCCTTCCCTAAGGAAGCTTTCCCTATGATGGGTGACAAACCCTATCCTATGACCAAAGTTATCGGCACTAAGGTGTTTACAGTACTAAATATAGCTCTTCACTGTCATAAAAATGTGGATGGTACACCAAGTAAGCTGGGAGCTGAATGTGTTTGCACAGGGTTATTATGATCCTGGTACTTGCGAGGCTGAAACAGGATGATCACAAGTTTAAGCCCAACCTGCCTTAGTGAACTCTTGTACCAAAGACAAAACAACATTCCATGGTTGTGTGGGGTGTATGACTTGATTTTTCATCACTGGGACAAAATAGCCAACAGGGAAAAAAAGAGAGAGAGAAAGGAAGGTTGATTTTGGTTCATGGTTTCAGAGTGCAGTAGCAGTTTACACAAGGTGACAAAAAAAGAAAAAGAAAAAAAAAATCAGGTCCATGTTCAAGAGTTGGCTTAGTTGTTAAGAGCACTGGCTGCTCATATAGAGGACCCAGGTTCGATTCTCAGTACACATATCACAGCTAACAACTATCCACTTCCATAGGATCCAATACCCACTCTGGCCTTTCACAGAAGAAGTTAAAAAAAAAAGCATGTCCTTGATGCAACCCTTAAAGTCTAGTGGCCAATGATCATATTCACCAGCCTGTCCCTCCTCCTAAAGGATCTGTAACTTCCTAAAACAATGCCACCAGCTAGTGATCAAGTGTTTAAACACATGTGCCTCTGGGGGGGGGGGCGCATTTCAGATTCAAATCAACCTAGGAGACAAAGTCACTGAAGTACAGAACAGATTATAGACAAGGGCACAGCACGGTAATTGAGTGACAAGATTAGACTTTGGAACCAAACCAGAGTTTGACATCCAGCTTCACTACCCTGGCATGTCACCTTGAGTGAGTTTCATAACTCCTGGGCCTTGGTTTCTCAAATAGTGAAATAGAAGTTGCTACTGTATCTACCCCTATGATGTTATGAAGCACCTATCATCCAGTGTGCATACACAGACTGTTTCCCAGCACACAAGCCAGCAGCATGCAAGCAGAAGTTACTAAGTGGAGATGAGTTATTAGATAGTTTGCACTGAAGATGGAGTAAGCACAGCCTTCTAGAGGAGCCAGCTCAAATGTGACCATGAACTGTACAGACTGTGGTGGAGATCATTTGACAATGTTTCCAAGCTCAGCATAGTCAAAGCCACTTGAGCCTTTTCAACTTCCTCTCTTTTTCCCCTTTGACCGATGAAGTTTAAAGCAGATAATTCTAGAGTTCCTCAAAATTTATAGCATCCCAGTAGTAACAGAGGCCTGTTTGGTTTTCTTTTGTTTTTTGTTTTGTTTTGTTTTTTGTTTTGTTTTTTGTTTTTTCTCCTCCACTGTGTCACATATTCCTCACCCTTAAGAAAGAAAGGACATTTCTTTATTCACAATCCTAATGTGTCACACAATATTTTAAAGCCAGAAGCAAGCTGTCCCTATTGTGAAACAAAACATCTGCTCTGAGGTCGTGTGCCTACATTTCTGTTTTACAGAAGCTTATTATGATAACACAATGATTTCCTTCAATGACACAAGGCCTCACTGATCCCAGCTCTGAATGTGTCCTTAGGTCACCTCTCTAATAATAGGGTCATCCTCTATGTGACAAGAGCCACCACTATAAGAGGTACCAACACCCACCAGTACTGACACCCTACTGTGGGTTGCCTACTACTACTCGTCTTCCTTATGTGTGAGTCATATGCTCATGTGTGAGCTGCTCATCTCAGTCCTTACACAAAGCTCCTGTGCGTACCCATGTGATCACGGTGTATGTGTGGGGGGGTCCCAGAAACACCTCCCCAACCTCAACTCTGTCAAATATAAGTGTAGCTTCCACCCAACCACACCACCAGTAAAATGCTGGGCTAATGGCTCCCTCCCTAATTAAACTGGTACCTGTCAGAGGCTTTCCCAGAACCCCCTTGGCTCCCAGACCCTAATTTCTTCAAGATCCAGTCACCTCCCTGTACAGTTGGGAGAATTACAGGCTGACAGCTTCCAGAATCTACAGGTTTGTAACCACAGAAGCATGATGAAGAATCCTGGTCCTTTTCCAGATTTTTCCAGATTTCTATGTCTTTCAGTAGTTAATGAAGCCACCTCATCACCCATTTGTTAAAAAGCCATTCTTCATAAGAACAGTCTCTCCACTAGAGCACAATTGGCTGCAGATGCTGATGAGGGATTCTGCTTACAGGTCAGGAACCAGCTTCTCTACACCACACCCTCAGGACTTTTAACTCTGGTTCATAGGTCCCAGAGTAGCTATAAATCACGGGTGCCCAGCCTTCCAAGTTAATACAAATAGTAGAAACTGCACCTGCAAACTCTAGAAATGCCAAGGGTCTGAGAGCCTGTTGACAGAGCCTGTGACTGAAATGTGACTACTAGCATTTCAAAGTATTTTTCTGTCTGCCTGGGACCAGAGAAGAAAACTATAGCCCCTTCCCTCTAATCAGGTACCAAATAGGACATGTCAAGATATCTTAATTCAGGTTTAGAGCTACCACAACAGGCCTCAAGTGGAGACACTCTTTTCACTCTCTTACCAAAGCAAAGAAAGGGAGCCCATGAGCATGATGGTCCTGGGAAGGTAAGCCCCATTCCAAGCAAATGTTACTATTCCTACTTCATCTCCATGTTCACCTGTGTTGGCCATCTCGCTCTCTCCTCATGACACCCCCTGAATTCACCACTGTGCTCCTAACAGGATAGTAAAGGAGACTTTCAGGTGGCACAGGTTCATCGGGGACCAAGTGTTTTTGTTTGCGGTTGCTTGGTGTTTTACTTGTTTGCAGTGGCCTTCCATGCCATCCATAGCTCCCTTTACTTTGTCTGCACAGCATCTCTAAGGTACAAAGAGGTTTCAAGTCTTGGCCAAGGTCAGATGACCAGTAATTGACAGATCAAAGTCACGACACCCTGCCACCTCATAATCCAGAGTTCTCCCCTTTCATCACTACACAGTTCAGTACAGAAATCCCAGTTCAATAGATTCAGGGGTCTCTGAGACAGCACTTCAGTATTTTTTTAAAGTGGGCAGGTCACCATGTAGAGAAATCCCAGTTCTTCAGACCTTAGTAAGATGGCCTCAACTTTCCAGCTTGGCCTTCTCCCTATTCCAAGGGTCCTTGCCCTCTATCTCAGTCAACATCCTCATAATATTCCTCCCTATCCTTAAAATGCATCCATTCCATCCCCTAAAGCTCAGTCACTACCAGGCAAGCTGACAGATGAAGCATACAAGCTTCTCTGGTCCTCAGGTGATGGAAGATGTCTTCTATCTGTAAACACCTAGAGCATGTGTGAGCTGAACTGAACCACTGCAGCAGTGAATGTAACCTCCTGCTCTGGAACACAGGGGGTGACAGAGTTTGTCATCCTTGGTAGAAATTGTGAAATGCCTTCCAGAACTTTCTGGAAAGCACAGTGTCTAGCATGGAACAGTGAGCAAAGCTCCTACTCAACAAACTCCAAGGACTTAAATGGAATGATCTTTAAAAGACAATGTCTCATCACTGACAGCTGCTGTCCTGGGTAGTGAATGCTGAACAAGGCTGCCACCAGGGAAGACAACTCTGCCTTCTGGAACTTCAAAGACTGACAGGAAGAATTTGTCTCCTTTGGTAAGTAGGACTGTCTCATAGACAAATAAGCATTTTCTCTTTGGCCTCATGACAATAAGTGTTGAAGGGCCCAAACCAGGGAAATGTGAGTTATTCTCTCTCTCTCTCTCTCTGTGTGTGTGTGTGTGTGTGTGTGTGTGTGTGTGTGTGCTCGTGTATACATATCCATGCACCTGAATTCCACAGGAATGTGCATGTGTGGGAAACAAATTTTGACATCACATGTCTTCCTCATTTACTCTCCACCTTACATTTTGAGAGAGGATGTCTCACTGACATAAGGTTCCCTCAAGGAAGAGATATGGGCACATGCTGCCATTTGCCTTTGAAAACATCGGTGGTGCGCTTCCCTTGGTTACAGCCTTGAAGATCTACTTATGCATTGCAGCTTCTCCACTGAATATTCTGCTAGCTTAAATTCAGAAATGACTCATGTGTGCGAGGTTTGTACATATGGACACCTGATATAGCAGAAACACCTCATTTCTTCATTAGAAAAGTCACACCTTTGCTTTCCATTAAAGACCTAGGGGAAAAAAAAAAAAAAAAAAAAAAAAAAAAACTCCTTTCTATACCACCCCAGCTCCTGGCATCCCGGCTTTCAAATTTCCATTCTGAATCTCACAACTACAGAGAAGACAACATTTACACTTTTAAAAGAAGGCAGATTTGTTCCTTCTTAACTAGTCATGCGAATTTAAATTGAGTCTAATGTCAATAATGAGTAGACATGCAAGTGCTTTGGGTAACTAGACCATTTACAATATTGTCTTCATTGCAAAACCAACATAAACATCCTGCCCAAGTAAAAATACATATATGATTAGCATGGAATTTATACAAATATCCAGCTATTTATTTGTAATGAATAACATCTTCATATACCTGTCAGGCCTAAAGAGGTTCAACCCATGAAAATCAATGCCACTGCTGCTGAACTAAACAGGTTTATCACATATATGCCTACAAATGTTACACTTTGTGCAACACTTCAGCCAGTGATGGGGTTGAAGCAGGATTGGTACATTTTACCCTCATCTCAAATCATCTAGCATTATATACGCTGAATTCTCCGAATGCAAAATGACTGATATTCCAGGCACAGCTAAACATGTGATCCACACAAGTAAAGAAACAATTGACTGCGTAACTCACAAGCACAGTTTTAGAATCTATACAAAAGGCTTGTTTGCAAACAAATGATGTTTTACTGATTTATGTTTTCCAAAGACATAATACAAACATCCAGGGGTACAAATATTCACTTTGAAAATATTCATACACAGAGGATACATATCAAAAACACACCATTGTGAAGATTTGTGGCAATTCATATTCCTTTCAGAAAGAAGATAAATGTGTGGTATGTGTGATACTACAATTTCATGAGCCTAACAACATATGTCACAATCTAGAAGATTCATGGAGGAGCAAATCAATTACATATGCCTGTACAGTATGTGAGTTTTTCTTTAAATCTCTGAAATTGTAAATTCACTTCAGTGCTACTGACATTTAATTCAATACAAACAACTTCTGAGTTTTGTTGGTTTTTTGGTTTTTTTTTTTTTCCACGAGTCTGGTTGCAAGCAGAAACACCATGAAACTATGGCTGTCTCTCTGTCTCATTTAGACATGGGGCTCACTGAAGGTGTCCTTTATCTTCTGGCTGGTAATACAATGCATGCTTGCTACTGTACAGGCACCTTGGTATCTAACTGGTGGTTATCCAGTCATTTATTTTGTCTGGTACTGAGGAGGGTGTGCAGGAGGGAAGGAAGTGAGTGATGCAGAATTGGTCACCTTCCACATAAATACAGAGCATATTCCCATAGCTCCAGCCCCCGATAAAAAGCTGTACAGACTTTGGCCCCAGTTCTTATCAGCGCAGGGACCCTCTGAAGCCTGGGGAACTCCCACTTCAAGATGAAGGAAATAGGAAATGGTGGTAAGACAGTATTAAATCATGCAGACCAGCACTGTTGCTCTCCCCGTGGAATAAATCTACCTTGACCTTAAAGAAATTCTATCACTGTTGACAGTTTTCAAAGCTGACTTTTCTGAATGAAAATCACTATTTCAATCACTTCATTATGCATTGGTTATGACAACTTCAGGAGGAAATACTAAAAGCAAAGCAATGGTCTTGCAAGGATTAAAACTTAATGGTCCAGCTGTGTGGGGGTTGGGGGGTTGGGAAGCAGGTGGATCTCTGTGAATTTGAGGCCAGCCTTGAGTGAGTTCCAGGACAGCCAGGGCTACACAGTGAAACCCTGTCTCAAAAAAAAAAGAAAGAAAAAAAGAAAAAAACAAAACAAAACAAAAAAACCTTAATGGTCAAAGGGTCATAAGAAAATTTTTAGAAGAGCCACATTTAATATCAGTAGTAATAGGTTTTTAAAAAGGTAAGAAGCTGGGAGTTGGTGGCACACACCTTTAATCCCAGCACTCGGGAGGCAGAGGCAGGCGGATTTCTGTGAGTTCGAGGCCAGCCTGGTCTCCAGAGCGAGTGCCAGGATAGGCTCCAAAGCTACACAGAGAAACCCTGTCTCGAAAAACCAAAAACAAACAAACAAACAAACAAAAAAGTGTAAGAAAGCATATCCAAACAGATGCTTCCCAGGCTATAGATCTAGAAAGCTCAGTGGACCCAGGTGTGAACTTCCCACAGCGGCAGCATCTGAAAGGTCTCTGGCTGGTACTCCATCCACATAATCACATTATCCTCCTAGCACAGCCAGTTTGCAAGCTCCCAGAAGGATGCCAAGGGGCCACATATAACCCATGTTGCAGCCACGTTTTCTAGTAACTGCTCTGTCCCTACTCCTAGTATGCCCATGGTGGACTCTCCTGTGTCCTAGACTGTGCCAACAGGCCATATCCATCACCAATTGCATCCCAGGTTCAGTCCCTCTGTGGCCATCTGGTCCTGGCCTGGGACTTCCTTAGTACTGATGTGGTCCGTACCTCCAAATGGCGGCAAGACTAAATTGTGCCTCCCTCTTTTCAATTCTCTTACCATTGTTTTATTCTTGACCCCAAAGCCTAATAACCCATCTTCCCTCATACTAAGGTCTCTGCCCCTCCCCACCCTGCCAGGATAAGGACTTGGCAGCATGGGCATTTCTATTGATCTTATTTTTACATTGTGAAATGTTTACAAAATGCATGCTTCCTTCCTTCCTTCCTTCCTTCCTTCCTTCCTTCCTTCCTTCCTTCCTTCCTTTTCCCCCAAAAGGCAGGATCTTTGGGGAGTGAAACATAAGTGAGCAGACCCTTTTTTCAAAATGACTCAACTGAACTCGGGTTCCCCATAACACGTGACCATTTTCTTCTTTGGCCCTCCTCTCCTGCTTACACTGGGCCTAAGGACTTTGCAGTTTTGAAAAATCTTTCAAAATAAACTGTTTTCCTAAGTATGGAGGGATGGTATAAAGTCAAGGAGCCTAAGCAGTGTCATATTTTAGTACCACTTAGACTCTCTCAGAGAGTCTCCCCAGCAACGGTGACCTATGACGGGAACAGTCTGGACAGACACAAAGCTCTATTATGGCTAAGATTTGCAATTTGTGGCAGCAGGAACCTTTTAGGAGCATGTCATACAGGGACACCTTGGCCTGCAAATCAACTATTTATACACAGGTCTAGTTTTAGGAGCAAGAAAAATCCAATTCACTTACCTTCGGCTTGCTTGCTGGCAAATTTCAAATTACCTAGCCTAAAAATGGAGGTGCCCCTGAAAGAGGTACAGTGTGTCCATCACCTGGCTAACATTTATAAGCCAAGAGTCTAAATACTATGAGAGACCAGGGCTGAATGACAGGAGACTGAGCGACAGATAGCAGTCCATGTACCCCAGCCAGCCCTCACTCACCACCTTCTTGAACACCTGCAACAACTTAATCAAAAAATACCCACCAAGTAGATGATTTTGTGTAGCGATCTCTGGATGTGTGGTAAGCCATGATTTTTATGTCCTCACAGCCCCATGCTGCCCCAACCCCAAGCATTTAAACAACTTAATCAGTCTGAAAGGAGTCTCTGTGAGAACTCCTAATTCCCAGCTAAAGAAGAGTGCTGACTCAACTGTCCATAGAAAACTCTGCTACAATCAGAGGGCACAGAAACAAACTGAGCTGTTGGGGATAGCTTGGAGGTAAAGCAGCCTCAGTGCAGTCTTTTCTAAGGCTGAAGGAAAATCTGTTTATTCATCTTCAAAGAGAAATACAGCTATTAATGGTGGCAGTGGTGGTGATGTAAAGGCATTTTATTACTGTGTCCCTGTCAAACCTTGGGAGGGATTCCAGTTCACAAAAGCTACTGTTAGGGAAGTCCTTGCCCAGGCTTATCTCCTCTGCTCTATCTACAGAAGCCCAGACTTCCTCATCTGTCTCTGCAGCTCCCCATCTCAAGTCCTGCATCTCAAGGCTGTTGGACAACCCATGTCACTCCTGGTGCCATTCAGACACAACATGCCAACACCACTTATTCTATGGCTATGTGGCCAGACTTCAAACCAGAGCTCATTCACAAACACTGGTTCCTTCCCTCATTTGGATAAGGGTGGTACTTTTCATCTTGCCAGCATAAAGAAAGTGCATTTTTAAAAGTTCGCAGGAACACAGAGTATGCTCGACAAATATTTGCTTTGCTTTCCCTCTACAATACAATTTGCTCAGGCTACGTGAATAGCCAACCACAAAATACCAGGGAACACCTTAAGGTTACATAAAATTCCTTATTAAATGGCAGAATTGGTAAAAGTCCCTACTCCATTGGGATAAATAACATCTTGGTGTCTGAAAGTTGCCAACGTGATTTCCCCAAATGACTGGCATCACTGAATTGTCCTAGATCCAGATTGGCAATATTTCCTTTAAATACTAAAAGCAGAAGAGCTTTTATTATGAAAATGAACATAAATCAGCCAGAATTCAAGCATTTCACTGTTCATAAGCTTGTGCTGTATATGCTTCCAAAACATAACTTTCAGTTTACAAAAGTTGGAAGTAAAACTATTCTTTTGAATGGCATTGTGGTGAAGATCCTGGTAACCAGTTTCCCAGGGCCAAGCTGCAAATCCCAGCACTGCCACAACAGGATACCTTCCGGCAGCTTGCTTCACTTCTCTAGACAGACCACTGTGTCTTCCTTACCTGATGATAAATGTTCTAGAGGGGGGAATGGTCACTAGGATTGTCCAATTCTTTTAAGTAACAAGACATGTAACATATATACCCAAGATACAAATGAGTTTTCCTAAACCAAAATATACAACCAGTGTCTGATACAATGGACAAACCACCATATTGGAATGGAGAATAGTTAAAACTCCACTAACTGAAAGTCAATCAGTTTAGGCTAGGTGCTACATCTTTCCTTGGCCAGGCCACCATTTCTCTGACAGTGTTTCCCACATACCAATACTATAACTGCCACAAAGTAGTTCCTCCATAACAATACCTCACTGTCATATTAAGTTTGGGGATATACATGCAAATTTTGCCTATAAAAATGTAGGTCATTTTTTTCCTGAAAGATCTGTTGTAAGAACTTTTCCTTTTTTTCCCAAACCCCCAGCTATCCCAAACTGATTATGTAAATTGAACTCTCAACCCCACTGCCTATCATGGCAGCACACCTCTTTAATCTCAGAACCCAGGAGGCAGAGGCAGGCAAATCTCTGTGAGTTTAAGGCTAGTCTAGTCTATACAGAGTGAGTTCCAGGCCAGCCAGGGCTGCATAGTGAGACCCTGTCTCCAAATTGGGAGCAGCAGGGAGCAACTCTCTTACTGTGGGAACTGGTTCACCAAGAACCAGCTCTGTAGGTATAAACACATAGTGGAAATTAGAAGGGAAGCTGAAAACTGCTGTTACTGCAGTATAAAAAACCCAAAGTAGCTTACCGATTCCAAGTATACAATATTTAACATGTTCTCCATGTAAACAGAAAGCAACAGTTTTAGTTTTCACAGACTACATTCCCCAGAAACACATCAAACTCAGAATATGCTACTTGCTTCAATTTTTCTTCAATCATTTTGAGATGTAAAATACTACCTGGACAGTATATGCTACAAGAAGGCTTGCAAGTGTTGCTAACACCCAAACGCTGAGCCACAAAATCCTTCTTAATAGAACACTCAGCAACAGTGTGCCACCTACAATTTGGGAAATAAGAACCTAACACTAACTCATGCAAGAAATTGTGCTTTAGGCAAATAGACAAAGCGTCCTTCTGGAGATGGGTATACATAGTACATAGTGCATAGTACATAGTACAATTCATAGCAACTAGAGTGGGTCTTTCATGTTAGAGGTGTCCTGCCTAGACTTTGTCTTTAAGCTTCAACCTTCAAACTAAGCTCAAAAATGAGTCAGTGGGCTATTGAGATGGTTCAGTGGACAGAACGCTTGTAAGCCTGATAACCTGTGTTCAATCCCCAGAGCCCACATAATGCTAGAAGTAGAGAACAAACTTCACAAAGCTGTTCTCTAACCCCTGAGACATGCACTGTGCCCACACAGGCCCACAAACACAACAATAATAACAGCCAGAAAATCTTTTTCAAAAGGAATTAGCCTCATCCCACTCCTACAAGATGAAGGTCCCAGAAATTCCTAATCTGTAGTGTAAGAAATAAGAAAAGTGGTTTAAAATTATTTCTCTAAATTACATGTTCTCACAAAGTATACCACCATTTCTATAGATAAGTTATTTAAACGTACACATTAAGTCCTACCCTAAACAATGGCAATCCCAAACTGAGGATAGAACGTAATTTTAAAGAAATACAGACATCTTAAGTACTGTTTCAAAATAAAAATCCTTATTTAGATGAAAATCCCCACCCCAGAGTTCAAAGAGTTTGCTAATTGATATTTTCCCTTCCTTTTAAAGGAAGTATAGCTTCCAAGGAAGAAGAAATGAGTTTGGTGTCATAAGTGGATGAAGGAGAAATTAGAACAGGAGGATTAAATGGGAAGGGGAGGAGGGAAGGGTAGAGGATGGGATATGGGGAAGGAGAGTTAGCACTAAACGCTTTTTGAAAAGTCACATTGACACCTACTACTGTAGACACTTCCTAAAATATGTACATATAGAAAAGGAATTTAGATGGAGTTACCATCTAAATTAGTTACCATCTAGTAACCATCTAGTTACCCAACTAGACATTTTTATTTTACCAAGTAAAACTCCCAATCCAGGAATGGGTTACAGCTTTTTGAGTCTTTGGCCAAAGGAGTTCTTTAGATACACATACCCAAATTACAGGCAATTGCCAATGCTATTGATTACCCTACATAACTTGATAGTAAGACCCTATTGCTAAAGATACCACAAGCTTATTTATGACAAGGCGCTTGAAGAAATCTAGCTGATTCTTAACTGGAAGCTTCAACTCTACTGGCTAGTGCTGAAAGAAGTTGTATATGCTACTTGAGAAAGCAATCATCAATCTCATTTGGCTATGAACTTTATGAGCTATAATAATGACTCACCTGCAAGACAAGTTCACTGGTGCAACAGTGGCATGAATATTGGCGGAGTAGCCAACAACCTTTTTAAAAAAATTGAATCTAAGGCACATTCCACCAGATTGAGCCCATACTTGATAATGTTAAGCATGCCTAGAAACTGACACAATATAGGTAATGGGGTCTACTATTAGCATTCTGCTAAATGAACATAGCAATAAAACAATTCCTAATGACATATTGCTATGCCCCATAGATCAGTGCACTGCTCAATCCTCATCAGGGAGGGTTCTTCTTCCAGTAGATGGTAATTAACATAGAGACCCACAACTGAACAACAAGCAGTGATTAGGGCATCCTCCCTTCAAGGATCAAGGATCTAATGTGAAAGAGGCGGGAGGAAAGACTGTAAGAGCCAGAGGTGGTAGGTGACTTCAAGGAAACAGTATTTTCCTGACATTCCAGGGCAGATGCATAAATGAAGTCACAGAGACTGTGAAAGCATACAGAAGACCAGCACAAGCTGAAGCCAGACAAAATCCCAGCAAGCAGGAGAGCAAACGGGCACAAAGCCCTGCCCCCAAACAAGAAGCCATATTCACAATTGAAAGCTGCTGGGAGAGGGAAAATCAGTTTTCATCAATGAAGCGACACAGGGTATTTCAATCATACTCCTGGGCAGGCCCCATGCTGAGTTGTTGGCCAAGAAAAATCAGCCTCCATGTTTTGTTGTTTTGTTTATTCTGTTTTGGGTTGGGTTTTAGTTTTTTTTTTTTTTTTCAATTTTTTTTTTTTTTTTTTTTTTTTTTTTAAGGAGAAAGAACATGAAGTTTCCAGGGGCATGTAGTCTGGAAGAAAATAAGTGGGGGGGGGGGGGGAAAGAATACGATTAAATATGGTCAAAATATATTGCATGAAAGTATCAAAGAGTAAATTAAAACATTAAAAATAAAGTATGGTGAAAAGAAAGCACAATGTAATAGGCACAATAGAGCATAAACTTCTAAAACAAGAAGAATGGAGATTTTCCAGGGCTGTCTTGAGGTGTGTATGGCTGAGTGTTCAGTCTCTGAAGATGGCTGAATGTGCACATGTACTCAGAGTATTGGGAGTTGGAACACAAGTCACTCAAACACTGTAGATTAATTTCCCATAATCTCTTGGATGTTTTATTATGTACCATGTGATCTCAAAACTACCATGTACTACAAAATACTCTTTGTCCAACAATCCCTCAGAGTAAATTTCTCTGTTTGTAAACAGACGGGTCTTCGGCCACTTGGCTGGCAACAAATGGAAGTAGCAACTACTTACACCATACAGAATAATAGTGGGGTAGCATTAAATAGGAATGCCTTACAGGGTAGCCTCTCTCCCCGATATTCCTCCATGTCCTTGGATCTGAGCTGACCTATGATTGGTTTAACTGGCAAATAACATACAGCTAAACTCACGCACTTCTGATTGGCTCCTAAAGTCCAGTTAATAGCTACTCCTTATATTTCCTAGGACATTCATTGTGAAGAAAGTCTTAAGAGTGTAAGACAGCTGACAACCTTTGCCATGGCCATGCTCAAAGAAACCTCAGTTAACCAAGTAGAGAAGTTACTTAAGGAGAAAGAGCCTGACTCCCAGCCTAGGCGCCAAATGTGTAACTATGAAGGCACTAATTACTGCAGCCTTTTCTGCATGATGGCTCCATATGGGTTATATTTTTCTTTTCCTAGCTGTAACAAAACACCTAGCAGAGCAACAAAAGAGACAGATTTAGTTGGGGTCATAGCAGGGAAAGCGTGGCCCAGTCATGATGGGGGGAACATGCAAATCAAACGGTCCTTCATGTCTCAGGAGATCAGGAAATGGAGAGCGCTGGCCAGAATTGGAACCAGCCTACAACCCTCTGGGTTTCCTGCTGTGGACCATAACAGCCAAAAGCATCACCACCAGCCTAGGACAAAGCGGTCAAACATTCAAATCTGTGGAGGATGACATTTCACATTCAAGACATAAATTCTGGATCCTTACATTTTTACTTAATAGATTTTATTAAAACCCAAAATTGAGATGGACATGCTTTTTATAGTATATCATGTCACTCACAAGACTATGCTATCTATTGACTCTTTTTAAGACGGGTTTTTTTCTGTATAGCACAGACTGGCCTGGAATTTGCTCTGCAACCCAGGCTTGCCTTAAACCTGTGACAACCCTCTGCCTTCCAAGTACTGGGATCAGCAACATGTATCACTGTGCTTTTTCCTATTCGTTCTTAAGGACAGAACCTTACTCAAGACAAAAGGGTGACTGGGGGACTCAATGGATGATTCAGCAGTTAAGAGTACTTGCTGCTCTTCCAGAGGACCCATGCTCGGTTCCCAACACCCATATTAAATTTAAGGCTCAAAATGATATGTAACTCCAGCTCCAGGAGACTGGACACCCTCTTCTGGCTCCACAGGTGTCCATGTAATATACACATCACACACAACCACACACACACACAAATAATAATAATAATAATAATAATAATAATAATAATAAATCTGAAGAAATGGGAAGATTTATATAATTACCTAACCACATCTAAATATAAAACTATCCAACTCCACTGCAATACAAAGCATTTCAGAATGCTATAATTCAAATCAATTTAATCCAGAAAATATGAGTGTACCTATCCCTGCCTTCAAGGCTAAAATTGTTATTAATGAAAATGAGTTTAAAAAAAATAAAATACCCTAGACACAGGGCTGGGGGGGGGGGGCACGTGCCTTGGTCTTGCCTCAACTAGATGATAGACTTCCTATGGGAGGTCTTACCCTCTCCGTGGAGCAGATGGGAGGGAGAGTGGAGGGAGTGGGAGGAAAGGAGGAAGAGGGAACTGGGATTGGAATGTAAAAAATAAATTAACAAGAGAGAGAGAGGGTGGGGGAGGGAGAGAGAGAGAAATAAAATAAAATATTATGCACATTTGTGTCTACCTTCCCCCAAATCATTTTTACCAGATGATAGTAACACCTTTGACTGTATTATTTGAACAGAGAGAAACAGGTCCACATGAGTAACCCTAGTGAAGCATTAATTATAAAACATGTTAATCAAGTTACATGTTTCTAGACCACCTATAAATAGCCTGTTCCTTTCAACTTCCTGCAGCCAACTTGTCTTTCCTTAGCCAAATTGAACCTCAATTGCTCAGCCAAAGTTCTTTGAAAATTCTATCCTTTAAAAGAGGTACGCTTAAAACCGTGATTCTCAAATACACCTCAATGTCATTGACCTTCCTTGCAACCTTGTTTAAAGCAGGAATTCTTACATTTGCTTTCCTCCAGACTCATCATTTCTACACATAGACCTCTGTAAATGTTTACTTAATAAATCATATATTCAAAAATTTATATATGTATATACATATATAAGATTTAAGATATTCTATACATATATATATATATATGCACACACACATGATTTAAGATATTGTACACTCACATATTCTTAAAAGAATTATGGAGTTGTCTAAATTTCATCCCAAGTAAACAGAACTAGGAATTGCAATTTCCTGCTGTTCATTTCATTAACAATAAATAATGCTTACTGTTTTCCTTAAATACATATGGTATCTGGTATCATCAGCTTTCAGAAATGATACATCAACTCACTAATGATAAACCAGGCAAAATTCAAAATTCTCATTACTAAAAATTCAAAGAGTATCTTACTATTCCATGTTAGTGTGGGTGTGGGAGTTATTTCATTTTTGTTTTATCTTTGTGTGAGTGTAGGTGTATGTTATGTTCTAATACATGTGCAGGTCTTACTGTTTCCTGCTATGTATACCACAATGGCTGGCCTGGAAGCCCCTGGGATTTCTCCTGTTTCCACCTCCCATCATACTGGGATTGCTAGCACCCAGGCTTTTCTATGGGTTCTGAGGATCTGAACTCAGGACCGAGTTTACACAGCAAGCCTTAACTGATGAACCATTCCCCCAGCCCTTCCATTCCAGCATCTTGGAGGTAAAGCATCTTTAGCAAAGCATTTCACTTTTAATGAAGCATTACTTCACTAAATTACACCATCCCAATTCAAATCTGGCTGGTCTAGGAGCATAAGAGCATATGTCAAATTCCACCTTTCTAAATCTTCCAAAATAAGTGACACGGGCCAGCAAGACAACTCAGCTGAATCCCATCCGAAGCAAGGTAGGCTGGGCATGGTACTACACACTTTTATTTCCAGCACTAGGGAAGCAGAAGCAGGAAGATCTCTGTGAGTTCAATGCCAGCCTGGTCTATACATACTGGGTTCCAGGCCCCCAGGGTTATACAGTGAGAACCTGTCTTAAGGGGGAAAAAAGCTTTGGGACGTGGAGAGGGACATGGGAACACACAGTTATTGGAGTTTGAAGACATGGTTATTGGAGTCATGCCAAGGTCCCTTATACTTTGGAAACAATACTATAGAAAAACAAAACTAAATTCAAAGAAGATAAAGAATGTTTTTTTTTTCTTACTATACAGAAGACCCAAGAGCAAAGAACAATATACACTGAATAATAATCTCCAGTAGAACTGAAGATTTTGAGTTCAGAAAGTTTATTTCTAAATTTGATAGGAAATTAGACTGTTTCTCCTAGCAGCAGTACTCCAAGTGAGTGGCATTTTCTGCCTAATTAAAAAGGGACCTATCACTGGGAAGCCTGCTCTTTGCTGAAGGGAAACGGAGGAAGATCTGGACGGGGTGGGGTGGGGTCTGCGTGGGGCAGGGGCCAGGTCTGGGAGGAATCCATTAACAGTGGGCAGAACTGGGTGATTGAGGCTGCACAGAACTTCAACATCACATGTGCATTCTTTTTCCCCTATGGAAAACAGCTTTTGCATTTTTAAGAGGCTCACAGAGCTGACCTCTATCTGTCTCACCTTCTTTTCTTCCTTCTGGTTACTTCCACCACTTCCTCTGAGATGGACACAAAGCAGTCTGTTCCTGCGAGCATTTTACAGCAGGAGCTTGCAAAGAGTGTCAAGTGCAGGTACAGGGAGATCTGAGAGCAGGCTAGTGGGACACTTTCCAGATCTACCGCCCAGTAGACTAACAGACGGCTGAAGAAAGGCATTATGGGTCACACAGAGAGAAATGGTAACATTTAAAAAGCTTCCACACCCGAAGGTCACAGGACAACTTGCTTGGGTCTGTTCTGTCCTTCCACCGTGTGGGCAGGGTCCCAAGAATTTAACTCAGGTCATAAGCTAGATGTCAGTTGGCTTGATGGTGACTATTCTGGTCCCCCTGATTCATGTCTCCAACCCATGTCTTCAAACTTTTTGTTTCTTTTGCCAGAATAGGGTATCTGTGGATAGTGACTCCAGAAAATATTAATTACTTCCTGTTTATGAGGTTACCAGCTGCCCATTAAATATATATTTACATTTTAAGGGAAAAAAAAGGGGGGTGTATAAACACAATAGCTAATGGTAATGTACCTGCAAATACTCAGATAGTCCACAGTCAGACTTTTCTAGCTGACCTAGATGACTTCGTTGAAGGTAATGAAGGATTTATGTGCTCCAAAAGGAAGAAACAACAGCTGCTCGAAGCAGTCACCCAAATTAATGTTTCAACACTATGGAGCTCTGCTTAAGTCACTTTCTGTGCAGGGTGGTGGTGGCGCATGCCTTTAATTCTAGCATGTGGGAGACAGAGCCAGGTGGATCTCTGGTGTACAGAGTGAGTTCTAGGACAGGCTCCAAAGTGACAAAGAGAAACCCTATCTTGAATAACAAACCAACAACAACAAAACAGACAGTTTTCATGCATTCTTTGTAGTGTTTAAAATAGGTAATCTAAAATGCAGGACTATTTCAAAATGGTGTTTAAGATAACAATGGTAAGGATACATGTCTTCAAAGTGTATCAAAGTGTATCAAAGCAAACATTCATTTCTGAAACTGTTAGCCAATTAACTTCAAAAGTGCTTTTCGATACTCTGAGTTTGTTCACTGACAGGCAGCAGGCTCTCACTGCCCTCCATCATCATCTGTAAGACAAGCACTCTCCTTAGGATACTCAATGTTAACTCAGTCAATACCAGAACAGCTCTTGAAGAGAAAGAAAATAGCCAATGTCCCCAGACTATCAGTAAATGGCCTGTGACTACAGCCCAGAACTCAGACCGTCCCAGCCATGCAGTCTGGCTCCCAGCTTATGTGTGCAATGTCTACACCTTTTCCCTCTCACACTTATTTATTGATTCATTCAAGCTTCTAGTTACCGCCTAAAGTGCAATAAGCACTCTGCTAAGACAACTAACCAACCCATCCTCAGAAACCACCCACAGACAAGATCCCTAAGTCTTAAGAACTTACACCCGAGTATGGACAAAGCAAATCTCACCAAATGTCAGGGCTCTGGCTAAGTGAAAGGTCTGGAGAAAAATCTAAGACACAAGGAAATGGGTTCTGGTAATTCTCAACTATATTTTAATTTTTTTTAATTAACCAGGTGAAGGGAAAAAAGTATCGATACAGTGAGCTCATAGATAAGGAAATCTATAAAGTACTATGTCCTAAACATCTTAGAAAAGATGTCCCCTTCCTATGGGAACCTACTCTATCCATAGGCCTTACCACTAAAAGGGCCCAGAATGATTAATTAGTCCACTGCCTGGGAATTAGTTATGGCGCACTACTAAACTAGAACTCAGAGGGTAAGACAGCTTGCTGTGTTAGCATGAAGACCCAAATTTAAATTCCAGCACTACCCAAAGAAGTTAGGCGTAGCTACTCACATGCCTGTAACTCCCACCCACATGCCTTTAATTCCAGCACTGTGCTAGAGACAGAAAGGTTGCTGGAGCTTTCTAGCCACCAACCTAGGTCCAGGTTCAGAGAGAGAGAGACTCTGCCCCCAAAGGAATTTAATTTGGCAGAGAGTGGTAGAGCAGGGCACCTAATGTCTTCCTCTGGCCTCCATACTCACGCCTCACCATATACAACCTGCACATTCATCTCTCTCTCTCTCTCTCTCTCTCTCTCTCTCTCTCTCTCTCTCTCTCACACACACACACACACACACACACACACACACACACACACACACACACACCACCTACATGTATGCATCAAACGAGGCAAATAAAATCCCAATTTTAAATTTTTAAGAAAAAGACAATGATTGATTTAGCTCTAAGAAACAAGATGATAGAAAGACCCCCCCATGAAGAGCCACCATGGTCAATCTGAAATGATCAGATTACAAAGCTAATGGATGAGTAATGGTCTTAAAGAGAAAACAAGCCTGTCACACGTGACATCACATGACCAGTCACTGGACGGAAAAGAGAATGGATTCTTGCCCTGTGACCAAGATCCTTGGATATGATAAGCACCACTTCCCCTATAGAAATGTTTTCTTAGCCAAAAAGCGGCTACCAAATACAGTTGCAAGACACAGATAATCTGGTGAACTTGGTATTTAAAGGACTTGAGATATGGGGAGTGGCCAGCCAGGTCTCCATGGTTCCTGTTTACTTCTAGAAATAAATACCTTGCCAGTTCAAAGTGACAAGTGCACCACTAGAAAGAATATATCTAAATCTAGTGGAGAGAAGGCAGCAGATATAAAGAGACCTCATTCATTTAAGAGTAGGAAGCTTAGAAAAAAGAACTCCCAGCAGGGCAGCCTGGGCCTCTGGTGTGCTAAGGGTTTGTCCAAACATTTGACACTGATGTGTTGCAGGAAGTGAGAACTAAAGGAAAAGGAGTATTTGTTCTGGTGTTCCATCAATATTAAAAGTGACTTTGGGACTGGAGAGATTGCTCAGCAGTTAAGAGCACTGACTAGTCTTCCAGATGACCCAGGTTCAAATCCCAGCACCCACATGGCAGCTCACAGCTGTAACTCTAAGATCTGATGCCCTCACACAGACACATTAATGCACATAACATAAAAGTAAATTTTAAGGAGTGACTGAAGTCCAGCTTCTGTGTAGCCTATTCCCAAACCTGTGCATCATGGCAAACAAGCAGTTATTAAGTCCATTTGGCTTCAACACTTAGTAGAACCAACAGTAACAGAACTTGACACATAAAAAGAATAACGAGGGCTGGTGAGATGGCTCAGCAGGTAAGAGGCCCATGCCACCAACCCTGGGGACCTGAGCTTGATCCCAGGAATCTATGTGGTACAAAGAGAGCAGCAACTCTCTCAAGTTGTCCTCTGACTTCCACATATAAGATGTGGCACACACAGTCTACCACGTAATAATACACATACATATAGACATCATACATACGTACGCTCCACGCACTAAACAAATGACAATGATAAGGCCATCCATGAGAGCAAGCACCACTGAGAGGAGGCAAGAGAGGACAGAACTGGAGCATAGCAAGAGAATCAAGCAGCGTGTATGAATAACACACAGGATGCTTGTTTCATCAGGAGGTTGGGAATGTAGTATGTTATCACTGAACCCTTATATATTTGAAAACCATAAACATAATAACAAGTTCCATGAAGATAACTTTAAATAATTTCCCCTACCACACCCACCCACCCACATACACACATGCACATGTTTTAAAGATGAGGACAATGAAAAGGCAATGTTTTGCTGCCTAAATGAAGGTAAAATCTGTCCAGTCAACTTGAGAAGAAATTATGCGTAGGGCTTCTGCACTGCAGACCAAAGACATCGAGTCTTAAAGTCTTTATGCCATTAAGTTGTGGGCCAGATGAAGAAAACAATCAACCACATGGATGGGTACAAAGAATGAATTTCCTCACTAAATCCTAGAAAAGTAGGATCAGGAATTATGCTTTAACTAACTGCAATATAAAAATGTATTAACAAGTATCCCATTCACAACATTATAAACTTTCAGATTATGTACAAATTTGGAAGGAATTACTAATAGCACAATACATTGTATGGATGCATAGCTCAGTGGTAGAGCGCTTGCCTGGTAAGCACAGGTCCCTGAGTTCAATCCCCAGCACCATGACAAACAAAATGCTGACCTCATCAAGAAAAGTAATCATCTCTTTTTCCTAAAACTTATATTCAAGGCTGGTTTCTGGATACAACCTCCTTTAATATACTATAGAAGTTTTCCATTTAAGGCAGTGACAATCTGTCCTTACAAGAGTTTATACCCAAATCCGTGTGACAATCTTTATTCGCATTTGTTCATGCATCCGGCATCAGGAAATCCTGTATTCACTTCCCCTGGGAGATAATGACCCACTCCCTCCATTACTGCAATGACTAAGACCTTGGCCCAGGTCACTGTCACCTTCACCTCCTCATGTGGCTTCTGTTTCTATGGTTTATCATTAACCCTTTATTCCAGAAGAACCTTTTAAAATGGAAGTCCTCTGTGTTCCTCCTCTGCTCAAAACCTTCTCCCCTCCATTTTGCCCCATCTTTTTTTAAAGTATAACCAAAAAGCCCAAATGTTCTGCACAGCCATCATCCACCCCAGAACTTCCTGCTCTCCCCAGCCCTCTAGCCATGCAGGGCTCTTGGCTCCTGGTCATCAGCTCCAGGGCTTCCTCTAGGCTGATGGCTCTTATGCATCTTGACCTCTCTGCCTTAACAGCCCTTGCTCTCAGATACCTGCTAATCTTGACCATCAGCAGCTCAGGGTTTATTGTCTACATCCAGATAGCTTTCTATACCCCAACACATACTTTTTGATGAATTTTTTAATATGAAATGTCTTCCATGGGCTCATGTGTTGATATCCTGGTCCCAGTTGGTGGCACTATTTGGGGAGGTGATAAAGTACTTCTGGAAATGAGGCCTACCAGGAAGAAATAAGTCACTTTGGCTCTCCTTGGCAGCTGTATCTCAACCCAGGCTCCTATCTGTCTCGCTGCTTCCTGGCTGCCTCTTCCAGTACACACTCCTTCTGCCTCGCTGCCCACCCTTGATTCAAGAAATCCATGGGCCTCATGGGCTGAAGCCTCTAACTGGGAGTTAAGGACAAGGACAGTATTTACTCTTGGTTTTTCTCAGGTCCTTGTCACAGTGAGAAAAAGGGACTGACCAATGGGGTCACATTCTCCATGAAACACCAGCAAAGGGACAATTCATTTGACTCTCAGTGACAAATAGAGATTGTATTTGGAGTAACTGAGTGGCTGGCTAGGCTTACAGAACAAAGCAATGGATAAGATGAACATGTTTAGAGTTGAAATACAGATATGACAGAGAGTGCTTTCTGCTTCGCATTCAGCTGGGCACAGTTCCTTAAGGTGGAGGAGGAAGGTATGAAGACAGGATAGAGATTAGCTGCCGAAAAAGGACCCAGCCACATTCCATCCATGTTTATGGACTTCAGTGCACAACTTCCATGTGCAGCTGTCCCCGGCCAACTCAAAATTGCTGTGGAACAAAAAACGTTTCTGAAGACTTTCAGATTTCAAACGACTAAAAAGAGTTGTACTGTTCTTCATTTCCCAATGTCTTTTTTTTTCTTTTACCTGGAATGGGGAGTGAGTGAGAGATAGGGTCTTAAAGAGTAGATTCAAGCTTGCTATATAGCTGCAGCTGGCTTTGAAATCCTCATCCTCCTGGTTCTTCGTGTATGCTAAAATCATAGGTACACACCAGCTACACCCAGTTTCTCATAAGTCATTTAATTTATTTGGTTGTTGTGGTGGTGGATGCTTTGCTTGAGACATGGCATCATATGACCCAGGTTGACCTTGAACTTTCTAGATAGACAAGGCTAGCTTGAATTCCTGATCCTCCTTCACTCCCAAATGCCAGGATTGTAGTTATGTGCCACCACGCCTAGCTTCCAACATCATTGTTACGTAAGCATGGTAACCATGCATCTATTCCTTAACCCATGACAAAATGAGATCCCCAAGCAAGGTGTTAAACTGAGGAAGAATATTCTACATGGCATAGAATGTTAAGGAAAGCAGCAGGCTGGATTTGAGCCAGACACTTCCCCCATAGGCTTTGCATGTATTATCTAACTTCATTGGCTCAGCAAGGGGAGGACTATTGGGGCCTCCAACTCACAGCAGAGACTTAATGAACTCTTGGTGGTTCACACTGTTAATGACTAGGAGAGTCCATCAGAGTGTGTGAATCCAGCCATGTAGGTCCCCAACCTTGACTTTCAGGTTCTGATAACCCTTATATAATGAACACCACCATCTGTTCAAGAGAGACTCAAAGATCTCAGTCTTCAAGCTACTTCAAACTATTAACTTTTTTGGAAAAGAGTTTCCAATATGACAGAAAATATCATTTGACATTAATAATAAAAGAACAAAAACATATAAAGCAAGCATAGCAGGGTTTGGATTCCCCCTTAAAATGAGCTAAAGTCAAGAGAACGGTAATACAGTTTTGTTGAAAAATTGCTTTTCCTAAAGCAAATACTGAGAGACCTGCCTGGAAAACAAGTAATAAAGTCTTGTAAATATAGCTGTCCATAAAAAGTAGTTTCCTTTGGAAACATTTGTATACAGCAGCCAGAAAACTAATGCTAACATGATCTTTCAAATCCCAGTAGTTTGAGGAAAAAACATTATGAGAAAGAAAATTTGAAAACAGGATTCTAGCTGTGCATGACAGTGCATGCCTTTAATCCCAGCACTCGGGAGGCAGAGGCAGTGAGATCTCTGAGTTCCAGGAGAGCCAGGGCTACAAAGAGAAAGAAACCCTGCCTCAAACAACAACAACAACAAAACACACACACACACACACACACACAAACGCGCGCGCATGCGCGCGCACAGATTCTAGAATTGGGAAGCCCCAACCAGGAGTACGAGGAATTCTTCTAACAGGGATCTGGAAGTGTGTTCTAATAAAGATAATGGAATGTGAATTTGAGACTATCAGACTACTTACAAAAATGTTAAATTTTAGCCATCCTATGTTTTCATAAGACCAGAGCAGCAATCAAGAAAGATTTGGCAAGAGAAAGCTAAAAATCAAACATTTTCTATAAACATCTGAAACCATAAACATAACACTTTGTGTTTTTTAACTGCATTAATGTGTGTGTGTGTGTGTGTGTGTGTGTGTGTGTGTGTGTGTGTGTGTATGAGTTAATCTTATTGAACCATTTGTTTGATTAAATAGCTCATCAATGTACATAGTATTTAGACTAAATGGAGTCTTTTGATAAGCAAGGTCAGAATTTTGAGCTACCTCCAGCTACTTTTACATAGATATGAGGACCTGCGGGATCTAATTTAGCCTCTTCATGAGTTTTACTTTGGCTTTATTTACAAAATAGGTATCAATGTCACTGAAACCTTGCAGCACCTTCCTAATGCTTAAAGTACCAGCCAACCAAACCACCCACAAGCAACATCCTGTTTACCCCTAACCATTATAACCATCCCTGGGTGATCACTACTCTTCCACCCCTCAAATCCCTGCTCCTTCCACCAAACCTTACTCCAGGCAAGTTCTAGTATCTTAACCCCTTCAAGGCTAAACAAGGTACCTCCCAAAGATCCGTTGTGCTTAGCTGATAAATTCCCCTAAACTAGCCAGGCAGTGGGGGTGGCACACACCTTTAATCGCAGCACTTGGGAGGCAGAGGCAGGAGGATCTCAGTGAGTTTGAAGCCAGTCTGGTCTACAAAGCAAGTTCCAGACAGCCAGGACTGTTACACAGAAAAACCCTGTCTCAAAAAACAAAACAAACAAAAACAGAAACAAAAAATTACCCTAAGCTTAAGTATAAAAATGAATGAAGACTGATGCCTTCCTCCCTGCTTCCTGCCTCAAACCAGTTTTCTGTCTTCTTCTCCCAACAACAGTAACTATCCCCCATGAAAATGAAATCCTAGTACAGGGTGGGGTAAACGGTGTAGCAGCCAGAAGAAAGGCCTTTTGGAGCCACCCGAGAGATGTGGTCCCCACACAAACACAGCCTGCATGGGCTGCAGTCCACCCTGCTCCTCTGCCCACCATGGCTCTGCTTCCACAATACCAAAACAATCCACTCCTCTTTGTTTGTTTGTTCAACCCACTCAAGTCTAAACCACCCATAACAAGCTACAAAACTTCAGACAACAGGAAAGAGTGTCTAGGGAACCATGCAGTCTCATGCAAAAGCTTTAGAGCAACAAACTTTGCTACAACTGAAGGAATGGCTGGGGTTGGAGTCTGAACAATGGGAAGAGGTTTGGACACAAGGCCCAGGGGTTTCATTCACACCCACAATCAAAACCAAGATTCAGTTCTAGTCCTCAGGCCCACACAGCCTGAAGCCAATGACAACTGAAGACCATGCCAGCTTGCCAGGGTTCTGGCTATTTTGACTGCCGTGTGGAAGCCAAACTAGAACAGCTACTGCTTTGCTGTGGCTGGCTACTTGCTGCTGGAAGGTGACTGTTTTGCTGTTGTTCAGAAGCAAGGATGGAAAACGCCTGGTAATCCTCAATGGCAACAGAAAGACAAATGTAGCACATGTTGCACAAAAGCACCCAACTCCCTTTCAACTTTGGAAGTAAGTTCACTCAATGGCCTCAATACAATGGGCAACCTGTGAGAAGCAAAGTTCTTCAGCCAGGATCTAACCCAGAATATTACAGCCTTCCCTTTGATTTTCCCACATCCCTATGTTTGGGGATTTGAAAAACCAATGAAAGGAGGTATTCTTTCAGGGCAAGTCCCCAGGAGTTAAGCCCCCCCCCCCCACGAACAATGAAGTTTTCATTATCACTTTTAGCATCCAGATGGAATTAGACTTACTGATAACTAATTTTTTGTTGTTGCTTGGCAATCTTCCAGGCCAATATTTGCAATGTATATCTAAGGCTGCAGATTAAAAGTTCAGCTAGGGAGAAGGTCATTCAGGAGAGAAAGGAAGAAGGGGGAAAACCAACCTCGAAAAACAGAACAAAGTACACGGAGGATAACTCTTTGTGCCTCCATGGTCTATAGAACATTTGCCCTGTCTGCCTATAAAGTGATTTAACATTAACCATGCTCCCTGTAGCAGCAGAGTGCTGCCTGCTGACAAAAACTCCCTTTTGAAATCCCTTTTGTAGGGGTGTGTTGGGCTGTAGGAGTAATCTATGAACGCTGACGTGCGTGAACAACACTGCCACCAGCCAGAATCTTGGGCATTTTGCCTAAGAGGTCTGCTTTTAGCGCGGGGCGGGGAGGGTGCCACTCTCACAACAGCTAACAGAGTGACCAGCCTCCCTGCTTTTTGGCAGACTTTCCCAGCGAACAGTTCCAGCGGAGTTTTGAGCCCATTCAAGAATTCCATCTCACAGAGAGTGTTTCCGATACAGTCATTTGATCAGTCAGCATTTGCCCGTGCACCTGCTAAGCAACTGGTGGAGAGCTACAGAGCCACATCCCACACCACCCCCATCCTCCACTGGTAATCCGAAGGGCTCTGGCACACGGGGGTGAGGGGGTGATTGAGACGCAAAGAACAAGCTATATGTCTATGCTGCAGCCGGAGCCGAGGCTTCCAGTGTGGAGGTGATTCTCTTCCCTCCTGACAACTTCCCTGTCACTTGGTTCCTGGGGCAGGTAGGGGGTTTTTGTTGGTCTCCTTACCTGGAGGTGGCTTGGTCGCCTCCCTTTGCATGGCTCTCCCCAACGACCTGGTCCTTGCCGCTGGGGTGGTAAGCAGTTAGCACAACTCCCGGGGAACTCGAGAGCCAGTTCATGATGAGAGAAGGGGCATAATTTCTGGGACCCTGACACTACGAGGAATGAAGTTCCTGTCTCGCCTTGGCAACTTGCTCATTAGCAAGGGCCAGCCCCTCCCCTGTCCGGGCCAGCGATTCACAGGGAGAGGGGCGTGGCCTCTCCAGCAGGGCTTCCTGGCCCTGCAGCTACAGGCTGTGTGTGACTCACAGCTTTGTTTAAACCCAGCCATCCAGCCAGCGGCAGCCGCAGTTAAAGTGGCCTGGGTATTGTGTGGAGGCCCCTGGCCCCAAAGTAACAAGAGCAAACCGATGTAAATACAAGCGTAGTGAGTTAGGAAACCGTGGGTTGGGACAGAGCCTTTTTCCCCTCAAACATTCCTGTTTCCATCTGATAATTTCATGTAACTCGAGTAAGGCATTCCTTAACCCCTTCAGGCAGGGCGTCAGTCCTCACCACAGCAAAACCAAGGAGCCCAATCATACATCTCAGCGCCTTCTGGCCATCACAAGAAAGCCTTTGCTTTCTCATTAAAAATATTGTGTCACTGTGTACCCTGGAATGTCAAGCATACCTCTTGTTTTATCAAAACACTCTTTAGAAGAAAAAGAATGTCTATCTAATGATCTGTATGTTAAGTATTGCTCACAATAAAAGAAGTTCCAGCATTTGCTGAGAATCTATTATTTTCCATGTGTGCCTGGAGGATGTATGTCTATGTGTATGTGGTGGGGGTGCCCAGGAGCACTTTAGCTTTTATGTGCCCAGGCAAAGTAATACACACACACACACACACACACACACACACACACACACACACACACACACACTATTTTAAAATTGTAAGAAAAACTATAGCCAAGGGACAGGTGAAATACCTTGACCAAAATAAGTCAGTATGAGGCAGCTCAAGTCCATCTAGATTCTGTTTTGTTTGGTTGATGATAAAGCAAACTCAAAAGTAATTTTAAAAAAAAATCATTCTCTGTGTTCTCTATTCTAAAAAATTAAAAACAAAAATTTCTACTCTGATATATGTAGCCATCTGAATTGGAACATTTTTGCTTGTATGTATTTTTATCATGTAATTATATATCTGTTAGATGGATATGTAATCCTGGCTGGCCAAGAATTTGCTGTGTAAACCAGGCTGGCCTCAAACTCAGAGCTTTGAGATTCTCCTGCTTTTGCCTCCCTAGTGCTGTTCATGCCACCACACCTTGATTTTTTGTTGTTTGGAGGGGGATTATTCATGTGTATATTTGTATGTCTGTCTGTGTCTCTGCCACGTGTGTTCTGGTACCCCAGAAGTTAGAAGAGAGGTCATCTGGAAAAATAGTTTATGGTCTTCACTAACAAGGCATCTTTCTGTCCTGATAGTTTTGTTTTTGAGGCAGGATCTCATGTGAGTCAGGCTGGCCTTGAACTTGAACTTGTTATCCAGTTGTGAATAACAGTAAATTTGGGATTCTTTTGCCAGACATGTACCAGCAGTTATGCCAGTTTCCACCATGGCTTTCAGTATATGTGGGTAGGAGTGTGGGTGGTGGTGGTGGGGGGTGTTGGATCTAGAACTTCATGCATGCAAGGCAGGGAAGCTACCAAAGATTCCAAATCCCTAGCCACAAACTGAAATTCTTGGTTGTCTTTGTGAACACTCCTGGTTAATATAGCTAAAATTCTTCAGATGCTTTTAATTTTGTCATTCCATATATGTATGATTTATATTTTTCATTATTTAAAACTGAAAAACAAGTTTATTCATATTTAAAATATCCATTGCCAGCTGCCTGTGTCACCACACACCTTTAATATCAGCAATGGGAGGCAGAGGTAAGTGGATCTCTTAGTTGAAGGCCAGCCTAGTGTACAGAGCAAGTTCCAGGACAGCCAAGGTTACAAGAGAAACACTGTCTCAAAACAAACAAACAAACAAACAAACAAAACAAAACAAAACAAAACAAAGAGATCAGGATAGTGGTAGCACAAACCTTTAATTACAGCACTTGAGAGGCAGAGGCAAAGAGATCTCGAAATTCAAGACCAGCCTAGTCAATGGAGCAAGTTCCAAGACAGCCAGGGCTACACTGAAAAACCCTGTTTCAAATATATATATATATATATTATATATATATATATATATATATATATATTCATTCTTAGATAGGGAGGGTATTTACTACTACTATTGTGATGAAACATCAGGACCAAAAGCAACTAGGGGAAGAAAGGGCTTATTTGGATTACATATCCTGAATTACAGTCTTGACATAAGCCAAGAAAGGGTCTCAAACCAGGCAGGAACTTGGAGGCAGGAGCTGATGCAGAGGCCATGGGGGAGGATACTTACTGGCTTGCTCTCATCTCATGGCTTGTTCATCCTGCTTTCTTATAGAATACCAGCCCACGGACAGCACCACTTACAATAGGGAGGCCTGATTCGATCACTAAGTAAGGAAATTCTCTACAGGCTTGCCTGCATACAGGCCAAATCTCCTGGAACCATTTCTCAGTTGAGGTTCTTTCCACTCAGATGACCACAGCTTGCATCAAACTGACATAAAACTAGCCAACACATACACATTTAAAAATTTTATATTTATTTTATACATATGGGTGTTTTGTTCACATATATGTTTTAGGTACCGTGTGTGTGCCTAGTGCCTGTGGAGGTGAGAAGATGGCATAAGATCTCCTGGAACATGAGTTACAGACAGTTGGTAATGGCCATGTGGGTGCTGGGACTTGAACCTGGGTCCTCTACAAGTGCAGTCAGTGCTCTTAATTGCTGAGCCATCATCCCAGCCCTTCTGAAGTTATCTCCATTTTTCAAAAATGTCTTTTCGTCATGTCTGCAGTAAGCTCACACACAAGACTTGATTTTCAAAGACTCTTTTACATAGTCTTCCCTCTTCTTCACAATTACTTGCTCAGTAGTTCCTTCCTTCCCCCTGATGCTGTACTCTGTCCTCTCCACCATCATTGCCTCAAGCTGGGACTTATAATTAGTGTTAGCTCCACTTTTGTTTTGTTTTGTTTTCTAGACAGTGTTTCTCTTTGTAACCCTGGCTGTCCTGCAACTCACCTTGTAGACCAAGCAGGCCCTGACTTTAAAGATCTGCCTAATTCTGCCTTCTGAATGCTGGAATTAAATGTGTGGTCCACTACCTGGCTGATGGCTTTACTCTTAAAACAGATCTTTTAGCCCATTCTTGTCACCTACTCTAAACTCTGCACATATTTTCTGAATCTACCCCAGCACTACTTAGATGAGGTCACTACTTACAAACCTTCCCTGACTCCCTAGTGCCCAAGGAGACAGTTCCCTGATCTGCAGTCTTTCTCACTTCCTGTCCTAAGTGAGACTTCCACCTCACCTACACGTCCTCCTTCCCTCAGGTCACACTGTCTTCCTTTCTCTTTCCTCTGCATCTGACCTCTCATGTTTCCATATCCCAGGCCTTTAAGCAAATGCTAAATGGAGGACGAACTAAGGGAATCTAAATGTTCCTTCAACATCAGCCTTGAATTAAAATTGGTCAGAGAAGTGGCACCCATGCACACAGTACTACCATTGAATATTCACCCGTTCAGGGGGGAAACAGAAAGAAGGAAGGAGGGTGGGAGGGAGGAAGAAAGAAAGGAAGGAAAGAAACAAAGGAAGGAAGGAAGGAAAGGAGGGAGGGAGGGAGGGAGGGAGGGACGGAGGGAGGAAGAAGAAAGGAAGGAAGGAAAGCTAGAAAGAAAGAAAGAAAGAAAGAAAGAAAGAAAGAAAGAAAGAAAGAAAGAAAGAAAGAAAGAAAGAAAAGTACAGGAAGTGACAGCTAAGGGTAGGCAGATTAGAGCCAGTGTTTTTGTCTTTTAAAAGACCTTGTATGGGAAAATGGTGAAAGGTTCCCACATCCCACCATCTCCATAAAGGTATCTGCTCGGGTCTTTGGAAACTCTTCTTTTCTGTCTTCTTCTCTGTTCACTCCCTCCCTCCCTTCTCCTCCTTGGGCTTCCTTTATATCTTCATTTCTCTTCTATCCTCCCCTCCTTCCTTACTGAATCTTCAACCTCTGAGTGTCATTCAGGGTACACTGCCATCTCTCATGAGTCAATTGATAATGACAGATTTTGTCCACCAGGACCAAAACAATAATTAAGTTGTATCTCTACCTAATTATAGCATCTTCATTTATTTAATAAATTAACCATAATGCATAGGTTAAAATGCAACTATTTCACAAGTTCAAAGAATATTTGTGTCCAGGCAGAAAATTAACTGAAATACAAATTGAATTCCAAACCATTATATATAAATTTTGAATCCTACTCATTACATGGAAATTTTTCAGGCTCCTCTTCATTTCTTCCCTCTAAGTTCTATTTGTTACTAGTCTGAGGAGCTGTCTGCCACAGGCAGATAGACAGCTAGTGGAACTGGTACACACCACTTCAAACTTAAGCTCAAATGATTTAAAAATAGTTTCAGAATTTTACTATGTCATCATGGAAGTAAACCTAACCACCAACAGGAACCAATGAAAGGGTGTTCTCATTCATAACCTTAACTCTACCAACATCCATAGTTCATTTTTGGTTCTCTCCAAACATTCTTGTGTAGATCATCTTTATAAAAGATAAAATACAATAAATACACACTGTTGGTGCCTCCTATCTCAGACATTTCATGTCCTTGAAAATGTTAATATTCCAAGCTATTGAGCTCATTCCAAACACTTCCTGTTATGAGTCATCTTAGAAAGCAATTAAAACCATCAAGACAGTTTAAACATGCATTTCATTCATCCCCTTCAATTGGGGTACACTGGATGTCACAGAAAAGGGAAAGAAAGCTGTAATTTATGCACTCAAATGAATTGTTAAAAGTAGGCTGGCGAGAGTACTGAAGTGTTTGACAATTTGACAACTCTGTTCAAAACTCATTTTAAAATTTCTTAAGTTCAGCGCTACTAGTATGGAAGAGTTTACCAACTATTCATATTTTGACATAGGCTCCTATTTAATGATGTAGAATTATACTGGGAAGAAACCAAAATTGCAGTGGAATTAACACATTTATTAGTATTTTCCCCTCCCCATCGGTCTACATCAGTAAGTGAAGGAAAATTATCCACTTCTGTAAGGTGATGTAAAACCTATACAGACATGGAATCCTACGGAAAATGATCTTCCAAATGGGAACACTGAACCCAATTTAAAGTTATATGTTACAACAAGAACTTCAATAGATGAAGCAGTTATGGTTTTGTTTTTTTACCTAAGTGATAAAACTGGGATTAGAGTTGTACTGACTGATGAGAAGGGTGTTAGTTCTCTGTGCTGCCTGACTGAAATTTCATTGAGTCTTTATCATGAATAATTCTTAAAAGCTTCCATCCTGGTCAATTCTGTACAAAGGAACCCCAGCTAAAAACATTCTGTCGACAGAACTGAAATGAACTTCCTTGGAAATGTCACTTGTTACTAATTCTATCTGGGTCAATGAGGGATGAGTCTGCCTTTATCTGGACAGTGTCAAGAATTTCTACCTCATTATCAAAGTTATTTTAACTGTCCCTCCAGGGAAAATATGTCATACCCAGAATAATATGCAACTATTATGGCTGGAGGCTAACTTAGAGCTTGTTGCAAACTTTAGTGGAAAAAAAAAAACAACCTTTCTTACAGTTAAGGAGTTTATTGCTAAAAAATAATGTTTACTAATATGTGTGTATTTACTCTTTCTTAGACCTGAATGATATGGCTTCTCATTTACTCATACAAGAGCCCTAAAAGATACATTGGAATTATGCCTACTCTAGACATGAGGAACGTGACATCTAGCCTGTAGGTAGCAGAAGCAGGGATATGAGGGCACGCGTGCGTGCGTGCGTGCGTGCGTGCGTGCGTGCGTGTGTGTGTGTGCACGCACACACGTGCCCATATGCACGCACACTGGAGATTTACCTTCTAGCCAGCACACAAATGTATTTTCTGGTTCTTTGAAACTGTTTCTTACTTCAAAATACTAGGGTTGTATGGCATTCTAAGAAACAATCCTATCTAAAAGGGTTCTGCCCATAGAAATGAAACAAAAGTACACTGGTCATTATAAACATCCTTTCATTGTTCTTTAAAAAAAAAATGTCCAGCAATGGCAGGTGAAATTTGTAAACCCAGAGGCAATTAAGATTTGTTAAGCACTGAGTCTTGGAAAAGGGCCTATGTTAGAACAGAACTGTCCATGTTCAAGGTCATAGGGCTCCATGGTGAATCCGCTTGTCATGTTGAAACTGGAAACTACCCAACAAAGCCAAGTGCAACGCATGACTAACTTTTCCATTAGTTTTTTTTTTTTTTTTCTCATTACTCAGTTTAGTGAGAGCTATGTTTTAAATACAGCTGAAGAATGAGGTATGAGTGAAAAACATTCTAGGGCTACACACACTAGAAAAGTTGAGTTTTGCTTAGGCAAAGAGATATGATTTGAAAAATCTAGAGTTTTGTCTGTAGATTTGTTCAAATACAAAGGTCTTAGCTAGAAATAGATGCCAAAGTCTCCAAGTATGCATCTACCTCACAGAAAGAAGCCACTGTAGGGTTCTTGACCTCCTGATATGACTTCCACTCTGGTTCTTGGAGGTTTCTAGATAGGCCAATGTGAAGGCAGGCCTATCTGAGTCCAACAGAGCTAGTTTTGTGACATGTAACTTCCTCTGCTCACATAGAACTGTGAGAATCAGGGTTTACAGAACTTACTGTTACCGAAATTAAAGTAAAATTACTTATAAATTAAAAACAAGTTTTATATTGAAATTAATTTGGGGTAACTGACTCAGTTTTGACTATCTCTCTCTCTTTGTGTGTGTGTGTGTGTGTGTGTGTGTGTGTGTGTGTGTGTGTGAATGTAGAGTCCTTGAAAACAACTGTTAGCTGTTTTTTTTTGTTTGTTTGTTTTTTTAAATATGGGATACTCTTTTAAGTCCTTAAAACAACTTGGTAATGTGGCAAGACTTTCATTTCCCAAGAATCTATTAAAGTTGACTCATTGACCAATAGCAACCTAGAATCACAAGGAAAAAATTCTTTCTGCAAAATTGTGGTCTAATTTGTTTTCGTTCTTAAATTTATGTTTTTGTATCATTTGCTGCATTCTTTCTCTGTGAAAGAATTTTCAGGAAATCTAGTGAATTACTTACAAAATTTGTAGTACAGCTGATTCAAGAGTGAGCAAAATTTGAATGGCAATAGACATTGTCATCTACAAAGTCCGTGCTCAAGAACTATGAAATCCACTTACAAAAAAAAAAAAAAAAAAAAAAAAGTCACACACTGAAAATACTCAGTTTTTTAAGTCACCTTATAATTTTGTGTTGGGCATCATGGCTAGTCTAGGGTAGGTGGCCTGAGGCATGGTTGGGCACACATAGGCCATTGACCTGGTTTTGAAGTGGCATTGCTAAATTTCCACAGACTCTCCTAGTGCTTCAAGAACCACTATTGTTTAGATTTATTACTACAAAGGATTTCCCCCAAATGCCCTGCTCTCGCTCTAACAGAGACAAAGCTCCTTAAATGTCCTTGTACCCAAACAGCTTTGTGTGCCTTACAATATCAAGAAAAGCATTTTCCATCATTTTGTTTAATAATTTGCTGACCTCTTGTCATTACCAAGGCTCTGAGAACACAGCTATAATCAAGAGGATCTAAGCCTTATGAAATTTTAAAGGGAGACTCGAAATTATAGGGCCGAGGCTATCCAAAAGTTGTCTACATCCAGTGTAAGCTACTCTTTTATAGAAGCAGCTACTGAGGAGGGTGGGGAGCGTGGGGGAGCAGGTCAAATGGCTATAGAGCCAAGGGTGAGAGATCAGGAAAATTCCTCCTCCTGGTGCCAATATACTTTCCCTAAAGAGTTTGAGTTCAGGTGCAGCTGCCTTACAATAGTCAAAAGAATCTACTATACGAATTTATGGCAGCCTTTAGGGATGCATATTCAAATGATTATCTTTTTTTGTAGTGGTGAGGGCATGCATCACCCACCAGATGTGTATAGAGTCAGAGGAAAACTATCCCCACCAGATAGGTTCCAGGGATCAAACACAGGTCATCGGGCTTGGTGTCAAGTCCCCCTACATACTACGCCCATCTTGCTAGCCCAACTTTAAATAATGTTGTTTTTTTAAACTCCTATGTCACACCTTAACTCCTAGGGGAAAAACAAAATCTCCATAGAACTCTAAGGTTGTCTATAATTCAAATAGCAAGGGAAAAAGGTGAATTCCACTACAAAGTAAATCCATTTTCCATCATGCTGTTTTCCTGGTATTTCATTCCTGTAGCTTTCTTTAAAAGTGTCTAATATATATTTTTCCTTTCTTAATAAAAACTTATACTATAATATTAAATGCATCCCATTCCTACAGGTAAGAATTAATAAGCAATAGTGAACATAATAAAATCCCATGTGGTCATCATCTTCCAAACATGAGGCAATACCTTTCATACATACACAGTGGACATTCATAAAACACAGCTTCCATCACAGATGGTGTGAAAGGCAGAAAGCAGGAAATGTTGGTGTGATGAAATCTCTGGGAGTCTTCACACACACATGAGGTAACATGTTGCCTCTTCTGCTTAAACAGAAGCAGTTTTAAAAGATCTTTCCAGAAGGTGAATGTAACCTTCCAAGTCTTTGAATTTAAATTTCACACTGTGATGTTCTGAGAAATGTGTCTCTCTCTAAGTTATCAAGGACTTGAATCAACACAGTAGAATCACACGTTTGGTCAGAAAGATGAGTCATATTCCAGAATCCTCTCTACTGTAAGCCTGGTAGCTTAAAAGAAATATTTGTCTTAACCTTCCAAAGATCATCAAAACAAAGCTGTGGTGGGTGAAATGAACACATCACTCAGAAACACACACACACACACACACACACAGACACACACACACACACACACACACACACACACACACACACACACACACAGACACACACACACACACACACGTGCAGCAGCCAAGAACAGGGACAGTTTGATTTCTGTTCAGGGAGACCACCTTTACCCTATTCTACACAGCCTGGCAGGAATGTATGTGTATTACAGGAATATCAAAAGGAAATCAGTGGAGTCCTCCACCATCAAACATTTTCTTTCAAAGGCTTTTTCAAAGGTTTCCGTCCAGAGCTAAAATTCTACCTCCTCAAAAGTGAATGAGAGGCATAGAATGAAGCTCTCTGAGAGTTCCCTGCTATCCAAAAGCAAGCCCTGCCCACTACCAATGTCCTCTGTGAAGCGCTTTGAGGAAATGAGCAAGCCTGCCTGCCTCTATCTTAAAAAAGAAAATCATTCCTGTCACAATCCATGTCTCCATTAAAGCCACAGGCCTGCTCATCTTACATAGATCCTAGATGACTTCTAACAAACACTTCAGAGAGGCTTGATCAGCCAGATACTACCTCCAGCTCTCTGCATTTATTTTCAGTGAGGGTGGGCTACAGTGTAACTATTTGAAATATTGGAGCATTGGATTATACATGCAAAAAAAGTAGATTTCAATACTAAAAGAGGGAACATATTAAATAAAAGGCAAATAATTTCAGGATGTTCCTGAGTATCAAGGAAGAGGGAACAACTAAACACTGCATATTAGTCACGTGCTCTGAGCTTTCGGCATTAACCATTTGCTACTTCCATGCCATGTTTTTTTTTTCTGATTTTTTTAAAGGTATGGTTTTGTTATATAACTGTAGCTCTGGATAACCAAGTATTCACTATGTAGCCCAAGCTTGCCTTGAACTCGCAAATGCTGAGATTACTTATAGCCTTGTGCCAGAATGCCTATCATTTTCAATTATGAGGTTTTATTTTGCCTTATTATTTTTCAAGTAGGCTACAAAGTATCAAATAACAGGAAATAGATTTATTTCCAGTAATAAAATGTCAAACCAAAGTGAAGAAGATACCGTGCCTGCTATTAGAAGTTCAAGTAGGGTTTCTGAGAGGGTCTAGCCTATTCCCCAACTAGCACAGCTTGGCTGTGTGTGGTGCACTGACTCACATTTAATACCATCAATATGGATGCCAAGCAGGAAATACAGGAGAGAAGAGAGTTTGAAAGTTTTTTCAGGTTCCTGGAACTTCACAGCTGCACAGTAAGCTCACATCTCTTTAGCCTCAAATCAAACAAACACAAAAGAATTTGCAGTTGAATGCTCCAAGGAGACTTCCCTAATAGAAGTGAAGTATCATTGAGAAATGAGCAAATACAACATTCAACTAGGATGATACAGGAACACACTCGTGCATGCGAGCACACACACACACACACACACACACACACACACACACACACACACACACGCACGCTTTGGGCAAATTACCAAATTACTTTTACTCTCTTGGGCAAACTACTCTCTTGGGGCAGAATGTCTAGAGCTCTGAAACTGCAATCACGAAAGTTTCAATGTATTTCCTTCACTTGTCATGTGTTTTCTGAGGGGTCACATCAGGGCAGTTCCTCTCACTGTGTGTTAGATGTCTGCAGCCATCCAGGCTATAAACTTGTAAAATAGAGTCCATTCTTCCAGTTCTTGAAGATTCCTTTCCCATGATGTTCTTCTGCATCATTCCTGCCTTGGGTAGCAGAGGCTGGGAGAAGGAATGACGTCCTGACAAGTCTGTCACTGCTGAAACAGCGCCCTGATGACCCATGTTAACTACAGTGACCCTGTAGCTGACCTCTGTCCTGTCTTCTATCCATGTGATTCACGGCCAGGCAGCATTCCTTCTTTGCATGGATCTGATTATGTTTCTACCCTGCTCATTCATTTTGAATTGTTTCCCAGTGCTTCCAGAATATAAATATATAAGGCACTAAAAGTCCCTAATGGTCTGGTACAAATTTGTTTATTTTTATATTGGCTCCTACAGTCCTGCCTCCCTCTCTCTCTGTAACACACTCTTCCCAGAACATTTTATAAATTGACATACGGTAATCATGCATATTTATGGAGTATAATATGATAATTTATACACATATACAATGTGTAATGATCAAATCACTGTAACTAGCATGTCCATTCCTTAGCTTATCATTTCTTTATGTTGAGAAATTTTGAGTGATCTTCTAGTTCCTTATAAACTGTGTCACAAATTATTGTGAACTATAGTCACCTCATGACACCAGATGTAGAACATCAGAACTAAACTCTTATGTAACTCACAACATGTTGACCTTGAACATAAACAGACGGGATCTGTGCCTTGGTTTCCAATGGTTGTCACTCTCTTTCGAAGGAAGCCTTGCTCTTCCACCATGATAAGATAAAAAAATAAAAAAAAAATCAGGGTAGACTCAGAAGTCTTAAAGTATCCATAATTTCCCCTATCCCCCCATGGATCCACCTTAGTTCAAGCTCTGTAGTTCTAACATTTGGGGTCTAGTGTTTTACAGCAAGTTTTGAGTTCTTAGTACTTATCCTTAATTTCTAATCCATCGTCAAGGTCTCTCTCTCTCTCTCTCTCTCTCTCTCTCTCTCTCTCTCTCTCTCTCTCTCACTCATTTTACATACTCCCCTCCACTCCTCCCCAACCCACCTCCAACCATTCCTCAGAAAGCGTAGGGCCCTCCTGTGGGGAATCACAAATCCTGGCATATTCAGTTGAGGCAGGACCGCCCACCACACACATTAGGGCTGAGCAAGGCTCCTCACCATAAGGAATAGGCTTCAAAAAGCCAGCTCATGCACCAGGGATAGATCCTGATTCCACTGCTGTGGTCCCACAAACAGATCAGGCTACAAAACGGTCACCCACTTGCAGAGGGTCTGATTCAGTCCCACACAGGCTCCCAGCTGTATGTCTATACTTCATAAGTTCCCGCAAGTTCAGGTCAACTGTCTATATGGGTTTTCCGTCATGATCTTGACCACCACCCTTGCTCATATAATCCCTCCTCTTCAACTGGTCCTTGGATGTGGATGTCTGCATCTGCTTCCATCAGATGAAGGTTCTATGATGACAGGATGGTCACCAACCTGATTACAGGGAAAGGTCAGTTTAGGCACTCTCTCCACTATTGCTTGGAGTCTTAGTTGGGGTCATTCCTGTGGATTCCTGGGAATTTCCCTAGCATCGGGTTTGTCTCTAGCCCCACAATGGCTCCCTCTATCCAGATTTCTCTTTCCTTGCTCTCCCACCCCATCCCTCCTCCAACTCAACCATACCATTCCCTCATGTTCTCAGACATCAAAATACTAAATAATCCAATTAAAAATGGAGTACAGATCTAAACAGAGAATTCACAGCAGGAGAATCTCAAATGTCAAAAGGACATGTAAGGAATTGTTCAACATCCTTAGTCATCAGGGAAAAGCAAATCAAAACAATTCTGAGATACCATCTCACACCTGTTAGAATAGCTAAAAATCAAAAACACTAATGACTACCTATGTTGGAGAGGGTGTGGAATAAGGGGAACACTCCCCCACTGCTGGTGAGAATGCAAATTTGTACTTTCAAATCAGATGGTGGTTTCTCAGAAAATTGGGAATCAATCTACCTCAGGACCCAGCATTAACACTGTCACTTACATATACTCAAAGGATATTCAACCTTACCACAAGGACACTTGCTCAACTATTTTCATAGCAGCATTATTCATAATAATCAGAACTCAGAAACCACATAGATGCCCCTCAACTGAAGAATGGATAAAGAAAATGTGCTACATTTACACAACGGAGTACTACTCACCAGACCAAAAAAAAAAAAAAGACATCATGAAATTTACAGGCAAATGAATGGAACTAGAAAAAAAAGACCTTCTGAGTAAGGTAACTCAGAAAGACAAACACGGTATGTGCTCACTCATAAGTGGACACTAGATGTAAGGCAAAAGATAATCAGACCACAATCCACGCACAGTTCCAGAAAAACTAGGTAATAAGGAGGACACTGAGAGGGACACATGGATCACCTTGGGAAGGAGAAATATGTGATATTTCCAAGGTTTTGTCTTTTCCTATTCAAGAAAAGTATGGATGGATTCATAGAAGACTGTGTTTTTGAGCATTTAGTTTATATTACCCTGAAAACATTTCTCTGTGAACAATGAAACAAGGAAAACATCTGTTCCCCAAACTGGCAGGCCAGGTGATACAATATCCTCTTCCCTCTTCCTTTTCCTCTCATTTAAACAGAGGCCATCCTTGTTTACAGGATGAGGGCAAGAGGTAAAATTCTTCCCCCAGAGGATGCAGTGCGTGCTGCCCTTATGAAGTTATTGTGTGAAGTCGTTACCCTGGCTGCTCAAGTGGGAGTCACCAGGCACTCAACTGCAGCAGCTTGGGAGAAGCCTGTGGGAGTAAGGGCAGGTCTGGAACCAAAGGCTCCTGGAAGGCCTCTGTCTTCCCTCACTGATGTCACTAAGTTCCTGCTTCAGAACCTGTGGGAATGATGTGTTCCTGAAGAACAGGAGCAGGGCTTTCCTGGAGTACCACGGAGAAACAGATGGTGATTCCCGGCTTCTCTTCCAGGAGTGTCTCCACAAGGCAGCTGTCTCACATCAGAGCTTCCTTCCCACCACACAGACGAGAATGCTGGGACTGGAAGATCAGTGGCTCAGCTTTAAAGAGAAAAGTACAAAGAAAGAAGGCAGAGCTGGAATCCAGAATAGAATTCCTTTGATCCAAAAGTCTAGATTTTCCATTATTCTAGCCTGTTTACAAATCATTGTGGAGACTTGTAATATGAGTTTAGTAGTGGTATGGTAACTCCCCTAATCTAAAGGCACCCCCCTTTTTTTAGGTGTATGACTATTCGTTACTTTGCATGACATAGGTAAATAAATAGTATAGGCAATAACATTACGAATACCAACAATGATACCCTGCCCTACAATTTGAGCAGTACTAATATGAATAAAAGAAACATACAGGATCTCCAAATCCAAAGCACAGAAATAAAATGTCCACATGTAACCAATGTTGGGGGAACAGGCATTGGGGGTGTTGAAACAAGATCTCACATTATAGCTCATACTAACTTAGAACCTCCTTAGGTAGTTCAGGCTGACCTCAAACTCACATGGGGATCCCCCTGCCTCTCCTCCCACCTCAGCCTCCTAGGTACTGTGATTATAGAGGTAAGCCACCGTGCATGATAATTTCACCAAATTTCATTCTTTTACTAGGTATTTTGCATTTTCCATAAATATAAATACAGACAAGTACTGCCAATACATGTATTTGGTCAATAATGTACAAATCTTTTAAAATTCTATGTACTGTTCTGACCCTCAAGGAAAGAGGCCTGTTAATGATAAACAGTAATTAAATGTTCTGATTATGAAGACAGATGACAGAAAAGATAAGCAGGCATACACAATGGAGGCCACTCCAGGAGTGGAACAAGCTGTCAGCCCTTTTGTGACAAACACAAAAAGCAGGTTAGTTATATAGGTAGTTACCCCCTTTTGTACAAACAAATAATAACTGGCTTTGAGGTGAGGCGTTCATTTCACATTGCAGCCCCAACTCGTGTGTGTGTGTGTGTGTGTGTGTGTGTATAAGCGTGTGTATGTGCATTTGCAAATGCTCCCATGTCTACTTATAGAGGCCAAAGGACAGTCTTGGCTGTTATCTTCATTATCCACCACTAACTACCACCACTTTTCTTTTTCTTTTTTTTTTTTAATTTTTCCTTTGCCACTTTTTTTTTTTGCAGATTTTTTTATTTGAATTAGAAACAAGATTGTCTTACATGACAATCCCAGTTCCCTTCTCCTTCCTGTCCTCTCCTACCACCACCCCCCCAACTAAAACCCTACCTATCACATATCCTTTCTGCTCCCCCTGGATGGTGAGGCCTTCCATAGAGGGGTCATCAGAGTCTATGGTATCCTTTGGGATAGGGCCTAGGCCCACTCCTATGTATCTTGGCTCAGGGAATATTCCTCTATGCTACCACCACTTTTTTTAAAAATTAGGACAGGTTCATTTATTGGCCTGGAAGTTACCAACTAGTATATAAAATAGGTTGACAGTCTGGCTGGAGAGCCCTAAGACTACCTGTCTTTACCTCACCAGTGCTGGGATTACCAAGAATATGCTAGCATGCCTTGTTTTTGTCTACATAGGTTCTAGGCCTTGAACCCTGGTTGTCATACTTACAAGGCAAGCATTTTAAATACAGCTATCTTGCCAGCCCAGCAACACCAACTCTACATTTATTTATGTATCCTTCTTCATATTAAAGACTTGTTGCCTTGCAGAGTAACCCAGAAGCCCATGCAACGGGGGAAGATTTGAGCATCCTTTTGTGTAACTAATGAAACCTTAGAGTACAAAAGCAATCAGAGCAACTCCAGCATTCCAAACACTCTGAGGATCTTTGAAGAAATAGGTAGCCAAGATGCCTGTATGCTTATTACAGCTAACAAAGGAAATACCACAGATCCAAGACAATCATACAAGGGCTACATTGTGTTTTCTCTGTAGTCAATTAGTCTGACCTTTGGAAATGAAATAAGGGGGACCCTGCAAGTGGTTCATGGCAGGCAGGGGTGTGAACCACAAAAAGGTGAGAATAAAAACTCGGTTCAAGACTTTGGTGTGTCTGATGCCATGTGGATTATTTCCAGCAAATTTAAACACTATCATTTTGGGGCATCAGGTTCCTGACATAATCCAATCCCTGGTGCACAAGGCAGCATGATTACATCGAAACTGACTCAGGGTACATGTCATTTCTTCCAAGAAGATGGGTTCTAAAGATAGGCTACCTGTATTTGCCTAAGGGACTAAGGGTCTGGCCTGGTCTCAGTCCTACAGATATCATAGAAGTCATTTAGGTTGTCAGCCACATCTAGTCCTGGTTGTGGGAGCTTGGGGCAGCCTCTGGCTATACAAACAATGGAAGGGGCATTCAGACTATTAGGTATCTCTGGGTCCTGGTTGTGAAAGCTTAGGGAGCCCCTGGCTATGAGGGTTATTTAGATTACTAGCCACTGTCTGTCCCAGTTATAGGAGATTGATATGGCCTGACCCAATAGATAACGAAGATCACTGGGGTACTAACCACTTCCAGCTCCATGCTTTCTGGATGGAAGAACAGGTTTTGCATCCTTCCCAATACAAAGACAACCCTGCATGCTTAATATTTCTGGTTTCCCTGGAGACCTATGAGTTCAGAGACCTTTGAGCTGTGTTCCCAACAAGGAAATATTAAGCATGAAATTTCTTATACTTCTCATACTTTAAAGGTATGATGATAACCCTGGAATACTTTGTGTGTGTTGGGGGGTATGGTGTAAAGAAGATCTCACTATGTATCCCCAGCTGCCCTAGAACTTGCTACATAGACCAGATGAGCCTCAAACTTGAAACAATCTACCTGCCTCTAACTCATGAGTACGGGACTCATAGGTGTCCCACTGTGCCCAGCAGTATAACCTTTTTTATAATGAATTCCAACTCTATAATGGGGACTCTTCCAAAAATGACCCACATTGACACTGGAAAAAAAATACTGGGTCCAATAATCCAGACACATTGGGTCAAAGTCAGCTTTGCAGCAAAGTTCATGCTCACTTCCTGTCTGCTTCCTCGTCCCAAGTAACAACTGTTTGAGACTGTTCTTTTATGCGTTTTAAGTAAGTGTGGCTAAAACCACAGAGCCTAGTAGTTCTTAAAGCTTTTTTTGTTTTTGTCCTCTCATATAGAAGACCTAGGTATTAACTTAGATCTCTGTCAGCCATGTTCTAGAAAGATCTAATCACTGACATCTGAGCAACATGTCAATGTATAATCATTTCATTTCTATTATATCTTTCTTCAATGGATCTAGCCCTCTATTCCACCACTACTATACCATATTGAAATTATTTATCTTTCTCTCAAGCCTTCTTCACCGGCACCTACACAGACTATATAGTACTCTGCATTCTTTGAAGGTGGAAAGTTGCCACTGTCTCCCTATCTTCAGAGTAATACCAGGGATACAGCTACTTGTTGATATTGCTGCTAATCCAAATGCCACAGATCTGGCCAGGACACAGGACTTCAGGTGCCCTGCTTCCTTGGAGAGCAGCCAGACATGTCAGTACAACCCTGAGGACATAATGGTGAAATGGAGTATATGCAGATTTCTGATAGGAGAATTCTTCCCTAATAAGATAAGTGTTGGAAGTCTATAATTAAAAATAAGCCGCTACTGAATTGGTCATACTTAATAAAATCCTCTGCTGCTGGGGAAGGAAATCCAGTGCCCACTTACACATTCTGAAATAAGAAGTAATCTAGTTTTCTTTCTTTCTCTGGATTTATTTATCTTATGAGTGTGAACATTATGTCTGCAGAAATCTATGTGCACCATATGTATGCCTGGTGCCCGCAGAGGTCACACAAGGGCATCAGATACCCTGGAACTGGAAGTTAGAGATACTGTGAGCCCCTGTGTGGGTGCTGGGAACTGAACTCAGGTCCTCTGCAAGAGCAGAAAATCTTCTTAACTGTTGAGCCATACATATCTCCAGCCCTTCCCTCTGTTCTTTTATCTTGGCCCCCTTATAAAGAATCCAGAATCATTGCTACTTAGAACTGACTAATTTGTCAATAGTCACAACCTGTCTTTGTCTTATTGAAGCTTTGGAATACAAGATTTAAAAAAAAAAAAAAGAAAAGAAAAAGCACAAGAACACAAAGTCCGTAATCCTCCTTGGCACAGCATTAAATTACCACTTCCAACTAATCAACAACTATAATTAAGTCTAATTATAAATTACAAGCACCTAATTTTAGAAGACCTTTGCTTTATAAATGCTAGACATTAGAGACATTATTAACTTCACTATTTGAAATCACGCCAAGGCTGGAAGCCCCCTTTTTGCATGCTTGCCTCATGTATATGGCCTGGAAACAGACGCATAAGAACAGGGTCAGCAGCAAATTAAATGGGGGAAATGTTTGCCTTCCTGGCTAGTTCTTTAGAGGACTTGGCTAATTCCTAGCAAACCTACAAGTCAGTTGCTAAACCAATGAGTGTCAGTGGTTCTTTCCACTGGAATACAGCAGTAGAAAGATTTACTTGCCATTCTGACAATCACTTGGCCATGGCTATGTAATCAGCAACAATGGGTAGTGGGTATAGTCTTCTAATGGAGAGACAGGTGGAGTGACTTGCCTTGGAAGAGAAAGCTAGTATGGGGGTTATCTTTTCTATTCAAGATCGACCTTCTCTTAAGGGAGGTCAGCAGCATGTACCATGTGATGGTGACTTGGGAAGATTCTGAATGTAGCCATCATGGTACCTGCCACACTGCCCAGGCTGGCCATAATCTCTCAAAACATGATAGTTGAGCCTCAGTGGCAAGACAGGCTCAGTACCACCAGACTCCAGCCAGAAATAATGAGTAACTTCGGGTTACTGGGATAAGAAAGATTACTGGCTTTGGGAGTTGTACTTTCTACAATGTGTGTTCCAAAAAATTTAATAGGCTCTGTAACTTTATGCAAATTAATCTTTCTAGGTCTCCAATGCCTCAGCCAACAAGAGAGGGGTTAGTCAGATCACATGGGCTACCACTTTCCATCAGTGGTATATTTACAAGGATAGCACAACTTATCCAAAACGCACAGCTCACAACATATGCTCACTGTGTGCCATGAACTATGCTAAGTGCATTTTCATGGTCTACCTATTCAGAATAGCAGTGACATTTTCATCATTTTATTAAAAAACAAACAAACAAGCAAACAAAAAACTAAAACAAAACATGCAACCCCACAAACAACAGGCAGTCAAAAACACATAGCCTCAGCCTGGGACTGGAAGCACAATGAAATCAGATCTGTATAAGCAGTCTGTCACATCAGCTCATGACTTCACTGCTGTTTAAACAGCCCGGTCAACGGAATAGTCATTACTTTAAGCACAATGCTGTATAAAGCAGGAAGGGGCCATCCAACAATCCCCTAAGAAGGTGCATGCGTGTGATGTGCAGGAATTGAAATCAAAGGCAGGCGCAAGAAACCCATCCTTCCCACCTATGGTCCAGTGAGAGCGCAGTCATGGCATGGCATTCCCTTGAGTTCCAAAAGCTCTCCATTCCCTGTCACTTCCTTTATGCAAAAGCCAATGTTTTCACCTGTGTTGAAATAAGGTGAGCTTTTAGCTTTAATTTGGTTGCCACCTGCTGGCTGAAAGACAAAAAAAAATTCCCTCTGCAGCAGAAACTGCTCAGTGACTGAGAAGGAACCATGCAAACAAAAGAAACCCTAACCCTTAGCAGAAAACTGCAGGTGAGTTTGGGTTACCTTGTAAATTGTAGGGGACAGTGCACGTGTGTGTTGCAGGCTAGACACCACACTCGTTCTCCAGATGTGCTGTTGCTTGCCCTCACTCATAAGCCATGTGACAGCCCACCATTTTGAAGAAGCAAATGCTAAGCAACTGGCATCAGAGGACACCACCAAAGAGTGATGATGAATCCAAAACAAGCCAGACAGAGTGTTCCTCCATCCCCGGCATATCCTCTTCCTGTCGTCCTATGAGCTTTCTCCACCCTGGAATGCCCAGGTAACCTTACAGCACATAGGAAATGCTGACTGAAGGCCTGAGTGCAGGGCTGCGATGGGCTGCCAAGTTCCAAAGCATTCCCAGATTTTCCAGCCAAGCAGAGGCAGACCATGAAAATACTTTATCCCTCCTGCAGGGGGAGCCAGTGACAACTGGTCAAAATTCAATAGAGTAAGAACACTGTGAGAGGCAGCAATGGCGGGGGGAGGGTCGGGAATTATGGAAGAAGAGGGAATGTGTATTTTATTTGCTCCACTCAGTGCTCACCTGTGTCCTCACAACTCCCTGTACTGACTGCGTGCAGCTACCTGACACACACAAAGTCCAGGGCAGGTCGCAGACAGCTCATGGCCTGGATGGACAGGTATATAAATGGTGAGCTTTGCCGGGCCCTTCTCCTATCTCCTGTGTCTGAGAGGCATTACTGGGTGGCTAATGGCTGAGGGGATTAACCGTGTCAGGTACTGTCTCAGAACTTTATAACTAAATCTTCACACAATGATAAGAAAGCGCTGGCGGTTTTTCTTTTGAAAGGAGAACTGGTATCTGCCTCTTTCTTGAGTGGAAAGCAACTTGTGTAATTCCATAAAGATCTCTCAAAGGAGAGAGGTGGTGTGCAAAGCCAGGCACCCTGCACAGTTCACATCGTTAACCTCTAAGGGTGATTGCTCTAACTGCTCAGACGAACAAAGACGGAAAGATGAGCGACTGATCGGCCGCTCTGTAGGCACACAGGAAGCAAAGACAGAAGTAGAATTAACCCTTATATTATCACGTAAGCCTGTTACTGTCGATGATATCAGGCAGGCAGTGAGCTGGCTCAGCAGGTAAAGGTGATTGGCCCAGAATCCTCACAATGTCATTGGATCCCTGGAACTGACTCCCAAAAGTTGTCCTCTGACTTCTACCTATGTGTGGCACATGCGCCGTCCCCCATACTAGTCATAATAAATTGAGTAAATGATGACACCCCCACAAACATGAAAAATAACCCTACACATTGCCCAAGGAAGCTTCCGACCAGGTTGCAGAGAGAAGAACCTATAGATGCGCTGACCAAAAGGAGGCTTTCTCCAAGCCACGAGTTTCTTTCCTCTAATTTGGAAGCCAGCTCCCCTCCATGGAAAGCCTGGCATATAAAGCACCTCTGTAGCTGAGAAGCAACGACTATACACTTCTCGGCAAGCGCTTGTATGTACTTTGAAGAAACACAGGAATGTTCATGGACATGGTTTAATGAAATCAGAACAGCTGTCAACTTGTGAGCCAACTTCAAATGTCAGCTTAGTATTCCAGAGTCAATGGGAAAGATGTGACAATTAAAGTCCTTCTGAGAGTCACCCCCGCACACCACGTGATTATCCCAGATGAGATTTCACTTGGAAGTTTTGGGAGGAATAACGATTACCATTTAGGAACCATGTCTCATGCTCGTCTGTGACTGCTGTAATTGAAAGAGGTAGTTATGACTCGCACTTATCACGAATCAAACAAAATAATGACACAGAAGGCAGTGCATAATGAGGAAGATGAATCAGAAAAAATTAACCTGTCCAGAATTAAATAGACATAAAATCACGGCTAATGATCACCAGTGATTTGACAGGCATTTCTTCTTTGATTCTCTTTATTCAAACTTCTCAGGGAATTGGTGATCAAAAGGCACCCTCCTTGCCCCCCCCCATATCATAAGATAGAGCCATCCCTTCCACTTTAAGATGTAGGCAGGCCAGATGAACATGAAAACGTGATAGAGAGAATGAGAAGTAACCTAGAGAAAAGTTGATAGCATCATTACAACTCCTATTGTTCTAAAACGTGTCTTCATCACTGTCAACCTCCTGAAAATGCTTGCATGATACTCTATCCTAAAGCTAAGTAAATTACATTTAACATAGCAGTTCAAGAAAAATTGATTATGGGGAGAGCATAATCATGAATGTATGACATTCCCCAAACATATTCTATATGAAAAAGTGAAAGGAAATAGGGACATGAACCTTCAAGAAGGAAAAGCCAGGCTGGCAAGATGGCTCAACAAGTACAAAGCATGGCTAAGCAAGCCCAACATCCTGAGTTCAGTCTCAGAGATCCATCGAAGGTGCAACAAGAGTAAGCAACTCCTGAAAATTGTCATCTAGTCTCCACACCCGAGACTACACACGTACTGATCATGCACACACACAATAATATTTTTAAAAATCATTATTTTAAAAAAATAAATAGCAGCAAGTATTTACTAGGTGTGTCTGATGTTCTGATGTATCAGTAGCATGTTAAATGGTTTACATATGTTGTTTAATCATTGCTACAGCGGAGGTACAACTCAAATTTACAAATGAAGTTGTGGACTGGAATACTCAATAGTTGCCCAAGATTCCAGGCTGACAAGAGGGGCTGTTGACACATCTGTGATCTGTACCACATCCCAGCTTTTCAAGCCACTCTAGGAACTGTGTCCTTCATAGATAAGGGCCTGGCTCCTCTGCAAAGAATGTGCTAATTGGAACTGTTGCCTCCAGCCTGGGAATATGGATTTAAGTCACTTGTGATCTTCATACATAAACAAGGATTTATGATGTGACTATGGGTATCTGAAGGTTATCAAACCAAATACATTGGATTTTTTGTTTGTTTTTAGTTATTTTGTTCTGGTTTTGCTGTAGATGGTATAGTTATCAGGAATAAAATCACTGAGAGATTATCTAGAATGCATGTGTTTTTCTGGTACCCCCTTTATATAAAATGGAACAAAAAAAATATACTGAATGAGAATAAATGAGTGAAACGATGTCTTAATCTCAGTGAGTATTGGGTTTACTTGACATTTTAGCAATATATTTGATGTGGTTCCTAATAGTGCATTGAACAGAAAGCAAAGTCTGGGTTCAAATTTTCTAATAAAATTCTAAACTTAATTCTAATTGTCATTATTTTTCTGTCTTTGGAGCATGCCTTTCAAACAAATCAAATTTGGAGTTACTCAACTGCTAAAATTAGAGCTGTAAATTTTAAACAGTTGAAATACAGTTTGGCACTATAGACAAAGTACACTTTAAAACATTCACAAGCAGCAAAACCTTTCATGTTGACAGCCTATATCGACCATTGCTTTCTCAAAGTTAAACTTTTTGATGATAATGCTTATTATTTTTCTATCAAAACAAGGTTCTGGTTAAAAATAGATATTGCTGGAAAACCCATTATGCTCTAAAAATTAAAACTGTCATTTCTAGTCTTAATCTCTCTCCATTCTACTATAATTTTTTATAAAATGTGCTAACATTTCATACCTGTCTCTAACGCAATCTGGTTCTTTTTGCCCTCCACCCTATCCCATCCCCTTCCCACTCCTGTCAGTCACTCTTCCTTGCTAATCCCTTTCTCATATTCATGGCTTTTGTTTTGTGTTCCACCGAGTTTAAGTGGGACTGTCTATGTCACCTGCAAGCTTAGAGCCTGTCCAGTAGAGCTGCTGGGCTCATCCATGAATACTTAATTAAAGACAAAGATGACATTTCCCCTGGAATCCACCAAAAGAACCTAAGAGACAGATGATAGGGGAAAGGGCTTTGGAATATTGCCTTCTTGGTGTGATGCCTCCATTGCAATCATGATCCTACAGCAACTGAGGTTGTCTACACTGGGCCAGCACAAGACTGGGACTGCCATTAGTCAGTCATGGACTAGAGGGATACTCACAAGGCCCGTTAGTTCCCCTTGCTGAATGTCTCCATTTTAATGCCAGTTTCTGCACTTTAGATTACCTGGTAGACATGCCCTATGGAAATCCCTTCAGCATCTCAATTCTCTTTGCACAACCTGTATGTGAACATTAGAGACAGATATCCCAGAGGCATTTAAAATACGTTAGGATTGACTGAAGGTTGACCTTAAAGACAGAGTAACAATTAGGACAGCAGGAATATAATGAGTGGGACTAGTCTACAATGAATACAGTTGATATATCTGAGGACAGAAGATGTGAATCCAAGGAATCCAGGAAATAGAGGTTCAGATAAGGGAAGTGTAAACAGACAGCTGTTCAGGATAGTGTGCAAGAGTCCAAGAGCCATACCTTCTGGACATGAAGTAGCCAGATTTTGTTGCTCAGGGAATCATTCTAAGACTAGTATGCATAGAAACCCTTGGGGGATTTGGGGGCTTTTGCTTTGTTTTTTTTGTTGTTGTTGTTTTGTTTTGTTTGTTTGTTTGTTTGTTTTTTAATGACATAGCTTCAGGTGAGCCTAGAAGTAGAAGCCATGCTCATCTCTGTCATTAGCTCCTCATACTGTATACATATAATGGCTTCTAATGTACTTGATGGAATAGTCATGGCTCAGCAGTTAAGAGTACTTGCTGTGCAATCATGAGAACTCAAATTCAGATCCCAGTATCCAAGTAGCAAGCCTGACAACACACATATGCCTGTAACTCCAAGGGGAGCAGAGACAGAAGGTCACTAGGACTTAATAACTTCTAGTCCCATGTTCAGGGAGAGACCCTGCCTCAAAGAACTAGCAGGAGGTTGATAGAGGACATCTGATACCCTCTTCTAGCTGGCTGGTGTCACACATAGACACACATGTATATACACTCAAACAGATATATAAATAAGAGCATGAGTTGACTACACTTCCCTAAATACTTTTACCTGTGTAACAAACCAAATGCAATCCAGAGTTCTGTAGTGACATGGTTTACCACAACACAAATATTCAAGTAACTCTACCATAGTAAAGAAACAGGCAATTGCTAGCCCCAGAGATCTCCATCACTTTATTAATAACAAGTCTCTGTGATCAGGACTTATGACTTTTAAAATATGAACCTATTGCCTAAGCATGAATTCCAAAGATGGTGGTTTAGATTTACTTGTTTTCTGAAATTGCTACAAATACACAAATATAGTGTCTGTTCTTTGGTGTTTCTTTTTTCTCTTAGAATTATATGCTTCCAATACATGCAAATTATTTAAATGATGGTTATTCTTTTGATGGCTTCATAGCACTCCATTGCAGGTATAACACCATTTATCCACTCAAAGTAGAAATTGGAACTGTTCCACTTTTTAATCCATATAAATAATTTGCCATGATGAATATTCTTCTTTGTGTTTTAGCCATCCAAACACACATTTAAGGTGAGTATCTACCATGGTGGATCATTGGCACACATTATCATTAACTTTAGCAGAAAATACTAAACCATTCCCAAAGGATTTGACACTGTAACATGGTCATCTCTTGACATTCTCAGCTTTTTGAACTGTAGCAATTTATTCAGTGACAATTTTATCATTTAGACAGGACCATGTCATGTAGTTCAGGGTATCCTTTAACTCATGACCCTACCTCACCTTCCCTAATACTGAGATTACATGTCTGCACCACCACCTAGTCTGGGGGTGGTATCTCAAATCACAGAGTTGAATTTTATAAAACATTGCAAACATCTAATTAGACAATCATTGATCTGTTTTTAATGTGATAAACTATATGGGTCCTTTTGGTGTTAATGTTAGATTTCTAGAGTAAGCTATATGGTAGCCTTTGTGCATTTATCAGAATTTATGTGCATCTGTTCACGAATAAACTCATAGCAAGCACAATAATGTCTTTCTCCATAAAATGTCCTAATCCTGGACCCTGTGAAGGTCATAATATACAGCAATGAGAAACTGAGGTTGCCCATCAGCTGACCATAAAATAGGAAATTGGCCTGGATTACCCATATGAATCAGAAACAAGCTTAAAGAAATCCTCAGAAGTGAGAGGAAGCAGAAGAGGTCTGAATGCTACCACACAGTAAGAACTAGATTGCTGTTGTTGCCTTTTAGATAAAGGTGGCTGGGAAGATAAGGAAGCTAGGCAGCTAGAAAGGGGTTCAGGGGTCTCCACTAGAGCCTGCAGCAGGAACACAGCCAACACAGGTTTCTGTTCCATTAGTAACGCATGCACGACTGCAAGATGCTGAATGCAGAATAATTTAGATGCGACATAGGTTGTCATTTGTTTACAGCATCAATAGAAAAGCACTGCATGTGCTCAGGTAGTCTCTCTTCACAGACACCCAAGGAAGTGTCAGATTAACTGTTCCTGATAATCTTCTCAGTGGTTGATATCATGGTTATTCTGGTGTCATGAAAAACGTTCAGTGTTTCCCTTTTTTGCTGTCTTGTGTCTAAAATATACTCATTTAAAAAACATATATACATATACTTTTAAAATACTGTAAACATCAATATTTTTCTGGCTAACACACAAAGTAAAGAGCTTCAATATGGCCTCCTTGGACAATGTTCCATTATGTTTACTTCTCATTTGTTCCCCTTCCCCTGTATAGCAGATCCCCTTTTAGCCCTCCCTTCTCTCTTAATGCACGTATTTCATTCCCTTTTCCATTTACCTACTCCTGTACTATCTCTTCCTCCCCTCTCATGATCCACTTTCTAGTTTCATGTTGCACATGTGTGCACACATGTCTGCACACATACACACACACATACAAACACACATATTATTTATCTACATACACCATTTTAAGTGTTTATTCCATGTATGAGAGAAAACACATGGTCTATTTGTCTCTCTGATGCTGGCTTATTTTCTTTGGAAACACTCATCTTTCATCTTAACTGTTGTGTGGAGTTCATCTATGAAGCCAGATGGTCTGAGGATACTCGGTGATTTCGGCTTTAATTACAAATTCAACCTAGATGGTAATTCCTGGGTTTTCTCTCTAATGCCGTTTTCCTTTAATGTTATACTTACTTGAAATATATACATTTCAAGTAACTTTTGAAACATGTTAGTACAAAGTTGTTGAAAGAAGCCCCTTAAGCACAGTGATAACATGTTTTGTTTCATTTGTTTTTCTCATTGTTAGTGTAGTAGCCTCTTTTGTTATTTTATTAGACCTCTCAACAAATCTGTTTTAGGGTATACAATTGTTTTTAATTTTGTTTTTATTTATGCTGGCATTGATAGTTCGCCTTTTACAATATATGTTTCTTTTCCAATGTATTGATTGTGTGGCTATGTATTTGTGTATGTGCGTGTTATGTGGGAGGGGGGCTGCACCAGCCATGGCATGTATGTGGAGGCCAAAAAACAACTTATGGGAATCAGTTCTCTCCTCCCATCATGCAGGAGACAGGGATTGAACTCAGGTTCACAGGCTCGGCAACAAGTGCCTTTCCCAACCAAGCCATTTTCATCTATATTTTAGGCTAAACTTCATTATATTTTTTCCCAGTGTCTGTCACTAAATGATTGATATTTAGAAATTCTTACATGACTATACACTTCCTTACCATTGGGGCTTAACAATATATGGTGTCATGATATCATATGAAGGAAACATTAAGTTGTTTTCTTATGCCTTATTAAATATAAGGATTAGTAAGGATATTATTAGTAAGAAATAATCAAGTGATTATTTCTGTTTGGTATGTTTAATCATTAATTTACTCATCAACACAGGAATGGCAGGTACAAGTCATCTAGTCATGGAAATAGGAAAAAGGGGACTCTAATTAGGGAGGGGGAGAGAGATAAATATAGAAGGAGGGAGGACAGTAAAATAAAAATAAGGATATCTGAAAGTCATAAAGAAACTACTATTAACTCTTTAAAAAATAAGCCTATAAAAGCACATAAACCTGCCTATAAATATATGCACGTCGTTAAAAAGAAATGTTCTCATCTGGGATGGGAATACTTTGTCCAAGAGCTAAAGAATCTAACAAAAATCCCAACCAGGCATAAGAAGCCGTCTTTTGAGTGTTAGTCAGGGCTGTCCAAAAGGCTCCCCAAACATTACATATTAGAGTTATTGCCCTTGGTTGCTCCCCATGCCAGACAAAGTAAGCCCCTACTGCTGAAGACACCAATGCACTGTAGATACAGGACCTGGAGGTGCCTGGGCTGGAACTGACTAAATGCCTCCTCCATGAGGATAAGCTTTCATGTAGGAATAGCTTTCAGGGTGCCTCTGGCACCCTGAAAATTTCCAAAGGAGAGAGGCAACCAACAGTTCTACCCTGCTATGATAGCTATGATTCACAATGACCAGCATGGCACAATAACCTGAAGGTGTAGTAGTGGTATTTGTACACTAGTAGTAACCAACAGCTCTCTAATTGAACATAAGACCCGCCCAACAAGAGAGAAAACATGCCTACACTGGAAACCTAGCAAACCAGACAAGGCTTGTGAAGTCATGAGTGTTAGAGGAGAACATACAACCACTATTTTACTCAACTAGCATAATCCTAACTACATTCTAAATATCTGTCCCGATCTCCACAAATAAGCGTAGTCCTCATCCCTCATCAAGGAAACTTCTCTTTGCAACAAATGGAGACCATTGCACAAAACCATGACCAATTAAAACGCCAAATTATTGAGCCCAATCCCAATGGATACATCTACAAAACAAGTCCCATACCTAAGACTCAGAACACTGAGAAAGGGGGTTGTCTCCTAGTAATGTCAGAAGCTACACCCATTAAGTCTCACCAACATAACTGACTCAACATAAGCAGAACATGGACAACAACAACAGGTAGGCCAAAGTGGATGAGGAAAGGACCACAAGGCCTCAGCCCTCCACAAAGAACTACAGGCAATTAAGGAGAGCTGAGAGTGGGAGAAACAGTCTTTCCCAGAGACAGCACACACAAAAAATTCAAAAGACAGCAAGGCAGGGGTGCACAATAGAGGGTTTAGAGGGAGGAAAAGAAATGGGGGAATGATTTAATGATAATTTCAAAGATAAAAGAAATACATTTTTAAAGATAAAAACTAGTATCTTTTAAAACAAGAATATGGGGGTATCTAAAAAAATGAGAAAAATGTGTACAAAAATGCTAAACACCAACTTGTGGATATTGTTCTAAATAAAATTCAGCAAGACTACCGTAATCAATAGTGATAGAAAAATCAGCATAATGGATTTTGAGCAAGGTTTGACTGAAAAGCACACAGGACAGGTATCTACAGAGGTGGGTATCCTTCATCCTGACCTTGGATGACGACTATGCATCAGACAGACTCCTGTATGCTCATCAAGCTGAACACTTGGCACACCTGCTCTGTGCACCCATAAACCAGGCCCAAAGTCCAATGCTGAAGGAAAAAGAGTGGCCACCTTTAGAAGAACTCTTTTCTACCACCAGGAACTATTGTAAATAGTGAATATTAAGTAGTGATCAGAGCTTGTATTGAGAAAGGAGAAAACTAAACTATACATAGTGATCATAAAGTTCTGACCAGAGTAAAATACATAACTAGAAACATAACACTAAATGTGATTTCTAGATGTATCCCTTATTGGCATCCTACTTTATTATATTAAAATTTAATATCTTTATTGATACACTTTATGAATACACAGCAGTTAACTATCCATAGCAAAAAAAAACCCTAGAAAATCCAAATAAGCATGAAGAAAATTGCGTATAGTCCCACCTCAGAGAATATTTTCTTTTCATGTTGGCAAAATAAATTATTTGCTCTCCTACTGGAATATACCCAAGTTAATAAAGAAATTTTAACCATAAATTTAAGGATCCTTCCCAACATAAAAAATCCAATTCTAATTGATTCACTTGTCATTTAAAAAAAAGAAAGGAAACAGCTAGAATATGTTTCGCTTAAATTTTCTACAATAAATAAAGGGATCAGGGGTCTTTGTGACATTTACAGTCAGTTCAAATCACATTTTAAAGCCTACCAAGTCTGCTGAGACTTGTTTGGGTTTGTGCCAGCTTCATTTCAGTGAATGTGATTGCAGATTTTGCAGGTTTGAACACATAAAGGCCCCACAACTTGAGAGTATTGAAAGTCAAGTACATGAGTGGGGGTCAGGGCCTCGGGCAGCCCTTTCCCAGGAGGGGGAGGAAAGAACACATAAGGAAAAGGTTTGTGTCCTTTTCACCCAAGGGAAATCAGAATTCCCACACTAAAGTCATTCCTCAAAGATCCTACAACAGAAAACAATGCTTCTATGGAATATTCCCCAAGTGTATTTGGATACCTAAGTTTCTCTACTCCTCCCAATTGACAGCTGAGGACATCTCAAAGCAAGGCCGTAACTTTGGAAATGCCAGCTTATGGGTGCATACGCACTCTGACCTGAAAGCTACAGTCTTTCAGAGATACCCAGAGAGCCACCACAGCAAGCTCACTGCCACTCCTAGGGGACATAGTGGTGGCTTCACTGCCACTCCGGATAAACACTGTGGTAGTAAACACCCTTTCTTCCCGTAAGCTCCAGGAAGGCTCTTCTCCCCGTGTTCCCCAGATCCAATCCCCCAGTCTCATCCCCAGCTCTGCACCAGAACACCTGTGGCAGCCTTCCCTGCCCACTCGTCTCCTGTGGACCCCACAGCCCTTTCCCCCTTACTCTCCCTCTCCCCTCTTGTTGCTTCATAGCCCCCAGCAGGAACTCCCCACAAGCTCACAGCCCCTCCTGCCAGGAACGCAGGTAGACTGTCTGCAGCTCTTCCCCTCTCCTTCTGTTCTTGTGGATCCAACCCCTAGTCTCATCCCCAGTACTATAAAAGACCCTTTGCATGACTCCTCATCACTGTTTCCCCCATTTCAAGGAGGCGAAATAAGCAGATCCTGGTTTAACACAACTCTCCTTCTATGAACCCCTCCAAATCCCTAGCCTATCCCCATTTCTAAGTTTCAGCTCACAATACCCAGAAATACATTTTACCTGGAACCCCCAGTGGCCACAACTACCAACTCCAAGGAAAATTTCCTACCAGGCGACGCACAGCAACATCACACTCTCTGAAAATCCAGAGTATAAACAGGAACCAAGGAACAAAATACCCACCCCAAAAAGCACCCAGAAACCAGCACCTAGATCTATAACCACCCCAATCCCAGATGCCTAGATACCAGCATAAGATTAGAATCAGTAAGAGCCAGGGCAGTATGTCTCCATTAGATACCAGCTATCCTACCACAGCAGGCCCAAAGTCCTGAAAACCTGTATGAAGATGATGGATGTCCATAAAGAAGAAATTAATAAATCCCTTTGTAAAAATCCAAGAAAACACAAACAGTGCAAGGAAATGTATAAATCTCTTAAAGAAATACAGGAAAGTTCAAACAAATAGAAGGAAATGAATAAAAAATGTTCAATACCTGAAAGTGGAAATAGAATCAGTAAAGAAAGCACAAAGTGAGGGAATTCTAGAAATGAAAAATTTAGGCAATTAAACATGAACTACATAGGCAAGCTTCACCAACATAATACAAAAGATGGGAGAAAGGATCTCAGACATTGACATTACAATAGAAAAAAAAAACAGATAAATTGATTAGAGAAAAATCTTAAATCTAAAAACCTGACACAAAACATCCAGGAAATCTGGAAATCTGGAACACTATAGAGACCAAACCTTGGAGTAATAGGAATGGGGGAAGAATTCCAGTTCAAAAGCCCAGAAAATATTTTCAACAAAATTATAGAAGAAAATTTTCTAATCTAGACAACTAAATAGATTGAACCAGAAAAGAAAGTCACCTCGATATATAATAAAACACCAAATGTTAAAAAAATAAAACATTAAAAGCTGCAATGGAAAAAAACCAAGTAACATAAAAAGGCAGACCTATTAGAAGAATCATACCCAACTTCTCAAGGAAGACTCTAACAGCCAGAAGGGCCTGCACAGATGTGCTGCAGACCCTAAGAGACTACAAGTATCAGCCCAGACGATTATGCCCAGCAAAACTGGGAAGACAGAGACATAAATCCACACACCTACGGAAACCCGAGTTTTGATAAAGAAGCCAGTCAGAAGTACATACTGGAAATAAGACAGTATCTTCAACAAATGGTACTGTTCAAACTGGATGTCTGCATGTGGAAGAATAAAAATCAATCCATATTTATCACCCTGCATAAAACTCAAGCTGAAATGGATCAAAGACCTCAAAATAAAACCAGAGGCAATAAATCTGATAGAAGAGAAGGGGGGAATTGCCCAAAATGCATTGGCACAGGAGACAACTTCCTGAAAAGAACACCAACAGTGCCGACATTAAGATCAACATATGGAACCTCATGAAACTGAAAAGTTTCTGTAAGGCAAAGGACACAGTCATTTAGACAAAAGAGCAGCCTACTGAATGGGAATTTTGTTTTACCAACTCTACATCTGATAAAGGACTAATATCCAAAACATATAAAGAACTCAAGAAACTAGATATCAAAAACCCAAATAATCCATAAAAAATAGTACAGATTTAAACAGAGAATTCTCAGTAGAGGAAACTCAAATAGCTGAGAAACACTTAAAAAATGTTCAATATTCTTAGCCATCAGGGAAAGGAAAATCAAAACTACTTTGAGTTTCCATCTTATACTTGTCAGAATGGCTAAGGTCAATAACACAAGTAACAGCTCATGCTGGCAAGGATGTGGAATAAGGGGACCACTCATCCCTTGCTGGTGGGAGTGCAAACCTGTACAACCATTATGGCAATCACTATGGCAGCTAATCTGAAAGTTAGGAATTGATCTACCTCAAGATCCAGAAGTACATCTCCTGGGCATATACCCAAAGGATGGTTCATCCTACTATAAGAACACTTGCTCAGCCATGTTCATTGCTTCTCTATTCATAATAGCCTGAAACTGGAAACAACCTATATGTCCCTCAACCAGAGAGTGAATAAAGAAAAATGTGCTATCTTTACACAATGGAGTATTACTCAGCTGTTAAAAACAAATGACATCTTGAAATTTGCAGGCAAATAGGAAAAAAATCATTCTGAGTGATGTAATACAGACCCAGGAAGCTGAATATGGTATATATTCACTTATATGTGAATATTAACCATTAAATAAATGGTAACCAGCCAACAATCTGTAGGGCCAGAGAGGATAGGTCTAGAGGGACTAGGGGGACACATGGATCTCCCTGGGAGAGGGAAATAGATGTTATGGGTGGATTGGGGGTGGGTGGGGACAGGAAGAAGGATCAGGAGGGGAGGCAGAAGAGAAATTGGGTTGAGTAAAGGAATGAAGAGAGAGACAACTGGAAATGAGGGGCATTTGGGGCAGTATGAAAATCCAGTTAAATGGAAACTTTCTAAAATATATGAAGGTGATCCTCACAAGGTTTCCTAATAATGGGGGATACAGATTCCCAACTTGCCATCCCTTGACACCAAACAAGGCTTACAGTGGTGGGACTAGGTTGCATTCAGTTGAGTTTTGGCTATGGGGGTAGTGGTCTCATGGAAGTCCTCAAACCACCCAGGCTGTTGCTAAGACAATAGTTTATTCTCTGCAAACCAAAAGCAGAGCCCTATTGCAAACAACAAGGCCCTTGAACATGGCTGACATCAAGCTGGTGTCTATGTGGAGCCTTCATTACTATGTTCTAGTATCTGTGGTGTGGGAAGATACTTGGCAGGCTGCCAGAGGAGAAATGTAAATACCATCCCATCCACAAAACCTTTGACTTACAATCTAAACTGCCTGCAAGATATGCTAGGCCAATGGTGGCACAGAACTTGTGGGAGTAGTCAACTAATGTCTTATTTGACTTAAGGCCCATCCCTGACATGGAACCCATGCTAGGGTGACCAAGAACCAGAGATTAGATATCCCTGGACCTAGGGTAAGACCAAATACTACTGGTCTAAAAATAATAACAATAAAATGACTCCTAGGAACATTCTGCTTGGAGAAGCTTCCTCCTGCAGCAGATGGGCACAGATGTAGTGACTTTATGTTTACTGTATTCAATAGTGGGAGTTGAAGGGAGGTAGTAATGAATGGATATGATCAATGTGATCAATTGTATAAGTATGAAACTCTCAATAAAAATATTATTAATAAAAAGGTGCTCAAATAAGCAGCAGTTTACATGCCTCTGAATTCTACACCTAAAAACAGTTAAATTAATTTTAAGCTGTTTAATATTTCATCACAATAATAAAGCCAATGAGTATTTATCTGAGTACTATAGGAAAGAGAAACTGAGTGGCATTAACACATACAATTTTTTAAAACACATTGAGAGGGTCAATAATTTTGTTGCTGTTACTACTATTGTTGTTTGCGACAGGCTCCTATACAACCCTAATAGGCCTTCCACTATACTGTTGAAGAGGACATTGAACTTTGAACTCCTGATCATCCTACTTCTAAGTCTCAAGTGCCAAGTTTAGAGGTATGTACCACTGCCCATGGCCAGACCAACAGTTTTTAAATGTGTTGATATGAAATTGAAACAAAGCTAAGGACAGAAGCAAAGCCATTGAAAAAGGCAATAAAAGCAAAGATGCACAATTTTATTATGAAATTAAAACAGCCCCTTAATTAGAGAAAATAAGAACAGAGTTGCTGTAAATGACATCCCCATTAGTGCCACTTTTATTGCAAGGAGTGGCTTATAGCTCATGGTTGATTATCGAGTTAGTTAACTGGTTTTACAATAGAAACCATTCAAATGCCATATAAATGCTGTTTATGAAAGAGATTGTTTAAATGTGGCTCATAAGCCTCTTCCAGGAGATATCCCAGTCCTGTGGTTTTCAAGCAGTTTGACAGCTGAGACACAGTTGTCAAAACAGATCCTGAAGCCATTTACTCCTCATAAATTTTCTTCAACAGGGACATTTCTCCATTTGGATTTATCTGCACGGGAGTGACTGCAAAGTTCTACAAGAAAGGAGCTGCTTGCCTATAGCTGAAAGCACCGGTGTTTATGACTTAGGTTGAGAAAAGCTGGTCCACTTACACTTGGCCTGTCATCCACATAACCAACAGGTGGACAGATCCAACACATTCTGTTTGGGAGCCATGTTTTGGTCATTATGTTCTTATTTAAAATAAAGTATGCTTTAAAACTGGGTCAGCTTCTCCAAGTTTTCTTCTAAACAACCTGTAACCGAACACACAGTTAGAGCCATTCAGCCAGAAGCATCTGCATACTTTAGGCTATCCTGGTTTACATAGTGACAATGCCCCCCCCCCTCAAATCAACTAATTGCATAAAATATGTCACTTAGCAACAGGAAAGTGCTATCTGGGAAACAGGTGCAGCAGCAATACCTTTAAGGAAAGGAAAAATTCTAGAATCTTCTGTTTGCCTTTATAGCTGTTACTTTTTCTTAATCAAATGCAGACCCCCCCAAAAAAAGAACCAAAACAAGAAAAGTATTACCTGTTTCATGATTTGGCAGAACTATCTTGTTACTAAGATGGAGGCAGGGAACCCTGCTCCTTTATAGCTTTTAAAAATAAGCTATTGTTAGAGTATCCTCCCACCAAAGTTCCTCCTGGGAATGAGTCATTTGGGAGAAATTAGGATTGCGTAGAATCATGAAGGTGGAGCCCCCCAGACACCATTAGTGACTTTAAATGAGAAAGAAAAGCAGAGCCCACTGAGCGGTCCCCTCCACAATGATGACAAGCAGTACAGTGCCAAGCATGAGGCAGATGTTGGTGCCATGCTCTTTGACTTTCAAACCTCTAGAACATGAGCTAAACTTCTGTTTTAAAAAAGAAAATTACCCAGCCTCGGGTATTTGGTAATAGCAACAGAAAACAGATGTACCATAATCTGTTAATGGCTACACTAAAGTAATGAATTTATTTGTCCACTACTTTGTTGAGTCAGATAACCCAGAGTCAAAAACAGTAGCACAACAGTTTATATATAACTACCATGGCCAAGCAAATAACGGCTTCTTCCTGTTTACGCCATTGGCAGGCAATGACCCACTGAACGCCACAGACACTGAACTCCCTATTACCTCTCATTTGTTTGTTTCCAACTTCTTTGAGAATCTTGACCAAATGGGTACATTTGTAGAAATCTAACCAACTACCATAAAATTAAAGCTACAGACCAATTCTGCCTGACCTGCTACCCACTTATTTTTACTTATCATGGGGTGACCACTCCTCCCAAACTACTTCAGTTATCAAATTCTGTGAATTTGCTTCTGTTTGTAGCCTATTTTACATCCTGGCACATGATGTGGGTAACTGTCTTCTCTGCTTATGGGAGGCTATGCTCGAGGTTCTGACTCATTTTTTGATTGACTGGGAGCTGACACTCCCAGTCATTTACCAGCTCCTGGTCCCAGCCCATTCTTCACAAATTAGCCAGCAACACCTAGCCCTGACTTTAGACACGCCAGACTCATGATACCAAACTGGCCAAAGTTCAGATGCTGGTCTGCTATTTCCATTACAATTTCTGGACTAAATAATCCACAGAAATCAGAAGATGAACCTATTTTGAAGTAATGACGGTCTACTTCAAGAGGGAGGAAGAGGCATGTCTGCAGAGCCGAGGATGTGTGAGAAGGCCCATAATTCAAGAGGGGGAGTATATGAAGTGAAGACTGAAGCCTATTTAGCCAACCACAAAATACACGAGAGCTTTCCCCAGAAAGACATCGTATCAGATAAGGCTTATCATCAAGGCAGGAGGGAGCAGAAACTGGGAATGCTCCTGGAACAGCTTGTGAAACAAGGTGTGTTTAGAGCTAGGGGAGAGGAGGCTTTGCTGCTTTCAACAAGCCCTTTGGTTTCCTTCAAGTAACCACACATTTGAAAGCATCTCTAGATAATGTCAAGTGACTAATGGTGAGAGTGATACAGACTAGCATGTATCATCCCTACCAATTGGGGGAAAGCCACAAGACAAGGATGTGTAGAAGTGAGGATGACCTCTGACAGGGCAACTCACAGGAAACTTTCTCTGGGCTAGTGAAGCTAACCCTAACCCTAACCCTAACCCTTCATCATTTGAGTTGCGATTCATCAAGGAGTGAGCCAGCTATTTGAGCTACTTAACATTATTATTCCAAATAGGGAAATGACATAATATCATTTACACAGATAGAATGTGAGTTGAAAAAATTATCTCTGTGAAAACTAAGTTGAATGCCACAGGGGTCCTTCGGGAAAACAGGGTGCCAAGAGAAACTGCTGCTGAACATGGCGAGAGTTTGACACACAATGAAAGGGAAATGATAAAAGTCAAAAATTCAACAACCGCATCTGAAGAGTCTTTAAGCTCTGGCACATTTTTATTTATAGAACACAACACTTCAAGCTATGGGTTTGTTCATTTTTGTGTGTGTATGTGTGCTGTCTGAGTGTATACAAAGATTATGGGAAGATGCATACTGCAAACTAGGAATGAGTTTCTTATTTTTGTCTGCTATAGTTTAGAAAGTAACTGTGGGTTAAAGTGAAGGACAAAGAGGCAGAATCCCAGAGGAAAGCTACACACACCATACACAGCAGAGAATCAAGAGAGGATGAGCATTAACAGATTGCTAAGCTGTGAGGCTGGAATTATGGCTCACTGGTGGTGGGGTGGGTGGCAGAGAGGGTAGATCTTGAGAGCTTTCTTGCCAGCCAGCCAGCCAGCCCTGTTCAAAATGGTGAGCTTCTGTTTCAGTGAGAAACCCATTCTCAAGTTAATAAGATAGGCACCAAATAAGAGGATACCTGGCATTTGGAGCAAAGCCTAGACCCTCTGACGTGTGTCTATGCTGAGAGAGTATCCCTCTATGTGGAATGGTCTCCCAAAGTCCATTTGTGTACTAGGAGTAAATACTGATCCACTACCAGCACCTCCATAGATTGTCTAGACATCCAAACTGACCTTCTCATTCAGGGGTCTGGAACGGTCTTATGCTAGTTTCCCAGATATCAGTCTGGTGTCCATGAGCTCCCCCTTGTTCAGGTCAGCAGTTTCTGTGGGTTTCCCAGCCTGGTCTTGACCCCTTTGCTCATAACTCCTCCCTCTCTGCAACTGGATTCCAGAGTTCAGCTCAGTGTTTAGCTGTGGGTGTCTGCTTCTGCTTCTGCTTCCATCATCTACTGGATGAAGGCTCTAGGATGGCATATAAGGTAGTCATCCATATCATTATCGGAGAAGGGCATTTAAGGTAGCCTCTTGACTATTGCTTAGGTTGTTAGTTGGAGTCAAACTTGTGGATCTCTGGACCTTTCCCTCATTCCAGAATTCTCTTTAAACCTATAAAGGCTCCCTCAATTATGGTATCTCTTTTCTTGTTCTCCTCTATTCTTCCCCTAACTAGATCTCCCTGCTCCCTCAGGCCCTCCTCTCCCCTCCTCTTCTCCCCTTCTCTTTCTTCTAATGCCCTCTCCCCTCCCCCATGCTCCCAATTAGCTTAGGAAATCTTGTCCTTTTCCCCTTCTCTGGGAGACCATGTATGTCTCTCTTAGTGTCCTCCTGGTTTCCTAGCTTCTCTGGCGTTGTGGATTGTAGGCTGCTACTTCATTGTTATAGAACTAAAATCCATATATGAGTGAGTACATACCATTTTTGTCTTTTTGTGACTGGGTTACCTCACTCAGAATGGTTTTTTTCTAGTTCCATCCATTTGTCTGGGAAATTTCAAGATTCCATTGGTTTTTTTTCTGCCGAATAGTACTCCATTGCATAAATGTACCACATTTTCTCCATCCATTCTTCAGTTGAGGGGCATCTAGGTTGCTTCCAGGTTCTGGCTATTACAAATAATGCTGCTTTGAACATAGTTGAACAGATGTCCTTGCTGTATGAATGTGCTTCTTTTGGGTATATGCCTAGGAGTGGAATTGCTGCATCTTATGGTAGATTAATTCCCATTTTCCTGAGGAGTCACCATACTGATTTCCAAAGTGGCTGTACAAGTTGGCACTCCCACCAGCAGTGGAGGAGTGTTCCCCTTTCTCCTCATCCTCTCCAGCATAAACTGTCATTGGTGCTTTTTATTTTAGCCATTCTGACAGGAGTAAGATGTTATCTCAGAGTTGTTTTGATTTACATTTCCCTTATGGCTAAGGATGTTGAGCACTTTCTTATGTATCTTGCATCCATTTTAGATTCCTCTATTGAGAATTCTCTATTTAGTTCTATACCCCAATTTCTAATTGGATTAGTTGGAGGCTAGCTTCTTAAGTTCTTTGTATATTTTGAAAATCAGCTCTCTGTCAGGTGTGGGGTTGGTGAATATCTTTTCCCATTCTGTGAGCTGCCATTTTGTCTTGTAGACTGTGTCCTTTGCTTTACAAAAGCTTCTCAGTTTCAGGAGGTTCCATTTATTAATTGTAGATCTAAGGGTCTGTGCTACTGGTGTAATGTTCAGGAAGTGGTCTCCTGAACCAATTAATTCAACAATGACCTACCTTCTTTTCTAAGAGGTTCAGTGTGGCTGGATTTATGTTGAGGTCTCTGACCCATTTGGACTTAAGTTTTGTGCATGGGGATAGATAAGGAGCTATCTACAATCTTCTACACATCAGCATCCAGTTATGCCAGCACCATTTGCTTTTTTTTTCCATTGTATAATTTTAGCTTCTTTGTCAAAAATCAGGTGTTTGTAGGTGTGTGGGTTAATATCAGGGTTTTCAGTTCGATTCCATTGGTCTACCTGTCTATTTTTTTTGTGCCAATGCAAAGCTGTTTTCAGGACTATAGGTCTAAAATAGATCTTGAAGTCAGGGATTGTGATGCCTCCAGAAGATCCTTTATTGTGCAGGGTTGTTTTGGCTATCCGGGGTCTTTTGTTTTTCCATATAAAGTTGAGAATTGTTCTTTCAAGGTCTGTGAAGAATTGTGCTGTGATTTTGATGGGGATTGTGTTGAATCTGTAGATTGTTTTTTGGCAAGAATGCCATTTTTTCTATGTTGATCCTACCTATCCAAGAACATGGAAGATCCTTCCATTTTCTGGTATCTTCTTTAATTTCTTTCTTTAAAGACTCAAAGTTCTTGTCATACAGGACTTTCACTTTTTTTGTTAGTATTACCCCAAGGTATTTTATGTTGTTTTCGGCCATTGTAAAAAGTGATGTTTCCCTGATTTCTTTCTCAGTGCATTTATCATCTATATACAGTAGGGGTACTGATTTTTTTTTGAGTTAATCTTGTATCCTGCCACTTTGCTGAAGGTGTTTATCAGCTGTTGGTAGAGGTTTTCCGGTCACTTATGTAAACTATCATATCATCTGCAAATAGTGAGAGTTTGACTTCTTGCTTTCCAATTTTTACCCCCTTGATTTACTTTTGTTGTCTCATTGCTCTAGCTAGAACTTCAAGGACAATATTGAAGAGGTATAGAGACAGTCCACACAGCCTTGTCTTGTTCCTGATTTTAGAGGAATTGTATTGAGTTTCTCTCCATTTAGTTTGATATTGTCTCTTGGCTTACTGTATATTGCTTTTGTTATGTTTAGGTATGTTCCTGATATGCCTGTTCTCTCCAAGATCTTTATCATGAAGGGGTATTGGATTTTGTCAAAGGTTTTTTCAGCATCTAGCGAGATTATCATGTGGATTTTCTTTCTCAGTCTGTTTATATGGTGGATTATATTGATGGATTTCCATATGTTGAACCATCCTTGCATCCCTGGGATGAAGCCTACTTGATCATGGTGGATGATTTCTCTGATGTGTTCTTGGATTCGATTTGTCAGTATTTAATTGAGTATTTTTGCATCAATGTTGATGAGGGAGAGTGGTCTGTTGTTCTTTCTTAGTTGAGTCTTTGTGTGGCTTGGGTACCAAAGTTATTGAAACCTCGTAAAAAGAGTTTGGCAATGACCCTTCTGCTTCTATTGTGTGGAATACTTTGAGAAGAATTGATATTAGTTGTTCTTTGAATATCTGGTGGAATTCTGTACTGAAGTCATCTGACCCTGGGCTTTTTTTGATTGGGAGAATTTTGATGACTGCTTCTATTTCTTTAGGGTATATAGGTCTATTTAAATTGCTTATCTGTTCTTGATTTAATTTTGGTAAGTGATATCTGTCCAGAAAATTGTCCATTTTTTTTAGATTTTCAAATTTTGAGGAGTATAGGTTTTCAATATATGACCTGATAATTCTCTGGATTTCCTCAGTGTCTGTTGTTATGTCCCCCTTTTCATTTCTGGTTTTGTCAATTTGCATGTTCATTCTCTGCCTTTTGGTAAGTTTAGATAAAGGTTTGTCTATCTTGTTGATCTTCTCAAAGAACCAACTCTTCATTACATTGATTATTTGTAATGTTTTCCTAGTTTCCACTTTATTGATTGCAGCCCTCAGTTTGATTATTTCCTGGAATCTACTCCTCCGGAGTGCATTGGCTTCTTTGTGTTCTAGAGCTTTCAGTTGTGCTCTTAATTCTCTAGTGTGACTATTTTCCAGTTTCTTCATGTGGGCACTTAGTGCTATGAACTTTCCTCTTAGCCCTGCTTTCTAAGTTGTCCTACAAGTTTGGGTATGTTGTGTCTTCATTTTCATTGAATTCTAGGAAATCTTTAATTCTTTTATTTCTTCCTTGACCCAGGGATGGTGCAATTGGGCAGCATTCAATTTCCATGAGTTTGTAGGGTTTTCTGCAATTTATGTTGTTGTTGAATTCTAACTTTAAAGCATGGTGGTCTGATAAGATACAGACAGTTATTCTAATTTTTTGTACCTGTTGAGGTTTGCTATGTTGCCAAGTATGTGGTCAGTTTTAGAGAAAGTTCCATGTGGTGCTTTGTTAAGCGTTGGGATGTTCAGATCTTGCTGGTGTAGAGTCCCTAGATTCTGGTGGTGTCATATTGGTTTTTCTGTTGTTGAATGTGTTTTTATATTGTCTTCTTCCAATACCTCGTTCCAGTGTATGTAGAAGGGGTCTCTTTCTCTCCTGCTTGGTACAGGACCAAGTTTCCCTTCAGGTGGGTGCAAACAGGTCCAATTCTCTGATGTGTCTCCTCTTCCCATGGATGGAGGCAGGACTGGTACTGGAGCCTTGAAAGTCTCTGGATGGGCTGGATCCTGTCAGGATGGGATCATCAGTGTGCAGTCCCCAGGTCTCAGGTGTCTCCAAGTAGGGCAGAGGAAGGTGGGCTGGAAACAGGTCCAAGCTCACCTAGTCCCGTGGATGGAGGTAGACATTATTTCATTTTTTTTTTCTTTGAGTTACAAACATGATTGAATTACATGACAATCCCAGTTCCCTTCTTCCTCCCGTCCTCCCCTACCAACCCCCAACTAAAACCCTACCTATCGCATATCCTTTCTTCTAATCTATACCTGACTCAACCTTTCTGCTCCCCCATGACCTCTGCATCCTTCCTCTTCTTCCCTTCTCATTCTTGTAGCTCCCTCCACCCTCTTCCATGCTCTCAATTTACAGCAAGCCGACAGCCAACATCAAATTAAATGGAGAGAGGCTCAATGCAATTCCTCTAAAATCAGGGACATTATTTCATTTTTAATGAACATTTTACATAACATTTTCAATAACCACAACATTTTCATTAACTATGAAAAGAAGAAGGAAAGAATGACCATGAGATTAAATTAGATACAGAGAGGAAAAAAAAAAAAAACAATGCCTAAGCCAGGTATGGTGACACATGCATGTAACCCCACCACTCAGATGGAATGAGACAAGAGGATCACAGTGAGTTCCAGGCAAGTCTGGATTCTACCACAAGTTCCTAGCTACCCTGGGCTATATATTGAGACCTTGTCTGAAAACAGAAAGGAAAATCAATAGCTAAACATTTCAGGAAAATTACTTTTGATCCCCACTGAGAGGGCTCACAAAGGCTATCACCTTCTGTGAACTACCCCTGCCACCCAACTTCCAGAAAAGCCAGTGTACATGTGAAGGTCAGAGGACAGTTTGCAGAATTTAGGTTTTTTCTTCTACCATGTGGGGTTCTGGGGCTCACACTCAGACCACCAGGTCATCAGATTTGCTGTTGGGTGCCTTTGCCCATTGAGCTATCTTGCCTGAGCCCTACCTGAAGTATTTTAATAGAAAGTTGAGTTTATTTTCTGATATCAATGGCCCAGAGACACACTTATAATTCCCAGTCACTGGCCTTCTGGTGGATATTCAATGTTTAGCCTGAGGCTGGCTCTTGAGCCAAGCATCCCTGTTATAGGTCATCATCCCATCAAAAGAACCCGGCACCATCACTCAACTTCCCAACAGCAGACTGGAGACTCTTTACTGCCTGTTGATTGTAAGGGATGGGGCACCTATTAAGCACAAAAATGCATTCCCAAGTATGTAAGGGCAAATATCCTAAGGATATCTTCCTGTACTTTTAAAGAGTTTACCTAAAAAAGAAAAAATGCAATGGGAAAGAAACATGAAAGAAAAATTCTAGATTTACCACAATGTAAACCACCAGTTCAGCAAGATCTGCATGCAGAGTTGAGACTAGGTCTTTTCATTAAATCATAGCAATTTTTTTAACATGTCACGAATTTTCAAGTCATCCTTGCGCAAGAGCCATGCTAATCTTCTCTGTATCATTCCAGTTTTAGTGTATGAGCTGCCAAAGCAAGCACTATCATAACAATTCTTTTGAGGGCTTAATATTTTCCTCTTTCCAATAAAACTTATACTTCAGTAAAGCTTAAACAAACAAAACAAGCAAACAAGCCCCAGTCTATTCTTTCTTCTCTAATTGAATTATTTATTAGACAAGCTAAAATAGCAGTCGCTATTTACATATTTGGCATTGACTATGCATTAGATACTGTACCTAAAAGTTGGTTTGCAAAGAAAGGAAGATATAAGCGCCCTGGAGTGAGCCAACTTGCTTATATTGCCATCCATATGGAAAATGGAAAAAAAAAAAACTCTTCTAGTCTAGATTACAGACAAGAGAGGTACAATAGTCCCAAGGACATGACACATGGCAAGGGTGTGTGTGCAGCCTCAGTCATCTGCTATTAGCTCCAGTGGCCAAAGTTTTGGGAATAGACTTCATTTCTTTAAAGAGAAAATGAAAGCCAGGCATGGCAACACATGACTTTAATCCTACCTAGTACTGGGGAGGCAGAGGCAGGAGGATCATGAACTAGAGGCTATACTGGTCTACATTGCTTGTTTTAAGGCCAGACAAGGCTATGTGGCAAGACTCTGACTCAAATTCCTGGGGGGTGGGGGAGGGAAAGGAAGAGAGGGAGGGAATGAAAGGAGGAAGGGAGGAAAGGAGAGAGTGAGTTAATAATTTGCATTGATCTGGACCTACTTCAAGAGGTCAGTGCAGAAAAACCAAGACATGCATAAATCATTTAAATTTAAAAGGGTTAGGTTTATGTTTTAGGAGTCCTGTGATCTAGAATTAATTGCTCTCTATTTCTGAGGAAAAGAGTGGAAGTAGAAAATTTTAGAGCTACTACAGACAGGCAGCAATTTTCCTGGTCTGCTGCAAAATCATACGCATTCAGTACGAGTTAATGGAACCAGCACTGGACAGAGACATTCCCAGAGTAGCACTGCCTTTCATTCATACTAGACTGAATGGAGTCAGTCCACAGAAGGGCTCGTGGCAGCCGATGTGGTCGTGCCCAAGTTCTGACAGACATGGATCCAGCCCTTCTCAGCCCATCTTAATAACACCTTGGTTTTATTTCCAGCTCCCCACAAACATATCCAGCATTCCAACTGGATCACTAGTTGTTCTTACTACCATTACTATCTTTAACATTAATGTTAACGCATATATGCTAAGCTCATCCAAAAATACATTTTTTAGGGTTGTTAGTTCTATACATCTTTTCTCTTGAAAGCAATAGATAGGTCTGATGCACAAAAACTGTCCCCATAACTCATGACAGAATTAGACGACAAGCAAATAGGGGTGGGATCAACAAATTTGATTGACAGGATGAAATAGTCTGCTTTCCCTTTTCCTTGTCTGCCAATCAGTGACTATAAAGACATGTGGTATAGTGTGGCAGAACTGAACTTTGACCTCAAACCTGACCACCTGAATTGGAAACTCAGGATCCACAAGTAGCAGAGGATCGCATCTCACAAGTGGTCCTCTGACCTCCACATACATGCTATGGAACATACACATGTATGTGCCCCAACACACAAAGAAATTTACTTTAAAAACCGATTGAAGAAAAAGAAAGAAAACCACGTCTACTGAGTCACATCCGTAATTGCTCAGCTGTTTTTTTTTTTTTCCTCACTTTGTGCAGAGAGGTTTGAGTCAGTCGTATTGCTTATCCTACTTCTGTGCTCCTGAGGGGGAGGGCTGCAGGCAAAAGAGCATTAGTCATCTGCAATTAATTACTCATGCAGTTTTCTAAGCCAGGATCATCTTTCCTTTTGAGCTTTCATCTAAGTATCTCTAAGAACTTTTGAGTATTAATTATAATATGATCTTGAAATAATTTTTTTTAGCTTTGATTAAACATCTTTGCTCTCCTTTCAGTTACTTAGGTGTGGGGCCTGAAGGAGCCCAGCAGGTTAGGTTCTGAAGTACATGAAGCTCCCTCCCTCCCATTTTAGAGATGAAACTTCTGAGACGGTGGAATTAGGAACACACCCAGTTTCACTTGATATGCAAGAATCATGGGTGCAGTGAATCAGCCCCTTTGCACCCCCAAGGCCTTCCCCACACTTGTGCCAAAATAAATGATTCTGATCTTTTACTCACTTTCTCCTAAGTTATTGTAAAGGATAGCATCTGAAGGGTTTTCTTAGACAAAGTTGACAGGAATGCCTGTTACCATACAATGCCCCATCTGGAGGCTTGGACAAGGTATTCCCCTCCTTGACTTTGTTGTATGTAATATTTATATTCTCCACTGGAAATCAGAATAGTGAAGAAAGGGCCATCTTAGTTATGATCAATGGCATACAGTTTTGGAGATGAAAGACACAAACTGCTTAAACCCAAAAAATCTGATCATAAGCACTGAAAAATCAACTGTAGGGGCTGGAGAGGTGGCTCAGCAGTTAAGAACACTGGCTGCTCTTCCAGAGACCTGGGTCTAATTCCCAGGACCCACATGGTGGCTTAGAACTTTGACTCCAGTTCCAGGGGCTCTGACACCCTCTTCTGGTCTCCAAGGGCACCAGGCACACATGTGATGCCCAGACACACCTGCTGACAGAACAGCCATAAAACTAAGAGATAAAATAAAATTTTAAAAAGAAAGGTCAACTTGACTAACATTAGAATTTGAGTTCCAACAATTTCTTATTTGTAAAGAGTGGGGAAAAACAGAACAAACTGTATTCTTTTTCCATCTACATTTTAAATTTTTAAAAATTTGTTGGTAAATTCATACATGCAATACAACGTATTTAAATCATATCTGCCTCCCTACTCTCCTCTCCAATTCTTTTAGCAACTCTTCCATCTCCCTCCCCACTTTGTACTACCTTGTCCTCCCCCCACTCTCTTTTCTTCTTTTAAAACATCCTGAGTCTAGTTAGTGCTGCTTATATTCTGATGGTGGGGAGTGCCATCCACTGGTTCACAGGCTCCTATCATGGGTTACAGTGCTGAAGAAAACTGACCCCCACCTTCTATTGCCATCAACTGTTACTTGAAGCCAGAGGTCCCCTCCCATAAAACATTCCCCTGTGCAGTTCTTGGTCGGGGAGGGGGTGGGGTGTTCTAGAGATGCATCAACATTGTTTTTTTGTTTGTTTGTTTGTCTTTCAAGACAGGGTTTCTCTGTGTATCAGCCATACACATCCTGGAACTAGCTATGTAGACCAGCCTGGCCTCAAACTCAGAAATCTGCCTGCTTCTGCCTCCCACGTGTAGGATTAAAGGTGTTCACTACCACTGCTTGGCAAAAGTTTTTAAGTAAAATAGTTTTTAAGTAAAACTATTTCTCTGTGGTCACTGGAGCAGAGAGGGAAGGACATAGGACCAGACAGGTGAGATGGTAGCTAAAGAATATGCTGATCCAAACATTTGAATGTCACTTATCTCCAGAAAGATGACACTGATGTGCTTACAAGTTGGATCTTGAGAAATCAAAGCTGGCACCATCACTTGACAGACAACCATCAATCCCTGGACTTACTTCTGGACTTCCTTAGGTATGTAGGCAGGTGCTCGAGCATGCGAGAACACACACACACACACACACACACACACACACACACACACACACACACACACACAATAATCAAGCCCCCTCCATCACAGAACTGAGAGAGGAATTAAATGAGAGAATGCAAACAGCAGCTTACACTAGTTACATGTGAGTGTGTGATAGGTTAAGTCTCAGATTTGCTTTGGAACTATTGGCTCACCCTTACTCACAGGTCTGTGACTTTGCTTGTGCAGTTGTGACAAGGAAAGACTCTTACCTTTGCCCCTTGATGATGCCATTTTTCTTCTACACTGAAAAGTGCTTTCTAACTGAGGGCTTGGCTTATTTAAAGGGACAAGGCTCAGACTAACCCTTCTAACCATAATTTCCATTATTTCCCTGGCATTAGAGACATCAAAAAGGGGAGTGGGAGAATTATATGGGTTGGGTCAAATGAAACTATCCGGTAGAAACATTCAATCTTTGACTCAGCTATACAATAGTCGTTAGTTTTCTAGCTTTTATTTACTGCTTCTTATTCCACTTGCCTCCCTGGGTTCCATGGCTCACAAGAAATAGGAGTAATGAAGTGAAGAAATTAAAATTACATGTTAACAACATGGCTCATCGTGTAGAGGGGCTTGCTATCAATCCTGAGGACCTGAAGTCCTGCATGTTACACAGAGAGAGCCAACTTCCCCAAGCTTCTTTCTGAGGTCTACATATGTGCCATGACACACACATGTCTGAGCCCCCACACATAAACCACAGCACACATAATAACTGTAAGAGAATGTCTAAAATGGAAATTATAATAGTTGAAATAAAAATCAATTGAGTTATAGAATCTGCCCGTTTCACAACCTAGCTTTTTGTTTCACCTCTGCAGATGGAGCTTGGAAGATTTTTGGCCCTGTTCTTTGTGTCATGCCAGAAGCCTGTATTCATGGTAACAAACATATTGTCATCCAAAATAACATTGCAATCCATTTCGTAGAGTTCACAGGGACAATTCTGGAATTCTGTCATCTTTTTCATACATTCAATTTTCTATAATTTTGCTACAGCTAGGGCAAGAGTTATTGAATAACATGATGCCAAGGAGCCCTTTTTGGTTAATCTTCTGCCAAAAAAAAAAAAAAAATTATAAAGAATTGGCTCTCTGCTTAGATTTATCAAATTGGGAATAACTCGGAGTTTCATATTGGAGAAATAAAAGGTCGGGCATTTCTGACATTGGTTATTAGTCTGAATTCAATGAGACACTTAGAAAATAAATTCTACAACTGTTTGAAAGAAGGGTTGCTGTGGCCTATAAATATCACCATCTCTTTTGTTCTCATGCGCCATCTAGTGGCCATCAGGGGATTATTTCATTGAATTTTCATGCTGGATCCTGGCTAGGAAAATGAAAGCCTGATTCAACAAAGACCACATCTAGTTCAATGCCCTACCATTGTTTTTCCCCTATGAAGCTGAGTCTCTGCTTTCTGGTGGCTTGAAACACAAATAATTACTAATAAACCAGGGATTTGACTTTATTCTGAGATTTTGACGGACAGTCTTTGACTTTTACTGTTCATCGTTATTAACCAAATACTTTCAGCAGAACAAAACCAAGAAGCACACAGTGTTCACTAAAAAAATATTTAAGCAATTGGGGCCTAGAGAAATGGCCCATTGGGTAAGAGAACTTCGTGTTCAAGAATGAAGATCTGAGTTCAGCTCCCAGAACCCATGCAAAGGTCAGGCTCATACCTAGAACCCAAGCACTGTGGAGGCCAGAGACAGGAGATGGCTAGAGCCTTCTGTCTGATAGCCCAGCAGGGTGGGACCCTGTCTCAGGGAATAAGACAGAGCAGAATGTAGTGTTTAATCTAAAATAGCATGAATAGCACCCAATATCTTCCTGTGGCCTCTGGATGTTCAAATATATATATATATATATATATATATATATATATATATATATATATAATGACATACACAAGCACATGCACCTACACACTCCACATCATATACACACATGAAAAGAATTGAGTAATACAGTGGTGTTGAAATTAGACCAATAACTGGGAATCTGGGAAATGTATATACTTTATTCAGTTGCAGTTCATTGTGTATAGAATGGATATCATATCATCCAGCTATCTGCCATGGCTACCTCAGAGAGCTGCCATGGAATTTTTTTATCGAAAGAATAGCGAAGTGCCTAATAGAGCCCATAATCAATGATAGTATCAACTAGCAACAGCCATCTTTAACACTGAAGGATCGTTGTGGCCCATATGGACAACTCAAACACAGACTGTTAATTAACTATAGTTGCTTTCCTAACATTCTTCCCCTGGGTTAATGCAGTACAGTGTCACTGGCAAGAATGATGGTCTCTTAAGCAAGTGTGAACTCAACCCTATCATTCCTCATGCTTACTGGCTAAGTGACCTCAGGCTCTACATTTAACTCTCTATGGGGGGGTGGGAATTTCATTATCTGTCTACTAGACCTACCATTAATACCTGTCATTGTTTTTAATCTTGTGAGTTTGAAGTGAATTGACACATGTACCTCACCTACCATAAATATCTCGGCCACCATATTTAGAACTTCCTAGGTATTTGCTGTAGTCTTAAACCAAACAACAAAAAGTAATTTATTTGGCACATGTATGAATAATACTGTTCAAGAACCAATGTTTAACAAAATCTAAATTCAACAAAAGTCTGCTACACTACAAAGGTTGAGTTCCTTAATCACAGATAAGTAGGAAAATGTGTTAGGCTGCTTCTATCATATTCTTCTAAGAGAATTCTTAATTTTGAGACAGGATTCCATCATGTAACTTAGACTAACGTAAGATTTGAGATCCTCCTGCCTCACCTTCCTGAGCAGTGGGATTACAGGCATGTATAACCACACCCAGAGAAGATATCATCTTCTTGAAAAAATCTTTTTGGAATAAGTATTTGGTTATAACAACAATCATCATTTTCTTTTATCTTTGCCCTCTACTCCCTAGCATACTTGTACTTACTGTTAATACCATAACAACCCAGAAGGCAGGAGAACATGACCTTTCTACAGTGTATAGACAATGCAATGTAGCTGTCTACATACAATGTAGCTGTCTACATACAATACAATGTAGCTGTCTACATACAATACAATGTATACTTCTACATAAACTACAATGTAGCTGTCTACATACAATACAATGTAGCTATCTACACATGATACAGTGTAGCTGTCTACATATTATACAATGTAGCCGTCTATACACAGTACAATGTAACCATCTATATACAACACAATGTAGCTATCTATATACACTGCAATGTGGTTCTCCATATACACTACAATGTAGCTGCCTACATACACTACAGTGTAGTCACCTACATACAATATAATGTAGACTTCTATATATACACTACAATGTAAACTTCTACATACAATATAATGTAGAAATTCTACATATTACTGAAGTCTTAGAGGAGTAAGTTCACACAAAACTAATATGCATGAGGCAAAAGAAGCAACAGGTTTCAGTTCCAGAAACGCAGCTCTGTAGAACACTGTTCTAGCATGCACACAAAACTGGCCCCAAACACACAAAAACGTCAAGAATGTCATAATGATGATGAGAAAACAGCAGCTCTTCTTACAAACCATTGAAACGGGATCCCACATGCAAGGGAAACAATCTCTACCTTCTAAAGCAAGCTGTTTAACTTCTCTGTTTCCCTTAGATGCTAACAACAGTGTCTGTGTCAGATGGTCCAAGATGTAAGCTTAGTGTTGTTATCTTATGATCTGAATGGGAAATCTAGGAATTTGTTAAGGGTTTGCTTGAACTGCCTATTACAAAAGTATTATAAACTAGATGGATAGTAAAAACAAAAAAATCTATTTGTTCAAGATCAAGGCAGACTGGGTAGGTATCCTGTGAGGGTCCACTTTCTAGTTCAAAACTACACTCTTGTTCTGTGTCTTCACACATGGATGTCCAGGTAGTGCTCTGTGGCCTCTTATGAGGGCATTCACTATAACAGTTATTTTTGTGTCACCATGATAAAATACCTGATGGAAAGGACTTAAGTGAGGACAGATTTATTTGGCTCATAGCTTCAGTCTGTCACAGCAGGGAAGGCACTGCACAGTGGCTTTGTAGAGGTGACTGTGGGAGAATGAAGTGGTTGTTGTTCACATAGTAGCAGACAGAAGTAACAGTGGGGCTCAACCTTTAACAGCCACCCCCCACCCAGGCACCCACATCTATCACTTTGACCTTATCTGTCAAAGATCTCAGAGTCTCTGTTACGGTTTAAATCTATAGACTCATACATTCGAACACTTGACCCCCAGCTAGAGGCTGCTCTGGGAAGGTTACTGGATGAGTAGGTGGAACTTTGCTGGATGAAATAGGTGACTATGAGCAGGCCTTGGGGTTTTAGGGCCGGGCTTCACTTCTTGTTTGTGTTCTTCCTTCCTAAGGGCAGGTGGGCTAGAAGCAGCCAGCCTTACAACCCTGTCACAAAGCTTCCCTTCCATGGTGGAATGTGCCCCCTGTGAGCCAAAATAATGCTTCCTCCTCAAGTTGCTTCCTGTCAGTTATTGTGTCAAAGAAAAAAGGAAAGTAATAAATACCAACCCCCCAAAATAGCCACTAGCTCAAGCTCTTAAAATGTGAGTCTGTATATAAACATCTACACTCAAACCAGGAGAGGCATGGATCCTAACCTCAAAGCCTGGTTGCTTCCAAAATCCTCACCTCCTGATCTCATTCCCATGATGCTGAATATATCAAATTTCTGCATTTGGGCAAGACACCAGCTTGTAGGGCACAGCAGGAATTTTTTGTTCGACTCTCTGAGTGGTATTTAAAAGCATGTTACTATGTAAAAGCAAAGATTCGATACGAATTCAGACCTCAAAATGTTTTTTTGTTTTTTGTTTTTCACTTCCATGAATCTGCTGTTGTGGACAACAGTAAATTTAGAGTTGTAGATCTCAGACAATGTTTCTTGCTAAAATTCTATTACTAATAAATTCAGACAAACTGTCCACGTCAATTGTCCATGTCAATATTCAGTCATGACAAAAATTTCCAATACAAATCAATGTCTAGTTTTTAGATATTTGGATTATAAGTTTTTTTATTTTTTCTCAATTATTTTTATTTGAATTAGAAACAGGATTGTTTTACATGACAATCCCAGTTCCCTTCTCCTTCTGAGACCTCAAAATGTTTAAGATGACCATTCTTGCATCCATACAGCACCAAATACATCATGTATTATCTCTCAAATTAGGCAGCATCATGCCACTTGCTAGATTCCACATATTTTCTCATTCCATAATATCTATTGAAAATCAAAATACATCCTTAATAGTCATCCTATTAATTTATATTAATAAATTCAAACTAGAGAGAAACTTGCCACAAGTGGTTTAAATGCTAATAGTAATAAATTTCTGACACTTTGCTTTTATTTTTCTTATCAAGCAAACATAGTCATAAGAAATATGAAGATAGTAAAATTGCTGTAATCTTCCATGCTTCAGCATTTGTCTTAGTTTTATTTCCTGTTTCTGTGATTAAAAAAAAATATCCTGGCAAAAACAACTTAGGAAAGAAAGTGTTTATTTTAGCTCACAATACCAGGTTACAATCCATCATCGTGGGGAAAGTCAAGAAAGCAGGAACTTGAAGTGGCTAGCCTTTTCACACACACATATAGTTTCAGATCTTCTACCTAGGGAATGGTACCACCCATAGTGAACCACCCACCCACCTCAATTAATATAATCAAGACAATATTGCACAGAGATAGATGCTCACTGACCAACCTGATCTAGACAAGTCTCAGACCCCTCACTGAGACCCTCTTACCAGGTGACTTTAGAGTGTATTAAGTTGGCAATTACAGTCAACCACCATATCTCTTACTTGATACACCTCTGACATTTAGAAATGGACTATTTAATACCATAGTACTAGCATGATAGACAGCACTGAACTCAGTTTAAGCCCCATATGTCACACTACTCAGCTCTACAATGACTTGATCAAGAGTATCTTATGACATAAGAAAATGGAGCTCGTAACAAATGAACTCATTGTCTAGCTGCATATTTGGAGAAAGGAAAGAAAAGGAGAATATTTCTATACTCCCAGGAAGCTCTGTAAAATCCATAATCTTTCATATTTGCATCTCTTTTTAATACTCACAACTCTGATATGACCTTAATTCATTTTCTCAGTGTGGGTGTATGATATGTGGTCATGTATATGTGCATATGCACATTCTTGGCCATTCCTGTGGTGTATGCATGGCACAGTACACAGGGTCAGAGGGCAACCACTTTAGGAGTTGGTCCTTGACTTCACCTTGTTTGAGACATCATTCACCACTGCAGAAGATGGACTAGCTGACCCCAAAGCTTCTGGGAATTCTCCTGTGTCTGCCTATCTCTGCATATAAACACTAAGATTCCAGATGCATATTGCCAAACCCAACTCTATGGGTTCTGAGGATTTGAAATCAGGTCCCCACACTTGCAAAAGACAAGTACTTTACCATACAGTCATCTCCTTAGCCACAGTCTCTAATTTTAATTCTTTTTACATTTTATTTATATAGTTTAGGTGTGAGTAGATATGGATATGTCATATCATGAATGTGGAGGTCAGAGAACAACATTCAGAGGTCATTTCTCTCTTTCCATCATGTGAGCCCCAGGGATTAACAGACTGTCAGACTTGGCAGCCAGTGTTTTTATCCACTGAACCAGTTAGCCACCCTTCATTTCCTAATTTTTGATTGACAAAATTGGATAATTTCTCATGTATAGCTTGTTTCAAGCTATGTATACATTGTAGAATACCTAATTAAGTTTATTAACATATACATTATCTCATACTCATCTTGTGGTGAGAATACTTAAAACTACTCTTAGCAATTTTAATATAGTATATTATACTTAACTACAGTTGTCAACATATACAGCAGATCTCTTAAGCTTACTCTTCCAAAAGAAAATTCTGTATTCTTCAGCTGTCATCTCATGAACCCATCCTCTTTCCAACTTTGCCCACTCACACCTACCATGTTACTCCTTTCTTCTCTGGGTTTGGCTTTTTTCAATCCCCCATCTAAAGATTACACACAGCATTTGTTTTTCTATGCCTGGCACATCTCACTTATTGTAGTGACCTTTTAGGTTACTTCATGTTCTTGCCAATAACAGAGTTTTCTTATTTGAAGTTGAGAAGTAACACACTGTGCATTTACACGACATGCTCTTTGTCCTACTGGTGAGCACACTGGCTGGCGCCATGTCTTGGATACCATGAATAATCCTGCTATGAACATGAGAATACAGACATCATTTTGCATCCTGGCTGTACAATATTTTGGTATATCCCCAGTGGTTGAAGACTGGACCATATGGCAATTTATTTTTAAGTCAAGCAACCTCTGAATGTTTTCCATGATGGCTGTACTAAATCGCATTTCTATCACGATGTGTTCATATTACATTGTATTGTCTTTCCCTTGATCTGCCAAAATTCAGCTTCCATGAAATTAGGAATTATGCTTGTCTTCTGTAACCTCTGTATTACCTGTACCTAGGTTGTATAACTACCTAGTATGTATATGGTAGGTACTCAGAACATGATAATCTCTGGGTAACTTTTGACCCTTACACTTTGCTGCTAGTCATTGTCCTTCCTGTTGCTCTACTCACTATGGCCAGTCTCCTTGTGTCTCCATCTGAAAAGTCTTCACAATGGTAGACAATGACAATTTGGAATTAGTTGACAGCCCTTTGCTTCTGAGCTCTGCAGATGCACGCCCCTCTGAGCATGTGACCTTCTTTCTAGGCAAGGCACATTTCAGGAAGGTTCTGCATCTTGTGAAATTTCTTTATCACGTGTCTTTTCAGAGACAAGACACTCTCATTTAGAATGTGAGCTTCACATGTTTCCATCATTCCCAGAGTTACAGGTTTCATTCTGTATTGTCGCTTCCATCTCCTATGCAATCTGTCATCAAGAGATACATATAATCTACACTTCTGTAATAACCCTTGCTTTCTGAAGGACAATGTGGCCATCATAGCATACTGTGAGAAGCAGACTAACCCACTACCTCAACTCACTTCAGAGAACTCCTTCACACACTGTTTGTTCTGGTCAGATCCATGCCAAGATTATACCAAAAAAGGCACTAGGCTGATCAGCAGGAGCATCACATAGTTTATATTCTCTAGTTATCTCAGCTGGGACACATGAAGAGAATAGTAGTTGGCAATAAGCCGGTGCTTTATACCATGACCTGGTTTGTATAACCAACCATCACTGAGTCTATCTATTAGCACAAGCTACATAGAGTATCTTATCCCTCTCAAGGAACAGCACATTAGACATGTCAGACTTGGCTGATATCTTCACACAGAACCATCCTATACATAGGTAAACTGAACTTACTCCAAGTGTAGACTTTTCCTATTTTATCCTACATTTCTCTCTTGGTATCACAATAAGCCTTCTACCCCATAATGACCTAGACAAACCTCTTGTTCAATCAAAACTTGTGCATAACTGGGCACAGATCTTCGGCCTTTGCAGATATTTACATTGGAAGACAGAAACATATACACAGCCAAAACCACAACCAATGAGTTTCTAATATAATTTCCTGGGTCCACTTCCAAGAAATCCTGATTCAAATAGTTGGGAGATAGATAGGTAGGTATCTATTAGGTAGGGTTTACCCACCTAATATCTAGAAAATACACTTATATTTCTTAAAATTTATTTGGTCTCTGTGCTTCTTCTAAACTATCATTCAATCATTTCCCTCATTATGTCAGGATTCATCTGAATTCATCTTGGGAAAATAGTGACCTAAACTATAGACCTATAGCCATGCAAAAGCAATAGTAGATAGTTTATTTTGCTCTCAGTAAGAGAAAGGTTCATTCATTTGTTCAATAGATATCATGCTGAAACTCTACAGGGAACTAGAGATAAATAAAAACAGTTAATACAGGCAAAAATAACCTCATTACCTCATGGGCACTATTCAAAATAAAAAATGCAGAGTTCCTTGTTAAGAAAGTAATACAAACTTTAAGAAAGCAAGAGCAAAGCATTAAACAAAGTACAGACTGCATCTATGCATAAGTAAAAGCCCATTCACAAAGAAACTCAATGACCTAAAATACCTCCTCTGAATAGAACAAAAAACAAAAGTCACAATTTTGTTCTCTGTACAAAGAGTATATTTACATCTCCACCCGTGGCATTGGCCTAGCCTATAAATTGGATATATAATTTCTTGATTCAGAAAATTGACTATTATAACAGTTAAATAGTGATGATTTAATAACAATATAGTATTAGTCCTAGGAAACATTTTAATCAGTTCTTCCAGTTGAGATAGTCACCGAATCTTGCACTTCTGGCTGGGTATCCTTAAGACTGTACCAACATGGCCATGGGGTGCATACCTTTAATCTAGGCACTTGAGAAACAGAGTCAGATGGATCTCTGTAAATCCACCCTGATCTACATAACTAGTTACTGGCCAGCCAAGGCTCCCTAGTGATACTATGCCTCAAAACAAAAGCCAAACCCACACAAACGGTAACAATAATAACAACAAAACCTGAAGCCACATTAAGAGTGAGAATAGTGTGTTAACATTCTCTCTTGTTCTATGATTGATCAGGGGACTGCAGCTTCCTAGAAACCATAGACTGAAGAAGCCAAGTACATTGGTGTGTGTCTAAGTCCCAGTTAGATGAACTGGGGCAGGTGGACTTTTATAATGCATGAGAATGAGATTTAGCAAACATAGAAATGTCCTCTAAGCCCCCTCCCCAAAGAAAGCTCTTAGGAAGAAAAGCCCCTTTTTATAGAGCAGAACAAAGAGAAGAACAAAGGTCTACCCTTAACAACAGCTTCCAAATATCTTTTTTTTTTTTTTTTAATCTTAGTAAAGTGCCCAAGAAAACATGTAAATTTTCACTGAAACCATCCAGGACAAAACTTGAATTAATCCAAATGTACTTAATACATGAGCCCTTCAAATCTATAGATCATTATTCTTGTTCAGCCATTTGTCAAGCTGTACTATACATCAACAATCATGATTCATAGTATAGAATTACATACCTCAGGGAGTTGGTAGTTATTCAGTTGTATGTGTATTTGGTGTATTTTGGTGACCTGTAAACCAAAGTTTCAGCAATTATTTCTAGACTTTTAAGAATATTTTAAAAAGGAATATAGGCTCCCAGCATGTCAGAAATGTTGGCTCTTGATACATAGAACTTGGGAGCTTTGTATATGGTTCACACTTGTCAGTCACTATTCTGGCTGACACCAAGGCATTGGTATTTCTACATTTCTTATTGCATTGTTGTTTTTCCTTATTTGTATTCTGACATAAGACTCAGCTTCAAAGAGTTACAAATAGCAACAACAAAAAATTAAAATGGAGGCTGGAGAGGTGACTCTGAGTAAAATGCCTCACAAGCATTGAGTACCTGAATTTGGATTCACAACAACTATGTACAGCCTGTGTGACACTGTCCATTGTTGGGGGCAGATCCTGGGGGATTATCTATCAGTCAACCTAGCCAAAACAGTGAGCTCCAGGCTCATCGAAAGATACTGTCTCAAAAATAAAATAAATACCTAGGAAGGAGTAAACATGGCATCCACTTCTGGCTTGCACATGTATACTTGTGCACCTGCACACATATGTGAACCCCACATACACATGCATAAAAATAAAGGCATTTTTAAAGATCAATCTAATAAAGAAACAAACACCAAGTGATGGAGTATGTGGATCCTGTGGTAGAGGCCAGAAACTAATCTCCAAGCAAAAGTACATACAGACCACAGGGCCTTTAACTGTCCAGAGAAGAGGTGAGTTCTCCCTTTAGCAGTGTAGAAAGAACCAAAAAAGACTTCCCCGATGCCATTTCCTCTTCCAGAAGCCAATTGGTGTTATGAACTCTGTGTGCAAATGGCAAATGTGAACCATTCATGTCCCCTTCAAGAAAAGGAGTTTCACATACAGAACCACAGCCAGGTTTCCACACTGAGATATCAGTTTCCAAATTTGCCTTATAAAAATGGGAAGACTTTTGTGTTAGTGAATATGGCATGCTTTTCCGATGAAGGCTATATTGCAGTCTGCTGACAAATCCAGTAGCCACACTACAAACAGAAACCCAGTTTAAAATGATTCTTACAATTAATAATGTAATGAAATCCCTACCAAACTGTTGCTTCAAACCTAGAGTCAAACCTGCAGTCAAACATGGAAAACACACCTGAGCCAAAACCCACATAAGGGCTAGCTGAAAAAGCAAGCCAATCATACTTGAGGATAGCAGTTCTTAACCTGTGGGTTAAGAACCCTTGGCAAACCTTTATCTCCAAAAGCATTTACATTTCAATTCCTAATAGTTAAAAAATTATAGTTGTGAAGGAGCAAGGAAAATAATGTTATGGTTGGGGGTCACCAGCACACGAGGATTAGGGAGATTGAGAACCACTGCGCTAAGATCAGTCTCTTTAAAATGCAGGACATCCTTGGAGCTTCAGATTGGAAAAGCCTGAGGTGAGACTTAAGATGAGTTTTAGAAAACAACTCTTTTAAACTCTGGAGATGATTCTGGAGTACAGCTCAGAGCTCTGGACCACTGTTCTAAACTAAGGATTCTAGGAACGACACCTGGAGACCAGAGACAGCTGAGAACCGACGCCTAATTCAAAGTAGATCGTCACTTGGGTGTGGTCAATTAGGGACTCTTGGGGCTCTAGGGGACCAGGGGTGATGCTACAAGCCCTTAGGTAATTATAATAACTAAAACAAAGCTATCAGATCTTGTTCCAGCTTTTTTTCTATATTCATAATCAATATTAACATTAGCATTTGTTTCTCCATAAAAGGGCCTGACAGCTGTCACTTTGAAAATGTCCTTAGACATCACATGCCCTACCCTGATCTCAGCTAGCAGCATCTTCCTCAGGTCACAGCAAAGGTCAGCGAACTTCAGTTACAACTTCAGCATTTTTTCCTTTGCAGGTCATACTCAAATGTATCCTATGCAATTCAGAAGTGAAAGAAAGCAGCTTGTTCTGATAACACTTTATTTACAAAAAGAGCTATTGGGCCAGATTTAGCCCCGGGGCCATACTTCATGCAATGCCTACGTTTAAGAAAAAATGCAGAACAGCACAGGAAGGAAAAAAGAAAAACAAAACAAAACAAAGCAAAACGTATAGATTCACATGAGTACACTCTCGTAAGCGCAAACTTCTCCATTCTGGAAGCTGCTGAAGGATAGACTGCAAAGAAAAGAATGCTCAATGGCATTTGTCTACTTGTCACTTTTCCACCAATAACTATCAGGTAGTTGCAGCCACATGCATAGAGCCATCAAAGCTGAAGTCACATTGACTGGAGTCTAATAGGAGACAATCTTTAAGCATTTAGAAACAACGCTTTAATATTGATCACATTTTTCTCCAAGTGAAGACATGGTGTCACCAAGCTCTGTAGTCACAAAACAGATGATATTAGGCCTGGGTCGGAATCAGTGGGTAAGTGGTGGTGGGTCTCTAATCCAGCATTTTGCAGGTGGATCTCAGTGAATTCAGGGCCAGCCTGGGCTACAGATCGAGTTCCAGGACAACCAGGGCTACACAGGGAAAGCATGTCTGGAACCCCATCCCCCCAAAAAAGAAAAGGCTGAGTGGGCTGATACACACTCACAATTACAACACTTGGAAGCTTTAGCTCCAAGGGTCACAAGTTCAAAGCCAAAAACAAAAACAAAAACAAAATACAAAAAATGTTAAAATTCCTAACTGAGGCAGGGAATACAATATGAGGAATAGCTTGGGTTACCAATACTAACTGTGCTCTGTCATGGATGTTGACTTTTAGATATCTGGAGACAAACCAATGCAGCCTTATTTCATAAAATAAGTTACATGAAAAGTCATTCCAGCTTGAAAATGCAAACTGCTATTTTTAAACAACAATCCAGACAAGACACATCCTCAGTGCATTGGTTATGATTGCATAGCTTCCCTCTCCTTCCTACCAGACATTATTCATTCATGCAGCAGCCACACTTCCAATGTGAGATACTCCAGCGAATTCCGCTTTGATTTAAAAATTTAGGCTCCTCCCCATTCCCCATGATCCCTTTCTACTTCCCAGCTTCTTTGGTTATTTCAGGTTATATACTCAAATCCAAGGATCCACAAGTAAGAGAGAATATGTTGCACTCGTCTTTCTGGGTCTGGGTTTACCTCACTCAGCATAACGTTTTCCAGTTCTATGCATTTACCTGCAAATTTAATTTATTCTTCTCAACATGAAAAGGAAGCTTCATCCGTGAAATCTCAACTACATGGTTGCCTACATAAGACCTACCTAATGGTGTCACCAATTGACATGGCAATTTAAATGGTGGACATTTCACAAGGTCCCTAATGTAGATGAAGAGCTACAGACAATCAATGGTTGCTGAGTGAGGGAGAATCAGTTTCTCTCCAGGGACAAACTCTCTGATAGGTTATCCTATCCCAAGTACATACATGTGCATGCAAGTAACACTAAATGGACAAAGTAGGTTATGTGTATGTGTGTATGCATACGAGTAATGATATAATTAAAGGACATATGAATTTGAGAGGGAGTGGGGGATACAATGAGGAGTTGCAGTGGGGATGAGGGTGGAAAATAAGTAAATACAGTCATCAAAAAAACTTTTTAAATTTAAAATAAAATAGAAATTCAGTTTCTGCAGCCTATGACTGGCCTGGTCTCTTTCATCTTCATCTAATGCACACATGGGTCCTACCTCTTCACCCTACTTACACTCACTACTAACACTCCCTATTTCAGACACTGGAGATCTATCTGGTCCTATTGAATTGCTAAGAGAAAATGAAATTCACACCATTTCTAGCCCTCGCTTCACAGCTTAAGTCACCATAGGAAAACTCACGCCCTTCTTGAGTGGTTTTGGAGAGACACTGATGGAGCCTGGTGAGGATGGAGCTTTGTAAAAAAGATGCCCCTCATCACCATCCCTGACTTCAAGTTCTATTACAGAGCTATAGTCCTGAAAACAGCTTGGTACTGGCACAAAAATAGACAGGTAGACCAATGGAATAGAATTGAAAACCCCGGATATTACCCCACACACCTATGAACACCTGATTTTTGACAAACAATCCAAATTTATACGACAGAATCAAGAAAACATCTTCAATAAATGGTGCTGGCATAACTGGATGCAAACATGTAGAAGACTACAGAGAGACCCAAGCCTTTCTCCCTGCACAAAACTTCAGTCAAAATAGATCAAAGACTTCAACATAAATCCATCCACACTGAACTTATTAGAAGACAAAGTGGGAAATAGCCTTGAATTAATTGGTACAGGAGACTGCTTCCTGAACATTACACCAGTAGCACAGACAATGAGATCAACAATTGATAAATGGGACCTCCTGAAACTGAGAAGCTTCTGTAAGACAAAGGACACAGTCAGCAAGACAAAATGACAGTCCACAGACTGGGAAAAGATATTCGCCAACCCCACATCTGACAGAGAGCTGATTTCCAAAATATACAAAGAACTCAAGAAGCTAGTCTCCAAAACACCAAACAATCCAATTAAAAAGTGGGGTACAGAACTAAACAGACAATTCTCAGTAGAGGAATCTAAAATGGCTGAAAGACACATAAGAAAGTGTTCAACATCCTTAGCCATCAGGGAAATGCAAATCAAAACAGCTCTGAGATACCATCTTACTCCTGTTAGAATGGCCAAAATCAAAAACACCAGTGACAGTTTATGCTGGAGAGGATGTGGAGAAAAGAGGAACACTTCTCCACTGCTGGTGGGAGTGCCAACTTACACAGCCACTTTGAAAATCAGTATGTTGACTTCTCAAGAAAATGGGAAACAGTCTACCACAAGATCCAGCAATTCCACTCTTAGGCATATACCCAAAAGAAGCACATTCATACAACAAAGACATCTGTTCAATGATGTTCATAGCAGCACTATTTGTAATAGCCAGAAACTGGAAGCAGCCTAGATGCACCTCAGCTGAAGAATGGATAGAGAAAATGTGGTACATTTATACAATGGAGTACTACTCAGCAGAAAAAAAAAAAAACGAATGGAATCTTGAAATTTGCAGGAAAATTGATGGAACTCGAAGAAACCATTCTGAGCGAGGTAACCCAATCATAAAAAGACAAACATGGTATGTACTCACTCATATGTGGATTTTGGACATAGAGAAAAGGATTACCAGCCTACAATCCACACTGCCAGAGAAGCTAGTAGACAAAGAGGACCCTAAGAGAGACATACATGGTCCCTGGGAGAAGGGGAAAGGGTCAAGATCCCCTGAGCAAATTGGGAGCACAGGAGGAGGGGGAGGGAGCTAGGAGAATGAGAAGGGGAGAAGAGAAGGGATGGGGAGGAAATGAGGGAGCAGAAAGGTTGAGTCAGGCGAAGAATAGAAGATAACAAGAATGGAGATACCATAATAGAGGGAGACATTTTAGGTTTACAGAGAAATCAGCCACTAGGGAAATGTCTGGAGATCTACAAAGTTGACACCAGCTAACAAACTAAACAACAGAGGAGGGGATACTTTAAGTGCCCTCCCCTGATAATGAGATTGATGACTGACTTATATGCCACCCGATAGCCCTCATCCAGCAGCTGGTGGAAGTAGAAGCAGACACCCACAACTAATCACTGAACAGAACTGGAATCCAGATGCAGAGGACGTCTGAAGAGCAAAGGGGTCAAGACCAGGCTGGTGAAACTGACAGAAACAACTGACGTGAACATCATGGGACTGATCCAGACCCCAGGAACATGGATTTCATTGAGGAAACCTCGGAATTCTACGGGTTCTCCTGTAGTGGTTCAGTACTTATCCCTAGCATAGGTGTGGACTCTGGGAGCCCATTCCACATAGAGGGATACTCCCTGAGCCAAGACACACCGGGGTGGGCCTAGGCCCTATCCCAAAGGATATAATAGACTCTGATGACACTCTGTAGAAGGCCTCACCATCCAGGGGGAGCAGAAAGGATGTGTGATAGGTAGAGTTTTAGTTGGGGGGGATGATAGGGGAGGAGGGGAGGGAGAAGGGAACTGGGATTGTCAAGTAAAACAATCTTGTTTCTAATTCAAATAAAAAATGGAGGAAAACAAAAAAGAAAAAAAGAGAGAGATGCTCCTACCCATGAACATTCTCCCAATCTTTAAAATGGGAAGCACTGCATGGTTTGACTCCTCCTTCTGTGTCATTATTAAGAAATGGTAAAAGAGGGGTGAGCCAGAAACATTGCCTATCCTGCACATCCAAATATGCAAATAACCTCATGGTTTTCTTTTTCTTCTTGATGAAGATATTCTAAGTGACTGCTTACAAGCTATTTTAACGGGACATTGCATGTCAAACTACACCCAGGACAGTTACTGCTATGTAAGGACTTACACACACACCTTCCAAAAGCCCTTGCCCCACAGAGGGCTAGAACTGGCCAAGGCAAGGGTCTGGAAGATGGCTTATTTTGTGGTTGTTGTTTTCTCAAGTAAGGTATTAAGTCATTGGGGACTTCCGAAAAGGGTATGGCTTTATGTTAACTAAATAGAGAGACTTGTGAATGGAGACCATGGAGATTTACAGTGTGAGCAACTCAGAGGCCAGGTTTTACAAGGGATTCCTGGTGGATTTTGTATGGTCACACATAAGAACGCTCATAGTGGGGTTGTTGCTAATGGCATTAACTGTGTATTTACACAATAATTATAATAATGAAGATGAGGAGGGCAGCATAGGCTTTCTCCAGGGAAACCAAGGTATAAAAGAGCTGCATTTCTTTTGTGCAATAAAACTGTTTAATTCAATGCAGTTAGGGTCTTCTACTTCAGAAGTAGAAACATCGAGTTTTAGCCCCTTCCATAGAGGCAATGAGCTCATTTGTGCGTTTTGTTCTTTTTCATCTAGCTTTGCTGCAAGGTGTTGACTGGCTGCAATCATTATCCTTAATTGGCCCTTTTCAAGGCTGAGACTCACCTCCGTGGCCTTGCCTATCTGCCTTAATTTCATGTGTCAGGTCCATGTTCACAACTTGTATAGATCGGCTGTGGAGAATGGCAAGTGCTTACTGGGGAGCGTTAATTCCATAATAAAGCAGGTGTTAAAGCAACAGCTGATTGTGCCAAGTGACAGTGTCACTTGTTTATGGTTAAATGTGCCCACAAAGGAATGCATCCTAATTATTAGCTAGTGTTTTCATGAAGACTTTAAAACCCTGGTCCACAAAGTCTAACTTCCCCCAACTGCTAACCACTGAGCACCACATGCAGACATGCTGTTTTCTTCCTCTTTATCTTTCACGGGTTTTCTTTTTGTTTTAGCTTTGATAGGAAAAAAAAACTCCAGTCATTTGATATCTAAGAAAAACAAATTACTATCGTAAGTTATTAATGTTTATCATTTAAGTAATAATGAAAGACATCTAATGTCGGAGTAGGGAGATGGCATCTTCCTGTCCAATTGATCAGGTTGCTAAAGATCAGATCATACTTCATTGGTTTGCAGAGTGCTTCCTTCTCTCTTTGTTAATAAATTATTTAAATTAGAAACTATCTTACTTTACATATCAATCCCAGTTCCCTCTCCCTCCCCATCCTCCCATGGCTCCCACCCACCCGTCCCCATCCACTCCCCAGGGTGGGTGAGGCCTTCCATGAAAGATCATCAAAATCTGTCAAGTCACTTGGGGCGGGGCCTAGGCCCTCCTCTGTGTGTCTAGGCTAAGTGAGTATCCCTCCATGGGGAATGGGCTCCTGGAGTCCATTCGTGCACTAGCGGTTCCATCCTGGTTCCACTGCCCAGGGCTCCGAGCTGACACCCATGTTCAGGGGGCCTGGTTTGGTCCTATGTTGGTTCCCCAGCTGTCAGACTGGGGTCCATGAGCTCTCTCTTGTTCAGGTCAGCTGTTTCCGTGTGTTTTCCTAGCGTGGTCTTGACCCCTTTGTTCCTCACTCCTCCCTCTCTGAAACTGGATTCCAGGAGTTTGGCTCAGTGTTTATCTGTGAGTCTCTGCTTCTGCTTCCATCAGCTACTGGATGAAGGCTCTAGGATGGCATTTAAAGTAGTCATCGTTCTTTTTATAGGGGAAGGGCATTTAAGGTAGCCTCTCCAGTGTTGCTTAGATTCCTAGTTGGGGTCATGTACAATTCCCTAGTGCCAGATTTCTCTTTAAACCTATCGTGGTTAGCAATGGAAGTTGTAGCTGCAATTAAATGGCCATTTGGATGCATTTGCCTTTGAAAATGTGTGTTTCATTTGATTCAAATGCTTTTGGTTCAAGTTTCAAAAGCCCACAATTCTCTCTCTCTCTCTCTCTCTCTCTCTCTCTCTCTCTCTCTCTCTCTCACACACACACACACACACACACACACACACACACACCCTACTGCATTTAGGAAATGGCCCTTTGCTTTTCAGCTGATGTCTCTGCAGAGAGCCTGTTTTGCACAAAAAAGTTAAGTGCTTATTTCTCAGAAATAGATTCCGGACACTTTTGACAGCAATAAAAACATCAGACAAGTACAGCGCACTGAGTCGGCTTCAGTTCAGTACTGAACAAGTTAATGTTGAATCAATATCAGCTGTTCTCTTTTGGCTGCGATGGTAATTATTTGCAGGGTTTGTGTTTGTTATTTGTTTTTGTTTTGTTTTAATCAGTTTACCCGTACTGCATGAAGTTCCTTTCCTTAAAAAAATGGCATGACTCTTCATTTTTTTAAATAATAAATTACTTTAACATGATATTGCAAATGGAAAGTTAAATGGCAGGGTCAAGGCAGAATTCTACCAAGGTGGTCATCAGGTAAGGAGTCCAAAGAGATCGAAATCAAAAGGAACGAGAATGCGAGAATGCTGTGTTTAATCTCCATCAGAATATATATATATATATATATATATATATATATATATATATATATATATCCTTTCCCCAGTTTCCGTTAGGAACAAATTATTAACACTGCTGTTTAACCACTCCTCTGAGACCTGCCAACCCTCTAAGTTAACAAAAAAAACGTGCAGAGATGCTCTCCTTACCTGTGGTGAAAACAGTGCACCAACCTAGTCAATGTTGTAACCATCTTCCGCAAGTCCTGAGTAAGGGACCCTGGAGTCCCAAGAAGTGAGGAAATGTGATCATGAGAAAACATGGTCACCAGTGATCCACGAGAGTCGCTTTACTCCGGGTGCGACGCCCCTTCTCTGTGTCCTTTACTGGCCCCTCCGGTTAATCGGGATCCTGAACCTGTCATTTCTGCTCCATCATCCAAACTGCTGTTTCTAAGGACTGCGGGCGGCCCGTGGGAGGAGGAAGAGGAGGACCCGCAAGCACGGAGCCTGCACAAGCTTCAGCTGTACATGAGACCTCTGGCTGCTCAGCTGCCGCTGAGGATCCAAAGCCGGGCGCTGTGCAGCGATTAGCTTTCCAGCAAGGAGCAGCAGCTGCGCACAAGCCGGCTGCCTTCAGGTCTAGTGCTAGCTGCTGTGCCAAGGGAAGCTCTCAGCAAGCACAGAAGGCGGCCGTCTACTGAGCATGCCCAGGCCCCAGCTGTCTCTCCAGGGCCTCTCTATATATATTTATATGGGGGGTACTGAGGAAGTGGTACAAGATGAGATTCGGTGGAGGTAATTTTAAATTTGGGCATGACCTCCTCCCCCACCCTTCCGCTGTAAAGGGAAACAAAGATGCACTGCTGTGGATTTAGCAATTCTTTTGACAGGTTGACAGGAACGTTTTGGAAGCTATCAATAGCTTTTAATCTTAAATGTCCCTGTGCAATTAAATCGCCCTTGGGGTCAAGCGCCCTGGCATTGACCAGCAGTGAAACCCATTACTATCATTGATAGCTTAGGTATAGAATTGCCTATATTTGAAAGTTTAAGCAACGAGCCACAAAATTATTGATCGTTGTGTGTATAATCTGCTGCCTAATTTCTTAAAACAGTGTTGTATAAAATGATTTGCAACATGCAAGATGGAAATGTGAATCTACATATTATGTTGATACATAGATTAATCTATATATTTTAATAGCATACATGTTGAAACTTCAGCCTTACCCTCAACGTCAGCAGAGAACATCTGCTAATTCCAGATTGTAACCATAAATCTTTGCTCCAGGCTTGATAAATGGCAAGGACTCTATGTTTGTGAGAGGGTTCGTAGGCAATCTTCTCTTAATTGGAGAGCCAGGGTTCTTGAGTTTCATATGAATGAAAATCCCGACTCTTGACCTTTGTTTTTCCAGTGGGGCTAGTCAAGTAAACATAGAATACACTGCACACTGTAATACACAATTGGCTTGTTGATACTATTTGTATTTTGATGTTTTAATTGTTGATTTTTTTTCCTCCTTCTCCTCTCCCTGCCCCCTAACATGCTACTTACCTGGCTGGGGGCTAAGCCAAGTTCAGAGCCTGTACTCTGCTGCTATTGAAACCAACAAGGACTCTCCATGAATTGTGGATAAAGAAATTATTTCATTTGGTAAAGCTGCTACACTGTTACACTGTCAAATCCACAGAGAGCGAATCTAAAAGGCTTTCATGGCTCAAAGAGCCTGAAATAGCCTGAAAGCCCAGCCTGTTTAAAGTCCACAGGAAAGAGCTTCTGAGATGGCTTGTCAGGCAAATACACTTGCTGGGCAGTCCTTGGAGACCTGGTTTGTTTCCCAGAAAGAGACAATCCATTTCACAAAGTTGTCTTCTGGCCTCCATATACCCACCATGGCATGTGTGTCCCACAGCTGCCCCCCCCAACACACACTAATTCTTCTTCTTCTTCTTCTTCTTCTTCTTCTTCTTCTTCTTCTTCTTCTTCTTCTTCTTCTTCATCTTCTTCTTTCTCAGTTGGTTGGGAAACCTGGAGGTGAACTGGGAGTCAGCAGGTTCCAATATCCTTACAGGTGTCTCCTGGGCTCATTAATCCAGTCCCCAGGGGCAGAAAAGCCTCCTCCTCCACCTCCTCCACCTCCTCCACCTCCTCTACCTCCTCCACCTCCTCCACCTCCTCCACCTCCTCCACTCTACTGCTCCTTTCTCTGCATCCTTCTTCCTCCCCCTGGAATGCTGAGAGTCTCCTAAGATCAGAGCCCCTTCTGGCTACCCATCCTGTGACTTCCTAGGGTTCACTTTGTCGTCACAACTTTTGAATTGCCTGTAGTTGAATTCTCTCTGACTACCAGCAGTGAAGTATTCCTAAGTGGTGCAGAGCACACTGGGCATTTGTGTCTGTGATTGTAGACACCTGCCCTAGTGTTAGCATGGGCATTCAGAAGAGATGGAGGCACAGGAAGAAATCCTCCTATGAGATGGCCACTTGGGAAACCGATGAAGTTTATTCATCTAGAGACACTTCCTAGAGGAAGTGATTCCAGAAGGAGAAAGAACTTTCTCAGAATCAACCAAAGCAAAGATCCCATAGCTGGAAGGAGGGTATGGGCCAGTTTGTGCAGACTTAACAAGACTAGATGACTAGGGTAGAAACATTCTGTGGTTTTGTGTTTGTTTTTCTGTATCACGCATGAGCGTGGGACAGAGGACAATGCTGGTGGTCTTACTCAGTCACTTGTATTCTTCTACCATTTCTTTGTAATCTCTCCCTCTCTCCCTCGCCTGTGCATTTGGAGGCCAGAAGTCTCATTATCCTGGAGCACACCAACTGGCCTAGATTAGCCAGCAAGTCCCAGGGACCCTTCTGTCTTTTCCTCCCAGCACTAGGATAACAATTAGGTCCCATTCCCAGACTTGTTTTTGTTATTTGTTTCTTTTTTTTTTTCCCTTTCTCATGTATTGTATGGATGGAACTCGTGTCCTAAGTTTGCAAGATAAGTACTTTAGTAACTGAGCTGTTTCCCCACCCCAGCCCTGTTCTATGATTTTTAATTCCAACACAAAAGAAGTAGGAACAGAGATTCAGCTGTTGCTACTACAGGCCCCAGGCCATTTACTCAGATTCATGGCTGAGATGCCCCGCCTCTTCTCCCTCACTCACTTCCTACAAATTTGAAAACTTTAAAATGTTTGCTGCTCTTTATATAGCAGGAACTTTCTACTTAAACATTATGTAATGTATGGTATTCTCTTTACCAAAACCAAGAATTTCTCAGTTTTGTTGCCAAAGTCATAGCTATCACTAACTCAAGCCTCATTATCTCCCAAGCACAATTTAATTCTTTATAAGCATCATACTTAGTTACCACAAGAGGCATCTCTTAGTAGCATTTGCCACAATTTCACATTCAAGATTGTCAATACAAAATTACATGCTTGGCAATGTTGGAACAACCTGTACATAAACGATAGTAAATAAAAGGTCAGAGAATATTATCGTTGCTGTTGCTGCAAGATGAGAATTTAAGAGACCAAGGAGATATAAGAGCTAGGAGGTAGTGCAAGGTGGGTATGAATTCTAGGCTGATTGGGGCTGGAGTTGACCAATGCTTAGTCTAGATTACAAGCCTATTTTTCCAGTATCTTTCCCCAAGGAAGTAGTAGATCTTAAAGCTGAAAACAAGGACAATTCCAAGTTGGCTTGATGCAGTGTTAGATTTTAGTGCCCAGTTACACAGTCTCACTCCTCCACAAAACCCTTTCTTCTTTGAGATCTTGAACTCTGCTTTTGTTTTTTCTATTTATTTCTTTTATTTTTTCACTTTCCCTTTCTCCATCCCTCCCTCCTTCCCTCCATCCTCCTCCTCTCTTTCTTCCTTTCTTTCTTTTGAGGGGGTACTTAATGCAACCCAGACTGGCTTCTTACTTACTATAGCCAATAATGTTCTTCAACTTTTGATCTTTCTGCCTTCTCCCCGCCAAGTGCTAGGATTATAGCTATGTATCATCTCACCTAGTTTGTATAGTGCTGAAGGCCAAACCCAGAGCCATAGTTAATTCCAGATAGTCACATTCACAACCAAGAAAAATAGCCATCACAGTCCCCAAGAGCCTTGTCCCTCAAAGTTTCTTTACCATTACAACAAAATTTGTTTCTTGCTTTGACAGAATCCTTCCAGCTTTCTTTAACTAGATTAGTCATCTTCATTCATTCATACCCTAATAGTTCATTTGCTCAAGGAGTTTGATTACTCTGATTGATACAATGGCAACAGCACACCCTTGCCATGCACTAAGAAACAGGTGATGGGGAATCTTCACTGTCATCTTGAGTCAATTTTAGAACCATCTGGAATAAATATCTCTGGACCTGGACAATAGGAGCCCATGGGCTGGGTTCTGGACTGAATAAAAGGTGCAAATGGGGTACCTTTGAGTATCAGAATCATCCTTCTCTGCTTCTTGGCTGGGAATGCAGTTTGGTCAGCTGCCTCGTGCTCCTGCTGCAGCACGTTCTTGTCATGGGTTGCCTCTTAAGTCGTGCACCAAAATAGACATTCTTCTCTTAAGTTGTTCCTCTTAGGCATTTTGTCACAATAAGGTGAAGCATTATTAATATAGTGACTCAGGTTTAACTACTGAAGAGGCCAGGCAAGTTTATGGCATTAGAAATGTTTATTCCCCAAGAATCATACAAATCCACTGCTGTGGAATATACAATCCAGGGAGCACAGCGTCCCTAACACTGGGAACCATCTTTATTCCTGAAAAGTTCAGTCTTAAGGAACCAACATTGGACAAAATGAAGTTCAAGGTGAGACTCTGGAATCTCTGATGGTACACCTGACTTGATTGACACACCCAAATGCCCAACATATGTCTTGGGCCAGTAGTTCTCAACCTTCCAAATGCTGTGACCTTTTAATACAGTTCCTCATGTTGTGGTGACCTCAACCATAAAACTATTTTTTTTGCTACTTCATAACTGTAACTTTGCTACTGTTTTGGACTTTAATGTAAATATCTGATATGCAGGATGTCTAATATGCAACTCCAGTGAAAGGGTCAATTGACACCTCCCACCCCCCAAGGCAACAGAACTCACAAGTTGAGAAACTACTGCCCTGGACCAATAAAGTCTGTTTAAAGCTAATGAAATAGGTTTTCTACTAACAGTCAAAAGGCCTTTTGTCTGAAGTAAACTCTCCATCTTTTCCTTTCCAAAATGTTGAAGTGCTTTAAAGTGATACTGAATTTCCGAACTGGGGGAACAGTGCTGTGGTGGGCTGCTTGGTTTGCATGCACAAGGCTTTAGTAGTTTCTATCCCCAGTATAGGAGTGGAGATAACACAATGTTTGAGAACTTTCCCAGGGCCCCGTCTATCTTGGTGCCATTGTCTTCCATTAGGTGGGCCGTCTACTTCCCATTCTAGCTCTGCTTGAGATGTCCTCCAGTCTTGCCAATTGCTGGTCCATCTGCCAGCTGCCTGTTCTGCATCCTCTATCCAACTCAGCTCTTAAAAATCAAGACCCAGTTTTCTGAGATATGTTTTCGAAATGAATATTTCTTTTTATTTCTCTTGGTTTTTAAATTTTATTTTGTGTGTATGGTCATTTTGCTTGCCTGTATGTCTGTATACCACATGCTGGCATGCCTGTTGTCTGAGGAAGTCAGGACAGAGTGTTGAATACATTGGAACTGAAGTTACAGACTCTTGTGAGTCACCATGTGGCTACTGGGAATTGGGCCCAGGTCCTATAAAAAATGTAGCCAGTGCTTTTAACCACTGAGCTATCTGCGGTGTAATCCTGTACACTGTGGAAATATGTTGCTCTCATTGTTAATAAAAAGCTGATTGACCAGTAGCCAGGCAGAAAAGTGTAGGCAAGACAAACAAACTAAGGACTGAAGTTGCCAACAGATACTGGGAGCAATGAGATGGGAATGCCATACTGAGAAAAGCTATGAAGACACATGGGAAAGCATAGGTAAGAAATATGGATTAATTTAAAATGTAAGCGTTAGCTAGTAACAAGCCTGAGCATTTGCAATTATTATTAACCCTCTGAGTGGTTATTTGGGACCTATTGCAGAACAGAAATTCCGTTTATATCTACCTCTCCAGTCCTATTATTTGTTTGTTTCTTTGTTAAGATAGGGCTTCCTGTAACCCAGGCTGGCCTTGAATTTACATTGTAGCCAAAGATGACCTTGACCTTCTCATCCTCTTGCTTCTACTTCCCAAGCCCTGAGTTTACAGATGTGCCACTATGCCCAGTTTATGCATTGCTGAGGGTAGAAAGAAAAGGTTTGGGTATGCCAGACTACCCCTCTAAGTAAGATGTTTTTCAGCCCACTAATTAGTATTTTTGCATTTCATACGTTTTGTATCCATGTGTATAAGTGAGTTCTCAAGGAAGCCAAGCAGCCAAGATGGGATTAAACTGGCATAGGCTAGTTTGAGAAAATATTCAAGACAAAAAAAAAAAATGAAGAAGGAACCAGAAGAGTCTGGAAGAGCCATCAGACTATGATGCAAGTGTGATCATTGTGGGGGAGAAGAGGAACAGAAGAAGCAAAAGAGGAAACAGGAAGAAAGGATAAGGAAGGAGGGAAGAGGGTAAGAGAGAGAAGGAGGGAGAAAGAGAAGGAGAAAGAGGGAGAAGGAAGGAGGGAGGGAGGGAGAGGGAGGAAAAGAGAGAGAAAGGGAGGGAGGAAAAAGTTGTGTGTAGTAAAAACTCAGAAGAGTTCGAGAAGGCTTCCTCCTTCTGAGGAATATGGATTTTTCCAGGACTGTACTGCCTGGGACCTCTGCCATACTCTGTCCTAGGCTGGGAGTGTGACTTCAACTTGGCCTCTGCATGTTGGCTGTTAGAACAGCTGAGGCCCTTTGTAAGTGGCATTTCCTACAGCCAGGGGTTGGACGAAGCTTGCTAACCTGCCTTAATCATTACCAAACTTCACTCTGTCCTAAATTTTGCCTGTCACATGTATAAGCTGCATGGATCTTGGAATCCTTTTGTCTCCATGTGTTTCCCAGAGTAGATCCCAGTACATTGTTACTATGATACTAAACTGAACTCTGGAAACCTTGCCTCAGGCCTCCTCACAAAAACCATAGGGTTATATTCTCTAAAGTCCATGGAACAAACCTTCCTCTAGACGATAGAAGATGCCATTTCATGATCAACATTTCTTAAAGAGTCATTTGGCTCAATGGGCTATTAAACTTCTACAGGCTAATGTGCCTGTACATGGCAATTTGGTTTCGAATCCCAGTGTCAGTGAGATACGGAAGTGGACTATTTGCCAACTGATGTCCTACTGTTTCAAACCTAATCACCAACAGGAGTATAATAGTGAAATTGGGTGTTAAGTTTATAGTGCATTTTATTTCTTAAACCAGAGAGATAGTTTTCCCTCATATGATATGTTCCATTTTATGTTCTCAAGATTTGTTCTTAGACTGTGTGTCTTAGTTAGGGTTTCTATTACGGTGATCACAGCAACTCTTATAAAGGAAAACATTTAATTGGGGCCATTTACAGTTGAGAGGTTCAGTCCATTATCATCATGGTGGAACATGGTAGTGTGTAGGCAGAGAATGGTGCTGGAAAAGGAGTTGAGAATTGTTACGATAAATCTTTCTGCCAAAAGCCGCCCAAGCCCCACCACCACATGTGCTTTATGCCAGCTGCCCACCTGAGTTAGGGCCCAAATTAATGCACAGAGAGAATTGTATTAGGTTCAAATGCTGCTTAGCTCAAATCAGTTAGCTCAGTCTTAATTATCATAAACCTATATATTTTATAAGACTTATCTTATAGAGGATTCCTTTCGCTGGCACCCTCTCTTGCCGGTGGCTCACATGGTGCCGCTGGAGGAAGAGCAGAGGGGAAAAGGGGAACCCTTCCTGTTTCCTTTGCTTAATTATGAGTCTCCTTGCTATGTCACTTCCTGCCTGGATCACCACTTCTCTACTACATTTCCCAGAATCCTCTTTGACTCCTAGTCTCGTCTAACTTGCTGTCTCATTGGCCAAACAGTATTTTATTTAACAATCAATAAGATAAACATACACAGAAGTACTTCCCCCATCAGAGAATTCTACATCTTTGATCCAAGGCAACAGAAAGTGAACTGAGACACTTGGTGTTGCTTGAGCATATATGAGAGTTCAAAGCCCATCCCTACAGTGACACACTTCATCCAACACGGCTACACCTACTCCAACAAAGTCACATCTCCTAATAGTGCCACTCCCTATGAGCTTATGGGGGGCCAATTACATCCAAACTACCACACTGGGTATAGTGGCTCACATCACATCCCAGCACTTGGAAGACTTAAAGCCAAACAATGCAAGAGAGTGAGACCTTACTTTAAAAGATACCACAGAATAAAGGTATCCAATTAAGATCCATGTTATAGATTAATAATGGTCTAAAGCAAAAAAAAAAAAACATAATTGTGAGTTAGTGTGTGCATGTTTATTATCTTATGTAGAAGGAAAATATACAACAACAATAAAACAAAGATGAAAAACCAAAAGAAATTGGCGTGCATAATGTAATATATTATCTGAAAGTAGGCAGATAAGTTAGATATTTATACCATAAACCCTATACAGCCACGTAAAACACTTTGTGCTTATTAAGCCAAGGGAGCATTTTTCAATTTAGTAATTTTCATTACTAAATTAACTCAGGAAGGCAGATAAAGAGGTAGAAGGATCCAAGATTACAGAAGACAAGTAAAAACAGTTGAAAAGATGGGGGTCTGCCAGTGTACTGATTTCATTAAATATAAATGGCCTAACACTCCACTATAAAACAGAGATAGATGGGTGAAAACAGGTACAATGAAATGTCCTCTATAAGAAAAATGTGATTTTGCCAGGCATGGTGACTCATCACTCAAGGGGCTAGGTGACATAGTAATTCCAGGCAGCCCAGGCTACCCAGAGAGATTTTGTCTTAAAGGACAGAAAAAAAGAAAAGAAAAATCTAGTTTTTCATTAAATACAAGCACAAAAGATACTTTCAACAGGTAAGTGAAAAAAATCATGGAAAAGATATGTGCTAATGTTGTTCAAAAGAAAGATTTATTTATTTGGTTTTTCGAGGCATGGTTTCTCTGTGTAGCAGTTCTAACTGCCCTCGCCTCAAATTCACAGAGACTGCCTGCCTCTGGCTCCTGAATTCTGGGATTAAAGGTGTGTGGTACTAACACCCAGTTTAAAAGATTTTCTTTTTTAAAGCTAGACAAAGTAGATTTCAGAAGACAATTATTTCCAGGGAATATAAATTTCCCAACAATGTTAAATGCTTATATATTCATCAAGATCGTCTAATAATGATAAGATATAGTCATCTAAAACCAGTTTTTATACACATAGGGAAAGATACAAACAGATGTAAAAACCACACCTACTTTCTTCTATCTATGCCTTTTAAATGTATAGGTAGATACCACCAGGCACCTTCATCTAATCCTTGTTCATAGAACAGTTCACCAAACATATAGCAAAATGCAAATTCTTTTCCAGGGATATGGAGCATTCACCATACCAGATCACAGAACCAGTTCCAAGTCACAGAGAGTTAAGTCAAAATGGGCTTTAAAAGATTAAAACTATACAATGAGTCAGTGACATTGGACTATAAGATCATTGCTGTAGAAATGAATAGCTGGAGGATGTCAGTAAAATTTTAAAACACATGTCTAAAAATGTATTTATAATCCAATGAACAATAAAAAACACATGGAAAATTAGAAAAATAATTAAATAGTCAAAACTAGCATCATACACCAACCTCTATGGACTGCAGCAGAGAAAGTGCTTGGAGGTACATATGGCACCATTTGCTTTACTAGAACAAAATTATCAAACTGGACCTATTCACTTAACCACGTGGGAATATGCAGAGGGAGAGACTAAAGACCTAATGGATACAGTTATGAAGTAGCACCAAAATAGTTTTATGGTTGGGGGTCACCACAACATGGGGAGCTGTATTAAAGAGGCACAGCATTAGGGAGGTGGAGAAACACTGCAGAAGAAGTGACTGCAAGTTTGGATGCTTTGGTAAATCAGTACAATATTAGGACATGGACTCGTATTCAAGATTTTGTGTTGCCTTTTAATTTTTAAATTTATGGTGACTGTTCGTCATCGCTGCTTAGTCATCTGACACAATCGACCTGCATGCTGGACCGAGTTCGGCCATGGGATCTGACAAACCGAGGCCCGGTGACAGCTCTGCCTCCAACTGCCGGCCCAGCGGGACCCGGCACGCGAGAACACTGCCGACACCCGGGTAACAGTGACACCTCCATCCACGAGAAGAGGACTGACATCAGAGTATTGGATCTGTTTGCATCTAACAGAAGAGAGAACCTTGGTCCCACACCCACCAGGAGAAAAAGAAACTCTTGCTACACCCACCCACCAGAAGAAAGGATGAGAAGAGGACAAGGTAAAAGCACATCCAACAACAGAAAACCCAATATGACACCACCGGAGACTAGGAACCATACACCAGTAAGACCTGAACATCACGATGCAGATGAACCGGAAGAGAATGACCTTAAAAGCATCTTAATGAAAAAGATAGAGGACCTCAAAGAGGACATGAGAAAATCCCTTAAATAAATGGAAGAAAAAACAAACCAAAAAATACAAGATATCAACAAATCTCTCAAGGAAACAGTTCAAGACATAAAAACTGAAATAGAGACAATAAAGAAAGCAAAATCTGAGGGAATACTGGAAATAGAAAAGCTGGGTAAATGACCAGGAACTACAGATGCAAGCATAACCAACAGAGTACAAGAGATGGAAGAAAGAATCTCAGGAGTAGAAGATACACTAGGAGAAATAGACTCATCAACCAAAGAAAATCTTATGTCCAACAAATCCCTAACACAAAATATCCAGGAAATATGGTATACTGTGAAAAGACCAAACCTAAGAATAATAGGTATAGAAGAAAGTGAAGAAATCCAACTCAAAGGCACAGAAAACATATTCAACAAAATCATAGAAGAAAACTTTCCCAACCTAAAGAAAGACATACCAATGAAAATACAAGAAGCCTACAGAACACCAAATAGACTGAACCAATAAAAAAGGTCTCCTCACCACATAATAATCAAAACACCAAACATACACAACAAAGAGAAAATATTAAGAGCAGCAAAGGAAAAAGGTCAAGTAACCTATAAAGGCAAACCTATCAGAATCACACCTGACTTTTCCATGGAAACTCTGAAAGCCAGAAGGTCCTGGATAGATATTCTACCTACACTAAGAAACCATGAATGCCAGCCCAGACTACTATACCCAGAAAAACTTTCAATCATTATAGATGGAGAAAATAAGATATTCCATGATAAAAGCAGATTCAAACAATACATATCCACCAATCCAGCCCTACAGAAAGTACTGGAAGGAAAACTGCAACCGAAGGAAGTTAACTACAACCAGAAAAACATAGGCAATAGATAATCCCAACTTACGAACAGCCAAAAGGAAAAAGGGACAGAATCCCACACATAATCTCTCCATCACCACCAAATCAAAAACAAGCAAGAATGAACAATAATCAATGGTCATTAATATCCAACAATATTAATGGTCTTAACTTCCCTATAAAAAGACACAGATCAGCAGAATGGATAAGAAGACAGAATCCTTCCTTCTGCTGCATACAAGAAACTCACCTCAACTTCAAAGACAGATGGTACCTAAGAATTAAAGGTTGGGGAAATATCTTCCAATCAAATGGACCCAAGAAACAAGCAGGGATAGCAATCCTAATATCCAACAAATTGGACTTTAAACTAAAATCAGTCAAAAGAGATGAAGAATGTCATTTCCTACTCATCACAGGAGAAATCCATTAGGATGAAGTATCAATTCTGAACATTTATGCCCCAAATACAAAGGCATCCACATTTGTAAAAGAAACATTACTAAAACTCAAATCACACATAAAACCGCACACACTTATAGTGGGAGATTTCAATACCCCACACTCACCACTGGACAGGAACACCAGACAGAAACTTAACAAAGAAACAAAAGAACTAATAGAAGTTATGGTGCAATTGGAGTTAACAGATATCTATAGAACATTCCACCCAAATACAAAACAATTTACCTTCTTCACAGCACCACATGGAACCTTCTCTAAAATCGTCCACATACTTGGCAACATAGCAAACCTCAACAGGTACAAAAAAATTGAAATAACCCCCTGTGTCTTATCAGACCACCATGCTTTAAAATTAGAATTCAACAACAACAGAACTAAAGAAAACCTACAAACTCATGGAAATTAAGTAACACCCAATGCATAAGTCCTGGGTCCAGGAAGAAATTAAAAAACTTAAAGAACTTAAAGATTTCCTAGAATTCAATGAGAATGCGGACACAACATATCCATACCTATGGGATACATTGAAAGTAGTGCTAAGAGGATATTTCATAGCACTAAATGCCCACATGAAGAAACAGGAGAATAATCACACTAGAGGATTAACAGCACAACTGACAGCTTTAGAAAACAAAGAAGCCAATGCAACTCGGAGGAGCAGATGCCAGGAAATAATCAAATTGAGGGCTGAAATCAATAAAATGGAAATTAGGAGAACAATACAAAGAATCAATATAACAAAGAGTTGGTTCTTCGAGAAAATCAACAAGATAGACAAACCTTTATCCAAACTTACCAAACAACAAAGAGTGAACATGCAAATTAATAAAATCAGGAATGAAAAGGGGGACATAACAACAGACGCAGAGGAAATCCAGAGAATCATCAGGTCATACTTTGAAAACCTATACTCTTCAAAATTTGAAAATCTAGAGGAAATGGACAATTTTCTGGACAGATTTCACTTACCAAAATTAAATCAAGAACAGATAAGCAACTTAAATAGACCTATAGCCTCTAATGAAATTGAAGCAGTCATTAGAAGTCTCCCAACCAAAAAAAGCCCAGGGCCAGATGGCTTCAGTGCAGAATTCTACCAGAAATTCAAAGTACAGCTAACACCAATTCTCCTCAAAGTATTCCACACAATAGCAGAAGGGTCATTACCAAACTCTTTTTATGAGGCTTCAATAACCTTGATACCCAAGCCACACAAAGACACAACTAAGAAAGAGAACTACAGACCAATATCCCTCATGAACATTGATGCAAAAATTCTCAATAAAATATTGGCAAATCGAATCCAAGAACACATCAGAGAAATCATCCATCCCGATCAAGTAGGCTTCATCCCAGGGATGCAAGGATGGTTCAACATACAAAAATCCATCAATGTAATCCACCATATAACAGACTGAGGAAAAAAATCACATGATCATCTCACTTGATGCCAAAAATGCCTTTGACAAAATCCAACACCCCTTCATGACAAAGGTCCTGGAGGAATCAGGGATAATAGGAACATACCTCAACATAATAAAAGCAATATACAGCAAGCTGACAGTCAACATCAAATTAAATGGAGAGAAACTCAGTGCAATTCCTCTAAAATCAGGAACAAGACAAGGCTGTTCACTCTCTCCATACCTCTTCAATATTGTCCTTGAAGTTCTAGCCAGAGCAATGAGTCGACAAAAGGAGATCAGGGGAATACAAATCGGAAAGGAAGAAGTCAAACTCTCACTATTTGCAGATGATATGATAGTCTACATAAGTGACCCGAAAAACTCAACCAGGGAACTCCTACAGCTGATAAACACCTTCAGCAAAGTGGCAGGATACAAGATTAACTCAAAAAAATCTGTAGCCCTACTATATACGGATGACACATTGGTGGAGAAAGAAATCAGAGAAGCATCACCCTTTACAATTGCCACAAACAACATAAAATACCTTGGAGTAACACTAACCGAAAAAGTGAAAGGCCTGTACCGCAAGAATTTTGAATCTCTAAAGAAAGAAATTAAAGAAGATACCAGAAAATGGAAAGATCTCCCATGCACTTGGATAGGCAGGATCAACATAGTAAAAATGGCAATCTTGCCAAAAGCAATCTACAGGTTCAATGCAATCCCCAACCAAATCCCAACACAATTCTTCACTGACCTTGAAAGAACAATTCTCAACTTTATATGGAGAAACAAAAGACCCAGGATAGGCAAAACAACCCTGTACAATAGAGGAACTTCTGGAGGCATCACCATCCCTGACTTCAAGCACAATAACAGAGCTATAGTCCTGAAAACAGCTTGGTATTGGCACAATAATAGACAGGTAGACCAATGGAGTAGAGTTGAAAACCCTGATATTAACCCACACACCTACGATCATGTGATTTTTGACAAACAATCCAAATATATACGGTGGAACAAAGAGAATATCTTCAACAAATGGAGCTGGCATAACTGGATGTAAACATGTAGAAGACTGCAGATAAACCCAAGCCTTTCTCCCTGCACAAAACTTAAGTCAAAATGGATCAAAGACCTCAACATAAATCCAGCCACACTGAACTTATTAGAAGACAAAGTGGGAAATACCTTTGAATTAATCGGTACAGCAGACTGCTTCCTGAACATAACACCAGTAGCACAGACAATGAGATCAACAATTAATAAATGGGACCTCTTGAAACTGAGAGGCTTCTGTAAGCCAAAGGACACAGTCATCAAGACAAAACGACAATCCACAGAATGGGAAAAGATATTCACCAACCCCACATCTGACAGAGGGCTGATCTCCAAAATATACAAAGAACTCAAGAAGCTAGTCTCCAAAACACCAAACAATCCCAATTAAAAAGTGGGGTACAGAACTAAATAGACAATTCTCAATAGAGGAATCTAAAATGGCTGAAAGACACATAAGAAAGTGTTCAACATCCTTAGCCATCAGGGAAATGCAAATCAAAACAACTCTGAGATACCATCTTACTCCTGTCAGAATTGCTAAAATCAAAAACACCAACGACAGTTTATTCTGGAGAGGATGTGGAGATCTTTCTGCTGGTGGGAGTGCTTACTTGTACAGCCACTTTGAAAATCAGTATGGCGACTCCTCAAGAAAATGGGAATCAGTCTACCACAAGATCCAGCAATTCCACTCCTAGGCATATACCCAAAAGAAGCACTTTCATACAACAACGACATCTGTTCAACGATGTTCATAGCAGCATTATTTGTAATAGCCAGAAACTGGAAGCATCCTAGATGCCCCTCACCCGAAGAATGGATGGAGAAAATGTGGTACATTTATGCAATGGAGTACTACTCAGCAGAAAAAACCAATGGAATCTTGAAATTTGCAGGAAAATGGATGTAACTAGAAAAAAACCATTCTGAGTGAGGTAACCCAATCACAAAAAGACAAACATGATATTCACTCACTCATAAGTGAATTTTAGATATAGAGTAAAGGATTACCAGCCTACAATCCACACTGCCAGAGACGGTAGTAAACAAGGAGGACCCTAAAAGAGACATACATGGTCCCTGGAGAAGGGGAAAGGGTCACCATCCCCTGAGCAAATTGAGAGCATGGGAAGAGGGGGGAGGAAGCTATGAGAGTGAGAAGGGAAGAAAAGGAAGGATGCAGAGGTCATGAGGAAGCAGAAATTTTGAGTCAGGTGTAGATTAGAAGAAAGGACATCTGACAGGTAGGATTTTAGTTGTGGGGGTGGTAGAGGAGGAAGGGAGGGAGAAGGGAACTGTGATCATCATGTAATTCAATCTTGTTTGTAATTCAAATATATAAAAAAACTAAAAAACTAAAAAAATCCATATACCTGCAAAAAAATTATGGTGACCTGTCAAGTGTGTGTATGTGTGTGTGAGAGAGTGAGGGGACAGAGACAGAGACAGAGACAGAGAGACAGAGAGACAGAGTCTGCAGTGATCACAGAGGTCAAAAGCAGGTATCTGGTACATTGTAGGTGGAATGACAGACAGTTGTGAGCTGCCTCATGCTGTTGCTAGGAACCAAACTCAGGTATTCTAGAACAGCAACAAGCACCCTTGATGGTTGAGCCATCTCTTCAGCTCTTTCATTGTGATATTAATTAATTAGTTAATTAATTAGAAACAGGGTCTTATAGAGCCCAGACAGACTTCAAATTCATTATGAGCTTGAATTACTTATCCTCCTAACCCCATTTCCCAAGTGCTAGGATTATGGGCATGTACTATAATGTCTAGTTAAGGTATTTATTTTATTTTCAAATTTTATTTTATTTATTGCTTTTGTTTGAAACAGTCTCACCTTGTATCCCAGGCTTTCCTGAAGCTCACTCTGAAGCCCATATTGGCCTCAAACTATGGCAATCCTCCCCTCTCAACCTCCCATGTGCTGAGATAACTGGGTGTGAGCCAGCACATCTGGCTTGGTTTTTTATTGTGTTATTTTAAAAAATCAGAAAAAAACAACACAATAAGATCAATGGGTGAAAACAAATGTTTAGATCAAAGATCTTGATTTAATCTCTCTTCCACGGTGTGTGACATAGTACACTTTTTTTTTTATTTCTCCTTTTCTATTTTCTCCCTCTTCTGTTTTTGAATCCAAGATCTTGCACACGCTACAATTACAGGTGTGTTTCTCCATGCCTGACTAGCTTAACTTTCTGCATTTGAATTTCCTGATGTGCCAAGTGGGGATAATGGTAGTTACTATCTATAGAGGTGTGAAAATCAAATGAGCTAGTCTTTGTGAGGTGCTGTGGACTATCTGAGGCACACGTTTTTTGTTTTCTTGTGTTTTGTTTTTGTGATTATTTATTACTTAAAGGGCCGCACATAGATAATGTAAAGCATTTTCTTTCTGCACGTCTGCTCCCCCTCTCCATAAATGGTTTCTTCTGCGCTTGCTCCCAACTGTTTTAGAAACCAGCACGTAAGCAGTCCTTCCCAGAGGTGAAGCAGAAACCACCACATAAGCAGTCCTTCCCAGAAGTGAAGCCTCGCCACAGTGCTTTTGTGTTACTTACCTCTTCACCTTGACCACCTTCAGCCTTCTGTGTTAGCTTCTGAGAGCTATGAAATGCTGAAGGAAATAATTTACAGGATGAAAAACTAATTTTGGCTCATGGCTTGAAAATTTCCACTTGGGTCTGATGCTTCTGCTAGCATACAGAGAGCATCAACAGTGGAAAGGTCTGCTCACCTTGTGGCAACTAGGAGGCAGGGAGAGTGGGAAGGAAGGAGAATGACACAGAGGAGAGAAAAGAGGAGGAGACCGAAGGGAGAGGCGAGGAGATGAGAAACCAGAGACAAGACACCTTCTTCAAGGGCAAGCAAGCTCTCTGAGACCTACTTACTACAACTTGGACCCTACCCCTCAGAGTTCATTCTACTCTGAATTCATGGATAGATTGATCTTTTGATGTGTTCTGAGCCCTTGTGATCGGTCACATCTTAAGTCTGCCTCTCAGAACAATGCTGCATTGAGTATTAAGCCCTCTTACATGAGTCACACGAGGCTTCAGGTGACGATATGTATCCAAACCACAATGCATGCATTGACTTGAATTTTTATTGTGCACACGCCACTCATTCTTTATTATTGTTGTGTCACATTTCACCAAGCAGATGTATGATCATGTATACTATTTATTATATATACATCAACCCCATTATTTATAAATGTGTCATAGGATAATTTATAACTGTGTCATGGGATAATTTATATAAACATTTCTTTTGCAGCTTTTGCTTTTTGTAATGGAAAGGGAAAGTTCTAGCTACTGTTATAGGCATGCGCTATCATGTCTAGTTAAGGTATTTATCCTGTTTTCAAATTTTATTTTATTTATTGCTTTTGTTTGAAACAGTCTCACGTTGTATCCTGGCCCTCCTGGAGCTCACTCTGCAGCCCAGATTGGCCTCAAACTGGGGGTGAGAGTTGGGTTTTGTGGGGGGTTGTTTTCTTTTTACTTCTTGTATATTGAAGAATTTCAGATATTTTTAATTCCTTCAATCTTGGCAGCTTGGCTAGGTGCAGAACAGCTGTTGAGTAGAAATGTCCCTAACGTTAGGGTTGTTAGAGTGCCTTGCATGTGTCATTTTTCAGATGATCCACATGGAGCTCGATGGGCAGAGGGCAAAGCCCGGCTTGTCCTGGGTACCAAGTAGGAAGCCAGATGCCAGGGAGCCAGTTCCCAGCAGTGTCTGCCTGAACCACTCCCTGACGTGGCTTCTCTCTACTGTAGGTTTTTCTACTACACAGTATTTTACCTTTTGTTTTTAAACACAGATCCTGGGGATGAGTCACTAAGTTACCTCAGTTATCACGATGTTTACCAAGTGTTGGTGTTTATGCTTCCATCATCCCATCTTCATTTGTGAGCTGACACTCTTTTGTAAGGTGGAGTTTACCTTTCCCAAGTTGGTCTGTTGTACCGATGCATCCTCCATGCTTTAATAACAGTTTATAGCCTTATATTGTCTGGCTTTGCTAGGGGGAGCTCCTTCAAACTCCTGTGTTGCTCTAATATGGCTCATCAGCCTTTTGTTGCTTATTTACTTTTAAGTATCACAATATTTTCCCAATCTGTCTTGTTCTCTTGCTAACCCAGATCTAGTCTACCTTCCCCCAAAGATGTCTGACTCCTTTTAGGGAAGTATAGCTTTTGGAAAATAAGGTTTCTTCATGTTAAGAGTGCAAGTAAGCTTACTCCTACTGGGGTATAAGTGCTTCTAGGTCATCTTGGAAGACAAGACTCAGGGAGTGTGAAAAAAACAGAAGAAAGAAAGGTAAGAGAGAAGAAAAGAGAAATAGAGAGAGACCCACATTTAACCCCTATATATACAAACATTGGAGTTATAGACAGGACGTGTTCATACATGTAGAGACAGATAGGCATATCTATATCCATTTATAACTACATGCATGACTATCTTTGTCTCAATGGTTCACAGTGCTATCTCTAATTCCAGAGTCATTACATATTTCCCATTATCTTTTCCAACCACAAGATATCTCCCTCCCATTATTAACTATGTATATATGTATTTATTTATCCAATTGCTATCATGTATAAAGATAATTCAGCATGGTTGACCTACTTTTCATGAGGAGGTTATTGATTAAATTTTAATAGTTAGAGGTCTCTTTTGCCTTTAGTATGAAGGAAAATAATCCAGAGATTATGTTCAAAGGTAGCTTCATTTCTCAACTCCCCAAAGCAGTCTTCTGATTTGACTTGTGAATTTCAGCTCACAAATTCATTGGTGTGGCATGCTACTGTTCTGTGCTAACAGCAAGCCTGGGAAAAATGCTTTGTTCCTCTTTGTCAATATTTTCCAATGATTACGGCTTCAAAATTTAGGAATATATATTTTACCAAGACAGGAAAGTCTTTATCAATTCAGATTTTTTTCAGTGCTTTCATCAGAAAACTGCATTATTTTTTCTCAAGGGCTCCCCCACACCAGAAAATGTGAATATTAAAATATTTTTATTAAAAAATTTTAATGCAGGGTGGTAATGCTGGTGCATGCCTTTAATCCCACCACTCTGGAGGCAGAATCAGGTGGATCTTTGTGAGTTCAAGGCCAACCTGGTCTACAGAATGAGTCCCAGGACAGCCAGGGCTACACAGAGAAACCCTGTCTCAAAAAACAAAGCAAAGCAAAACAACCCCAAAACAAAATCAAACCAAAACAAACAAAAAAAAGAAGAAAAGAAAAAAAATTACATGGAATCTTTAATGAATTTTCCACTTTTGAAATAAACTTGCCCTTCTGAGATAAGTCCTATTTGGTCATACTGTATTTTTCTGTTTTAATGTGGAGTTAGATTTCTTCTGTTCATTTAAATTTTTTTTGGTATCTCTAAGTTATATTTGTTTTTCTTTCTTTTTGTATTAGGATCACCTGACTTCTGGCCTCTGAAATTTTGAGAGTGGTTTTCAGCTTCTCCTGTACAAAATAGGATCAGTTATGACACTCCCAGTAACAGAGTCATCAGATCAATTGTGAGGGTGGGCTTGGAAGTGCTTTGCAGACAGCAGGACAGGAGGCACACGCTCATTATTACAACAGAGCTAAGAGTAAAGTGAGCGACAGCATGGGTAATTAAAGCTGCCTCAGTTGAGAAAGAAATAGACACTTGTAAATATTTCATGGAAGATATTTTATAGTTCAGTTTTAGTAAGTATTAAGGTTTGACTAAACCATGAGTACATATTCTATGGAAAGGAAAGAGCATAAGGATATTGAACCTTTGATTGCAGAATTCTCTATGTTCACAGAACCCTGCACTGGTGACATGTGGACACACACTGGTTTCTGCAAGTCTTTGAGGAAGCTAGGGTGATATTCCTATCTCAAGGTCAGAGAGGGCAGTGGCTTCACAAGCAGCAGAGCCTAACTCAGTTCCTGGCAGGAATGATTGCATGATAAATATTTGGAGCGCATTCTGATGATAGGAAACATTAACTGACAGCATGTTCTCTGATCCCCTTACCTTCATGCATTAGGTTATTTTAAAAAGCATTGCTTGTGTGCAGGATTTTACACAATGCTGTGTGCATTTCACACAATGCCATGATACCTATTCATTATTTCAACCATGTTTCTCCTACAGCCAAACTATTGCTTCTTTTGATGAGTACAAAAGCCATTTGCTATTAAATATTGTTTTTCTGGACTTCCTGTGAACTGACCCAATTTTTACCTTGATTTTGAATATATTTTCCGAAGTGAGACCAATCTTCTATTTTTCTCTTTTATAGTGGTGCAATTTTTGCATTGATGCTTTTGTGAAACTTTAAAATAAGCTAGACTGCTTTTACCCTTTTTGTATTTGTTTTGAAAATTTCATACATAAATACCATATTTACATCATTCCCAGTTCTACCTCTTCCTACATATGCTCTATCCCCCCACCAACTTCTTTAGTGCCCCATCCCCTCTCAATTTTATGGCCTCTTCTGCTATAATTATCACACACACACACACACACACACACACACACACACACACACACACACAGTATGAACTTAAAGTAAACTTTTAAAATTATTCCCTATGGCTTTTCCAGATATCCTTAGCATTATTGGTCTTTTCCTCCCTTCTCCCCACATCCTCCTTTTGCTCTTCCTAGCAACAATATCCTACGATTCCTTTCTGTAGGTCCTTCTGCCCTGCCACACCCAACTGTCCCTTTCTATTTTCCTGGTTTCTGCAGTTACTCCAGATTATAGATAGGCTCAGATCCAAAGGTTCAGAGCTAGGATCCATAAGAGAGGGAATGTAGTGTTTGTGTTTCTAGGTCAGGGTTACTACACACGGTATGGTATTTCCTAATTACATCCATTTACTTGTAGCTTTAATTTTTCTTTACAGCTTAATAGAATTCCATTGTGCACGTAGTCCTCATTTTCATTACCCATTCATTAATTGAAGGACATCTAAGTTGTTTCCAATTCCTAGTTACTGTGAATGGAGAAACAATGAACACAGCTGAGCATGGATCTCTGTAGTAGGATGGTGAGTCCTTTGGGTATATGTCAAGGAGATGTATCTCTGAGTCATGTGGTAGATCTTATTTTAGCTTTTTGAGAATTCTCCACACTGATATTCAGAGTGGCTCCAACAATTTCCAATCCCACCAAGAGTGAATGAAGGTTCCCTTCCCCCCAAATACCCTCCATTTTTGCTGTTTTGTTGTAGTTGTTGTTGATCTTGGCCCTTTTGATTGGGGTAAGATGAAACCTCAAGATAATTTTAATTTTCATTTCCCTGATTGCTAAGGATCTTGAACCATTTTTGAGATATTTCTTAATCATTTTTTGAGAACTCTGTTCAACTCCATAGTCTATTTTCAGTTGGGTCACTTATTTTCTTGATTCTTTGGATTTGGGGTTCTTTCTTTGTTCTACCTGTTAATCCTTTATCAGCTATGTAGGCTAGCAAAGATTCTCTCCCACTCAGAGGGCTTCCTGTTTAGTCAGTTCATTGTTGCCTTTGGTATACAAGCTTTTTAGTTTTATGGAGTCCAGTTTTTCAGTTCTCAATTAATTGACAATTCCTGGGTGAATGGAAAAAATCCTGTTTAGAAAACTCTTTCCTATTTCTGGGTCTGGAGGGCTCTGGCTATGCTTTCTTCTAGTAGTTCTGGTTTTACATTGAGGGTCAGGACTTTGACATATTTGGAGTTAATTTGGGGGTGGGTTATAGGTATGGGTCTAATTTATTTCTTCTATATGTGAACATGCAGCTTTCTCAGCACCATTTGTTGAAGATGCTGTCTTTCTTCAAGTGGGTAATTTTTGGAATCTTTGTCAAATATGAGATGGTTGTAGTAAATGAACTCTTCTTTAGGTCTCCTGTCCTGCTTCATCGATTTTTTGTGCCAACACCATGCTGCTTTTATTATGGTGGCTCTATTATGTAACTTTATATCTGGAATGTTAATCCCTCCAGCTCAGGATTGCTTTGATTATCAAGAATCCCTTGTGCTTCCATATAAATTTAAATGTAACATGAATTCAAACAAGACCCAGAGACAGATCTTGTGGCTCAACCTAAAGATGGGGAAGCAAAGCAGCTAAGCTCCCAGAGAGCTCTTACCTCTAAAAGGACTGGGACATTCCTATTCTCAATGTGGCTGGAGAATGAATGCCTCATACTAACTACTAAAGACCCTGCTCCTATCTATTATACCCCTCTAGTGCTGGGGTTGAAGGTGGGTGATCCCAGGTGCTGAGATCATCTTTGTGTAAGCTGTTTCTCTTTAGGACTGGATCAATCTTGTGTAGATCTGGGTGGCCTTGGACTCACAGAGATCCATCTACCTGTTAATCCTTAGTCCAAGGGTTAAAGGTGTGTACCACAACCTCCTAGCTTCTGGCTTCTGGTGAAGGGACCAGCTCCCCATTTTGGCAGTTGTAACAGCCTAACACGTGCTTGCCTGACCTTGCCTTGGTCACTAGGAGGTCAGATGCCTGCCTCATGGCAAGAAACCAATCAGAAGTTAGCTGGTAGTGATATGCTTTACGGCTCTGGGTGTGCTTTACGGACAAGTACACAGCAATGTCTTGCAGAGCATAGCAATCATCCTGGGAGGGCCTATGGGTCATAACAACCAGTTGACCAATCAACACAGGGCAAGTCCCCCAAGCCTGGAGGCACACCAATCCTGAGCCTGTACATAACCCTAGATACTCCCCTTATGCTGCCCTATAAGATCTCTGTCCCATGGCCTCTCAGGGTCTTTCCCCAACCATCTGCCATGGTGGGTGGATGAAAGGCCTGAGTTAACATGGGGTTAGCTCGTTAAATAACTGCAATAAAGCCTTGTGCTGTTTGCATCAAGTTTTCACCTCTGCCTGGTGATTTAGGTCGCTGTGGTCCTGGGCAGAGATCCTGGGGGCCTGAGCCTCTGGAGATCTTTTATTGGAATTAAAGGTGTGTGCCTGGCTTCTATGGGTTGTGGCTGACTTTACTTTCTGAATCCTCAGGCAATCTTTAATAAATCATAAATAACCACATTTAAGGATAGATTTTTTTTTTTCTATTACTGTGAAGAATGTCATGGGGATTCCCTCCTTCTGCCTAGGCCTGTATGCAAGTATGCAAACTATCCGCCCATTGTGGGGCGGGGGAGGAGTGGCTTGGGACTTGACCTGAGTAAATTTCCACTGTGGCTACTGTTGGTATATAAGTCTACTCCCCTCTGAAATAAACAGCATTCTCCTTGCAAGAATGACCCACTGTCTTTATTTAACCCTCAGATTCCTTCGCCAGAACCTGTGAAATGTTGTGGTGCTGGCGACTACTACACTTCCCATTGTCTAGTTTCTTTCTTAATCTTTCTCTTGTTTTGAGAGTTAAAGCTTTCATTATAGAGATCTTTCACATTCTTGCTTAGCTTTATTCATAGGTATTTAATTCTTTGGAGACGGTTGTGACTGGGAGTATTTCCATGGCCTCTTTCTCAGTATGCTTGTTTGGGTGTGTAGAAAGGATGATTTTTTTTTGTAAGTTGGTTTTGTATCTTGCCACTTGTCTTAAATTGTTAATCATTTCTGGTTTTCTAGTAGTATTATGGGGATCCATTATCCATAATATTATGTCATCTACAAACAGGGATATTTGGCTTGTTTTCTTATTTCTATTTCCTTACTTCAGCTAATGCTTCAAGAACTGTACTGAAAGGGAGTAGAGATAGTTGATAGCCCTGTCTCATTTCTGATTTTAATGAGATTGCATTGAATTTTTCTTCATTTTGAAAGCTATTTGTAGGCCAAGGTTTTCATTGGGACCAGCAGTTGGTTCTGTCCCACCAGCCGCTCCCAATTAATCACATTGAGACTTCTTATTGATCATGAAAGCTCAGCTGGGATAGCTTAGGCTTGTTTTTAGCTAGCTCCTATAACTTAAATTAATCTATTTTGATTAATCTGTGTGCTTCCCTGAGGCTCATTTACTTCATCTGTATCCTTTCCTTTCCGTGCTGCTTCTTCTGCATCTGGCTGTGGAGTCCTGAGACTCTGCCCTTCTCCTTCCCATCATCCTCCTAGTCTGGCTCTCCCACCCAGTCTCTTTCTGTTCAGCTATAGGCCAGTCAGTTCTTTATAAACTAATGAGAGAAATTCATAGTTACACAATGCTCCACAGAAGATATTGATTGTGGATTTGCCATATATAGCCTTTATTAGAGTGAGATATGTTCCCTCCAGTCCTACTCTCTCTAGAACTTTTATCATGAGGATGTTCAACTTTGTCAAAGGCATTTTCTATATCAATTTAGGTGATGATGTGAATTTTGCCTTTAAGTCCATTTATGTGGGGTATTACATTTATTGACTTATATATATGGAGCCATTCTCTCATCTCTAGGATGAAACCAACTTGGATATGGTGGGTGACCTTTTCCCTGTGTGCTTATATGCATTATGCAAGAACTTTTTTTTTAATCTCTGTTCATCAAGGATATTGGCCCATTGTTTTATCTTTTCATTGCTGTATTTTTACCTGGTTGTGCTAATGCTGGCTTCATTGAATGAATTTGAAAGTGTTCCATCTGTTTCTATTTTTAAAAATAATTTGAGAAGGGTTGGTTGTAATTCTTTCAAGGTTTGGTAGAGTTCTTCTATGAATCTATCTGGCTCAAACTTTTCTTATTTGGAATGTTTTTTATTGCTGTTTCAATATATATTTTCAGTTGTTAATCTCTTCTTGGTTTTAACTTTGGTGGCTTTGAAGAAGTTAGAAATTCCACTTCTTTTAGGTTTCTTAGCTTAATAGAGTCTAGCCTAGGTTTTGAAAGTATCCCCATGTTGTTTCAGTGAGGAGACCTTGGAAATCTATGGGACCTCCTGTAGTAGCTCAGTACTTATCCCTAGCATAACTGTGGACTTTGGGAGCCCATTCCACATAGAGGAATACTCCCTGAGCCAAGACACATGGGGGTGGGCCTATGCCCTATCCCAAAGGATATGATAGACTATGATGACCTCCTATAGAAGGCCTCACTCTCCCTGGGGAGCAGAAAGGATATGTGATAGGTAGGATTTTAGTTGGGGGTGTGGTAGGAGAGGATAGGAGGGAGAAGGGAACTGGGATGGTCATGTAAAACAATTTTGTTTCTAATTCAAATAAAAAAATCTGCAAAAGAAAGAAAGAAAGAAAGAAAGAAAGAAAGAAAGAAAGAAAGTATCCCCATGTAATGCTGTGAATTTCTTTGGTGTCTGTTGTGATGCTTTCCTGTTTATGTCTGATTCTGTTAATTTGAATTCTCTCTCTCTCTCTCTCTCTCTCTCTCTCTCTCTCTCTCTCTCTCGCTCTTGTGCTTAAGTGGGCTAATGATATGCTAATCTTGTTTATCTTTCTACAGAACCAGCTCTTAGAGTTGCTGATTCTTTTCTCTGTATTTATTTCATTAATTTCTGTTCTGATTTTTATTGTTTCTTCCTGTCAGTTGAGTTTGGGTTTGTTTAATCCAAATTTTTTGAGTTGCATTATTAAGCCATTTATTTGTAATCTTTCTATTGGTTTTTTTTTTAATATTCATGCTTAGAGATACAATTTCCCTCTTAGGATTGCTTTTATTATGATTGTCCCAGAGGTTTTATTGTGTTATGTTTTCATTTTCATTTCAATATAGGGACGGATTAATCTCTTCTTGGATTTACTCATTGTTCTGGGGTATTTTATTTAAGCCACATAAGTTTGTACGACTTCTAGATTCCTTTACAAGTCATGACAATGGAAATGTCAGATCTGGGAAGACCAGTTTCATCTTTGTTATTTAGGGACTGTAGTTTCAATCAGATTTTTGTTTTATAAGTCAGATTTAGAATCAGCAAGGTCTAATCCTTAGTTTATCATTCAGAAGTTGGGATGTTGTGGGTTGGGGAAATAGAACCACACCTATTTATGGTGGACTCTGTGACTCAAGCTGACCACCATTTTCAAAAGCCTCTTACTGTTTCCAACTACTTTATGCTCATCACTTCCATATCTAATTTCCTTATGCTCTCTCCACATCTGAGTGACATCCTTACACATACCATTTAGTTAAATCTAGAACATGTAGGCCTGAGTTTCCAATTTGCTTTCAGCCATAGTGCTCTACAGATTTTTCTCTCTTACATTTTTTACTTGTAGGCTCTAGTTAAGTGCTTGTTGATGTTTCTCAAGATATCTTCCATAGTTCAAAATACCATCCATATTTTCCATACCCATTCCCTGTGATGAATTTTGAGTGCACTTCTCAATGCTTTTTTATGACATTAATTTTTCTCTTCAGTCATATTTATACCACTAATTATCTTGTGTGCTTATCTTTTTATAGCAATGACTGAATTTTTCACTTCCATGATTTCTAAATTTATGTATGTATAAATACTCTGTCTCTCCCCCCTACACACACACACACACACACACACACACACACACACACACACACACACAGCGGCTTTTATATGACTATCAACTGTTCTCATGGCAAATATTAATATTCCTGTTTGAAGGAAAATATGACTATTTATCTATTTGTTTTAAATTTCTGGGTTTTTCTCTCTCTGTGGTTGAAATTATTTCCTATTTTAAATGTTCTTTCTTTCACAGGGTCATATTTTCCCAATTGACTTGTGGTTTTGAGAGATCTGTGATGTGTATCTCACGCTGTACGATAACGTATGACACTATATCTCCCTCAAACTGCCAGTCCAGGTGTTCTAGAGGAGTTCTGCAGTAACAGCAAAAAGACAAAGGACCTCACCAGTGAGACTGAAGCCCAAACAGGCAAAAAATCAAAAAGGATTCCTTCTGTTCCCTTTTATCTGGGCCCCTAGCAGAAGGGTCTCCCACGTGAGCGAGGGCCTCCCCACATCAATTAAGGCACTCCAGAGAATCCCCTCAGACACGCCCGCAGGCCAACCTGATGTAGACAATCCCTCAATGAGGCCCTCTTCCCACGTAATTCTAGGTTGTATCAAGTTGACAATTAAAACTAGCCATTGCACCCAGCTTCACTTGAGAGGTTTCTGAAAAAGAATTCCCCAGGCTGCTGGGCAGAGATAGGAGATAGTGGGGTGGGGTGGGGTGGGGTGGGGTGGGGCGCACAGAACCTGTCTCCAGCCCTCACTGTGGTCCAGTCTAGGAGAGCAGTGCTTACGCAGGAAAGCCATGCTCACTTCTGTTCCCACACACGATTTCCTTCACTGTGATAATCTGGATGCTGAGTGAGGGCTAGCGACGCGGAGTCCTTCTAGGCTGTGAAAGCCGTATCAGTTGATCCGGGAAAGGGAGGGCGAGGGAGGAGAGAAGTGATAAAGGGTGAAGAAAGAGGGCTTAGTGTTCAAGATTACAGAAATCCTTTTCAAGGTTACAATCACTAGTAACTGATTGTTATTTTCTGTTTTGAAAATCAGGTCAACACTTTTTCTCATGAAGATCCAGCAATGCCAGACACTCATGAAAGAAAGAAAAAAATCATCTTTCAATTACTGATCCAACATGGAAGTCACCACAACATTGTATATTACTGAATGTAGCCACAATGCCCACAGCCCGGATGATAGTCTTTGTGTTTTCTACACAGCTGTTTTCTTTTTTAGATGAAAACCGTCACATAGTACCTAATTAACTCCGTGTTTTAGGATGCATTTGCTTTATTGTTGCTGAACACCTGGGAACATTCACACAGAATAAAGTACACATATAAGAAGCATCAGGTGAGTAAATAAAAATAATAAATAGGAAAAATGCAAGTTTACTGTCATCTATTAAAAATGTACAACATTCTCAAATGTTTTCTGGGGCCTTTTTGTTGACAGCAGGAGTTTCTTGGAAAGGAGCCCAATGGTCTTTCCATGAACCTGTCTCTCCTTCATTGACCATTCTTCGGTTGGTCTGACACATGTGCCGTGCCTTTGCCGTGCTTTTATGTTCCCTGGTATTCAGGTTCTAAAGCTTTTAGAGCATTGACTTCAGGAATCACATTTATTTTTCCTTGGGATGTTTGACAACAACAAAAGTACCTCATAAACCCACCTGCTGTCACTCTTACAGGATAGTCTCTACAGTTTCCTTGTTTCTAAACACCATGAGATGAGAAGGGCTCAGTTCATCCAGTGAGGTAATCAGTGAACGAGCCCATGAAGCTTAAGATGGGATCCCAGGACAGCCTGGAAAGGAGCAAACGGCCTTCCTGTATATTTTCCTGTTATCAGCAAACTTCTTTAATAATAATTCTGTTAAGTAGAAAGTAATTAAAGGACCATGTGTGTAGGGTTACATTATAAATACATATATTTTTACATTATACATTTTACATTATAAAATACTTTCAAAGGTATCCTTGTATTGTTAGCATATCTTTCCTGAAATCATGCATCAAACACCAGGAGGGATTCTGCCCACTTGTAACAATGGGATGCCAGGGAAGTAATGAAATGAGGATGGCCTTTGCCCCCAGGGGGATTTGTGTGTAGTATAAGACAAGCAGATACTTAGTTGATTTGTTTGAAATACACTTTTATTTTTGCACTAAAACATACGTTTTGGCATATTTTTTATTTTTTGTGCTTCAAGGGCTGTCATGGAGTCATTTTAGTGAAAGAAAAAAGAAAACCATTATTCTTGGGATCAGCAAGATTAACACCATGGTAATTACCTGAGCAGGCAGTGTTCTAATCCTAGAAATAAACATGGCAATTAAGCTGCACTGTGGAACAATGAGATATTAAGATCAGAGTCTGGAGAGATTGCTGTTCTGATTTAGTAGTGGAACTTAATTCTCATTATATTAAAAAGTACTTAATCAACCAAATCTTTCTTAATTAACAAATTTATTTAGGCACTTTCAATGTTTCTATAAATTTCCTACACAAGTGTGCATTTTGGAAGCTCATACTCCATCCTCAGAGTCTTCAGGGGTGGTTGGGTCACTACATTTCTCCTGAAGCAGGATTGAATTTTCTTAGGTCCCTGACAAGTCGCTTTCCTGCATACCGCCAATAGAGTTTTAATTAGGAGACAAATAGCATCATTGTGGGGCTTTCTCAGCTACCATATGCTGAGATCATTAAGGATTTAAAAAAACCCTTCATTTCAGGTTTTAATTTGTTTTTAGCTTTATTTATTTTATTTTATGTTGCATGAGTGTTTTACCTGCCTGTATATATACCTACATCATGTCCATGCAGTGCCTGGGGATGTCAGAAAAAGGCCCCCAGATGCACTGCCACTGGCATTACAGAAATTGTGAGCCACCATATGGGTATTGGGAACTAAGCTTGGGTCCTCTGCAAGAGCTACAAAGGCTCTTTAATGCTCATCCATCTCTCCAGACTCAAAAGTCATTTAAAGGGCTTCATTCTTCTACCTTCCTTTTTAAAAATTACTATGTGAGGTTCAGGTCCCTGTCCAGGCACCAGCTGGGTGTGATGGCTCATGTCTTTGATCCCAGCACTTGGGAGGCAGTGGAGGTGGATCTCTGTGAGTCCGAGGCCACCCTGATCTACATTGCAAGTTTCAGGACAGCTAGGGTTGGTATACAGAGAAACTCTGTCTCAAAAAACAAAATTTTGCTATATGTGTTTGGGTGTTTTGTTTGCATATATGTGTGCCACTTATGTTCTTGGTGCCTGTGAAGGTCAGAGATGGGCATCCAATCCCCTGGGCCTGGAGTTATAAACAGGTTTGTGAGCTGCCATGTGGGTGCTGAATTTTGAACCCATGTCCTCTAGAAGATCAGCTAGTGCTCTTAACCATCTCTCTAGCCCCTCACAGAGGTTTTGCTATCTCCATGATCAAACATTGTAGAAGAAATTAGCAGGAAGAACTGAAAAATGAATGGAAGTCAAAAGCTTATGGGAATACAAAAAACTAAGAAGCAAAAGAGGCAATGGTGTTGACATGTTCACAGGTGCAGGGAAATTTTTAATTTTTAATTTTCTAAACCAGTACTGGCCATCACAACATGAGCTTCAGAAGGCCATCTGAAATATGTAAAGTGGGAGCAGCATTTCTTAGTGAAAGGATGTTTTTATAAAAATGGATTTTCAGGGCTAAAAAAAAAAAAGACTTATCAGGGAAAATTCTAAAAGATGGTTTTGTTTCTAATTTTTTGCCCCAAATGCATGTTTGTGTATGTGTGGAGGTGGGTTGGGGGTGTATTCCTTCCCTGACTCTCTTTGTTTTCACAAGTTTCAGTTGTAATCATGGTGTACTTCTTTTACATCAAGAGCTATTTTAACTCTATCAAAAGTGGTACATGTACCAGGTGGTGGTGAGGCACAAATCCTTGGGAGTGAGAGGTAGAGGCAGGCAGATCTCTTGAGTTTGAGGATAGCCTGGTCTACAGATCCAGTTCCAGGACAGCCAGGGCTGAACAGAGAAACCTTGTCTCAAAAACCAAAAAAACAACAACCAAAAAGTGGTAAACGTTAAAAACAGCTAAACAAGTCAATTCATCTTAATTTAGATCCAGTTAAGGACGATGATGGAGGTATTGTAGCGCTGACAATACAAAGCTGTACACAGTTAAAAACAGGCTCCAACCCATGGAGACCCCTCTCACCCAGATTGTGGCCCAGAGGCCCATAGCACTGGCATTTTATAAGCATTTTTACAGATATAGAATCCTGTGCTCCAGCCCATCCCTTCTGAGGCAGAATCTGCAATGGGTGCAAGATCCCCAGGTAAATTAAATGTATGTTAATTTGTAGAGGTACTATAAGACCGAAGTCTGGCGACAGAAATAGAAACTGGTGTTTAAAAAAAGCAATAATTTCAGAAGTGCTCTAGCCAAGAATAAATACTGTGCTGCAATAATGGAATCTAATTTTGGCATAGAGATCTGCAGCGATTTCAAATCTACCCTCTTCTGTAATTGCTTTCCACCTAAATATGCTAGAAAAACAGTGCACCGTGGATATTACACTTTCAGTTCTCTCAACCAGTAACAGATTAGTGTAGCAGAGCCTTGGGAAGGTTACTTGGAATCCATGAAATTAGCATAACATATCAACATCTGTGGGGAAAATGTTGACTTGTTCACATAGTGTGTGAAAGACTATGAAGTGCTGAGACAAATATGTTCTGCTGAAGTCTGAGAGTCAAATAATTCTTTTTTAAAAAAGCATTTTATTTATTTTATGTGTGTGTGTGTGTGTGTGTGTGTGTGTGTGTGTGTGTGTGTGTGTGTGTGAACCTTAATATGTGTTGTGCACCACATGTTTGCAGGTTCCCATAGAGCCACCAAGAGGATATCAGATTCCCTGGAACTGGAATTCCAGGAAGTTGTCATCTGCTTGACATGGGTGCTGGGAATTGAACCTGGGTCCTCTTCAAGAACACCAAATGCTCTTCACCACTGAGCCATCTCTCCAGCCCCAAAACGTGACAAATATTTTTAAATATTGAACATTTTTTTCTTTAACGACAACATTAACATTCTTAAGAACTATTATTCCATGGAACACATTTTCCAGAAACGTCACATTTTAGAAGTTTTGCAAAATTTTGCTCATGAATTTTTTACTAGGTTCATTCTGCTCTCCATTAACTTCTGTGCTTTTTATAGTTATAAGGTATACTGAGTGATTCATTCTGGGGCACAGCTCTGACACAATATTTATAGCATAGCGATTCCAAGGTAAATGAATCCAGTTGTACTTTTAAAAATTATCCAGATCTGGATAGATAAAGTTGTCTTTGAACAAACAGTATGCTAAAATCTGGCCTCCACATATCATTGAAATTAAGCCGGAAACTGCAAGTAAATAAAAGGGAAGTTCTGGTTAACTGCCAGTAATGAATAATTCATTGGTAAGATTATGAATAAGAACAATTGCCATCACTAAAATAATGTTCCTGAAACTGACATAGCATTTGCAATGAAGTCATTTACAGAATCAGTGAAGAGAGAGTAGCATATATTCTGAGGCTGGTAAATCATTGAAATTTAGAACTTCCTTCGGGGAATAGGCACAAATCAATAGTAAGGAGCCCTTAAAACTCAGCAGTTCAGAGACAGGATGTCAGAGCTCTTGCCATAGAATTCACAATTCTTAATTCTTTCAGTTTTTCTGCCTGCCATGTGCTTGTGTTGTTACCATTTTCTTGTTGTTTTAGACAGGGTCATGCTATGTAGCCCACGATAGACCCACTAATCCCCAGTCCTCTGTCTTAGGGGTGCAACCTTTTAGGTTTTAGCAGACCTGGATGATAATTTTGTTTTGTGTTATTACTGTTACTATCTACACACACACACACACACACACACACACACACACACACACACACACACACACACACGCATGTAAGTGATCTTTTTTAATTATGGTAGGAAATAATCCACATTAACTTTAAATATGGGAAGAGTTTTTAAAGCCAGAATTTAACCTATCTGCACTATTTGGTTTAATGAAAACAGTTTTAGTTCTTGTTTCATTTGCCTGGTCATTCTTGTTTGCTTTAAAATATAGATCCAACCACTATTGATCCAATTACAGAGTTCTCATAAATCTGCCGCTCCTGCTATGCCAGTAACAGCACAGTGCCTGTGACAGGTAAGCCACCCTGAGGAGAAGCCAAGAATATTATTGGCTTCCTCACACACAGACACATGTCCAATGAGAGACTCGGTGACAACCTTCCCAAGATACCTAGCCATTTTAGTCAGTTATCTACATTTTTTCCTTAAAGGAAATCGAAAATGACAGTGTTAGGGGTTATACTGTGACTGTTGTCTGAACCATCCCACTTATTAAAACAACCCTAGCTAGTAAAACTTAAACCCCTTTAACCAGTTTATTATGTCCAAAAGACAACTTTCTCTGGCATTGAGTTGGCATTCTCTGGGTGCAGGAGATGGCCAAGGCCTGGTACAGTAGACTCTGTGTGTTGAAGATGCAGCCAGAAGGAAATCATTGCTTTCACAGCATTATTTTCCTGTTCTGGGGATAACACACAGGCCGGGCTGGCACTCCACAATTGTGTCCATCCTTAACCTCTATGTACAGCACCCTACACCCCACCCCTTTCTTTTCATTTCAGCACCTTTTTTGAAGCTTATTAAAATTTACATCTTTGAAAGGCTTGTGTCAGATAAAACCTCAGTACTTTTTCTGTGTGTTATCTGAATGTACTAAACAATATTGCGAAAAAGTAGAAAGTTAAGACTTCAGCCTTACGGATATGAGAATAAGTAGTGAATACAGATAATACCGGCACTAGAGATAATTCACTGTTGTTGACAACAGCCGGCTGAAGTGAAAGAAAGCCTTGATTCCTTTTCTTTCTTATTTTCTAAAGATTCATTCATTTGTATTTCACGTGCATGGGCCTTTTGCCTGCATGTATGTCCTGTACCACATGCCTACAGTGCGCACAGAGGCCAGAGGAAGGCATTGGGGCATCAGGAACAGGAGTTACAGATGATTGTGAGCTGCCCTGTGGGTGCTGGGAACTGGACTCAGTCCTCTCAAGAGCAGCCAATGTGAAAGAGAGTAGTGAACACTGATAATACTGGCACTAGAGATATTCAGTGGCCATCCTGCCAGCCCATTCATTGGTTAACTTTCTTACTACATACATGATCAGTGAATTCAGTTTCCTCTGTGAGCGGCAAAAATAGTCATAATGGCGCCATCACTACCATACTACTATCATGGAAATGTCATTTTTTAAGAGGACAGAGTGTGTCAAAAATACATGTCCAGGGTCTGATTATGTATAACCTTGGAATGATACTTATTGAGAAGTCCTCTGGACCACAACAAAATTATCTTTATTCTCCCTCTCTATGTACAAGTATATAATTACATAAATATTTATATAGAAGTGAAGTATCATGTGACATCATCATAGTAAGACATTTAATATTTGTAATAGTCTACGAAAACAATTATTTTCTTTTTTAACCCTCCCAGGGTGAAGATTCATCTCATTAACTCTCTCCGTATTTACACAACAAATATGTATTAACATTATTATGGGTCAGGTATCCTGCTGGGGGTTGTATCCTGAATATGCTATAAATAGCCCTTAAAAGTTGTTTCAAATACTTGAATATAAATAAATAAAGTCATCCTGTAATTTTCTTGTCAAAAGTGAAAATAGAAATTTGCTATTTTTCAACCAAGTTTTATTTCAAAGGTCCCATCTTGGATTCCATTTTGTCATTTGACTCGATAGGGAGAAACAGTTCTAGAGACAGGGAAGGCCTCCTAGAGCTGGTCCCAATGACCATCCTACCTTCCTTTTGGCTTCCCTGAACAATGGGCAATGCCTAGAGGTAGTGGCCTCCATACATTGTGTAAGCTCTGCTCTCTCTCCTGTGCATCCTCAGAGAGCTCTCTGCAGCATAGTCTGGGGTATCTATGTGAAGAGGCCTTTGATGGTGGGTGGTCTGCAGCATACAAAAAAATGTGACGCTTATAGGACTCACCGTGTGGGTGTGAAAACTCACTCATCTTACTGCATAAGCTTCATTTGCCACATTTGAAAAATTAGAATATAATACCCCAACAGAACTGTAGTAAAGGTTAGTGAGATACATAGAAAGGCCCAGGCTCATATTAAGTAATCAATAAACCTAACTATTTTAATTCTGTATGGGCCATTAAAACTGAGTAGCAATAACAGAATATGTTTGGGGTTTGCCTGCTGTTTGCAAAACAGATTGAAACTATTAGACAAGATTATTGCCAAATCAAGAAGAATAATATTTTTTACCAATTACATAATCTTTGTATTTGGAAGCCAAATACAACAGATTTATAAGTAAATAGTTTCCATACTTGACAAACACTGAAATCTGTTTGGAGATGCCTGGCTTTGCTTTATGTGGTCGCTTATTACCATAAACAAATGGTGGGGCTGCCACCCCCTTCTCCTTCCTGACTTTCTGATCATTCCATAATATAATTATAAGAAAGAAAACTGACACCAACTGTCTCATTTCCTGTACATTTGCTGCTTAACTTGATTTTCCTACTTAAGATATCTAGGGGATCCAACTCCAAGACACTCAGTTTTCAGATTTGTTTGTTAGGAACTGAGGAGGAACTCAATGTGGGCAGCTTTAGTTTTCAGTTAGGTGTTGCATAAAATTAAAAAGGCTCGGAATGTTCTGGATTTGAACCTCTGGAAGCCAGCAACACTCATGCTGCCTGGCCTGATGCCACCCTATCTGGACCATCTGTACTTCGTGTAGGTCCTCAGGATCGCTAGGAATGAATTCTGTTCTAGGCCGTTTCACTTTCATTTCCACTTCTTACATCACTTACACGTGGTTCAGTACATAAAGGGAAATTTACGCATTCCTTCATAGATTCAAATTATAGCAAAAGGAGAAGCAGAGTATAGGTGTGTGTGTGTGTGTGTGTGTGTGTGTGTGTGTGTGTGTGTGTGTGTGTGTGTGTTACTGATCTATTTTTAGACTCAAACGCATGCTAGCAATGCAGCATATATGGTGTAGATTATATGTATGCCTAAGGTGAAATCTATTTCCAACATATATTCTACTTAACATTGTTTTTGCTCATTAGAGGATCTACACAAGCCATTCCTGTACCTAACGCAGCCCACCAATGTGACGTCAAGGGGATCTCCAATGTAACTGCAATAGAAAAAGAAAAAACCTAAATGCTGGATTTTATTTACAAAAGCATGAATTTTTATTAACTTACCAAGAACTATTTATGTTTGATCAAACATATCCATATAACAACATTTTTTATCTGAATTCATGAAACCAGACAGCCCAAATTTATTATGCTGTAGAGCAGCAGTTCTCAACCTGTGTGTTGTAACCCCTTTGGGGGTCAAACCATGCTATCACAGGGATCACCTAAGACCATTTGAAAACACATACATTTGCATTATGATTTGCAACAGTAGCAAAATTGAAGTTATGAAGTAGCAACAAAAATATTTTATGGTTGGAAGTCACCACAGCAAGAGGAAATGTATGAAAAGGGTCACAGCATTAGGAAGGTTGAGAACCACTGCAGTAGAAGGTCATTTATTTATCAAGGAGAATACGTGCACACCTCCCATAGGAAGTGAGGACACGTGGAGATCATCTGGAGGGATGAGCAGTGGTGATGAGTCCAAGACTGGTCTAAGCATCTGGTGCCTTGTATCCTGTGGGTTTTTGAGGCGCTTCTCTTTTGTTTTCATTATATTGAGAGTCTGGTTTCATACCCCAGGCTTGCCTAGAACTCATGATCATCCTACCTTTGCCTCCTGAGTGCTGAGATTACAGTTGTGTACCACCACACTGCTGGCTTTGGTCTAGACTCATTCCATCAAGCATTTGTTAAAACAGTTTCTACGTGGCATGCGTCAGACAACGGGATAGAAAATTTTCTGGTTCCAGAGTTAATAACTCATCTTAAACTTGTGATTATCGTATAGAAAAGTTAGATCCCTAGGGTACAATGGAGATTCTGAGAGGGCAGTGGGGGAGGGGGGCTGTCTAATGATTCTCTGAGAAGCTGATGGAGAGCTGGAGAGCTTGTGTCTGATGATACTAAAGCTAGAAAATAAATTGACTGGGACTTACTAATGGCAGTGAAGCTGGCAAGTATCAATTCATTTGGACATGTGTGCTATTGAGGGGGTGGCAGCCCATTCTGTCCATGTATCAGGGCACTAGAGATACAAGATTGGTTTAAGTTGGTGATAAGCCGCAGTAACATTGAGGTAGACCATGCTTGAAAATGATCCACACTTTGGCTAGCATGCTTTTCCAGTAATAATAATAATGATGATAATAATAATAACAATAATAATAATAGAGGGTAGAAAAGGAGAAAAGATTAGAGAGTAAATGTTGAATACATGGACAAGTGACTGGGTGGAACTATCTATCATTCCCTGAGTAACTGTCATGTGCTAACTGCTATTCAGTTTTTCAGTATCTCATTGAAAGTTTAGCAGGTCTCCCCACTGTTGCAGTGAAGGAAATCTCTGTGAGAGGTGTGGCTAATTCATGACTATCCTCTCAGTAAAAGGCAGAACTGCAAAGCAAATGCATGTTAGTTTTGACTCCCAAGATCACTAGTAAAAAAAAAAATCATTTTATAAATAATATTCCTTTTTAATGTTTATCTCTCCCGTGCACACGTGCGTGCGTGCGTGCGTGCGTGCGTGTGTGTGTGTGTGTGTGTGTGTGTGTATGTGTGTGTGTGTGCATGTGTATGCACATGTATATGCACATTTTAAACACACCTAGGCGTATGCCAAAGCACACATGTGGAGATCTAAAGATGACTTGCCCGAGTTAATTCTCTTGTTTCCACCATGTGGGTCCCAGGAATTGAACTCAGGTCTTCAGACTTAGTGGTGAACAACTTTACCTGCTGAGTCATCTTGTAGACCCAGAACTGGAACTATTAAAAAACTAACCATTGACCAGTAAATACATTAGATTTTCTAGTTTCCCTATCTTTGGTCTCAGGGGAAGGTTTTGGAAGGAAACATGTTTTAAGGAGACAAAGCCTATGTAAGGCAATGGTAGTTGAATGTGAAGGAGGAAGATTTGCATGTCAGTACAGCCCTGGATTGGAAGACATGGTCAGAACCATTCCCGGCACGCAGCATGAGTTCAGCTCTTAAGAGCAGTTTTGATGCATTAGATGCAATGCACTTTCATTTCCACTGTTTTATCTTGCTTACCAGCTGATGTGATGATTACATGAAGAATGGTCACGGAAATCGCATAATCCCAAACCCATTCTTCTACAATCTGAGCAAAAAGCAATCCACAAACAAAGTAGGTGACTTCTGTTGAGACTAAAAGAACTGCAAACAGAAGAAAGCATGTGACTATTGGTGTTTAGAACATTTGACAATGCTGACATGCAACTAACACAAGATCAGGAAATCTTAATCTGCAAAGAATTATTTTAAATGTATTTTTTTTATTTTGAGGATTTTAGTCTTTAATGCTGTATTTATATCATTTATACTCCTCCCTCTCATGCCTCCTACCTTGTTTCCCCCATTACCCCCAAAATGCATGACCTCTTCTTCTCTAATTGCTATTGTTACATATATATGCACATGTATGTATATATATATATATATATATATATATATATATATATATATATAAATATAAACTGCAGAGTCTATCTTCTGTGATTTATATGGTACCTAAACAAGACCCGAGGAAGGGTATGATCAGTTGACAAGCCACCATGGATGGGGAGCTACAGACAATAAGTGCCTCTTGAGAGATGAAGAATGAGTCTTTCCCAGGGGGAGCTGCCTGATAGGTTATCCAAGCTCAAGTGGTCACTTGATGGGGGAGGTCCTTCTGTGTATATGTTTGTCGTTTTGGTTGATAAATAAAGTACTGTTGGCCAATAGGGAAGCAAGTTAGGTGGGACTAGGAACTGAGGAGGATTCTGGGAAATGTGTCAAGACGTGGTTTTACGAACTTCCACATAAAAACTTCACAAGAGCTTTAAAAGGGATTTTAGAAGCAAAATAGCAGAGACAAGCACAACTTTTTGTAGCAGCATTTTCTCGGGTGGTCTCTATTTTGCTAGAGACAAGTAGAGACTCGAGCAGCCCCCTTAAGGGAATCTTCCTGACTCAGCATAAGTGGAAAAAAACTGCAGGGTGTATACCAGCAGCTGGCAGTGGCAGTGACCACATCTCCAAGCCAGCAGCATGCTCCTTGATGGCAGCATAGACCATGGCAGTGAGAACAGCTCTCAGTGCTGGTGGTAAATGTACCCCCACCATCTTGGAAAGACATCGGCTAAAACAGTCACCACTTTAATTTTAGCAGTGTTGTTTAGCAGATAAAAGACTGCATGGCCACAAAAAGGTAAAGATTTACAATAAAGACAGACTCAGAGGAAGAAAAACCTCTAAAGGTTTACGCTGTGTTTAAAAGTATACATAGGCTTGTGAGGGAAAAGAAACAGGATAAAGTAATTGGAAGAAAGAAAGAAAGAAAGAAAGAAAGAAAGAAAGAAAGAAAGAAAGAAGGAAAGAAAGAGAAGCCGGTGGTGGTGGTGGTGCACGCCAGTAGGATTTGCTGAAGGAAGCAGAGGCAGGCGGATTTCCACAGAGAAACCCTATCTCAGGAAAAAAAAAAAAGGAAGTAAAAGAAATAGAATAATAGAAAGCCACATAAAGATGTAAAATACACAGAGTCTGGATACTACATGCTATATTGTTGTCTTTGATTTGTTTGATTGCTGAGGAAAGAGTTACAACTGCTAAAATACATTTGATTATATGTGCTGCTAAATTAATTCAACTTATAGATTTTTAAAAATGTTTTGACTTCAAAATTTAAGTCTAAGGACAGGCTACTTGGGAAAAGAATTTCTGCTTTTGTTTACACAAAAAATGAAAAGATGTGGATTCCATCCAGACTAATATGGTTTGATCAAGCAAGAACCCCTGAAGCAGTGGCCCAACTTATCCTACATCCAAAGCAGCTGAGATGATGCAGTCATAGATGACTACTGCCAGATTTCTGTGTTTTATCATAATCCCTATGGTATGGGCATCACCCCCAACCAACAGGAAGCAGTTTGGAATGAACAATGCCCAAATTCCCAAATATTGTTTATAAATGTTTGTTTTTGTTTAAATGGGGTTGGTTATAAATGGTAATGATCACGGTAAATCTCTTTTTAAAGGAAAAAGGGAAATAGAATATAGAAATGAATATTTTGGTATGGATTTTCATTTATTGATACAACTTTAAGGTCAATTTTGTGATACATATATTTCTCCTCCTGTTTAGGTATTGTGTTTATACTGATCTTTTAAAACATAACACATAATTAAATACAAATTGTATATAGTAAGGTATAATAGTCAAAACTTACAGTTAGGTTAGTTAGGTTTTCTAGCTAACTAATAATACAGAGATGTATTTGAGATGGATAGATATTCTTCAAACCTACAGAATATGACCTTCTGTAGGTTCTGTAGACCTACAGAAATATGGCATTTAAATGGTTTAGGGTTTTCATGACAGTGAGACACAACTGCTCCTGGCACACCAATTATATCAGAAAGGAAGATGGGCATTGAAGAAACTCGTTATGGAATTTGCTTTCAACATGGCAAGATTAGCGATTTGGGCAACAAACTGCTCTTGCCTGGACTGTTTAATAAACTGGACATGCAGGACCTACAGGAAAGTGACCACTGAACTTGCAAAACATGACAGCCCTGGGGGGTTCCTGCTTCATGGAGAAGTCTGTCAGACACACTGTGGCCTATAGGCTGAAGATGGATGCCCCAACATTACAGAGGAACTTCAGGTGACTATCCAGGTAGCAAGATGTCTCTGTCAGTTCTAGAGTTCATATATTATCCTTCTGTGGTCTTTGATGGAGTTGAAGACAGATAGTTATGGTTACAGTTTTCTTTAGTTATTATAAAAGGTAAGTTACATATAAAACCTTAGACTCACAAAAATAGGATAGATGATAGAATATTTTCTTTAAATCTTGCTGAATGCTAATAAACTAAATATTATAACCATGATTCTTACTTGATAACTGTTTTGTTATATATTTTACTATGTTAATGGTAAAACCCTTATTTTTATTTAGACAGAAAAGAGGAGATAATGGGGGAGGACCTTCTGTGTATTTGTACATCTTATTCATTGATAAAGTACTGTTGGCCAATAGGGAAGCAAATTAGGTGGGACTAGAAGTCGAGCAGGATTCTGGGAGATGGAGTAGAGAAGTCTTAGGATCCAGGCAGGAAGTGACATAACAGGCAGACTCAGAATATAAGCAGGGACAAGCAGGAAATCACTCTTTTCCTCCTCTCTTCTCTGTGGGACCATCATGTGATCCTGGCAAGACAAGACGCCTGCTACCACCGGCATCCTTGATAAGTCTTTATAAAATATATAGATTAGTAGTTATGGTTGATAATTAAGACTGATCTATGAGATAAGAAATCCTAGTCATTGGCCAGCAGCATTGTACCTAATATAAGTCTCTGTTATTTTAGGCTCGGGTGGCATGGAGGAAAGACTTATTCTTACAGTCACTCCTACATACATGAACATATGTGCAAAAAGTTTTTGGTAGAAAGCTTCCACATGTTCTCTTATCCAGCTTCAAGTATGGATAAGAGCATCTGACATTTTATATCTTCATTATCTTAAATTTAAAAAATAACAAAATGTAATTTTTGTGTCACAGTTTTGTAGTTAAAATTGAAACGAAGTTACAACACAGTCCATGCATGAATGTAAATCTAATTTTAAGAAATATTAAATATTAATGAAATAATTCAGTTCTGAGTTTTTAGAAATAAAAGATGAATGGGTTTAGTCAGTGGTGACTTTCTTTTCTTTTGGTACACACAGTGCTTAACTTGGAAATAAGTTCCTTTGTGCTTGTGGAATCATTTGGTATGTTCAGATAGACATCTGAGAAGCAAGATTTATCACCATAGGTGAAATAAACCCTCATCAATGACAGATTGGAAATGCTTCTAAAGCCACTGGCTGTCACATAGGAGTTTCCCTGAATGAGTATAAAGAGATGGTCATTGACAGTTGCTTTGGACATGTGAAGGGACAGCGTTTTGCCTTTTTGGTGGCGCTTTTTTTTGTTTTGTTTTTAGGTTAAATTGTATATATTTTTTTCCTTGTTCAATTTATTTTTTCAGATTTTTTTATTTGAATTAGAAACAAGATTGTTTTATATGACAATCCCAGTTCCCTTCTCCCATCTGTCCTCCCCTACCACTGCCCCCCCTACTAAAACCCTACCTATCACATATCCTTTCTGCTCCCCCTAAATGGTGAAGCCTTTCATAGGGTGTCATCAGAGTCTATTGTATCCTTTGGGATAGGGCCTGGGCCCACCCCCGTGTGTCTTGGCCTCTATGTGTAATGGGCTCCCAAAGTCCACACCTATCTAGGGATAAGTACTGAACTACTATAGGAGGTGTGTAGATTCCCGAGGTTTCCTCAATGAAATCCATGTTCCTGGGGTCTGCATCAGTCCCATGCTGGTATCCCAGCTATCAGTCTGGAGAGCAAGAGTTCCCCGAAGTTCAGGTCAGGTGTTTCTGTGGGTTTCACCAGCCTGGTCTTGATCCCTTTGCTCTTCACTCATCCTTCTCTGCATCTGGATTCCAGTTCAGTTCAGTGATAAGTTGTGGGTGTCTGCTTCTACTTCCACCAGCTGCTGGATGAGGGCTATGTAGGGGAAGCTGTAGCCACGCCTACTTAGGGGCTGGCTACAGGTGTGCCTGACCATGCTTGTGAGGGCGTGGTCAGAGTGATGTAGTGTGACTGCGTTTGCTCTTTCGGTTTCACTTTGCTTCTTGCTGTACAGGCTGCTGCCACGCCAGCTGGCTAGGTCGCTCTGTAAGTAAGGCCTTTTCCTTTTAAATACCTTTATACAATTCATTCAAGACTTTCACTATACTAACATTTTCTTCCTACAGGACTCCACATGACTATCATCGTCCCATTTCAGCAGGAAGTAACTTTGGGGATACTACGTCCCCTTTCCCCATTGTTGTCACTTAGGATAGTGTATACAACTAGTTAGGGATAGCTTCCTATTGTTTATGGTTGGGATTGGAAGGAGTTGTTCAGGCTTGGATACCTCTCTCAGATGACTTTAGGGTTTAGTTAACATAGATAGTTAGGATGTGACATAAGCAGATTGTTGTATCTTCTTATAATTTACCTTTATGATTGTTAATTTTGGATACTTTAAACTGTTAAGTTTTAATCCTCTTTTAGACTAAAAGGGGAATTGTAGGGGAAGCTGTAGCCATGCCTACTTAGGGGCTGGCTACAGGTGTGCCTGACCACGCTTGTGAGGGTGTGGTCAGAGTGACGTAGTGTGACTGCGTTTGCTCTTTCGGTTTCACTTTGCTTCTTGCTGTACAGGCTGCTGCCACGCCGGCTGGCTAGGTCGCTCTGTAAGTAAGGCTTTTCCCTATTAAATACCTTTATATTTCTACCTGAGTCCATATTGGTAATTTCCCACTATAGGGCTATCTGGTGGCATTTAAGTCAGTCATCAATCTCATTATCAGGGGAGGGCATTTAAGGTAGCCTCTCCTCTGTTGCTTAGATTGTTAGTTGGTATCATCTTTGTAGATCTCCAGACATTTCCCTAGTGGCTGATTCTCTGTAAACCTAAAATGTCTCCCTCTATTATGATATCTCCATTCTTGTTATCTTCTATTCTTCCCGACTCAACCTTTCTGCTCCCTCATGACCTCTGCATTCCTCCTCTTCTTCCCTTCTCATTCTCCTAGCTCCCTCCTCCCTCTTCCCATGCTCTCAATTTGCTCTGGGAATCTTGACCCTTTCCCCTTCTCCTTGTTTACTACCTTCTCTGGCAGTGTGTATTGTAGGCTGGTAATCCTTTACTCTATATCTAAAATTCACTTATGAGTGAGTGAATATCATGTTTGTCTTTTTGTGATTGGGTTACCTCACTCAGAATGGTTTTTTTCTAGTTACATCCATTTTCCTGCAAATTTCAAGATTCCATTGTTTTTTTTTTTTCTGCTGAGTAGTACTCCATTGTATAAATGTACTACATTTTCTCTATCCATTCTTCAGTTGAGGGGCATCTAGGCTGCTTCCAGTTTCTGGCTATTACAAATAGTGCTGCTATGAACATCGTTGAACAGATGTCATTGTTGTATGAATGTGCTTCCTTTGGGTATATGCCTAAGGGTGGAATTGCTGGATCTTGTGGTAGACTGATTGCCATTTTCTTGAGGAATTGCCATATTGATTTCCAAAGTGACTGTACAAGTTGGCACTCCCACCAGCAGTGGAGAAGTGTTCCCCTTTCTCCACATTCTCTCCAGAATAAACTGTCATTGGTGTTTTTGGTTTTAGCCATTCTAATAGGAGTAAGATGGTATCTCAGAGTTGTTTTGATTTGCATTTCCCTGATGGCTAAGGATGTTGAACACTTTTTTATGTGTCTTTCAGCCATTTTAGATTCCTCTATTGAGAATTGTCTATTTAGTTCTGTTTGGTGGCTTTTAAAGATGATAATAATTTCAAGGAAAAAACCAATATAACTTTAACAAATGTAAAATATATACCACTAACATCCCTTTGTAAATAATACCAGTCCCATAAAAATTCCCTTCCTTTCACTTTAAAACCTATCAGATGATTGGTGTGTTCATATAATCCCGGAATCAATAAATGCAGGCAGGCAAATGTGATACTTTGCAGAGCAGAAAGTAAAATAATCACCCTATTTCTTACTGTGTGGAGGTAATTTATTAACTAGCAAAACAGAAAGTGCAGAGGATAATGTGAAAGACATCTAACAAGCGAGTTCCAGGTGATGTTTTCTGAAGGCATCCTTCACATACCTCTTCAGTCTTACTTCGTTTAACTTAATAGGTTTTGGAAAGTGAATGGAGAATTCACATTGGCTTTTTTTTTTCCCTGTGGCATGGAAATCCCATTGACTAATGTAAATCAGGACAGCCTGTCCTGTACACTAACACCGTGGAAGGAAGTATTGCACTACATCTTCCTGAAGTTACCTAGTATACATCCCTCCTACTTCCTCAGCTGTTTTTTAAAAGACAGGTTCTGACTATATAGGTTTGGCTGGCCTGGAACTTGCTATGCAGTCCATGGTGGCCCCCAACTCACAGAGATCCATCTGCCTCTGCCTCTGCCTCTGCCTCTGCCTCTGCCTCTGCCTCTGCCTCTGCCTCTGCCTCTGCCTCTGCCTCTGCCTCTGCCTCCCAAATTCTGAGATTAAGGGTTTGTGCCACCACATTCTGTGTTCTAGACATACATCTATTGTCAACATTTGATTTTATAAGTTAACCTAAAGCTGCTTGGAGAAGGTGAATTTTGTCTCTTGCAAGCTGTATTTATTTACATGTATTGATAAAGAACACTTAAGCTTTGTTTATGATTTGAAAGCAAACACAATTTAAAGTGCAAAACTTGGGGTCAGGGTACCAGCAACTCAGTGCCACCTTTACAGATGAAGAGTTTATGGACATTGAGCAGGGTTGGAAACAGAATACTGTTTTTATCTAGGCTAACCTGTGCAATACAACAGAAAGATATTAGTAATGAAATAGTCTCACTAGATGCACATTTCCCAATGCCATTGCTAAATCTGAGCTTCTGAGTAGCAGATTTGTTGAAACAGATGAAAAACTTGACCCTAAATCCAAGGCCAAAGCCTTGAGATTGCCAGTAAACCAATCTCCTAATCAGACAAGCCTAGATTCTCCAAGCAACACGACTAAAGAGAGCTAACCTTTATCCCGAAAAGCCCCCTCATTAAAGATTTAATAGGTTAAGAACTCACTGGTAAGTTTGGACAAATATTCATGTTTCCTAACAGAAACTAATAATGCAACCTGACTTAGACAGCCCTGGACCTTTACTGACCTTTACTGTATGTAAACAATCTCCTCCACTAAGCCTGTGGCATCCCATCTTCACTAACTGTCCCAAAGGCAAGAATAAATATGAACAGATGGGTTTTACGTCTTTCCCCTACTCCAAACACACGTATGGTCTATAGTTGACTTTTATTTTTTGTAACTAACTCTTTATCAGTTTTGCAGAGTCTCAGTAAAAAAACAAACAATTCAATAGGGAAGTGCATGAAGAGAAAGTTAATAGATGCTTGACATCTTCTACCTTGTTACAATAAACATCTCTTGTTCTGATGGATTCTTTGCCACTGAAAATTGAATCAATAATGGCCCCCAAACAAGGTTATCCATTGGAAGAAGGCATTCTAAACTTTTTATTAGAATTCAGTAATTCTAGCTGACCAAGTTTTCTATACAAATCATATTTACTTGAAATCTGTTTTTGTTTTTTCTAGCTTCAGGCAAGTTTGTGCATTTCCATAGTTTTCCCCCAGAAAAGATCATTTGTGGTTTCCTAGTGAATTTTAATGTTTAAAGAATCAACAAAACATTTTTTTAAAAGTAGGATGATATTTAACATAATCTTAGGAATAACTGCAATGAGAGAGTACATTTATAACTTATTTCCTTTTTCTCCTTTCTATATCTAGGTGTTCTAAGCTCTCCTGATTTATGTGGTTTATTTTACAAAGAAAAATGTTAAACTCGAGTTTTCTAAAAATGAAGCAAATTTGTCATGAATACCTCAAAACAACTGTGCTTTGTGTATGATCAGAACAAAAGGTTTACCTACTAACACACCAGGCTTGTGAATTTATGAGGTACCAGGTATTTTTTGAAAGCATATCAAATTTAAAAGAGATAAGTTTTGCCTAAGTATATTCTTTCTTAATATTTCCCCCTGAAGTAAAGTGGATTTTTTTACTTTTTAATTGGTGCATGATAATTTTGTCTATTTATGCAGTACAGTGTAGCATTCTAATACATGTATGTGACATGTAATGGATAGTTCAGGTTCCCTGGCATATCTGTCATCTCAGACATATATTATTCTTTCTTTGTGTTAGGAGCATTCCAGTTCTCTCTGATAGCTATTTTGAAATATCCAATTAATTGCCACCAACTGGAGTCACCCTTCTGTGCTATAGAATATTTCCTTTGCTACAAAGTCTGCATTGTTTTGAGAAGAAAAATAAAGCAAAGCAGGAATGTGCAAAGCAGCAAATGAAGGTTCTCTGTCACCACCGCTGGGTGAGCTCGGCTCGCTGCAGAATTCTCTAGGCGTTTTTTCACGGACATGGGAATGAGACACCGTACAAACTCCTCTTCATTCTGCTTCATATCTCATAAAGACTTTATATATCAGTACATTGTCATTTCTCTCCCTTTTCTTTAAAATATATTTCCCGCAATGGGATACATACAGCATGAAAGCAGGATACATTAAGGAGAAGCACACCAGCAAAAGGGAGGCAGGAGAAGATGAGGGAGGGCAGTTGGAAGAGGTGAATGAATAAAAATATGACAGGCGTGTATGAAAATGCCACAATGCTCCATATATGTGTGCATGTGTACATGTATGATGTATTTTGTGTGTTCACCAATAATGAAATGAAATAAAATTTACATAAGAATGTGAGAATTCTAATTCTGGCCTGCATTTATGCCTTCCTTCCTTCCTTCCTTCCTACCTTCCTTCCTTCCTTCCTTCCTTTCTTTTTTTTCTGAGACAGGGTTTCTCTGTGGCTTTGAAGCCCAGGCTGGCCTGGAACTCACAGAGATGTGCCTGCCTCTGCCTCCCGAGTGCTTCGATTAAAGGCGTGCACCACCACTGCTCAGTATTTATGTTGTTCTTATCCACATCCTAAGAATATTCACCTAAATGTCTTTGTGTTATTTATTGTGTGTTGCATGCATGTGAGGGTCAGAGGACATCTTGCTGGAGTTGGTTCTCTCACTTTACCACATGGGTGTCATGCTTCCACCTGGGTTTCCCGGTTTCACTGGGTCACCTCGATGGCTCCACCTTAAACATTTTGATGAGACTTTACCTAATGAAGTCAAATGTAATATATGGAAAATCAAAAGAAAAGCCTAATGTTTTCCTACTTTCTACTTAACAAAATATTTTAAGTTTGCTTCCATTTTGTCCACTTATTGATGAGGATCAAAAATTTTTTTTAAAAAAAAGGTTACTTTTATAATTGGTGTTGAGCCATGAAGGGTGTGTTTTGAAGTCAAATGGTGCCAGGACATCCAGTTCCCAGACCCTAAGAGGTTACAAATGAAAAGTTTGCTCTGAGAGAGATCATTCTGAACTGTGCAATGAAGCTTTGCATCCCACTCTTCACACATGAGGACAGGTCATTTGATTTACCTGTGTTGAGCACAGTTTAAAACTGCCTGGCATGATGGCCACCAATGAACATCTTGTCCATATTGCCTACTCTGCTCAATTAAAGTGGCTTTGTCAGGACTGGAAAGATTGACTAGAGTCAAGAGTGCTTCTTGCTCTTGAAGAGGACCTAGGTTCAGTTCCTACCATTCACCTGGCAACTTGTAATCATCTTAAATTCCATCCCAGAGACTTGCCTCTGGTTTCAGTAGGCTCCTACACATATGTGGTACATATAAACTCATTCAAGCACACATGCCTATTAATGATGATGATGATGATATTTAAATATACTTTGATCTTTATGCAATCTTAATTCTAGTTGAGGTCTCAGCTGTAAACTTGGTAGTTCTGCCTAGTTTGTAAAGAGGACTTTTAATATTAAGAGAACAGGGTCTTGGAAGCCAAAAGACACAAATCTAAGCCTTGTGATAACTGTGAACTTGGACAAATCATTTAAGGTCTCTGGGATTCAGTTCTTTTTAAAATTTTTATTTATTTATACACTGTCCCTGCCTGCACACAAGGAGAGGATACCAGATCTCATTATATATGGTTGTGAGCCACCAGGTGGGTGCTGGAACTTAAACTCAGAACCCCTGGAAGTGCATCCAGTGCTCTTAACCTCGGAGCCATCTCTCCAGCCCTGGGCTCCAGTTCTTTTTTTTTTTTTTTTTTTGCGACAGGGTTTCTCCATGTACCTTTGGAGCCTATCCTGGCACTCGCTCTGGAGACCAGGCTGGCCTCAAACTCACAGAGATCCACCTGCCTCTGGGATTAAAGGCATATGCGCCACCAATGCCCGGTGGGCTCCAGTTCTTAGCCATAAAGTAAAGAGATTAATCTGTATGATCCCTTCCTATTCTTAAAACTGAGTCTATAAGTTATACACCTGGACCGGACTGCTATGAGAATTGAAATCATGGGCAGCTGGTCAGTCAGCTGCTGCCAACAGCTTTAAGATCCAATTACCTCAAATTCTTCACCCCTGTTAGGAATGGTATCCCTCACCCAAAATCTCAGTTCTTGAAAAGTTAAGACTGGAGGACTGAGTATTTGGGTTATTCTGAGCTATGTGTCCAGACTCTGTCTCAAAACAAACAATAACCAACAATTAACCTAACATAACATTAATTCTGCATATAATTTGAGTTGTATTTACTTTACAGCAACAACAACAAAAGTTATTATTTGTTTGTTTTTTCAAGACAGGGTTTCCCTGTGTAACAAACAGCTCTGACAGACTGTCCTGGAACTCCTTTTGTAGACCAGGCTGACTTCAAGAAGATCCACAAACCTCTGTCTCCCAAATGCTAGGATTAAAGGCTTGTGCCATGATGACTGGTGATGGTACACATTTCTAATCCCAGAAATATGGAGGTGCAGGCAGGAGGCAAAGGGAGGTTTGGAGCCAGCCTGGGCTACATAGACATTCTGTTTCAAGCTTCTACCAACAGAAACAAAGAAAGAAAAGTTCCTCACCATTGACTCATGTTAACTCAAGATCTTGAACTCCTGTGCTCAGAGTCAGCAAGAGTAGCCGTAGTTCTTACTATCTCTAGCCCAAGGCCACAGTTGAGATTGTGTATACGCACCAGACATTCCTCTCTGGAACTGTCAGCAAGCATGCATAATAACATTCTTTCCACTTCAAAAGTCAGTTGATTTATTTTTGTAATTAATTTGCATAGTAAAATGGAATCCTGTGCTTTCATAGTGAAATTAAATTACATAAATACTCAATTTATAGGAAGTTAATTGTAAGTATATGAAATTTATTTTAAGGAAATTGTGTTGGCAACCTAAATTTGTAGAGAAAAATTTCAACCACAGTAAGATTAAAAAATCATGTGGCAAAATGCCCCAAACTGGCAAATTATATCATTAAAACCCATGGGTTGGGCTGGAGCCACAGCTCAGTGGGTAAATTCGGTTGTCTCTAACCCTAATGATCTGAGTTGAAGTCCTTGAATCCACATGGTGGAAGGAGAAAGCCTCCACTTGTGTATGAGTACATGAGTCTACACACACACACACACACACACACACACACACACACACACACACCATAAATACACAAATGTAATTTTAAAGTACATGGATTATCTTATTTTTTTCCTCATGATTGTGGATTATGACTTCCCCTAGACAAAGGTAGACACTGAAATTAACAGAACTTCTATGGCTAATTAAAAGCAAGTCAAGAACTGGAGAGATGGCTCAGCAGTTAAATGTGCTCAGTGCTTTTGTTGAAAGTCTGGGTTTACATCAGTTTCCAGGATCCAAAAATGGTGGCTTACAGCTGCCTGGAACTCTAGTTCCCAGGCATCTGCCCTCTTCTGTACCCTGCAAGTACCTGCTTAGGCACGAGGGACATAAACACACACACACACACACACACACACACACACACACACACACACACACTCACACACACACACACACAATCACTTGATCTTCTAAAAAACAAATCAGAAAGTTAGTAAGAACCTGGGACAGAATGCATTCCTGGCTTACAATCCAAACTTATGTCCAGCATTTTTTTTTTTTTTAGAAAACTCTTAGATGAATGTGGGTTATCTCTCAAGTGTTGTCAAGTGCAAACTCTCTTGATTCAACACCAGCCCTAAGAGCATGGCTTCACTTTTCCTGGCAGTATGAATAATTCTGCCCGGTTCTAGGTTTTGTCACAGCAGTGACTTTGCTCATGCTTAAAAGTAGAATGTTGGTTTATATTTACTTGCAAAACAAAAACTTAAATGCCATTGGGACCCTACAAGCTATAATCCTTCAAGCCACATCAAGTATAAACTCCTTTTATTCCGTGTCCACTTTTAAATCATGTTTGAAGACAATATGCCACTTACTTGAGTGTCAGGCAGCACATGCTCAGTGACAGGTAGTAAACGGTGTAGAATAAGATGCCACACATCAAAAGGTTCTGCACCACAACCTGTAGAGAATCAGGCAGAGAGATCTAAAGATCTGAGCTTTTGTGAACAGTAACTTGCTTAACAAAGAAAAGAAAAATAATTAATGAGTAGCATTGGTAAGCTACATATAACTTGGAGACTTGTGGCTGAAAGGAATCAAAGTACAGGGTGATAGTAATTTTTGTTTTTTGTTTTTTCAAGACAGGGTAGGGTTTCTCTGGGCCTTTGGAGGCTGTCCTGGAACTAGCTCTTGTAGACCAGGCTGGTCTCAAACTCACAGAGATCCGCCTGCCTCTGCCTCCCAAGTGCTGGGATTAAAGGCGAGCGCCACCACCGCCCGGCCCACGTGGTGATAGTATTGCAAACATAAAGAGCCGCTGTGTAGGGAGAAACTCTGTATAGAGGTACTGCTGGCCACGCCCGCTTGGGGCTGGCCACAGGTGCTGCTGACCACGCTCAACTGGGCATGGTCAGAGTGACATAGCAAGGGTTTAAGAAGCAGGGAGGCCCGGACTCGGATCCTTTCCTCTCTTCTGCCTGGTGAGCAAACAAGGAGGCAGTTTGTGCAAACTAGGTCACTGGCTACCTTGCATAATAATAAACTACCTGTTATCTATCTAGTTCTGACTCCACATTGTGTTCGGCTTTACCGCCATGTCACACCATGACACCAAGGATCAATGCAGTCCATAGATCCATACCACTTACCCTGCATTCTCCCAGACAAACTTTTTACATGCCAACTGTGTTAGTCACTTTTCTTGTTGCTGTGACAATACTTGACACAAAAAGCACCTTGATGCAGGAAAGGTTTATTTGGGTTCACAGTTTGAAGGTACAATAATATATCAAGGTACCGAAGCATGGTGGCAGGAGCTTGAAACAAGCTGGTCATACTGTGTCTGCGCTCAGGAAGGAGATAGAGATGAAGAGTAGCACACAGACGATTCTTTCTTTGTGTAGAGTCCAACACCCCAGCCCAAAGACCCATGTTGCCTGCATGTCAACCTCAATCAGCATATTCTACACACCCCTCATAGGCATGTGCATAGATTTGTTTCCAAGGGTAATTCTAGATTCTCTCAAGCTGACAGTCAGTGTGGACTCTCATACCAATATTTACATCCTAACTTGACATCATGGTAAACTCCAGATATAATACTAAAAATAAGAGGTCATTTTGAAGTAACACTCCCCCTACACACATATAATAATGCAATTAATGACTAAGCCCATTTGCAAGAATTTTCAGAACAATTGATTAAAACACAATAGATGAGCTTGAAATGGACCCATCCACATGTGAGCCTCTCCAAAAAGCAATACAGATTAATGGAGACCAATGGATTATTCAATAAAAGATGTGAAATTGTCTGGCTTCCAGCTAGAAAGAGAATCCCATTAGATTCCAGTCTTGTACCAAACACCATAATAAATTTCAAAATGGATTAAAGGCTTAAATGTCAAGGAAGAGATTGGGAGAAAATATTTGAAACATATATATCACAGGAAATGGCTTGATATCTACACTATAAATTCTTACAAATAGAAAAGGCAAACAAATGAACAGAAAAATGAGCAAAGCATAAAAATGGGTGTTTCATGTGAAGAAACACTTAAAAATTCAAGAAACAATAAAAACTTCCTGAATTCATCAACTATCTTTAAAAATACATTCTTAAAAATGTCAACATTTCACATGGGAAATTTTCTATTTATTCACCCTGCTTTTGAATTTGTTTAAAATCATTTTTTTGCTCTGCCAACACAGAATAGTTTAGGAATCAATTTTCCTTGTATGATAGATTCACTGGATTCGTCTAGTCTAATGGGCTCAGTGAAGAAGATACTGTCCACTAGAAAGAAGGGAAGTCCTCAGGGTTACATACCACATGCGATTTTGACATTACAAGATAGACTCAACAGTTTATCTCCTTCAACTATCTAAAAATGAATGAGCAACCTTGTCTAAGAGGTCATATGACATCCAGGCTCTGAAATTCTGGGACCTTTGGGGCCTGCCCCACTCAGACTAACCCCGTTCTTCTCAATCCATCCTAGTCTCCACCTATATCCCCCCCCACCCCGTCTGTCCACCAGAATTCTTCCTTCTGCCTTCCATGCTCATCCGAACCCTTCTCCTTTTGTATCTCTTACACCCTAACTTCTCCTCCCTCTTGACTGAGAAGTCTTTTAACCCAACACTTATTTTCCTTCATCATTTTCTCTCCAAAAGACATCCGCAGGCATGTGGATGCATGATAGCCATATTTTGTGTATGTATATGTGTGTATTGTACATATGTGAATATGTTTGTGTGTGTGCGTGTGTATGCGTGTGCACACGGAGGCCGGAAATCACTGTGAGCTGTCTTTTTCTGCCACTCTCCACTTTATTTTCTGAGTAAGTGCCTCCTACTGAATCCACTGATTTGCCATCTTAGCTCTGGGGATCAACTGATCTCTGTTCTTCTGCTGGACTTATGGATGCACTTCTCCATGCTTGGCTTTTTACACAGGGTTAGCTCTGAACTCAGATCCTCATGCATGGGCAACACACACTTTATCAGCTAAGCTAGCCCCCCCATCTCTCTGCACACCTTTGCACATATTATTTACACAAAATACTTATTCCATACTGACATTGTCACATGCACATACAATTAACTTTGATCACATTCACAACATTCCTCTTGATTAGCCCTCCTGTCCACAATTCCCCTCTTACTCACCAACAGTATTCTTCCTCTTCCTTTTTTCTCATTTCCCTCTCTCCCCATCCATCTTTCTCAGATTACAGCTATGAGCGGATACATGCAATATATGTATTTCTGAGTTCAGCTTATTTCACTTATTGAGAACTCAGCCTTCCTGAAAAAGACACACATGCTTTATTCCTTAGAGTGGATTTGTATCTCTTTGTATGTATGGACCACATTTTCTCTATCCATTTGTGCGCTGATGGGCAATAGGCTAATTCTAGAACATGGCTGTCATGAGTGGTACCACAGCAAAGGTGCACACAGCTAGCCACACTGTGTGCTGAATTTGGTTCCTTTGTATACAAGAAAGGCATAACTGCATCATACATCATTTTTATTTTTACATTTTAAAGACTTAGTAAACTAATTTCTATAGTGCCTATACTAATTTACATTCCTGAAATGTTTAAAGATTCTATTTCTTCCACATTCTTGCCCACATTTGATGCTCTTACTTCCATGGATTTTACTTCCTTTTGTGATAGCCATTCTGATCTTGGTGAGGTAAAGCTGAATACAGTTTTGGTTTGCATTTCTCCGACGGCTAGTGATACTGAACATTTTTTCATATATCGTTGGTCATTTGTACTTCTTTTGAAAAGATGTCCAGGTCATTCACTTATTGATTAGATACTTTTGGTCTTTTGACTTTTCAGTTTTTGAGTTCTTTATATATTACAGATATTAATTCCATCAGATAATTTGCTATCATGTTGTCACATTCTTCAATCAGTGTCTTTATTCTTGTTTTGCCTGTGCTGTGATGCAATTGCTTTCCCAGTTCTTCCTAGTATTTCTTGAGCTACAGGGGTCCTATTCAGAATATGCCTAATCCTGTATCTTGAATGGCTTCTTTCTGTTTTTCTCTGTTAGGTTCAAGCCTACCTTCATGTACAGGGTTAGAGATAGGAATCTAGTTTCATTCTTCTAGACAGCCTTCCCAGAGCCAGTTTTGTTGGGTAGGTAAGAGCCTATTTCCAGGAGTAAAGTCACAATATTATAAACCTTTCATGGCAGCATCTCCTAATTTTTTTTATTATTGAGGAAGAAGGCATTTGGATGGATAACTATCAGCGTCACCTAAGTGGAGGACTCAGTTAAAAAACAGTAAAAAACGCTGGTTTCCTAGAAATGGATTGTGACCAAGATAATGTGAAATCTTTGACTATGTCGTCATGAAAATGGGTTTAATTAATTACCAACTTTTGAGATGAGTGTCAGCAGATGGGAGAGAGATGTGTGACACAGAGCAATCTTGGGCTTCTTTGGCCCATGATTCTCATGAGTCATGTGACTTTGGCTTTGCTGTATTCATTATACTATATATTAACTTGTTTTCTTTTCATTTACAGGCCTCTATTTGAAGCATTTCTAAGTGATTCCTTGACTTCATTTTAATGCAAAATGAGATGAATAATATATAATCTTTATACTAGTATATTTTCAAACAACATAAAACTATTTTTTATTTCTATATTAACAATGAAGTTTTAATATATTTTAATTTTGTAATATAACCAATTTGCTATGGAATTTTGCTTTCATAATCCATCAGATTATATTCAGAGAAAATTGACAAATGCTAAACCCATATAACATTTTAGAACTGGCTTTTAGAAGTTAAAACATGTTTTGTGAGAAAATATATTTGTTTATAAATTTTAAAACACATGCTTTCCCAAAAAACATATAAAACATTACATATAAACATAATAGTAAAAGAAAAAATTTTACTGTGAATGTGTAAGTTTTTACAATAAAGTATCCCTTTGTAAGTAATTACCATTTCTACTAAATTATGACTCCAAATAGTAAATTTTTATTAGGAGATTTATTTTCTTCCAGTAACTTCATTTAATATCTGCTGTAGACAGTCTCCAAGAACTAACCTAACAGACAATCAGACCATGACATTCCCCTGCTTGACATCAGCCTATGGCCCCAAACTGTTGTTAAGATTCCCTCAAACCCCTTACATATTTGACAAATAGTCACTGAGTATGGGCAGCTGTGTGAGATGAATTAGATATATCTTATGCCAAAAAGACCCAGCCCAGAAACTGTTCTTAAATGTACAAGAATGGATCTTACCATGATGGTCTGTTAAAATGAAGATTTGGGAGTTACAGTAATTTGGGAATTACAGCACCAGTAGCTCTGAAGTTAGCACCAGGAATTTGCATTTCTAGTGTGTTCCCAAGGAATGTTGAGTCTGTACTTCTCTGACTGAGTTTAGAAAGCTATGATGTAAACGCAATGATGAGAAAAGAGAAAGCCACAATTCAGAGAAGCTCTGTGACCGAGGGGTGTTCAGCATGTTGCAGAAATCCATGAAAAGGCCAGGGCGTATAGATGGGGGTGGGGAGGAGGCAGGGTTGAGGGAGGGGCATTTCTACAGGAAATATTTGACAATAAAATTTATCATAGTTTCATTTTGTATCAGACATTATATGTACATTACCTCATTCAAGCCTTGTAAAATTTCTGAGTTAACAAGTTGTATTATTACACATCTTTTAAAGATAAGACTTAAAGAGGCTTAGTAACTTTTCCAAGGCTTGTGATAGATTTCGGAACTAGGATTCTAACCTTGCTCTCTGAGTTGTAAACCATCATGCTTTTGTGATGACCTGGACCAGGGATGAGGAGTTGCTGTACTAGAAGGAAAAGCTCTGTGCAGACAAGATGGAGAGTAGATAGACTGATGGGGAATGTACTGTGTATGTTTATCTTATTGATTGTTAAATAAAATACTGTGGCCAATGAGACAGCAAGTAGACCGGACTAGGAGTCAAAGAGGATTCTGGGAAATGTAATAGAGAAGTGCTAATCCAGGCAGGAAGTGACATAGCAAGGAGATTCATATTTAAGCGAAGGAGAAACAGGAAGGGCCCCTTTTTTCCCCTCCACTCCTGCTCCAGCGGCAAGATGAGATCCCAGCAAGGAGGGACGCCAATAAGGTGTCCGATAAGATAAGTCTTATAAAATATATAGGTTTATGATAGTTAAGACTGAGTTAGCAGATGAGAAGTCCTAGTCATTGGCCAAGCAGCTTTGAACTTAATACAAGTTTCTGTGTATTCATTTGGGTCTAATTTGGGCAGGCGGCTGGCGTAAAGCTCACACGTGGTGGTGGGGCTCAGGCGGCATTTGGCAGAAAGATTTATCATGACAATACTCTATCTGAAAGAGTTGAGATCATGATCTGAGGAGATGGCTCAGTCAGCAAAGGGCTTGTCATGCAAGTCTGAGGTCCAGAGTTCATTTCCCAATACCCATGTACAAATCCAAATCACAGTGGTATTTGCTGGGGAGATGTAGACAAGTGGATCCCTGGGGCTCACTGGTCAGCCAGACTAACTGTCTTAGTTGGGGTTTACTATTGTTAAGAGACACCATGGCCACGGAATTTCTTATAAAGAAAACATTTAACTGAGGGTGGCTCTCTTACAGTTTCAGAGGTTCAGTCCATTATGATCATGAAGGGGAGCATGGTGCTGGGACTGAGAGGGCTCCATCTGCAGGCATTCTCAGGAAGTCCACTGACTGTCACACTGAGGGAAGTTTGAGAAAACCTCAAAGCCCGCCCCAACAGTGACATACTTCCTCCAACAAGGCCACACCCCTTAATAGTGCCACTCCTTTGGGGGCCATTTTCTTTCAGACCACCACACTAACCTAATTAGCAAGCTCCAGCCATGTCCCTGTGAGAGACTCTGTCATAAAACAAGGTGGACCATGCATGTGAGATTCACTCTCTGTGTGTGAGTGTGTGTGTGTGTGTGTGTGTGTGTGTGTGTGTGTGTGTGTCTGTGTGTGGACATGTATGCACACATACTTTCTCTCTCACAAAGATACACACACACATGCACATACACACACACACACACACACACACACACACACACACACAAATGTTGAGATCAATTGTGGTGTATGCCTTGTTGAATTTTGAGAGCTATGGAGACATTGAGAGCTTAAAGGAGCAGTAAGGACCCATTAGGTAGGGAAACATTGAAGTGGCTTTGTAATAACCTGACCCAGCAAAGAGCTGGACAAGAGGACAGATGTGTGAGCTACAAAAGAACTAAAAGCTACCAAGGAACTTGAAAAGTATTGAGTAGAAAGGGACAGGGGCCTGTGGGTTACATCAAACAATTTCATACTTGCTTGACTGGATAAACAAGAGGAGGAGACAGATGGGTTTCAAATGACAGGAATGGTAGTGGTTGATGGATTCCAGTACTATCGAAAAGAAATAATGCATGCCACATAGAAATTTAAATTGTTCTGTGGCTATTCATTAAAAACAAGTGTAAAATTAAAAACAATTAAAAACAAGAGTACTTCACATGGTGTTGCATGATTGTACTTAGAGTATTCACAAGGTCAAGGTAGGAAGATCATGAATTTGAGGCCAGCCTGGGCTATGTAGCAATTTTCAAGACAGCCTGAACCATATAGCAAGACTATGTAGAGAGGGAGAAAGAGATTGTGAACTTAATTTTAATACTATTTTCTTATTTACTTAACCCAATATAGTCAAGATACTATGATTTCAGCATTCACTAAACATTAACAATTACTATATTGTGTATTCATGCCACATCTTAGGCATCAAGCATGTACTTTACATATAACACATCTTGATTGGGGGTAGCCATATTCTGAGTGCTCAGTAGCCATATGTGGCTAGCAAGTGCCATAGCTAACAATGGAGCTCTGGTCACTGCCTGACCTTCTAGCTTTATCCACACCAACAGTTGCTAGTCGAGCTATATTTATTACAGTTGGGGGATTACTATGCAGCCATCAATGTACCCACATGTCCTCATTTCATTCAGCTTTCCCTGTGCCCCAACACTATGTGCTCACACAAAAATCTCTCCAGATTTAGCCGAATGACTCTATGTTTCACAGATTCAGAAACTGTGGTGAAAGTCAGTTAAGAAAGAAATCCCAGCTCATGTGGCCAATGTGTGGCAGGGTTTGGCTCTATTTTACTTAGCACTGTGATGTCCCAATTCCCACATAGTAGACTCAAAATAAAAACACCACCAAATAACCAATTCTAGCTCAACAGGTTTTTCTTTGAATTCTGAAACTGATATTTAGATAGTTTGAGTGAATGGCTCACGGACATAATTATTAGTTAGTAGCACAGTTGAAATTAGAAAAACAGTGTAGGTGGGGAGATGGTTCTTCTGTACATAAGAATGCTTGCTGCACAAGCATGAAGACCCAACTTTGAATCCCCATCACCCACATAAAAAGCAGCTGTGGAGATGCATATGCCTATAACTCTGGTGCTAGACAAGACAGAGACAGAGGATCATGGCAGTTTACAAATTGCCAACCTAGCTCCAGGCTCAGTTAGAGATCCTGTCTCAAGGAATAAGATGGAAATTGATAGAACAGCACACCCAACTCTCTCTTCTGGCTTCCATGTCTATGCATGGAATGCACACCTAGACACATGTGTCTGCATACACCACACATGAACTCATATAACACATACAGAGATCATACAGACAAAGGAAGGCACTTAGTAAGACCAACAAAATGGCTGAACACATAGATTTACTATGCCATTAATATTTTTACTGCATTGTAATAACATTCAAAACATATGACTAAGAAGTTGTAGCAATCTAGATATCCACTGGCTGCCAAAATTTCTATTATTATTTATAAATATATTTGGATCTATAACAAACAGACCATAAAAATACAATGGCATTTATGAGATATTTGACTATTTAAATAGTGATTAAAGTAGTCTTACTTCTTTTCAATTGTGATAATATCTCATGTGGCCTGCATGTGACAGGGCTCAACCCTCTTTTTTTTTATTCTTATGATGTTCTAATTCCCATAAGGCTGGCTCAAAATAAAAGCATGCCAAATAATCAATTCTAGCTCAGCACATTCTAGATCATGCATATCGTGTTTTTAAAGCCTTTCTTCTAAAGATATATGGAGAGATATTTGCAGATATAATAGTATATGAGTTGAAAAAATTTCAAAATGAAAAGTACAAAGAACAGATACAAAATAGGAAGAAATATAAATGGGATAAGACTGGAGGTGAATTAATATTTGAGAAGTTAGGTGAGGTGTAAATGAAATCCATTATGTTGTTTTATTTAAGTTTACGTGTTTATTTTTTCACAATAAAAAACATTACTATACATGATCAGTGAGCAGCTTTACAATATCTGGTGTGTTCTGATGATGGAGACTTTGAGGAGTTGTCTTAATTTCCAGTGGATGGAGTTATAATCTTTGTTATAACACCCATGTGTGCAAGTGCCAAGAAGGCACTTGGCAAACTTCATTGCCTTTCATTCTTACAGCAATGCTACCAGGCAAGAATTGGGATTCACATTTATGATAAGAAACATGTGACCTTCTAGAGTCAAAGGTTACAGTTTCAGGGAGTTTTAAGTATTCTTGAGGTATTTTGATTAGTGGGAGGCAGAGAAGAGGATTGTGGACTCGAGAACTCAAAACCTCAGGGACCAGAAAGCACCTTGTAGCACCAGACAATGCAAAGGCAATGAGGAGGCTGTTAGCTATGCCTGCTAGCAAGAAGTACATGCACTGTGTACCCTTGGGATCAATGAGGTCTTTGACAGCATCAATGGCCACCATGACATCAACAACCAAGGGTTCTATGTGGTCTACCCTCGTCAACTCTCTGTTCTCCATGTGCCCCAACACATGATTCAGTCTCAGACGAGAAGAAAACACAAAACCCTTTCACGAGGTTGTTTCGTCTCCAGATGGTTGTCCCTGGCCTCTGAAGGTTCCTTCGTGGTCTCCCTCTACTCTGGTACACAGGTCCACTTAAGCCCTTTTTGATTTCTGAGAGAAGGAAATTCTGCTCCTGTTGCTGGAAGGGACTGTTCCATGCTTTAGAAAAACTAACTCTCTTGTTTCAAGTCTCATGACACCTCACTCCCTTCAAGAACTTTCCCTGCAGGACTCAAAAGTTTCTGTTGGGTGCTCTCTAGCACCCTATGCACTCTCGAAGACAGCCCTCATGGGTCTGATGGTGCATGGGAAGCAATCAACGGGAACAGAACAGAACATTATAATTGTACACAAGACATGCACACGATGAAGCCAGACAAAATCCCAGTGTGTAGCTAGGCATGAGAAGAATTTCAAGGCTTCAGACTTCTTTTCCTTTCATTCTATTGTAAAATTCTTCTGAAAGTGGGATAAGTGTGGGCCAGTCTGCAGCTTGTGACACTTGGGGATGTGGCCAGAGCTTTGAAGCTGCTTTCCCAACCTCTCTTTTGTTGTTGGTCTTTGCATTATCATCTTCTGTGGGAGAATGAAATGCTGGTGATCAGTCCCCAGGCCTCCCAAACTAGGAAAATGTTCTGCTAATTCCTACATCTCGGACAAATTGTCATCTTTTCTGAATAATCTTTTAAAGCCAGGCTCTCTTCCATTCTCTATATAATAGCACATCGTTGTTGAGTTGAAATTAAGGAATGACTATACCTTAGAAAGAAACTAAAGGGAGATTGCATTAGTTTGAGGTTCTTGAATCCCCCAGAATCAAAACAGATCACTAGGCCGGAACCCCAACAAATTCTGAGCATGTGCAAGGCTTAGGGGACCCTGGACACTCCAGCTATATGATTCACTTGGCTACTACCCTGTGACTTGGCATGAGTCCTACAACAGTACCTTTTCATCATGTATGTCTTAAATTTTTCTTGTGAGATTTAATAATAAAACAAAGGGCTATCTTCCACATATGGCTATGGAAATAAATGCTGAAAGATTCCTGGCCTATGTGTTCTACATGCTTACTAAGGAGGAGCTGGGTGTGAAGCGATAAGTCTACTTGGTTAACTGATGTATGTATAATTGGTTCCTGGCACACAGTAGATCCTCAGTGATGAATTGGATGACTCTGTATTGTTTAAACACTGACAGAAGCACAGATTACCAGGACGCTTGAAGTAAGGAGCATCTGTTCTGACTGGTCAGAGTCCCAAGCACAGGACACCAGCTGAGGTAAAGGCAACCTTTCTGGTACAGTAAATCATCAGAAAAGCAGTTTCCTCATGCTGTACAGGCCTGTGTTAGTGCATTCATCAACCCCCATCCTTCTTTTAACAACAGATGGAAATTGACACTGAACTTCACAACTGGTCAAGGTGAGGAGAGTTAAGAGTGGTCCTAAAAGGAACATCTCTATCACACTTGCTCCTTCCAAGACCAGGAGATCATTGTGGATGGGAAGGGGGTGGGGGAAAAAACATGGTTAGAGCCAGGGTTGGTGGGTGACTACAAGGAAGCATTGTTTTCTGGACAGTGAATTCATGACAATGAGGCAGCAAGCACAAGACATGCACAGGCTGAAGCCAGACAAAATCCTAGCATGAAGAGGGAAGATGGGCACAGAAGGAAGAGGGAAAGTCTGCTTGCTTTAAGAAGAGGAGTGGAGAGGAGAACAAGAGGGATCTCAGAGGAAAACTGAAACAGGGGAGGAATAGAGGAGAGCAAGAAAGGAGATGCCTTGATAGAGGGGGCCAGTATAGGTTTAGAGTGAGGTCTGGCACTAGGGAAATGTTCCAGGTTCCACAGGGATGACCCCAACTAACAATCTCAGCAGTAGTAGAGAGGTTGCCTTTGATGCCCTTCCCCTATAATGAGATTGATGACCACCTTGGTTGCCATCCTAGCACCATCATCCAGCAGCTGTTCGAGCCAGAAGCAGGCACCCACAGCTAAGCACTGAGCCATACTCCTGGAATCCAGTTATAGAGAGGGAGGAGGGATGCAAAGGAGCCAAGATGGTGCTGGAGAAACCCGCAGAAGCAGCTGACCTGACCTAGTGAGGGCACAGAGACCCTAGCTGTAAAGTTGTTTCTAAAATAAAATTTAAAAAAACATAAAGGAAAAAAAAAAAGAATGTGACCTCTGAGGAGTTGACTATTTTCAGTGATGTTAGGGTAGTATGAAGTAGTACAAACTATACTTGGTGGATTTAAAAAAAGAAAAGTACACAAACCTGGGTGGGTAGGACAGGGAGGAAGGATCAGGGAGGAGTGGAAGAGGAGTGACTATGATCAAAATACAGTGCAGAAAAGTCTCAAAGAACTAATAAAAATGAGGAAAGAAAAGAAAGACAGAAAAGCAGTTCTGTGGACATTCTGCCCAAAGCAGTTTCAGGCTTTCCTGAGAAGGAAGAGGTGAGATGAGGGCAAATAACTACACAGTAAACAATGAAAAAAAAAAACAAAAACAAGTATAGCTAGCACTTTCCCAACACTGTCACACATACTTCAAGCAAACATGTGGGCTAGGATTATGTTTGCCCTTCTAAGAGAAGAAGCAGGGCTCAGACAAAATGAGTGACTTTCACAAGGCTGATGATCAGAAAATTTGTTATCTATCTATCTATCTATCTATCTATCTATCTATCTATTCATTTATTTGCAAAACAGAGTTTCTCTGTGTAGTTTTGGCTGTCTTAGGATTCTCTCTGTAGACCAGACTGGTCTCGAACTCAGAGATCTGATTGCCTCTACCGCCCATGTGCTAACATTAAAGGCATGCGCTATCACCATGGTGTTGACCTAGGATATTTTAAACATTTTTTTTGGCTCCCAAAAGTGAAGTACTTTTTTCTTCTAATGACAGGGACAAAACTACCTCACAGATGAGACTTAGGCGTCTTAAAATCCTAGCGTGTTAGAGGATGTCGTATCAGCACATAATCTTCATATTTGGTGTCAGTCTACATATTCTTTCTCAGACTTTATTTTTGTTTAACCCGGGCATCTGCATTTTAACAAATCTCTTCCAACACTGCAGTGCAAAAATATGCTGAACACATAGAAACTAATCTAGGTGATAAACAGAAACTTGGCTTCTCACAGTTTCTCTCTTGGGCAGAAATTCTAAATTGGAATTGGACAGGCAGCTAGGAGATTAGGGTTTCTAAGCTAAGACAGAAAGAAGCAAATTTCCGTGCGAAATGAACAAATACAGTATTTTGTTTTACTCAAAAGAAGTGCACACTGAAACAAAAATGGGACAACATTGTTCTATCAAATTAGCCAACACATGTTTCCTTTTGAAACCTAGTAACCGGAGGGCATGGGGGCATGGCCCAGCAGGGAAAGTGCTTGCAAAGCCACTGGGCTCGGATCCCCAGAGTACATGGAAAGGCTGGATTGGTAACATGTGTCTGTAATCCCCCAGCTCCTGTGTGGAGATGTAGGCAGAGACAGGAGAATCCCTGGAAACTTGCAGGCCGTCAGGCCTGGCACATGCACTGGCTAACAGCCAAGGGACCTACCTCAAAAAAGGAGGAAGGTGAGGCCCAACACCCTAAGACATCATCAGTGTATACACCCACCCATGTTGCCCAAAGTTGCATAAACCTTATCTATAAGACTACGATTTGAAACTGAATTTCAAATCTCAATGTGTCCACTAGTCTCCATCATGCCACTTGGGACAGAAAACTTCCTCTGTTTGTGAGGACAATAGAATAAATTTCAAATTAATTAAGTAAACTGTCTTCACAGCCACTCAGCTTGTTTGCTACCATTCAGGACCCATAGCTGTTGGGTACAAGGTGTTACTGCTTCCCACTGGTACATTTCTCTAGCCTGTTTTTCCCCCTTTTGTTATTTTCTTTCAACTCCATGATCGACTACCCAACTTCTCTCATGCAAATATATAAGAAGGGGGAATCAGATCAGAGGATCCAACCGGTATCTGTTTGTGAGTGACATCGTGTTGGGAGGAGTTCTGTCAATGGGTGCTGAAGGACAGCTGACACGATGGCGGGTGGTTGTCTGTGAGCCAAATGTTCTTGTCTACTTGTCTAAAGCAAACAGGGGTGTTTGTTTTATGGAGGTCGTCTGATACAGCATATTGTTTCAATGTAAAGTGAACTGACAGAAAGACCTTAAACAAGGCAAGAGAGAAAACCCAGAAAACTTTTTTTTTAAAAGGTCCAGAATAGAAACAACGTGAGCTAGTAGGAGCGCGCTGACTCCGGACTGACAGCAGGGGAACCCCCGTAGGACCAAACTAGGCCCTCTGAATATGGGTGTCAGTTGTGTGGCTTGGGCAGTCTGTTGGGCCACTGGCAGTGTGACCAGGGTTTATCCCTAGTGCATGAACTGGCTTTTTGGAGCCCATTTCCTATGGATGGATACCTTGTTCTACCTAGTATTCATCCTGACTCAAGTAATGAGACAGATTTTGCTGATTTCCCCATACCTTACCCTCTCTGACTTGCGGGGGGGGGGGGGTGTTAGCAGGAAGAAGGGAGGGAGTAGGAACTGGGATCGGTATGCAAAATGAGAAAAGGTTTGTTTTAAAAATTTAAAAAAAATGTTTTAAAAAGTAAAAACAGAGCCAGAATAATAGGGATAATTCAGGATATTTGCTTTCATTAGACTTTTGGTGATACAAACATCAGGCAAACACTCCAGATATAAGCATCTATGTCTATTAAAACAAGTACAATTATCTTAGTTCTAGAAGCTGGATTGCGTCTGGGAGTTGAGAAAAATAAAATTAGTTTCCCTATTTTCAGCTACAGGATAGCAATTTTCAGTAAATTCCAGACTTCAAAGTTTCTTTCCCATCCCTCAACATTCAAAAAGGTCTAAGACACTTTAGGGAGCAAGGTGTATTGACACATACCTAGGAGCTGAAGCAGGAGGGGTAATGAGTTTGAGGCCAATCTATGCTACACAGCGGATTCTCTCTCTCTCTCAGAAAAACAAAACAAAACAAAATCAACCCCTTCAGAAACCTGGTTTTCTCTTTGATCTTCCAATCTAAGCAAAATAATGTCTATTCTTTAGTTTGGTCCCTACAGTGTATGGTATGAAAGGTGAGGACAGAAACAAAGCTAGCTACCAAATTAGTAGCCATTGTGGAAAATCTGAAAAACAACAGCATAAAAGACAAAATGAAAACTGCCCAGAACCTCACAACTCAGAGAACAGTACTAGGCCTATTACACAACCAAACCTCAGGTACATTGCTATACACAGCCCTCAGCCTCTTCTGAACAAGGTGGTAGTGTCCCGAGATGAGAATTGACACACCTTATTGCTCTCCTCAATTCAGTATCTCCAAAAATACAACTCCAGATTATGTCTAAACATGTTTGTGTTTAGATGCTCTTATCATGGATATCCCCTTCTTTCTGCTGAATATTTTCAACTTGCAAATGAAGGAAAGAAGAATGAAAGTATTTTGACTGGAAGTTTCATGGAGCCCTACTTAAATCTGTAACATTTAAGTCCTGCTTAAAGTTATAGTAAATCAATGTTTATTTATGGACACAAAACTTGCACAATCTGTTCGTGTGTGTGTGTGTGTGTGTGTGTGTGTGTGTGTGTGTGTGTGTGTGTGATTGTTGTTTGTTTGTTTTGTTTTTAGAGACCGGATTTCTCTGTGTAGTCCTGGCTGTCCTAAAACTCTCTTTGTAGATCAGGCTGGCCGTGAACTCACAGAGATATGCCTGCCCTGCCTCTCCAGTGTTGTGATTGCACAATCTGTTCCTTTGTTTTGTTTTGTTTTAATGTACTAGGTCTCCTCCTCTGTCTTGTGGCACTTTAACAATGATTTTGACTTTGTCAGGCTTATTCTGGGACATCACAATGACATCCTGGAGTAAGGATCAGCCATCCCCACAGTATGAATGACAGATTTCTCCAGAAAATCACATGACAACAGAATGTGGTGGTTGAGAACCTAGAGCATCTCTCATCATGTTCAACCTACTAGGCTTTCTGGATTCTTGTATTTTCTTCATGTACAGATAGTGAAGACTGCTCATTTTTTTATATTTTGAACAAAATTCCTTTCATCAGTGAAATTACAATGAAAACTGTAATTCCCTTTTAATGCTCATTAACAAAGACATAGTTTTCAATAGCAATACTATTTAACTTTCTGAAGACCCACTCAAAGAAAGGTATTTCAGAAATCAACAAACAGCTTCTAGGATGTAGATTAACATAAGTTTATGCACACACTTCATGGTATAGTATGCCTAGTATCAAAATAGTCTGCTTTTAAGCTAATATGTATTTGTTCCCCCCTTTAAAGGCTTTAAAATTTAACAACAGCCTTTGCAAAAAATATGACAAAGTATAAGGTACTTTGTTTAGTATAATGTTTATGTGAAATTTTAACACATTTATTATTCAATGGCAGAAAATAAAGATGGATTTTTCAAAGAACTTAAGTGTTTTTCTAACATCTCACAGAAACAAGATTGTTCTAGAAAACCACAAAGCTATTGCCACCCACACAGTTATATATGGACATAAAAGACTATTCGTATGGAGTCCATACTTAAATGTCTTCAGCTGTCCAAAATCTGAGTGTCCTAGGATTGATCAAAGTTACAAAATGCACATTTGTTTGTCATTTCCCTGCATGTCATACTTAGAATTTTTCTGATGGATTCCTTGTGGTTAGATTCTTTGGAAAGAACTCAACAGAGGCGATAGTGTATTTCTCTCACAGTATCTCATGAGGAATGTGGTGAACAATCTTAAGAACCTGACTGGATTCAGAATCACCTAGGAGATGTCGTGTCAGTGAGGGGGTTTTGGTGGATGATTAACTGGGGCAGGGGAAGACGCACCATGGATGTTAGGTGGCACCATCTTACAGGCTGGGGGTCCCGATACGAGAGAGTTGGTTGAGTTCCAAAATTCCACTCTCTGCTTCCTGGATTGCCATGATGAGAACTCAGCAGCCCTCCTTGCCAGCTGGACTGAACCTCCATAAACCATATTTCCAAGCAAATTCCCTCTACCTTCCATTGTTTCTGTTAAATGCTGTATCACAATGACACAAAGCTATTGAATACAAAAAGACCCATAAGACAAACTCATCTCGTTATTAATAGTGGTCAATTTGATCATTTGATAAAGTAACATCTGCCAGAGCTTCCTGTCTTAATGGCCCTGTTTATCCTTTATAAGAAGTCATGGCTGAGGGGGAATTCCCTCAAAATGTTTCTCTCTGGTTTTGGCACCTATTCGAACACCTTGCTGGAATCAATTGCTTACACAGGTGTTCAAAACTGAAAATGTAGTTTCACTATTGACCCACAGTTTGTAGGTGTCCTTCCACACAGAGGTTTCCTTTACTTAGGTGTTAAGTTACACATTTGTTATTTACGTGTTGATTTATGCTACCCTGTGATTTCTATTTTATATAACTCATAATCAACCTTTAACATTGTCATTCTTGAAGCTGCAGTGAGATCCATGACACAGTGCATTGTGTGTCTGGCCTATGGGGCCCTGGCTTCAATTTCAACACTGCAAACAAAATGAAGTGAACGAACAAAGCACCACCACACTCCTTATTGATTTAAACTATCCCAAATTTTACAAGTTTGCAAACATGTGTTCTTTTAAATATGACCTATCACTTCCTAGCTCTGTGTTACACTGTTCCAGCAAGACACCTTTTTCATATTTCCATGGCATCTTCACTTATGAGCTGTCTTTTCCTTCTCATTTGTCTCTCCACTAACCCATGAATCAATACCACACACACCCTCTTAGCTATAGAAGCTTTATATATGTTCTAGCATGTGATACGGTGTGCATTATGAGACAGAGCTCTTGGTAAGAGTTCTTACCACACATGTGCACACACAAAACTCTCAAGTAACACACGAAGGCTTGCAGGAGTGACAGTCAGTTTGCTAACTGTATTATTTATCACAGTTTTACAGGTGAATCCTTCCAGACACATTGTAAGCACTTCAGATGTGTAATTTTTGGATTTTTACCTTGGTAAAGCTGCATAAGTGACACCTGATTTTTTTTTAATCTGCTGAATCCATTTCCTACTCTTCTCCTTGTTTTAAGACTCTCTTGGCTAGTTTTTATTTTCCCATAGAAATTTCACAATCTACTTGACAGACTTCCTAAAGCAATCTAAATATTTTTATTGTAGTTATTTTCCTGTGGCTTTATTATTAGGGTGGAAATCAATAGTAACTCTATCATACTTGCCCAAGCTATCCAGAAACAATATGATCTCTCTAGTTGAATTCACTTCATATGTCCAGAGGTCATGAGCTCCTTTTTAAAATCTTGTTTCATCAAAAGGTCTTATGTTTGTTCTTCTTTTTCTAGGCTCCAAAACAGTTTGAGTAGCATCAGGACCATATGATCTTTGAGGATTTAGGAGAATTTCCCCAGGAAAACTTGGTGTAGTCCTTTTATGATTACATTCCCCATGCCTGTGAAAACCAGAATCCCTTTTGTGATTTTGCAAGGTAGATACTCTTGTTGGTGACAATATCTTTCCTCATGTTAGTGCTATGGTTCTCAACCTTCCTAATGCTGCATCTCCATGATACAATTTCTCATGTTGCAGTGACCCAACCTTAAAACTATTTTCATTGCTACTTCATAACTGTAAGTTTGCTGTTGTTATGAATCATAATGTACATATTTATGTTTTCTGATGGTCTTAGGCACTCACTATGAAAGGGTCATTCAACCTCAAAGGGGTCATGACCCACAGTTCGAGAACCATTGTATTAGAGTGAGCTGTGTATGTTCAAGACCTCATCTCTGCTCCACCCTTCCACCTTGCCCCCACTCCAGAGTCAGTCTCTGCCATGTGTGTTTCCTTCTCCCAGTGTGTTGTGTGTTTGCCTTACAGACCTGATAGCATTCAGACCTGCTCACATTTGTGTTATAGCTTTCTGGTGTAGGAGACATTCATTTCTCAGTCTCCACACACTTTTAGTCATGGTTGATTCTCTAGCATCCAAACTAATTCTTATGCTTTAGTAAGTATTCAGTAAATATATATTTTAATAACAATGGAAAAATAAAAGTGAAAGCCCAGGCTGATGAGAACCATAGTCTATTAAAGAAGAAATGGGGATTCTGGGCTGGAAAGACATCTCATCAGTTAAGAGTGATCACTGGCTGTTCTCCCAGAAGACCCAGGTTCAATCCTTAGTACCTACATGGCAGCTCACAAGTGTCTAGAACTTCATTGCCAGAGGATATGACACCCTTTTCTGGACTCTATAGGTACCAGACATGCATGTGGTACATAGGACATACATGCAGGCAAAACAACCACACACATAAAATTAAAAAGAAAAAAAGAATGTGAATTCTATGATCAGGATACAGTTTCTTTCTCAGATTCTTCCTAGAAATCGGATGACACAGGGCAGTAATGTCCTGTGTTCATTGTGGTCCGTTTTCATGGAGGTATGTACCTACACCCTGTGTAAAATCTGGAGCATTAAGAACTGCACATTACAGTAGATAATCCTTTCTCTTCCACTACTACCCATAGGCTTGCTGTTCAGTTCACATGATAACTTTCAAGGGAGATCATGAAACACAACTCCCTCACCTGTTAGATCAAAATACAGAACCTAATCTAACTCTACTAAAAGGAAGTACATATAAAAGTTCCCGTGTGGATGGAATACTCCAGTCCAGGTGACGAAACCAAAGAAATGAGGACAATGTGTGCCTCAGAGTTCTCAAGGCACACCATGCACTTTGTATAGGAAGACTGCACCAATTTCATGCAGGTATGGGAATTCAGGATACATTGTATTCTGGGCAAAAAAAAAAAACCCATTGCATTGTGAACAACAATGACATAGCAGTCCTCATACCTGGGCTTTCTTCCCAGTTTTTGTGCTATTTCCCCAGACAGCAAATTAAATAAATGGCCTTTGGCTAGGACTTTCCCTCGAGTCAGCTTGTTCTATCATTTAAATTGTAGAGATGGGGGGGTGTCAATTAACCCAATGCCTGGCACATCATGTGCACTTAATATTATTTTAGTGAGTCTTAGAGTTATCTTTGGATAAAGGTCACTTTCCATTACTATTCATTTATAAGCATATTGGCAGTTTTGTGCTGATGATATTGACGATGAGCAAAGACTTCCCTCGTAGTCTGTGGTGATACAGTATGAGAATTCAGCATCAACTCACATATTTTGAACATCTTCACTTTAGTCTAATATTCTAAGGCTGTTAGTCTACATCAGACCTCTGAGATTCTAAATTATCTGGGTAAGTCTGCAGCAGCAAATAGTCCCTCCTCCTCGTGTGTGTGTGTGTGTGTGTGTGTGTGTGTGTGTGTGTGTGTGTAAGCCTAGACTAAATATAGGTTCTTTATTCTGTGTGTTAAAGTACTTAAGGGAAAGAATATTATCTTTTCATTTTCTTTAATCTCACCAGCAAAAGTTATTATTGCTAGTTCCATCTCAAAGCTATGTATAAATTAGGATCCATTTTTTAAAAAACTATTTAAAACAAGTTTATTCTTCCTGAAGTAATATTTTTACTGACCTAGAAAATTTTTCATAGCTGTTGCCATACCCCACATAATTTTTATTTATGATATATGTGATGCCAATGGCAGTGATCAGTAAAAATGCTTGAGGAAATATTCACAGTGTTGGAATTTTACTAAAACAAACGTAGCACTAACTTATAACCACAATTTATTTTCAAATAACATTCTGATTTTTTTTATCCCATTGTCATTTCTTTAAGCCTGGCTCTGCATAGTCTAAACACCTGTGTAAATTTACACAGCTGCTTTAAGGCTTTGCATATTTTCTTGTTTTTTAGGCGTTTTGATTTTTCAAAGGATATTTTTATACTGAACTAAAACATAATTAATACTAGCCTCAAGAAACTTACAACCCTACAGCTTAAAATGCCTCAATGCTCTGCCTTTAAAATCTGGCATGTCCTTTAGAAGGAACAAAAATAAAAGCCACCCATGCAAGAGAAAAGGATTGAGGACAAATTGTCAGAAAACAATAGCAGAAGTGCAGGTGTCACTACTAAGAGCCAGCTTCCAAGTAGAATGGTTCCTTGGAAACAGCCAGTAGCCAAACGTTTCAGGATCCTTGCTCAGACACCAGCCCCTTTGTATTGTCATCATTATTGCCCAATGCAAGCAGCAGAGAAGGTTTTCTGTGTAGTACCCAGTCAAAATGGAGACAAGTGGCCTCCTAGCAGGGAGGCCATTTCTAGGACACAGTCCTTTCCACTGGCTCTAGGCAGTGCAAAAGGCAATACTACTATATCATCTCTTTACCTTGCTTGGAGAAACTCTGAGTTGAAGAGCCATAGGCACATCCCATGTTAAGGGAGTGGTGGTAGCCACACTTCTTGTATAGGTGACATCTGGGAGAAGAAAGAATTGTCACTGGAGTTTTTCAAGGACTCCTGGAGACTAAGGATGAGATAAAGGCAGGCAGGGTGATTGGATTACACCACAGAGACAGCAACCATCTGTGAGCCCTGCATAAGCTCTTGCGTACCCAAAATGAGCATGGATACTAGACCGCTGACTCCTAATCCCGTTTACAGTTTGGTCTAATCTGGAAGATGTGTTGATAATTTGTAGACAGCTGCAAAGAGGCTGGAACCTGGGGTCCCCCTCCCCCCCCCCCCGCCCTGCTGGATTACCACCTGAAGCTTTATATCAGGAACGTGGTTTTCAGTTAGGAGTTTTTTTAGATTGTCCCTAAAGGAAGCTGTGGCCATTCAAGATGAAACACTGTTTCATTTTCAAGCACCACAGAACTTCTAGAGAAAGAAATCGCTAGTATCTTTTTTTAATGTGGCAACTAATAGAAAAATTCGGACTTTGTTTGAGGATGTTTTAAGACAATGGCTGTTATTTGTTACAATGTAAACAGAGAAGCATTTCATGAACTACCAGGATGCAGTCCTGGGGCTCTGGGAGCCCCAAGGGCCCAGAAGCAATCCTTCATTTACCACTGCTCATCACCTTGGCCTTTGAGTGGTACCAATTTAGATGGGAAATCGCCTTTGCCCGGTAATCCTTTTCCCATTACTGCACTATCTTAAACTCCATAAACAGCACCTCTTGCAGTAAGTACCCTGATGCACAAAGACATTAGTCTGGTCAAGATTCAAAGACTATCTTTTAGCAATTCCAGGGGTTGATATTGTTCATAAGGTATATTATTCAATTTGATATTATAATGCATTAAAACATTATCAATGTTTCTTTTTAATACACCCAACAATTCCTTCAATTTAGGCATGTATTGTTCTAAACTGATACTGTGACTTCTTACAAAAAACAACTCTTCTACCTGCCAGTAACAACTCTCAGAATTTGCTTCAGATTTTGACACATGACCAGCCTGCAATAAGTGTTGATTGAAAGTCCAAACCCACTACTCTGTAATAACAATAAAGAAATACTCTTGGAAGTCAAATCCAAAGGAAAACAAAAGACTTAGCCTTGTGTTGTTCCTTCCCATTAAAGAGCATATCCTCTAAGTTCATATTTCACCTGAATTATTCGGTTAATAATAAATGCCCCAAAACTATCCTTTCTGGCACTATATACTGGGAACCAACTTTAATTTGATTCCAATCGGCCATGCTAATTTTGCATAATATGACTGGGAAAGTTAGGCGACTGGTGGCCTCTATTGTGTGCAGATGGTGTGTGTGTGTGTGTGTGTGTGTGTGTGTGTGTGTGTGTGTGTTTACATCTACAATAATAAGCAATCTTTTCTGAGCTGCTTGCTATGGTTTGAATGTGGACTATTCTCCAGGGGCTCATATGTCTGAAAACATGACCCCCAGATGGTGGTAGTGTTCAGGGAGGGTGTAGATGGACTGGGGGGACATGGCCCCTGATGAATAGATGCTGGGTTGATGCTTATGACTCAGTCCTGGCCTGAGTTGCTCTTACTTCCTGCTTGCTGCCATGTAATAAGCAGCTGCCTCATATATCTGCCACCATGGAGCGCTTGCTCCATGAGGTATCTTCCTTACCATGATAGACTGTGTCTCTTCAAACCATGAGCCAAAATAGGAATATTTTTCCTCCCTTATCTTGCCTGTCTTATATTAGGTTGCAGCAAAGAAAAAAAGTTTATCTGACACACTATGTCTGTGATCTATTGTAAGTTTACACATCACACACACACACACACACACACACACACACACACCTGCTCCAATTCTTTTGTCCAAGGTTGCTACTAAATTGACAAAAGAGAAGCATTGTATATTGCATTGCTATATGCATATATTCATATATATTCATTAGAGAATGATTACATATTCATTATGTAAGTACAAATATAGTAGTATAAAACTCTTCATATTCTTAAATTTTGAATTATATCTCTTGTCATTTCACTGTGGCTAATTTGTTGCTTTCTTTGTGTTAGTGATAATCATAAACTCCAGATAGCAGAGAATAATTTTGAGGACAATAGTACATACCTGAGAACTTCTACCTCATAAAAGAAGGAAAAATGAGTTCAGATCCACAATTACTAACATTTAGTCACTAGGGCCATGTATGATTCCAATTTCAGAATATTTTGAATGTTATTATAGATAAGGGTCTGGAATTTCACTCTATAATAAAAACTAGCTTACAAACATGAAAATATATGACTATTACCACAAATGAGATAAAGGCTATAAATATTTATCTTAGTTTAGTTTTCCCATCAAATTAGTTTAGATCAGGTAATACACTGGCATTTAAGGGCTATAAAAATAGTTTCCACAACATTTAGGCTTTTAAATCACTGATATGGAGTTGTGGACCAGGATGGATTTAGTCATAAGAATCTGCAGATGTTTGAAGATCTAACTGTTAACTTCAATTTGCCCTGAAGCTGCTTCTGTTCCTAGCAAACTGCCTCCTAACTTAGTGTGTGAGCGAGCCTCAGTGTAACTAACAGCATATTCTTGAAACAAGTGGCTGAGGCTTAGCTAGCAACTGGAGCTGAACTTCAGCCAATCACAGGTTACCAACTGATCAGGCCATGTCCATATAAGGCAAATGTCTCATCACACCATTCCAAAATAAGGCAGAGCCCATGCAGCCAATCAGACTGATTTGGTTCTGTACTGCCTTTTTCCATCTGTGATATTGCTTGCTTACAGTGCTGCATGGAGACCCCCCAAACCTCTCCTGCTTCTTATGGTTGCCCAATTCATAGATCTTCCTTTGCTCAAGCAAATTGGGATAAATTAAATTTGCCAAAAGTTTTTTCCTTTTGTGTTCCAAATGCAATCTTAAATGATGTGGTGAGGATAAAGTCATTGCTTTCACAAAATAAAATGACCCAAAAGAAACAAAATTTGTAAAATCCCCATGTTCTTTTGCCAGGATTGAATGGAATGGATTCTTGTTAATGTTCTCTGTCCCATTTATCTGGCTTTGCCTTGGATGTCTGGCTGTGTGTTGTTACGTTTACTGATTCTCACTAACCTGTGTCCTGTTTTCATGGCCTTCTTCCACATCCGCTGCTCACAACCTTTTAAAAATTAAAACATGGATGCAGGACATTGTTAAATCAAAAATATGTCTTAAAGATAAATACATTCTATTTTGTTTCAAGAAGCCAGGGAAATAACAATGCTGGGTTTTTGTTTTCTGTTCACAGCTATGATAAGGAGAAGATACATATCTACAAGCATATGCATGTAAATTGATTTTACCATTTTAGATTTCTTGACTAGCAAATTGTGCCCTGAAAGATAATCATAATAAAGTATAGTTCTTTGCGTGGTGCTGATGTAGCAACTGGTAGCATAGATGACGAGTCATGAACATTCAGATATTACTAGATAAATCTGAGCCACTACTAAGAATCATCTGAAATTTGATCACTTGTTGTGCTGGGTCTTAATCTATGCTTAGGAACTAGGCTAAGGAACTGATGCAGAGTGTTGCTTACTGGCTTGCTCTACTTCCTACCTCTAGGTTCCTGCCCCGAGTTCCTGCCCTGGCTTCCCCCATGGAGATGGACTTTCAGCTATAAGGTGAAATAAATCCATTTCTGTCCAAATTGCTTTTGCTCATAGTGTCTGATCACAGCAATAAGAAGCCTAAGTAAGACAAACAGTAAGAGACTCAGTGTGAGTACTTACACTGTGCATACCTGAAATAATGTTGGGAAAGGAAAAAAATGTTGGAGCAAATTTAGTATAGTGATCATAGAGTAAGAATAAATATTGACAAGTTAGAACTCTGATTTGAGCAGTGGATATCTTAGTAAGAAGGGAATATAGAGTGATGGAAAGGCACTGCAGGTGAGAATAGTGTATGAGCTGCTTGTTGAGAATGGAGGAGAGGTGAGATGCTGGCCAGTGAAGGCCCCTTGCTCACATAGGAATGTTGGATTTGGGTTCAAAATAAAAGGCCACTATTTCAGCGCAATTTGGGGGGAAATAAAAATATTTTAATAGCAACAAAGAAAAGAGGACACCTGTTGGAATTTGGGTTTGCTCCTGAGGGGGAAAAAAAAAAGAACTGGGGTTTTAAGAACATGTCTATGATAAAATGAGATGTCATCATGGAGAAAAAGAAGAGGAAGAGGAAGGGGAAGGGGAAGAGAAAGAGGAGGAGGAGGAGGAGGAAGAAGAGGAGGAGGAGGAAGAAGAGGAGGAGGAGGAGGAGAAGGAGAAGGAGAAGGAGGAGAAGGAGAAGGAGAAGGGAAAAAGTCATTTCAAGATTTTGTTACTACCTTAATGGTACTATAGGAGTTAAGCATGACAGCTCATGCCTGCAATCCCAGAACTTGAGGTGGGGATAAAAGTGGAAGGATCAGAAATTTATGTCATTCTTAGCTACAGACTTTGAGGTCAGTTCAGCCTGTGAGAGACTGACTGTATCTCAAACAACAGGGACAAAAGAGGGATAAGATTATAAAAAGGGAGAACAGTAGCAACTGTTGAGTTAAGCACATTGACTTATAGGACAAGGCAGAGATTGCTTAGCCAGTAAAGTACCTGTTGTGTTAACACAGGTACCTGAGTTCACATCCCATCACCCTTGTGATGCACAACACACATACCTGTAATCCCAGTTCTGGGAGGCAGAGACAGGAAGATCTCCAGGCTTGCTCACCAGTGAGTCTAGTCCAAGCAATGAGCTAAAGGTTCAATGAGAGACCCTTTCTCAAAAAATAAGGTGAGGAGCCATTGAAGAAGTGCTTTATGTTGACCTCTGACCGCCACATGCACATGGGCACACACACAAACACATTCACACATATACACCACTTGCATTTCAGGTCTGAAGGCCATCCAGAGGTCTTGTTAATAAAATATAGATAGAAGGTCTTCATATCACAGTTTCTGATTCAGTAAGCTAGAGTGAGTCTAATGTTTGTATTTCTGGGTACAATTTGAGAACTATTAATTAGTCATGTCCTCTAAGACAACCAATGATGAGCAGTGATGGTGGGAATGAAATTGTTGGCAATGACCCAAGAATGGGAATTATTCGTACCCATTATTGAAACTGTTGTAGAACTTGATTTACACAGTTCATCATGTTGATACATTCTGTCATTCATTTCCTCAATTATTCTATGGACATTCAAATAAATAAGTATAACATCTCTGGCACTTGCAATAAATGGGACTGAAATTTAGGAAACAAAATCATTCTGAGAAGAAAATGGGTGTGTAAGGAAGACTGGAGCATCAAGGGAAAAAGAGATGCAAGAGGAGACCCTAGTTCCAGATTCAATGACAGAAACAAACAACAAACAAATAAATAAATAAGCATGATTCCCAGGTACTTGACAATCCACTCTGGACATCTCTTCTCATTCTCAGTGAAGAAGCAGAAGGGTAGAAAGTTAAAAGGGAAAGTTAATAAGACTACTTTGTATTTTAATTATCGTCAAGTACCCAGGTGCAGAAATGAAGACTTCCATGCACATATAAATTACTTCTGTGCCCTAGCATATTTGTAGAAATCAAAATGAGATGTTGTTCCATTTAAAATTTAAATAATTCTCCTGAGAAAATGCCAACCAGATTGCTTCAACCAGGAGCCAATGCATAAACATCTATTATTATTTATGTGTTAATGTCTTTGGTATCTGGAGTAATTTTTTAATGAAACCTAAACACCTCCATAATGAGACTTGATGTCCCCAAAATGATGTTAAAAAAAAAAACCTAAGCAATATTGTACAAGAATAAGAAAAAGTAATTCCCCTTTTCAAACAAAATCATTGCCAAATGTAATAGTTCATTGCGCCAAAAGGGCCCAGACATGCCTTAGCTTGCATTTTTTACCAAATGGCAGGTTTGTAGTCTTGAAGGGAACTTTTTTTTTTAAATGGTGAGTCAGTGAAGGAAGTTTCTAGTACACTGCGGTGATTAAGAGGCAAAGTTGGATTTGTTCCACAGGCTCACGCTGATTGAGTCAGCCTGGGCTTGGCAAGGCAGCTGCTGGCAGAAACACACAATCATTTCACATTCTATTGCTGTTGGAAGTTACCTCTTACCAGTATATTGTGAAGTTAAAATGCGGTGTGTGGGGGGGAAGGGGGGCCATGAAGTAATCTTTAATACTTAATGATATACACTGCCTATGTTCCAATCGAAGAAAGATGTGGCCAAAACCATATTATATGTACTTCTCAAAATGTCCCTTGAGTTTTTTGGATGTGAAATTGTTTTTGAAAACAACAATATGATGAGTTAAGAATGAATCAGAAACATACGGATTAAATTTTCCTGAAATTTGCATGAATTTCGAAGTCATGCAGAAAAGGACACTTGGAAAGATACACTTGGGAGTTAACTGAAGTAAAAACACTGGAGACATCGTCTGAGGGACTCTGGTAGGCACAACCGTATCAAATAATTTCACTTTTATAAACTGTCCTCCAACATAAAAAGAGGGATTAGAAGTTAGCTAATTAAAATTTAAGGAAGATATAGAATACTGCTTGTGTAGCAACTACCAAGCTTCCCAGGTAAGTACCAGTTCCTAAGGATTTAAACTGAAGGTATTTGAAGAGCACATTTTCTGTTGATGCTCAGTGCCCAAAGATGGGCCAGGGGACAAAGGTGATTTAATTTTGGTCATTTTATACCATCAACCCAAGTGAAATTAAAATAAACAAAAATAATAACTAAAATGTCGTTATTAAAGAAAAACACAAAGTGGTGCTCATCTGTATACACTATTGGGGTTTGATTTCTTCAATTCACAGCATGTCACTAAGATGATACCTTTGGTCAAATACTGAACCACACAAAGGACTTGAGATACTTCTCACAGCAACTAAGAAGAAGCCAGATTTATTCTAACTGGTATATTAGCAACTGAAATTAAGCTTTAAGTTGCTTTATAAGCACTGACAAGGTCATTAGTCAAATGATAAATGAGGGGCAAATAGATATATTTAAAAAGCAGAAACTTCTGTTCTGTCATGTTGCTAAATGTTTTTCTACCTTAACAAAGAACTTAATGGAGCGTTTTCCTCCTTGGCCTTATTCTGGGGAATCAAAAATTAGCTTCCCTTAGATTTTGTTGTTATTGCTGTTTTGCTTTTCTTAGCTGCTGAGGGTACTAAGTAAGTACTCTACCACTGAGCTACATCTCCAGTCCCAAACTAGATTCTTGTTCATATATCGTCCTATTTAATATCTATATTGTTGTGGCAGCTTAGACAGTCCCTCCCGGCTCCAAACAAACAACAACAAAACCAACCATTTCCTAAGTATCTGATGTCTGGCGTTCAGTTGAAAGGAGATGATGATCATTGAATACAGCTAGAGCTTCTATGGGAATTGAAAGGCACAGTGATTGTTGTTGTAATTAATCCATGAACCTGAAGTTTAAATGTGGGGTGTAAACACATGGAAGAAGACCAGAGATGACAGTTTACGTTTGCTCTTTTTCGGTCCTCCATGAATACTCTGTTTGGGATGGGAAGATGGGTTCTAACTCTTCAAAAGAAAGATTCCCAGGAGTGTAAAGTCCATGGTAAGCACTCCACCTCCCGGCCAATAGGCTGGGAATACGAATGAAGGGGAATGTGAGATGAACTGAGGAGCTATTTGTGGAGCAGATGCCGCCAGGTGTGTGCACTATCGCTTGAGCAAACTAAATTAACTGCATACCTAACACGTGGGAGAAAAATCAGCCTTCTGATTTCTAAGGCTGTGGATGTTATTTTATCATATTCTATACAGAAAAGCAGGGCTTGGCAACAGCAGACAGCAAGGGAGGTTTTGCCGAGAATGGGGCAAGAAAGACCCATGACACACATGCAGAGTTTTCTATAGGCCTGCTTTTAGAGAAGAAACCAAATCCATTCAGCGTGGACGGCCTTTGTGGTTGCAGAGAAGAAATCCTGAGACCTTTGTGAATACTCGGCTTTGTACATTTCACCCATATTATACCACTTTCCTACAAAGCAAAAGCCAAAACCACAAGTGAACACATATGTACCTCTTCAGACACAAAGATTTATTTCTCTCAATTAATGAGTTTGTTACTGGCTCTTGCATTTGCTGTTCTTGTTGCTTGGCTCCTGTTTTGTTTTGCTTTTTTTTTTTTTCTCTTGCTTCTATACAGCAGATAATTCTGTATCTGAGGCTGAATTACCTCCCTGTAACAGTTTCAGTGTGAATGCTGCCCGCTGGTTCATTCACGGGCTGTACGTTTGGTACCCATCTGGCAGAGCTACTTCCGGAGTGTCTTAGTTTGTTGTCTATTGCTGTAATAAAGATTCTGGCCAAAAGCAACCTTGGAGGAGAGGGTTTGTTTGGATTAGGTGTCCCAGTTGTAGTTCATAATGAATGGAAGCCAGGACAGGAACTCAAGGCAGGAACCTGTAGGCCAGAACTGAAGCCCAAGCTACTGAGAAACTATTACTGGCTTGTACTTCATAGTTTACTCAATTTGCTTTCTTAGTCAACTAAACCCATGACCATCCACCCAGGCTTGGTAATGTTCACAGTGAGTTAGGCCCTTCTTTTACCCATCTTTAATCAAGAAAATGCTTCACATACCAATATGACAGAGATATTTTCTCAATCTAAGTTTCCACTTCCCAGATGATTCTAGCTTGTGTCAAGCTGACAAAAAGAAAGAAATCAGTGCCACAGTGATGTTCTGCCCAAGTGCACGAAGCCAAGCAGCCTTATGCAAACCCTCTGAAACCGCAAGCCAAAGAAACCCTTCTGCCTCTTAAATTGTTCTCTCAGCTATTTTGGTCACAGCGATACAATGGTAATACTCCCCTAAAGGGGAGTCACAGCAAAACCCATTATGCCATTTTCAATGAGTCAGACTTCTATTTTTATGATAGTTTTAAAGCTTTTATCCCTTTTCACCGGCTTACTTCTTTGCTTCCGTAGTTGACCTTAACAATTATTTTTCTTCCTAGAGTTCAGTTTTAAAAGTAAACACACTCCTGTTACCTTTGTGAGATTTATGACATGTACCACGTTGGAGAGAAAAAAGGTGTGGCTCCTGAATGAGTGAATATCCGGATTCCCTTGTAATCAAAGCGGCCACTTCTTACCAATGAGCTCATCGATGGCAAAAACATATCAGGCTTGGGCCTCAGCCTGGGCATTATCCACACAAGAGAGTTTTCCAAATTCCTCTCCCACCCCACCTCATCCACCTTCTTAGTCTTCCTAGCAGTGTTTATAAGGCATCTGGGCAAGCCCTTGTCTGAGGTGGGCACCATTGTGGTTGCCTGCTTACATGTATGTACACACACTAAACCATCAGCCCTAAGAACGTAGTGCTGCATCTGACCTAATCTATTCTTTTTATAACCCCAAGCTAGTATGTAGGATATAGTGTAACCAAATAAATGTTTTTAAAGGTCCAAAGAAACATTTCACAATAAATAATGTAGTCCTTTAAAATTCAATATGTACAGATGGACTGGCAGCGTTGCCAAGTATAAAGCCATGAAGCCATGAAGAATAGCAAGATTGTGCTGAAGTTTAACAATAGACTTAGCGGTCATCAGCAAATATCCAGAGGAAAGAGATTAAAAACTGCTAAATGTAGCCTTCTTTTTAAAACAAGCTTCAACAATAGATTTATACAGTCTATACTCAATCTTTAATGTTCTTCCCTGAACAACACTGAATGTACTGTTAACAATTTTAGATTTGATTGAGAAACCAACTAAGGTTAGTTTTAAGCATACCTAATGGTGTAGCCATCCTTAAGTTGAGATGTCATGTTTGTGAGACCCGCACTTTTTCCTTAATACTAACATTTAGACATTTCCAATTTTTTTATTGTTTTACAAAGAAAGGAGAGAGAGGGCAATGAATCCTTGAATGACTATATACATAATACAGTCTAGGCTAGGATGGCGACAGTGCCAAAAGAGTTGAGGTTTGGCAGGAAGCCTTCCACATGCAATCCGTCAAGTTCCCAAGGGTCCTGTCCCAAAGCATGCTTTGTATGTATTGGCTTCTCTTGCTCTCCATTGCCACCACCAGCCTCCCTGTACTACACCAGATGTAAAACAATTCCTTGCTTTCATTCTGCCTGCATTAATACCCTGTTTTCTAGATACAGAGCACCCAGAAGGTTAACAATATGTCAAATCACTGGTTTAAAATTCTCGTTGCATTCTGAGTGCTCTTAGGAAAAAGGTTCCATTTTTGTATTTATGGTAGGAATAGCTAAGTGGTCTAGGCTTCTCACTGATGTCCCTATGATCCACTGTTGGACACTCTTCTCCATTTGACTTTCACTTTGCCACAAGTCCGTGATTCCTTTCTTGTACCTTGTGCTTTTTCTCTGCTTGGAATACACATTTCATTTTCTTCCTGTGCTTTAGACCTTGTTCTATCTGTCATCTAAATTACCCATGCAACAACTTTAACACATCACCTTATTTTATGACTCTGCACAGACTTTATTGCTCTTGAGTAATTTCTTTTTTTCTCTTGCTTATTGTAATCTTTCTCACAAGAGTAAAGCTCTCTGAACACAGGGCTTCCTCTTGGGGGAATTAGAGCTCATAGTTGATCTGTGGTGCTTAGGTCTTCTTTATACACACCCAAGGCTGATTGCATCCTGAACGAGAAAATTATGTCAGAGAGATGGTAAATCCTAAAACAAATAAATAAATGCTTTTGTCCATGTGATTGCTCCCTTTCCCTAATAATTGGGCTAGTTGGGAAGATTAAATGTATATGAAACACTGTAAAGGGCTCTGCACATATTCAAAAGACTTACACAAGTGGAAAAATCCAGGCCTAACACAGGGAAACATTTAACACAGAATTTGATAAGTTAGGTGCTAAAGTTGGTTCATACATTTATCACTCATTATCCACTAATCCCTTTCCTAGGGTTACCAGATGTAGTCTCCAAACCCAGAGGGCACTGTTGACAGTAGTTATAAAAAGAGCGTATCTTCAGAGAAAGACCAAACGTAAACCCACCCAAACAGGCTAGAAAAGCTGTGCCCAGAAAGGCCACACTTTGCAGCCTTCCAATGTTAAAAGGTAACACAGCCAGCAAGAAACTAAAACCATGCAACATAGGGGCATTTCTGAGGAGAAATATCACATGATACCTTGTTGAGGAGGGGGCCTGTCCTTGGTCTTCAAAGCACTGTTGATTTTCAAAGCTTTTAGGCAGGTATAAGGCTCTTTTTTGTAATCCCAGGAAGATTGAAGGCTGGTGGATCAAGAGTTCAAGGCCAGCCTTGTCTACATAGCAATGTTGGAATAAGTCTGGGTTATATGAGACCCTGGCTCAATGAAATAAAACTAAAACTAAACCAGAAGAAACAAAATCTTTTAAAAGCAATAATTCCACTTTAAATATTAATCTAGTTACTGTGTCTACAGAACAGATTAACGCAAAATTTGGTAGCATAGAATAATGATTTGATATGCTGACTCATTTAAGATTGGTTTTCACTTAGGACTGTTGTAGCAGTCACTTTAGGGCTGGGGTCACTGACTGTCACCTAGAGGCTTCACAAGGCAGGGACAAGGGCAGGAACCATGATAAGAACATGCTATGTTCATATTTGACAACTTTATACAATAAACCACTTATGCATATTAGTTTGGAAATTAATTTTGAGGTGCTACAAAATATGCTGTACAATTAACATTTACCAATAATTTGAAAATTTTTTATTTACTCATTTAATTAAGTGTTGCGTGTGTGTGTGTGTGTGCGCGCAAATGTGCAGGCATACAAAGACAAAGGGGCCGTGTGGCAGTCAGAGGACAACTGTCTGGAATCAGTTCTCTCCTCCACTTTGTAGTATCTGGGGATCAAAGTCAGGTTATCCAGGCCTCTAAGTAGGCACCTCTATCCACTGAGCCATCTTGAGAGTCATGAAGACACTAATTAAAGGTATTATTATGACAGTATTAAGAAAAATAAATTGGAGATTGGGGAGATGGCTTCAAAGTTAAGAGCACAGGCTGCTCTTCTAGAGGACCCGGGTTCAATTCTCGGCACCCACATAAAATCTCACAACTGTCTATAACTCCAGCTCCACAGGATATGGTACCCTTATATAGATGTAGATGCATGCAAAACACCGATTCACATAAAAATAAATCTTAAAAAAAAGAAAGGAAAATAAATTGATCTCAGGGATCAACAAGTAACTAACAATAGAATTTTTATGCAAAAATGCATAATGTGGCATATTCATTAGAGAATTCAAAATTATTTTAGTCATGAAAAATTCCAAATATCTTCATAGACAAGAACATTCATGCAAACATTCATTTCATGAAAATTAATTAAATAACTGTTGTCCTTGCTAAAAGCACCCATTGAAAAAAAATACTATTTCCATTATGTATACACAACCTGGACAAGAATGGTATTAGTGCCGTGATCAAGAAATCACAGAAAGGCATAAACTGTGCATGGATTGCTGCCTTCAAAAATGTGCCCAAAGGGGAAACTTCTGGAACACCTGGACTGTTTGCTGATAGTTTTCCACTGTTCCTTCCAGTATGAACCCACAGTGAGCACCGGGGCAGCGGGGACACAGAGACTGGGTTTGAGCATCACTAGTTTTAACCTAGTTTATTTTGCATTTAAGACACCTGCATGTGCATGCCTCATAGACACGTGCATGGCCCCTGTGATGTCATGGGTTAGCAGCAAGCTGTGCTGCTCACTGTTGGTCTTCTGGGTCTCCGAAAATCAAGTCCAGATGACTGTAAATCCAGCTGATGGTAAGAAGGAGAAAACAGGTTGTTTTGCTTTGTTTTGTTTTTAAAACCAAATTTAGACCTGCTCAAAGCTCCATGGAATCTAAGTTTAGAATAAACTCGGTTTTCCAAATCTTTCTGGGTTTTGCTTTGCTGGCACTGGGGAGTACATTGCTCCAGAGGTGCCCAAAACGGAGGGTAAGGAAGAAGGAGAGCAGGCCTCTGTAATAATAACTCCAGAAACTTCCACGAAGAGAGAGAGAGAGAAGGAAGGAATGGAGGAAAGAAGGAGAGAGAGAGAGAGAGAGAGAGAGAGAGAGAGAGAGAAAGAAAGAAAGAAAGAAAGAAAGAAAGAAAGAAAGAAAGAAAGAAGTAAGCAGCTAAAAAAAATAGCTTGACTATTAACTTCATATGTGTCTATAGAAGAATTAAAAGAATTCATCTTTTAAGGTTGGGAGTAGTATTGTAAAGTTCTCTTGAGTTTTAATAAAGCCAATATGTTTGAAAACCATCTGAAAGGAAATTAGCCCAAACTACCACTAGACTTACAGCAGGGGAGACCAGCTAGATGGGTCTGCAGGTGCAGATCTTTGCAGCCTGATGACCTGAATTTGATCCCTGGCACCCATGTGGTACAAGGAGAGAACCAAATCTGAAAGCTGACCTCTGACTTCCACATGCATTTTGTGTTGTGCACACACTCATATACACAAATTGCCACCCATGCACACAAACAAAAATGTATACATATAATATAGAAATAATTGTGGAACTAGATATAGCAAGACAGGAACAGAACTAGACATATTCAAAATGCATTTAAAAAGAGCCATTCACTATCATTTCATGCACTATGTGCAGACAGGTGTCCCAAGAGTAAGTCTATACCAGTGGTTCTCAACCTTCCTAATGTTACGGTGCTTTATTAGTTCCTCATGTTGTTGGTGATGCCCAACTATAAAATTATATCATTGCTACTTCATAACTGTAATTTTGCTACTGTTATGAATCATAATGTAAGATCTGATGTGTGTGATATCTGATATGCAACCCCAGGGGGTCGAGGCCCACAGGTTAAGAAACCATGGTCTATACGTTCAACATCTGCATTTCCAGCCAGGTGTGTTCTTGTGAAATTCAATCACAATGGCTCCAAGGCCTCAACTAAGCACATAGTTGACTACATACAAATTTACATGGGAAAATTTGTGCCAGCATAGGATATTTGTGTTTGTTTGCATGTATCAATGACACTCCTAGATAATTTGAAGTCTCCCATAAAAATCACACTTGCAATAAGGCCTGATACATCCATTAAGTTAGGTTGGTTTGAACAAATTGCTATGATAAAACTGGTGTTTCTTCAACCCGGGTTAAAAGCAATGATCTATTACAGGAAGTAAGCTTAATTTCATGAAACCGAGCCCATGCAAGTTGAAGCTACTCAGATGAACTTTCCTCCTACAATGCTCTGCCATGCTCTCTCCTAAATCACTAAATGTTTAGTGCTGTTTAGTCTTCACCTTTCCAATCAGTAATCCAGAGTTGTGAGAGGCATCTGTTCCCTGTCCTTCTCATGCAAGGTCATGTGTTTCCTTTCTCCATGCTCCCACACATAGGGATCACTTTTATTATATTAGAGGAACTTGGGGAGTCTTAACAGGACACACTCCTGTATCCTCAAGGTTGGTGTAAATAGCCACTCACATCCTCCTCACATTCCCAGGACTCCATCGACTCTGACATAAGTAGAGTTAATAAAATTCTTGAGAGAAAGAGTCCTACTGTCAGTTAGACCAAGGGTTTTTGTTTTGTTTTTTATTGTTTTTAGATTTATTTATTTATTTATTTATTTACTACATATCCAGTTTTCTGCCTGCTTGTATGCCTGCGGGTCAGAAGAGGGCATCAGATCTCATAACGGATGGTTGTGAGCCACCAAGTGGTTGCTGGAAATTGAACTCAGGACCTCTGGAGGAGCAGCCAGTGCTCTTAGCCTCTGAGCCATCTCTCCAGCCCCTGTTTGTTTTTAGACTACATTAGTCACTTTGCTCCAATGCTGAGGAAGTGTTCAAGGATCACTGAAAGAAAACATAATTTTCCATCAGGTCATCCCCTTGTCTTTACCAACAGAGCACAGATGAGAGAGATGCAAACCAAGAAAAGAAACTGCTACATGATGCCAGGGAGGAGACGGATGGCTCAGAAAACACACTTGATCTCTGGAGTTGGTACTTAGGAAGAGGTTAAGACCAGAAAACGTGTCATTGTCCATTGGGAACATCAGCGGAAAGTGGAAATCTATACAGAGGATAAAACCTTCAGTCTTCAGGAACAATCTTTTAAGTTGGAGAATATCAATAGTTAGACCTGAGTTCAGTCCTCAGGACCCACATGGTAGAGTGACAGAAACAATTCTTGGAGGTCGTCCTCTGACTCCCACACAGGCACACAAATACATGCACTTACGATAAATAAAATAAAATTTGATTTTAAAAATAAAATGGTAAAGTGATAAAATTTAAAAAGAATACTCGTGGCATTTTATAGTTTTTCCCTGTGACCATGTGTCTGTATCACTATTCGGTATTTAGAATTGCTACAGAATGCTCCCTAGAATAGAAGTTTACTTTCACGTAACACATCCCTTATGTCTGGAACTTTACCACATACGTGTTTACATGCGGCTATTGCTGTTTTGGTTTTAAATAGTGCTATGAATTCTTTCATGTTTACAAATAAATGTTCAAATGAGGTAAATTACTCAAAGTGGAACCACAAGGCAATTTTTGTTGAGATTTGAACTGCAGTCCTCCTGTAAGGTTCTGTGGATTGAGAAACAGCTGTGTCGACAATGTGAGGTTGATAGCTTTGGACCCAGCTCCAGCAGTAGTCACAAAGTATATCATAGGGCTCACATTTCTGGCCTTTGAATTTGGGTCAAAAGGAGAAGCCAGGCTGACCCGGTGTATGGCCACATCTTCCTTTTCTTGCTTGTTTCTTACGCTCTTATAAGTGGAACACATTAATTTGGGGGAAGCACAAAGCATCAGAAATCAGCTTGCTAATTTTTATCCTGAGACTAGAAGATATTTATTGACTCATTGAAGGTTATATAAGCAACTGCAGGCTAGTGACTATTCAGATAATTACCAAACCAGTTTTTCTCCCTAATAAAAGCAACTTTAATTTCTAGGTTAATTTCAAATTCATAAAAAAATTCAGATGTCTGGCTCAAAAACTTTTACCTTCTTAATCTGTGATCCAGTGACATGCTTCTAATGATCTCATTCACAAATGAGCCAAAACTCTCCTGTCTCCATGACTATAATTCAGGACTATGGGGAAAACAGATACCTTAAATATAATTAATTTTAACATTAAAATGTTAATTTCCTGAAGCTTGTTATAATGGTAGAAAACTCTGGGGATGTGAGGGAGACTCCCCAGGCAGTCCACATTGATTTAAAAGACTCTAACATTTTGGTCATTGATGATTCTGTAGGCATTTTCCAACTGATTATCTTCCTGAGTTTGTAAGTTTACTTTTCTTGTCTCATTTTTTTCTTTTAAGAATTTCATGCACGCATTTCATTTGCCTTCATTAAACATACCCCACTTTCAATCCCTTCCAATTCTTCCTCTATCTCCATCCACCACCACTATTTTTCCCAAACTTCCTGTGTTACTTTTTTAAAGGAGGCCTCTTTGTGCTTGGGTAGCCTCTCAGGGGCCACACCACTGAAGAAAACCTACTCTCCCTCCCACAATAGTCATCAGTTGTGAACAGTTCCTCAGCTATTGAAGGAAGTGCATAAGCCACTCCCCCATCCATGCTGGGATTTTGACTGGCTTGCTGCCATGCAGGTTTTATATGTTCAAGCATAGCTGCTGTAAGTTCATGTATGCAGTGTTGTCATGTCCCACAAATACAGATTTACTCCCAAAGTCTACTGCATCTGACTCTTTATGCTCATCTCCCTCTACCACAGTGATCCCTGAGTCTTCCATTTAGGGGATGTGATAGAGGTATCCCATTTATACCTAAGCACTCCACAGTCTCTTACTTTCTGCATGTTGAGCAGTTGTGTGTCTCTATTTATCACTCACTATTGTAAAAAGAAGCTTCTCTGACAAGGATTAAGAGATGCACTAATCTATGGCTATAAAGATGGAAATTTAGGAGAGAGTTCATTATGGTTCAAATTTAGAGGTTCTCCCCTAGCCAGCCATGCTTTTTCCCAGTTTACAGTACCAGGCATGAGTTCCCTTTTGTAGAGCAGGTCTGAAATCCAAGCATGATGTGGTTAGTTTCTCCCACAACATTTGCACCACTATTGCACCAATGGATATATCTTGCCAGGCCAGTCTTTGTTGTAGTTTGCAGGTTTCACAGGCTGGTAAGATTGCCGATAATTTTTCTGCCCATAGCAAACATGGTACCTTCCAATAATATGGAGGCTAGCCAGTAGGAATGAAGCTTCCAGATTAGACCCAGCTTGATTTCCTTGATTCCTCCATGTTCTAGGACCCAATAATGTGGTGTCTTCAGCAATAAGGTCTTTTCATCAAATTTTGTGGGGTAACTGAGAAAAATGGCAATAAACTATAATATTTAGGTAGTGTCTAAGGGACCCCACTGACCAGCAATTCAAAAAGAGGTAATCCATGTCTGGTGCTGGGATTTTTACTTGGTAGTCTATGGTATCTGAGTGAAGCAGAGACCACCTATTTATTACAGGGTAACTCCATTTAAACACCATGTATAGGCGTATGCGTATGTATGTGATGTACATGCATATGATGTAGCTTGTATATATTTGGATATATTTTAAGTAGCTTGTATAGTAGCAGGTATCTGTATGGCATTTTCAAAGGTCTTTAGTGCTAGTTACCCTTCCTCATAATCTCTTCTCTACCTTGCCCTCCAACCCCACCCAATTTAACACTTCCTGTTCCGTTATTCCCCTTTTCCATTTCATAACACCTGAGTTCTATCTCCCTTCTCTAGAAATCCTGCCCCAGCTACCCCTGACTCTAGCCTACTGATGATACTACATTTAAAGATGCATATCCAAAGACTTAAATCTAGCCTCCACGTATTAGAAAGAATTTTCAGCGTGTGTCTTTCTAGGTCTTAATTACCTTGTTCACAAAGGTTATTTCCAGTATCATCCACTAACCTGCTTTCTTAATCTATCGGGCTACTTCACAAATTAACTGAGAACTATAGTGTTAGTACTCAGGCATCTGCACTGGCCTGTCCTTGGTGTAGTGACAGGATACGCCCTCAGCTGCAGCCACTAAGAGCACCACCTGTGCACGTTCACTATGTTCCCTTTTAAAAGGGTCCTGCCCACCTCCCATCCTTCTCTCTTTCTTCCTCTCCATCTCTCTGTCTCTCTCTCCCTCTATTCTCTCCCCCCCTCCTTCCTTTCTTCTCTCTCCTGCTGCTCCTGTCTCCAGAGGCTGGTCTCTCTGCTTCCCTTTCCCCTTTTTATGAACCCTTTCCCTAATTAAAAAAAAAAAAAAAAAACCTCTACTTGAACCCTCTTGCATGGTGTCTGTCTCTTGTGCACCGCTTTTCTTAAATTACAACATATAGAAGCTTCAAGGATAGAATTGGACAGGAAAATGAGGATTCTTGGCTTTGCTACGAACTAATCTAATTAACCAAATGACTTAGGATAACTAGGCCTTCTGCACTTACCATTTGTCATGTTACACATATATTTACTACACAGGTATACATATTTACATTTTGCCCTTTTGTTTTTGAGCCTTAGCCTTTATTGGGTGAGTCTTCTCTCCAGTCCTGTATTTATATCTATACACATAAGTCTTGGATTTGTCTGGCGTAACTTAGGTTTGTGTGTGTGTGTGTGTGTGTGTGTATATATATATATATATATATATATATATATATATATATATGTGTGTGTGTGTGTGTGTGTGTGTGTGGTGTGTGTGTGTGTGTGTGTGTGTGTGTGTGTGTGTGTGTGTGTGTGTGTATTCATCATCTTCCTGCCTCGATATCTCAGTTGTTGAGATTACACACATGTACTACCATGCCCAGCTGTAGTAACACATTAATAATAACCACATGACACTGGGGAAATATGGATATGAGCCCTCTGAGCATATAGGGTAGTTAAGAGCCCCTGACAGCAGGGTCAAATTTCAGATTTAAATTCTGGCTGTGTAACATTTGCTGACCACACATTTTGGAGCTTTGTTGGACCTCCTGTGAGTCAGTACTTTCATCTGTAGAATGTGAGCAATAACAGTATCCATCTCTGAGGATTCCTGTGAGAATTTAATAGTATGATCCTAGCTTGACATATGATAAATACTCAGTGGGAACCACTCATAGTTCATATTCCTCATGGTGGAATGGAAATTTATGACATGAATATCTTACTTCACTAGTCTGGGAACCGTTGGATCTACGTCTGTGTTGCATCTCTGTGAGAATCTCCTAATCTAGCTCACTGTCTTGACTAGTAGTGAGGATTTGTTTTTATGTATTATGGTTAAATCCACCACATTTTGCATTTTTTTTTACACATAGGAAGGCATTCAGCCAGGGCTGGGGCACAAGCCTATAATCTTAGTTACTTAGAAAACCCAGACAACAGATCACAAGTTCAATGACTGTCTAGGTAATTTAACTGAAAAAAAAAAAAAAAGGCCTGGTGTGGGGCACATGCCCTTAATCCCAGAACTCTGGAAGCAAAGGTGGGAAAGTCTCCTGGTTCAAGGCCAGCAGCCATAACTATATAGTGAGGCCTTATCTCAAATTGCCTTACCAACCCACACCAAAATTGGGGAGTTGGGCAAGCTGGCATACCCCTAATACTTAGGAGACTGAAGTAAGTGAATCTTGACTCCAGACCTTGTCTCCAAAATTGATGGATGGATAGATAGATAGATAGATAGATAGATAGATAGATAGTATCTTAGTGGTAGGGTAGTTGCTTACCATGTATAAAGCCCTGGATTCAGTCATCAATAATACAACACATAAAATAAAAATCCTTCATACTGTCTTTATTCTGTTGTCTCAGATCTCCTTTCAAAAAATATTAAATTGCATATAATAATAATATAAGCATATTCAATTACCTTTTGAAATCTGCTTTAAGTTTCATGAAAGCCTAAAATATGTGCCTACTTTTAAAAGATTATTTTGAATCATATCTATTTATTAAATAAAACTCTAGACTATACAATCCATTACAGTCTAGAAACTTGGCCTTGTGGCTCTAGTTTGGTCCACCTCCAAGAATGGCTAGTTACCTGTGAGTAAGACAACCCTGAGCACAGTGTGAGTCACCTTCTGCTGTCCCCAGAGGGCATCGGAACTAACAGGCAAGGCTTTAATATAAAAAGCATTTTTTATACCGCAGAAGAACCTTTATCAGTATCCAAAATGGAGTGCCTCATCTGAAACTACTTCAGTTCCTATGTGAAAGAGGTCAGATTAAAATAGGCTGTCAGCATAAATGCAGACACGGCCTTGCACAGGCCAGAGTGATCCCATGGTAGAACCGTGGAAAGAGTGGAGAGAAAGTAGAGGCAAAAGAAGCATAATCGCAAAGACATAGAAAAATCTGTCTCGAGGGCTGGGAATGGAGCTCAGTGAGGAAGAACACTTGCTGTGTAAGGGTGAGGATCTGAGATTGAATACCAAGAATCCACCTGAAAAAGCTGCCCTCACAGTGACTGTACCCCAGCATTGGATGGTGGTGGTGGTCAGATCCTAGACTCCCCCGGACCAGCCAGCTTAACGGAAACACAGAGCTTCTGTTTCAATGTTAGACCCTGTTGCAAAGGGACAGTGGAAGAACATTGGAAGATGTTCTCTTCTAGCAGACACTCGAACACACACATGTACATGCAGAACATTGATTTAGACACGACACACACTACACACAGAGAGAGAAATCTGTAGATAAACACAATTATAATTTTTATAAGTTTTATTTTATTATGAAATTATTAATTTTATAATTATAAGAAAATATTGTAATGTTTTTGATATTTAAAGACCTTGCAGTTTTCAGTTTTCCCAGGTTAATATCAATGAGATAAAGAAACAAAACTAGACATTGGGAAAAATTCTTTTAGACTCACAGCATAAGAGATTTTCCCTTTGACTATTACAGTTCTTATTTAGTTTATTTGCTGTATGTGTGAGAGTGCAGGTGTGTAATTGCCATGGTGAGTAGATGGAGGTCAGAGGACAGCTTTCACGAGTTGGTCCAGTCCTGCCACCCTGTGAGATCCAAGGATCCCAGTCAGGTCATTAAGCCTATGGGCAAATGCCTCCCCTGCTGAACAACCTCACTGGCCCTGTATGCTTACTTTTGAGATGGCTTGCTGACGTGGCTGTATTTTACAATTATTAAGTGATCCGATTCTAAAGCAAAAGAGGAAGTTATCTTGTGTATTTGTAATCCCCCTTTTAAAATCATATCTGAAAAAATAAGATTTTATATTCCAGCTTTAGAAGAGGTGACATAAAGGAAATCAGGGCAATAACTCCGTTTTGACATCAAACATTCTGATGAGACAGCACCTCATCATTTGAAGTGCTTTCTAAATATGCAAAGTGATTGGAACATGTAAGTGAGTGAAGTATTTCAACCCCAGTTTCCAACACTAAAGCATTTCTGAATGCCATGTGCTCATAGAATCTTAACGTTATAGGTTCCCACAATGCCTTAGATAATTTGAACCACCATACTGATTTTTGTCCAAAAGTAAATTTAAAAATAAATTGCATTTGACATTCATATATTGACACCTACAGATAAAAGGGGAATATAATTATGGCACTGGATCAAACGAGTTAGTGAGATATGAATTTCCCAGTGTGTTATGCATGGGTGTAGCAAAATAAAAAATAGAAAATATGCCCTCTGTCTCAAGACAATTTGTCTTTACATACAATGTATGGCTTAAGACAACAACTCAAGGCTGGGCAGCGGTGGCCCACGCCTTTAATCCCAGCACTCGGGAAGCAGAGGCAGGTGGAGCTCTGTGAGTTCAAGGCCAGCCTGGTCTACAGAGCGAGTTCCAGGACAGCCTCCAAAGCAATACAGAGAAACCCTGTCTCAAAAAAACAAACAAAACAAAACAAAAACAACTTGATCTGAGTAGAAAGATGAAGGTTTCATAGTGGCGGAATTGAAAGTATAAAGAGAGTAGATTTCTCCCAAGAACGGGCATCATCTGCACTTCACTACATGAATTCTATTCATGTCCAACCATCCAGAAGCCATGTACCTGGGCCATGTTGTTTTATTGGCCCACAAAATTGTCCACATGAACCACTATTTCTGAAAATACTACCTATTGTGGCTCCTACTGCCTCTTAAACAGCAACAAGCTCTTGGCCCCAAAGAATTTTTTTTTTTGGTGTTTTTTTACCCTAAGGAGACTTTCTCAATCCCACCCAACTCACTCTTCTCTATCTACCCAGGAGCTAGGAATTAAAGTTGTTCTCAAAATGTAATAGATTCTGCCTCTTGGAATGTATTCACACATATACACATATTCTCTTTTCTCCTCCTCCTGGTCTCCATTTTACTAGTATAATTCCAGGTTTTCTCTATTTTCTGTATCTTACTTGAAATCCTCACATGTACCCTACTTTGTAAAAAAGGTCATGGATGAATAACTAGCTAGCAGGATAGATTTGATTGACAGGTCTAAGGAACATGAAAGGAATCAAAGTTATTTGAGGTTAATAAACAACATCTACTGGGAATGAATTATAGTACATTTAATATTTTATGCAGGTGAGAAAAGTATAATCATTAATAAAAATTTAATGAAGACAGTTAAAGAAAGGACATAAAACAAAAATCCTCACAGCCTACTAGTGAGAGACACCTGCTGACAACATGTTGGTATCATTCTCCCATGTTTGTTCTCCATACATGAAACAGAGAAGGTAGAACCTTGACTTCCTCTACAGTCATCTCTAGGGCCCTCCATGCTGTTCTCTACATACAGGATTTGATCAGAAAGTAGACATCATCCTGATAGACCGCATGGGATAAGACACCACCCCTTCCACCAACCACATGTGAAAACCTAGCTACAGAGAGACTGACATAGTTATATCAATGCACTAGTTTGAATTCAACAATTTCTACATGCAGTAGAAATCCTATATTTAGTGCAAACAACCTTCAAGTCCTTGGATAGCTGAAAACACAGTTTTTCCCTGACAGACTCTTTATGACTCCCACAGACTTGACTTTCATTTTTTACTTTTTGGGGTGACATTCCTGCCTCTTTACTATGAAAATATATCCCAGGATATGACAAGCTTATTCATCGGAATGCACAAATCACTGATATGGAGGTTGATACTGATGGTTTATAGAAAAGAAACCACTGAACATTTTAGCAGGGAGTGAACCATATTCTGGAAGATTATGTATCTAATGGTAGTTTTTCACCAATCAGCAGGAAGACTGAGGAGAGCCCTGAGTGGGATCGGAGGAACATTAGACATTGCCTACGATCTTGACTCAGAAAATGCTGCCTGAATTGAAATATTTGGAGATCAGCACAATAAGCATTCAAGCTAGTTTCACTTTATTGCTGCAAATCACTACGGCACATGAACCACCAAAGGTCAAATGAGTCATAGCAGAATCTTCTTGAATATTAAATGCTATCTTCTTGATTTTTCCCACTCATGGTTTCTAGGTTGCTGTTACCTTGAGTGAATGCATTTAACTTTTCTACGTCTTGCTTTATATGATCAGTTCCAGAAGGATAATGTGAGAAGCTGTCGATCTGAGTGCACTACTCTGTATCCTTCCTGGTTCTTTTATAATTCCCACCCCCTCCTTACAGGGAAGGATGGATGTCAGAGTCCCTGGCGTGTAACATCACAGACGAGCACTACCTCAAGTCTTCCCTCAACTAATTTATATGAGCAACTGATTCATTCTTCTGACCAATATTACAAATGGCCAAACTCCAGAATACAAATTTCCCATTTGCACCTAATTGAATGTTAGTGTCACCAGTGTCTTTTGCTGGGCATTTTTATGGTATTGATATTGTTGGAACATGATGAGCTGGAATTTCCAATTACCTTTTTTAATCCAAAACATAGATATCTAAGCAAGTCCTCCATGTGTGGAAAGACTCCAGTTTAAATCTTATCAAATTGCACACAACTCAGAAGTAGTACAGCTACAATTAAGATTCAACAGATGACTGCTGCTGGGCATGGCCACATGATCCTCAGAGCTCTGTAGAGGCACAGACAAATTAAGCATTATTATTGTCACATTACTTAAAGCTTATGAAACCAACACATTATGAATCACCAAAAATGGGAGTGATTCATGATCTCTATTGTGAAGAATTTTTGTTCTGCAAATCTTCCCTCAGTATAGAAGGAACTAATTTATGATGAAGTGTATCATAAAATAAAACCATAAGTGCTAATGTTGATAAGTGTATATACTATAATAGCTGAGGTCTTGGTATTAATGATTAATCTTATTAGAATCATGTGAAGTGTATGTCTATATGTGTATATTTACATGAGTACTACAAGTACAGTATGGACCTATATGTTCACAGGTATATATGCACATATGTATTCATTAAATACACATGCAAGGCGTATTATTGGACTCTTCATAACTACTGTTAGCAAAGACTGAGAAAAACATTAGAAAAAACAGGTGAGTTCAACTCCTTTTCCTTTTCTTTGTCAGGTAAGTTACATGCCAGATATCTTCCTAGTGAGTTACCTTGGTAATGTTCACATTATTTGCCTTTCCTATTGATGTTATTTCCACAGAAACTAAAGAAATGAGTGCCACATGCTTGACTTCCCTTCTTCTTGACTTTGACACAATGTCTTACCATTCATTTGACAAATGTCTCTGAGCTCTTGGACTGCTGATGGCTGCACCAGACAAAGCAAATTGTGATATGGTGACCAATGAGAAGACATCCACTTCTCTTTCTCCCTAGATGTCAATTTTTGATCTCTGTCCTTTAGACCTCTTCTTATCAAACATTATTTTTAACCAGACTGTAATATTTAAGATCAAAATATAGTTCAATGTATTTAGTAGCTGCATAGTCAAAATTTCAATGTCCAAGGAACTCAGTTATAAATAACTTGAGGCTATTTACAATTTATCCCAAAACAAAAAGGCATTGAGCTAAAATAATTATTTCCTATATTTGGCAGAAATGTCTCCTTTACTTAGGAGAGAAAATTGTGTTTTTAAGAAATATTTTTGAATTTGATTCTCAAATGTGAAATAACCATCATTATTAGTTGAACCTCTTGATAGAAGCAGATTCATTTTCTTCATCACTGAATTATATTTAAGGCATCTTATCATCATTGATCTCTGCATGAGGCCCATTATCATCTAAGTCTTTCTCATCAGCTCACTCATAATTACATTCTTCACTTGTTCCTAGTTGGGTTTTTGTTTTTGCACGTATATGATGTGTGCAGGGCATTCATATATGTATATGTGCAGGTTTACAATGTGTTTCTCTGTACGCAAGTATGTGTGTATGAGAGCCAGAGGTTGATGTTGACTGTCTTCTTCATTTGCTGTCCACTTTAAATATTAAGCAGTGCCTCCCACCTGAGCCTAAAGCTCAAGATTCTACCAGTACAGCCTTGCAGGGAATGTTCCATTCTGCCCCTGAGAGGCTCTAGGCAGGCAGCGTGGGCTTTGAGGATCTGAACTCTGGTCTTCATCCTTGCCTGGCAAGCACTTTACCCATGAGCCATCTCCCAGCCACACCTGTTCCCTTTTACACTCATTTCCAAATTGCTTCTTGTTTGCTCCCAGCTATTCCAATACAGCTAAACACATTAAATACAAAACTTGGAAAATTGTTGTGCATTTCCATAAAAATAAAATGTTCTTGTATTTGTGAGAACTATTTAATCTTTATGCCCAAAATCTTATGAGAATTTTACTTTGTAGTAATTTTAAAATAAAATATTAAAAAATAAAACATGACTTCTAGGAAAAACTGGATAACTTTTTAGAATCATATAGACGAGTGGTTCTCAATCTTCCTAATGCTCAGACCCTTTAATACAGTTCCTCAGGTTGTGGAGCCCCACCACCACCATAAAATTATTTTCATTTCTACTTTGCTTTGCTGTGGTCATGAATCATAATATAAATATCTGATATGCAGGAAATCTGATATGTGACCCCATGAAAAGGATGTTTGACCCGCAAAGAGTCACAATCCACAGACCCCATGAAAAGGATGTTTGACCCTGAGAGGGGTCACGACCCACATACATGTCAAGAACCACTGACAAAGACCAAGGTGATGAAATAAAGCAGTGAGTTTAGTATTTATGTGTCTATGTTCAGCTCATCAATATGAGTGTGAAAAAGCTCCACCTCCAAGGGACATTTTAGTACTATTTGCTAAAAACTGTAATGTTCATTTTATCATTCTCTGCACTCTGCCTGCAACGGCAAATGACTTCTGAATACACTCCCTCATTTGTCATTGTCAAGCATTAAATATAAATCAAATTTGCAAGTTTTTTAAAAGTTTGCTAGAGCAGAATAATGTCATTGTCAACACTTTTAAACATTTTATGACTTTGGAATCTTTTCTTTTAAAAAAAAGTACATTGCCAAGCTAATTAAAATTGCTCATGAATATTAATAATTGAGTTAAAAACAACTGCCACTAGGTGGCAAACAATCTACACATAGACGTATATAAAAGAGAACATGGTAAATACATTGTATTATGCACATATCAACCTATACAGTACAAATACCTGGTTAGCCCCGTATTTTCATTCAACCTACGATTAGTAACATTACCACATAAGTCTCACAGTGTAAATGGACTCTTTGAGGAGACAAGTTTTCTTTTGTCTTACACAAAGTCTTTTTCTTTATGAAAATGAGGACAGCTGGTATGTGGCCTTAGAGCCATTTGTCAGAATCAATGTCTGGGCTATGGACATTTACGATTCGGCTCAGACATGCTCTCAAAGTTGAAAGTACACCAATGATGAAACACTGGGCCTGGAAGAACCTGAACTTCAAGCTCTAGGGCTGCAAGGCTGGCTTCATAGAGTCTATATGGTCACTGATGTTAGACCATGTTGGGTGTAGGAGATGGAAGCCCTGCTGGGATAGTTTTTCTCTGTTTGATTCAACATTCTGAGGAATGGAGAATGCAATGTCACAGTGAAATCAGTAGAATCTGGTACAGGACTTTCAGGCTTAGAGAGAAGCACAGTTACTTTCTAACTGTGAAAATATGGTCAATTAACATTACTGTGCCCAAATGGCAATTTCATCTTCTTGAAAGAAGATCTTCATCCACAACCTTTTTTTTTTTTTTTTTTTTTTTTTACCTTGGTGTTGGTCACATATGTGTCTGCTGAGTGGCATGTGAGTGATTATTATGTAGACAGTACATCAAGAACTGCTGTGAGTTCCCATGGCCTCCCATGTACTTCCCCTTTTTGAGCAGTAAGAACTCCCCAGTCCTTCAGCCTGGGGTCTGAAACAGGAAGACTCAGACAGAAGAGGTATGCACAGCCACACACAGCCAACAAAACAGAATGCAAAAAGGATTTGCTGGCACAAGTTACTGACTCTCAAGGGCACTTGTTTGCTGAAAGAACATCACCAAATAAAATCGGTCTACTTAAGGAAGATTCAGTTTTTCTACCTGCCAATTGAAAGAGATACTGATTTCTCTTTTTTTTCTTTTTTTCTTTCTTTTTTTTTGGGGGGGGGGGAGGGAGTTATTTGAGACAGGGTTTCTCTGCATTGCTTTGGAGGTTGTCCTGGAACTCGATATGGAGATATCAGGCTGGCAGATAACTCATAGACATCCGCCTGACTGTCTCCCGAGTACTAGGATTAAAGGCGTGTGCCACCAGTGCTCAGCTTTGATTTTTCTTTTTTATGGTGTCTTTCAACTGTTTCTTCACTATCTAATGAAGCTTATAAAATATCCATTTTATATGAATTGGAAGGCTAAATGAATTAATAAGACAGAATATGGAATAACATACAACTTCATAAAATTAGATACACCCATTAAAATAATTTAAATGTGTCTAGGCCCACTATCAAGTGTCTGGAAGTCCCAGGTATTTTAGAGGTGGAGAGAGGTGGGTCCCTTGAGACCAGGACCTCAAGGCCACCATGAGACACCAGGACACAGTGTGGTCTCTGTAAAAAGTTAAAAGTTTCTAGATTCAAATATAATAAAGGGATAGATTTATTGAATAACTGCTTGGCTCTGTGGGTGTTTTATTTATATTTTCATTTAATTATAGGATATCTTTAAAAATAGACACTGCTGTCTTGCAGAGCCAGTTAGAAAGTATCCTAACCCAGTGCTTCTTCAAAAAGGTGGCCAGGGGCCTGCTCCTTAAATGTCCCCTTCTTAGTCCCTCATGAATTAATACTTTTCAAAAAACAGAAACAAAACTTGGTGAACATTTTTTTCAGGGTTATTTTTTTTTTCTTTTTTGGTATTTTTAGAGACAGGGTTCCCTGTGCAGCCATGGCTATCCTGGAACTCACATTATAAACCAGGCTGGCCTTGAACTCAGTTACCCACCTGCCTCTGCATCTGAGTGCTGGGATTAAAGGCGTGCACCAGCAACGCCAGACAATGCATAAAATTTAAAAGGCATGTAAATAGAATTCCAAGTCAGGCTTGGTGGTACACACCTTTAATTCCATTACACAGGAGGCAGAGGCAGGTAGATCTCCGTGAGTTTGAGGCCAGCCTGGTCTACACAGTAAGTTCCAGGACAAGAAGAGCTACATAGTAAACCCTGTCCCCCACCCCCAAAAAAGAATTCCAACTTATTGCATCAATAGGCAAAAACACAACAATTCTTATCATTGAAATAAATAAAACACTCAATATATCAAAATTGCCCACATTACTCCCATGAAATTATATATATAAACAAAGACAACAAATAAAGTAACTATTTTACTTTAACTTCTCATCATTTCATAATTACAAACTAATCAAAGAAATTAGTGCAAAGAAACTTCCTAATATAAACACCACATTCCTACTTTAAATTACACACCATTTTCAAAGAGACAAATTAGCTTGCTTCTCACTGGTTAACTTTCCTAATACTCTATTTTAACATCAACCCATAAACAGGGAACTAATATGGGCTGTGTGGATGAAATGGCAGAAAAGATCTGGAGGCAGCCATTGTAGTATATTCCATTTTAGCTTTTATCCAAAACAAAGCAAATGATGCTATATGTTTAGAATTTCATTTTTACCAAAGACCAAATTTAATAATTTATTCCAAAGGGCTTTAGTTAAATTTAAATGGTGTTTTAAATTAATTTTTTGATTTAGCATACCAAATAATGGCACTTTCATATGTATATATACTTTGCTCTCATTCACTTCTCTCCCTTGCTTTGTAAGGAAATAAATTCTAGGCTTAACGCTTTGGCATCCCAGGTGGCAGGATAGGATAGTGTTGGAACAGGGTCTGCTGTGTAAAGTTACTAAGCATCTTCAATTCTATGTTGTCTGAGCCTATGTAGGCTTCATTGTACAACTTCAAGAGCATCTAAACTGGTCTGTGCTCTGCTAAGACCATTCAACTGGTCATCCAGCAGATTTCTAAATACTGCAGCAAGTTTCCAGTCCCTAATGCTCCATTTCTGATATTGTTTTAGTTAGGGATGAAAAGTGAAATATCTTCCACAGGCTCTTGATTCCCAGATAGTGGTGCTGTTCTTGTAAACCCTGGAACCTTTGAGGCGGGGGGTATAGTTTATAGCTAGGCCACAAAGGGCAGCCCTTGATACACATGTGTGTGCATGTATGTGTCTGTATACATGTATGTATGAATGTATATATGTATATAACTGGCCCTACTTCCAGTCCAAGCCCTTCACTTGCTGATACACCAAGATGTGGACAAGTCATGCTGCAAGTGCCTGCCACTATGGACTGAACTATCTCAGCTTTTGTCTTCCTTGACATAGTGAAAAATATCCTCTATTCTATGAGCTGAAGTAAACTGATCACTAATACATTCTTTTTTTTTTTTTTTTTTTTTTTTTTTGGTTTTTTGAGACAGGGTTTCTCTGTGTAGCTTTGGAGCCTATCCTGGCAATCGATCTGGAGACCAGGCTGGCCTCAAACTCACAGAGATCCGCCTGCGTCTGCCTCCCGAGTGCTGGGATTAAAGGCGTGTGCCACCAACACCCAGCCTCACTAGTACATTCTTTATAGACCAACCACAAGTAAAGTACAGATGACACTGCAGTGAAACAGGTCTTGAGAAGTATGATGGTAAGTGGCAGGCACATATGTCAATGCCAAGTCAGACTGACTGGTCTCCGTCACTGTGCAAAGTCACTCTTCTATTAGAGGTTGCCAATGGATAAGCAGGTCATCTGTGCTACAGATTATATTTGTTCTGCTGCCTGTGCTGTGCAGCTGCAGCTTGCTAATGGAAGCCTGGAAGCAAGCATAGTGATAGTAATTCATTATATATATTTTCTAGTATTGCTATAGGGTAACATGTTATTACAGTAAATAAATATTGTGATCTGCTCTTCAAAGCTAGTAGTTTTTAAGATTCCCCCAACTCTGAACTCTGTAAGTATAATTGCTCCATTGTGTTGCAGGCTCTTTGATGATAGAAACACAATCTTAAGCGGTTCTGGAAGCACATGTACATTCATAGTAGGTTGACTGGCACCATTCCCCCAGGAATGGACTATAGGTGTGTGTGTGTGTGTGTGTGTGTGTGTGTGTGTGTGTGTGTGTGTGTGTGTGTGTGAGAGAGAGAGAGAGAGAGAGAGAGAGAGAGAGAGAGAGAGAGAGAGAGAGAGAGAGAGCATACTGCCTTTTTACTATAGTTCTGGTGATCTGAACTCAGGTCTCAGTGCTTGCTATGCACTTTACCTACTGATCCCTCTCCCTAGGCCCCATTTTGTTTTGTCTTTTAAGATCACCTTATACAAGGCCCCAGAAGCTTTACCAAAATGTTTGAACTATTAAACATTTTAAGCCTATAAAAAATGGAATAGATTTAAGGAACAAACTATCTTTCTCCATTTTCTCAAACATAGGTACTATAAGCAGATTTGAGTTCCACAATTTTGAAACTTTGCTTTTTGGGGAAGCCGATATATAGGATGAAAATGATTATGATACATGTATGAGACGTGGGAGTCATTTAGGTTTGGTACCTAGAAGGCTCAGCTTTCTCAAGGATATGATACACCCTCCCCCGGCCCCGCCATGAACCTCAAGGATTTTGCTCACTTTGTTTGCTTTCCTAGTGTTGGCTATAAGTTTTTTAGTAAGCACAGTGGGGGACTGAAAAGATTGCTCAGTGATTAAGAACACTGTTGTTCTTGCTGAGGACCAGGGTTTAGTTACCAGTACCTACAGGAGGGTCACAACCCTCTGGAACTTCATCTGGACCTCTTCTGACCTCCACAGGTACTGTATGCACATACTAGACATGCATGCATGACCTCCACAGGCATACACATGGTAAACATACATACATGCAGGCAAAACACGCCTACACAAAAAATTAAATAAATAAATCACCAAAAAAGCAGAATCTACAATATACATAAATTGAGAACATTGACATTTTAAATTAAAATTTTACCAAATGTATCTATCAATATAAATATACTAAATGTGTTTACACATAAATGCAGGAGTTTATACATATATACAAGTATGCATTCCCATGAAAGGTTTTATTTAATTGTGAGAGGTTGAAAACCTTTTGTTTTTCTCCAACACATATTACCAATCTACTCCTTCATGATAACATATATTCATGATCCATTTTATACTCAAGAGTCTTTTATTAGCTGACAATACTTTTTTCATACAACTAGAAATTACCAAATTTTGTGAACATAAGCTTCTAAATGTTTTAAAACCTCCATCTGTATTCTTATTAAAATTAGTATTAATGTACATCTGAGCCTATCAACCCTTACAGAGGCTTTGGTAACTATCACAACATAAACTATTAAGCATAAAGCTTTTCCTGGAAACGCATCTTTTAAGGAAAGAAATGGGTTTGCATCTATGTATGAATATTATTTATTGCTGGAATTCAAATGTTATGTAAGTGCCAAGAAACAAAACTCAAATGCATAGAAAGAATTGAAAGCATTTACTGTGAGCCTCTTATTCAAGTCTTCAAACTCCTACATTTTATAACAAAATAATACAATGATCGACCATCGAGACTAGTTTTAAATAATCTATTGGTTAGGAACTCTTCTAGACAATAAAGAAAGAAGGGCAAATAGGGCATGAAATGCATGTGGAAGGGGAACTTAGGAAGAGCTGAAGCAGGGAGTGTGTGAGGGGGATGGACATGATCAAATTGCTTCAAAAAAGCAAATAAGTGTATCTTTAAAAATAACAATAACTCTCTTAGGCTTTTTCTTGGATAGAGAACAATACTGTATAGGTCAGGCTGGCTGCAGATTCCCTTAGAGCTGCTTACCCCAGCATCCTGTGTACCAAGATTACAGGTATGTGCTGCTGTACTCGGTTAGAACCTTGTTTGTTTATGCATCTTAAATTAGCTTACAATGGAAGGTTTCTTTAAGACATTTTCATAATAGCTCATTCTAGTTGTCCCTCCCAGGCTCTTTCCCACATGTCCTTAACAGTCTGCCCCACCCCATTTCCCCAGTGTGTTCTTTAACACAGGCTTCTTCTCTTTCATATTCCATGTGTTCTAATGTCTCCCTGCTTTCCTTCATTTAAAAACCTAAGTTTTCCTCAGTAGACCCCTTTCTAATTTCCTGTCCTTTACCTACGTATTTTCTTGTCATTTACTCCCACCTAATTTTACGTATTTGACAAGGATTTGTATATGAGAGACTGGACTTGATATGATGTTTTCCAGTTCCATACATTTTCATGCAATTTCTTCATGGATGAATAAAATTCCACCGTGTAAATAAACATACCACAGTTTTACTATCCATTCATCTGCTAATGAACATCTAGGCTGATTCCACTTCTTTGCTATTGTGAAAAGAGCAGTGAGCAAGGGTGTGCAACTATCTCTGTAATAGAACATGGGCTCCTTTTGGTATATACCAAGGAGCAACCCAGCTGAGTCATATGGCAGTCCTATCTTTTAGGTTTTTAAACTCCCACCAACAGTGGATAAATGTTTCTTTTTCTTTACATCCTCACCATCATTTGTTGTTATTGTTCTCTTGTTAACCATTCTGCCTGGAGTGAGAAGAAATCTTACAGTATTTTTATTCTATTTTTCTAAGACAAGTTCTCACTGTGTAGTCCTGAGTGGCCTGGAACTCACTGTGTAGATCAGGTTGACCTAGATCTCACAGAAATCTGCCTGCCTCTGCCTCTTAACTAGTGAGATTAAAGGTGTCCTCCACCATGCCTGGCTTTCGAGTAGTTTGAATTTACGTTTCTCTGACAGTTAGGGATGTAGAACATGCTTTTAAATATAATCAATTTTATTGGAAATGAACTCTCAACTAAATGGTCAGTTTGTCAGCTGACCATTTGAGCTATTCACTTCCTCGGTGATGTCATGGATACCAAATTTCAAATATGTGTGCCCTCCCCCATTCTGGTGACTGAGAAGATTTGTCTGATTTTTGTAAAAAGGAGAACATGATGCAGTGAATTTGACTGGAAAAGAGTGTTCTCTCCTTTTCTAAAGTGTGAGAGACATGATACAGAAAGAGATGGGGAAATGGAGAAGAGCAGAAGATTGACATTTTCAGTGTGTACACATGTGGAAGTGGAAACTGGAAATTGGTATCGTTTTTCCTTTCCCAGGGATCACAGTTGTTTATTTTTTTCTTTTATTGAAAACATATTTATTTCTCATATAATGTATTCTGGTTATGGTATCCCTACCCTCTATACCTCCAGGTTCCTCTCCACCTCCCCTGCTAGCTGGATCCACTCCTTTCTGACTCTCATTAGAAAGTAAACAGGCTTCTAAGGGATAATAATATGATAAGCAGAATAGGATAGAATAGGATAGAATAGAATAGAATAGAATAGAATAGAATAGAATAGAATAGAAACTAACACATCAGAATAAGACAAAATAAACCGAAGGAAAAAAAAACAAAATAAGAAACAGATATAGATACAGAGACTCATATGTTTGCACATTCAGGAAACCTATGAAAACACTGAACCGGAAGCCGTATGAATATGCAAAGGACCTGCAGGGGAAAAAGAGGAGGAAACATCACACACACACACACACACACACACACACACACACACACACACACACACACACGATAGAATTAAAAACAAACAAAAAGGCCTGGTATGACATTCTGAGACAAGGCACCTCCAAAGATGAGCTTGCGTTCATTTTCTGTTGGCCATCTACTGCTGGGCATGCAGCCTATCCTTAGAGTGGTTTGTTTTTCCACTGAGACTCCTTTGGAGAAAACTAAATTTTCACTTACAAGTGTTTATCAATTGGAGATAGTTTCTGAGTTAGAAATGAAGGCCTGAGTCCACCTGTCCTTTCCGCTCTAAGACCCCATCTGGTGCAGATCCCTGCAAGCCTTGTGCATGCTGCCTCAGTCTTTGTGAGCGCATTGTGTATGGATCCTGTTGATTTAGAAGGAACTGTTTCCTTGATGGCCTCCATGCCCTCTTGCTCTTAGAATCTTTCCTCTTTCTCATCCGCCAGTTTCCCTAAGCCCTGAAGTGAGGGATTTGATGGAAACATCTCAGTTAGTATTCTAAGATCTCTCACTCTCTGCATATTATCTGAATGTGGGTATCTATGTTTGTTCTGACCTGCTGCAGGAGGAAACTTCTCTGATGATGGTTGAGCAAGGAACTGATCCATGAATAGAGCAGAATGTCATTAGGAGTCATTTATTGCTGTGTTATATTAGTAGAACAGTAGTATTTGGTTTTACTCTACGTCTCTGGGCTATCTAGTTTCAGTTCTTGGCAGACAAGCAATGTGGGGTATGGGTTCCATCTCATGGGCTGTGCCCTTAAGTCAAATCAGTTATTCGATGGTTACTACTAAAGCTTTGGGCCACCATTGCCTTAGCATATCTTTCAGGCAGTACACCACCATAGATCAAAGGGTTTGTTGCTGGATTTGTTTTTATATTTCTCCTTTGGTAGTGTGCAGAGTACCTTCCTGTGACAAAGATGCTAGCACATAGTGATGAAGGCTCTTTGTAGCCACCAGCTGGACGTCTTCATTTTCAATTAGTTGTGTAGATGTTGTCTTTATCAATAGGGCTTTAGTGCCAGTTTCTGGTATATATCAAGAAAATTATCCATTTCTTTTAGATTTTCCAATTTGGTTGAGTGCAGGATTTTAAAGTATGCCTTTATGATTCTCTACATTTTCTCTGTATCTATTATTATGTCCCCTTTTCATTTCTAATTTTGTTAATTTGGATTGTCTCTCTACCTTTTATTTAATTTAGATAAGGGTTTGTCAAGTTTTTATGTTCTCTCAAAGAATCAACTCGGTTTCATTTTCGTTGATTTTTTTTTTTGTATTTTGTTTGCTTTGTTTCTATTTTATTGCTTTTAGTCTTGAATTTGATTATGTCTTGCTGTTTACTCCTTTTGGTTTGTGATTTTTTTTTCATTTTGTTCCTAGAGCAGTGTTTCTCAACCTATGGACCACAATCCCTTTGACAACCTGCTATCTCCAAAAATATTTACATTACATTCATAACTAGCAAAATTACAGTTATAAAGTAGCAACAACAATAACTTTATGGCTGGGTGTCACTACAACATGAGTAACTGTATCAAAGGGTGGCAGATTAGGAAGGTTGAGAACCACTGTTCTAGAACTTCCAGGTATGCTGTTAAGTTACTACTAATGAGATTTCTTCTTTTTTTATGTAGGCACTTAGTGCTGTGAACTTGCCTCTTATAACCACCTTCATTGGGTATGCTGTGTGTTCATTTCATTCAGTTCTAGAAAGTGTTTAATTTCTTTATTAATTTCTGTCTTGACCCATTTTTCATTCAGCAGTGAGTTGTTCAGTTTCCATGAGTTTGTAAGCTTTCTGTTATTTCTGTTCTTGTTGACATCCAGCTTTAATCCAAGATGGTCGGAGAAGATGCAGGATGTTATTTCAGTTTTCTTGTATCTGTTGAGACTTGCTTTGTGTCTGAGTATGTGGTCAATTTTGAGGAAGTTCCATGTGATGCTGACAGGAAGATAGATTCTTTTGTGTCTGAGTAAAATGCTCTGTAAATATCTGATGGCTTTCTTGAATACAGTCTTGTGTGGGCCCTAGAAACCTTGCAGCTGCTTCTAAGTTAAGCAAAAACTGCCCACTTTGTTGTTGGCAGTGCCATTCTCTTTCAGGATAAGCAGAGGGGGTTTGCTTTACAAGTTTATCACAGTTCGCTTCCCAGTCAAAACATTGTCATTATTTTACAAGCTGATCTTTTGAGACATGTGGACACGTGTTTGTTAGTTATCACAAGTACAAAGAAAGCTCTTGGCTAAATTAATATAAATGCTTATGCTCTTGCCAAAGGACAAGAAGCATCTTTGTTGCTAACATTACCTTCCCAGCTGCCCCATTTAATCAGAACAAACTCTGCTCCATATGCTAGAGCTATTGGATGGCAATGCACCTGGTGGAAAGATCTGGAAAATCTTTCCCTGGACTCCCAGGGCTTGGCTCCTTTCTTCAGAATTCCCCAACTCCCTTGCAGGCCTTTATTCTAACAAAAAAAAAAAAAGAATTATTGTCTTAACATTTCTCTTCATCAGACTGTAAGTCCCTGAGGTGTTTATTATTCCAGTCTTGAGTGTATGGTGTATGTGTGTGTGTAGCCATGTTTGCATATGTGCAGACATAGGTGCAAGTCCATGTGGAGACCCGAGGTGGATGACAGGAATCACCCTTGACTGCTCTTCCACCTCCTTCAATGAGACAAGGTTTCTCGGTCAAATTCAGGTCTTTCTGATATCGCTAGAGTAGCTTGCTCTTGAGATCCCTCCTCTCTGCCTTCTCTAGCTGGCACATAGGTTCTGGGAATCCAAATTCCAGGTCATGTGCATGTTACCCACCACGCCATCTCCCAAGCTCCCATGCTCATCTTTGAACCCTCCTATTCCAACACAATACTTAAAAAGGAGAGGGCCTCAATAAATACGGCTGCATTCAATGAGGTAGACATAATACTGCCTCTACGGTGTAACATAAGATACAGACAAAACGATTTTGCCCTGAAATAGTAACTCTCCAAGTTATCCTAAAGTCCTTTGTCCTTTGAAGAAGCCTTTGCATCTTATATACTAAAATATGAAACACGGTTACTATTCAATTGGGAAAATAATTACAGAGAAAAGTGAAACTCAGTGGAAACAACCTGGAAGAACGTAGACTTTGAAGAAGTGTGGCCTGGGGCAGAGCGTAGATGAGACTATTCCAGGAAACAGCTGAACAGTTTCATGTAGGCATGATCATCAGGGCCAGGTGTAGTTCTGGGGAATGGATGCTAAGCACAGTGAGTGGCCATCAAAGAGAATTAAGCAAAATACTGACTTGACCTGATTTAGTTATTAAAAGATGACTTTAGAAGAGACCTCTCTTTCTATTAAATCCTAGTCAGGCTAATAACAGCAGCTCCTCAACAAGAAAACAATTCGATCTTCTAGAAAAATAATTTTTAAAAATCTTTAAGCGTTTAGAAGCCAAAGTAAACAAGAAACTTACAGACCAAAATAAAATAGAACAATAGGAACTAGGAGCAATCCAAGAAACAACTAAATTCCAAGAAGCCTAACAGAACAGGCAAGGCCAGCCTCTGGTTCAGTGAAAGTCACTTCTCAAGGAATGAGCAGCAGAACACACACACACACACACACACACACACACACACACACACACAGAGAGAGAGAGAGAGAGAGAGAGATAAATATTAAAGCGATTGGGAAAATGCAAGATAATACATTCACTTTCAAGGGCTGTGTGGTGGTGGTGTTTTGATTGAGAGATGTCCTCCACAGTCTCAGGCATTTAAATCCTTGGTTCCCAGCTGATGATGCTGTTTGGGAAGTTTAGGAGGCGTGGACTTGTTAGAGGAAGTATGTCACTGGAGGCAGGCTTTGGGAGTTTAAAGACTCATGCCATTTCAAGCTCATTCCACTTCTCACAGTTCCAGATGGTTACTCTTGGTTCACTGCTCTAGCCACATCTGCAGCTTCTCAAGCATGACAGTCCCTTATCTTCCTGGAACCCTGAGCCCAAATAAACCTCAACACCCACATAAACCTTTTTTTTTCCTCCCTAAAGGGAGAAAACAAAATAATAAGTTAAAAGAGTCACTGGTACCAAGCAAGTTCCCAGAAAAATCTATTAGTCAAGGTCTAAGAGAGTTCTATGTGGCCCAGTTAACTCTTGCGGTTTCCAAAGGTCCTGGTCCTACTCCTCTTCTATTTCAATACCCAAAGCCCTGATGTGAGTCTGTGACAGTCTCTCTCTCTCTCTCTTCTCTCTCTCTTTCTCTCTCTCTCTCTCTCTGTGTGTGTGTGTGTGTGTGTGTGTGTGTGTGTGTGTGTTTCTCTCTCTCCTCACACCAAGGAGTGTTATATGGTTCATTTTATCCAATCTTTGTCCTTCTCAGTCTAAGTTGGCAGATATGACACCTTCAAGAACCTTATGGATGTCCCACATGTGTCAAAGAGGTTCATACTGCCAGACTTGAATATTTTCCACTCATCATTTCTAGATATTCTGGATCTACTTTGGTTTACTGCTGAGACTTTATTTCAACTGGATATGAGTATACTCTTAATCTCTCAAGCAAAAGCTTGATAGCTACACCCTTAGTGTTCTATCCAATATATGACTTAGGTCCTTGGTTTTTGTTTTGTTTCCTGGTACAAACAAGCAAAGAAATTCTCAAATCTCAATATGTTGCCTTGTGGATGGATGTTCAATTAGTCAGAGCACAGTATTAAAATGTTCTAGATCCTTCTGGCTTAACTATTGTTTTCTCAAGTGCTATCTTTCCCTCTACTGCACCTCCCATACATTGTTTGGAAATCTCCTCAGTTAAATATCCAACTCCACCACTTACAAGTTCTGCTTCGATATCAGCTACAGGGTGCCTTAGCCAAGTTTCCCATGTGTTATAGTGCGGAATGCCTGTCTGTCATCTTCCAATAACATACCCTTCTTTTCCTCTTAATATCTTCCAGAATCATCATTAACACTCATATTTCTACCAACTGTCTCTTCAAGCAGCCTACATTTTTAAAAAATCAAGTACACTAAAATTCCTCTAGTCTTCATTACCCAGTTTGAAGCCATTCTACGGCTTTGGATATGTTTAGAGTATTTTAAAGAATCTGCAGATGAACTTTAGAGCCTTAATCCAAACTCCTATCAACTTCCCAGGGATGCTGTAGCAAGCACCATAACCTCAATGGTTTAAATGACAGAAATTGGGGTTGGAGTGATGGTTCAGTAGAGCACTGGCGGCTGTTGCAGAGGAAGGGCTTCAATTCCCAGCACCCACATGGTGGCTCACAACCATCAGGAACTACATACAGTCCAAAGGGATCTGACATCCTTTTCTGGCCTCTGTGAGAGCCAGACATAAACACAGTACACAGACATACATACAGACAAGACACCCATACATATAAATAAAATTAATAAAAACCTAAATGACAGACTTATTTGTCCTGGTTACTGAAATATGGAAGCCTGAAATCAAGTGATTAGCAGGTTCCATCTACCTGGTCGAAGAATAATCTTTGTCATTCTTTTCCCTAGCTAATGGTGGATGCTAGAAACATCTGGTTTTCCTTGGCTTGAATATGCATCAGCCATATCTCTGCTTTCTGCTGTTCAGGATGTCTTCTTCTCTTTGTCTCTGCCCATTTTCTCATCTGTTTATGAAGGTAAACACCATTATTTTAGGGCCCACTCTAAATGTAGGATCTTTCTTAAGATCTTTGTCTTTTTATCTTTATCTTGCATCTGCAAAGACCCCTTCACATTTGGTGGTTCTGGATGGGTTGGACTTGTAAAATTATTTTATTATTTTATTATTTTTTGAGATTATAATAAATTTTATTATAATAAAATAATAAATTTCCCCTGCCCTTTTCCTCCCTTGAAACCATCCCATATACTCTCCCATGCCCCCACTTTCAAACTTGTGGCCTCTATTTTCATTAATTGTTTGCATACATACATCCTTAAATATTTAAATACAACCTGCTAAATCTGCATAATGTTACTCCTATGTATGGGTGTGAATTTTTGAGAAACATGATTCAACCTAGCACAGGTTGATTACTTTCAAAACCACAATAGATTGATTTAAAGTACTAAAGATGATAGATGCCTTTAAAGTTATTGGCATTTCCAAAAATCAAAAGGAAATAACTTCTGATCTAAATTCGGTGATAATACATTTTAAATAGAGCCAAAATAAGACTGTTTGCAGGTATTTACAGAGTAAGTTTGCTACAAACATTTTACTGAAAAAGATCTTAGAGACTGCTCCTCAGGGAAAAGGAGGCAGGTCTGCATGCTAAAATGCACAGTAGAAATGGCAAACATGTGACTGTCAACCTCAACTCCACCGGCTAGAAAAACAACAGAACCTTTAAAAGGTAAATTTGAAGTGGAGCAGTGGTGGCACATGCTTTTAATCCAGCTCTTGGGAGGCAGAGGCTGGTGGATCTTTATGAATTCAAGGCCAGCCTGATCTACAGTGTGAGTTTCAGTACAGTCAGGGCTACACAAAGAAACACTGTCTCCGAACCAAATCAAATGAAGTAAGCAAAAAAGGTCAATTTGAATAACATCTAAAATAAGCCAAGAGGGAGTACATTAAGGTCACATTTTCTTAAAAGTCATCACTACATTTATGCTTTGTTGATTTTGTGTACAATTTAAAGTTTTTAGAGTAAAAGAAAACAAGAAGTATATAAATCCAAACCAGGAGTTTAAAATAATGCATGGTTACTTAAACACAGAGCAGACACACACTCAATAATCAGCCCCAAAGAAAAGAGTGGCCTGTCTGCAGAAGTAAAAAGAATAGAATTGCATGAGGAAAATGGAAAGTACAAGGGAGGTGATAACTTTACACCTGCTACTAGGACGGCATTGTATTAAATGCAAATATACTAAATGAACCAGTTAAAAGACAAAGGTGACAAAGAATAAAGAATGCAATCAACCCATGGTGTTTGTAGCAAATAGCTCAATTAAATGCACAAGAAAGGAGCAAAAATGAAGGGATTCAAAAGGAAATATTTATACTGTACAGTTTTAGAATATATTCCTACAGAAAAGAGAACTGTTATACATCAAGAGGGCTTCCACAACTCAACAATATAACACGTTTTGTGTCCCCACAATAGGCAGCTTCACAGTCTCTGATCCAGCCCTGTGTGGTGAGTCAGGAATACAATCTGTGGCCTCATTAAAAAGATCCGTGTCCAAAGCTACACAGAGAAACCCTGTCTCAACCCCCCCCAAAAAAAAGATCTGTGATCTGTTTACACAATACCAGGATATAAGAATTTGCTTGTCAGGGCTGGGGCTGGAGAGATAGCTCAGCGGTTAAGAGCACTGACTGCTCTTCTAGAGGTCCTGAGTTCAATTCCCAGCACCCACATGGTGGCTCACAACCATATGTGATCTGACATCCTCTTCTGGCTTGCAGGCAAACTTGCAGACAGAATACTGCATACATAATAAGTAATTTTTTTAAAAAAAGAATTTGCTTGTCTTTCTCTATAAACTATTCCCCGATAGACTCAGATGCTACCAAACCACTTGCCATGGAGTCACCAGTGTTCCTCAGGGGCTGCAGACTATTGCCTTTTGACTTGCTCCTGGCTTCATTTTTGCACCTCTTCTGTTTCCTGCCCTCTCCCCATCTGCAGTGCATTCTTGACCCAGTAGAGTGATGTTTCAGATCACACATCAGAGCGTGGCCTTCTACTGAAATGATTCTCCAAGCAACTTCCCTTTGTATTCATTCATTCACACAGCCTCCACACATTCCTTAGTGTCCTTCCTGGGTCCATCCTATCCTCTACCCCTTCTCCAATCTGTGTCCCTTTCTCTGAAGCCACTCTCCCAGTCTTACCACTTGCTCTATATTCTAACCAGAATGTTCTACCCCTCTGATTTCTTGCAAGGCTAGCTCTACCCTTCTATCTGCTCTAAGCTCAAATGACCCACTCTTAGAATTCGTTCCTCCACTACCTTCCCCACTTCCCATTGTACACTGTTGATTTCATAATAGAAGGCACCATCTAAAATTATTTTGCATATGTGGCTCAAAATGTGATCACTGTCTTACTGCATAATAAATTTCCCTGCTTTCTCACGCTCTCTGCAGTGCTCAGGTAAGTGATTGACACTAGGAACCCAGTGAATATTTGCTGAATACAGATGCATACATAATTCCCCAAGACATTAAAAGATAGTGCAAAGATACGATGTGAGGGTGCCCCACTGGAGTTCATGTATTGCAAGCTTGGTCCTCCGTGTAATAGGGCTGGGTATGAAACTTCTTGAGATCTGGGCTTTGTAGAAAATAACTAGCTCATTTAGGGCATTGCCCTTGGAAGCGATGGATGTAGTTTTGAGATTCTAGTGGGACCTCAAGAAAGTTCTAAAAAGAAAGCCTGTCACTCTCTCACTTGTCCCTCCATGTAATCTCTTCCTCTACTCTTGCCAGCAACACACAATTTGAATTTTTTTGGCTCCTGAAAGGGGAGATATAGAAGTCTCTTTCCTTTGTAAAATACTTATCTTCAGGGGTTTTGTTACAGCAATGGGAAATTAAAACAAGATGGAATAATTTCTCTGTTAGATTGAGTTAGCATCTCCCAGATGCATTGTTTCCCCTTCCTGGCACTACTCCACATCTTAGGAGGCTTACCACTATGACTTCACCTCTGGGACCCCTTCTGGTTCATTTCTGGTAGGGTTGGATCAATACAGAACATTGGCAAGAACCTCAAGAACTGGAAAGACCAGAGTGTTGATTCCTTATTTTCGGATCATTTCAGTAATATCCTTGTCAAGAGCTGAATTTCCTTGAAATGACCCTCTCTCCCCTCACCCACACTGCAACCCCTACAGAGCTATAATAATGCTCCTTCTACCACCTCTCCTTCCACTCTCAGGGTGGAAGTTCTTCACGTTCCCGGTGCCTAGAGCGCTAACCTCTCTCTTACATTGCTAACATCTGCCAAGAAATCCATGTCTGCCCTTTTATCTGTGTGTGTCTTCTTATGTGTATGAGTGCTTTGCCTGCATGTATGTCTGTGAGCCATGCACATGCAGGGCCTGCAGAGACCAGAAAATGGATCAGATCTGCTGGAATTGGAGTTACAGATGGTTATGAGCCACCATATGAGTGCTGGGAATTGAACCCAGGTCCTCTGGAAAAGCAATCAGTGTTCTCACCCTTCAAGCCATCTCTCTAGCCCCGTGTTTGTGTCTCTTCATCAGAACCATTTGGAATATGCTTGGATGCTATCTGCTTGCCCTTCAAGATTCCATTCATGCTTTTTCTCCAGTGTTTGGTACCCCCAGGAAGCTGAACCGTGTAAACTTGCCCAGTGGAGTCCCCTAGCCAAGGGTTTTCGATGGTAGTCAGTTAAAGTGAAATGTGAGCATGAAATCAAAAGGTGCAAAGTGGAAGTCAAGGTATTTACCTCCCTCTCACTGCCAGGTTATCCAAAGCCAAATGCCCTTCCTCTCAATTTTCTTAGCTTCTATTGGGAATTTCCTTCATCCACTGACTGTCCCTTAACCCTCATCTATTCAGACACGGAGGTGTTGAAAGCTCCCTGCTTCTGGGCATTGTTCCACCCCTTGTTATTTTTCTTAAAACTAGTGCACATTTTTGACGTACTCTCTTAATTAAGCTCTCTCCAAATTGCACAGTTTGATGGTATAGCTACCTGCCAGGATGCTGGACAGAGCAAGGCAAGGCTCCACCATCACCCCGTCAGGCGGTGCCTCTCCTCTTGAATTATCGGTTCATGTTAGTTCATCTTAAGACCTAAGACTACCGTTGTTACTTGCATTCTTTTCTCTCTTACTGGGCAGCAGTGACTTGGCCAGTCTCAGACAATTCACACCGATGGGAGACATGGAGGGAAGGGCAACTTTCCTTGAGCCTCTCCGATGGCTGCGTCGGCCCTCAGCATCCTCCCATCTCCCTGTGTCACGGTGCACTGTATCTCCCTCCTCTCTCTGCCCTACTGAGATGCAGGGACGGCTTCTATAGGCCATGGGTGGCCACCTCGTATTTTTTAATTGAAAATGATTTTCTTTCATACAACATATTGTGATTATGGTTTCCCAGCCCCCAACTCCCCCCTCCCCATATCTTCAATGCTTGCCCACCAGCCAAAATCTGCATCTTTTCTTTCTCTCATTAGAAAACAAATAGGCACCTAAATGAAAACTAATGATAATAATAAAATAATAAAAACCAACAGACTAGAACAGGGAAAAGCAAACAAATGGGAGGGAAAAAGAGCCCCCCCAAAAAAAAGCACAAGCAAATTTACAGAGACACACCCATTAGCACAAATAGAAAAACTCATAAAAACAAAATCAGAAACCATAACATATAAGCAAAATGAAAATTATATTTAAAAAATCTGTGTCAAAAAATTTGTCAGGTTAGGGATTTATCTGGGCTGGGGATTTAGCTCAGTGGTAGATTGCTTGTCTAGCAAGTGCAAGGCCCTGGGTTCGGTTCTTAGCTCCAGAAAAAAACAAAAACAAAAACAAACACAAACAAATAAATTTGTCCTGGCAAAGCATTAGGGGACAAAAGCCCTCAAAAAATATCATTGAGTTTTTTTTTATGTTGGCATGGGGCCCACCCTTGACTGTTGTTTGTATACCCACTGAGACTCACTGGAGAAAACTCATTTTTTCCTTTGTGAGTTGTTGTCCACTGGGGATAGATTCAGGGTTACAGATGGAGACTTGTGTCTACTTCCTCTCTCAGAGCTGGGACCCCATCAGGCTTAGACTGCTGTAGACATCATGCATATTACCACTGTCTCTGTGAGTTCTTATGTCTGTCAGTCCTGTTTGCAGGAGGCCTTGCTTTCTTGATGTCATTCAAACCCACAGGCTCTTAAAATCTTTCTGCCTCATCTTTCTCAGAGTTTCCTAAGCCTTGAAGGGAGGGGTTTGATAAGAGACATCCCTAAGATAAGAGACTGCTTCAAGGTCTCTCTGCACACTGTGCTGTTTTTCCCAGGGACACTTCTTAATCTCTCAGTCTGCAGCTGCTTCATTTCATGCTTCACACATTCATTAATCAAAAAAAAAAAAAAAAAAAGAGGCCCCGTGATCGAGAGAGCATTCAAGTCACATGTGATTGGCTCTCTCCTGCTGTGGATCTACCAGCTGCCACCAGCACATCAACACCTACTGCCATTCATACCAAATGGGCTTCATAGCTACTGTCTACACGGGAACTGCTTCTCTCTTGTGCCTTTTTTCTGCATACTGTATCTGCTCTACTGTAATGATGGGAGGAGTTTTCTAGGGTTGGACTAACTTTGGGGGTAAGAAGACGGCTTCCGGGTAAAACATTCTTTGAAAGTGTCCCCACATCCTGGCAGGAAGCGCTGATGGCGTGCCACTTCCTGTGTTATGCTGCTCAGCGGCATCCTCCCCTCAGAGCAACCTAAATCATTTCTGACTGACATTCACAAGCAGAACTCAAGAACTTAATTTGGACCCTGACTCCGGAACGAAGGAGCATATGCCATGTCCGGATGTTCACAATGTATACTTTTTCCACATGGAACAAAAAAAGAAAAAGAAAAGAAAAGAAAGAAAAAGAAAACCAAAGTCACAGGTGCAGCATGCCCTGACGATACTATAGATGAGAGTTCGTGTCTGAGCAGACACACAGTGAGGAAATGGACTCCAAGTAGCCTGTTCTAAAGGTGTCCTTTCCTCCAGTTACCTTTAGGCATAACTGGGGATGGATCCTCTCCTCTCCGTTATGATCTGTTTGCTTGTGAACCGATAGAAAATTCTCACAGAGTACACTTCTGTATTGTCTCCCACACAGGAGCTCCTGGGTTGTGATGTTTTGTTTTCTTGTCTAAGGAGAAGATTGGGGTAGGAATGTGCAATAGTCTACAAGTGTGGTGGGAACCCAAATTCACATGATTCTATCCTGTCATGCCTCCCTTGGGACTTTCACAAGCACAACTGTCACATGACTGCTAGACCTAAGCAACATTTCTGACTTTCAAGCACAGAATGTGGGTGTAGCAAAAAGTCAAAGCAGTACAATAGAATCTCTCCTAGAGATTTTCAATGGTCTCCTTGGCCAGTAGGGTTCTACACCATCTCTCTGCAAGGGTTGCTGGGAGGGTAATTTAACAGAAAGCATTGTAATCATGGCAACCTTTGGCTTTCTGACCCATGTGGAAAATACAGTCTGATCTTTTTCCTCTTCCATCTTGGGATGGAGTTCATTGTCTGTCCACAAAAGCAGTGTTTTACATACATACCAGGCCCCTCGAGTTGACTCTGACTGGCCTACCAAGGATTTGAATATTATAGATGGAGTGGGTTGGGTGGATACTCAATGATAACTTAAATCAAGATGGCCTATCATGTTTGACTATTTTCTCATTCATGTTCCTACCAGTTTTATTAGATTCATCATTATTGTTATTATAAACTTACTATCTTTAAAAAGCATTAGAAAAAAGGAAGATGAATAATTATTAATAATTTAACTGTGCCAATGCACTGTGGATGTGATTGTGTGTCTCTTGTTATTTTGCCAGAAATGTTTGTTCATGTTGTTTGCTGAATTTCAGATCCCAATTTTGCAATTAGCATATATTATTCATTCTCCTGTTATTACAGTTTATGACATACATTATATATCTAGTAAAACCAATACATTCCATTGTGCAGGATTACTAATAGGCAATGAGACCAAAATGGCAGCTGTCACTGGCTGAACACTTACTGTGTGTCAGGAGACTATTAAGCACATTGTTAGAGAATTACCTTACTTATTCATTCCAGCATTCCAGGAACAACAGGGTCTCGGTGTTATCCCTAAGAACAAGGAAACCGAGGCACAGAAATGAAAAACCAACAGTCACTATATGTGTATATATATATATATATATATATAATATATATTATATATATATTCGAGACAGGGTTTCCTCTGTGTAGCCCTAGCTGTCCTGGAACTAGCTCTTGTAGGCTGGCCTTGAACTCACAGAGATCCACCTGCCTCTGCTTTCAGAGCGTTGGGATTAAAGGTGTGTGCCACTAACCGCCCAGTTTGTTTGTTTGTTTTTAAATACTAATATGACCAGGTATGGAGGGAAATGCCTGTAATCTCAGCACTTTGTAGGTGGAAACAGGAAGATCAGGAGCTCACGGTCATCCATCCTCACATAGTTAACTTCAAGGCCAACCTAAGCTACATGATACCCTGTCTCAAAAACTAAACAAACTAAATAAAATAATAATGTCTACAGGAATAAAGAATAATCTTGGTAATATAAAACTGATGTCAAAATATTCTCCCCCTCTGAAAACAGTATGATTTTTATTACAAAAAAGAGATAGAAAATTCTTATTTGAAGCAGGATGACTCATATTTTGAGGATCAAAGTACGTCTATAAAGTCACATAAAACGTGAATATTTGAAAACTCTGCTGTCACACTAATGAACTTTGTCTTCTTATCCAGTCTGGCCCTTCTATTCTAATCAAATTACTGCTTTGCTGTGTAAAGAACCTTGAACATTTAAAAACTGTTTGACAGTTCTCTGTGTGTCAGCTTAATCATGCTATTTTTCTGCTGTGGTTTGGGGTACTTATTAAAATAATGATTATCTGTCTCAGGGTGTTGATAACCCCACCATTTCCCTCTCAGACACAACCTGGATGGACTTGGCATAGGGAGGCCCCAATGATCCATCACACTTTTGAGAAAAGGCAGAGGTGGCATGTGAGGCATGTCAGTGTTGAGGGAATCCCGGAATGCTCTCATACCGTAAAGAGTGAGTTCTGCAGGGATAACTGAGTGACATCACCAGCAAATGATTTTTCTTACAACAACAACAACAAAAAGGCCTGGCTAAGGAGACATCTTAAACCTCCATTAAAAACAATTAAAGCAGCTGGGCGTTGGTGGTGCACGCCTTTAATCCCAGCACTCAGAAGGCAGAGGCAGGTGGATCTCTGTGAGTTCAAGGCCAGCCTGGTCTCCAGAGCGAGTGCCAGGATAGGCTCCAAAGCTACACAGAGAAACCCTGCCTTGGAAAAAAAATTAAAGCAGAGGGATTTCAGGGTGTTCTTTCCATGGCCTGAATAAGCTCAATGAAACTAAAAAAGTACATCTTCTAAACTTTTAGCTTTTTAAAAATTGTTTACACACACACACACACACACACACACACACACACACACACACACACACACACACTCCTGTGGAGGCCAGAAGAGGTTGTCAGGTTCCCTTGAGCTGGAGTTACAGGTGGTCGTGAGCCATCAGATGTGGGAATGGGAACAGAACTTGGGTCCTCCTAAAGAGCAGCAAGTGCTCTTAACCTCTGAGCCATCTCTCTCCAGTCCCTTATTTAGTTATTCTTGTGGGCAATGGATTCAAATGATTAAAACACAAACTCTTGATGGACTTTTCCTGTGATGAATATGAAATGCCCTTCTTCATCTCTCTGCCAAATGATGTGACAGAATTTGATGACTCCCCCATGGAAGACCTCACCCTCCCTGGGGAGTGGTTGGGAGGGAAAGGAAACTGGGATTGATATGTAAAATAAGATTGTTTCTAAATGAAACAAAAAAATAATTTAAAAAAAGAAAAAAATCTTAGCCCTATTTTGAATACAGAAATACACACACACACACACACACACACACACACACACACACACACACACACAAACTCATTTACTTCCAGTCCACTGCCTGTCTCACACCCTACTCCCCATGTGACTAACCTCTATATTCGATGCTCTCCCTACTTATTCCATCTCTTACATGAACTGTCGATGAGCACAGAATATACTCTGCACTCTTAGCTTCACCCTTAGCAGTATTTCCTGGAGATGCTTCCTTATCAAGTGGCTTGTGCTTTGTCATTGTTCTTGGTTTGGTTTTGTCTTGTTTTGTTTACAGCTACCTAATATTCCATTGTGTGCATGTACCATAATTTAATCAGTCATTCCACTGCTGATAGACATCTGTGTTGTCTCTGGTCTTTTGCTTTTACGAACAATGCAATTTTGAATAACCTTGGTCATAAAGGACTTTGATGTGTGCAGATATGTCAGGGTGATACATCCCCTGAAGTGAGATTGCTGAGTCAGACAGCAAATGCATTTGTTATTATTAAAAATAACGTCAAAATGCCCTTTGTAGCAGTAGCTCCGTGTCTGCAGCCAGCAATGAAGGTGAGATAGAGGTGTACCTTCTGGCCTGTGAAACAGAATTTTATTGAATGTTTTATTTTTGTGGCTCAAATAATGAAAGAAAGAGAGAGGAGGTACAGGAAGAGGGAGGGAGGGAAGGATGGAGGGAGAAAGAAGGAAGGGAGGGAGGGAGGAATAAGGAAGGAAGGCAGGAAAGAAGGAAGAGAGAAAAGGTGTTGGTAAATGTTATTTTAATTAAGAGAGCTCACAGGCTACCTGAATAATGTACAGGAGAATATTCTGGGTGAAGTCTTTAAACTTTTATATGAAGTATGGTGTCTTTGCTGCAGTGTCCTCAGATCCCCGTGTCACAACATAGCTGCTAGAAGAGCAACTGTGTTAATAAGGGCTTCTGGGATTCATGCCAGGACTCCTTAGATGCCACTGCCCTGACCCTTGAGGGGGAAAAGGCAGCAGCAAGGAGTGAAGCCTTGTTCAGACTGCAACTGCTCCTGAGTCAGGACCTTGACATTGAGCCACATATGGCTCAGTATTCCCATAGGGTGAGAGTATCAAGATGATGGGCAAAGAGAGAAGCCAATTCAATGGCTATTCTCAAGGAGGAGCACGGAACAGAGCAGCCATCTAAGCAGTAAAATCTGTGTCTAGCAATATTTTAGGTTAGAAATCTCAGGCTAACAATATCAGGAGGAATGAAGTGGTTATGTTCTAGAGTCTTCTCCAGTCGAAGTACACTGAGCTGCTTGAGTCTACTCATGTGATACTTTCTTTAAAATGGGTCAAGCCAACATGGATGTGAAAGAGATTTACACATGCCTACATTTATTTATTTATTTATATTTAAGTGTACATGTGTGGAGGTCAGAAAACAACTGATGGAGGTAAATTCTCTCCTTCCAGCATATGGAAGATCTCAGGACTCCAGTTCAGGCCATGAGTCTTGGCAGAGCACCTCTAATCACTGGTAGCATGTAAATGGAAATGGTTCGCTCAGTAAAACAGCTCCTACACAAGCATAAGGACCTGAGTTGAAATCAGAGTGTGGTAGCTTTCATCTGTTACCTCAGCAGTGATGAAGACAAGGGCATCCCTAGAGCTCATTGGCCAGTCTAGCTCAGCCAATGAACTCACTGAGAGACACTGCTCAAACACTAACACAAAGAGTAACAGACACTCAGCATCTAGTTCTGTCTTATATGCACACATGCGTGTGCTCACGCACATTCATACGCACGTGCGCGAGCACACACACACACACACACACACACACACACACACACAGACCTGTTAGCACACACCACAGGCATACACACACAAACACACACACACAGACCTGTGTTAGCACACACCACAGGCATACCCACACATACACACACACACCTGTGTTAACACACACCACAGTCATACACACACACACACACAGCCTGTTAGCACACACCACAGGCATACACACACATACACACACAGACCTGTGTTAACACACACCACAGGCATACACACACACACACACACACACACACACACACACACACACACACAGACCTGTGTTAGCATACACCACAGGCATACCCACACATACACACACAGATCTGTGTTAACACACACCACAGGCATACACACACACACACACACACACACACACACACACACACCTGTGTTAGCACACACCACAGGCATATACACACATACACACACATATACACACAGACCTGTGTTAACACACACTACAGGCATACACACATACACACACACACACACACACACACACACACACACACACACAGACCTGTGTTAGCACACACCACAGGCATACCCACACATACACACACAGACCTGTGTTAACACACACCACAGGCATACACACACACACACACACACACACACACACACACACACACACCTGTGTTAGCACACACCACAGGCATACCCACACATACACACACAGATCTGTGTTAACACACACCACAGGCATACACACACACACACACACACACACACACACACACACACACACAGACCTGTTAGCACACACCACAGGCATACACACACATACACACACAGATCTGTGTTAACACACACCACAGGCATACACACACACACACACACACACACACACACACACACACATTTGCTCATTACAAGTGTGGGAGAATGCAATTGCCCATGACTATTCATGTGGGGGTTATAGGATGGCTTCAAAATTTGCATCCATCACTTTTTTTTTTCTTGAGATAGGGTCTCTTCGCACACCTGAAGGTTGCCATTCAGATATGCCTGCTGACCAGTAAACACCCTGGATCCTCCCGTCTGCCCCCCAGACCTTGGATTACAGGTAAACGCCACCATGCCCAGCTGTAACATGTGTTCTGAGCCTGATGCTGTGCAACAAGCATTTCACCCACTGAGCCATCTTGCCAGCTCCTTCAAAACACCTTTGTGAAAAAACACTACTACTGGAAATGAATAAAATTTATCTTGTTATTTATTATGACAAAAATTTTAATTAAGTGTATATTCCAGGATAGTCTGCTTAAAAATTATGTTAGATTTCTGTCATTGATATCTATTAAATAACTATACCCTGGTTGCTAAATATTAACTAAAATATATGTGGGACACATTTCTGAAGCATTGAGTTTCTATATACCGTAAGTCTACTTTATTTGAATTCTTATTGTTTTGTTAAGAATCCATGGGGTGTTGGAGAGAGCTCAGCAGTTAAAAACACTGGTTGTTCTTCCAGAGGACCCAGTTTCTATTGCTACAATCCACATGGCATCTCACAACCACCTATAATTCCAATTCCAGAGGATTCAGCAAACTCTTTTGGTCTACATAGGCACCAAGCATGCATGTGATACAAAGATGTACACACAGGCAAACACACACACACACACACACACACACACACACACACACACACACACACACACACACACACACTCACACTAAAAACTTTTAATTTAAAAATATGTATAGAATGATATCGGAGAGACTGTGCAATTAAATATGTGGCCTTCTACAGTCAGAAATTTTATTTTGGGTTGCTAATAATATAGACATAATTTTTCCACAGTGAATATTGAGTAGCTTTGAAAAACAATTTTGCAAGGTCAAGGATAGTATTTAGTGTGAAAACAGGATAGAAAGGAGACTGTCACTGTCACTGTTCAGCTGAAAGAGCTGTCGACCCTCATGGATGTGACTCAGCCAAATAGAGGCTGTTTTAACTTGTCAGGTGGCCCTTCTTGTAGTAGCAATCTGTCTGAACATGCTTTGTACAATCACTACTTACTATTTTACATTTTTTAAATCTGAGCCAAAATAGAGGAAATGATAGAGCTTGAAGGTGGGAAGCCTTTCGGGACTGTCTCCTTGGTGTGTAAACATACCTTTAAACCCACTTTGTTACATGCCTCTCATGATTCCAACAGACTCCATCGATCTTAGTTCCGTCTTCTATTATATTCTAATGGTTACTTTCACAGTTTCAGTGAAAGATGTTTCAGTATCTTCTAAACTGGTCTCTGTGCAATCCATTTGACACACAAAAAGATTAATAGGTTCCTTAAACACCACTTTCATTATGTAACTTCTCTACTGAAAAATCAGCAGAATCATCTTTTATTTATACTCATGATTTTCAATCTTTTAACAGTAGAATGTTGCCCCCAACAGAAACCTTACGTGGAGTCCCTGTGTATTAAGTCAATGAAGTATTTTATTCCTATTTATTTTAATTAATTAATTAGTGTGTGTGTGTGTGTGTGTGTGTGTGTGTGTGTGTGTGTGTGTTTATGCTCACGTGGAGGTCAGAATACAACTTGTGGGAGTGAGTTCTCTCCTTCCACCATGTGTGTTGCAGAGCTCGAACTCAGGTTGTTAGATTTGGCAATAAGTGCCTTTACCTGATGGGGCCTGTCCTTCTGTATGCTGTGAATATATGTTTCTCTAATTGATTGATGAATAAAGCTGCTTTGGTCAATGGACAGGCAGGATTTATCCAGGCAGAAAATCCAAACAGGGATAGAGAAAGGTAGTAAGCAGAGTCAGGGAGACACCATGTAGCTGATGAGGAAGCAAGAGACCCAGGCATCACCAGTAAGCCAAGACTACATGAGAATATACAAATTAATAGAAATGGGTTAATAATTAAAAGAGAGCTAGCCAATAAGAAGCCCAAGTCACCAATCAAACAGTTTTTAATTAGTATAAGACTCTATGTGTTTATTTGGGACTAAATAACTGCAGGACCAGGTGGGACAGAAACTTCCATCTACATTTACGTAGTCTTCTGTCTGTATTTTATTAGAATTTCTGGTAGAGCCAAACAATGGAAACCATGAGGTTATTTTGACTCACACAAAAAGAAGTATCACTGATAGTGAAAGTTGTCAGATTTCAATATAGATCTGTCTTTTATTTGGATGAAAAGATTTGATTTGTAAAAATAAGTGGAACTGTTAATAAGTTTCTTTGTAGTGAGCAAGCTGGTGATCAAGAACACCAAGATGACCAGAAGTTTCCTCAAGGTTTTTCACAGCTCTGATGTGTCATGGAAACCATCATCTGAATGTGTGTACAAGTTGTCTGGGTGTTTGTTTTTTTAAACATAAAATAAAATAAAATTTAAGAATCATGTTTGTCCTAGCTCAATTCCTCCAAGCCCTGGGTTCAAAGTGTGTGGTGTCTTCAGCAAAAGGGGCTTACAGACAAATTCTGGGAGGCAAACAAGGACAATAACAATAGCCTATATTGCTCTGTGTGTCTTTTGTTCTAAAAAGTACTCTTCCTGAGAGGATATTCACAAAATCAAAGTTTGCATTTTCTTTTACAGTTTTGACGTAGATAGATGTTCTGTATATGCAAAAAAAGAGAAAAAATAAAGTGAATATTATTTTCTCCAGCTTAAACCTATGCATGCTCTCAATCATATATACTGTGTATATATATATATATATATATATTACATACATTATGTATAACATATAATGCACATATATTGTATATATAATATAATCTATAATGCACATATATTGCATATATAATGTATACTATATAATGTGCATATATTATGTACATAATACATGTATTATATATGTATATAGTACAGTCATAAAAATTATTTTCCAGAAAAAAACAGTCTTATCAACCCTTGGGAGGAAGTTTTTCTTTTTTGTCGATCTCTGTAAATGCTGTTTTTATGCTCTCCCTTCCCTGCTTACTATTATTCTGAGGATCTTATCCAGATATTTGCCCCACACCCACAAATAGCCAGGGTATTTTTCATGCCAGATTTATCTTTTCCAACATTTTTACAACTTCTTGTTCTCATGCTGTGTTCCCACTTGCTATGGGAACTTGCAATTTCTTTGTGATTTTTGATAGCGTAATCATTGTTGAACAACACTATTAAGCCAAGCACACATTCAGCTGTAGCCCACAAGCCCAACAGTCAAGGGTGAGTGGACAGCACTGTCTATTGGTGCAGGCAGGGTACTCACTATGCTTTGAAAAGATGCTCGGTAGGCTATCAAGGGCAGTGTGTATGTTACAAGCATGTCAATGGAAGTTCCCTAGAGTTTCTGCAGAGAAATACGCCTAGAGAAATGCAATGGAGGTCTAACACCAGCAGAGAATAACTACACTTTAGAGCAAAAATTAAGAAGCTTAATCTTTGAAAGAAAATGCACTGCAGCAACGGCTAAAACTGTACTTACATGATGTCAGGTGTGACCAGCCACTTAGGGACACTCAGGAACAATATAAAGCCATGGATTTGGCTATGTCCCAGTAAAAGTTTATAAATCCACACAATGGACTGTATGGGCATTGTCATTTTCTCACCTCTGTATTAGTATGTAAACAATTCTTGTTGATATTACCCACTACAGCAATATATTATCATTATGTTACATTCCCAAATGTCTTAGTCTCATTTCTGTATTGTGAGGGAAAAAAAATACCCTGACAAAAATAAGAGAGAAAGGGTTTTCTTTAGCTCGCAGTTCTAGTTCATTGTTCTTTCTTGCAGGGAAGTGGAAGCGGCAGGGACACATGAAACAGCTGATCAGATCATACCTGCAGTCAAGAGCAGAGAGACATGCATTGCATATATTTACTCAGCTCACTTTTCATTATTACACAATCTGGGGCCCGACCTAGGGAATGGTGCTACCCACAGTGGGCTAGGCCTTCCCACATCAGTTAATTCAATTAAGACAATGCCCCAAAGACATGCCCACAGGCCAACCTGATCTCCCTGATTCTAACTCACTTCCCAGATGATTCTAGATCCGGTTAGTCTAGTGACAATTAAAACTACCCATCACAACAAATAATCATTACAATCAAGATAGCTAAAAATTCTTTTCGACTTCCATTGAGAGGTGGAGTCTAGGTCTCTTCCGCCTTAAATAGAGGCTGTCCTCTGTGATTTTTATCTCAATAAATAGAATGCTGGGCTTATGTTAAGCCCTGTAAGGCTGGATTTAAAAAAAAAAAAATGTAGCTTGCTCCTGAGCCTCTCAAAATGCTGATATACTGTCACTGATCTAGGGACTGGAAAAATGGAGCCCATAAATGAGACAGACTAAAGTCTCATGCAATAGCCAACTTTATTCAACCAAATTATACTATGAGGGTTAAAAAGAGTCTCATGAGTAAAGAGGACAATGTAGCATGAATTAATAAAAGCCCCGACACTGATATTGGGGTTCAAACTGAGAATCAGATAAGCAAAACAGCCAAGGCACTAGCTCTTACCTCTACCCCAGGCTGAAATGACAATCCTGTCTCCAGAAATCCTCAAAGGTAAAAGCTCTCAATTCCTGTCTCCTTCTCCTTATATTTCTTTCACTCCTGTCTCCACCTCCCTAGTGCTGGGTTTAAAAGCATGTGATCTCAGGTGCTCAGATTACCTTTGTGTGAGTTGTTTCTTTTAGGACTGGATCAATTTCATGTAGTCAGTGTGACCTTGAACTAACAGAGATCCATCTACCTCTTCATCCTGAGTCTTGGGATTAGAGGTGTGTACTACCACTGCCTGGCTAGCTGGTATGGCTGCTGTGTAACCACTGCCTGACCTCTATAACTTGTGGCTAACTTTGCTTTCTGAATCCTCAGGTAAGCTTTAATAAATCATAAATAATATATCACCACAATACAATCACAAGGCCAAGCCACATATGGCAAAAAAACATGTTTAGTTTTCCATAGAGGTGAATAAACAAATAGCATCCAGTTGTGATGAATAATTGGAAGTAAACTTACTCTTATCTTCTCCACCTGAGAGGGCCATGAAAACACAATCCAAGAACAATTCCATGTTTTTGAAGAAATTGAGGTCACGAGACCCTTCCTTTCCTGGTGTTTTCTCACAAGCACTCAGAATTCTCCTCACACGACTCAGTTCTTGGACCATGTTCAGACAATGTAACAATATGTTCCAAATCTGACACCCCTGTGGTTTCTAGTACTAAAGAAATTGATAGCAAGGCCCTGAAGGAAGAGATGCCATGTGGATAGGGGGTTGGGTGAGGAGAACATTAAAGTATTAGATATGTAAATGAGGAAGCCATCTTTCAGGGGGACTTTGGTGTGAGCCTCACTAGCACATGCCTGAATAACACAGACAAGTCGTTCCTATCACACTCTACCTTAATGGGGATTGACCCACATAAATGCTGTTTTTATTATTTTAAGCCATTTTGAGGTGTTACAACTAGTTCAAGGATTCAGGGTTGATCTACTAGAAGACAGATCATGAGAGCAGTAGCCTGCTGCATGCTGGCTGCAGGTATACAAGTATTTGGACAGGTTGTGTGTGATTCAATGTCCTTAAAAACCAATGTCCAGAGATGACAGTGGGGAGCCATCAGAAAAAGGGGGAGAGGTCCCAGGAAGTCAGAGGGGCAGGGCAACTGGTCAGCAGACTATCATGTTAGTGATGGGGCACAGTAATCTTGTTTGTCAATGACCTGAGAAAGAGCATCATTGTGGAGACACTTACAATCCCAGATTTTGTCCCTTTTTTTGCTTTTGTTTTTTGAGACAGGGTTTCTCTGTGTAACCCTGGCTGTGCTGGAACTCACTCTATAGTCTAGGTTGGCCTCAAACTCACAGTGATCCTCCTGCGTCTGCCTCCCGAGTGTTGGGATTAGAGACATGTGCCACCACCGCCGGACTGCAGGTTTTATCTTATGCATGCCTACCATACATTGGGTGTAGTTTCTGATGTATGCATAGTAGGCAGTCTCTAAACAAATATATGCTTACTTGGGCTATATATTTTTGCAATCAGATGAAAGCAGTGAAGAGCTACCAGGTGGGGAGTGGAGAGCAAGGGGGTGATTGTGTGGGGGACGAATTGTACAAGGAATAATGATTATGCATACGTATGCAAAAATGTCCTAATGAAACCTATTGTTTCATAACCTAACAAAAAATTTCACTAACAAGTTAAATAAAGTAGAATACTGTACAAAAAATAATTAGATGTGTAAAAATTTGAGTTTAGTGTTGACAGTTTTTGAGCTAACAATCGAGCTACTGTGAAGAAGTAAACAACAACAGAAGGGTCAACATGCAAAGGCCATCTTCAGTTCAGTTCTGCGACAGGTGGCTTATTATGCAGCGAGAGATAAGTAGAACAGTCATCCAACTACGCTATATGGCAGTCTTTTCGGGTACCTGTATTCTGTTTGCCAGATCAAATTGCACTTTTCTTCAGAATGCAGCAGATGCCTTCAACATTTTGCATTCTGCACAGGACTCAAGTCAGTACTTGGTGAATTGTTGCCACATAATAAACACTTCTTCTTGAATGGTGTAAGCAGGTATCTTGATGGTCAAAGAAGTTACTACTCTCTGTTGTATATATCATATCCTTGAGAACCTAATCGTTCCTGCCAATTACACATCGAAAAATATGATTGCTACACACTGAACAAGTAAGAGGTTTTTTTGTTTGTTGTTTGCTTTCCATACCATTTGAAGTCCTGGCTATACTTTGGAAGCATTATGTTATATCTAACACTAGTTGGTGTGCTAACCCCGATTAGGTATAATGTTAGAAGTTATTAAACTTGCTATATGCTAACCAGACTCCTGTACATTTGATTGATGTGAATTAAACATATAAAATCACAAGTCATTTGCTGAACTTTATGGAGTACTGTTAGGTACCTCTGGGGCCAGCATTAGGAATGGGACATAAGGCCTGTCTCCAATTGGGATTGCAACATAGAAATAAAGCTAGGATATACGTAAGAACAAGCATAAGGTAATGGAGAATAAAATAAATACAAAACAGAAGAAGAAAAGAGGGGAGTTGGCAGATAGCAAAATCAGAGCTGACTACATAGAGCAAAACCATTTTAAACTCAAAGTGAATTTTATGATGGGTTTTACAATAGCATTTCAAAAGACAGAGACAGCACCCAAGCTTCATATAGGTAGATAGTATATGTTTTCATTATGTTCTTCCCAAATAGTAATGATTTTGACTACTTCTTCTAGAAGTAGTGACATACAAAATATCCACATGTCATTTGAAATGAATGGAAGCCAGTGGGCTCCTGAGAAATAGAGTCTTTTGGTTTGGTTTTTGTTGTTGTTGTTGCTGTTTGTTTGACCATGGGAAGACATGAGCACACAGATCCTATAGAGTAGAGCAAATCCACTGTAGTGTTTGAGAATTGTGTATGTCTATGTAGACCTATCCCCTCTAGGAGAAGGAGCAGAGAGTTGTCTCGGTATTCAGAAGAGGTAGAGGACATTGTGCTTCAAATGATAGCATTTTGTGATCATTAGCCAGAAAATAGAGATTTGTGGAAGGTTTCAGAGAAAGAGTTGAAATTTGTTTTTGAAGATTTTCCTGGCAGTGGGAAGCAGAAACCTCAATGCATGGGAATTCAGTCTGTCCTAGAATACTGTTAAGGTTATCATAATAGTTTCAGTAAAGAAATCATACACGATGATAGATTACATCGTTACAGAAAGATAGAGTGATCATTACAGAAAGGCAGGATTGAGAATGGCCTTGAAAGACACTAGTTAGGACAGAGAAAGAAGGAAGAGAAACCCAGTTCATCAAGCTAAAACAAAAGATATGGCAAAAATTAAGATTACCTTTTCCAAGATTCTTGGAAGAAAGCTGTAAATCAGACGACTTTCCTGTCAGTTGGAGTTGGGAGCACCACTACCTCATGTTTCTGAGCAGAATTCTCCATACCACTGTGTTTCCCTGAAGGTCTGTGTCCTTCTCCATCCCTCTTGACTGTCTTCTCATCCTTACCCAGAACTTTCCAACATAGTAATTAAACGTGGCTTAGCTTACAGCTGAATTTCTGACCAAGTAAGGCCTCAGCTCCAACTTCTCTGGTTCACAGATAATAAGATGTTTTAGCTTTCTACTTCAGAAATCTCTAGAAGCAACAACTGATTGGCCCTACTGACTTTTTCTCCCAAGATCCTAGGGTAGATTGTGGGGGAAATGGTTTCGATAGAGATGATCATGTATTTAAACAACTGAGGGCAGTGACAGAGTAGGAATGGCAAGAGTACCAGTCACAAGAGTTAGAACCTGGCCTCGCCACTGATGTTGTCATGGGTTTGGACAAACGGTCTTATACCCCCAAGTGTATCTTATCAGTGGTGGTTCACTGTGATCCTGACAACTAGCTACATGGAGTTCAGAATTTGAATCCAGTAATCAGGAAGACAAAAGTGTCAATATTAGCAGAAACTAGTTCAGGAGCTACTTTTGTAGGGCAATGGTGAGCTAGGGACTAACATGATGATATTCTCTGTCTGAATTTTCTTGTAAATGGAAAAAGAGTATGCTCCTGAGGCAAGACTAAATTATAGATGTTGATCTCAGCACATTCGTCTGCTTTGAATGTAGTATTGCAGTGGTGGAGAAGGTTATGTGTTAAATAAATTCCAAATGTGAATGAATGAAACTCCTTTCATTGACATGAGGTTTCAGACAATTAAGCCTCTGTTTCTATGCCCATTAACTCACAAGTTTGGTCAGAATACCAAAAGAAAAAAAAAAGAAAAAGAAAAGAAAAAAATGGCGAATAGAGCTGACCAGATTGCTGAACATATAGTATGTCAATAACAACACTATCCAGGTATCTCTTTGATTAAAAAAATCAATTAAAATTACAAAAAATAAACATGGATAAGCTGTTGGATTCTGGACATCTTGACCTGGAATATTTGCTAATAAGATAGGAAATTTGGGGCAGGAAGTGGACTTTTACTAGATTTATTTATTTATTTGTTTATTTATTTATCTTACCACATGTTCTTCTCTTAATCTCCCAAAGGAAGAGAGTGTAAAAGGCTGTTGTGTGGATTTTGTTTTTAAGGCATTTTTCAAAGATTAAGTTTTGCTGTTAAGCTGAAAATACTCAGAATGTGGTGCGAAAAACTTCTCTAGCTCAAAGAATGGACATTCAAATCCTAAGAAAAAGGGATAGGCACTTTCAACTCTTCTCATCACTGGAAATATCTTCTTTAAAATAAGTCAGGTTTCTCTTCCTGTAACCATACTCACTGCTCCTCATTACCGCCTCTGTGCTGTGAAGACTAAACCAATTTCTTTTATCTCTTATTTGACATGATCTTTATGGCCTCACCATCTTCCTTTCCTTCGGAAGAAACTGCTGATCTATTTCACTGTGGCCTGAAAAACATTCAAGCTGTGCTTCCAAAACCAGTAGCATAAGTGGCCCACGGCAGCACATGCCTGCAATCCCAGTACCAGTGAAGGTAGACAGGAAAAGGGGGAGTTCAAGGCCAACCTGGGCTATGTGCTCAGACCATGTATCCACACAAAAACAAAACATGATAGCCTAGGATAGTTTACAAGTGAAGAAATTTCAGTGCCAACTTTTATATAGTAAAAGCCTGCTACATGTTTTATTAAACAATAGGAATGCTACCTGAGACGGCAAAGGTAATGGGGACCCCGTGGAGCACCCACACCTCTTCCTGGTGGGTGTTTATGCCCCATCTGTATTTGCACTAGCAGTACTAGTCTTTTTCCTGATACTAAATCCTGAGGATAATGGGAAGGTAAATGTCAAGTGGGATTGTAAGAAGAACAGATACAAGCTTCCGTTCTGTATGAATCTGATCTGTTCTTGAATGTTCGTAAAAGCTCCATTGATAAAGCCAGCTAATTGCTTAACCTTTGAGTGTGCAATACATATACCTAGTACAAAATTCAGGAGACACCTAATAACATATCATCCTTTGAATCTCAACCCTTAACAACCGGAAGACTTTGACTGGTGACCAGTGTCTTTTGTGGACTTCCAGAGATCAACCATTAATATGCCAGTACATACAAATGTCAACACCTACACAGAAAATTTTGTGGAAGTGATGTGTTTTGGAGACACCTTCACAGCAGAGCACAGACTTGTCTCATTTCATTCATATATCTATTTGTTGACTGGCCCAAGTTCTTTAACAGGCCACCTTTGTCACACCTTTCTTTTCCTTTACAGTAGGAAGAATACTACCACAGACACCACTGCACATTTCTTTGCCCATATATGCAAATGCATGTTTTAAATTTAATCATCAGAAAGGAAGAAGACTTTTCCAAAGAGCATGTGCATTTTAAACCATTTTTAATGGAAGCCAGTTACTCTCCATATAGTATACACTAAAGGCTTAAGGATGCCAGTTTTTCACATCCTTGCCAAAGCAAAGTGCTGTCAGATCTGTTGATCTTTGATAGAATCATAATGAAAAGTGGTGGGATATATCTAATTTCCACTCTAACTGCCAGCTTTCTTAGACATTGAGCATGTTTTCAATGTTTGACATTCCTGTTTCTGTTCTCATCACAGGACTATTTTATAAACGTTTCCCAGGGCATTAGTAACCTTTTAAAATTATTCATAGTAACTTTTTATATACAAAGCTATCAATATTCATAATACAATTTTCTACATATACATACACATATGCATATATATATACATATATATATATATATATATATATATATTGACTTTAGCCAAAAAAACTTTTCACATGCAGATTTTAAATTTGGAAAAGCTTCCTCATCTATGTTAACAAAAAAAAAAAGCTTCTTATTTTCTCCTAATTATGTCATAGTTTTATTTTAATTTTGGATATTTCATCCATTTGGAATTTATTCTGATATAGACCAAGTAAAATTTCAACTTGTGTTTTACAGAGCTTAATTATCCCCTAATTCTTTATGAAGCGTAACATTTCTTTCTAATGGCAGAAAACTTCATTTGTTAATTTTCCTTGGAGGTTCACTTTATAACTTGGTCTCCTACTTCCTTTGTCCGTGTGCATGTGTGCTACAGCCCAGCTTTAGATACCATAATTGGTGATCTTTCTTTATGACTGAACAGTTTTCACAGAATTTCCCTCGCTCTCCTCACGTGTTTATTTTTCATATGATGGCTAGCTGTGCCTTTCTTCCGTTAAAAGGGTCAGTTCGGGCTACAGAGGTCATTCTGTGAAAATGAGGACAAGAGTTTAGAGCCCTAGAAGCCACATAAATTCCACATGGGCCTGATGGCCCACCTGTCATGCAGCACTTGGGAATGTAGACAAGGGATTCCTAGGGCAAGCCTGATAAGCTCCATTAACTAATTATGAAGCTCTAGTTTCAAGTGAGAGACTCCACTTCAATATATAAGCTGAAGAATAAGTGAGAAAGGCATCTGATGTCAACCTCTGGCCTCCACACACATTCGTGTAAGCACACTTCCGTAACACATTTATATACATGCACACACACACATACAAAAAAATTCATGTGGTTTACTATTGAGATAATGAGAACAATTGGCAGTTAGTTTAGGTACAATCAAGATAATGAGTGACTGAATTATTTCAGATTAAGTATATTTAAAAATGCACATCAGATTTTATTAGCAACTGTTATCACATGAGAATGTTTGATATTTTGTCAACTATCTTTTCAGCATCTGTGAACATGAGTATACTGTTTTTACCCTTCTACTTGCTAATATAGTCATATGTATTGCTGGGATTTTAAATGAAACATTCTTGTGCCTCTATTATGATCCCATCTTAATAGAAATCAATTATTATTTAAAATACAATCAATCTTACTTGCTGGCTTTTAGACTTTTACAGACCAATTATGGTAATAAAGTTTATTTGATTTCTGGTTTTATGGTAACTCTGTCAGGTTTTTGCAATGACTGTCTTGATAGTCTAGTTATTTGAAAAGATTTTTGAAATGACCCTACTTATGATCTCAGTTTAATGGGCACTGATATTCCCCATTCATTAATGTCTCAGAATGTATACTTGTAAAGTACCTGACTTTTCTACAGTTTTAGGGAGGAGGGGAATAAAAGAGTTTTTTGTGAATTTTCACTATTTATTATTGCTGCTATATTTTACTAGAGATAGGTTTTCACTATGTGGTTCTGGCTACCCTGGCACTCACTATGTAAGTCAGGCTAACATAGAATCTTCCTGCATTATGTTACTATGTGCTGAGACCACAAGCAAGAGCCACCATGCCATGGATTTGTTCTATTTTTATTGACATTTTCTATTTCTTCTGAGATACTTTGGTTATTATAGTTTCTTGTAAAACATGCATTATCACAATGGTTTTCAAATTATTTTTCAGAGTTAACTAAAATAATCCCTCACAGTTATTGTGATTCAGAGCTAACTAAAATAATCCCCCAGTTATTGGACTTCACTATATATTTAAGTCACTTTCCTGTTTCCATTCCTAATTAGTAGGCTTGTCTTTTTGCCTTGGTTAGGATCAGCTAGTGGCACTTCTAATTTTTTGTTCTCAAGTAACAAACCCTCAGACTTTATTTGGTATTCCTATTACCCATTCTGTTCCCTGATGTACTTAAGATCTCTGTCCTTTGAATCATATAGCTGTAATTCTTATTAATTTGACAATTTTCGTAGGAAAAGCCACCTTTGAACATACATAAGAGCCATATATAATCATTTATATCTTCAGATAAATGAATTGCAGATTTTTTTTCTGATGCTAGGCTTTGGCAAGGACAAAGGAATAAAGCAGTTCCTTGAGCCCTAGTGAAGGGACTGACTGGAGGTGACAAGTATGACAGAGTTAGGAAGAACAGACAAAGTATATAGCTTCCAGATCATGAGTTTTTATTCTCACACACATAGATGTGTTCCTCAATGTTCCGGAGATAGAAAATGCATTAAAATTTGTTGGGAAAGTGTTCAAAGATAAGAGATTCCACTATGTAAATTAAGAAACATGTATCTGTTCTCCCTAACAGTAGAAATAAAGCAAAAGTGGGCTGTCCTCAGGGGGAAGCTTCCAAGTAGCCTATCAACTCCCCAGGGAGGCAGAAGAAGGAACAGAGCAGGGCAATGGGTGTTGCCCTTGACCATCCAGTGATGAAGTGCAGTGGAGTACTTCTGCCTACACAGTGTTGGCATTGCTCTTCCTAACAAAGGTGACAAGCATCACATCAGATTTTCAGTGTTCTTCTGTATCTTTTTCTCTACACACTCCTCCAATAATCTTGTGTATTAGACCTCTTTGCAGGCCTTACTTCTCATGTCCAACCATACACGTGTCTTGCTGGTTGCTAATTCGGAATATGTCTCATGTTTCCTCATCTCTTCTCAGGGTCTCTTTCCAAGTCTAGGACTTGATTATCCCATGAGCTGGTTGCTATGCTAGGCTCCCATCAGCCCACTGGAGGCCAGTTGTATTAGCTGCTGTAAAGCAAACAACTTGAAAAGTCTCACCGGCATAACACAGTAAAGGTTTATTTCATATTCACATCATAGTTTAGTACACAATAAAGGCTTAGTTCCTTTTCACAGCATAGTTTAATGTACAATAAAGATGTAGCTCGCATTTATGTAATAGCTTAATATGTAATAAAGGTTTAGTTCATGTTCCTATCAGAGCTGCATCATGGCTCTGTGTTGGGACAGGAGAGAGTCAGCATTGTTCTTGCAGTTTCTCAGGAATCTGAGCCGCACACAGCTGCTGCTCCACTATCCATGAGTTCCAGAGTCTTCACTCACTGTCAGCCTCCAGCCTGGAGCTGAGCAAAGGCAGAGATGATGGACAGCGCTTCATAGCCTGAAGGCAGCACACGTACATCTCACACACATTCTTCGGATGGAGTGTTACACGTAGATGTCCCTATAATAAGAGGCATTGGGAAATGCAGTAGTTAAGTTTTGTGCCCAAACACACACACACACACACACACACACACACACACACACACACACACACACACACACACTCTAGCCACCACAAGCCCAAATCAAGAAAATAGAAACTAACAGTGAGACAGCTGTGGTGGCGCACACCTTTAAGCCTAGCACTTGGGAAGCAGAGGCAGGCAGATCTCTGAGTTCCAGGCCAGCCTGGTCTACAGAGTGAGTTTCAGGACAGCCAGGGCTACACAGAGAAACCCTGTCTTCAAAAAAAGGAAACCAAACAACATTAACAAAAAAAATAAATAAATAATGGTGAGAAAATTAATAAATGTACATTTTGTGTCTTTAAAAAAACAAATAAAATGATATAGCCTTAGCCAAACCGCTCAGTGAGGAAAGAGATGAGTCTTGGAAATGCTCAAGTGTTTATGTAGAGTCTACAAATATTTAGGCGAGGGCATAATATAAACAGTCCTTATCAAAAAATTCAACAGTTTGATTGAAATGGACCAATCAGTCAGAAAAAACAAAAAGCTTCCCCCAAACGGCACAGTGTGAAGTAGATTGCCTTAAAAACTATTATGAAATAATACCAGCAAGCAGCATTCATGACTGTAGTGTTATAATACTATCTGAATACTTGAACAGTCTTCCATCAATTGGGAACTTATTAATTATCGGGAAAAGGCCTGAGTAGTCTCACTGACATCCAATATTACAGGAAGGAATGGCTGCTTTCACATGACCTATGTACAAACTGGAGGAAAAGGAAACATTTTTCAAGAAAGGTATTTGAAAGAAAAAGAAGTCAAGCACGACGTCATAACCTTGCAGACCAGCACTTAGATGCTGAGAAAAGGGCCTCTGTGAGTTTTGTAGGCCAATCTGGGCTACACTGTGACCTTGTCTTGAAAATCAAAAATTATAGAGAAGAAGGAAAGACATTAAAAGCAGAACGAAGGGTACATTAAGAAAAGAAAGAAAGAAATTAAAAAATAATATTCCTTTGTACATAGACACTATGTTCTTTAACAAATGCTATAATTTAAGCAAATTCTGCAATGTGTATAAAAAGTGAGACTATGACCAGATCATAGTTAATCCCAGGAGTACAAGAAATAAGATAGAGAAAAATCAAAGCATGAAGCAACTGAGCAAATCAAGACCATGCACTAAAAGGACAAATGATTACATTAAACAAAAATGGACTAAAAGTTTACAGTCAGATTTGTCAGAGTGGATTATATAATAGCAACTGCTACTAATTATGTAATAACAACTGTACCATTTATTGTCTATAAAAACCTAAAAGTTGAAAGTATTGGAGAAAAATACACCATCCAGATAAAATAACAGGGAGTTGGTAGGACCCATATTAAAGCATTGGAGGAATTTATAACAAGAATCCTTTGACGATTCTCAGATTCTGTATATGGACTCAGATGCCTCCAGAGTATATAAGGTAAAAAATAGTAAAAAGCCCAAACAGGAATCAAAAAATACTAGATAATTGCTTCATTTTCTTTTTTAAAAAAATTGAAGTTATTAATCTGAGTCTATTAATTTGTTGGCTTTTAAATCTTTTCAGGGACACCATGGATAAAGATTAATTGGTACAGCTGTGGTCAAGAGCCTGACCTTTCCTCTGGGAAGGGACTGAAGGGCTGTCTTGGTAAGGGAATCCTTCCCTGGAGTCTAGTGCCTCCCTCTGGTCACCAGTTTCTCATTTGGCCACTAGACTGCCCTGAAATTATTTGAAGCCTTAAGCCTTCAAAGAAGCAGTGGTAAGACTTCACTAAAGCATATCAAGATATCAAGTAGTCTTCAAAAACAAAAACAAAACAAACAAGCGAACAAGAAAACCCACATCAAATAGCAACCCTGTCATGGAAATGAAATGTGTGAAAATTGTCTCTCCTGTTTCTATAATTTTTAACATTTTTATGTTTTCACTTCAGGTTCTTGTTGTTGTATTTGGTTTTTCCAGATTGGGTTTCTCTGTGTAATAAATAGCCCTGGCTGTCCTGGAACTTGATTTGTAGACCAGGCTGACCTTGAGCTCATAGCTCAGCCTGCCTCTGCCTCCCAAGTGCTGGGATTAAAGGTGTGCACCACCACTGATCTGAATTATTTTGGGGATTTAAAACTTGTTCTTATGCAACTCAATCCAGACTCAAACTCCCTAAAATGACAGAGGATGGCTTTGAACTCCTGATCCTCCTGTTTCACTTCCCAGGTGTGAACTATCACATCTGGCTCACTTTTAATCTTTTTATCATTCTTTCTATTTATTTGTTTTGCTGCTTTGGGTTTTGTTGGATGGTAATGTGCCCATGAGACAGATGCTCCAAAAAGGCAATGGACACACTGGTAAAATCTATCTCTCTTTCTTCTGTCCCCCAAGCCCCAGGTCTAAATTATAAAGGCAAGCCAGGTTACCAAAGAATAGACCCTCAGATTAGTGATCTTTACTTTGCTTCTTTCCCCCTCCTTTTTACTTATTCTAAGCACTCATCCATATCAGTTCTTAGAGTACCACATTCTTTTTAATCTCCTACAAAGTACCTATTGCCTGGGTGATCCACAAATTCATCTAGTTGGCAGCTTCTACAGGTGGGTTCTGGTCATTTGCTTTCCCAGAAGATAGAATAACACCTTGCTATGTCTACCTTTGTGTACTTGCCAAAGCATATCTTTAAGAGTCAATTCTTGAAAGTGAGAAAGGCTCTATTCCCACAAGCCATTGCTGATGGACAGAGGAAATAATTCAGCACAGAGGAAGTGCCTGTGGGTCAGAAGCATAAGTTTGAGGAATTTATTCCACTTGACCGTTTCTCTCTTCCTAGCTAGATGAGGTAGAAGGAAGACAGGGAGGTATAGATGGAAGGGATGGGGAAATACAGGAAGGGAAGAAGACAATAAGGTTAGGAAATTATTATAAGGTCATCATAGCTCTTTGTTAAACTTTTATTGGAGCCCAAATTCCATGGCTTGTGAGAACCTAAGTCCTTCCCAAAGTCTATGTGAATCTCTGTGCTTACTTCTTGGTGAGTCTTCCTCCTCCAGGTAGCTAACCTATGCATGTCATCTGCAACCTTTATGTCACACACCCATGATGCCTACAGCAACCTTTATGTCAAACACCCATGATGTCTACAACCATCGTGCAACATACCACCATCATGCAAACTCAGACACTGAATGTGGGGAAAGTGCCATAGGTCAGCATCACTTCAAGCATCTCCAAAGCTTTCGCCACATTACTACCCTCTTTAGTTTCTCCATCACCACCCACCCACCCACCACCACCACCACTCCACTGTTGACACAGCCACCTCTCTCTCTTCCTTCCTCTGTCTTAAGCTTTGTTTTTAGCATTGGGGATTTAACTGATCAGAAAAAGAAAAAGAAGTATAAGGGCTTAAGATGTATAGCTCAGTGTTAGAAATCTTGTCTTCTATATGAAAGACCCTGGTTTTGCTACTCCAGCACCAGGGAGGCAAAGAAAACAAAGGGAATGAGTTACTTTAATGGACTTTTTTGATGTGCTGTAATGACTAAATATATAGGGAGAAATTTCAACACATATACACACCCCAACAGTTGCTCAAAAGAAAAAAACAACTCAGCAGTGGTGGGCTCATGCCTTTAATACCAGCACTCATGAGGCAGAGGTAACAGACCTAGTTCCAGGACCGGAAAGGCTGTTACGAAGTGAAACCCTGTCTCAAAACCAACCCCCCCAAAAAACTATAAAAATTGACATATTTTATATGTCATTATAAGTATTTATAATATCTACATTAACATAATGTAACTGTAAACACTGATGTACACTGGATAAAAATGTGATCAGCCAGCTTCCTACTCCGGCCAACATGCCCTCTGGTCACCATGACTTCCTAGTCTTTATGGACTCAATCCCTTTAGAACATAAGCCAAAATAAACCATTCTTCCTTGATTTGCTTTTGTTTGTGGTTTTTCATCACAGTAACAGAAAGATAACTGATACAACTAATTAAATTTCTCTACCTCATCTTAGAAATATTTGCTACTGTGAATTAGTTATAATTTCTAGGCACTTATTTGTCTTATAAAACATATATGTATTCTCAAATTATATATGTATATGCATAATGTGTGTAAATATTTAATTTGCTTGTTACAGTACTTTGTACAGCATACTATTATACATATATGCATGTGCCTGTGTGTGTGTGTGTGTGTGTGTGTGTGTGTGTGTCTGTGTGTGTGTGTGTGTGTGTGTGTGTATTTCTCTGCAATGTGCTCTTTATTCTTAACACTGTTTTGTAAGAATTTGCTTATACTATTTATATAGCTCAAAGTAACTCCATTGTTTAGTAATTTGTTGAATGAATTTATTACCATGTATGGATTCGACCACCAGTATCCATTCACGCTTTTTTAGACAATGTGACTCCAAACACTCTTGCCAATGCCTCAGCAGCACGAGTGGGTGTATTACCCACCTAGAAGTGGATGCAGTGACCAGATTTGGGTTCTTTGACTTCAACCCATGCTGCCAGCATGTATTCAAAAGGAACCATCCCAGTTTGAGGTCTCATAAGCAAGCTGGAAGCATTACTCTTAGTTCACTCACATCCTTTGCAAAACATGGCATTAGGATACCTCAATGTTTGTCAATAGGAAAAATTTGAAGTAGAATTTCATTGTGGTCTTAATCTGCATTTCTCCATTTTTACATATGAATAAGCATGTTTTTGTGTATAGTTTGGTGACAGAGGGATTGCCTAGTAATCTTAAGGCCCTGGATTTGATCTCCAGTTTCAGAAGGAATGGAAAATATAACTTGTATTTTTCTTTTATGTAAATTGCCTGTTTCTGATTTTAGCTTTTTTTATTTGAAGGGGGAATTAACAACTTGATAACTTACATGTTATTTTTACCACAGCTACTCCAGATTTTCATGTTTCTTTGTCCTTATTTATAGTAACTATAGCAATAAGAATTTAGATCAATTTCTATATTTCTATGTATATTTACATAAACATTGTTTTAAATGGGACCACACATAGGGATTGTGGGTGTATAACTGTTCTGTTGCTGCTGGCTCTTTATTCATTCTCTTTTATTTCCCCTCATGTGACCTCCCTTCTGCTTCTCTGCAAAAGTATCCCATGTTAAAGACTCCATGTGACAGTCCATGCTTCCACTGTACTCAAATATTTCCATTCAGACATGCACATTTATAAACATGCTATACAGGATGTATTGCCATCATTTAACTTGTGAACCCAAGATAATGCTAATAGAATTATTTTCATTTAACAAAATCTATGAAAGTACTTCCAAGTCTAAATATATAGTGCTAGTTCATTCTTTTCAGTGATAATTAAAATTTCTTTGCACCAGAAGCATTTTGCTAAGTAGAAGCCATGGCACAGAAGCCTTAGGAGAAAGAGCAAAAGATAATTATATGAAATAAAAAAAATTAAAGAACATTAAAGTAATGTTATGAGATCCATGCAAAAAAAAAAAAAGAAGAAAGAAAAGAAAAGAAAAAGAAACCCTTTCTTGGTGGAAATTTGGCTTTGTTGTTACATATTTACCTTTATACCATAGATGGTGGTGGTGACTAAGAGAAAAGGCACAGCTGTTAGGAAGGGGTTCCGTTACTACAATGCTTGCTTCCCAAGAAGGACAGCAGAAGTTCAGATCCCCAGCACCCATGCTTTAAAAAAATAAAAAGGTTGGTCACATCTGTGCACACCTGCAATCCCAGCTCAAGGGAGAGGGATCCCTGAGGCTTGCTGGCCAGGAAGTCTGGATGAGTCAGCAAACTCCATGTTCAGTGAGAGAACCTATTTCAAAAAATGAATGGGGAGGCGGATGATAAAGGAAGAATCCCAGTGTTGACCTCTGGCCTCCACATGCATACCCAGACACTTGTGCAAACACACCCACGTCTACACGTGGGGAGGTGGCAGGAAGGGGAGAAGAGATGCTCACACAGAACCAAGTGACAGGAAGTACGTAAAACTCCTGGTTCGGGGGCAGATCTCTGGGTGGACTTTGAGGAGTAATTTACTTGCCTGGCCTCTGGTTATCTCTTCTGTGAAATGGAGGCTAGAGCACACACAGCCTGCATTCCTGCAAAGATCAAACAGTTCTTAGTCAATTCAAGACTAATCCAGTCTGCCAAAGTTTAACATTCACCAGCTGACATGGCGCCACCATGTGGTAGTAGTAGGAACAGTTTCAAAGGTAGTTGTTCCATCAGCCTTTAAGACATTCCATTTGAGGAGTTGACATTATTTCAAAGTTAGTACATAAAGTGAGACTTCACCGCTCTACTGACTTTTCATTATTTCAAGTTTGCATGAAGTTTGAGTAATCATTCCACTGCCAGAGAAAATTTAAAATCTAACATTGTTGGGTTATCATACAGTAATAATCAATCACATAGAAAAAAAAAAAAAACTAGAATGAGAATTGCTTCATAAATATCTATTTTAAACAAAAGGATACAGCAGAACTATAAGACATATGGTTAAAAAGTTCCAAATGACTCAAGTCCTTTCCATTGGGGCTCAGAAAGGGGGTAGTGAGAGCAGACCTGGCTAAAAGGTTCTCAACAAAACAGGAAGAGCAATAGATAGCAACCATTGCTGGTACAGTCTCATTTCCTATTCTTCAGACTATACAGGAACGAACATGAACTCAAAAGCCCACCATCCAATCCAGCAAAGAGACAGTGAATAGAATCAAATCATAGCCCAATTTTATTATTCTAGAATTAATGTTCCTCTTACTGTGCATTGAATACAATTGTGGGACTTGAGAGACGGCCCAGTGTTAAGAGCACTGGCTGATCTTGCAAAGGACCTGGGTTCAATTCCCAGCACCCACATGATAACTCACAACCATCTATAACTTGTTTTAGGGGATCAGATGTCTTCTTCTAACCCTTGTGGCACCAGGCATGCACAAAATATGCATACGCACATGCAGGCAAAACATTCACACACATAAAGTAAATAAAGCTATTTTTTTAATTTAAAAAGTAATTGTGTCAGCTCTTACTGATTTTAGATACTTTATCCTTTCTTTAATTAAATTCTTAATTTAAGTAGTTATTTTATTCACAAAAACAAATTCAAATAAGAAATACCCTATACCCAAATTCCTATGTTAACATCTAAGATTCCTGAAGTCTGCTTGTCATGACTAAAAAGCAAATACTGGCCTCTTGTTATTCATTGAAGTGTGTCTCTTATTCCTTGTTTTTCCTTGATCCCTCTCAAGATAACATATCAGTCAGGTGTCTCACTCTCCTGGCTGTGACTATTTCTCAGGGTTTCCTCATGGCTAAGGACTTTGACACTTTTGAAGAGCACTGGTGAGACAATTTAGCTGATGGCAGCTCCATTTGCTCCATTTGTTTTGTCTGATGTTTTCCTTTGGGAGGCAGACCTCAGTGACCAAGAGTCAGTCTTTTCACATGACATCAGGTATTTCTAAAATCTGCAAGCCTTACCCCAGTGGGTCACCCTGGCCATCTAAGCAAGGTGCATCTTCTAGGCTTCCCCACCCAAAACATGTGTTTTCCTCCCACACTGAAGAGTAGGAAGACAGTCGGTCATCCCTGAGGAAGGACTGTGCATCCACACAGAGTGCTTCTAAAGGAGCCAGCACACGTCTCTCCCTTTCATTCACTTATTTATTTAGCTATCTATATCAGGATGATAATGGATGTTTATTTTACATTCTGGATAACCCAATATAATATTTCTTTATTTTGATTCTCAACTGTTCAGCTCTGGCACTGAGGACTCCCTCAGGGTGCCTTCTGAATCTCTTTGACATGTTTCCATCACTCTGTTTCTAGAGTATTCATTTGCTTCCTGCTGCTCTAGCCCTGTAATCAGCCATTCTCAAAAAACAAACAAAAAACAATAGCAAAAAACAACAACAACAACAAAAAAAAACACCTCCTTCCCATTTATTGGCGAATGGGTTAAAAATTATGATCTGGCCCCTCGATATAGATGATCTTTATATAAACATGTATTTTCCTCTTCTGACCTTGATCATCTGAAAATTGAGACTTAAAATAGCTTTGAGAAGAAAGTTAACGCAACTTTCTTCACTCTTCCTAACTACTGAGTAGATTCTATCATTACTGTTAGCGTTGCTGCACCTCTGTGGGTAATGTTTGTCCCTTCCAAAGAAGATTACAAGATAAAAGCTTCCCAGAGGGGAAAAAGCCATAAATTATTTCTGCACATTTTCTCGCTACATTCCTTCTCACTACATCAGCAGCTAACAAATTTCAATGACTGAACAGAGCCGGTGCCTCCATGCGTACAGGTGTTTCCCTTTAGGCTCCTTACGGAAGCAAAAATGCGCCAAAATGACCAGATTGCGCTTCGCTTGAACGCAGCACCCACGTGTTCTGCCCCTTTCTGCATTTCCAGGACTTCCCTCGGTGCTTGATAGGATCCAGGGGTTTCCTGAAAGTTTGCTGGACGAATTGCAGAGCTCCCAGAAATATGACAGAGCTGACCGCTGGAACTCAAATGCGTCTGATTTGTTACTCCTCTGTGTTCTTGATGCTCTTTGCGTTTCGCGGAAGGATTCGGTGCTAATAATGAAAAGAATAGGGGTTACTGCTGTGCTATTTTCATCTTCCTAAGACTCTTTTTATCATGAGTCATGGTAAATTAATCATAATGTTAACCTTCTTTTCCACTAGTGAAATACGGCCCACGTGCTCTGCTCCTTTTAGAGAAGCCTATAATGGGAAAGCGTTTCCGTGTATGGTGGAGATTAAGGTATTCTTCTATTGGATGGTATTGAACTCAATTAGAAGAAAGTGTTTTCATGCTAATAAGGCTTTAATGATGCACCGTTTCATTCTAAGACCTTAAGTCATCATATCTTCTAAACTGGGGACTGAAACAGAACATGACAGAAGAAAAATTACTCACTTGCTTTTGAGTCTGTCTTTGGAAAATGCATGCATTCTTGTATTTTATCTTCCTTACAGTCCTCCAGCTCCCTGTTTAAAAGAGTCTCTTGTATGATCTATTTTAATTTTACTCTAGATTCAGTGCCTTCTTTATAAAAGGAAATTCATTTACATATAATCCAGTAACCAAGCAGCCTGAGTGGAACGATTTTGAATCAGTCCTCGTGGCTTCACTACAGACACCTCCGTCTTCCATCCGTTTACACTTACATCTGTCTATCACACCTTCTCTATGCCCATCACTATCTGGGAACACAGTAGAGAGAGAAACCTGCGTCTTCGGCAATTAGAAGGACAGGAAGAGAAACCAAATAGCATTAGCAGTCAGGTGGTTCTGGCTGAGCAAAGGGGAGTGAGCACAATACCTGGATACTGCCTGATGCCTGGTTATGCAAGTCTCTATACATATAGCCTGAAAGTACAGAGTTACACTCCAGAACACAACAGACAGACTGGCTGAGAAAGGAGGCCACTTCAACCTGCCCCAAGCATGAGCTTGGTTAGTTTTTGTTGTTTATTTTTGAGACAAAGTCTCACTATATAGTCTTATGGGGATTGTTTTGGCTTCAAACTCACAGAGATCTTCTTGCCTCTGGCTCACAAATTCTAGGATTACAGACTTATGCCACTACACCAGACACATTTTACCTTTTTAAGTAATTGCATTCCTCAAAGAACTTCCCGTGTCCAGATACAGATGGAGGGTCTTTGTAAGTCCTTAATTCATAGTTCATTCTCCACATTGCATCCCAACTCATACAGATGAGAAAACTTGAATAATTTAATTAAAGTCAGGTAGACCCAAATGTCACATCTGCAACCCCATCTACCATATGTGAATGCTACCTGCTAAACCTATGTGAGAGGAATAGATAGACAAACTTTATCAGATCATAAGCAATGTTACCACCACAGTTGTATCACTCAAACTGAAAACAAGGGACCATCACATATATGGAGCCTGAGTTCTGTTTTCTAGTTTTAACTTTAAGGGATGCATAGAAGAATTTTATTCTGCTCATTCTAGGTGGAAGTTAATTCTCAGAGATGTGAAGACATATTATTTGGAATAACTAGTGGCCTTTTCTGCAATGAACAAATATGATAAGCATAAAATTGGGATGACTGTTTCTACCAGAGACTTTAACCCCATTCGCCTCCTCTCTATCTAAATCTCCAACTCAGACCACTGTTCTATCAGTGGAGGTAAACAGGTATGTGTTTTCCCAAGGGTGGGGTAAACTCATTTATCTTCCCCACTACCTTGCAAAAGAGTTCTCCAGGATAAGGCTTTATCCAAACAGCTCATCAAAATGTCCTTGCCTGGGAAAAACACTGAGCCAACATGACTATTTCAGTCTAGGAATCCAAACAGCTGTACTGTGGTGGTTTCTCAAAAGGGTAGTGTCAAAATGACTTGTCAAAACAGCCTTATCAAGAGTCCTGAGCCTGAAACCATGGGAGATGCTCTTTACACACACACCCCTAGGTATAGCGGGATCAGGCTGTGTTAGTGGATTCTCACTGCAGCCCCTTGGGGCTTCAGCATATCTGTACTGAAGTGATTTCAACACTTATGTCAGAAAAAGGATGGAGGTCGTGAATGAGCAAAGGAGAGAGCTTTTTACTGAAGCATAGGAAGACAAGAGAGAAATGAGTACTCCAGGCAGAAAGACAAGATGAGCACAGACTCAGGGACAAGATCCTGCGTCAGATGATAGGCATCCCAGGCATTTAGAAGCTACTGGATGCTTCACCACATTGTCTTGTCTTTGGAGAGGACATGGCTGATGTGCAACCTGACCCAAACTTTCTTCCTCTCAACAATGAAAACAAATAAAATTTATTCCTAAATCAATTTCAAAAGCAGTTTAATTCTAGCACTACGTGGTTTTCCTCTAAGCATCCACCTCACCCACCCTATTTTTTTTCTCTTTGGTATTGGGCCTTATGCATGCCAGACAAGTATTCTAACACCAACCTAATGCCCTTACCCCAGTCTCTAAATTTTAAATTACTTTACTTTGCATCAGATAATTTGGGAAAATATTTTTCTATTTATTTTTTAATAACTCAAATCTAAATTAAATACAGATAAACTGCTTGGTTTGTTTTAAAACATGCAAATATATTAGATATACAAATGCACATAAAAATGCTGACCAACTATTAAGCCTTTGCTTGATATGCAATAACTTTTTGAAAAGAAAATACCAGTAATTACTCAATTTTCAAAATAACACTTTATGCTCTACAGAATAGGAAAGTGTGCCAAATCATCTGAAAAAACTACATGTCAATATTCTTGAAAAAAACAAATCTTACATGTGGATTAAACACAGATTACTTTTCTGTATCATTACCATTAACCTGGCTGTTGTCATGGCAACAAAACATCTAAGAGCATAAAAAGCAGATAATGTTTAATATTTAAATCATAACTCATAAATAAAAACTTATTTGTAGTTGTTTGAAACTTACACATTAATCCTGTTGGGGTGCCAAAACCTCCTTAGGAACGAATCACATTTTAAAAATTTATATGTTAACTTGCATGGCTAATTTCTGATTACAAAAACTCCTTTCTTTTTTTAAAAACTGAGATACCTATCAAAAGAAGAATTGCCGCCAGGTGTTGGTGGCACACGCCTTTAATCCCAGCACTCTGGAGGCAGAGGCAGGCAGATCTTTGTGAGTTCGAGGCCAGCCTGGTCTACAGTGCTAGTGCCAGGATAGGCTCCAAAGCTACACAGAGAAACCCTGTCTCAAAAGAAAGAAAGAAAGAAAGAAAGAAAGAAAGAAAGAAAGAAAGAAAGAAAGAAAGAAAGAAAGAAAAGAATTGCCAAAACCCTGAGATGAGCTGGGTGTGCTGGTGCTTGAACTGAATTCCAGCAGAGGCAGGTGGATCTCTGTAAGTTCCAGACCAGTAGGGACTACGTAGTCAGAGCCTTTCTCCAAAGCAAACTATGAGAGCAGTATCACCATGTTTGTTTTAATATATTTGCACATTGTTTATTCTTTAACCCAAAATTTGCATCAGAATACAGTTTTATACCATCCTTTCTTTTTTCTTTTTATATTTTATGTGCAATGATAGGTCTGTGAGGGCATTAAAAAAATGCATTATCCTTTCTGCTTAAGTAACTTTTTGTTCATCTCCCTGCCACAATAAGTCTAATATGTAGACTTGTCAAATCACATTCCATCCCCTCAAAAAAAGAAATAAATGATGTTAAAAGTCTTAATGTCATTTTATCAAGACTACGAATATTGAGCTATTTCAATACGCTTCTGAAATTGACTGAGATTTTATACAGTCCTCATTAAAACAGGATATTGTCATTAGACAGCAATTCATAGTTCTGGTAGGAACATAACCCTAAACAGCCCACTTCTGAAAGGGAACATAGTGGGGGGCGGGAATTGCCTCATATTTGAGCATGTACATAGCAATTTCCTAAGATTACAGCCTGAAATTTTAAATGTTGATCATTATTTTGGCAAACAAGGGAAGAAAGGACAGACAGAAAATGCTCTACACTGGGCCCATTTTTGTTCCATTATTTTTTGCTTTGAAATAGTGTCAGCTATATCAGACACAGACAGATTATATCTCCCCTATCATGGTCCATTACATAGCATAGGAGCCAGAAAATCTGAGAAACCCAGTTTCCTGGGACATGTCCTCATGGTCAGACAGTGAACGACTGACATTTCCTCTGGGTTGCAAATATCATGGAAAATATTATATTGGTTTAGAGAAGATCGTACCCCAAGAGGACAAACACAGTTTAGGAGCAAAAAGTGTAGCAAGAGGTCTTGGAAGGAATTAGGAAAACAGAAAGTCCTTTTCTTTCCCAGAAGTCTCAGCTCATCAACTCCCTACCAATGGACTTTCAGTTCTTTCTCTTCTGGGAGAGTTCTCAGGGGAGGGAAGATGGAAGCCCACAGGCCCAGGCTCATAGGAAGGTACTCAGTAAGCACACACTGAAGTGGATTCTCAGGTGTTTCACCTTCACTGGTTCATTTCGCTGGCTTGACTGAAGTATCTGTTGGAAATAAGCAGAGTGTAGCTACCTTGTAAAACTGTGTGTTCTGATTCCCCACTGGACCAGCTGAAGCTTGTGAATTTTGTCTACTGTAGACAAGTGACAACATTAGGTTCTGAGTTCATGCAAAGTATAATTTTCACTATACCCCTTTCATTTTGAGAATTTTATTGGAGTATTTTCCTGCTACCCATATTTTAAATTCCCAGGCCTCTTTCCTTGGGGGATTCTTTCTGAAGGTATTATTCTGCTATTTGTTTTTCTTTTGTCACCTAACCGTATGTCTTATCAGTTAGGGTTATGTATTTTTAATGAACTCATTTTCAAAGGTATGCAGGCAATATAAAGATACAGTTTTACTATGAGAAAAGTTCAGCAATACAGATCAATGGATAGGAAAGTTGATATTCTGATGGCACAACTTTTTGAATGGAAAAAAAGAAATAAAAAGGAAAGGAAAGGACATGATTGCTCTTAAGTATGGTGGAAGAGAAAGTGTATTGTTGATCTGTGGGAGACATAGTCAGAGGCAGGGACATCTGGGGAGTCCAGAGTGGACATGGCCAGACTGAGTTGGGCTATATGGGTGAGGGGGGAATGAGGAACCAGGTGCAGCAGCCAGGAGGTCAAAGGTCCAAAAAGGGAGGGTAACCAAAATGTCTAGATTATATATGGAAAAGCCTCTCTCCAGACCAGGGCCTGGGCAGTTCAGGGTAGAATGGGGCGGGGGCGGGGAGGGTGTGCAAGCTATACTCTGTAACAGGTAGGCACTGAGGGACACTGGGAGAACCTGGTGGCCAGGTCCAGCTTTGACATGTTAAATAGGCACCTGAGCAATTTGTCCCAGGTTTGAAACTTAACACATCTGAATTATCATAATTATCCTTCTCAGATCGTGGTTTTATGTATTGTTCAACAACCCAAATCAATACGGAGTGTTTATTTCTTGACCTAAACTTATTTAAAATACATATACTGAATAATAAATAAATAAAACCATCCTTTAGCCACCTACCCTAATCCAACTTGTTTCCCAAAATTGCAGTTAACAATCCATTGTGCCTCCTTCTGAGTTGTTTTCTGTGTATTTACATATACATATAAAATTAATAAGTTGGAATTTTAATTTTTAAATCACTGGGACTCAAAGTATAGAGATTAGACAGAAGTTTGTTGTTGTTTTAATGTGTAGATGTATCCTGCTGATGTAGCATATCACTTCACACAGACTTAGCAAGTTTTGCATAGAATTCTATGTTCAGACATACTGTAATCTAGCTATTCTTTTATTAGTGGATAGTTATGGTGTTCCTTTCTTTTCTTCCATCATTAAGAATAATGTGATAGGACTGGCCATAGGTCAGTGATAGATATCACAACTTCTATCTCGTAAGGAGCTGTGGATTCTCTCCGAGATGGTTTTTTTATAGATTATCAACTCCATAGGAATTAGAATTGCCTTGGAGCTGAATTCTGTGGGATTGCCTGGATTAGGTTAATGGAACTGGGAAGACCCACCCTTCTGCTGCATTGAAGGAGAGAAAGGACTTAGTGTCAGCATCCCTCCCTCTGAGGTGCCTGGTTCTCCTGCCACCATATCTCTCAACCGCACCTTCAGACTGTGAGCCAGAAAAGCCCCTCTCTTCATTAAATCGCCTTGGTTAGATACTTTGTCATCGCAACAAAACAAGTAACTAATACACCTATCAAAAAGAAAGCCAAGTAAACCAGGGGTAGTGCACACCCTTAATCTGAGAATTTGGGAGGCAGGCAGATTTCTGGGTTTGAAGCAAGCCTAGTCTACACAGTGAGCTTCAGTTCCAAGATAGGGTTACATAGAGAAAACCCTGTCAAAAAAAAAAAAAAGAAAAAAAAGAAAAAAAAGACAAAGAAAAGAAAAAAACATATTTCTTCTTCCTTCTCAAAAGGTAACATAAAGTTCCTCCAAAAAGAGCTGGAATTACATTATTACTACCAATAGCTTCAAAGAACACCCATTTCCACAGAGTTTAGTCAAAACTAGACATCTGAAATCTGTTTTTGTATTGCCAATTCAAAGGGCTATATGAAAAGCAAAACCAAAACAAAACAGAATAAAAACCCCTCTTCCTCCTGATACATAATGTGTTTCCTGTTCTCCTGAAATGCTTACTGGCCATGTTTAACTCTCTTTTGGATACCTAACTCATAGATGTTCTTTTCTGACTCTTGTTTTTACCCTATTTTTTTTAAATGTACTGTCATATATTTTACAATATTAATAGTTCCAGTTATAATTTTGTTCATGCTATTTTACCCATGCATTTAATTTTTTAAGCAGCCCATGCTGTTATTCACTTCCTAGGTGGTTTCAAGATGTCGTGGAATGTTTAGGAAATGTTTTTACTAAAACAACAATAGAGAAATGTAATTTTATTTGTCCTTAATTTACCACACCTGAAGGCACCTTTCTTACTGTTTGTCAGATGACTGAGGGCATGTGGGTGTCTCAAAGTTTGACTATAAGTTTTCTTTCATTTGTAATCACATTGGCATATTTCTCAAAAGTATAACCTTTAAAGCAAATCCAATAGTGATTGTGACTATTTAAGTTGGGAGCTACTTTTGCCAGTTGTCGTATGAAGGGAATTGTCTGACACTCACTCACTGAAACTTGGCTTTCTCATGTCTCATTGGTGTGTTTCCAGGGCTCAGTTTCTGCTTGTACTTTCCTACTTTCATGGCACTGTAGCTCTGCCTCTACTGCTATAACTTTCTATTAAGTTTTGATTTTAAGGCTATCTTTAACTTCCCTGATGGTTTCAAAGACTCTTTTCTCTTAGATAAACAATTTATCTTCTAACACAGTTCCACAGTGCATCGTCTTTAGATGCCTTTCCCACCTCCCTCCAACCTTCTGTAAGAAACAAATCTACAGAGAGATTAGAAGGCTGACCTATAAAACCAGCTGGGTCTGGTGACTTTCTACTGTCAGTTTTTTTTTTCTACTAAATCCCTGGCTTTTCTACGGTTCTTGGCCTGTTTTGATTTTATACTTCCTCATCAAGAAAACAGAATCACATACTACAAATCTTTACCTGTCATCTAGATTTTCAAATATATTCATATTGAAATAGCCTTTTTGTTATTCGTATCGTATGTTGGTAATTGTCAAAGATTGGTCGCTACTGAATTGTCTGGATTTTCTTCCCCATCCAAACCCTTCTCCAAGATGCAAACATTTCCCTGTGAGGTTGGAAGGGCTTTCTGACTGCTATCTTCCCTTCTCCCCAGGAAGACCAGAAAGCTGATGACCTCTCTACCCTACTTTTGAGACTCAGAGAGCTTTCCTTTGTGGTGGATACCATGAATGGTTATAGATCTGTGTCCTCTTTCCTGTCCCCGTATGTGTGACAGACTTGTAGAGCAGCCATTCTATCTCCACTGAACTTTTCCTAGGCAGGCAATTCTCTGAGGAGGAATTGGAGACCTGGGGCAGATTATTCAGCCCCTATCCAGGGACACACTGCTAATCCTTGCTACTCATAATAAATGGAAGGAGACCGAGAACTGAGATGCCCAACCAGCCTAGCTATTTCAAGAATGTGAGGACTCTGAGCCTGGATAATCACTGAAATTCCTTCAACACTGCAGTTTTCTCTTACCCCTGTTTTAGCTCAACGTTTTCTCTAAGTTCCTTCATCAAGCTGACTCTGTTTCTATTTATCTTCCTAGAAATTTGCATTTTGTTCCATTGATACAGATTTATTCCTGAGAAACAAATAAGCAGACTATTTTTGTCATTCCCATAAGGAATAAGAAGTGAGAAAAAAAATGTATACATTTTACTTTTCTTACCACTTTTAGCTCGTCTCCCCCCCCCCCTCTTTAAATTTACGTGGAATGGAGAGGATAATCCCAATAAGTAAATGAAATGAGAATAAGAGCTGAATTAGAAGTCCACTAGTGGTATCATCTCTCTGTGTGCTTCCTCTATGGTTTCAGTGTTCACGTGTGTGACCATTACGTAAGTCAGAAGAACAAGGACCCTGCCCCCATTGCCTCAAACCCAGTAGGCATTCCTTAACTGTTTCCTAAATGGAAAAACAAATAAATTACGAAATCACAAACCAAAAATGCACAGATCAGTAGCAGGACCTCTGAAAGGTTTGGTCCCTGCTTGTTCAGCTACTGATCCACCTGGAGTTGGAATCTCTCTGGAGAGCTCCCTCTCAAACACTCTGCAACTATTTGCTTTGCTCGTGTCTTTCATTTAGTCATTGCTTGGACAAAAATAAGTTGACAAGAAGTCCAACATTAGTTGGCATAGGCAGAAATTGTCACCCTGTCCAACAACGCAAAATAAACATCATTTCCTATGCAAGTACTCTAGGATCTGAGTTCAATAGCCCACCACTTTTTTTTCTGCTGCTGTGTCTTTTATTGGAGTGATAAACTGCAGTTTATGTCACCTCTCTGATTATATTGTAAACTTGATTGGCATTTCAGGCTTTTAATATCTTCGCAATGGAAAAGATGGCAAATATGGCAATTTATTTGTAATTGGACAAGTGGATAGGTGGGAATGGGTGTGAGAAGGTATGGTAGGGCTTATTCACTTGTCTTAAAATTTAACATCCGGATTAAAAAGAACTGTAAATTGGTAAGCTCTTGGCTTCCTAGAATAAGATTGTTTACTCTCAGAGAAAGGTACAATGGCTTTTTTTTTTTTTTCTGTTATGTTCCAGCGACATAATAGCTACAAGTCCTTGAACCTAATAGCTAAATTGTGGTGTGCATAGAAGAACTTCCTAAAATACAACTTGGTATCGAGCCATTTGTTCGCTGTGTCTTACCAAGCATGATGTTTTTCCTGCAGTTGATTATGCTGCTTATGTCTTGTGTTGGAAACAGGCTGGGCTTAGCAAAAACATCAGTTTCCTTACATTTTTAATAAACTATACATAAATTTGCAACTTAGAAGTTTGTTTTAAACCTGTTTAGACTAAAATGAGGTTGAGTCGTCCAACAAAAATTTCTGAAACATTTCATATTACAGATGCAGCCCTGTATAGATTTTTCAGAAAAAAATTTCAGAGTTGTCTTAGAGATAAAATTCTATTCAAATATGCAAGAATTTTTCTCTTACTGTTATGAGGAGTATAGAATATTGTCAGGTTGTGGATTCTCAGAAAGTTTAATCTGTCCACCTTAGGTTAAGTCAACAGTAATCACTAAAAATAAAGTCATTTATTTATTTATTTATTTATTTATTTATTTATTTTTCAAGACAGGGTTTCTCTGTGTAGCTTTGGCTATCCTGGAACTCTCTCTGTAGACCAGGCTGGGCTTGAACTCATGTTTCTCTTTTCTTCTTTTTAAACAAAAGAATAACATTTGGCGCCCAACGTGGAAAGGCTCTGCCCTTATACCTTCTGCGACCTGCTGGCGGGAGCATGTTAGGCTAAGGGTAACCTTACAATCCACTTCCATCTCCACTTTTCCTGGCACTTGCTCCTGCCTGCAGCAGCCTGAGATGCCGGAACTCAACTCGCCGCTTTCCAACTAAGGATCTCTTAAACTTACTGATCTGCCTATTCGCTACAATCCGGTAAGAAACCCAAACTGTTCCCATGGGGCAGACCCAGCGCTGTTCACTCTGGGTCCATTTTTTGGTTTCGGGCCGGGTGCTCTCAGACAGGGCAATCTGTACATTTTTCGGCCTTGCCCATGGGAAATACATTTTTACGGGATCTTTCGGTTATTGGCAGCGAGTAGGTAAATGAGCGGAGTTCTGCCTCCCAGTGGGAACTTTCTTTCACCTGGGAATGTCCCTCATTGTTCTGTTTGTTCTTTCTCTGACTGTTTCTTCTTGGTTGGCAATGTCTACTTGAGATGCTCTGAGAGTTTTGTTTGTCTGCTGGTTTTCATTTTTCCACATGAATGAGGTTTAAAACTTTTCTGGCAATTGAAAATGTGCTTACGGGGGTCGCCACCTCGGCCACGTGTGCTAACCTGGGGGCCGCCATCTTGGTCATAACCAGGTGACCTGGCTTAGGCCTACCCACTCAGTTCAATGACTTCCACCGGCAAGCACTGCCACCTGACATCTTACTTTTTATTTCTTTCACTTGTTGGGTGCATTTCCTAAAGGTCAGGCATGGGATCCCGCTCCAGGAGCGGTGCTTTTTTGCTTTTTTCAGTTCGGACTGCTGGGTCCTTTTTCGGTTTCGGGACAGCTGTGTCCCCTTCGGGGCCAGGCCCCTGGCAACTCCCACGGGCAGACGTGCATCCGTAGAGGAGCTTTTTGCCGGTTCTCCACCTGCCTCACCCATGGGAAATGCACAGAGGAACCTTTCTGGTTTCATCCAACAAGCAGGTAAACAGACAAAAGCGGCTTACAGTTGCCGCCGTTTTGGTCATGTGACCTACCTGTAGGCACGCACAGCTCCAGCGGCCTATCGAGCAAACCTGTCTGCCAGATTTTTGATTTCTGCCAGATCTTTTTGCTTTTTATTTTATTTTTGTCTTTTTCTTCTTATTTTATTTTTTGTCTTTTTCTTCTTTCACTGGCTCTGTTGTTCATGGCTTGTTTACTAAATACTGTGCCTTTCCAGGACCCTCTGTTTACTCTGTCTCTTTAAATCTCCTGTCTGTTTGCTACAATGTACGGATCAGAGATTACAATCTGACTCCCCCTTTACTGTTATCCAGTCCTGCTTATCTCTGTACCTGTAATTTAACTTTATACTTATCTAGCTCTATATACAACTTAAATTAAACTATTAAGTCTCATATTTCTAAATTGCTATATATCTTTAAATGATGATAAACATTTAAAGTCTATTCAAATTAACAAAATATTTATACCACTCAGTTTATCCTGTAAGCCGTTTACAAAGGTACAGCTTTTATTACAAAAAAGGTATTTTTTCTCTAACTAAAGGCAAACTTAACTGCTAAGATACTAAACAGACAGCCCTCAAATGCTCAGAGATCTAGAGAATATGGCATTTAAAATGTTTTGTTAAAAAGCTTTTTGTAACAGAGAGATAGGCCAGCTGCTGGCCCCACCCCATTTCCTCCGAAAAGACTGGGCACTGAAGAAACTTCATCTCAGTGACAACGCTGGTCACTGAGCAACCCTGCCCTTCACCTCAACTGGTACAAAGTATTCCAGACCATGGACAAGAGGACAACGGAAACGGAATCGACTTTCCCGGCGTTGCTTGGGCCAACAGTAGGCGAGTCTTCCCAAAGTCTCTAATCCACAGGTCGCAAGTTATCAGCAAGAAGGCAGGTGTCCTGCAGCCCACTACTATGGATGGAGCACCTTGGGGATGGCTGTTCATGCAGCCTGCTGGCAAGTCTCTGTTATTCTTTAATCATTGATTCAGGTAAAATCTTATCCTTCTCAAGAACTCTGATGCTTTTGACGACTGATAGTCTTGCCGGCTTAAAGCAAAACAGATTCCAGTAACAGGTATTTTAGGGTTTATCTATATAAAGATAGGAAAGTCTAAGAATGTAGTTATAAAGGCCTGAGGATAAAAAGGCTTAAATGATGATAAAATGAGTTAAGACATTAAAAAGAATAAAATATGTTCCTGATTTCTCTATTTCTCATGCTACTGTTCATAGTAAAGTTCAACAATACCACTATATGATCATAACTACAAGGTCAAGATTATGATACTTTTCATTGTCAAAAAAAAATCTGTCTGTTTTAAAATGGTAATGCTTTTAGCCAAGTTGCTTCTAACATGAATATGCTACTAATGTGTCTAATACTTATGTTTCCACAAACTCTAAGGATTCTTGTAAGTTCCAGGGAGCCGAATCAGATCCAAACAGGTCAGGTTCACTCCAGGTAATATTCAATCTTTCCCCGGTCCCAAATTCCCTTCACTCATCTTGGGACTCCTTGGGAACCCCTTCCTCATCTTACAATCTTCCCCTCAAGTGACAGGACCTAAGAAAAAAATTTTTTTCTAATCTCAACCTTGTCTTCTGCTCTGTCAACATCTTGCCAGGTCTAAGAGGCGCCAGGGAGTTCCATACAGCCTGGACTACAATGAAACAACCAGCTTCCCCAGGACGTGGCAGCACCCCAACCTTCTCGGGTCCCCCAAAGATGGTCAACGCCCCCCACGTCAGCAGGAAGCAGTCTTAAGAATTCGACGCCCTTATTCCTTAACCTGCCATGTCTAAACACCCCACCTTTTTTTAATAATAAGTAGAGGTGGGAATGAAAGGTTCAGGCATTATGCTGGCCTGCCCCTGTTACCTGGTGGAATCCACTCAGGCAATACCCTGGTCAGCCCAAGGTTCCATGGGAAAGAAGTCTGCACGCAGGTGCAGAGGACCCCTTTAAAAGATAGGCCCCTGCACCTCTCTCTCTCTCTGCCCCTTTACGCTCGCGCTCTCTCTCTCTCTGTCTGTCTGTCTCTCTCTCCCCCTGTTCCTGCTCTCTGTCCCCTCTCTCTGTTTCCCCGCTCTGTCTCTCTATGGCGACCGGCCATGGCGGTCAGCCATTACCCTGTTCCTCTTCTTAGTCTCCCCATTCTACCGGGCCTTATAATAAACTTATAGTCAATATGTCTGTCTCAATATTTCTCTTTTCTTCTTTTTAAACAAAAGAATAACAATCACCCTGCCTCTGCCTTCTGAGTGCTGGGGTTAAAGGCATATGCCACCACTGCCTGGCAATAAAATCTTAATACTTTAAAAATTGGCTCTACTAGTTTTCACTTAGAATGTTTATATCTGAAAAAAATGAACAATAATTTTTGACTAAGATTTAATCTTATTACCGAGGAAATGTGATAATAGAAACCAGAGAGACTCACAGTATCTGATAGCTGGTACTTGCTGGAGCTAGCCCATAACACCTTAAAAACACCTATGCTTAAAATTCCTGTGAAGATCTTTTAGGTCATTTTATGTACATGGCTTTTTAAATTTGTTCCCTCACTTTTGCGCATAAGATAAAAATGTTTTTACTTTTCTAAGTCAAATCAAATTTCATTAGGTCCATCTACCAAGATATTTAAAATCTATTCTTTATCATTTGGAAGAGTGGTCTTTTCTACACATATACACAGTTTAGGGAAGGTGGCTCTCAGGCCTTACCTCTGAAAAATTTCTACACCCCAATAATCCTCTCCACTGATGCCACAATCTAAGTCAGACCAAATCAAACCAAATTAGAGAAAGTCCATGATTAATGAATACAATGCTTCTGGATGGCCTTCCAGCGCCGCAGAGAGGAGACAGGAAAGACAGACCAGAAACCACTTGTCTCCTTTCTGGGGGGGGGTGTGCCGGGGGCGCAGTTTAAATACCCTGTGGGAGTGGTCTTGATCATCTCTGGAAGGAGTCATCATTTGGCTGGCTGGCTGAGATGTAACAGAGTTTGGAGGGAGATAGGTGTGGGGGGCTTTCTGTGTCTGATTTATTTTTCTTACTATGTTTTCCAGTTAGAGATATTCCAATAAGTAACATGGAAAATGATAGATTGAATGCTTTCTTTTGTAGAATCTATATTTAAATTTATAACCATGGAAATATGTGTGTATATTTACATACGTATGTAGGACCCGAAAGTAGAAAGAAGCATATGAAAAGGCATCTTAAGTGAGGGGAAGAAAGGGTAATAAAATGTATGTTTATATATGATTAACATTTGTTTATTTATTTATTTTATGTGTGTGTGTGGTTTGCCTGCATACATGTTTGCTCACCACGTGCAGGCCTGGTGCCCATGAAGGCCAGAAGGAAGATCCCTTGGAACTGGAGTTACGCATGGTTGTGAGCCATTGTTTGGGTGCTAAAAACGAAACCCGTGTTCTCTGGAAGAGCAGCCTGTGCTCTTAACCACAAAGCCAATATGGAGCTCCTCTCTGGCTCCATGTGATTGATATTTAAGACAGTGGACTTTGTACAAAGCCAGTTACCCCACATAATTAGAGACAGCCTTATCCAATCAGCTGAAACCTTTGGAGCAAAGGTGGACATTTCCTAAAAAGGAAGCGATTGGCCCTCACGATAAGCCCTGTTAATAAACAACTCCTCAGATAGCCGCTGATCGTGGGCCCCATACAAATGTGGACTACTCTCCTGCCCTGGGTATCCCTACACTGCTGCTGGCCACTTTGATGCTTGCTGTTGTCCAGAGTAGCAACTCTTAGTGGCCTGTTCACCACTCAGAGGTCCTACTACATCCCGAGGCCACGTGGTATGCAGAGCACTAACTGTGTCACACTAAGTTTCACTATTGTACCACCTTCTCAACCTCTGAAATCCAGCTCTGCTCAGTATTAAGTCAAACACCCAACCACCGTCCTCTTCGTAGAGTACAAGAACCCATTCATCTCCATTCTAATTCTTGAACAAAACCAACTACATCCTACCAAAGTGAGGGCATACACTGAAGAAGGCTTTCAACACACACACACACACACACACACACACACACACACACACACAGAGAGAGAGAGAGAGAGAGAGAGAGAGAGAGAGAGAGAGAGCGCAATCTATTTCTTTTTGTCCATCAAAGAGCCAGTACAAAAGCTTTACATTAAACATTTGGAAATTAAGTTTATTTTTTTGATTATCCTACATTCGTGAGAACTGGTAAGAACTAAATTCTTAATAAAATGCCCTGATTTGTATGTGAAGATCCAAGTGCCAGAAAAGTTAAGTGGCTCTTCAAGACTCCCAACACTCTTCTCTAAAGGATGCTGTGTGGTGGCACCACCCTATTTTCTCGTCTTTTGCCTTTCATCTGTCTGTTGTTTGTTACAATTTTTTTTTTTTCGAGACAGGGTTTCTCTGTGTAACTTTGGAGCCTATCCTGGCACTCGCTCTGGAGGACTAGGCTGGCCTCAAACTCACAGAGATCCACCTGCCTCTGCCTCCCGAGTGCTGGGATTAAAGGCGTGCGCCACCAACCCCCGGCAACTGCTACAAATTTTTACATGGATTCATGGCGCCTCTGTTGTTGGTATGTTACTTCAAAATGAAATAGGAGAGTGCAATACAGTTAAGTGGATTCCAGTACCCATGGCTACTGAAAGCCGTAGCTTCCACCAAATGATTTAGGCACGGATTTTGAGGAGAAAGTCCCTTCTCAAACAAATTCCGTGAGGACTACCTGACATCAGTGGTTAGAAAATTCTACATCGCTTAACGATGTTATCTCCCCTTTGAGGTGCAATCTCTTCATTTTGTTCTTGTTCCAAGTTTAGCAGCTCAGCAGAGGGAGGATGCCCGATGGGGTTACTGGCTGTGGCAGTGCAGGCTTTTTCTATCGATCTCACAGGCTCATTATGTAAGCTTATTTCTTCTGCTGATACAGAAGGAAAAAAAAAAAAAAAGGCTTTCCCCTATTACCCTGAGTTGTCTAAACAAACTCAGACATCCAATAGTACACGAGTAGCCAGCCATTTGGTCTTTCAGGCAAGAAGGCTGTGGCTGGTGATTGCTTGAGAAAATATCTGCTTTTGATCAAAATAAAATCCAATCTGTAAACCAATAAAGTTCATGGCCTATAGCAAGCCTCATCTCTTAGGCTCATAATAAAACTGTCAGCTATGTGTGCTGCCAGCTCTCCGGCTCTCCTCTATTTTTCAATAATCCTCACTCTCACTCTCATTATTTGTCTACTTTTATAGCAAATGGTTTCTATATTTTTGAATGCTTTAACTATCTTCTTCCTATAGAGTTTATAATATAATATCCTTGAATCTTATTTTCATGTCTGAAAGAGAAGAGTGCACTGTAGTATGTAGATAATCAGGCAACAGAACAAAGCACTGTTTTCAATCAGAATATACTCCTGTGTCTGAGTACCAATAAACACATTTGACAAACACAGAAAACTCAAGATTTCTCCAAAATCTATTCCAGCCAGATAAGCATCTGTGACCACTGCCTTAGGGCCATTCATCACAATTACTGTAAGTAGTTTTTCATGAACTCCAAAATTTGACTGATTATAATCTGTTTGTGAACTACATGTAAATTGCTTTTTTCTATATGCATGTTTCCTTGCCTATAAATTGAAGATTTAGGAAACAAGCTAGCTCACAGAGTTACTAATAGGTTTTGGTAAATCAGAGTGTATTCCTATAGAATAGCACTTGGCACTTGCCCTGTCAAGACTGAATTGAGACCAGCTGTTATTAACCAGGATTTTTTAAGACTTTGTTTTCCTGAAGCCTAAACTGAGTTCATAGGGGGGGGAAAAAGTACAGTTGTTTCTCGGTCTCCACAAGGGATGGTTTTTAGCTGTGTTCCTCGTCTAGTTCAATGTAAGTGCTGTGTGAATATTACTGTGTTGTGTTGCTGAGGGAATAGTGATGAGGAAAAGTCTAGACAGACTGTGCAGGCTAATTTCCTTCCACATTTTTTAAAAACCTGAGTTTGGCTGATATCCCAGGGCATAACTCATTGATACAGGGGACTGTGTTTCATATTTGCCTCTGATGTGGATATCAATGAAGAGCACAGGTTATCCCCTCAACTTCCGGGAAGATAATCTTTTCCTTGTGACTGGTGTGTGTGAGATCCACTGGAAGCATGTAGTATTTATCATTGCTGCTGGTGATGGTCTGGTTTCCAGATAAACGTTTTGCTATGTAGCCCTGACTGTCCTTGAATCTGCCATGTTTTTGCCCCAGCCTCCTAGATGCTGGGATTGTAGGTGTGTACCACCAGCAAGAGGTCTCTAAGAAAACTATAGTTTCAAATATTTGTCAGACCACCTAAATTCCTGTTTCTATTATGGTTTGGAAAGAAAAAGGATAGTAAACAGAAGTAACATCCTGGGCTGAAGAGGCAGGAGGTTTAATTCTAGATTCCACTTAGCTTTGTAAAATTAAAAAAAAAAATTCAAAATTTACTTTCCAAATCTAAGGATTGAGGGTGTCTTAGGAAATAAGCTATTTTGGAAATAATCCTGCTGAAGCACTAATTCATAACATATAATTTTAAGTCCTAAATACAGGAAGCATTAAATATAGAAACAAAGCTATTTAAATAGTGGTGTAAAGCAAGGATGATGTGTGATATTGGAACAAGAAACATCACAGAGAACATTTCAAAGTGGGAGATATTGGGTTGATCAGAAAATGAGCAGAAAGCTTTCAAAAGAAGTACAATGGCCTAGAAAAATATGAAAAAATGCCCACCATCCTTGGCCATCAGGAAAGTGCAAATATCCATTCAAATTCACCTCACTCCAGTGAGAATGGAGCCATCAAGTAAAAAATGACAAATTCTGCAGAGAATGTGGGAAAGAGGAATCATTGAACACTAAAGGCAGAGATATAAATCAATGCAACAAATGCAGAAATCAGTGTGAAGGGCCCTAGGAAAAAAAGAAAGAAAGAAAGAAAAAAAAGAAAGAAAAAAAGAGAATGACCTAAGTATTCTATTTCTTTGTATACAAACAAGTAATCTGGTAAATAGAGCCCAGAGAAGCATGATGATTTTATTACTTCTTTTTATTAGTTATTATTACCAATAAATGGGGTTTCCAGTCATCTGTTGCTTATAGATTTTTATTTTATTTTTTCTATGAGCATGAGTGTTTTGTGTGTGTGTATGCACACGCAGCACATACATACAACAAACACCCTTTGAGTTGCATCCTACTCTCTGCAACTGGAGTTACCAACAGTTGTGATCCATCACAAGGGTGCTGAGAATTAAACCCTGTTACTCTTACAGGTCCTCTGTAAGAGTAACAAGTGCTCATAACCACTGAGTCAACGTTCCAGTCACAAGGTGGCACTAATCTTAATAGCAAACACCTTTCTCATATTCAAGGTATACATTTTTAAGAACTGACATATGAAAACAAAAAGTGAACTATTTGGGAATTGTAACATAAATAATAAAAACCCAGAGACAGATTTTGGGGTTCAAGCTGAAGGTCAGAAAAGCAAAGCAGCCAAGTCACAAGAGAGCTCTTACCTCTACCAAGGATGGGGCGATCCTGATCTCAACATGGCAGGAGACTAACTGTCCAAATACAGCATGAGACACTGAACTCCTGTCTTATATACCTCTCTAGTGCAGGGATTAAAGGTTCGGGATCCCAAGTTCTAAGATCACCTTTGCGTTAGCTCTGTTTCTCTTTTAGACTGACTCACTCTCATGTAGCTCCAGGTAGTCTTGAACTGACAGGGATCTATCTGCCTCTGTCTCCTAAATCCTGGGATTAAAGGTGTGTGCCACCACTGCCTGGTCTCTATGGCTGTAGCTAGTTTGCTTTTCTGGTCTCCAGGCAAGCTTTATTAGAATAGGAAGGAGAGAAGACTGTATGGAGGTAGGGGAAGACAAGGTAATGAAGAATGATTAACTCACAATACATACATGTATGGAGATGTCATAATGAAATCCATCATTTTCTTTGCAGTGAATGTATGGCAGTGACTTTTTTAATTCTATGAATAAGAACTTAAACAAATGTAAATAATTCAATATTATTAACAGAATAATAGGGAAATGTTATACTACACAAATAATTCTTAAGAACTAATTAAAATGATGAAAACATTATTACTAAAATAAATTTATGAATCCACAAGTATGAACTGTATTGAAATGCAGATTCCAGGAAAGAAATTATTATAAAATAACTAAGGGCTGGCAAAATGACTCAAGGGATAAAGGCACTTGAAGAGCAAACCCTGGCAATCTGAGTTCAATCCCTGGAACCAACATAAAGGTAGAAGGAGAGAACCAACTTATCAAAAATAAATAAATGGTCAAATAAATAATTGAAAGTAGACAAGTGAGAACTTTAATAATTGTTATTTTATGATAAAAAGAAATATTTTTAAGAACCCAATTTTTTTTTCCAATTACCGAAAGTGTCACATGCAGATAATGGTGTTTGTGGGTGTGTTTGAATGAGTCCTTTAAAATGTGTAGTGGCTTTTTGCAGTGCTCAGGGTAAAATGCAAGCCCTCAAGCATGTTAGGTAAACATTCTCCCACTGACCAATTTCCCCATCCCCTAAAGATACCGTCTGAGACTTTTGTTGATGGAATTATATGGTGTCTGGGATTTGTTTTACAATGATACAGGAGTAGGATGGATGGATGGATTCAGTGAAACAATGCTTCCCGTGAATATTTGGTTAATTTTTAAAATTTTCCACAAGGAAAAGACATTGAGCATATGTATTACTTCTTGGGACAGTGAATTCATGATTTAAAGCACAGAGTGTGAATTTTGTGCACCTACTGTGTGTGGAAAGCTGATCTCTTGTGTGGTAAAGGACAGCAATGTGGTTAGGGAGGGGTCTGTGTGGGCATCGTCTCTGCTGCTCTCTTTTTCCGAGCTACGTGAAGTGCACAGTTGGCACTGATTGTTCTAACATATTCGATGTAATTCTGTGCACCTTTGTTGTTGATTTAATTTTAAAATTTGTCTCAAATGTTTTGAAGAACAAAATAAGTTATCTTTAATGAAGCAGAAAATGAAGCTTACTACTAGTTATCAGGATAAATACTCAAACTCATTTTTACCAAAAGAAATACAAATTTAGATCAGATACCATGTTAGGATTTTTTTTTCCTAACAAACTGAAAAATATTAAAGCTCTATAATGACTTCATGGTTAACATAATATACTCGGTGGTTTTATGTCACCTTGACACAAGCTAAAGTCATCAGGGATGAAGGAGCCTCAATTGAGAAAATGCCTCCATTCAATCCATTTGTAAGGCTTTTTCTTAATAAGTGATCAATGAGGCAGGGCCCAGACCATTAGGGGTAGTGTCATCCTTGGCTGGTAGTCCTGGGTTCTATAAGAAATCAAGCTGAGCAAGTCAATAAGCAGCACCCCTCTGTATGAGCTCCTGCCTCCAGGATCCTGCCCTGTTTGAGTTCTTGTCCTGACTTCCTTGGATGATGAATGGTGACATGTAAGTATAAGCCAAATAAACCCTTTCCTCTCCCACTTGCCTTCAGTTGTGTTGTTCAGTCATAGCAATAGAAACCCTAACTAAGACACATGGTGAATAAGACACTATACTACAGGAAGGAAAAAAAATATTTCAAACTGTCTAGAAGGCAATGTGTTATACAAATTAAGATACAGTAATAGTGCTCCTAGGTATTTATTCTGTAGCAATAACCAGAGAGGAACAGGAGATTTTTTATTATTATTATTAAAGGTTATTCTTGCAATTCTGGTTTACAAGAAAATTGGAAAATTCTAACAATAAGAATCCAGTTAAATATATGATGGTATATTCATGAAACAAAATTCTATATGAGAAGAGAAATAGTTGCAAGCAAAATGTGCACGACAGAAAATGTTTATGAAGCAAAAGGAAAAATGTATACACCACAACTTGGTTTCTATAAACAACAAGTAGTCTCAATGTGAGGTGGGGACAGGGCGGGCCTTCTCAGTTTGAGATTATGTGTCTCCTTCTGAGATTCCAGCAAGTCTGGGCACGCCCAAGAGCTTGGATGAGGTCTTCCAGGCTTCTTTCAGTTTCCTTGGGAGAACGAAGGAATGGACTCACCTGTAAAAAATAACCCATCATAAGCTGTAGAAAACAGATCTACCGTGGGACAAAGCATCCCCAGCCAGGGTTACATAATCTTGGGTCTACGGATGTCTGGGCCTGCATGAGCCCTGCTTAGCCTCCAGGGTTTTAGGGCCAGTGTCAGGAGACAGAGAAGTTATCTGCAAAGGTAGGAAAGGGTCTTACCCAGAATCATTGGGACAATGCCATCGCCGTTTTGGGGTGTACCTTGACAAGTTGTGGAAAAGAGGTTTTCCACTGATTTGCTGTCTGACGGTGGCCAGGACCTCGGAGGCTCTGGTGTGTCAGGAATGTTCTCCAACCTTACAAGAATCCAGGCACTGCAGTTCCTGCCCCGGGCTTGGGCCTTGCCGTGTGGGAAATGCCTTACACCTGTGTGATACCTTCTAAAAGCCTCAGAATACATTGGGAATAGGGCAAAACTTTTAGGGCCCTGATGTCCAGCATTTTCATAAGACAGCAAGGCATTGATGATACTGTTAAAGTAGTCTTACACTTATCAATAGACTGAAAAGGCATAATGGCATACATATGTATGTATGTCCAGAAAAAAAAAATGAACGATATGAACTCATTATTATAGGTGACTTCATTGCTCCACTTCTGTTTGAATTGTGATGGTACCAATTGAAAGGTTCAGGCATTATGCTGGCCTGCCCCTGTTACCTGGTGGAATCCACTCAGGCAATACCCTGGTCAGCCCAAGGTTCCATGGGAAAGAAGTCTGCACGCAGGTGCAGAGGACCCCTTTAAAAGATAGGCCCCTGCCCCTTTACGCTCTCTCTCTTCCCCTGTTTCTCTCTCTGTGTGTGTGTGTGTGTGCTCTCCCCTCTCTCTGTTTCCCCCGCTCTCTCTCTCTATGGCGACCGGCCATGGCGGTCAGCCATTACCCTGTTCCTCTTCTTAGTCTACCCATTCTACCGGGCCTTTATAATAAAATTACAGTCAATATGTCTTATGTCTGTCTCAGCAATTTCTCTTTTCTTCTTTTTAAACAAAACAATAACACCAATCTAATATTAACTGTTACTGCCTCTGAGATTTAGGTATGATGGAGCATATATGGTAAGTGTTCAGTGGTTTGGTTTCTATAAGCCTGGGGTCTGACTGTGAAAATGTGAGGGGATTAGATCAAAGGCCAGGTACAGTTCAGTGGTACAACTCCTGTTTATTATACGCGATGCTCTGGGTTCAATACCCAGCACCACAAAAATGAAAAGAAATTTTACTCTTAAAAAAAGAGAAAGTACTCCCAGTGGGTGAAAGCAGGTCCAATACTCCGATGAGTCTCACAATGGGTGCAGGCAGGTCTGAGACACCCCCTCCCTCCCTCCCTCTCTTGGTGGGTGGAGGCATGACTAGCACCGAGATGTCAGCAGACTCTGGATTGCTTGGACAGGTGGGGGTAAGTTGACCTGCCAGCAGTCCCCAGGCCAGGAGATCCCAAAGAAGGAACACCTGTCATCCCAGAGCTGGGAGGCAGAGACAGGCAGATCCCCCACCTCATTAGGCAGTCTAACAGAACTGGGAAACTCCAGGATCAACAAGAGACTATCTCAAAAATTAAGGAGGTTAATGTTTAAAGAAGGATATCAAATGTTAACCTCTTGCCTCTCTATATGTATACACACACACACAAACACACACACACACACACACACACACACACACACACACACACACACACACGAGCATGCACACACATGTGGACATGTAAACATACACATGCATACAATAAGGTATCTCTGTTGAATAAGACATCTATATTCCCTTTTCAATTAATATTATACATTAATATATAATAATATATACCTTTACTATCCCATGGAATGTTTATAGGTTCATGGTTAAGTAACTTTAACTTATGTGAAATTTAAGTATATAATAAATAACTGCTGTTGAACAGGTTGTTTTGTTCACACAATTCTATTTATGTCTTGATGAAATTCACAAAAATAGTCATGGAGACCATTGGTTTAAGTACATTCATTTATGAGATTCAACAGCTAAAAATAGCTATAGAATTGAGATACAATGGCCCTTTTCGTGGACTCACCGCAGACCAGGTGAGCCACCCCCTGCTTTTACCCAATTCTTGTCCTAAGCGCCATCCACCCAGATCCCTCCAGGCTCGTCCCTGCTTGAAACAGACACGCCCAGGCAGGGTGGAGCTTCCTGAATCTGGCTTGGTTCAGGACACTCTTCCTTCCCTTTCCGTGGACTCACCGCAGACCAGGTGAGCCACCCCCTGCTTTTACCCAATTCTTGTCCTAAGCGCCATCCACCCAGATCCCTCCAGGCTCGTCCCTGCTTGAAACAGACACGCCCAGGCAGGGTGGAGCTTCCTGAATCTGGCTTGGTTCAGGACACTCTTCCTTCCCTTTCCGTGGACTCATCGCAGACCAGGTGAGCCACCCCCTGCTTTTACCCAATTCTTGTCCTAAGCGCCATTCACCCAGATCCCTCCAGGCTCGTCCCTGCTTGAAACAGACACGCCCAGGCAGGGTGGAGCTTCCTGAATCTGGCTTGGTTCAGGACACTCTTCCTTCCCTTTCCGTGGACTCACCGCAGACCAGGTGAGCCACCCCCTGCTTTTACCCAATTCTTGTCCTAAGCGCCATCCACCCAGATCCCTCCAGGCTCGTCCCTGCTTGAAACAGACACGCCCAGGCAGGGTGGAGCTTCCTGAATCTGGCTTGGTTCAGGACACTCTTCCTTCCCTTTCCGTGGACTCACCGCAGACCAGGTGAGCCACCCCCTGCTTTTACCCAATTCTTGTCCTAAGCGCCATCCACCCAGATCCCTCCAGGCTCGTCCCTGCTTGAAACAGACACGCCCAGGCAGGGTGGAGCTTCCTGAATCTGGCTTGGTTCAGGACACTCTTCCTTCCCTTTCCGTGGACTCACCGCATGTAGGAAGCCGGTTCCTGCATTATAATGTTGCCTGAAGACACCAAGGTGTGAATTACTTCACAGGCGCTGGGTAATTTCCATTCCTTTGATCTCTGCCTATCCCGTGGCTCATTTTTGCCTGAGGAGCTGAAGCCATTCATAGGGTAATACATCCCAGGCGGCTGGTCAGCCTTTTATAAGGGATGGTTTTCTTAGTTTAGTGTCTCTGCTCAGTCTCTGCTCAGTCTCCGCTCAGTCTCCACTCTGGTAAAATGCATTAAAGCTTGTCTGCAGAAGGATCCGGGTGTCCTGCGTGTATTTCTTGCTGGCGAGGAATACAGAGCGCGCGCGGGACATATGGTGCTGAAACCCGGGAAGCTTAACATCTCCAGCACCGCGGAGACCCCTTGGCTACAAGGCGGATTCAGAACTGCAGGATGGTAAATTCGGAGAGGTATGATTTTTCTGGACTTTGGCTTGGGACAATCTTAAAGAAGTCCAAAATTACATATCAGAAACCGAATGTAATGAGAGAAATTCGGAGAGGTATGATTTTTCTAGACTTTGGCTTGGGAATGTTGCTATTGTGGGAGGTTAATATAGAGGCTTCTATGCTTTTACTAGGAGCTATTTTGACTTTTCTCACTGTTAAAACAATCTTAAAGAAGTCCAGAATTACATATCAGAAACCGAATGTAGTGAGAGATGGGGCGCGCCTAACAATAAAATATAAGAAAAAAGGACCTCCCGGAATGTCTAGTGACATGGGAGTGTGTGTAAGAAGAGAAACTACAACGTATAAGAAAAAAGGACCTCCCGGGGTGTCTAGTGACAAGGGAATGTGTATAAGAAGAAAAACTACAACAAAAAGCTCAAGAGATAAAGTTTTAGAGGAAACAGCTCAGCTAGATGAAAAAGAAACAAAAATGGAGGGAGAGAAAATAGGAGATAACCGGTCACACCCCGGTAAATTTAGGAGAGATGAGGAACCTAGCCTCTGCCCTGCAAAGAAACTGGAAGCCTTGGAGCTGAGCAGCTCAGACTCTGAGATTTTAGACTCTAACAAGGAAGCAGAGCTAGAGGAGGAGCTGCCAAAAGTAAAAACAAATATGAGGCCATCGCCTGTTAATTCAGCGGGTGTACTTCTATCAGCACATCCACTATTTGGTACCGACTCCTTCTTACCATCAGAGGAGCGGAGAAAATTACAGATGGCTTTCCCAGTCTTTGATAGGGGAAAAGGCCATGCCTGCTATTCAACACTTCTTAAAGGCCTGGAATGCCTGGGGCTTTAAAGCCTCATTTACATTAACGCTGGGGGCCATACCGAGGCCAAGCGTCTCACCTCAAAAACTAAAAGGCCAAAAGGAAATGGTAAAATGGAAAGATATCTTAACTGATCTTTGGAAAGGCCCGGATCCTATTCTCATAAGATCCAGGGGAGCGATATTGTGTTTTCTCACAGGATGAAGAGAATCCCCTGTGGATCCCAAAAAGATTCAACCTGAAGAGCCTCTGCAGACCTTCAAAAGTCGAAACTCCACCCTCTACCCCCGGGAGTTGAGAGCCGCTATTGTTATCCAGATTAACTCCTGCCCTTGGCGGAGAAGGGGTGGAGGTGATAGTTTGATGCAGCCGTTTGCAGATTGCTGTTATTTTTGGCTGGTCTGTGAGAAAAGGGGTGGGTATAATTGTTTGATGCAGCCGCCTGCGAATTGCTGTTACTTCTTTGACTGGCATGTAAGCTCCAGGGCTCAAACCAAGAGATCATCCAAGCGCTTATATTTTGGCTAAGCAATAGGCCGCCGGCCAGACAGCTCTTGCACACCCGGAGCCTAGGTTCATTGCACAGGGTAGAGTGTCTGGTTTGTGCAGCCCCAAAGAGGGATGCTGAGCATAGGCATCGCACAGAGTTGCCTATTATAAAGGCTTCTCTGGGAGGTACGTTGACCTGCATAAGGGTTACCTGCCCTGAGAATTTCCCTTTCCCAGAAAAACGGCAGAGGACAGGTCGGGAGTACTTCGGGTCAAGCTAACAGCCTGATGGTGACTCTCGTACACAGTCTTAATGTTTGATTTTGGGAAGGTCAACCTCTACCTCTATCCCTCAACATATGGGTGACCTATTTGCTTGTAATAATATAAAGCCTTTTCATTAATTAATAAAAAAAGGGGGATATGTAGGAAGCCGGTTCCTGCATTATAATGTTGCCTGAAGACACCAAGGTGTGAATTACTTCACAGGCGCTGGGTAATTTCCATTCCTTTGATCTCTGCCTATCCCGTGGCTCATTTTTGCCTGAGGAGCTGAAGCCATTCATAGGGTAATACATCCCAGGCGGCTGGTCAGCCTTTTATAAGGGATGGTTTTCTTAGTTTAGTGTCTCTGCTCAGTCTCTGCTCAGTCTCCGCTCAGTCTCCACTCTGGTAAAATGCATTAAAGCTTGTCTGCAGAAGGATCCGGGTGTCCTGCGTGTATTTCTTGCTGGCGAGGAATACAGAGCGCTCGCGGGACAACCGCAGACCAGGTGAGCCACCCCCTGCTTTTACCCAATTCTTGTCCTAAGCGCCATCCACCCAGATCCCTCCAGGCTCGTCCCTGCTTGAAACAGACACGTCCAGGCAGGGAGGAGCTCCCCGAATCTGGGTACAGGCCACTCTTCATTCCATTCCCGGCGACCGATCCACCAAGAGGCCTAACGCCATCAGAGTGAGGAGGCTACGAGGAGAGGCAAAACCATCCAGAGCTTCGGACATTGAATTCCTGGCCCACACACACTACAGAGTAACAAGAGGAGATAGAGAGATCCTACCTGCACTCACTGGAAAAAGATATGGGAAGAAGACAGAATAAGAACCCGCTCAACAACAGAAAGACCAATATGACACCACCAGAATCTAGGGACTCCACTCCAGCAAGATCTGAAAAGCCCAACACAGTGCATGAAGAAGAGATGGACCTCAAAAATTATCTGAGCAAGATGATAGAGACCTTCAAAGAGGAAACAAGAAAATCCCTTAAAGAAATAGAAGAAAAAGTAAGCAAAAAATTACACGATATGGAGGAAAAGACAAACCAAAATATTCAAGAAATAAACAAATCTCTTAAAGAAGCTAAAGAAACCCAAGATAAAACAACCAAACAAGTGAAGGAAGCTCTTGAAACAGTTCAAAACATGAAAGCTGAATTAGACACATTAAAGAAAACACAGAATGAAGCGATGCTGGAAATGGAAAGACTGGATAAATGATCAGGATCTAAAGATGTGAGTATAACTAATAGAATTCAAGAGACAGAAGAGAGAATCTCAGCTATTGAAGACTCGCTAGAGGATATACATTCATCAACCAAAGAAAACCTCAAGACCAACAAATCCCTAACACAAAATATACAGGAAATATGGGACACCGTGAAAAGACCAAACCTAAGAATAATAGGTGTAGAAGAAGGTGAAGAAACACTGCTCAAAGGTACAGAAAACATATTCAACAAAATCATAGAAGAAAACTTCCCCAACCTACAGAAAGATATGCCTATGAAAGTACAAGAAGCTTATAGGACACCAAACAGACTGGACCACAAAAAGAAGTCCCCCCGACACATAATAATCAAAACTCCAAATCTACAGAATAAAGAAAAAATATTAAGAGCTGCAAAGGAAAAAGGCCAAGTAACATATAAAGGCAAACCAATCAGAATCACACCCGACTTCTCAATGGAAACTATGAAAGCCAGAAGGTCTTGGATAGATACACTACAAGCACTAAGGGAGCATGGATGTCAACCCAGACTACTGTACCCAGCAAAACTTTCAATCACTATAGATGGAGAAAACAAGATTTTCCATGACAAAAACAGATTTAAACAATACATATCCACAAATCCAGCACTACAGAAGGTTCTGGAAGGAAAACTCCAACTCAAGGAACATAACTACATGCACAAAAACACAGGCAATAGATAATCTAATATTGCCAAACACAAAAAGAAGCAGGAGAGCAAAATCCACACACAATGACACCACCAACAATAAATCCAAACCAAGCAAGAACCAACGAACAATGGACATTAATATCCCTAAATGTCAATGGCCTTAACTTACCCGTAAAAAGATATAGGCTAACAGAATGGATACGAAGACAGAATCCATCTTTCTGCTGTTTACAAGAAACACACCTCAACTTCAAAGACAGGCGATACCTCAGAGTAAAAGGATGGGAAAAGATTTTCCAATCAAATGGCCTCAAGAAACAAGCAGGTGTAGCAATCCTAATATCTAACAAAATGGACTTTAAACTAAAATCAATCAAAAGAGATGAAGAAGGGCATTTCATACTCATCACAGGAAAAGTCCATCAAGATGAAATCTCAATCCTGAACATCTATGCTCCAAATACGAAGGCACCCACATTTGTGAAAGAAACATTACTAAAGCTCAAACCACACATAAAACCACACACACTTATAGTAGGAGACTTCAACACCCCCCTTACACCACTAGACAGGACCACCAGACAAAAACTTAACAAAGAAACAGAGGATCTGAAAGAAGTCATGGCCCAACTGGGGTTAACGGATATCTATAGAGCATTCCATCCAAACTCAAAAGAATATACCTTCTTCTCAGCACCACATGGCACCTTCTCCAAAATTGACCACATAGTAGGCAACAAAGCAAACCTCCACAATTACAAAAGAATTGAAATAACCCCCTGTATCTTATCAGACCACCATGCATTAAAGCTAGAATTCAGCAACAATACAAATGGCAGGAAACCTGCAAACTTTTGGAAAATGAATAACACCCAATTGCACCATTCCTGGGTTGAGGAAGAAATAAAAAAACAAATTAAAGACTTCCTAGATTCTAATGAAAATGCAGACACAACATACCCAAATTTATGGGACACTCTGAAAGCAGTCCTAAGAGGGAAGTTCATAGCACTAAGTGCCCACATGAAGAAACTAGAAAAAAGTCACATTAGAGAACTGACAGAACAACTGAAAACACTAGAGCAAAAAGAAGCAAACTCACCAAGGAGGAGTAGACGCCAGGAAATAATCAACCTGAGAGCTGAAATCAATAAAGTAGAAACTAGGAAAACATTACAAAGAATCAATGAAACAAAGAGTTGGTTCTTTGAGAAGATCAACAAGATAGACAAACCTCTAGCCAAACTAACCAAAAGGCAGAGAGAGAGCACACTAATTAACAAAATCAGAAACGAAAAGGGGGATATAACAACGGACACTGTGGAAATCCAGAGAATCTTTAGGTCATACTTTGAAAATCTGTACTCCACAAAATTCGAAAATCTAATGGAAATGGACAGTTTCCTGGATAAATATCACTTACCAAAATTAAATCAAGATCAGATAAACAATTTAAATCGACCCATAACCCCTAATGAAATAGAAGCAGTCATCAAAAGCCTCCCAACCAAAAAAAGCCCAGGACCAGATGGCTTCACTGCAGAATTCTACCAGAAATTCAAACAAGAGCTGATACCAATACTCCTCAAACTGTTCCGCACAATAGAAGCAGATGGGATATTGCCAAACTCCTTCTATGAGGCTACAATCACTTTGATACCCAAGCCACACAAAGATAAGAATAAGAAAGAGAACTACAGACCAATATCTCTCATGAACATTGATGCTAAAATACTCAATAAAATATTGGCTAATCGAATCCAAGAACATATCAGAAAAATCATCCACCACGATCAAGTGGGCTTCATCCCAGGGATGCAAGGATGGTTCAATATACGAAAAACCATCAATGTAATCCACCATATAAACAAACTGAAAAAGAAAAACCACATGATCATCTCACTAGATGCTGAAAAGGCCTTTGACAAAATCCAACATCCCTTCATGATAAAGATCTTGGAGAGAACAGGAATAACAGGAACATATCTAAACATGATAAATGCGATATACACCAAACCAATAGCCAACATCAAACTAAATGGAGAGAAACTCAAAGCATTTCCTCTAAAATCAGGAACAAGACAAGGATGTCCACTCTCTCCATATCTCTTCAATATTGTTCTTGAAGTTCTAGCTAGAGCAATAAGACAAGATCAGGATATCAAAGGGATACAAATTGGAAAGGACGAAGTCAAACTTTCACTATTTGCAGATGACATGATAGTCTACATAAGTGACCCGAAAAACTCTACCAGGAAACTCCTACAGCTGATAAACACCTTCAGCAAGGTAGCAGGATACAAAATTAACTTAAATAAATCTGTAGCCCTACTGTATACAGATGATAAACTCAATGAGAAAGAAATCATGGAAACATCACCTTTCACAATATCCACAAGCAACATTAAATATCTGGGGGTAACACTAACCAAAAAAGTGAAAGACCTGTACAATAAGAACTTTGAGACTTTAAAGAAAGAAATTAAAGAAGATACCAGAAAGTGGAAAGATCTCCCGTGCTCTTGGATAGGCAGAATTAACATAGTAAAAATGGCAATTCTACCAAAAGCAATCTACAGATTTAATGCAATCCCCATCAAAATCCCAACACAGTTTTTCACAGACATTGAAAGAACAATACTCAACTTTATATGGAAAAATAAAAAACCTAGGATAGCCAAAACAACTCTTTACAATAAAAGATCCTCTGGAGGCATCACCATCCCTGACTTCAAGGTCTACTATAGAGCCATAGTTCTGAAAACAGCTTGGTATTGGCACAAGAATAGACAGATAGACCAATGGAATCGAATTGAAGACCCAGATATTAACCCACGCACCTACGAACACCTTATTTTTGACAAAGGTGCTAAATCCATACAATGGAAAAAAGATAGCATCTTCAACAAATGGTGCTGGCACAATTGGATTCGAACATGCAGAAAATTGCAGATAGATCCATACTTGTCACCATGCACGAAACTTAAGTGCAAATGGATCAAAGATCTCTCCATAAACCCAGCCACACTGAATCTTTTAGAAGAGAAAGTGGGAACAACCCTTGAACAAATTGGCACAGGAGAACGATTCCTGAACATCATGCCAGAAGCACAGACACTGAGGTCTGCAATTAATAAATGGGACCTCTTGAAACTGAGAAGCTTCTGTAAGGCAAAGGACACAGTCAGTAAGACAAAACGACCACCCACAGAATGGGAAAAAATCTTCACCAGCCCCACATCTGACAGAGGTCTGATTTCCAAAATATACAAGGAGCTCAAGAAGCTAGCCACCAAAACACCATACAATGAAATTAAAAAGTGGGGTGCAGAACTAAACAGAGATTTTTCAACAGAGGAATCTGAAATGGCTGAAAGACACTTAAGAAAGTGTTCAAAATCCTTGGCCATCAGAGAAATGCAACTCAAAACAACTCTGAGATACCACCTCACACCTGTCAGAATGGCTAAAATCAAAAATACCAATGACAACCTATGCTGGAGAGGTTGTGGAGAAGAAGGAACACTCCTCCATTGCTGGTGGGAGTGTGAACTTGTAAGACCACTTTGGAAATCAGTATGGCGGTTGCTCAGAAAAATGGGAATCAATCTACCTCAAGATCCAGCCATTCCTCTCTTGGGTATATACCCAAATACTGCTTGTCCATACAACAAGGACATATGTTCAACCATGTTCATAGCAGCATTGTTTGTAATAGCCAGAACCTGGAAACAACCTAGATGCCCCTCAACTGAAGAATGGAAAGAGAAAATGTGGTACATTTATACAATGGAGTACTACTCAGCAGAAAAAAGCAATGGAATCTTGAAATTCGCAGGCAAATGGATGGAACTAGAAGAAACCATCCTGAGTGAGGTAACCCAATCACAAAAAGACAAACATGGTATGTACTCACTCATATATGATTTTTAGACATAGAGCAAAGGTTTACCAGCCTATAATCCTCTACCCCAAGGAAACTAGAAATCATGAATGACTCTAAGGGATAAATGGACCCCAGGAATGGGAAATGGCATGAACTCCCGAGCTAATTGAGAGCATGAGGGTAGGGAAGTGGGTGCTGCCACAATAAGAGCACAAGATGAAGAGTAGAGGAGAAGAAATGGAGGAGCAGATATATTGAGTTGGGGGAAGAATAGAGGAGAGAGAGCAGGATGAGAGATACCATATCAGAGGGAGTCACTATAGGTCCGAGAAGAGATCTGGAACTAGGAAGATCTCCAGAGACCTATAAGGATGACACGATCTGACAGTCTGGGCAGTGGAGGAGAAGTTGGCCTAGAAACCCTTCCCCTAGAATGAGATTGATGAATACTCTCTATGCTATTCTAGAGTCCTCATCCAGTGGCTGATGAGAGCAGAGACAGACATCCACAGAAATACACTGAGCTGAAATCTGGAACTCAGTTGAAGAGAGGGAGGAATGAAGAACGAAGGGGTCTGTACCTGGTTGGAGAAACCCACAGAAACAGTTGGCCTGAAAAAGGGAAAGCATATCGACCCCAGATGCTCTTTGGGAGGACAGTACAGGACTAATCCAGCCCCCTGATCATGGATGCCAATGGGGAGGCCCCTGCACTCCTGGGATTTTTAGACATAGAGCAAAGGTTTACCAGCCTATAATCCTCTACCCCAAGGAAACTAGAAATCATGAATGACTCCAGAGGGAGGTGGACTGGCGTTTTGCCCTGGTGGGTGGGAGGGACTTCGAGAGCCCATCCCACTTGAAGGGATTCGCTCTGTCTCTGAACACATGGGGAGGGGCCTAGGCCCAGCACAGGAAGATTTGGTGGACTTGGTGGAACCCTGGTTGGGGGCCCTACCCTGCCTGGGGAGTGGCGGGTGGATGGGGTGGGGGTAGGTTGGAGGTGGGGGAGAAGGAATGGGGGGGGGGAGGGAGAGGGAGAGGGAAAGTATATGTGAAAATATTAATAATTTAATAAAAAAAGAAAAAAAAAGAATTGAGATACAATGAAAGACTACTTATATTTCTGTTTATATTAATTTTTCAGTCCTATGGAAGAGGTTCTACCTTTTTTTGCTATTAATATATTAAATTGGTTTGTTTATCTTAAGCTGAAAGATGAAAATGGTGACATTTGGGGCTGGAGAGATGACTCAGCAATTAAGAACAAGGGCAAAGCACCCATACTGGACTACTCACAACCACCCGTAACTCCAGCCCCAACCTCTTCTGGACTCTATGGCATCTGGTATCATGTTCATATACCCATACACAGACAGACACAGATATACATGATTGAAAAATTTAATATATATATTATATATATATATATATATATATATATATATATATATAGTGTTTGTGTGTGTGTGTGTAAAGAAAACTGTGACTTTTGTTTTTGTTTAGATACCAGGCCAGCAGGAATTTAGATGTGATTACATATGAGAAATGCAGAGAGGGTCTCAAAAAAAGAGGATGACACTCATAAGTGGACACCTTTGACAAAAGCAGTTTGTAAAGGGTATTAATGACATATATGTGAATGCTGTCAAAACAATACATTTAAGATACATAAAGGTACTCTCCATCTTGTCCAGAAGAGTACCATATTAAAAACTTTTCCCTACATGAGATTTTGTTTTAAAATGTATTTTTTGGCCAGGTGTTGGTGGCGCTCACCTTTAATCCCAGCACTCTGGAGGCAGAGGCAGGCGGATCTCTGTGAGTTCGAGGCCAGCCTGGTCTCTAGATCGAGTGCCAGGATAGGCTCCAAAGCTACAAGAGAAACCCTGTCTTGGGGGAAAAAATGTATTTTTGGTAATTATTAAATGTTAAAAATGTATATTTTGCCTACATGTCTGTATGCTTATCCCATGTGTGTCTGGTTCCCACAGAAGCCAAAAATGGGTGTCAGGCCCCCTGTGACTGGAGTTGTAGATGATTGTGAGCTACCATGTGGGTGCTGGCTATCAAATCCCAGTCCTCTGGAAGAGTAGCCTGTGCTTTTAACCACTGAGCCATGTCTCCAGTAGCACTAGTTGAGAGTTTTAACTTTTAAGACACCTATTGGTTATGGGAGAAAAATTCTTTGATAAGATTATTCCATTATCATTCCCATTTTTTTTTTTTTGCATGTGTGCAAGTCTCAAAGTTGACACTGGGCGGCTTCTTCAAGTGCTCTCCACTTTATTTATGTAGGTGGAATCTTCTGCTGAATGCAGCTCATTCAACTTCAGCTAGTTTAACTAGCCTGCTTGTTTCAAGGGTCCCTGTTTCTGCCTCGAAAGGCCAGGACTACAGGTGACTGCCACACCTGTGATGATTGTACTGGAGTTCTAGAGCTCTTGGTCTTTTGAGACAAGGTCTCACTGGGTAGCCTTAGCTGGCCTGGAACTCATAGTGATCTGCCTGCCCTATATATAGAATAAGATAGCCTCCAACTCATAGAGATCTTCCTGCCCTGCCTGGTGAGTGCTGGGATTAAAGGCCTGTGCCACCATGTCAGGCTTGGTTCTGAAGATCTGAATTCTGTGCCTCGCAATTGAAGGCAAGCCCTTTATCCACTAAGCCATCTCCCTAGTCCTCCCCCACACACCCACTTTTTTCATTGACAAAAAGCATTGTAGTATTGTGTTACTAAAATGAAAACCATGATTTGTCTAATAGTTTTATGTTTCAGTAAGTTGCTGAAAAGTTCAGTAAAGATAGCATTAAGAGTTTCTTGATCAAAACATCTAGCATCCATAACATCCACATGTATGTTTTTGTTTGTAATAACTATATTGAAAGGTTTGAATCATTCACTGTTTTGGGAATAGATTATTTGTGTAACATTCTTTTGATACACTCATACTCCATTTGTTAAAAATTATTTAGAAAGTTTATAGCTGTATGAATTAGTGAATTTTCTCACTGCATTGCTCTATCTGAATTAGATATTGACAATAAGGCTAAATTGGATTCACAAAATTAACTGGAGATATTCTATTTTCCCTCCTATGAATCAGCTTAGTTAAAATTAATATTACCTGTTCTTTCAATGTGAATAGTAATGCAATCCAGACGCTCCTTAAGTTTATAATTTATTCATGTTTCCAAATGCATATAGAATTTTTCTATTCACGTTTGTGTTTATTATTAGTCAGGCGCTGTAGATGTTTTGGTCGGGAAAAGTAACAAGACGTTAGCCTTTAGACGCTTGACAGAATCGTTTGTTTGTTTTTGTTCCCATCACAGTCTGGGATGTTCAGGCTGGTTTCTGTGAGTGTGTCTTTCAGAATTCTGACATGTGACTTCATCCTAGCAGCCCCTATCAGCTGGGTTCTCAGTTTCATGCTCTCAATCCAACATGGAGGAGACTCTAGGTCCATGAGAAGAAACAATGAGGAAATAAAAGAGCTCTGCCACTGTGTGAGACCTTGCCAGGAAATAATCTAGTTTCTCAAGATTATCAAATTCATTACCATGGAAATGCACACAATGATCTTTTGCAATCAGTTTAATTTTCGTTATGTTCCTGTCTCTGATTATATCTTCTCTGTCACTTTTAATTTTGTGTAATTCATATTATCTTTCTTACCTAATATGTGTCGTTTGACAGTCATCTCCCGGTCTTTGCAGAAAAAAAAAGCTTTTGTGTTTCTTCATTATTTCAAGAACTCTTGACAACATTCTAAGCAGCGAACACTTTGTACGATGAACGGAAGTCATGCGCATGGAGCTGTGTCCTTCTTCTTCCTCGAAATCCATGTTGTTGTTCTTGTGTCACAGATTTGGTGGTTTTTAAATTACCTTTCATCATTCTTTTTACTTTAGTAAAAGCTTCTAGGGCCATAAAATATTTCCTGATCTGAATATGTCCCATTGGGTTTGAATATTAAAGGTCCACATTTTTCTTTCAAGATCATTTTTTACTCTGTGGTTCTGATTTCCTTTTGATTTAGGATTTTTTTTTAAACAGCACATTTTCATTTCCAAGAAGTTAATTTTTTGATGATTATATCCTCTTAATCTCTGTGTTGAATTATTATAAGAAAATGGAGTCCATGAAGTCTCTACTCTTTTAGAATGTATTTTTCCTTTGTGGCCAAGAACATGATTGATTTTTCTAAGTGTTTCATAGGTCTAAACAGACAATCTATGTTCTCTGATGCAAGACACTGCTTCATACAGCTTGTTGACTATGTTATTAAAATAATCTACATCCTACTTACAATTTATCTGCTTCATCTATCAAAATCAAGGGAAGATGTATTAAATCTTCCCACTATATCTCTCCAAAGATTGAACAGTACTTCTGAAACCTTTTCATATTTTTTATGTCTCTGTTGTTTTGTGCATAAAATTATATGCATGAATTATAGTAGATTTTCCTGAGTCTGTGAGAACAGCATCACTAGCCATTAAATAATGCCTCTCGGTTTGTTTTAATATTTTTACCTCATTGCTTATTGATATTCAACAGCTGTGTTTTATTTTGTTTGGGTTTACTGATCTATCTTTGCTTATAACTCCATTTCCAATATTTCTTTACTATTTGTTTCAGATGAGTGTTATTTTCAAATCAGTTTGGAATGTGCCATGTTAAATTTGGTGAGAAATGCTCTGCTTTATTCACTGTGCTCCGTGGTTTCTTTAGATTTCATCCTTCTGCTGCCACTATTTTCTTTCCTCATTAGTTTTGCCCATGTCAAATTTTTCTTCATTATCTTTTCAAATTTGGTAATGCAGAATTTCTTCTCTATTTTATATTCCGCTAACAGTTAAATCAATAGTTAACTACATGGTGATCTATTATAATTTCAGAATCCAACAGAAATTCTATTGATTCCTCCTGTGCATTATTGTGGGTTTTTTCCTCTCTCCTCTCTCTTTTCTTGAGAAATGTACAAGGCTTTTATTTTTTTCTCTTTCACATGCTCTGCTCATCCTGTCTTACAGGCTTTCATTTTTAAGTTTCAAGAATCTCAGCAGAAGGCGATTACACCTAAATGAAGCTATTAGAATATAGAAAGAGAAAGAGATTGGGGAAGGGAAGGGAAAGGAAGGGGAAGGAGGGGAGGGGAGAGGAAGGGAGCAGCAAGGAGGGAAGGGGAGGGTGAACTTCGATTAGACACCCAAAAGCCCTAGGCAATAAGTAACTATGGATAGTCACAGAGCTTGCTTCATCCTGTTGCTGTTTGGGGGCTTACCATTGTTGCACACTTACTGTTAGTTTTTCTACCTTTTTTTTTTTTTTTTGATTCAGAAAGAGAAATTCAGTCTCTTTCATTACATTATGGCCAGAAGTAAAAGTATGTGTCCTTTTCTAAATAACCTTTTCTAAAACATGGTGTGCTCTGTTAACCTGTGTACTCAAGTCTATTACACCTCAGGGACATTTTTTTTTCTTGTAATTTATTTTACTTTTCTTCTAGTTCGCCTCTGTCTACATTCCAGCAGGAGTTGCACACATAGAATTTGTCCCTTGCTGATCTCCTGGACCAACCATTCTCTTCCCTTTTACTCTATCAATTCCACCTCTTGCACTTTGCTCTGTGGTGTGGCATGGCTTCCTTGGAGAATTTCTGCACTGCTAATTGGCCTTTCAACAGAAAGCATAGCCTTAGGAAATTTGTTGGTCTGATTGCAGCTTTGGGTTCCATCAGTACCCATGCAGGTCAGGCTGCAGGATTCAGGAGCAATGACAAACAAATGGTGTGAGGCAGCGCAGAAATTTTCTTTCATGAAAAAGTAGCAAGCAGGCCCTTCTGATCCATGAACACTAAAGAGAGGCACTGGATGGCTGTCATTTTGGAGGCATTAACCTCCTTCCAAAATCCCATGGTGGAAGGCATTATGACTTTAAATGGTAGACATTAGACTATCCAGGATTTCTCAGATTGACTTGGCTGTTTCTCGTTCTGCTCCTGAAGATGTCCTGGTTAATAATCCTTTACGTGTTCAAATGCTATTGCAAGTCTGCTTTTTGCCATGTACTATTTTAGTGACTAGGGAAATGCTGATGAACAAAGTTCTTGCTCTATTAACATTTACAGTCTCAAAGGAGAGGCAGCAAACAATCAAATGAATGGATATTCAGAAGTGTGATAATCCCCAGGGGGAAGATACAGCAAGGAAAAGGGAATGGATATGTGGACCTGGGGTGGCTACAGAAAGCTTCTTTTTGTTAGCAGTATCTGAAAGAAGTGTGAGAGTACAGGAATGACATAAAAAGGAAAAACTTTCAACCAGTGCGTGCAACAAACATTATGACCATGTGTTGGGAACTGTGTGGCAACCATCTGGGATGAAGCAGAATGAACAAAGCATGAAGCAGAGTAGCTTTGGGCAGAGAATGCAAGGGACATTCAACCCTAGGACACTTAGGTTGACCATGGAGTTCCATACAGTCTGACTTAACTGCTTTAAAGTCTGTAACAGACCCTTAGCACAACTGATGCCATGTTAGAAGCACCATTCTGACTGTAAAAACCAGCACATAGGCCCCAACAACTACCAAAATGGGAATAAGGACCTAATCCATCAAAGACTTAGTTCATAATACCAGGAAGGTCCCTAAGTGTTCTAACCTTGCTTTTTGGCTTCTGTAGCTTTGCTTTTGGTAACTGTCCTTCCTAACTGAAATGTGTTCACCAGGTTGTGGTTTTCATAAGAAGCTAGTATCCAAAACACCAAACAATCCAATTAAAAGGGGAGTACAAAACTAAACAGACAATTCTCAATAGAGGAATATAAAATGGCTGAAAGACACATAAGAAAGTGTTTAACATCCTTAGCCATCAGGGAAATGCAAATCAAAACAACTCTAAGATACCATCTTACACCTGTAAGAATGGCTAAAATCAAAAATGTGGAGAAAGGGGAACATTCCTCCACTGCTGGTGGGAGTGCCAACTAGTACAGCCACTTTGGAAATCAGCATGGCAACTCCTCAGGAAAATGGAAGTCAATCTACCACAAGATCCAGCAATTCCACTCTTAGGCATATACCCAAAAGAAGCACATTCATACAACAAGGGCATCTGTTCAACGATGTTCACAGCAGCACTATTTGTAATAGCCACAATCTGGAAGCAACCTAGATGCCCCTCAACTGAAGAATGGATAGAGAAAATGTGGTACATTTACACAATGGAGTACTACTCAGCAGAAAAAAAAAAAAAAAAAAAACAATGGAATCTTGAAATTTGCAGGAAAATGGATGGAACTAGAAAAAAAACATTCTGAGTGAGGTAACCCAATCACAAAAAGACAAACATGATATGTACTCACTCATATGTGGATTTTAGACATAGAGTAAAGGATTACCAGCCTACAATCCACACTGGCAGAGAAGCTACTAAACAAGGAGGACCCTAAGAGAGACATACATGGTCCCCTGGAGAAGGGGAAAGGGACAAGATCTCCTGAGAAAATTGGGAGCACAGGAGGGGGAGGGAGCTAGGAGAATGAGAAGGGGAGAAGAGGAGGGGTGAGGAGGACATCAGGAAACAGAAAGGTTGAGTTGGGGGAAGAATAGAAGAAAACAAGAAAAGAGATACCATAATAGAGGGAGACATTTTAGGTTTACAGAGAAATCAGGCACTAGGGAAATGTCTGGAGATCTACAAAGATGACACCAGCTAACAATCTAAGCAACAGAGGAAAGGATACCTTAAATGCCCTCCTCTGATAATGAGATTGATGACTGACTTATATGCCATCCTATAACCTTCATCTAGCAGCTGGTGGAAGTAAAAGCAGACACCCACAACTAATCACTGAACTGACCTGGAATCCAGTTGCAGAGAAGGACAATTGATGAGCAAAGAGGTCCAGACCAGGCCGGTGAAACCCAAAGAAACAGCTGACCTGAATAACAGGGAGATCTTGGTCCCCAGACTAATAGCTGGGATACCAGCATGGGACTGATGCAGACACCATGACCGTGGGTTTCAGTGAGGAGACCTCGGAAATCTATGTGGATTTTAGACATAGTAGTTCAGTACTTATCCCTAGCATAGGTGTGGACTTTGGGAGCCCATTCCACATAGAGGGATACTCCCTGAGCCAAGACACACGGGGGTGGGCCTAGGCCTTATCCCAAAGGATATGATAGACTCCGATGACCCCCTGTGGAAGGCCTCACCCTCCCTGGGGAGCAGAAAGGATGTGTGATAGGTAGAGTTATAGTTGCAGTGGTGGGGGGGTGAGGTAGGGGAGAAGGGGAGGGAGAGGGAACTGGGATTGACATGTTAAACAATCTTGTTTCTAATTCAAATTAAAAAAACATCAGAAAAAAAAAAAAGACAAAGAACAGTGAGGCTTATAATTGCGTGATTTGGGCAAGCTCTCAGTACAAACACCAGCCAGAAATATGGACTTGCTATTCATCTTTCAGAGTATCTATGTGTGTTGCCTGGTAGACTTACCTCACAACAGGAAGAGCCCAATCATGGACATCTTTTTAACAAATCCCCAGATAATTCGGATGCAGAATTGGAGCTTAGATGCTCTGGTGTAAAATTTTATGTCAAGAGTCATGCTTTGATTCTGTAGTCTGGAGGAAGTAAGAAAATACTAGCGGGTTCTCAGGAAAACACAACTAAATATGGCTAGCAAGATGGCTTCAAGAGTAAATGCTCTTGCAAGCAACAATGTGAGTTTGTATTCACAGCACCCACGTGACAGTGAAAGGAAAGATCCGACTCTGCAGAGTTGTCCTTTGAACTCCTCGTGTGTTCCATGCACATAGACACAGGAAAACATTCAATTTCAAGATGAGTCAGTGTTATGTGGTAAGGACTGGGAAGAAGAAGAAAGCCCATGAAAGGATAAAAGCATCAGTTTTGTTTCAAGAAAAGAAGTCAGTGGAAGCGTCTTAGGTCATGTGATGAAAATTATTGTCAGCAGCCAAAAAGTGGAAGCAACATAAAATGCCCCCCTAAATGAGTGGGGATACAAACTTGGCCTAACACAAAAACGAAACATATTGTTCATTCTGAAAAGGAAGAAAATTTTGATACATGCTACAACTTGAATGTTCACTATGCTAAATCAGTGGTTCTCAACCTGTGGGGCATGACCCCCAAACACCTTTGGAAAACACAGGTCTGTACATTACAATTCCTAACTATAGCAAAATTACAGTTATGAGATAACAACGAAAATAATTTTATGTTTGGGGGGTCACCACAGCATGAAGAACTCTATTAGCGGATGCAGGGTCGCAACATTAGGGTTGAGAACCACTGTGCTAAATAAAACAGAACCAGGATAAACACATGATTTCACTCACATATGATTCCTAGAATGGAAGGCCCTAGAGACAGAGTGAGCGGTAGCTTCAGATCTGAAAGCAAGAGGGATGGACTATTCCTGTTTAACAAGTGCACTTTCTATTTGGGATGAAGAACACGTCTGTTTCCCGATGAGGGCACAGGCTATATTAACGGTATGAACACCACTAATACCAATGAATTGTGCACAAAAAATGGCTGCAACAGTACTTTTATCATAAGTTTAATTCTCTCTATATCTGGGTAAATGACAAATAATGCCTATTATATATACATCTCATGTATGAAATTTACTGAGTATGGAGAAATTCTCTTTACTTTCTGGGGTTTTTTTCTTGTGAACCCAAAATTTCTCTAATAAACAATCTTTTTGCTGTTTGTTTTTTTGTTTTTAGAGACAGGGTTCCACTGTAGCTTTGGAGGTCGTCCTGTAACTAGCTCAGTAGACCAGGCTGGCCTCAAACTCACAGAGATTCACTTGCCTCTGCCTCCCAAGTGCTGGGATTAAAGGCGTGAGCCACCACCGCCGGGCTACAGCATTATTTTTTTTTTATTTAAAGAAAATTTACCTAAATTTTAGGTTTGGGAGGCAAAAGATATGTTGCTGGTGATAAGGTTATATATAAGAAGCAGCTGGATTATTCTAAAACACCTAGGAAAAGGAACAAACAAAGGAAATTAATTATTCAGTTCTATCATGGTTCAAGACTATTTGACATTGTTTGGAGATGTCAGATCTCTGGCATGGATGAAAGGGAAGGTGGGATTGGAATGTATTTTCCTGTTGGTCTGCAATCTTCACCCTTATATATGTTTGCCATGAGGCCTCCATGCAGTTAGTGCTAAGTCTCAATGGCACTAGGAATTCATAATTCTACTATCAGTTTGATCAGAGTTTTGTAGGGTAGGAACAGAAAATAAGGCCACCCCTCCCAACCTTCAAATGGTTCTTGGTTTTGTTGTTGTTGTTGTTTGTTGTTTCCTGTCGTGTTTAGTAACAAGAACAAGCGCAATATTCTGAGCTAATGTGTACTTCAATGTAGCATGTTTCAATATTTTGGAAGCAGAGCATTTCCTGATTTCAGCCCAGATGCCCTGGGTTCCAGGGGCCTTTGATCTCCAGCCTCATTTATCTTCCTCCACTCTGACCATGCTACAAGCTAGGAGTGAGGAAAAGTAGCAACAGAGAAGATCCTACTAAAGTAGCAGCAATATGTCAGTGTCTTAGCTAGGGTCTGCAACAAGATATCCTGACCAAAAGACAAAGTGGGGAGGAAAGAGTTCTTTTGGCCCGCACTTCCACATCATTGTTCATCATCAAAGGAAGTCAGGACAGGAACCCAAACAGGGCAGGAACCTAGATAGAAGGAGTCGATGCAGAGGCTATGGAGGAGTGCTGCTTACTGGTTTGCTCCTCATGGCTTTCTCAGTCTGCTTTCTTTGTTTTGTTTGTTTTGTTTTGTTTGTTTTTCAAGACAGGTTTCTCTGTATTATTTTAGAGGCTGTCCTGGAACTCGCTCTGAAGACCAGGCTGGCCTTGAACTCACAGAGATCTGCCTGCCTCAGCCTCCCAAGTGCTGGGATTAAAGGTGTGTGCCACCAACACCCAGCACTCAGTCTGCTTTCTTATAGCACCTAGGACCACCTACCCAGTTATGGCACCACCCACAATGGGCTGGGCCCTCCCCCATCAATCACTAATTAAGAAAATATCTTACAACTGGGTCTTATGGAGGTATTTTATCAACTGAGGATATCTCTTTTCAGATAACTTTACTTTGCGTGTTATGTTGACATAAGAATAGCCAGCACAGTCAGGAAGCCCTTCTGGATATGGACAGGCTCTCTATGTTGACTTTCTCTTATGGGCTTATTGATCTGCTGGATTCCTTCAAGATGCTCTACACTGTCTCAAACAGAGTCGGCAATGCCTTCAACTATCAGGCTACACTACTGTATCCTTTAGCACCTACACAGCAGCTGAACTCCCTAACAAGCAATCCTCTTGAAACTGAGTCAGCAAGGTTGTATGTCAGCTTATGTGATGGGGAACGTACTGTGTATGTTTATCTTATTGACTGTTAAATAAAATACTGTTTGGCCAATGAGACAGCAAGTTAGACGGTACTAGGAGTCAAAGAGGATTCTGGGAAATGTAGTAGAGAAGTGCTGATCCAGGCAGGAAATATATAGATTTATGATAATTAAGACTGAGCTAACAGATGAGAAGTCCTCGTCATTGGCCAAGCAGCTTTGAATCTAATACAAGTTTTTGTGTTTTCATTTGGGCCTAATTCAGGCGGGCGGCTGGCATAAAGCTCACACGTGGCGGTGGGGCTCAGGTGGCTTTTGGCAGAAAGATTTATCGAAACACTTATGTCTTAGGGTTTCTATTGCTATGAAGAGACACCATGATCACGGAAACTCTTACAAAGAAAATATGTAATTGGGGTGATTCATTTACAGTTTCAGAGGTTCAGTCCATTATAATCATAATAGGGAGCATGACAAAGTACAGGCAGGCATGGCACTGGAGAGGTATCTGAGAGTCCTACATCTTGCAGGCAACAGGAAGTTGACTGAGACACTGGGCAGTATCCTGAGCATAGGAAACCTCAAAGCCTGCCCCCATTGTGACACACTTCCCCTAACATGGCCATACCAACTCCAATAAAGCCATACCTCCTGATAGTGTCACTCTCTATGAGATTATGGGGGCCACTTACATTCAAATTACCATAGCTTCCTTGCATATGGCCCATGGAATCTAGTAGGAAGAACCACTTCCATGTTCCTGCCCACCAAATTGAAAAAGCAGTTTGTTGCTAGCACATCAAGGCCCAGAAAGATAAATGGAGAGGAAGATCGGTAGGTAGGTCTAAGAACAAATGACAAATACTGGCATGGATGTGAAAGAAAAGGAACCCTTACATATCGGTGTAATGAATTCAGTGGTGGAAATGAAAATTTGTGAAGCCATTGGAAGTCATTCTCAAGTTGTCTCAAAAAACAAAACAAACAAACAAAAATCCCAAGCAAAAAACAAAACAAAACAACAACCGCAACAAACTAGAAATAGAACTACCATCTGAACCAGCCACAGAACTCTTGGGCATTTGCTTGGCAGGCGAGAATTCTAAAACTGAACCACCAACGCAACCATTCGCTGGGCATTTGCATAGAGACAACTGGACAATCATGTTCATTGCTGCTCTATTCCCAATAGCTAAGAAATGGAATCAGCTTTGATGATCAACAAGCAACAAAAGGATAATAAAAATGTCACACACATGCAAAATAGAATTTTATACATATATAACAGAAAAATAAAATTTGCAAATTGGAAATGGAAAAAATACTGATTGAGATAATCCAGACCCAGACAGATAAATGCTACATGTTCATTCTCATATGTAGACCCTCTCTTTGAATTGTTCTGTTTAACTTGGAGTACCTGTAAAAGCTAGGAAACAAAAAGAGGGTCATTTGGGAATGGAAGAAATACCATAAGGGAAGTGAGATAGTAGAACCCAGATAATATGAAAGGTGAAAGGAGAACATTTAGGTTCAAATGAGAAGAGGGATAGGAAGGTAGGGCAGAGGAAGTAGGAGAGAAATAACTAACACTAAGGATATAGTTAGTTTGAGAAGGTCATGGAAACCTACTATTTGATAAGCTTCTTAAAACATATAGAATTATATATGTTACACACACACACACACACACACACACACACACACACACACACACACACACACACCCCTCAGGAGTATTGATCCCAGTATATGGTAACTCCATATATATGAGCAGTTTAAATGGAGTTACCATATACTGGAACCAGTACTCCTTTCAGAAGTCATAGATTGTCAAACCAAAACTCCAGGGCCCAGAGACTTGTAAAACAATAAAAGTGTCACCATTATTTGGTTGCCCTCTCAGATGGTAAGACTGTATTACTAAAGATGCCACCAAATATGGCCACAGGATATGGAGAAAACAAACTGGTACCAATGTGGAAGCTTCCTCCCTGCTGGCTAGTTTTCATAGTGCCAAAAACTGCTACTCATTCTGCTGGGGGAGGATAGTCATCACCAGTTTTTATCCATCTGTGAAATCCTGTGAGTGACAACAACTATGGACAACATAAGGTATGCTCATGGACGCAATAGTGGTATGAATGTTACAGGAGTAGTCAATTACTTTCTGATTGAATTTAAGGACTGCTCCATAAGGAAAAAACTGATGGATAGTACTGTAAATCTGACCAGGAACCCATGGCTGGAAAGTTCACCTATAGGGGAACCTTGTACTGCTGTTTTGCTATGTTGACATAGCATCAAACTGTCTTCTAAACCCTAACCTCTGTACTCATAGATTAAAATACCGCTCAGTCTCATCAGAGATGATTTGTACAAAGATAGAGGTTGATACAGAAAACCACAATTTGTCTAAGTACAAAGAACAAATGTCCAGGAAGTGCTCAGCCCCCAATGGGACATTTTTTTGTTTTGTTTTGTTTTTTGTTTTTTGTTTTTCGAGACAGGGTTTCTCTGTGTAGCTTTGGAGCCTATCCTGGCACTCATTCTATAGACCAGGCTGGCCTCAAACTCACAAAGATCCCCCTGCCTCTGCCTCCCGAGTGCTGGGATTAAAGGCACCTGCCACCAATGCCCGGCAAGCATGTAAAGAATTCCTTTTTTTTTTTCTCAAATGGGACATCTTGGTCACCCTTCAATCACCCCCAAACCCCAACTCAAGGCTCAGGGAAAATCATAGAAGAAGGGGCAGTAAGATTGTGAGATCCAGAGGCTGGAGAGGACTGCTCCAAATTGTATCTTCTGCACATTGCAGGGCTACTGTAGCCATGAACTCACAGCAGCTTTGGTTGTCCTCACAAGATCAAATTAGCAACATTCCAGCATGGACTAGGAGGGGCTTAGGAGCCCTTCTGTCTAGCTAAGGAGCTATTAACAGCTGATGGCTACTGGGGGAGGGAGAGTCAGTTTTCTTCAGCAGTATGACTCCATTTCAGTTGAGCACTATCCTGTAGATGGTTTCATACTCGTGCACATTTGAATAGCACTAGTTTTGGACTCCATGGGATATTTTAAAATACAGAGGAGGAGGAGGAAGAAAAGGTCATCGTTAAGTTAGAAGGTGGGTAGAGGGGCATCTGAAAGGAGTTTTTGAGAAGTGTCAGAGTAAATATGATCAAAAGGCATTATATACAGATATGAAATTATAAATGAATAGATAATGAAAATGCACAAATATAAAAAAGGTAAAAATAAAGGCATCAAAAATTAATATTTTTAAAAATCTTGGGCCTGATGTGGTGGCATGTGCCTTTGATCTTAGCACTTGGGAAGCAGAGGCAGAGCTCTATGAATTTAAAGCCAGGTTGGTCTACTATGAGTTTAAAGTCAGCCTGATTTACATAGAAAGTTCCAGATCAGACAATGAGACAATAAATAAAGAAACAAAGAAATAGATCTTGTTAACATGAATTCTTCCCATATTCAGTAAAATATTAGTATTTGATTTTTGAAGTGATTGAACCTGGCCATGCAATTTAAGTAATGTTACTATCATTACCTGCTCATACATGCTTTATGGTTTAGTGAATGCCAAAAATTTTAGAAAAATATAGGAGAAAACTAACCATCTCATTAAAAAACAAAACAACTCCATAATTTTTTCTAGCTTATCAAATTAATCAAGATTTCTCTTGATTATACAAGTAAGAGGAAAATGTTGTATCGGTACATTGAAACATAAAAATATGATTAAATCTTGCTTAACTGGAACGTTTTAAATGAACCACTTGGCTAAATTGAATTTTCAGGTTGAGCAGCAACCCCCTTCCTGTCCCAATATTTGTCATTAAATAACTTCCTGAAATTCTGAGCTGCCTTCAATTATTTTTGGAATTAAGACAGTATATATGTGAAATCAAATTAATTTATATATGTTATCCTCTGTCTGAGTTATAGGAAACTTAATATGAAAAAATTATAGAAAATGTCAGGTAGTCCTTGGATTTGGGGCTGCAATACACTCCTCTGGGCTTGGAGAGGCCCACACCACATAGGGAAGTGACACAGCCTGGTGGAGAAAGATATTATACCTGAACAGTTAGGATTTGTCAAGAGTTTAACTCCAACCAGATCTTGCTTTGTGCATGTGTGGGGAGGAACCCAGTTTGGAACAGGGACCTGGGTCCCACCTTCTTGGGTGACACCATAACAGGAAAGATTAAATTAATGTACTGAATTATAATGTGCCTGTGACGCTCTAGGGTTTTCTTGTGCAACTTCATGCACTAGCCAGTATTTAACTCTCCTCCTCCTCCTCCTTCTCCTCCTCCTCCTCCTCCTCCTCCTCCTCCTCCTCCTCCTTCTCCTCTCCTCCTCCTCCTTCTCCTCCTCCTCCTTCTCTTACTCCTCCTCTTCCTCTCCTCCTCCTCCTCCTTTTTCTTCTTCTTTGTTTTTTTTTGTTGTTGTTTTGGTTTAGTATCTTTTGTTTTTGTTTTTGTTTTTCGAGACAGGATCTGTCTATATTGCTTTGGAGCCTGTCCTGGAACTTTCTCTGTAGACAAGGCTGGCTTTGAACTCACAGAGTTTCTCCTGCCTCTGCCTCCCGAGTGCTGGGATTAAAGGCATGTGCTTCCAACGTCCAGCTACATAATTAATCCTTCACTGGGGGATTTAGGAAGCAAATACTGTGGTCAACATGTGTTTTTAGTAACACACCATGAGTGGGTCAGGTGGCAGAGCCACAGGTATGGGGAGAAGTTCTTGAAGGCTGACAAAAATGTCATGAGACTATAAATTCTCAAGGCCATACCTGAGTCCCTGACATGTACAGGGAAAGTGGCTTTAAAGAAAAAGCTCTACAGATTTAGGTTCTGACTTATGTAAGCTCTTTTATGCTTGTTCCACAATAAAAGAACTTTTGAAACCAATGAGACCATATAAACAGAAGTGGTGAACCAACTGAACAAAAGCCCATACAAGCCAACAGCTAGAAGGATTTTATATTCTCTGATGTTATCACTAAAGACACCAAAAGCTTTATAAACTTAGTAGTCAGGGTGAGAGACACGGAAATGAGCAACCCACAGGATTGATGCTCAAAGTGGGAAGTAAGTTGTGTTAGGACTGAATATTTGAGGTGATTCCTTATCAGTGTCTTTAAATTCAGTGGGTTCAGGGATTGGTTTTGCTTGTAAGTAAGGTACTTGGAATAGTATTTGCCCCACTGGGACCCCTATCACTGGAGAGTAACCAGCTAAATCAACTTGGCCTTCTGTCCTAGAGATTGTAAATAGAATGTACTAGAGACACTATTTATTTCCTCTCCCTCCAGTCCCTCCTCCCAACCTTCCTTCTTCAGCCACTCCATCCCCTCCTCCTTTTTTTTTCAGAGAAGGGCAGGTCTCCCATGTCTGTCTGCCAGCCATGGCATATCAAGTTGCAGTAAGACTAAGTATCTCCTCTCCTATTAAGGCTGGATGAGACAACCCAGTAGGAGAAGGGGCCCCAAATGCAGATAATAGAGTCAGAGACAGCCCCTGTTCCTGCTTTTAGGAATCTCACAAGAAGACCAAGCTACACAACTGTAACATATGTGCAGAGAGTCATTATTAATAATGGAGTCAGAAATTCTCCCATTTACCAATTTACCAGTTTACCATGTAAAGAGTTTCTTCTATTCTTAATGAAGTATTTTACTAATACTCTTCTACATAATGAGAGATAGTCAATGGACAAAGGACTTTTCCACTACCCTTATAGTACTCACACTCTGGTGGGAGCTAAACAAATAAATACATCCTGTATTTAAATGACTAGAAGCTACATGTCTTTTCAGTTTCAGATCTCTGGAAGAGGAATGTGTCTCATGACACCTGTCCAAGTAGAAGTCATTAGAAGCATTTTCCTATGGGAGCTGAGTCACAGACATTTAGAACCACAGATACAAATTAGGTACACTGTCAATACCAATAAGTAGAGCTTAAGTATTGTTTAAAATATCTTAAAAAGATGCTATTCTTTTCTGGCTGAAAGAAGAAAATGTTTATATAGACTAGACAGGCTCAGAAATAGAGCAAGTCAGCATATATTTCATACTAAAAATAAAAGGATCTCCTTTGAAGAATGACCACAATTCCATACTTCATGCTTTATAGATCTAGGAAAGAAAGATACCCACAAGTAAATGAAGCTGTGTTGCATTTTTTTGTTATTGAAATAGTGTGTGGGAAATGAATTGATATTGAAAACTGGACTTAAATCAAAATTAATCTCTAAATGTGAAGATGTCTTAATTATAACTGAATGAATTTATTTTGTTTCTATTTTCCTTCTTGTGTGTATGAAGGATTCATGTGGAGGTTTTTCTTAAGAGTACTTTCAATGAAAATAAAAACGCTTGAGTGATGAGAGATGTCAAGTTTATTTGTCAGAGTTTTGTTTCTCGAAGACTGTGTAAAATAACAGCACGTGTTTCTACTGATAAAATCTCTGAGTTGATGAAACTCAGGAGCCAGCTATTGTCAGAATTGAGTTCCTTAAAGAAAAACAGACAGGTAAAGGGAGAGAGAGGGAATAGGTGGACTATGCAGCATGCTAGGTAATGTTCCAAGAAACCCTGTCTAGCTGAGAGCTTTGTAAATAGACATAGTATAGAAGTGAGCATGCTGACACGTAGAAGTTTCCCACACAGGAGGAGATCCAAAAGCAAATGTTCTCCCGAGAGAACATGGGTGGATTGAGGAATAACAAGAGCTTCCTGTAGCTGGGCTGGAGTAAGAGGCAGAGGGATAAGGGTTGGTTCCATGAGACTTCGACAGGGCTACTTATGGGAGACCTTGGATTTTATATTTAGTGTGATGAAAAGTCATTGTGATTTTTAAAAGTTTTAAATATTTCTATGTGTACGTGCTTGAATATGTGTACCACGTTCATGAAGGAGCCCATGAGGGTCAGATAAGCTATTGGATCCTTTAGAACTGGAGTCATAGATGGTTCTGAGCTGTTCTGGGAGTGGGAGGTAGGAACCTAAGCAGATTCCCTGCAACAAGTTCTCTTCACTGCTGAGCCATCTCTCCAGCCCATCTTTTTAAAATATTGAAAGCTGAATAAAGAATAATGTAGGTGGCAATTTAGGAGGCTGTTGCAATAACCCATAGCAGCTAGTATTAAGCGATTAGATTTCTAATGCATTTTTGAATGTAGAAATCATAGAGGTTAGTGGTACTAGAGAAAAAGAAATAATGAGTCATGACTCCAAGATTGAGTGATGAAATGTTTTACTGAAGTAGGCAAGACTCCATGAGAAGCAATCTGTGAGGCATGTCAGGGAGGTGATTAACAGATTAAAAATTTAGGCATCTAAAAGGAAAAGTAAATACCCAATCCAGTACAAAACTCTCCGATGATGGCAGGGGATGTCAGCAGAGTGAACCTAGGACCTGATGCCATCAGACAGAATGAGATCATGTAAGAGTGAGCATGTAAGAGTGGGCAAAGGGTCTGGGAAGGGGCCGTCTGTGGGCGCCATGTCGGGCCACGAAGGTGGCAAAAAGAAGCCCCTGAAACAGCCCAAGAAGCAGGCCAAGGAGATCGACGAGGAGGATAAAGCTTTCAAGCAGAAACAAAAGGAGGAGCAGAAGAAACTCGAGGAGCTAAAAGCCAAGGCCGCGGGGAAGGGACCCCTGGCCGCAGGTGGAAATTAAGAAATCTGGCAAAAAGTAAGTTGTTCCTCTTATCTTCCATGATGGTGACCCTCCTCCATCCCTATTTAAACATCTGGATACCCTGCCATAACATCTTTGCCACCTACAGCTAGGATGAAGTGTTATCCTGGAGCCTGTTAAACATCTGGATTCCCTACTATAACATCTTTGCCACCTGCAGCTAGAATGAAGTGTTATCATGGAGCCTATTGTACATTGTAATAAACTTTTGTAAAAAAAATAAGCAAGTAAAATGAATAATACAAAAAAAAGAGTGGGCAAAGGGAGTTGAAGAGATGGCTCAGTGGTTCCAGGGAACCATGTTCAAATCCCAGCACTCACATGGCTGCTCACAACTTCCTGTAATTGCAGTTACGAGGAATTTGACACCCTCACGAAGACAGACATACCTGCAAGCAAAACACCAATGCGCATAAAATAAGCATAAATAAGTCATTTAAAAAAACTGGGCAAAGAAGACATAAAAGAGGAAAGCAGCCAGTAACTTGGGGGGAAAATTCAGGAGGATTTGGATGCCAAGTAAAAGGAACGTTTCAAGATTATACGAACTTTGTCAATATTGCTGAGAAATCAGTTAGGATGAGATCTGAGAAGCGACTTTTGACTTAAGCAGTAGGAGCATCTTCGACAGGAGCCATGTCAGTGGACTAGCAGCGATTCATGAGAAAATGAGAGAGAGAGAGAGAGAGAGAGAGAGAGAGAGAGAGAGAGAGAGGTAATGTTTAGAAAGAAAGATAAGCAGACTATCTGAAGGGGGATGTGAGGCCCAGGGTTTTTCCCCCATTCTTCATTTTAAAATTTTGGAAATGTTCTGAGTATTTAGTTGTGGTTGATGATGCAAAACTAATCCAGAACTCAGGAGAGAAGATCAAGAGTTCAAGGCCAGTCTGGCCAACATAGCAAGTGTGAAGTTAGCCTGGGGTACATAAGAACTCTTCTAAAACATCAGCAACAGCAGCAATAAATGAAAAGGAGAGATAATATTCTCCTACACATTGACAAATTATATAAGAGCCTTAGAAAATACGTTTCCGAATCTATGTAATATTGGAAGGTATTTCTCTCTATGACTTTGCATATTGTCAAGTAGAGATACAGATTCCTTTTATTTCCAACTAACTTTTCATGGATGTTGACATGATTGACAGTCTTAGAGGATGCACACATCTTCCTGTGGAACAAAGGGGAAGCCTAGACAGGGTCCCTCCTGTCCTGTACACCGCCTATGACCTGTGCAGGATTCATCTGTATATGACATGGAGGCAGGGAACTGCTGGTAAATATGCTGATAGCCTTTGCTGTGTTCTGAGAAGAATGTTCTTTCTTTTTGACCCAAGAGTCATGTGTCTTCTATCAACAACTGTGAAACTGCAGTACACTGCTACTATATTAATGTGCAAATATGGTAAGATCATAGGCCACTTTTACTTTGACACCATAGTCAATACTACATTTGTGCATACCCAAAGTGCATACATTCTATACAGTTTTTGATTTTCTAGCCACTTTTAGCAGCTATAGTACAAAAGGAAAATATATAGAATATCTGACTTAATTGTAAGTTGGGTTTGACTTATAGGTAGACTAGTGAAGGCAGGTCCTTGTGGACCTGAGAAACCACTGAAACAGCTTTGGTTGGTGTGTGATAGCAGAAGAATGGTTTTACAGTAAGGTGTTTAATACTGAAATGTCAAACATGTCGGCATAATGAATGATTGGTCTCCATATAGATGATAATATCACCAAAAATGAGGACCAGTGCAGCAGCAGGGAGGAGGTAGTAGGATAAACCTCCCTTGTGTTTGGGCAAAGTTGCAGATGGCTCCTATTGTCTGACAGAGTTGCTGCCTCCTCATCCACCATGTGCTGCAATAGAAATTAGGAAGTCACACTGGCCATAGGACCAGGTAGGCAATTTTCATTCTTTCTCCTCTCCTCCTGTTCTAATCCTCAATCTTATCCCTGGCTCTATAGCAAAACACCTACCGTGACCTAGCCTTCCTCTCTGCTCCCATTCCTAATCACTCAGATCTCTTACAGCCATCCTCAGCGACCAACCCCCACAGGCACTCCCTGAAAACCCTCTGAACACACTGGCCATGGAATAAGTTCGGCAATCTTCACTCTCCCTCCTCTCCTCCAATTCCAATCCCCCAGTCTCATTCTCACCTGCTGCAGCCTCCCCTGTAGTTGAGCTTTTCTTTTTGGGCTGCCAGTTCTCAAAGAATGATATAGAGAGTTAATCAATCATAAAAGCCGTGGCTTAGGCTTGTTTCTAACCAGCTCTTATAACTTAAATTAACCCATAGTTTTTAACCTATGTTCTCCCACATGTTCATTAACTCACCTCCATTATGCCCATTCTGATTATTCCTCATCTGGCTAGTGACTCTCCTTTCTTCTTCCCAGAGCTCTCTCTGACCAGAAGCCCTGCCTATACCTCCCGCATAGCTACTGGCCATTTAGCTTTTTATTAAACCAATCACAGTGACACATCTTCACACAGTGTAAAGGAATATTCCACAATATTCCCCTTTCTCTGTGTTCCCATTTCTAGGATACTATGTAGTTCCTAGTGGCACACCCTGCTTTGTTTACTCCTTTGGTCCCTCTCAGCCTCCTTCCACCCCAAACACATCCCCATTCCCCAGTGTCAACTAGCAATACCTAGAAACACATTTTCCCTAGGGTCCCTAGTGATGACACCTGTTAGGATCGTAGAAGTATTCCCTTCCAGGCAGCTCACAACCTCCACACTCTCCTAAGAACCAGAGGCTGTAACAGAAACCAAGGTATGGAACACCTATCCAAGAAAGACAAGGCCAGATATCGGCACCTAAAAGTATAATCAGCTCAAACCCAGATACCTAGACCCAAGGTAAAAACACAATAAACCATCCAGAACAATATAGCTTCACTGGGACCCAACACCCTACTACAGTGGGTCCTGAAACTTGCAACATAGCTCAAGCACAAAGCAGGGCTTCAAAATAGCTATTAGGAACATGTTAGAGGTCCTTAAGGGATGATATGAATTAGTCTACTAGTGAAAAAAACAGATAAACAATAAAATGAAATAAAGAAACCTGTTCGAGACATGAAAATGGAAATCAAATCAAAAGAAAATCTAAACTGAAGGTAATTAAAAATTTATGAAATTGAAATTTCATAATTGACCAAATGAAAAATTTATGAACTACAAACTCTAAGAAAAACACAGGTGCTAGTCCAGACTACTATACCCAGCAAAACTATCTATCAAAATAGATGGAGAAAGAAAGATTCTCCATGATAAAACAAAATTTAAGCTGTCCCTATCTACAAATTCAGCCCTACAGATGGTGCTAGAAGGAAAACTGCAACCGTAAGAGGTTAACCACACCCCCAAAAAGACAAGGAATAATCTCAGATGAGTAAATCAAAATAGATGGAAAAACTCCACACCACCACAGCAAAATAATATAAACCAACAGACTCTACTCATTGATAACTCTTAACATCAATGGTCTCAGCTCCCCAGTGCAAAGACACAAACTGATAGATTGATTTAAAATAAATAAATAAATAAAACAACTAGAATCTACCATTCTGCTGCATCCAAGAAACACACCTTAATATCAAAAATGGACATCACCTCAGGATTAAAGGATGGAAAAAAAGGTATTTTCAAGCAAATAGAAATAAGAACCAAGCTGGTATAGCCATTGTAACATCTGACAAAATATAGACTTCAAGCCAAAATTAATCAAAAGAGATAGCAAAGGACTCTACATATTCATCAAAGGAAAAATCCACTGAGAGAATATTGCAATTCTTAACATCTGTGCACCAAATACAATGGTACCAAAATTCATAAAAGTAATACTACTACAGTTTAAATCACTAATTGGCCCTCACATAATGATTAGTGGAAGACTTTAATAAGCCACTCTTACCAAAACCACAACTGAATAGTAATTCTGGAGCTAGCCAGGCATTGGTGGCACAGGCCTTTAATCCCAGCACTAGGGAGGCAGAAGCAGGTGGATCTCTGTGAGTTCGAGACCAGCCTGGTCTACAAGAGCTAGTTCCAGGACAAAAAAAAAAAATCTGGAGCTAACAGATATCAAAAACAAAATTCATATAACAGATATTTCCAGAATATTTCACCCAAAAAGAAAAAGAATATACATTCTTCTCAGTACCACATGGAATTTTTCAAAACTGACTACATACTCAGACACAAAGCAAGCCTCAACAGATACAAGAAAACCGAAATAATTCCCTGAATCCTATCTGACCACCACAAATGAAAGCTGGACACTACCAACAACCAAAACAACAAAAAGTTTAAAAACTCATGGAAACTTAACAACACACTATTATATGAAAAAATAGGTCAAGATGGAAACTAAGAAAGAAATTAAAGATTATTAGAATTGAATAGAAATGAATACACAACACACCCAAACTTATGTGACACAAGTGAAGACAGTTCTAAGAGGCAAGTACATGGCACTAAGTGCCTACATAAAAATATCAGAGAAATCTCATATTAGTAACATAACAGCACATTTGAAAGCAAAAAGAATAAATTACTCCCAAAAGGAGTAGTAAACCTCGGTCTCTTCATCTCTAACAAAGATCCAGCTACGTTGTTAGAGCACGAGGTTGCTTTAAGGCTATAGACAGATAAAAGTGCCTAGCACAGGGAGGCCCTCGACAAACTGCAACTATTGCTATCATTTACCTTGTTTTGGAAAAACAAAAGACAAAGGAGAAACAGGCACCCTGAAAACCAGGAGGCCTCAGAAACTCCCATGGCATAGTACTGGCCCAGGATTTCCAGCAAACACAGAATCACTGAATGAACTGACAGGTCCACTTTTGAGGCTGCCACAGATGGATGTCAAGCATTTCTTTTACCCATACTACCCATTTGTACAAATGGAGGATACATTATAAGAAATAACTAAACCCAGGACTAAAATCAATAAATAGAAATAAACAAGCAAATTAAAAACTAAACAAACAACAACAAAAACAAAAAACAGCCTGGGGGTGGTAGGGCACATCTTTAATCCCAGCACTCAAGAGGCAGAGGCAGGCAGATCTCTGTGAGTTTGAGGCCAGCTTTTCTACACAGAGAAACTGTGTCTCAAAAAGCCAAAAAAAAAAAAATGCAAATAAAGAAACAAAGAGTTGGACCTTTGAGAAAATGACTGAAAAACCCTTAGCCAAATTAATTAAAAATTGAAAGGGAAGGTTCAAATTAATAAACTAGAGACAAAGGGGGGCATATAAAAACAGATATCAAGGAAATCCAGAGAACCACAAGGACATACTTTAAAACAAACCTGTACTCCACCAAATTGGAAAAATCTGAAGGAAAAAAAATAGATACTTTTTTCAATATAAACCACCCACCAAAGTCAAATAAAGATCAGGTAAACAATATAAACAGACCTATAATAAGCTCTAGTAAAATTGAAGCTGTAATTAAAAACCTCCCAACAATAACAAAAAGCCCAGAGCCAGATGTTTTAGTACAGAATTTTACCACATTTTCAAAGAATTAACATCAATACTTCTCAAATTATTCCTCAAAATAGAATCAGAAGAAACATTGCCCAAACAAGGTCATTGTTACCCTGACAATTAAACCACATAAAAGACCCAACAAAAAAAGACAATTAAAGACCAATTTTCTTTATAAACATAGATGCAAAAATTCTCAATGAAATACTTACAGAATAAATTCAATAACATCAAAAAGATCATCCACCTTGATCAAGTAGGCTTCAGGCCAGAGATGCAGGAGTGTTTCAACATACATAAAACAGTAAATGTTATCTACCATAGAAACAAAATGAAAGACAAAACTCACATAATCATCTCATCAGATGCAGAAAAGACATGATTAAAAAAAAAAACAGCATTTTTCATGATAAAAGTCCTAGAGTGATGAGAGATGCAAGGGACATACCTCAAAATAATCAGGCAATTTATAGCAATCCTACAGCCAACATCAACCTAAATTGAGAGAAACTCAAACCATTTTCACTAAAACCATGATGAGACAAAAGTTGTACACTCTCACTGTACCTATTCAATTTAGTACTTGAAATCTTATCTAGAACACTAAGTGGAGGAGATAAAGAAGATACAAACAGGAAAGGAAGAAGTCAAAGTATCTTTAATTGCATATGCTTTGATTGCATATGTAAGATACCCTAAAGATCCCACCAGGAAACTCCTACAGCTGATTTAAACAAAAACTGATACAAAATTAACAAATAAAAATCAGTAATTTCAATATTGTCCTTGAAGTTCTAGCTAGAGCAATAAGACAACAAAAGGAGATCAAGGGAATACAAATCGGAAAGGAAGAAGTCAAACTCTCACTATTTGCAGATGATATGATAGTCTACATAAGTGACCCGAAAAGCTCAACCAGGGAACTCCTACAGCTGATAAACACTTTCAGAAAAGTGGCAGGATACAAGATTAACTCAAAATAATCTGTAGCCCTTCTATATACAGATGACACATTGGTGGAGAAAGAAATCAGAGAAACATCACCCTTTACAATTGCCACAAACAACATAAAATACCTTGGAGTAACACTAACCAAAAAAGTGAAAGACCTGTACTGTAAGAATTTTGAGTCTCTAAAGAAAGAAATTAAAGAGATACCCCAAAATGGAAAGATCTCCCATGTTCTTGGATAGGCAGGATCAACATAGTAAAAATAGCAATCTTTCCAAAAGCAATCTACAGATTCAATGAAATCCCCATCAAAATCCCAACACATTTCTTCACTGACCTTGAAAGAACAATTCTCAACTTTATATGGAGAAACAAAAGACCCAGGATAGCCAAAACAACCCTGTACAATAGAGGAACTTCTGGAGGCATCACCATCCCTAACTTTAAGCTCTATTACAGAGCTATAGTCCTGAAAACAGCTTGGTATTGGCACAAAAATAGACAGGTAGACCAATGGAATAGAGTTGAAAACCCTGAAATTAACCCACACACCTACGAACACCTGATTTGTGACAAACAATCTAAATATATACTCTGGAACAAAGAGAACATCTTCAAAAAATGGTGCTGGCATAACTGGATGCAAACATGTAGAAGACTACAGATAGACCCAAGCTTTTCGCCCTGCACAAAACTTAAGTCCAAATGGATCAAAGATCTCAACATAAACCCAGCCACACTGAACCTACTAGAAGATAAAGTGGGAAATACCCTTGAGTTAATCAGCATAGGAGACTGCTTCCTGAACATAACACCAGTAGCACAGACACCGAGATCAACAATTAATAAATGGGACTCCTGAAACTGAGAAGCTTCTGTAAGGCAAAGGACATAGGAAGACAAAACAGCAGCCCAAAGACTGGGAAAAGACATTCACCAACCCCATTTTGGAGGGCTGATCTCCAAAATATACAAAGAACTCAAGAAGCTATTCTCGAAAACACCAAACAATCCAATTTAAAAATGGGGTACAGAACTAAATAGACAATTCTCAATAGAGGAATCTAAAATGGCTGAAAGACACATAAGAAAGTGTTCAACATCCTTAGCCATCAGGGAAATGCAAATCAAAACAACTCTGAGATACCATCTTACTCCTGTCAGAATGGCTAAAATCAAAAACACCAATGACAGTTTATGCTGGAAAGGATGTGGAGATCTTTCTGCTGGTGGGAGTGCTAACTTGTACAGACACTTTGAAAATCAGTATGGCGACTCCTCAAGAAAATGGGAATCAGTCTACCTCAAGATCCAGCAATTCCACTCCTAGGCATATACCCAAAAGAAGCACATTCATACAACAAGGACATCTGTTCAATCATGTTCATAGCAGCATTATTTGTAATAGCCAGAAACTGGAAGCAGCCTAGATGCCCCTCAACTGAAGAATGGATAGAGAAAATGTGGTACATTTACACAATGGAGTACTACTCAGCAGAAAAAAAAAAAAACAATGGAATCTTGAAATTTGCAGGAAAATGGATGGAACTCGAAGAAACCATTCTGAGCGAGGTAACCCAATCACAAAAAGACAAACATGATATGTACTCACTCATATGTGGACCTGCTTTATGATACATAGTAGTGACTATGCTTTATCAGAGCTGTTTTTAATGATGTTGCTCAGAATGGTTTCCTTCCAGATGATGATTGAGAAGCTAATTTAAAAAAAAAATGGTGCCAGGTACCACAAGAGTAACAGAACTGTGCTGTTTTTCTGGGATTTTGCTTTTTACTTTATTTTTTTTTTAAATGGAGAGAGCTGGATGTCTCTATAATTTTGTTCAAATGACTGCAGAACCTGGAAAAGCTGTTGCTGCTATTGATGCATAACATAACATCGATGCATTATATATATATGTAATTTGAATTTTTGGAAACTTTAGCTGTGCTGTCAACTTTGGAAAAAAGTTTCTCAGTTTACCATTTTGAGTTGGCATTGTACAAAAATTAACAGCCATATTGGTCTAGAAATGTTGAACTTAATTTTTTCCCATTTGTACAGGGGTAACACACTGTATTAAATATGTAAGGTCTTTAAAAAAAAGAAGGCATTTTGAGAGCCCATCCCATGTGAAGGGATGCTCTCTTGGCCTGCACACATGGGAAGGGCCTAGGCCTGGCCTAGGATGATGTGGTAGACTTTGGGGAGCCCCTTTTGAGGGCCTTACCCTGCCTGGGGAGTGGAGGGGGGATGGCTAGGAGCAGGTGGGATGTTGGGGGGGGAGGGGAGGGCGAGGGAGAAGGGATTGACATCTGAAGCAAGCTTGTTCCTAATTTGAACTAATAAAAAAAAATCCTACATACAAGTGATAAAACAGACTGAGAAAAAAATCAGGGAAACTATACCTCTATCAGTAGCATCAACAAAAATATCTTGGGGTACCTCTAACGAAACACTTGAAAGACTTGAATGATAAAAACTTTAAGCCATTGAAGTAAAAATTGAAGAAGATATTAGAAGTTGGAAAGATCTCTCACTCTCATGGATCAATAGGATTAATATAGCAAAAATGGCCATCTTATCTAAAACAATCTGCAGAGTCAATGCAATCCCCATCAAAATTCCAACACAATTCATCACAGACATTGGAAGGACAATTTTCAGCTTTACATGGAAACACACACACAAAAAACAAAACAAAACAAAACAAAACAAAACAAACAACAAAAAAAAAAAAACAGGAAAGCTCAAGCAGTCCTTAATAATAAAAGAACTGCTGGAGGTATCACCATCCCAGACCTATACAGAGTTCTAGTAATACAAACAGCATGATCTTGGCATAAAAAACAGATACAGTGATCAATGGAATAGAAGTAAAAACCCAGATGTAAGTCTACATACCTATGGACACCTGATTTTCAATGAAGAAGTCATAAATACACACTGAAAAAAAAGACAGCAACTTCAACAAATGGTGCTAAGCAAACTGTCTGCATGTAGAAGGCAAAAATATCCATACTTATCACCCTGCACAAAACTCAACTCCAAATATATCAAAGACCTCAACAAAAGGGAGGTACACTGAATCTAATAAAGGAAAAAGTGGAACATAGTCTTAAACTCATTGGCACAGAAAGACTTCCTGAATAGAACACCTTTAGTACAGGCACTAAAATCAACAATTAATCAATGGGATGTCATGAAACTGGAAATATGTATGTCAAAGAAGACCATCATTTGGACAAAGTGGCAAGTTACAGAATGGGAAAAGACTTTTTACCAACTGCACATCCAATGACAAATATCCCAAATAAATAAATAACTCAAAAAACTGGACATCAAGAAAACAAATGACCAAACTGGAAAATGGGGTACAGATCTCAACAGAGAATTCTCAAAAGAGGAAACACATATGGCTGAGAAGCGCTTTAGTAAATGTTCAGCATCCTTTGTCATCAGGGAGATGCAAGTCAAAACTACTTTGAGATTTCATCTTATACCAGTCACAGCGGCCAAGATCAATAAAAACAGAGAACAGCTCATGCTGATGAGGGTGTGGAGCAAGGATGACACTCATCCTTTTCTGGTGGGAGTACAAACTTGTACAGCCACTATGAAAATCAGTGTGACTGTGTCAGTTTCTCGGGAAACTGGGAATCAATCTACATCAGGAACCAGCTATACTACTCTTGGGCATGTATCCAAAGGATGCTTCATTCTACTACAGAGACACTTGCTCAACCATTTTCATTGTTGCTCCATTCATAATAGTTTGAAATTCAAAAGAGCATTGATATATGTCAGTGGATGAATGGATAAAGAAAGTGTAGTACATTTACATTATTACTCAGGCATTAAAAAATGAATCATGAAATTTATAACTAAATGGTTAGACCCAGAAAAAATATCATCCTGAGGTAAGCCAGACCCAGAAAGACAGATATGGTATATATTAGCTTAAATGTGGACATTAACTGTTGAGTCAATGATAAGTAGACTACAATCCATATAATCATAGAGGCTAGGTAGAGAGTAAGGGACTAGTGGAGAGGGATTGGTCTTCCTAGGAAGAAAAAGAGAATAGATAATTATAGATGGACGGGGGCTGGGGGGGGGCAGGAGGATGGAATGGGAGGTTCAACTGGGGAGGGAATGGGGCAGGGAAGAGGAAGGTGAGAAAAGGAATATGGGAAGGAACAATTATAACTAAGGGTCATTTGAGGTGTAGTACAGAAACAATACAGTAGAACTTTGTAAAATATATTCATATATAAAGGTGATGGGAAGACAAAGCCTCAACTAGACACCTCTCATCACCAAATGAAGCTTTCAGTACCAGAAATAGGTTACATCTAATTGAGTTGTTGGCCAAAGGGGTTCAGAGGGAACCCCCAAACAACCCAGGCTATTGCCAAAGGTGTTGGTTGCTTTTCACAAACTTACTGTAAGGCCCTATTAGTAAAGACAATACCTACACAACTTATTGAATACACAGACGTCGACCTGCTGCCTACATAGATTCTTCACCCCTACAAACCAGTGTTCCTTAAGCTGCAAGTTACTCTGCATGCCACCAAAGGAGAAATGTAAACACCAATACAGCTATAAACCCTTCAATCTACAATGGACCTGCCTGCAAATTATGCTGGTGCAATAGTGATACAAAACATCTGATTGGATTTAAGGCGCACTTCATGGATTGGAACCCATATACAACACTACTTGGCTGACCAAGAACCTAAGACTAGACAGGCCAGGGAATTAGGGAAAAGCCAAATACTATTGTTCTGCTATAGGGATGTAGCAATAAAATGACTCTTAAGGATAATCTGCTATATTCATAGACCAATGTCTCATTCAGCCATCATTAAAGAAGCTTCCTCCTGCAGTAGAAGGAACAAATACAGGCACTCAGACAGATAATGTGCAGAGTGGCAGACCCTGAAACACTCTGTCCTAAATTGGATGTCTCCATCAAATCCCTCTTCTCAGGGCTCAGGGAACCCTCCAGAGAAGAAGACAGAGAGAGTGTAAGAACCAGAGGGTTTGGAGGATGCCAAGGAAACAAGGCCTTCTAAACACAACAGGACTCATTGACATATTAACTCATAGAGACTGTGGCAGCATGCACAGGGCCTGCACAGATCTTCACCAAATGGGATCCTAGCACTGAGAGAACTCTCTATTCCTAGCCCAGAAACTATCTACAATTGATAATGAAAAATTAGTTTTCTTCAATGGAGTCTCACTGTGAATGCTAACCACTCTCAAGAGAAAGCCCCATGCCCAGCAGTAGATGGCCAACACAAAATGAACTCAATGGCATCTTTGAAGTTCTTTGACTCATAATGTGTCTTAGTTAGTGTTGTATTGTTGTGAAGAGACACCATGACCATGACAACTCTTATAAAAGAAAGCATTTAGGGCTTGCTTACAGTTCCGGAGGTCCATTATTCTTATGGTGGGGAGCATGGCAGCATGCAGGCAGACATGGTAGGTCATTCTTCTACATTCAGATCCACAGGCAGCAGAAAGAGAAAGACACTGGACCTGGCTTGAGTTTTTGAAATCTTGAGGCCCACCCTCCATGATACACTTCCTCCAAAGCCACACCTTCTAATCCCTATCAAGTAGCACCACTCTGTAATGACCAAGCTTTCAAATATATGATCCTATGGGGCCATTCCTATCCTATCCACCACATAATGTTTTGTCAGAGCTTTTTAAAATTTTTACCTTGCAGGTCCTTTGAGTATATATTATAGCCTCCAATTTCATGTTTTTATGGGCTTCATGTGTGTGTAAATATGTATGTCTCTATATCTATATATGTTTTTGTGCCGTTTCTTTGACTTTTCTTCCGTTTATTTTGTCCTATTATAATTTTTATCTTATTTTATTTTTATTCATTAAATGCCTGTTGGTTTTCTAATAAGATACAGAAAGGGTGTGGATCCAGATAGGAGGGAAGTGGAGAGGAACTTTGGAGGAGTTAGGGGTTGAGAAACCATAATCAGAATATGCTGTATGAAAAAGGCCTATATTTGCTTTTTAAAAAAATAGAAGAAGCTGGGCGTTGGTGGCGCACGCCTTTAATCCCAGCACTCGGGAGGCAGAGGCAGGCGGATGTCTGTGAGTTCGAGACCAGCCTGGTCTCCAGAGTGAGTGCCAGGATAGGCTCCAAAGCTACACAGAGAAACCCTGTCTTGAAAAACAAGACAAAACAAAACAAAACAAAAAAATAGAAGAAAAAAGAAATTAGAAAATAACCCCCTGATCAAAGGCACTGTTTCTCACACTAGGCTTAGATAATGATTTGTGCCTCTGTGCAATCTGGAGAAAAGCATCTGCTCATAGCTGTCATTCATGATTCCTTGTTCAGGTCTCTTGTGCTTACCACTGTATGATAGTAGGGTGAGAAATGAGAAAAATCTCATATATATATATATATATATATATATATATATATATATATATATGCAGCATTGGGGGATACATTATTTTCTTTCTTTCTTGTAACATGAACTTTCTTGGCCTGACTAGGTCCCACCACCCTTCTCTGCCCCAAAGAAATGCATGGATGCTCTATTAGTTATAAAGCTGTTGGCCGTTGGCTGTGGTTTCTTATAGGCTAGCTCTAAATTAGTTATTAACCCACAACTACTAATCCATGTATTTCCACATGGTCTTGGCTTACCAGTCTTGCAACTCCTTTGCCTGCTACATGATGACGGCTCAGCGTCTCTACAGAGAAGAAAGAAGAGAGCAATTTTCTGTTTGTCCCTGCTTATATTCTGATTCTGCCCAGCTATATCACTTCCTGCTTGTCTGTACAGACCTCCAGACGTCTATGGTTAGCTAGTGGCAGTTTCTGCCCAGCTATGCCATTTCCTGGGAATGCCTACATTTCCCAGAATCCTCCTTGTCTCGTAGTCCTGCCTAGCCAATCAGTGTTTTATTCATCAACCAATAAGACAAACATATACACAGAAGAACATTCCCCATCACTTACTTCCTTCCTTCCTTCCTTCCTTCCTTCCTTCCTTCCTTCCTTCCTTCCTTCCTTCCTTTCCCTACTTCATTCCTTTCTTACTTTTCTTGTAAAGAAACCTTTTTTATATTATTATTATTATTAATAATATTATTCAATATAGCTTTAGTGCATCTGGGACCTTTGACAATAGAAAGGACTTAAAACACCATGACAATAGAGCACAGTGACTCACACACACTGTAGTCCATAAGGGTTAATCAGCGTGCCTGAGAATCAGTGTCCTTCACATGCTTGAGTCCTCTGATGACCATATGGGAGTATATACTTAGTAGCTATGAAGTGTGGCCCAGAGTCCAGCCTGCTATTCTATGCAACACTCTTTGAGAAGAAAGAGTCTTAAATCCAGGGAGAGGAATATGGATTTTTTCTATAAAGGGCTTGTCATAGCTATCACTCTACTATAGTAGCATAGTTGCTTATCACCAAAGACAGTAATTAAAGAAGCAGACCCAAGCTCCAATAAGACTTCACTTATGTCTGTTTTTCCCACCATTTAAACTAAGTAATGATTAATGGAGATTTCAGGCCATTTGAAAGTGTGAGTTACAGATTGGACTCATATGCCATATGCTAGCCTCAGAAGTTACCATTTGGTTTTCTCTGCCCATGACCTATTGCACTTTCTCACAAATGCACTTTCACCTAGGGGAAAATTCTGGAAAGACACAGTCCTGCTGCCCATTTTTTACAGTCATTATGTAGCCACAAATCATGATATCCCAACCAAATGGCAGGCACATGATCAAGGTAGGCCATTCATGGATTCTCTCCCAGGAATCTGTTTTGGGAAGGATATAATTTAAGGCTTCATAGTGTCAGTTCCTCCTATGATGGCATTCATCATTTTTGCTACCTAGCCACTGTATACTATTGAAATTATCACTTTCCAGAGGATTATTTCCCAGTGGTAGTTTGTGCACACCTGAAATTTTATATGTTTGACTATGCCAGCACATTTATTATCACCAACTTCAAGTGGGTACTCTTTGACAGCTCCATGAACATGGATCTGGGCCCATGGTTTTTCCCCACTGGTGCAATGTAAAACTACCACAATAGAAGATGATTAAGATGTCATTGTGATAGAGAAAGGTTTGACTTCCTGGGCCTGATGTGGCAGCTTGGCAGGCTATGGCGATCTAGAGAGTTTCCCCAGAGCATGGCTCCTGAAGTGTGCCCAGATGCTCCCATATAAGGCTTCAGCAACATGCTTCAGCCACCAGCACCCAGTGGCCAGCAGGTGCTCCTAGAATGCATCTCAGGTAATCTTGTCAGCAGATAGTCTACTGAGACACTGGGAGCCACCTCCACTTGGGAGATGTGTAGCAAGTTCTACTGGTATGACTTCACAATGAATCCTAGGCTCCAGTCAACCATGCCATGCCCATTCCACCCATCAGTCTAGCTATGGAGCTCTGCCTCACACATGCCCATGCCACAAAATAGTACACCCTGAATCTGATATTTCTATATTTTTTAGACTTCCCTTCTTACTGCTAATCCCTCATAATGCTAATCTTCCAATAAAATAATTATATGTGTGTGGGTACACATGCACACAACTGGACATTTCTCTCCCACCTGCCAGTTCCCGAATAACCACTCAGAGGCTTAATATTACTTATAAATGTTCAGCCGATGGCTCAGGCTTGTTACTAGCTAGCTCTTACATTTAAATTAATCCATTTCTATTAATCTATGTATAGTCATGTGGCTGTGGCATTTCTTATTCTCTATATGATTTGCTTCCTCAGCGGCTAGCTGGCATCTCCTAGACTCTGCCCTTCTTCACCTGTATCTCTGCTTAGATTTCTCACCTGGCTCTACCCTGCCTTGCCATAGTTCAAAACAGCTTTATTTATCAACCAATGAGAACAACACATATTTACAGCATACAGAAAGATATCCCACAGCACATGCACATTCAGGCATGTGAACGTGGTCACACACACTCCACACCTGTGGAGTTCAGAGAACAGTCTCAGGTGTTGGTCTTCACCTACAATTCTGTTTTAGACAGGTCTCCTTGTTGTTTTTTCATTGCTAACACCAGGCTTGCTGGCTTACAGGGATTCTCCTATCTGCCTCATCTCTCTGTAGGAGGGCTTTTACATAGGTTCTAGGGATTTGAACTTGGGTCCTCACACTTTTATAGCAAGCACTTTAATTCATTGAGCTATCTCCTCAGTCCTAGAATTAACAATTTTTCATATTGAATTTTTCTTACTCAAATAACTGTAGTTTCCATATCTTATTTTAATTCAGACTTACATAACCATATTTATGTCCCAAATGATTGTACTAATTCCTTCTTTTGAATCAGCCATGTGAGAGAAATCAACATATTACATTAGAAGGTGTTTAATATTTGCCCAGATACTGAGGTTGAAACTCTATATTCTCAAACCTTTGAAATAGTTTCAATTTTCACCAAGCTCCCATTTTCCTAAAGTAGTGTCTACACCATGTTCTGGTTTAGCAACCAGATGCCTGGCTCCTCTGGGCACCAAGTGATTTTCCCTGCATACACAAAGTGCCTTGAAGCAGCAAGCTACTTTCTTCACAAATGAAAAGTTCTGAGCCCAAGTCTGATTCCATGTGACACTTACATTCCTATGGTCTACACTTAAAAAACCTGTTCAACCACTTTTAACCTTTTCTCGTACATCCCTTAAAAGGCACATTCTCTTTGCATATGTGTATGTATTCATGCGTGTGTGCTAATATGTATCTCTATGAATACAGACACACATATTTTATTAATATTTCTAGAACCACTTAAGAGGAAGAAAAATTTGACATGCCCTTTTCAGGTAGACATTTCAGTGTGCACAGCTCCTGAACCAGAACAATGTTTCATCTTATAATAGTACAGTTAGTTTATCTCCAAACGACAGGAAATTTAACAAGTAATTTTGTTATGTAGTACAAGCCAACATTTAAACTCTCCCATTTCCCCCTAGTTTAGTATCTCATAAGAACAGAACTGCATTTAATTACGTCGCTTTCATTTCTTTTAATCTGGAGGAGTTTCTCAGCCTCTGTTCCCCGACAGTAATATTTTGGGATAATACGGGGCAGTTGTTTTCTAAAGTGTTCTTCAACTTGAGTATGTCCAAGTATGTCCAATGTGTCCTTATTAGAAGATGCAGATAATGTGTTTTTGGCAGACATGCCAAAGAAATGATACTGTATGCTTTCCGGAGCTTTTTGCGTCATAAGGAATGTGACTGTCAGTGTGTGTAGGGATTGATGATGCTGACTTTGAACTCTTATTTAAGGGAGTGTCTGTCAGTTTATCGCTAGAAAGTCATCCTTTCCTTCCTTTGAATTAATAAGGCATATGTGGGGAAATACTTTGGTTAATTATGTTTCATAGAAATCTTGTGAGATTTGTAGAGATATAATTGTCCTTCTTAGCAACACAGTTTTCCATTGCTATTATGTGGATGTGTAAGAGTGTGTTCAGCCATCTCCTACAGGAGGACATTTGCCTCATTTCAACATTTTCCAAATGAGATAGTGTAGTAAATACTGCATGTATAAATTTTTAGCTTTTATGTATATCTTCAGGATAAATTCCTGAAATGGTTATTTCTCCTTTTAAAGCACAAATGCATAAGTAGTTTTTGAAGTATAGATGAGGCTTCTACTACAAAGCTAGAACTATACTGAATCCTCATGAGCAGTAGATGAGCATCTTAGGCCAAGATATGAGGCAAGTTTTCCCCCATACTTGACTAATCTAGTCTGTAGAATACAGAAACGGGAGGGAGGGAGCGGGGAGGGATTTTTGTGATGGCTTTCAACCATTAATTCCCACTGTGCATAATGTGAAATAAGTAGAACACCAAAAATGTTTGGAAACAGATCAGTGTATTTATTGAGATATAAATGTGGCATTTCAAACCTGTGTGGAAAGCACACGTTTTTCAGCAAATGTTGATAGGCAAATGGTTCATCATTTTCCATAAGGAGAGATGGGACACAAGTTAGCAACTGTAGAATAGGCAATTCAGATCAAGTCCTAATGGAAATAACTGAAGAGCCTGGTGAAACTAGGGAAAACCTTCTGTAAAATACAGCCAACGACTGGAAGTGGCCGTGCATGCCTTTAAGGCAGAATTGGGGAGGGGCGCATGATGTCCTACCGTAGCTGAGATGCTGTTTATTAACTGCTAGCTCCTGGAGGAGAGAGTCAGTTCTCTTCAGGAATGCAGTCCCTGAGAGGTGACTCACAAAGACAGCTGACATAATGAAAGATAGAGGAATGGTGAACTCAGAACTCCAGACCTGCAGAAGGATATGCGCATTAAGGGAAAGTCACGTCTTACCAAAGGACGAAGCATGACAGAAGTTACAACCAAGTCAGCAAATATAAGAGGATGTAAACTTTTTGATCCTTTAAAATAGTAAACTATGCCGGGCGGTGGTGGCACACGCCTTTAATCCCAGCACTCGGGAGGCAGAGGCAGGCAGATCTATGTGAGTTCGAGACTAGCCTGGTCTATAAGAGCTAGTTCCAGGACAGCCTCCAAAGCCACAGAGAAACCCTGTCTCGAAAAACCAATAATAATAATAATAATAATAATAATAATAATAATACAGTAAACTAATTGAAGTAAAAACAAGAATGGATTATGAAGTTTCTAAAATAGGCAAAATCTAATGTACAGTAAAGTATACTGTTTTAGGTTCTTAGAGTAAAGCGAAGCTATAGATATTTGAAGGAGAGACTGAAAAATTAAAAGTACATGTGATAATCTATAGATAAATAAATGGGTAGCACTAATAAGTTAATATTACACATAAAAAAGCACATGGAAATGCAAAGTAAAGACCAGAGGGGGGAGAAAAGAAATTTATTCTGATAGAGTTAGCTCTAATCACTGTGTTGATTGCTTTAAGTGCAAATGGCCTAAGCACTTCATTTAAAAAGCATAAACTAGTCAGATGGTGGTGGCTCAGGCCTTTAATCCCAGCACTCAGGAGGCAGAGGCAGACGGATCTGTGTGAGTTCAAGGCCATCCTGGTCTACAGAGTGAATTCCAAAGAAGTCAGGGCAACACAGAGGAAGCCCTGTCTCAGAAAAGATTAAAATAAAATAAAGCAGAAACTGTTAGACACAAGAAAGTTGGGCCAATTATATGCTTTCTATATAAGAGCACACTTTACACATTCCCTGTACCATTCAAATACTAACCATAAGAAAGCTTGAGTAACAATACTACCACCAGATGAAGGTCACTCAACAAAGACTATCAGCAATGATAAAGGATAGCTCATAATAAAAGCAGGAGTATGCAAACAAAAATACATACGCATAGCATTCAAGATGCTAAAGTAGTGGAGTTTTTAATTCAAGGTCATTGTGGGCTATACAGTAAAATTCTTTAAAAAAAAAGAAACACAAAGCTAACTGAAAAGAATAAATAAACATCAACTGTGAATATAAGCCTGGAAATCTATGGAGCTCCATCTGAAAGGGTAGACAAAAACAAGTGAAAACTGACTCTGGCACGCTCATCTCAAAACTGAAAAATCAAGAGTTCAAGGCCAGCCTTAGCTACACTAGTGAAATTTGATAATTAGATAAAATGAACAAGTTCCATGAAAGATACAAAGTATCAAATCTTACTCAAGAATAATCATGCATAAAGAAATCTCGCCAGAATACAGTAGGCTGTTATCAGCAGACTTGCCCTACTTGATATTTAGAGAGCTCTGTATCAAACCTGTACAGAACAACATTCTTTTCCAGAGTGCATGGAACATTTTCCACATTCTCAGCCCCACATGAAACCATTGGGCATTTAAATAGATTGAAAACATATATACCCTTTCCCACTCCCCTTAATAGTTAGTGGTTTTGCTTTCTGCTTTTTCAGTTGCCCACAACCAACCATGGTCTAAAGAAATCAAATGGAAATTTTCAGAAGTAAGCAATTCGTACATTTTAAATCACACAGTGTTCTGAGGGCTGTGAGCAAACAGCCCACCACCCTGCTCTATCTGCCCAGAATATAAGGCATCCTCAGTCCAGTGTGTCGTCACCGTATGTACTATGTATGTGACTGCCAGTAAGTGGTTTTCTTTGCTTCCAGATCAACCAGCATGGTAGCACAAGTCTTGTACTCAACCAATCCTCATTTAACTTAACAAGGGTTCAGAAGCAGAATAGCAATTCTGGAAATTCAGACATGCCTAAGAATCCAGAGTGTTGCTTCTGAGCAAAAAGCAAAGTGTCCTCAACTTACTAAGGGGGAGGGGGAATAAATTGTGTGCTGAGGTCGCCGAGCTCTGCAATAAGTTTAAATTCTCTTTATACACAATTGTGAATAAAAAAGAGAAATTTGTGCTGGTTTTGCCAGAGGTCAGGGCCCCAGAGCTTGATAAGCATTTAAGGCAAAGCAGTGTCTGTGGACTCAGGCAGTTATTTGCCAAGGACCCTTAATGGAATTAAAGAAGATAAAATGTTATCTGCAGTAGGCATGGCAGTACAGACCTATAATCCCAGCACTTGGGAAGTGGGGACAGGAGGATCAAGGGCTCAAGACCCCTTTAGCTACATAGTAAAACTTTGGTAATTAAATGGGATGAAAAGAATTCCAGGAAAGATAGAAGGTACCTACCATATATAGAGGAGCTGGGCATGGTGGTGCATGCCTTTCTTCGAAGCACTAGGGAACGGAGCTGGTGGGTCTTGTGAGTCTGAAGCCAACCTTGACTATGTAGTGAGATCCTATCTCAAGTAAGTAAGCAAAGGGAATGGGGAGAGAGTTTAGTGCTTGAAGCTGTTGCTGCACAAGGAGCAAGTGTGAGCATTAGAGTTCAGAGCCCAGAACCCATGTAAACAGCAAAAACACATGGAGGATTGCCTGTTATTCCAGGACTGGTGATTACACAGGCAGGGGTCCTGAGAGCAAACTGGATAGATAGCTAGACTCTCTCTGCGCTTCATGCTTGTAGATCAGGGTGCAAGCTCTCAGCTACTGCACTGGTGCCATGCTCACTGACATGACAGTCATCAACTCACCCTCTGAAACAATAAGTCCCCAATAAACTCTTTCTTCTGTAAGTTGTCTTGGTCATGACATCTTGTCACAGCAATTGAAAAGTAAGTAAGGCACCATGTAAACCTGAAAACCTGAACTAGAATCCTCAGAACACATGTAAGGCTACATGGATAGCCTGGACGTCTGTAATATCAGAATTTTTGCAGGAAGATGAGAGACAGAGGCAGGAGGATCCATGGAAGTTGGTGGAGCAGGTAGCATGGGGAACACCACGGGAAAATGACAAAGAGGCCTTGTTGCAAACAGAGTAAAAGTAGAGGACTGACAGCTGAGGTGCCCCTGACTGCCACATGCACACTCACACACATGGATGTCCACACATGCACACAGATGTTTAATTTGTTTTTGAAAAAGATGGAATGGGAGATGGTTCAGTGGCTAAAGTGCTTTCTATGTAAGCATGAGTACCTGGGTTGAAATCTCTAGCTCCCAGGGACATGGTAGCATCCAACTGTAAGGCAGTGTTTGGGGATGGAGACATGTAGATAATTTAGATGAAATGGCAACCTCCATTTCAGCAAGCCACACTTTCTAACAATAACACTACCAAAACACAAACAAACAAAGAAACAAAACCACTCAGGTGGGGAGACCATTGAAGAAGACATCCCAGTATCAAATATGACCTCCACACTCCTAATGAGTAAGTGCACCCGAACACGGTGTGTACACACATACTATGACACGAAATAATCCATGATAAAAAAGTGGAGCCCCAGGGACCTGTGCATAAATATTGAAAGTCTAATGTACATGTAATCTAAGAAGTTTATGAACAATAGAAAAAAAACTTAAAGCAAATAATGATCAAAAACTTTATGAATTTTGTGAAGGACATAAATTAACAAATTCAAGAAGCTCAGAGAATCCAAGCAAGATAAAATTTAAACAGAAACCATGTCTAGACGTATGATGAAAGACCTGATGAAAGACCATTTTGTCCCATCATATATAGCCATTAAAATGACACATCCACACAGAACAGCAATGATTTACACGGCTACGGACCTGTCATCAGGAAGCACTGGAGCCAGATGACATGGCCAACATCTTTAAAGTGATGGATGGTAAATTAATATCCGCCGAGCTTCTGTGACCAACTGAACACTCAGTCTTTAAAATGAGATAGACTTCAAAGAAACAAAATGTAAAAGAATTCACTGCCATCGGCCCTGAAGTATAAAACATGCTACACAAGATGATCTGCAGAACCAAAGCAAATGATATTATGAGGAGATTTGAACTTCAGAACCAGATAGCAAATAACAGAGATACTAAAGAGCAAACTAAAAGATTTCTCTGTGGCATACTCTCTAGTTCTTTCAAAGACATTTTTATTCCACTTATTCATTTACTCATTTACCTCTCTGTGTGTGTCTGTTTCTTTGTCTCTCTGTCTCTGTCTGTCTGTACCTGTGTGTGTGTGTGTGTGTCTGTCAGTCTGTCTGTACACCTCTCTATGTGTGTTTTCTCTCTGTGCTCTCTCTCTCTCTCTCTCTCTCTCTCTCTCTCTCTCTCTCTCTCTCTCTCTGTTTTCACTTGTTTATTTATACTAGGGATCAAACCTAAGGCCTCGCACATACTAGGTACTCTATAACTAACTTACATTGTTGGATTCTAAAATGCACTCCCCACTACCTCCCAGTACTAGGAACTTGGGGTGTTTTAAAATAAATACGACCAAAGGTTATGGTGCAAGTAGGTGCTGTTTTCACTGTATGTACTGACAGCATATATAACATCTGCAGCATGAAGAACAACTTTCTGCACTGTTGAAAAGTTTCTGGTTTTTTTGTTTGTTTTGAGACAGGGTTTCTTTGCAGAGCCTTGACTGTTCTGGAACTTGCTCTGTAGACCAGGCTGGCCTCAAACTCACAGAGAACCTCCTGCCTCTGCCTCTCGAGTGCTGGGATTAAAGGTATGCACCACCACTGCCTGGTGAAAAATTCCTGTATTTTTATATCAAATAGTTGTTACCTTACTAAGGCTTTGTCCCAGCTGGTGGTGTTATTGGAAGGAGGAGGTGGCTATCTAGAGGAAGTGAGTCACGGTGGTTTGTCCTTAGGGGTTGGTTGTCCCAGGTCCTCCCTTTCCTCTTTCCCTCTCTTTGCTTTCTTTACTTCAGGAGACAGTAGCTTCAGCCACATACTCCTGACACCACCATGGTGATCTGCCTCACTGGGGATCCAGAATCAATTGATCCGAAGACTATAGACTAAAACACTGAAAACAGGAGCCAAAATAAGGCAGTACTGCTTTTAATCTGCTTTGTCAGGGAACTTGTCACAGATGAAAAGTTTAACACAGTAGTAAACACAGTATCAGTTTTATGTAGTAAAAAAAGTACTTTACAGATATGGATCAATTCGCATTCTTCTACACGCTGACATCCAGTTAGAGCAGCACCATTTGTTGAAGATGCTTTCTTATTTCTATTGTATAGTTTTGGTTTCTTTGTGGAAAATTTAGTGTCTATAGGTGTGTAGACCTACATCTTGGACTTTGATTCAATTCCATTGATCCATCTATCTGTTTTCATGCCAATACCTTGTAGTATTTATTGCTATAGCTCTGTCGCAGAGCTTGAGATCAGGGATGGCGATATCACCTGAAGTTCTTTTGTTGTGCAGGATTGTTTTAGCTATTCTGGATTTTTTTGTTTTTTGTTTTTTCATATGAAGTTGAGTATTATTCTTTCAAGGTCTATAAAGAATTGTGTTGGGATTTTAATGGGGATTGCTTTTGGTAAAATGGTCATTTTTACTTTGTTAATCCTCCTGATCCATGAGCATGGGGACTCTTTCCATCTTCTGTTATCTTCTTCAATTTCTTTCTTCCAAGACTTGAAGTTCTTATCACATAGGTCATTCACTTGCTTTGTTAAAGTTACACCATGATATTTTATATTATTTGAGGCTATTGCAAAGAATGTTGGTTCCCTGATTTCTTTCTCAGCCCATTTATCATTTTACATAGGAGAGCTAGTGATTTTTTTGTTTTGTTTTGTTTTTAGCTAATCTTATATCCAGCCATTTGACTAAAGGTGTTTATCAGCTGCAGGAATGCTCTTCCATTGCTGGTGCAAGCTCAAACTTGTAGAGCCACTTTGGAAGTCAGCATGGCGGTTTCTCAGAAAACAGGGAATCAATCTACCACAAGACCCAGCTGTACTACTCTTGGGCATTTACCCAAAGGATGTTCAATCATAACACAATGGCACTTACTCAGCAACGTTCATAGCAGCTTTATTTGTAATGGCCAGATCCTGGAACCAACCTAGATGTTCCTCAACCAAGGAATGAATAAAGAAAATTTGATATGTTTACACAATGTTTATTCAGCTGTTTGAAACAAGTATACCAGAAAATTTGGAGGCAAATGGATGGAACTAGAAAAAAATCATCCTGAGTGAGGTTAACCTCGACTGACAAAGACAAACATGGTATGAACTCACTAATAAGTAGATATTAGCTGTAAAATGAAGGATAACTATGATACAATCTGGAGAGACTAGGTATCAAGGAGGGTTGGGGGTTGGGGGACACCCAGGTCTCCCTGAGAAGGGGAATAGAAGGGATGTCGTGAGTGGACTGAGGGCGGTGGGGATGGGAACATGAGCGATCCTGTTGGGGTGGTGAAAGGGAAAGTAAGGAAAGAGACTACTGGAAAGGGGGGCATTTGGGGTCAGGTAAAAACCTGGCACCAGGATACAAGGAAGACACCAGCTTAAACCTCTAGCAGATACTCAGTCTGAATTGGCCATTTCCTGTGACCAGATTGGTGCCCAGTCCAATCAATTGTTATTAGAAAGGCTTTATGCAATTGGTAGAAACAGATGCAGACCCACAGGCAAACATTAGGCAGAGTTCAGGGAATCCTAAAGAGGAGGAGAAAGGATTGTAGGAGCCAGAGGAGTCAAGGACACCACAAGAAAATTCACAGAATCAACTAACCTAGGCTCATAGGGGCTCACAGAGACTGAACCAACAACCAGGAACCTGCATGGGACTGGCCTAGACCCTGCATATACGTTACAGCTGTGTAGCTCGATCCTCTAGTTGGACTCCTAACAGTGGGGGCAGGATCTGTCTCTGACTCTTGTAGACACTTTAGACACTATACTCCTCATACTGGGTTGTCTTGTCCAGCCTCAATACACAGGGAGGTGCTTAGTCTTATTGCAACTTGATATGTCATGTTTTGTTGATACTCAGGGGAGACCTGTCCTTTCCTAAACAGAACCAGAGGAGGAGAGGATTGGAGGGTAGGAGCAGAGGGGGAATGGAGGAAGGACTTGGAAGAGAGGAGGGAGCGGAAACTTGGCCAGGAAGTCAAATAATAAACAAACACAAATAAATACATTTATTTTTAAAGTATTTTACATGTAATAAACCCTAAAGCAATCATGTAAAATATGAAAAGTGTATCTTAACACAACTTATTAAGGCTTGATGGTATGTGTATATAATCCTAGTATTCAAAAGGCTGAGGCAATAGCCAGGCAGTGGTGGTGCACACCTTTAATCTCAGCACTCAGGATTCAGAAGCAATCGGATATCTGTGAGTTCAAGGCCTGTGGCCTACCAGGCTAGTTCCAAGTCAGCCAGAGCTGTTGCACAGAGAAACCCTGTCTCTGGGAAGGAAACAAAAGGCTCAGGCAAGAGAAGACAATTGCCTTGAGTTCAAGACCAGCCAGGGCTACAGAGTGGGAGGGATGTCTCAGAAAGAGTTGGGGTGGGGGAAAAGCAATATCCTAAAACCAATAGATGTGCTCAAATGAGATTGTAAGAAATATTGAAATAATCCAAAGTTGGATAATAAAGGGGAGAAAGGAAAAAATAATGAGACAGAAAACAAATAATTAATTTCCATAAGAAACCCAGCCACAAGAAAAAAATGGTAATTAACTAATAATTGAGGCCTAAATGCTTCAATTTATTTTTAAAGAGCTGCCAGGTCATACAAGAAACCATTCATATGCTGTCTGTAGGGGATCCATTTTAAATATAAAACAAAATCATATTGAAAGTAAATAGAGGGGGAAAACATACTCTTCAAATAATAAGCAAAGCATGGGTAGCTGTCATGGTACCAGAATGTGCTATGAAGGCTGCTGAGGAATAAAATTTTAGGGTCTTACCCAGTATTGGATCGAGCATGCTACTGTACTGATCTTGCAGGCAAGATGTGCTCAGTGTTGCAATACTGGCATGAACGTTATGGGGATAAGTAACCCCTTTATAACTGAATTTAAGACCTGCTCCTCAGGAAGGAATTCATGCCTTATGCTTTCAACCTAGTCAAAGTCCACAGTTTGGGAGGTCATACATAGGCCCTAGGGGAAACTGATTTCTGACAGTTTGCTAAAAAGATATGCTATCAAACTGCCTTCCAAATATTTATATTTGCATTATATACTAAACATTAGTGCTGCTCTCAGCCTTCATCTGAGAAGTCTCTGCAATGGGCAGCAGCTAACAGGTCAAAATAGTAATGAGCAGTTAATCCGCAACTGGTCAAGGTGCTGACTGTTGAGCACTCAGGCTTAAATATCGCATCTACTTGAATGAGATCTGGTGCCGTCTGCCTGCATGCAGGCAGAAGACTGTATACATAATAAATAAATAAATAAATAAATAAATAAATAAATAAATAAAATCTTAAAAAAAAAAAAGACATCTGCATCTGCACTATCCCGACCAACACCCAGGGAATGCTATGGGAAAGGAGAGAAGAAAGAATGTAAAAGCTGGAAGATGGGACATGGATATGGACATGGTTGTTGCACTTCACCTTGTTACCTAGTCTCTCCAGATTGTATCATAGTTATCCTTCATTTTACAGCTAATATCTACTTATTAGTGAGTTCATACCATGTTTGTCTTTGTCAGTCGAGGTTAACCTCACTCCGGATGATTTTTTTCTAGTTCCATCCATTTGCCTCCAAATTCTCTGGTATACTTGTTTCAAACAGCTGAATAAACATTGTGTAAACATATCAGATTTTCTTTATTCATTGATAACCCAGCTGTGCGGACATGTACATGAGCTGTCAACATTCCAGTGCCAACACTAATTGGCCTCAATGGTTATCAAAAGGGGCATGGGAAGAATATGGAAGTGGGAGGTGATCATTTTGGGGGGAGACGGGGGGGGGGTAGTTGGGAGTGGATAAGATCAAGGTACATTTTACATATGCAGGAAATTAACAAAGTATTTTTAAAGAAAAATAGCAAAAAGAATGTTAGAATGGTTCTAGACAATCTTTAATGCAAAATGTATTACCAGTGATTAAGAATGGCAGTTCATAACGGCAAAGGGAGAAATTAGTTAGAAACAAATATATGTGTACATCCATAATAACAGAACCTCGAAATATATCGCCATAGAGAAACTTACAGTATCTTCCACTCAGCAATAAAAATGCTGAAATGGCAGGTAAATATATAAAATGTTCACAACAATTAGTCATTGGGGAAATACAAAATAATCTACAACACAGTGCAATCATACACTCACTAGATGGCGAAAATGATGAAGAATGATCAGACATGGCATTAAGAAGATGTGACAACTAGAATGTGCCCTATGAGACGGTGCAGCCACGATAAAGAGAAACTTGATATTTTCTTACAAAGTTAAATACACAGTTGCTATATAATGGAGCAATTTCACTCTAGGTATTTGACTACAAGAAATAAAATCAAATATATACACAAAGGTTACATATGAATGGTCATAGAGATTTTATTTGTACGTTCCTAAATCTTGAGCGAATCAAATGTTTAAAAACAAATGAATGGATAAGACAATTAAGATATAATTATTAAATATCATGTTCTTGAATAATAAAAAGCAAATGGCTGATATTTGTACCACACATGAATTTCAAAAACATTAGGCTGAAAAAAATTAAAAAGTCAGACACGGGCTGGAGAGATGGCTCAGAGGTTAAGAGCACTCACTGCTCCTCCAGAGGTCCTGAGTTCAACTCCCAGCAACCACATGGTGGTTCACAACCTTCTCTAATGTGACCTGGTACCCTCTTCTGGCCTGGGCAGAACACTATACATGATAAATATAAATAATAATTTTTTAAAAAATGTATTTGCCATATGATCGTATTTATGAGGAATTTTAGAATAGGTAAATCTAATCTAAATTGACAGAAAGCACACTGGTGGTTGCTTAGAGCCAGGAAGTAAGACGTGATGGAATTTTCTGTATGATAGAAATGCTGCAATTCCTGTTTGGGATGATGACTACAGGAACATGCACATTTGTCAAAACTCATTAAACTATAGACTTAAGATGAGCACATTTATTTTATGTAAATCATCCTCCATAAAGATGATTCAAGCATGAAAAATTAAGTTAGAGTTTGATTCTTCTGAACACTCTTTGTCACTTTTTTTAAAAATTTTTTTTGTCACTCTTTTATGAAAAAAGAAAGAAGCAGGCATAATTCATTTTTCCTCCCCTCTTGCCCATCCTAAGTTAATTTGAACTCATTGTATACTAAACAGAAAATAAGACTTTATTCCTGTCTTTTTTGTTTGTTTGTTTGTCTGTTTTGTTTGTCTGTTTTGTCTGTATTATTTTGGAGCCTGTCCTGGAACTTGCTCAGTAGACAAAGCTGACTTTGAACTCACAGAGATTCACCTGCTTCTGCCACAAGAATGCTGGGATTAAAGGCGTGTGCCACCAACGCCTGGCCCTTCCTGCCATTCTTAAAAACACAATCTACGAGAAAGAGAAAAACCTTTGTTAGGGATGTATGTATGTGTGTATGTATGTATGTATGTATGTATACATATTTCATATATGCATATAATACATATATATGGGTTCAAATTCATATTCTTTTTTACAAGACAGGGTTTCATATGTAGCTCAGTCTTTCCTGGAATTCACCATATAGCTCAGGCTGCCCTCAAACTCATATAGATACTCCTGCCTCTGCCTCCCAAGTTCTGGGATTAAAGGTGTATGCCTGTACGCCAGGCAGTATTCTTGAATTTGAATTTCATCTGATTCATTTCTTATAATCTTGAGCAAATTATTTAATCTTTTGGTATTTCCCCTTTCTTGCAGGTAAAGTTGTTACCACATCTATCTTAGCTGACTAGCAGAATCAAATGAGTCTGTCTTTGAAATATTTTCACTGAGAGAAATTTGAAAGGCATGTTTTGCCCCCTTTGAGAAGAAAGGGCAGGCCTTAAAGTTTTGAAATAAGCTGGATTCCAAATGGCTCATCAACTCTCTGACAAGATTGCTACTTCTTGTACAATAGATTCTATGTCTGTTAAAAGAAAATGCATAAACCACGGCTATTTTAAAGAGAACTTCAAGGTATATTTTAATTGTTACTCACTTCAAGAGTCTGTAGGTCATATTCAGTAATTCATGTGGAACACTCACTAAGCAACAGAATTTTTGGTAACTCCGAGGACCCTATTGCAGAGTAGATGGGAAATACAACAATGTTCTTAGACACTCAGTGCATGAATAAAAATGTGTGTATGTGTATATTTGTGAGTACACATGAACATAAACTTATATAAAATACAACATTCTGTAAGAAAGCACTGGGGTCTGTTTTTTCTATCAATAATGGTGTTCATTAGACATGGAAATAGCATGTTCCTACCTATAAAACCTGAGATCAGAACTATCATTCTTTTCAGCTTTAACACCTTATAGTCTGGTTTGTTTGTTTTTCAAGACAGGATTTCACTGTGTAGACCTGGCACTCCTGAAACTAGGCTGGCCTCCAACTCATGGAGATCTGCCCTCCTCTGCCTCCCAAGTGCTGGGATTAAAGGCGTGTAACACCACCCGGCGTATCTTCCAGCAGACCTTAAATTCTTTTCTTTTTCCTTTCTTTTTCTTTAGATAGGATCTCAGTATGTAACTCTGGTTGACTTGTAGAGGTCTGCCTACCTCTGCCTTTTTAGTATTGGGATTAAAGGTATGTAACAGCATACCTGACTCTCTCTGAGACCTTATATCCTAAAACTTTTTAAAGTTGTTTTCTTTTCTAACTTCAAGGTCATTCATTATGTACATTATTTCCTTTTTTAAATCTGTTTATTTAATTTAGAAACAATCTTATTATACATATCAATCCCAGTTCCCTCTCCCATCCTCCCATGCCCCCCACCTCCCATCCACTCCCCAGGGAGGGTGAGGCCCTCCCTGGGGGATCATCAAAGTCTATCACATCATTTGGGGGAAGGCTTAAGCCCTTCTCCGTGTATCTGGGCTGAGAGAGTATCCCTCCATGGTGAATGGGCTCCCAAAGTCCATTTGTGCACTAGAAATAAATACTGGTTCTACTGTCAGAGGTCCCATAGACTGCCCAGGCCTCCTAACTGGCACCCACATTCAGAGACCTTGGTTCCTACATTATTTCTACCATTGATTTTTACGTGTGTGTTATTTTGTGTGTGGTATCTGTACTTGTGCACACTTGTGTATATATGTGTGTGTATGTGTATGGATGCAGACATACACCTGCTGTACATATGAGAGAAAGTCAGAAATCAATCTCTGGTTGAGATCTCAACTTCCACCTTGTTTGGTACATGGTCTTTTGTTTGATTGGTTTTTGTTTTGTTTTGCTGGTGTCTTTGTTGTTTCTCTGCCAGGCTAGCTAGGCTACCAGCTTTCGAGGCTCCTCCCATCTCTATCTCCTATCTTAGTAGAGCTGGAATTACAGGTGCTCATGCTCTGTGTCTAGCTTTTGTGAGTTCTGGGGATTCAGACTCAGTTCCTTCTTTTGCCACAGAGCCATGTCCTTAGCCCAACTGCACATTATTAACCAGTTATAAATTCACAGGTGAAGAACATTTTGAATTCTGGATGATCATATCAAACAAAAATGTATGATTCTTTCATCACCTTCTTAAACACTGAGTAGGGTGTATAGGCTACTGCTAGACTATGGCATCAATATAACTGCATTGTTTTCCACGTGGGGAGAAGGCAAATAATTCAATGTATTCTTTAAATGTGAAGTGATGGGGAAGCCAAATGGGGTGGATGTCAAATGAATGGAAAGATATGATAGGTAATATTTAGAGCAAGAAGCCCTCATGCAGTCAGTCTGAAAGGATCAGGCAAAAGGGATCACCAGACTGTCAGGAATTTAAGATTTGGAAGTTAGGTAGCAACAAAACCAAGATGATGTAAGGAGCATCAAAGGAAATTCAGAGGAGTACAGTAAACCACAAACGGAAATGACCAACTACATGAAATGAAAGATGGAGTTGCAGGATGGGAAAAGCCTGAATAGTGTCTCATTTGACAGATACAGTTTTTGAGCGTTCATAGAAGCAGAGATAAGATTGGGGTGGTTGCAGAGGTGATGGAGCACAAAGAAATGGAAAGTGGAGGTCCCTGAAAAGGTCCAGCAAGTAAAGACATCTGCTACCAAGCCTGTGGAACTTAGTTCCACCCCTAGGTCCCACATTTTGGGACCAAAGTGACTTCCAAATGTTTCTGTCCAATTTCTACACATACACATTGTGGCATACATCTGTCCTAACACACATATAAATACATATAATTTATAAATGAAAAAGTGAGTTTTGGGCCATAGTACATTAAATTTTGATAGGGTAGAAATACACGTATGACCTTTTTTTTTTTTTTTTTTTCTTTCACTGAGATTTTTATTTTTAGGCTGGCTGATACCAGTCCCAATGAGGGAGTTGTTTGAGAGTGGATAGTGAAGTTATCCAAAGCATAGAAGAAATGATTCTACTTTAATGCTAGCTTGGACCTGAAAACAGTAGAGGAGTGACAGTGTGGGTCAGTTTGCAGAGGAGGGTCAAAGAAGATGTAGCATGGCTGACTTTGGGAACACCAATTTAGTCCCAGCCACAAAACTAATTTCTGTTCACTCTAAGTATGGCCAAACAATACCATCTACAACATGAGTGATAAGTATTACTAGGTCATAGATTCACAGTAGGGATTTTTAAGTTAATGTTTGTAAGATCAACTAGAAAACAGCTATCACAAGCCAGACACAGTGGCACCTTCCTAGAAGCTCTGGCCCTTCGGAGGCTGAGATAAGAGCATCTTAAGTTCGAAGCCAGCCTGGACTATACAGTAAGATCTTGTCTAGCACATATCATATGCCATGTAAACTGCCACTACATCAGTATGGCTTGGTAAAAAAGGTTCTATGAGATGCTGTTTTTCTAATGATCAGATGGAATTTTAAAAATCATAAACCTTTCTAAACCTCAAAAGCCATGATATTAAACAATGAAAACTTTCCCATTAAATTGCTAAAGATTTTACCTCAAGACCCAGCAATACCACTTTGGGGCATATATCCAAAGGATGCACACTCATAACACAAGGACATTTGCTCAACTATGTTCATAGGAGTATTATTCATAGTAGCCAGAAACTGGAAACAACCTAGATGCCCCTCCAACTGAATAATGGATAAGGAAAATGTGGTACATTTACACAATGGTACATTTACTCAATGGTAAAAAATAATGAGATCTGAATTTTGCAGGCAAATGAATGGAACTAGAAAAAAAAAAAAAAACATACTGAGTGAGGTAACCCAGACACAGAAATACAAATATAATATGTTCTCATTCAACAGTGAATATTATATATAAAGCAAAGGATAACCAACCTACATTCCACAACCCCCAAAGTACCTAGACAACAAAGAGAACCCTAAGAGAGACATACATGGATCTGCCTAGGAAGGAGAAAAGACAAGCTCTCCTGAGTAAATTGGGAGTGTGGGGGCAGGGAGAGGTGGAAGGAAAAAGGGAAGGAAGAAAAGGGAGTGGGGGAAATGTGTGGCTCAATAAAAACAAGTAAAAAATGGTAAAGATTTAAAAACTATGGTATCTATCCCACTATTGATGATGGTGAGGACAATCAGGTTCCTTCCTTCACAGCTACTGGAAGAGGCAATAAACCATATGGTGAAGACTTTATAATGCCAGAGGACACACAGAGGAGGCACAGATAGTAAAATGAAGTGGACAGTCCACCCCTGGACAAGCTGGTTAGCAACACTGATTCCATCCCTTGGTTCTTTTTTGGTTTTTTTGGTTTTGTTTTTTCAAGGCAGGGTTTCTCTGTGTAGACTTGGCTTTCCTGGAACTCAGTAGATAAGGCTGCCCTTGAACTCAGACATCTGCCTGCCTCTACCTCTGGGATTAAATGCATGCCTCTCCATGCATCCCTATCTTCCAGGAAGACTCTGACCTTCCAAAGACTTCTGCTAATTCACAGTATAATTAATCCCAGGCTTTGCATGCACATTGCCTCTAGGTATTCAAGATTCTTCCCTATCTGCAAGGTATTTTGTTTTGGCTCTTCAAAATAGATAATCCCAGAGTCACACTACATCCTTCCAGACACTCAGGAGAGCACTCTAAGACCATTGTTTTAGAAAAATGTCAGTAAAAATGTTACTATTGCTTAAAATTTTTCATGTTCAGAACTTACCTAAAGGAATAAGTTTTTCAGTATTATAACTACCAAAATATTGTAAATGTAAATAATCTGCGAAGGGTTAATAAAACTCACGTATCATCTCCTAGAATGGCCCACAACTATTAAAATGTCATTTTAAGTTGGTTTTATATATAATGTCTTAGTTAGGGTTACTATTGTTGTGATCCAATAGCATGACTAGAGCAACTCGGGAAAGAAAGAGTTTGTTTGACTTATGCTTCCAAATCACTGTTTATCATTGAAGAAAGTCGGGACAGGAACATGGAGGCAGGAGCTGAAGCAGAGGCTATGGAGGGGTGCAAGTTACTGGCTTCTTATCTATTTCATGCCTGGAAACATCATGCCGGTTTAGCTAGTACCAAAGGTCCATAAGAGTCATGCCACAATAAAAATCACTTTACATGTGCTGACCATTACAGGTCAGCCCACTCTGGACATCGTTTTGTCTATGCTGTCCATTATGATAACTATGCTCATCTTGCATTTGGGGATTCAGTGCTGCCACCTGCCCTGTGCTACCTTGGAGCCCAATTAAACCCACTGCATTTAATTCATGCAACTGAGTAGCAGCATTTCTAGCCCTAAGGTCTGGCACAAGGAAAAGGGCAACAACAAAGCTCTTCAAGTATGCAATGACCCTTTCACCATTTTGGGTCTTACAGGATTAGTGAAGGGCATGTCTTCTGGGCCTTCCCATTGCGGAGGATTAGCTTTTGCACAGCATACCCACTCTAGCATTCTAATTTCCCTGAGCCTTCAAATCTGTTGATTAGCACTAAGCTAAGGGATATCAGCATCTCCAACTCCTTTTTAGTAGTCCATCTTTTGACAAATGCTTCAGCCATCCATTCAAACAAACTTCTGGCTTTTTTTTTTTTTTTTTTTTTTTTTAACTGTGGAGGCTTCCGTATTAAACCTTCACTGAATGGGTTCCTACCAATAGTCTCAGCCTGGCTCAGTTTTATGTTCCTTCCACCATTATCCCACACCCTTAAAATCCTTCCTACACGTATTTCACAGACTTCTGTTTGAATGAATTAGCAAGCTCATTGAGCTCTTAGGTAGTGTAGTGCACCTCTTCATGGACTGCACTTTCTACCTCCCCTCTACAAACCTGTCCAGCCTTCAGTCTAAAGCCTTAAGGTCTAAAGTCAACTTTTAGTGGGCCCTGAGGGACATCAGTACTGTCTTGTCTGGCATCTCCTTCAGAGAAACTAGCCAGTGGTTTAGCAGACAATGAAGGATTAATTTCCTCAGTCAAAGATGGAAAAGGCAGTATTTCAGGGGGTGTGGGTGGGAGCACATTTTCTGCCAAGGATGGAGAGACTATTGCCTTTGGTGAGACTGACCCCTTGAGAACACAAGGGTTCAAAGTTCTCAGATTTGATAGGTCCTCCCACATATCTCCATCCCAAATTATAGGATCCCATTCTTTACCAAGGAATGTCCTTACCTTAACTGCTGACACTCTTGAACACTGGGACTTGAATTTTTGCTGTAGTTCAGCCAACCTTATAATGAGGGCTTTGGTTTGATTTTCTTCAACTTGAGCTCTGTGGCTGCTGGAGAGAAAATTCTCTTCTCGGGCACACTTAGAAATCTTTAGACTGTTTGTGTGCATCTAGAGCTGATCAGTTTTACTGCTGAGTCTATTGTTGTCCTTCCCCATATTCTGAGATGCTAGATGTTGGTTAACTCTATTGCACAGTTCACTCTTTTCCTTTGTCAGTTCATCCAGAGATGCTAGGAGCAACAAAACAATATCTTCAGTCTCCTTGTTTCCCCACAAACTCTCCAAAGTTTTGTATTCATAGTCACCAAATCCATTGCCCCTCACAAGTGGAGAATCCAGATAATCACATGTATTTGTCTCCTTAAGTTTGTAAAGCAGTTCTCGCCATGAAGGGACCAGCCCCCCATTTCGGCAGCCATGACAGTAACACGTGCTCGCTATGACCTTGTCTTAATCACTAGAGGTTAGGTGCCTGCCTCGTGACAAGGAACCAATCAGAAGTTAGCTGGTGGCGCTATGCTTTACGACTCTGGGTGTGCTTTACAGACAAGAGCACAGCAATGACGCGCAGAGCATAGCAACCACCCTGGGAGGGCCTATGGGCCATAACAACCAGTTGGCCAATCAACATAGGGCAAACCCTCCAAGCCTGGAGGCACACCAATCATGAGCCTCTGCGTACCCCTAGACACTCCCCTTACGCTGCCCTACAAGATCTCTCTCTGCAGCCAGTTCGAGCTGTCTTTTGCAAGCCATCCACCATGGCGGGTGGGTGAAAGACCCAAGCTAACATGGGGTTAGCTCGTTAAAAAACAATAAAGCCTCATGCAGTTTGCAGCAAGCTCTCGAATCTGCCTGGTGATTGGGGTGACCGAGGTTGTGGCCTGGGACCCCGGATACCTGAGTTTTCCGGGGGTCTAACAAACATGGGCTTTCAGTATTCTCCAAGCTTCCAGGAGAGGCTTCAGTAACTAAATAGGTGTTGGCAAATTGGAGAGTCTATTCCAGATACTTAAACAATTCATCTTTATATTTCTATTGTTCTAGAACCATTTCTGGTGCCAAAGGCTGTATTAGTCAGGCTTCTCTAGAGCAAAAGAACTTATAGAATGAATGTATATATAATGTGTGTGTTTTATAGCATATATACACATGGTATGTCTACCAACAGAATGCTCAAGAATCCAGTAGTTGTTCAGTCCATGAGGCTGGATGTCCCAGCTGGTCTTCAGTATACACCAGAACCCTGAAGAAGCAGGTTTTAATACCAGTGAAGGGATGGGCTTGCCAATGAGAGTGAGAGCAAGCGGGCAAAAAGAGCCATCTTCCATGTCCTGTATGTAGGCTTCCAGCAGAAAGTGAAGCTCACATTAAAGGTGGGTCTTCCCACCTCAAAATATTCGGACTAAAGGCGTATTTCCTACCTCAGAAGATCCGGATTAAAAGTGAGTCTTTTCACTTCAAATGATTTGGTTAAGAAAAAAATCTCTCCCAGGTGTACCCAGCTGCTTGGGTTTTAGTTAGTTCCAAATGTAGTCAAATTGACAACCAATAATAACCATCACAGTGTGTGTGTGTGTGTGTGTGTGTGTGTGTGTGTGTGTGTGTGTGTGTGTGTGTGTGTTGTTATATGTAATAATGATTAGGAAAAAATTAGGGAAGAAGAGGTCATGAATTTGAGAGGGAGTGGGGGACATGGGAGAAGTTGGAAGGGGAGCAGGGTGACAATTATGTAAATACAGTAATCATGTATAAGGTTCTCACTCAAAAGAAATAATTCTTTCTAAAATGTGATCTCAAAACTCTTAATATGGACCATCAATATAATACTTCAACAGAGGCTCAGTGTAGCTCAGTAGTAGAGCACTTACCTATCATGTACAATAACTGTCCCAATCATTGCCAAAATAACTAAGCAATGAATACTATACCAATGTATAAAGATTTAAAAAAAAAAACTAAAAAAGGGGTAGGCTTTAATCTCACTTCCCACCACCATTTTAAAAAAGAGAGATGGTTTAGAAGATTATAGACCCCAGTGCAGAATGTTACAAAGGGAATATGAGAAGCTATATCACTCTCCTTCCTTACCACCTTCTCCACACGCACAATTGCTTATTATACTTCCTAATTTAAAAAAGCATAAATATGCATAAACTTAGCTATCTTTAATTTTACACAAAGGGAGACATTTACATTTGTGAGAAAGAAATTTACATTGCTTTATAGCTTTAGTCACTTAGTCTGTTTTAGGGGTCTTTCAATATTAATATAGTATTATATATATGCATAGGCAGTATCTAATATGGAATATGTGTTATATGTAATATTCTGTCACACCCATCTGCCCCAATTTATTTAACTAGTCTCCTATCTTTGGAGACTCAGCTTATCATATTTTCTTCCAAACAATTGCTCCAGTTTACACTTCGGGGTTCCACATTCTCATCCATACTGAGCATTATCAAAATTCATAATACAAACTTTAAAGAAATAAAGCTCAATATAAAGGAATTCAATCAACAACAGATGACAACCTACTATGTACACCTAAAAATCACAGCACAGTTCTATACTATGTGAGTTACCTCAGTACAATGATTCTCTGCCTTCAACCTAATGGTGCGGACCAGAAGACAAAGGTGTGAGCAGCTCTCAATGAAGGGAGACAGAGTGGGAGTGGAAGCTGACACCACTGAAGATGCTGAGCCAGGGGAACCACCATCAGTTAGGACCATCTTGTGTTACATTGGAAGAACCTGTTGAAAAGCAATAAACAGAGAAAAGAAGTAGAGAAATGTTCTAATGTCTACAGTAAAACTAAAGTGAGGAGCAGAGCACAGACTAAGAATGTATTTGTTTAGGCTGGGAAAAGGGCTTTTTTACTAGGGATTTTGTAATTGTAACAGCTACCATTTGTTGGTGTTAGTATATCCTATGCATGGGGCTGATGGACTTCAGGTGCACTCTCTGATTTAATCTCCATAACAATCTAGGCAGATGTGTTTCCTGGGCATTTTATTGAAGAGAAGACCAAACCTGCGTGAGATAGATTGCTTAACATTGCAGTTCTCCCCACAGCCCTTCCATGGATGAATCGATTATTCTTTCTTGTAATGTTCCTATAAAGTAAGCGTTCTTCCTGCCACCTTTTCAGGTGATACAATTAAGGCACTTAGTGCTTACATTCTTTGCTCAAGGTCACACAACAGCAGGGTGACAGAACAAGAACACAGACCCCAGAGCATTCTCCTCAGAGGCCCAGCCAGGAGTGCATTGCTTGATTTCTGACCCCAATGTGACGCAGAAGCCCAGCTGCTGTGAGAGATGGAGTGGACAAGCGGAGACTCAGAGGCACTGAAGAATGGAGCAGTGGGGGTGAGAACAGACGAAAGTGGATGGAAATGAGACTCATCGCAGAGGTAGAAGGCTAATTGGATGCTTCAGTCACAGCCCTCTTACCCTTCCCCTCTTGGAAGCATTTTCCTTTTTTCAGGCAGAACTCCCAGCCAAGCCTTTATTCCTTTCCTGTTGATTATTTTAGGAGTCTGTTTTAGGATGCCTCTGTTAGGAATGTGATCACTCCTGTGCAATGTGGACTCGAGAAAGGATGATGTTAGCACATTTTGAATTTCAAACAGTACTTCTCCCTCCCTCGACAATGCACCAGTCCAATGAGGCTAAGACAGTGGTTAACAAGCAGGTTGCAAGAGAAAGGACACCTACCCTCTATTTTTTTTTTTTTTCCTACCTGGATGAAAAGTCCAACTGACATTTCCCAAATACCCTGCCACTTCTTTCTGCCGCTACTAATTGATCCCGCCTGTAATTCCCTGCCGCTGACTCCTGCAATGTTGCCCTCACTGATTTCCCCTTTCCTTCTCTAGTGCGCCATTGCATTCCCCTGGAACAGCATCTCTGTCTCCGAGGCTCAGAGACGATCATGTGCCCAGGGTTTACTCATTGTCTTCCAAGTCTCCCTCTGTTTGCTCCCAGATCAATCTCAGATCTCCTTAGAATCTTTCAGATGGCAGTCTGCAAAAATCAGAGGACCACGTCCCTTTCGTGCACACTGTTTCCATCTAGGAATACATCGTTAAGTTTATAACATTCGTATGGCTCTGGGCTGTGATTTGCCCCGGAGAAGGTCACGTGGGTCGGATCTATTGACTTCCTCTTCTCTGAAGATCTGAAGCTCGATGCTGTGACTTCAGCTCTGATCTTAGCTTTGCTCCTTGACTGACTCCATGCCTGCCCAACCCTTCAACTATGATATTTACAGCTGCTATGTGGGGAATTTTCACTTAGCCCAGTCTAGCAAATAACAGGTGTGTCAGTGGTTCCTAATTTTGTTACACATTGGATTATACTGAGGTTCTTTAGAAAATACAGATATCTGGCCCCAGCTCAGCTGGGAATGTTATTTTATTGGTATAGGATAACATGTAAAGCATGGAACATTGAATTTATTTTATTTGGGTTTTCAAGATAGGGCCTTGCTGTGTAGCCCAGGCTGGTCTTGACCTGGTGATTATAGGTAAAGTCCATTGTGCCCAGGTTGATTTGTGTTTTTCAAGAGCTGTTATATGGCAGGCAATTCCAGTGTGTAGCAAATGTGCCAAATGGACTACTATATTGCAGTCATCCACAAAAATTAGTTCTTATAGAATTTTACAAAACTCTAGATTCTTCTTTAGACTTCAATCAGTTTGTTCTAGAAAGTATCTGTGGTGATATATTAGTTATGATTTATTAAAGCTTGCTTGAGGATTCAGAAAGCAAAGTCAGCCTCAAGCTATAGTGATCAAGCAGTGGTGGTACATATCTTTAATCTCAAGACTCAGGAGATAAAGGTAGATGGATGGCTCTCACTGAGTTCAAGACCACCCAAGGCTATACAAGGTTGAATCAGTCTAAAAGAACAACAGAGCTCACATCTTTAATTCCAGCATTAGAGGAGTATAGAAGATAGAAGCAGGGTCTTCAGTATTCAAGTCTCAGGATTCTCCAGCCACATTGAGGAGGACATAGCAGTCTGGGATTGCAGTCTGATGTTTGGGGGCCAGGATTGCCTTTCAGTCTGAGGGATAGGTAAGAGCTAGTGGTTGGATGCTTTGGCTTTCTTATATTCAGCTTGAATCTTGGACTCCAATAAGCTTGGTCCCCAATATCTGTCTCTGCATGTTTTATTTTTTTGTGTTATGAGTATCTTTTCCCTAAGTCTCCAAGCTAAACGAACTGCAGCTTGGGGTGAGCCTTCCTGGCTGCACTGCCTTCCCATTCACTTGCTGCTTCTTCCCCTTGCCTCTGAAAGACAGTCTACAGCTTCTGTGCAGACCCGTGTTCTGAGTTCTAGACTCAAGCACAGAAGATCTCATAAAGCATTGGATGAGCTTTTGGCTCGATATCAACATAGCCAAAACTGTATATTTCACTGGAGGGTTTCCTGCTTCTCTGTCTCTTGCAGGTGAACACAACCCTTATTCATACAAACCCCTGAGCCAGCTTACTACTCCAGACCCCTCTGGATCTCACAACCATATTGTTACCAAACTGATGGCATTAAACTCCATCCTACTGACATTCTCTGCTTTGTGGACTACAGTGTTAGTTCCAGAATGTAGTCATTCCCATCACAGTATTTCTAATAACCTAGCATCTCCCATTGCCAAGATCTGTTTTCTCAAACCTATTACTGATGCCTGTGAACTTTCTAAGACGCAAATATGATATAGTCACTACTTGTCTTTCAGTCCTCAAATGGCAACATTTTGCTTTTAAGATAAAAATTGAAACTTCTTAGCTCTTCATGAATTTTGCTTCCAGGTTCATCTCTTGCCACAGTTTCCCTTCCTTTCCCATGGGAGTCTCCTGGGACCTGGATTTAAAAGGATAAAATCAAACCTCCTTGAGATAAAATTTAATAAGCCCAGGATGAATCTGTTATCTCACAAGCTTGAGGAACACACCCCTTAGACACCCCCATGGCACTTTGGAGAGCCTACCAGTATGCCACATGGCTGTGACTTGACAGCAATGATGGCCTGTGCCCTTCTGCCAACCTTACTTCCTAGCCCTTAAGGTCCCCTCCTGGAGTAAGGCTTTATTCCCTGGGTGCCTTAGCTTTTGTGCTGTTCTTTTCTACTCATGAATAGAAGAAAAAAATGAAGCCCTGTAATCATCCTGCTTTTAGATCTACTACTCTCCTGTTTTCCCTCCCTCCCTCCCTCCCTCCCTCCTCCTCCCTTCCTCCCTTCCTTCCTTTCTTCCTTCCTTCCTTTCTTCCTTCCTGTCTTCTTTTACATCTTTCTTTCCCTCTGGAATTTGAATTCCTTGCTGGTAGCCAGTAGTCTTTTTTCTGTTGTTTTTGTCTCATTTTACTTTGTTTTATTTTGTTTTATTTATATTTATTTCTAGTGGCCCAGGTTGGCCTCAAACTCTCCACATGACAGACAGCACCAAAGTAAGGTGTATAATCCAGTGACGGCTGTGTCTGAGACAGAAGGGTGGAGAGAGGAACCCTTTCATACAAAAATAAAGGCCCAATATTAAATTTCATGGTTTCTCACATTGTTTACGGAAAAAAAAAAGCAAAACCCCTCCTATAATTTAAAAGTTTATTAAGGAGATAAGGAAAGAAATAACTAACAACAGTAAGGCTATTGAAATGACATGTGGAAATCCACTATTTTATAAGCTTCGTGTGTGTGTGTGTGTGTGTGTGTGTGTGTGTGTGTGTGTTTGAAAGAGAGGGAGGGAGAAGAAGGGAAGGAGGGAGGGAGAAAGTAAACATAGATGGGGGAGGTCAAATAAATAAATAGACAATTAAATACATGGCTAAGTGTAGGATATCTCCCTTAGAGTTGGTCTCAGGTGTCCTGGAGGCCACTGTCATTGCTCTCGGTTGCCCATGAGAACTTGATTGTAAGCCCCCATTTTTGAAGATCCCTTGTACATTTGTCACAGGACATGACAAATCAAGTTAATATTGACCAGGAAGCATACTTGCTGCTGGCCAGTTCGCGTAGCACTGGAAGGTGCTATGTGTGTGTGCTGCTGGGAAGCAGGGAATGTCATCAACAGTCTTAGCCAGCAGTGAACTCTGTGTTATGAAGGTAAACAAATATGTTCTGATTGTACTTAATGCCAGAAGACGCATGCCTGGTATTGGAAATATGGCCAAGAATACATGGTTGAGGAGTTTACAGGCCCCAAGGGGGAACTTACTACGATTCTTCTCCTAAATGGATGTAGCATCAAAGTGCTATCTAAATTTGTATCCCTAGACTCCGATTACTGCAGCTCCAAGACCTCATTATAGAACTTTCTTTGTACAGTGACCAGTAGCTAATGCAGAAACACACAGTTGGTCCAATGGCAGAGAATAAACACCAATGGAGTGTTTTGCCACAAATGGGACATCTATGACACCCATCATCACCACCATAAGGCTCAGGGACTACCATGGAAGACAGGGCAGAAGTTCTGTAAGAACCAGAGGTAGGGGAAGACTGCGGTGAAATAGTGTCTTCTGGATGTGAAGGAACCACTACACTCATGAACTTACAGCAACTGTGGTTGCAAACACAAGATCCAGCCAGTCAGCACTCTAGCACGGGGGGGGGGGGGGGGGAGGCTTGCGCATCTCCATCCTTAACTGAAGTACTATGGACAGATGGTGGGTGGCTTCGGGGTTAGTTTTCTTTAAGGACATGACTCTTGGTCAGTGGAATATACTCAGTGGATGGTCCCAGGCTCAAAAGTCCATTAACAACGCAAACTGGCTTGATGGACTACTTTAAAAAGGAGACACGAAGTTGGGGATGGATACAAAAGTAGGAGTGGATTTGGAAAGAGTTAGAAGGAGAATGTGATCAAAATATGCAATGTGAAAGGGAAATAAAAATTCTTAACTTCGAAAAGGTCAACATATTTTAAAATTTTCAGCTAAATGGTTTAGTTTCATGCACCATCCACTCATTCATTGCTGTGAAAGACAATTACCTCAACACCTTGCTTTTTTGTTGAGGGATATCTGTACACTGTGTGAAGGTGTGTTGCTGTGAGTGTTGTAATAAAAAGCTGAATGGCCAATAGCTAGGCAGAAAGAGGTTAGAAAGGACATCTGGAGACATAGAGAAATTTGGGAAGAAGAAAGGTAGGTCATCAGCCAGACAAAGAGAGGAGATAGACGATGCAAGATGGAGGAGAAGTAATGCCATGTTGCAGAACATAGATTTAAAAATATGAGTTAATTTAAGTTATAAGAGCTAATAGAGACAAGCCTAAGCTAAATGCTAAGCTTTCATAATTAATAATAAGTCTCTGGGTCATTGTTTGAGAGCTGCCTGGCAGAAGAGAAAAAGACTCAATACACATGGCACCCAACATGGAACCTATTTCCACATATGACATGAAAAAGTTTTTTTTTTTTTTTAATGTTCCAAACACAAAAGTACGGAGCCTATTGCTGTTTTCTAGTCCCACAGTCACTCAGGTGGACTGTGGCATAGAGAGAGAGATATGGCTCATGGCTACTGTCTGTGGGCTTGAGCCAGCCAATGCCATGTGTGGAACCACTTGGAGGGTTTTAGGCTTGGCTCATATGATCAAAAAATGCTACAAGTACTTAATAAAGCCAGGTCCATGTTACCATAAATCTTTCTGCCAAAAGCCGATGAGCCCCACTGCCATGTGTGTACTGGCAGAAAATCTCTAAATAGGTTTTAAAATGTGCTTAGATGCTAAAGTAGGAAAATAAAATGAATATAGACAGTCATTAAAAAAATAAGTGGTTTAAAAATAAAGTCTTTAAAGAGAGAGTAAAGTAATATATTAAAAAAAACAAGCCACATAAAGATGGGAAATACACAGGATGTCTGGATTCTGTATGATGCTTTGCTGACTTGAAATTTTTTAATTTTAGTTAATGTACAAAAACCAATAGCTGGTGAGAGAGATTGGATTATGGAAACTGCTAAATTAAACCAACCTATATACTTTAAGGAAGTTTTAAATTCAAAATGGAAGTCAAAAATATGTTGCACTGGGGGAGAGGTTATGCCTTTGTTTCCACAGGAAACAAAAAGTTATACTTCCCTTGAAACTTAATAGAGACCAGATTGGATCCAGAGAGACCTCTTGAGGATCTTGGCTATATACATGAGGGAAAAAGCCAAGAAAGACTACATGACAGGTGATGTATATGCTGATCCCTCTACTATGAGAACAGTTCTGAGACTAAATGAGACATGACTTATTACTACACGACATCCTATCATATAACATGAATGGAGATTTATAATACACTTGGTTATTCAGTCTAAACAGATTTATAAAGTTGGCAGGTGCCTTTTACTTGCTCAAACATAGAAGAATCATTTTTAGCTGACTGGGGCACATTCCATACTTGTGTTAATAAGGATATATGCATTACCTTTAAAAGTTTGTATATTTTCCAAAAAAAAAAAAAAAAGCAGACACCAATGAAGACAAATAGCCTAGGTGATACAGCTTCTCACAATGCCTTTGCTGCAGTTTCCTCAAAATTCTACACCCAGAACAACTTCAAAACCACTAGCTGAGATGGTCTAGCCTCACGGACTATCCAGCCAAGACTACAGATAAGCTTTACACTTTCCCATCATGCAGAGACTAAGCAAAAATAAAAACAAAAACAAAATAAACAACAACAACAAAAAAAAACACAGCTAGCTCTTCCAGGACTTGTTCAATATATCCATATTTTCTCAGGGTCCCTTAAAGATGCTAGAGCCCCAGACAACAGGAAGTAGTCAATGAACATAATGCCCATATTCCCAAGAGATGGGGTGGGTGGGTTTTTGTCATTTGGTGGGTTATGGATATTCGTCATCATTGGGGGGTTAGTTAGGGTAGTTAGTTACAAGTTGTTATTGGTCATAGTCAGGAAAAATGCTGAACAAAGGAGATTAGATCCATGGTCTCTTTATAGGAAAAAAGGGGGGGTAGTGTATAGAAATGATGGCATAAAAGGATGCGTTGCTGAGTCTATCTTTGAATAACCACTAGTCTCAAATATTTTACATTGGTATGGATTATTGTTATATTAGGGTTATATTGTATATACATTTCTACTCTTATTTAAGGCATTGTTACCTATACAGGTCATTTAAAATGTAACGTTTTAATCCTTGAAAACTATTCAGGATAATAATTTTAAAAACTCAAATTAGTAGTTAGTCATCTATAACAATCAAACTTATAGTCATTCTGGGTATGGTTACAAGGTCAAACAGAGGTATATTTTACATAGATATATGGTCTTCAAGAACTTCAAAGTCCTACAGAATATTGCATTTAAAATGTTTTAATAACATAAGGCTTTTCATAATATTAAGACATGTCTACTCCTGGCAGCACCAATTTGCTTCAAAAAAAGGATAATGGGCATTGAAGAACCTCCATATGGAGTTTGCTTTCAATGTGGAAAAGCTAGCCATTTGGTCAAGAAACTGCCTTGACTGCTGACAGTATACTGTACAAACAGGACAAGCAGGACACATAGGAGTAAGACTGCCAAACTTGACCAAGACAAGGTGGAACAGTCTTTCAAATTCCTGCTTCACAGAAAAGTCTCTCAGATATTCTAAGTCCATAGGATGAATATAGATGCCTTAATATTTCAGAGGAAACTTGGGTGACTGTCCAGGCAACCAGATATTTCTGTCATTTCTTATAGTTTTGGAAGTTCTTTTCTCTATATTTTCTGTTTACTCAGATAATATTATACTCTTCTTGGGTCTCTGATGGAGTTGAAGATGAGATACTTATAATTACAGTTTTCTTTGTTAAAAAACTTGGAAAAGAAACTTACATAAGAGATGTAAAGTTTATAAGGTTAAGAAACATAAAAGCTTAAGTTGTTTATCTAAGAAGATGTTTTAAGTCTAAAAAGATATTTTTAGGATAGTAATACAAGTTATGATAGAAAATAGGTATAAAACATTGGACTCACTAAGATAGGATAGAGAATAGAGTGCTTTCTCCAAATTTTCAAAATGCAAATGGACTGGACAATATAATGTAATTTTTACCGGATAATTGTTTAATGTATATAATCTTACTATGTTAGAGTTAAAAACCTTTCTATTTCATTTAGATAAAAAGGGGGAAATGTGGGCTATCTATATGCTGTGTGAAGGTATATTGCTATGATCGGTGTAATAAAGAGTTAAATGGCCAACAGCTAGGAAGGAAGAGACAGAGAGGAATCTGGGAAGAAGAAGGGTAGGTCATCAGCCAGACAAGAAGAGGGAACAGGAGGTGCAAGATAGAAGAGAGGTAATGCCACATGGCAGAACATAGGTTAAAAAATATGGATTAATTTAAGTTATAAGAGCTAATTGAGACAAGCCTAAGCTAAAGGCCAAGCTTTCAAAATTAATAATAAGTCTCCAGCTCATTATTTGGGAGCTGGCTTGTGGTAGAGAAAAAGACTCACTATACTTTTTGTTACCTGTGTCTCTCTATTTTCCATGTTGATGACTGTGTTTTTATTTTTTATATTATCACTGTAGTGATTTGTCCTGTTTTCTTGTACTCTATAGAGAAGTAAATAATGACTCGGCCACTCGTTCTTCTACAACCACTTATCCAATTTTCATTTTTGTTGTTGGTATTCTCCTGTGGTACTGGGGATTGAACCGAAGGCCTTGCATATACCAGACAAGAGCTCTACCACTGAAGCCCCATGTCCTTTTCTTTATTTTCTTTCATTTAAAGTTATTTCTTAATCCACTGAATGTTGGCAGCAGATTTTCTTTTCTCTGCAAGAACTCTGTGTTTTATTCCCAGGGGTCTTTCTTGTTTGAGTATGTTCTTTCCTCGTGCCTTGAAAAAAAACTGTTGGTTCGACTTTTTAAGTTCAGATTCTTTTCATATTTTATCATCATCTCTGGCATTGATAATTCTGTAGCGAAAAGTGAGATGCCAACCTTTTTCACTTGGAGGTTGTTGTTTTTCTGCCTAGATGTTGAACTAATTCATTTTTATATTCCTAAGGCCAGTAAGAAGATCAAAGGCAGCCTGGTGTTGAACATTTCATATCTAATTTTTATTGCAATTTGGCATTTGATGATTGCTTTCATGATTTTGGTAGTTCTGAGAAACAGTCTTCTGGCAACTTTGAAAAGCTAGACAGTAAGAATGTGTCATGAGCACTGCCAGATGGGTTTTCTCAATCTTCTCTTGGCTTCTAGGTCTATTGCCTTTGGTTTTTATTCTCGTTATAGGCAACCAAGTCCAGTCACTGCTCTTGGACATCTAGGAGTGATCCTGTGAATTCAAATGCCTCTGTGAAGCTGGTGGTGTAAAGAAAGTAACAGGAGCAGAAATTATTTTCCTCAAAGGAGGAATGTGCTTAGTGGAGATTTGTAGTGAGATATGTACAAAGCCAGTGTAGTAAGCCAGTTATATGGCCAGCAAAATTAGTTTTCTACCAGTCATCTTTCTGCTTTATTTTACTGATAGATGGATGATAAAGTCTGAACAGAACTTCCTTTCTGAAATGGATAGATGAAGTAGTGTGGATTCTGTGTAGTCAACATACTTATTGTGATGAATAAATGAGTTTGCTCCTCCAATGTAGATACAATGCTCATAATTTGGGTGAACCTATGTGATGACACCAAGATGATATTGTACCTTAGGAAAGACACAGGGTGAGCAGCCAATGATTAAATACATGAGGGTCTTGAAGTCATTGTTTATAACCCCTAGACCTTTGTACAAAAAGGCAGAGTAACCAGAAATTCTAGAGGACTATAGTGGCCCAGTATGGCAGAAGGATAGTCCATGGGAGTGTGTAACTCATGGCAACATGTCTATCTGGTAGGTTTGGTTAAGAAGTCCCTTTCTCGGCCAGGTGTTGGTGGTGCACGCCTTTAATCCCAGCACTCGGGAGGCAGAGGCAGGTAGATCTCTGTGAGTTCAAGGCCAGCCTGGTCTCCAGAGCAAGTGCCAGGATAGGCTCCAAAGCTACACAGAGAAGAAACCCTGTCTCGAAAAACAAAACAAAACAAAAGTCTCTTTCTCGCCCCTGAAACATACAACTAGGGACCACTATGAGATGGTCCTAAGTTTTGACTTAATGTTGTGTATTAGGTGTTGGCTACCTTCCTTGGGTTGCATTTCTTAACTTCAAGGCTGAAAGATTAAAATGTTTATGCATTAGAAAATCCCCTGTAATGGGTTGCTATTTATGTCAGGTAGAACAGTATGTGAGTGGGATTTTTTAAAAAAAATAACTGTCTCTTTTTTGATGGAAAATAGTACTACCCTCTGTAGCAAGCAGAGTAGCCAAGGTTGCCTGTGCTACTCATAGCTTGGAATCAGGACCTGATCCTGTTTTCTGAGCCCTTTTAATCTACTGGACTGCCAAGATGCCTTTAAGTACAATTGGTTCTTCTACACACACGCACACATGCATACGACAAGGGAGTTAGCCTTGGTTGGAATGAGCTGCCCTGGTGAAAAGGAACACGTCCATTGTTTTGGATCCTCTAGGGGCTTAGATGGAATTTACCAAGATATTAAGAAGTTAATTTAGATAAGTGATGTCAAGATCATACATGCAGTGAAAAGTCAAGACACGGGCAGCTTTCTTTTTTTTTTTTTGTGGGTTTGGGGAGAGCTGGTGTAGTGTTTGCCTGTATACAAATGCCTCAAGGTCTTCAACTTTCCTATTTTCAAAAGGTGAGAAATACCCCATAATGATTGGGATTACTATCTTTTCTTGTAAAACAAAATCCACTCTAGCCACACCTGGTACACATTGCTTTACACAAGTTTATATCATGCATTCATTGGGTCTGCCGCCCCCCATGCCCTGTTCCTCCTAGTCTTTGTTTCCTCAACCTCTCTACTCTAGTTTTTCAGCCTCTTTGTTCCCCTAGGCAATTTCACTTCTGCTTGCATTTAATATACATAAACAATTTTATGTGACTATATAAACTCTAGGAACCACAAATGAGAGAAAACATATGATATTTGTCTTTCTGAGACTGACTCGGTTTGTTTAATATGATTATGTTTAGTTGCTTCCATTTTCCTGTCAATGACATAATTTCATTCTTCTTTATAGCTGAAAAGGGTTCCACTGTGTCTACGCACCACATTACCTATTCCTCTGTGGTTAAACAACTTGGTGAATTCCATAGCTTAACTGTTATGAATGCTGCTTCGGTAAAAGTTGATGTGCTCTGGGCAGTGGTGGCACACACCTTTAATCCCAGCACTTGGGAGACTGAGGCAGGTGGATCTCTGTGAGTTCAAGGCCAGCCTAGTCTACAAAGCTACACAGAGAAACCCTGTCTCAAAAAAGGAAAAGGAGAAAAAGAAAACACTCAAAAATTTGATGTGCAAGTTTCCCTAAGATATGTTGATACGTAACCCTTTGGGTAAATACCCAGGGGCAGTGTATCGGGGTCATAACATAAACATATTTCTATTTTTGGTTTTTTGGTTTTTTGAGACAGGGTTTCCCTGTGTAGCTTTGGAGCCTATCCTGGCCCTTGCTCTGTAGACCAGGTTGGCCTTGAAGTCACAGAGATCCACCTGCCTCTGCCTCCTGAGTGCTGGGATTAAAGACATGAGCCACCAACGCCAGGCCAAATTTCTAATTTTTAAGAAACCTCCATACTGATTTCTATAAACATTGGAGTGACTTGCATGCCCTACCAGCAACATATAAAGGTTCCCCATTGTCCACATCAAGGCCAACATTTGTTATTTTCTGTTCCCTTAATGACTCACATACTGACTGGGTTAAGATCTCTAATGGCAACACTAGCCCATGCACTGCTCAGCCGAACAGGAGCAGGTACCCATGGTACACACACATGGGTACTCCAGGACACCAGGGTGCCTACCGGATCCAATCACCCTATAGACAAAGGCCAGCTGACAGGCCCTACTTATTATCACACTTGGATATCTGTTTACTTATGATAGAATCAAGAGGAACAAGATATATTTCCTATTTACTTCTACCATTGCAAGACACATAGAGGACTGGCAGAGGAGTTTTTCTTAACCAGTTCTACACATTGATTGGCATTTCCTAGTGGAGACGCGTGAGTGTCTTGGTTTATGACTGCTTGCTTTAGATGATAGAAACACAAGGCAAATCAGGTAGTCCAAGGACAGCAAGCGGGTAACTGTAGCTGCTTATTTAGAGGAAATCACAATCTATTTAAAATGACATGTTTATACAGTTGTGTGGATTTACCACTTGGGAGTGCAAGTGAGGCTTTGGAGGAAAGAAAATCAATAACACAATAAGAATCAGGAATGATTGGATGTTGTTAATTGTTAGAAATTACACACAGCTTTCTGATTTTCCTCCATGAATTTTATTATCAAACTGAGGTGCAATTTATTGCCAGACTCCTGTTCACTCACCACACCTAAACTTTTGTCACTGCAGTTTGTATATGAAATTAGCCAAAGACTCCAAGCTAAATAGCGCTGAGAGCTGCAGGCCAAGAACTGGCTTAGTATTGTCCCTGAAAGTGACTTAAAAACTTTGTTGCTATATGGAACACTCTCCATATATAAATAAGGCTGTCATCCTATTTTCCTATTCACAGCTTCTGAGTTTCTTACTTTAAAAAATATTAAAATTAATTTTAGAGTGACTAATGCATTCCCCTTGGATCAAATTTAAAAATAAAAAAGAGTATGTAGTGAAAACTCTTCCTCTCACTCCTGACCCCAGTTATCTGGTGCTCTTCATTGGTGACAAATAATGTTACCAGTTTCTAGTATATGCCAACATGTCTCAATTTGCCAGCTGTGGATGCCTGGGAGCCCCTAAGAAGTTCTGAGTGAGTTCATGAAGTCAAAACTACGCTCACAATGATATAAAACATCATTGGTCATTTTCACTCTTGCTGTCTTCTCTGGTCACACAAAAGTAGTGGTGGGAAATATTTGAAGTAATCAAGAGCACAGCTTCAGTTTCCTCTCTGCCATACACCCAGGGACTGAAGAATTTCACTACTCTTCTACAAAAAGGGAAAAAACTAATGGTTCCTTTGCATTTGCACTTGTGTGGCTGTCTTCTGGTCATTCTGTCCATCTAGTGCAAGGGTCAGCACACTGATAGCACAATGGAGGGACACATCTTCTGTAAACTGTCTTAGTCCTGATTCCCAGGGAAAGGCGCCCATGTGAGTGATGACTGGGTGAAAACTCAGCTAGCCAACAGCCCAGGGGGCACCATTTCTACTTGAAAAAATGACAGCTAATTTGAGGTCAGTTAGATGACTGAGAAATATTTTTTTAATGAGCAAAATAGACTTGCTACTAAAAAAAATAATGTGAGCCGGGCATTGGTGGCACACGCCTTTAATCCCAGCACTCAGGAGGCAGAGACAAGTGGATCTCTGTGACTTCAAGGCCAGCCTGGTCTACAGAGCAAGGGCCAGGATAGGCTCCAAAGCTACACAGAGAAACCTTGTCTCTAAAAACAAAAGCAAACAACAACAACAAAAATAGTGTCAAACGTCTTTGCTAATATTTGAGCTTCTAAGTCAAAATTAAAGTTTTGTAAAACTTGTATCCACCACTATGAATTTGACTGCCTTTCAATGTCTAACTAATTGTTTTATTATTATTAAATTGGTGGAGACACCAAAAATGCAATTCTTCTTGTGAGTGATTTGTGCTAACACTAGGCAGAGTTGGATAACTGCATACAAATACTTTCTATGTGAGCTAGTTCCAGTTCTTAATATACCACCAGACTTCAATAGGCCCCTCAAAGTGTAAGACAAACCAGTTGGTTTTAACACAGAGAGTATGAAGCAAACTTTGATTTGGTTTCAGAAACCATACCACAATTCATCTTTAAGAGACTGTAAGATGTCAAGTTTTAAGATAATAGCAATAATGGGCATCCTTGATTAGGTGAAAAGATGTTTGGGATTCTTCTCAATTTTGCAGCATCCTGGGTCTCTTCATGTACTCCAACCAGAACAGCATGGCAAACAGAACAAATTGCCAAGGCATTTCTTTGATAGATAAGCATGCTGGGCACCTTTTGAAGTCCACATTGGTCATCTGTGTTTCTTCTTTTGAGATCTATCTGTTGTTGGTTTTTTTTTTTTTTTTTTTTTTTTTTTTTTTTTTTTTTGGTTTTTTCAAGACAGAGTTTCTCTGTGTAGCTTTGGAGCCTATCCTGGCCCTTGCTCTGGAGATCAGGCTGACCTCGAACTCACAGAAATCCACCTGCCTCTGCCTCCTGAGTGCTGGGATTAAAGGCGTGTGCCACCAATGCCGGGCCTATCTGTTGGTTTTGTTTGCCCATTTATTGATGGCAATAATAAATTTATTATTTATTTTTAACTTTTGCAGTCTTTTCTACATTCTAGATATTTACTCCCTGATGCAGAGCTGGTCCAGATCCTCCAGTTCTGTAGGCTGCCTGCTTACTCAGCTGACAGTTCCCGTCCCCATTATATCTCTCAGGTTAGTGATCATTTTTATTAGTAAACTTGAAGTTTTCACTAGCTGGCAAATTTCAGTATCGTTGAATTCCGTAGTGTTGGAGGCCTCATGCTTCTGTGCTTTTGCACACTTCTGGGCTATGGTTTGGGTGTCTGTTGCTTTGGACATCTCTTCTGGATTTACTTGGGTAACTTTGTATTACACAGAATGGCCTGGGGAACTTAACCTTCACTCACCACTCTCTGAGAAGTGAAAACCTTTGGATGAGCCTCCTGCTTGCACCACACCTACCGGAGAGCAGGGAGGCAGGAGCTGCACTCAGTTGACCTCGTGTCTGGGTGTCACCTGTCTTTTACATGCTGCCCCACTGCTTTGTCACTGCCTTCATAAACTCCTCGAGCTCCTCTTCTAATGGAGTCCATTTTTTCATTTTTATTTACTTAATTTTAATTAGAACTTTTATTGAGTCTTTGGACTTTATACCACACATTCTGATCCCACTTACCTCCCATCTCCTCACCTCTGCCCTCTGCAAACTCACCCCCATCAAAACCAAATTTAAAAAAATCCAAACAAAGCAAAGAGACAAAACAAAACAAAAACAAAGACAAACAAACATACCAAAAATTTTAAAAAAAAAGAATCTTGTTGTGGAAGCTGTAGTGTGGCCTGTTGAGTCACACAGTTTACCCCTTAGACCATTCATCATTGTCATGAGTCATTGGTCTGGCTCAAGGCCTGGGGCTCCTCTTGGATATCCTGTTTGTTGTCCTGTGTCAAGGAGATCCTGCTGTTTGGGATCTGTAGGTTTGTCCCCTTCACATGCTCCAACAGTTTATAGATTTGGTGGATGTTGGGGTGGACCAACTCATAGCCTTGGTTCTGGGCCTGAGTGGTTGTAGGGATAGTCAGCTCACTAGCTTTCCCTCATCATCACTACCCAGGCGAGCTCTCCAGCATTGCCTCAGCCAGCTACAGAGTTGGGCCAGTTGTCCTGTTCTCTCAGATCTGAGCCCTCCTCACTCACATCTCCAGGGCCAGCTCTACTGGTTTGCACAGGCAAGGTGCAGGGCCCTCTCTTCTGACTTCTGTAGGGGACTATGGGGGGTTGCAGGGTCAGCTCTCCTGCTCTTATGCCCTCAGGGCTGGCTCATTGGAGACCTGCCCCCCCCCCACACACACACACCATACATACAACTGGGTCAGCTCTAGTGTTCTGGCCCATGGTGCAGGGCCGGCCAGCTCTCCTGTGTGCTGCAGGTGGTGTGGGGCAGGGCTAGTTCTCTCACTCTCTTGACCCAGGGGCCAGGTCTCTGTCTGCCACAGGCAGCAAGCTGCAGAGCAGGGACCCCATCTTTCTCTCAACTATGCCACCTCATGGTAGATGAGGGAGGTGGGTCAGCTCTGTTGCTCTCATGCCCTCAGGGCTGGCTTGCCTGTATCTCCAACAGCAGTGTCAGCTCTGATGTACTGCCTACATGGGAAACAGCCCTCTTTCTTACGGGCTGTAGCCAGTGAGTGTCCGGGGTAGCTCTCCACTCTTATGATCGCAGCCCAGCCACAGGAGATAATAGGTGGGTCGCGGGGCGGGGGTGGGGGGCATCTTTCCCTCACCCATGGTACCACATAGCAGATGGGGGGAGGCAGAGTTAGCTCTCATGCTCTCATTCCCTCAGGGTTGGCTCACCTGCATCCTCAACCACAGGGCCAGCTCTCCTGTGCTTCCCAGGTAAGGTACATGCCTATGGTGAGGGGTAGGGCCATCTTTCCCAGGGTATGGGGGAGGGTAAGGCTTGTTCACCTGCTGCAATACAGCAAGGGGCAAGGCCAGCCATCCCAGGGCCAGCGAAGCGCAGGGCTGGCCCAGCACAGTATGATTCCAATGGCCTCACCTCATCTGCTATCATCTTCCTATCCTTCCTATCCTATCATCTCTCACCACAGTGGTATCCAACCACCCAGCACCAGGTCTTTGGGTTGGGTTACGGGTGGTGCTTGGTTGAGTACTTTCCACCCTAGCCACAAGGAATGGCGCAGAGCTTTTTGTAACCTTTCCTCTCTCCTGCCCTTCTAGAGATCTCCGGCAGCACTTGATATGATGGTACGTCTAGCGCCAGGTGGGCTCGTGGTTAATTGTGATCCCCAGACCAAAATGTCTGGGGCTGGGAGGCACTTTCTGTGTCCTCCGTCCATTCAGGCATGGGCGGGGCCAGAGGCTCTTGGCTGATTTCCATTTGCTTTCCTATTGGCTCTTCTCAATAGTCAACTCATACTGGGGCAACTTGTCTTCCATGTTCTTAAGCAGAGCCAACCTTCAACTTCTTATTTGGTAAATAATATGAAAGATGACTCACACAATTTGTTTTTGTATAGTGATCTGGCATTACATTTTTTTGAAAACTCTTTGTTTATGCATCTATTGCCCTCCATCTGTCTGTATCTGTGTTTCTGCAATATATTCTCCTTTGAAAATACAAAACACACTGTACATACTTTTTGCTGCATCCTGCTTTGTGAGCAGTAGATCTTCAGGATTTTGCCATCTATTTCTCCCTTAGAGTTTGTCTACTCTTCTAATGGCTAAACTTCATTTCCCTTGTAAAAAAATACCTCATATATATATATATATGTATATATATATATATATACATATATATATATATATATATGAATGGGTTAAAGGTGTGTGTGTGTGTATGTGTGTGTGGTATTGAGTGGTACTGAACTCACGACCTCATGAGTGCTATTCATGTGTTCTACCACTGAGCCATATCCTTGGTCCAAACTTTTTTTTTTCTTATAAGCAATGCTACACTGAATAACTTTATATCCATGTTGTCTGTAAGGTCCATAGGACAGATGTATAGATGCTAATCAAAAATTAAATTCATTTGTAATTTGTTATATATGTTGCAAAGGCTATGCGGTCATGCTTTTTCTTAAAAAAAGAAAGTAAGGAATACATTATAGTATTATAAAAATAGTCCATCTCAATATAATAGGCAAGTTGTGGTCTGAGGAACACAATGGAATTTACTGGTAAGTATGTTTACATGCATGCAAGTTACATGTTTAGAAGAAAAAACTGAAAGTAAAATAATAAAATTGTCATAAATTCTGTTATATAGACTGTATTGTTGACTGCATGTATCATAAGTGCAATTTGGGAGAAGTCATAGGTTTAGGGCATCTGTCTGGCTTACAATGGAAGCAACTTTTGCTCAAAGTTTTGAAGCAGCTGGCACTGACTACACCAAAGCATGCAAGGTCCCAGCATTCTAAAATCCCAAGTTCACAGTGGCCAGTGGCAGGGCTGACACTTAACCACTGCGGGAGATTTCAGAGCTAGTGGGGGTGGGTTCCAGGCAGTCTATAAGACAAGACAAGCAAGAGAAATTTTTGAGTTCTTGTTTGGATGTTGGAGGAAAGTGACCCATTCTGTTTTCACACCTCTACTCAAATGTCTCATCTAGAAAACTTCACATGGTTTCTTGAAATGAAACAAAACTCTTCTCCTTTATATTCCCATGGAGCTTCTGTGATATACTGTAAATGCCCACTTTGTGATGCTAACCCACTACATATTACTTCCTAAGGAGAAGGAAGTTATGTGTCATATTTAATGCATTACTCTTGGAACATAATCTAGTACCTGACATATAGGTATAACTCATAAATATGTGCTGAATTATTGAATAAATAGCAACTACTTTAAACAGTTCTATGATCACATTATTCGCTTTACTGTTTTATATAAAAATTTTAACAATATGTCTGGTACAGGAGTATTATAGTTGAAAGAGTGTAGACTGATATTGTCTATCCTGCTTTGTTTTGTTCTTTGGTAACCTCCATGTTATTGGCCTTACTGGCCACCAGTAACGCCTTTGACCAAGAGAAAGAACAAAATCTACAAGTCGAAATAGAATACATCATCTAAGAAAATTAGCAGTCAATAAATTGGTATGATAATCAGATTGTACCTCAGTGAGAATGTGCTTTTGAATTAAACAGTATTCATTTCTATAGGATGGCCAATGTTATTTCTTTTCCTTGGTTTATAAGTCCCCTTAAATCAGTGGTTCTCAACCATCCTAATGCTGCAACCCTTTAATGCAGTTTATATGTTGTGGTGATCTCTAGCCATAAAATTATTTTGTGGTTACTTCATAACTGTAATTTTGCTGCTGTTATGAATAATAATATAAATATCTGATAGGCAGGATATCTGACATTCCACCCCCAAGTAAAGTTGTTAGAGCCCCCCCACCAAGGGATTGAGAGCCACTAGCAAAGGCTTTTAGATTATAAGCAAAGATAGGGAAAGAAGCAGAATTTTTGAAAGTAAGACTTGATAGGCCACTAAACTGAAGGTAATGGTGAACAATGGAGTTTTAGAGTCAAAAGCAAACAGCATTCAGGAGTTTGGTATAAGAATGTGTTATGCTCTCAAAGAAAAAAAAAAGTAAGGACATTTAGGGTAAGCACATGAAAAGAAAGGCACCTGCTATCTCTTGGGGCTGTAGGCAAAGAGCAGGACAGAATACAGTAAAGGTCTTAGCATAGATGTGCTTTTGAATTAAACAGAATATACAGTAAAGATCTTAGCATAGATCTTGACATATAGCAATCCTCACTGAATCAGAACCGTTATTATTAAGATGGTCTAACAACCCCCCCCCTTTCTAGGCAGTAAGACAGAAACTCCTGCCCTGAAGTTAAAAAGAGGAGTCCCAACTTGTTGAGATTTTAAAAAATAAAAAAGCAAAAGGAAAGAAAAGAACCTCCGAACACTCGAGGAGACAGGCTTACATCACTGTTGATACCCAAATGGGTTATAATTGAAGTTACCAGAGCCTAGGAAGCCACAGATGCCCACATGGCATTATGTGCCTAAGCCCATTCCTCCATGTTTAAAGCATGACTTTAGATGGGAAATTTTAGAGCACTTATGATATTGGGTCTATTCATATCGGGCCCTATCCACTAAGTTCGTAACACTGGGGACCTCCAGTGCAGAGTGATATAGTTGTGATGGGCTTTGTTATGTTTGCAGTTCTGGGGGTCTAACTGAGCATTTCACATATGCTAAGCTGAAATGCTACCCTGAGCAACGTCCCAAGCCCCAGATCTGTTGTGGAGGTAAGTCTTCTCTGTGATCTTTTTGTTTGAGGGCGCCATCCCTTGGACACCCTTTCTGAGGAAGGTGTCATTCTGCCTCTGAACAGCATTGATGGCTGGAGTTCACTTCCATTCCATTCTGTTCAACTCCACAAGTATTTATTGAGTTCCCATTATGTGCAATGAACTGTATTAAGTGCTTTGATAGATTAAAAAATGAATAGATAAGCTGGAGCTCCTGACCTTAGGGTATTTTATTATCTCAAAAGACAGACAAATGTTACAAGGACCAGACACAATGCAGAGCAGGATATGACAAGGGCTAAAATAGATACAGAACACGAGGAAGATTTATGTTTCAAGTGTGGTTAACTAGGATTTCCCTGGCAGAAATAGGATGTAAATCTTGTTTAATCACAGGTGTACCTAGGACCATGGACATTTTATTTATTTCTGTATTCCCTGAGCCTGGCACAGCCCTTGGTTCTTAAGCTCCATAATTAAAAATTAGTTCATAATTGTTTAAACTGTGATAAAACTCTACTAAGTTTTTCCATTTTAACTATTTTAAAGCATAATCTAGTGTCAGAAAGTGCATTCACATTGCTCTTTACCACTGATGTATTGAAATTTTTTTCTTGCAAAGCTGAAAATCATACCCATTAACTAATATCTCTGTATACTCCCTCCTCATAGCTCCTGGCAATAACTTTATGTTTCCTGTCTCCAGGAATTTCTCCATTTCTAGTATTTCATTTGATTGGAATCAAACTCTATTTGTCCTTTTCTTTTTGGCTTATTTCACTTAGTGTAATATCTGAAAGGATTGTCCACATTGTAGCATTTTTCCAAATCTCCTTCCTCTTTAAGTATAACCTACATTACATATGTACGTATGCACATACACACACACACACACACACACACACACACACACACACATTTTCATTCTGTGTGTGTCTCTCTCTTTCACACACACACATACACAGAGTTTATCTTACACACACACACACACAGACACACACACTACCTTCTGTTAATAGGTATTTGGGTATATTTATCTCATCTTTTGGCTATTAGAGATAAGAACATTGCTATTACCTGCTAGAGATATGAACTGCTAGAGATATTAACTGCTAGAGATAGGGTTGATATACAAACATTGGATTGAATGAGGTAAGTTCTTTTGTTTGTGGCGGTACTGGAGATCAAACCCAGGGCTTTCTGTAAAATGGGCATATTCTTTACTGCTGTGCTACACTCCCAGTCTATGACCTGGACATGTTGATAGGTCGAGATGGGGCATTGAAAACTTAGGAAGTAAAGACAAGGCAGGAATGGAACGTGGCAATGCACTGGGTTACTTGGCGTGAACAAGGTGTGGCAGTATGCTTGTTTAAAATGGAAAGGTGTGGCCGGGCGGTGGTGGTGCACACCTTTAATCCCAGCACTCGGGAGACAGAGGCAGGTGGATCTCTGTGAGTTTGAGACCAGACTGGTCTATGAGAGCTAGCTCCAGGACAGCCTCCAAAGCCACAAAGAAACCCTATCTTGAAAAACAAAACAAACAAACAAACAAACAAACAAACAAACAAAAAACAAAAACAAAGAAAGAAAGAAAGAAAGAAAGAAAGAAAGAAAGAAAGAAAGAAGGAAGGAAGGAAAGAAAGAAAGAAAAAGAAAAGAAAATCGAAATGTCTGGAAGACCCTGAGTACCATAATGGGAAGACAGATTCCTTTTAAGGTTAGGAGGACTCATTTAAAGGCTGAGATAAATAAATAACATTACTAACATGTATAATTGTAACAAAAATGTAGCTATAAGTATAAGGTCATAATTCTGGCAGGAGACAAAGTAGGGCAGTGACAGAGGAAATAGTAAAAGGGGGAGGAAGGGTGGGGAGGCATTATAGAGGAACAATCAATGGGATTTGTTGACCAACTGGATGTGGGTGACAGGAAGAGGAAGTCATTGTTAAATCCATGCCTAAGAGCTCAGTGGCATTGTATCCTGGGATGAAGAATGCAGAGCAAAAAGGCAAGTAAAAACTGCAGTTACCATGTGGTGAGTTCATACATATTAATTACCTCATGTAAGCTGAGAGTATCCCAGGAAAATAGAGATTATTGTAAATGGGAGAAAACTCAGTTTATATAGATTGCTATGTCCTAATATCTCTTTAGGAGCTAAATGAAAACTCCAACCTAGGTCTAACTCCAAAGTTCAAACACACTATCTCTTGGTCTTCAAATACATAGATGACCCATGGAAATTTATTTTAGAAATTGGGAACATAATAATCAAAGCTCAGTAGAGTATTCATGATGGTATAGTCCAGTCCACAAAGATGAACTCATATGCTCTTGACAAGATACAAGGGCTCACTTAGAACAATATCTGTAGTGGTTTGAATGAAAATGACGCCCCCCCCCCATAGGCTCATAGGGAGTGGCACTATTAGGAGGTGTGGCCTTGTTGGAGGAAGTGTGTCTCTAGGGGTGGGCTTTGAGGTTTCAGAAACTCGAGTGAAGCCACTCTTCTTGCTGCCTGCAAATCAGGGTGTAAAACTCTTAGCTACTGCCAGAATTAATTCTGCCTGCATGCTGCCATGCTTCATAGCATGATGATAATGAACTAAACCTCTGAACTATATGTCCATCCCAAATTAAATGTTTTTCTTTACAAGAGTTGCTGTGGTCATGGTGTCTCTTTACAGCAATTGAAATGCTAACTCAGACAATGCCTCAGTTACTTTCCTTATTGTGACAAAAGTATCTTAATAAAGCAACATAAAGAACATAAAGAAGGAAATGAGGTGGCAAGATAGCTCAGGAAATAAAGGTCCTTGTCAGGCTAAGCCTGATTGATGATCAGACTTTGACCCCCTAGAACCTAAATGAAAGTAGAAAAAGAAAACCGATTTCTCTGACTCCCATCCCCCACATACACACCATGGTGCATATATATACACAATATACACAATAATAAACCAATAGATAATTTTTTAAAATATTTTAAAAAGAAAGCTGTATTTACTTTGGCTCACAGTTTGAGAGAACACAGTCCATCATGTCAGAAATGTCATGGTGGCAGGAATATGAGACAGCCGATCACATTAAATCTACAAGCAGGAAGCAGAGAACAGGGAATTCTGGGATCTAGATCAGTTTCTCCTTTTGATACAGCCCAGGGCACTAGCTCATGCAACAACAGTACTACCCACATCTAAAGTGGCTCTTCCTGCCTTGCTTAACCAGGTCTATAAACTTCCTCAGGGAAATACCCAGAGATTTATTTCCAAGGTGAATCTAGACTTTGTCAGGTTGTCAATCAATAGAAATCACTACAGGGTAATTACAAAAGGTCAGAACTTGGTTTCAGAAGCACATTGTAGAATTCAGAGTTCTTCAGAGAGATGGCACCAGTAGGAAGGGAGATAGCATGATAGGGAGATGGATAGACAAGAGAGGGTTATTAGAAAATGAGCTCTCATGACTCTGAAGAAGTTTCATAAAAGGCCAATGCTATGTGGCTCTGTATGAGAAAAAGACTTCAGCACCAGGGTGGCCAGTGGTGTAACATGACCTGAGGCCCAAAGACTAAGAAGAGGGTGTGGAATGGTGATGGTGTAAGTTTTGAAGTGCACAGATCAAAAATCCTGTAATTCTCTTATCTAAGAGCCAGAGAAGAGTCATGCATCCCATCTGCAGCTAGAGAGGAATCTTTCTGTTCTGTCTGGGTTCCCAGATGTTTGATGGTACTTTATAGTGTTGCACTAGGGTTGCCCGGTGTAGATAACTTGTGGGTCCTCTAACTCATGATGCCTCTCCTCTGAAAACACCCTTCCAGACATACTCAGAAATAATTCTTCCTTGGGAAATCCCTCAGTCCAGTCAAAAAGCTAATTTACACACCAAACAGATTCATCAGATGGGAAGGGAATGAGGGGTTGGGCCTAAGGGACAAGAGAAGAGTAGAACAGCAAACTGGCAGAGATGCTGCATGAAGACAGGTACAAAACGGATTAGTCAGCCCTGCCAAATGATTCCAAGATCTTAAGTAGGAAGTAGACTGTGGCCAGGAGATTTAACGTGTAGGATGTTGTTGGGGACTTCCCACAGAAGGAATCAGGCACAGAAATGTCCATGGTTTGGAAGATGACTAAGAAGTAGGAAATGAAGAAAGTAAGTGTGAAGAATGCTTAAGAATGCTGAGGGTGGGGCCGGGAGATGTCTCTGTAGGTAAAGGTGCCTGCCATGAAAGCTTGGAGACTAGGGTTCAATCCCCTGAAGCCACATAAAGGTGGACTAAGAAAGGCAATTCCACAAATTGTCATCTGATCTACATGGACACACTAATAACCAATAAACAAACGAATAATTAAACATTGGGAGGCAGGAGCTTTTCAGAGCACCTGTTGCTCCTGAAAAGGATAAGCACTCTTGTGGCATGGCTTATTACCACCTGTAACTCCAGCCGCAGGGGATTGCATGCTCTCTTCTGATCTCTGGCAGCACTGGGCATGCATGTGGTGCACGTATATACATGCAGGGAAAACAGTAGAATAACTAGATCTAAAAAAAAAAAAAAATGTTGGAAGCAAAGAAAAGGGAGAGATAGTGGTTAAGATTGTGAATGGACGCAGAAATGAGGAAAGGTTCTCCTATGTGCTGAAAATTTGGAAGAAGAAAAATGGCTTTTGGCTATGAAAAATGTTCTAGAGGATGACAGCCTGGAAATTTTGAGGGGATGAAGACAATTTACGGGTTAGAGAGAGGGTGTCTTACGAAGAGTTTTTCCTGCCGTGATAAACACCATGACCCAAAGCAACTTGGTGAGGAAAGGGCTTATTTCAGCTTACAATTCTCAGGTCACAACCTCTTACTGAGGGAAGTTAGGGCAGGAATCCAAGGCAGAGACCTGGAGGCAGGCCAGTTGCAGAGGCCATGGGGGAGTGCTGCTTACTGGCTTGCTCCCCATGGCTTGCTCAACCTGATTTCTTATAGAATATCAGGCCACCAGCCCAGGGGTGGCACCACCCACAGTGAACTGAGCCCTTCTGTGTTTATCAATCAAGAAGATTCATCCCAGGCTTGGCCACAGGCCAAGCTGTTGGGGGCATTTTCTTAATTGAGGTTCCCTCTTCTGAAATGATGCTTGTGTCAAGTTGACATAAAACTACTCAGCACAGAGGGCATGGTGAAGAACACAATTAAAGGCACAGCATGGGTAAGAAATAAGGATATTGTTTCTGTGGAGATAAGAGTTTAGAAGTTAAAGAGAAATGTTAGAGGTATTTGATGAGAGAGAGAGAGAGAGAGAGAGAGAGAGAGAGAGAGAGAGAGAGGGAGGGAGGGAAGGAGGGAGGGAGGGGCTACCTAGTGAGTGAGTGAGTGAGTGAGTGAGTGAGTGAGTGAGGAGATCCTCAGATGAAGGTTGATTTGGAGCCATAGAGTCTGATAACAAGGGAGTCAACTAGGGCCAGAGTTGTCTATCATTGGACTTGGGTATTTCCCAAATGCCCTGAGTGTGTCTCTGTGTGTATGTATGTATGTATGTATGTATGTATGTATGTATGTATGTATATGTATGTGTGTGTATGTATGTATGTATGCATGTATATATGTATTTAAATTTGTTATATACAGTGTTCTGCCTGAATTGCCAGCATGCCAGCAGAGGGCACCAGATCCTATTATTGATGGTTGTGAGCCACTATGTGGTTGTTGGGAATTGAACTCAGGACCTTTGGAAGAACAGTCAATGCTCTTAACAGACTGCTGAGCCATCTCCCCTGAGTGTATTTACACTCCACCAGTCTGATTTCATCAGTGTGATGGGGGAAGTCCTTCTATGTATAAGTTTGTCTTATTGGCTGATAAATAAAGCAGTGTTGGCCAATAAGGAAGCAAGATAGGTGGGGCTAGGAGTCAAGGAGGATTCTTGGAAATGTAGTAAAGAGGAGTTGCCATGTGATCCAGGGAAGAGAGGATGCATGCCACTGGCGTCCTCGATAAATCTTTATAAAACATATAGATTAAAGGTTATGGTTGATACTTAAGACAGAGCTAGAAAATAAGAAATCCTAGTCATTGGCCAGCAGCATTGTAACTAATATAAGACTCTCGTGTGTTATTTGGGGGCCCGAATGTGGTGCAGAACTTAGGCGGCTGGCAGAAAGAGTTATTGTTACATCAGTGGAATGCTGAGTTTTGTCAATTTTAATTTTTTACTGTTAACAAATTCCAGGGGCTTACATACAGTTAAGTCCACCATCCTTACGAATGAACACTAGAAAGAACTACCTGATATGTGTGTGGAGAGGGTGTATGTATATATGATCATCTGTGTGGGAGTAAATGTGTGTGAGGATCAGAGGATAGCCTCAGCCTCCCTTGTTTCCTGGGTGCCATTGTCTTGACCTCTCTTGTTGTTGTGACAGGGTCTCTCTCATCTGACACTTGACAACCAGTCCAGGATGGCTGGCTAGCAAGCCTCTGAGACCTGTTTGTCTCTGCCGCCCCAGTGCTGGGCTTGCAAAGCATGCACCACCACACCTAGCATTTTACATGGGTTTGGGGGACTAAGTTCAGTTCTCAGATATCCCTCAAGCCCCAAGAACTACTTTCCTGAACATCTTGTCATAGGAAAATATTGAGAAATTGTTAAGCTATGGTGAAATAATATAATATGAAATTTCAAAATTCCCTTCTTTGAAGATGTTAAGTCCATTGAAAACCTTCAGCTTAAAACCTTCTTATTGTTTCCTACTTAGAACCAAGTGCAAGACAAGTATAATGTAAGTTGCAGATTGCTTCTGCTTCTTCTCTTACAGTGATACCCCATTCAGCCTTCTACACAATAGAGTGATACAACACACACACACACACACACACACACACACACACACACACACACACACGGTGAGGGAGAAGGAGAGAGATTTACATGATAAAGTCAGCATTTTGAAACTCAAAATATAGGTATTAGCAGCTAGAACCATGACTCTGTTATCTGTCTTAAGAAAGATAATGTGGGAATGCTTTAAACAAATATTTAGTTAAAAATTTGAACAGGCCCAGAGAGTGTAAAGTGTAATACAAGTGCTGAATAAAGATTATATATTCTGAACAATAGCTCTTTTGAAATGGGGCCTATGGATTCCATCATCACTCTCTTTATGTGCTTTTAGCAACTTTCAGGAAGCTGTTACCCAGGAATACTCCTATGGCATGATACCGATGGTCTGGTTACCAGTGACAAAGGAACAAGGGAGGGTGGAATAATAATATGTGTTTTAGTATTTCTGCCAATGGTTTGATCAGCATTTATTGCATACTCACTGGGAGATGTAAAGATTTTGTCTTGGCTCATGGTGCCTGGGCTCTCACTTCTGGATGATAGGCACACCACAAGAACAAGCAGACAGAAGCCTGACAAAAGACTTTAATGCGTACTTCTCAAACAAAGATGTACAGTCAACAGATACAAAATAAATATTCAGCAAAATTAGCTGTTGCCACACCAGTGTTAGGAAGACCATTATCAAAAAGTGAAAGAGAACTGTGGGCCGGGACTTGGAGCATATCCTTTGCACACCAGGGGAATGTCACCCTGTAACGTCATTACAGAAAACAGGATGGAGGTGCTAAAAACTACTGAAATTGTAACTATTCATGTTCTACCCATCTACATCTCTGTATATACCCAAAGAACTTGAAGACAGTATGTGAAGATTACTGCACTCACTCCTGTGTCTATGGTAGCACTATTGATAATAGTTGGCTTGTAGAATCAACTTGTATCAACCCACTAATAAACATGAAAAGAAAATATGACACTTATGTATAGTGGAACGCTATGCAGCCTTAAAAACTGGGAACATTTCATTTGAGACAATATCATGACCCAGAAGTAATCCACTAGGCACACAAAGATAAATATCAAAGGTTCTTTTAACAGAATCCTGACACAGAAGCAGGGTAGAATGGTGATAATCAGAGCCTGGAGTACCTGAGAATGTGGAGATGTGGGCCAAAGGATGCAGTGTTTCAGTTAGACAGAGGAGAGCGTGAATAAAGAATCTGAAGTGATGGATATGTTAATTAGCTTGTCTCAATCGTCCAACATTAATAAACATATTAGAATAACTTTGTAACTCATTGTGTTCCCTTTAAATTTGTAACAGAAAGCACCAGAAAAAAACCAACTTAGACCAGGAAGAGGTTGTTCTGGATCACAGTTTCTGAGGACTCAGCTTCCCTCCGGGGGTGGGGGGGGGGGGCGGGGGAGGTGGGAGGGTGGGGGGAGATTGATTGAATCTTTTGTGTGCCAGGCCAGAAAGCTCTACCACTAAGATACTTGAATTTGGCTTTGTTAGTTTTCAGACAGTCTCATATGCAGTCCAGATGGGTCTTCACTAATGTCTTGATCCTCATGCCTTTGTGTGGCCCAAGTGCTGGGGCCTCTAGCATGTTCTCAGAATTTCAATTGTATTTCACTATCACAAGCTTTGTGCTAGTAACATATGCAGATGTGGCATAAGAACGAGAATCAGGATTGAAATTAAAGTGGCTTGGAAGAGGCTTTCAGTGTTGTGTAGAACTCATCTGGAGCTCTGGATTGCAATTCCACTTTGAGTTACATAACTCAACGTGGAGGCCATATACACAAAACAATTGGTAAGAGCACACAGTTCTTGATCATGCAACAACCAGAGATTAATTCAAAATCAAACATGCAGGGCATGCATTGAAGCCATATCTGGAAGTGCTCACATATGTGCTCGTGACTTCCCTGCAACCTTTGTCCTGAACATACAGTATGTGTACATTGCATTGAGTACGCATTCACCTACACTGTGAAATACCAGAAGAGGCAACCTGGAATACCAAGGCTTAGATTTGAGACTGTCGTTTTCAATGACCTACAATGTTTTGATTATACAGATGAAACTTTTTGCTCTCAAATAAGCATAATGGTATAACTACAGAAAACAGACTTAACATTTTACTATCATCCATCAGCACATAAATATGGTGATACTTGTTTATGATCTAACAAATAAATCTTTCCTGAATATCAGAGTGCAGAGCTAACCACACTAATTAGCCGTAGAGGCCAGGCAGTGGTGGTACACACCTTTAATCCCAGGACTCAGAGACAGAGGCAGAGGGATTTATGTGAGTTCATGGCCACCCTGGGCTACACAAGATTGAATCTGTCTAAAAGAGAAACAGAGCTCACACAAAGGTGATCCTGGCATCTGTGATCACATGGCTTTAATCCCAGTACTAGGGAGGTGGAGACAGGAGTAATATGGCTGGGTGGAGAGATGACTGACTATAAGGTGGGTGGAGACAAGAGAGAGAGAGCTCATCAGAGGATTCCTAGAGCATTCTTAGAGAGGCAGTTAGTTTCTGAGGCATCAGCCTACGGAAGCAGTCTGAGGAGCAGTGCCATCTGAGGCAGTCAGTCTGAGGAGGCAGCATGAGGACAGGATTGACCCTTAGGTCTGAGATAGAGATAAGAGCTAGTGGTTGACTGCTTTGCTTCTCTGATCTTTCAGCACTCCCCACCCCCATTAGCTGACTCCGAGTTTTTAATTATTAAGAACAACTAGAATTCAAGCTACACATAAGTATCAAATTAGTACATTTTTGGATTATATTTTGCTAAAATGTTTGATTGTAAAAGTTACTACTTGCATTGCTGACTTGAGTTTCATAAAAAAAATTGTCAAGTAAATTTTGACTTGGATTTTGACTTAGAATTAGGAAAAAAATTTTAAAAAATCTCTAAAATGGCCCTAAAAATATTCCTGCCATTTTTTTTAGTATGTATTTATGTGAATGGCATTCTCAGTTTTAATGATTATAAAATTTAAATGTCAATAAACTCTGGAAAATCATGGAGATGCTCTGCATCCTACAATATTAAATATTCAGATGAGATTTCATTCTTGATGTACTGATAAACAAGCACACTCATTACATCAGTATGCGAATTTGCTTTCATCCTTATAAATGGTATGGTTATAATATCAAAGAATTGTTTTAAAACAAAATTCTTTATAATTTGTTATAAATAGATGCTTGGGTTATGTACCTATTTTATATACTAGTAGATCCAAGGTCCTATACAAAATTTTGGAACAAAAATGGGCTGTACATGAGAAAAGTTTTAAGAAGTCCTAATTTGGAGGAAGATCAAATGGAGCTCTTATAAATATCAATAGTAAGGCCAGGCGTTGGTGGCACACACCTTTAATCCCAGCACTCGGGAGGCACAGGCAGGCGGATCTCTGTGAGTTTGAGGCCAGCCTGGTCTCCAGAGTGAGTGCCACGATAGGCTCCAAAGCTGCACAGAGAAACCCTGTCTCGAAAAAGTAAGAATCTGGGTGAAACCAAAGTTGGAGTACACATTACCAAGGCAAAGACAAAACAAAACAACAATAACAAAAAGTAACAATCACCTGATCATTCAATGCATATTTAATAGTAAGACAATTCAGTAAAAAACACAATTTTTAGTGTTGTTCACTTAAACAATTTTTCTATAAATAGTCACCTTTACCATAAGACTGATGACCAATCACATATATTGCAAAATGTGATCCTGGGTTAGGAAAAGCAGTTTGTGACTTCAAAGCCGATCAAATCTAACTGGCCTTAGGGAAATGGAATCCATGACCTTTATCTCATTAGCTCAGGCTTAAGCCCAGGGAATGAGCTCTCTGTGGACAACAACTCTGATACCTGGAAGGTGGATGACTCCTCACTCCTGACTTAAATTACTTTCTGGGTTCTGTATCCTTTGTACTAAAATGTGACATGTGCCTGTTACAGTGGGAGGGGCAGAGGGACATTCGTTTGAAAGTGGCTCAGAAATCAGGTGGTTTTCATTGTCAAACTAAGGAGTGAATGGAATTCCCAAAATGTGAGTGGGCCTGCACGGTGGTCCCCAGTGATGGTGGCAGAAATAGGACAGAACACAAAACTTACTGGACTTCATTCTTGGGCATCTTTACCTGGGGGCTAGGGGCACTAACTCATGGAGGAGGCCGTCCACCACAGGCCTGTGTGTCCTAAAAGGCAGGACATATTTAATGTTGGGGACAGGGAGTGAAAGTTTCTGACTTGAAGTTCATGCAATGGCAGTCACTGGAGGTAAAGTCGAGGCGTAGAGTAATTGTCACTTGGGAACTGTTGAGAAGCTTCAAAATACCTTTGAAGAGTGAGTGTCATGATTTGTTTAAAATATTTTCCACATAAAATGACTTTGGCTTCAGCATGTCTAGGAATGGATGTGGGGGAGTTATGGATGGATATTTGATACTTAGAGACATAAGGTACTGAAGTAATCCCCTTGTTTGGGACACCAGGGGAGTGGTAGGCCTACATCTGAAAAATGAGTTTGGTATTTACATGTTCTGGGATGAGGCAGGGTAGGGTAAGCAGGATATTGAGCAGGAAAAGATCAAATGATGCTGGCCACAAACGAGTATTCACCAATTCACCAGCAAATGACTAGTGGAAGACTGAAGGCAGGGCAACAAAGTTACTATTAGTATATAACTTCTCTGGGGAACAAGTGGGCCAATGTACTAATGATTGTACCACTTATGTAAAGAATTAAAATTTACATCTAGATTCTATGGCATTTCTCCTTGTCTGTGATGATGCCATTCCAGACTTTTTTTTGTGCGGGGGGGGGGGGGGTAGCAGTTTTTAAAGTCTTTATTCTTACAGGTCTTTGTGTCTCCACTATGTTGGACCAAAACAACTTTATATGAAGTTTCCACCATGGCTTCTAGAGCAGAAATACAATGTATTGTATCAGACTTCAACCCATCTCCATTTCTGTTGGCCAGGCCTCACCAGGGCAGGTTTCCATGCAAGGTGTGCCTTCTAAACCCTTGACTTTAACAGGGCTCTTTTGATTGGTTGTCCTTCATAGATTCCTTCTAGGATGACGGGCCATCATACATCCTGGATATCCATCTTTCCTAATTGTTAAGGGCACTGGTCAATTATTTTTGCTACCATGGTATTTACTATTTAACATAGTTGCACATAATGTTACTTTTTGTTATCTTTTCATCTCAGGAACTTTCAGGAAGGGTGGGTGGGCACGGCAGGACGCACCTACTATCCCAGCCCTTAGGAAGCAGAAGTAAAGGACTGTTGTGAATCTAAGGCCAGCCTGGATTGCAATATAAGACTTTAAACCCAATCCAGCCCGAACCCAAAAATCTAATTTAATAAAAGGACTATTGAATTAATGTCTATGAAAACACGCGTGCGCATGTGCGTGCGAACGCGCACGCGGACACACACACACACACACACACACACACACACACACCATAAAAATATTACCTAAAATTATCTAGAGAATGGCAAAAATGGATGGAGTTTTGGAAAGAGGAATTTGACATTAATTTTGATTTTCTTGGGGGCAAGGTCTTGGGTTAACACAAAACTCAAGACCTTTCTTTTTCTTGGAATCTGCCTTTGGCCATTTCACTTTTTGTCTTTCAAGAGGTGGGAAGAAAAGGACCAAAGCTGAAATTCTGGTCTGCAAATAAAGCTGTCCTGGCACAGCCTCGAAGCAGGTTGAATGCAAGGAGTAAAATCAGTCTTCAGGTCGCCGTCTGAGATTATCAATAGCTCCCACTAGCCAGACCTTCCCTCATGTGGCTGTGCAAAACACAAGAGCTTGTTTTAGGAAATCATTTAAACTCTGTAGGGTTAGTTAGCACCTGTGTCCCAAAGCACATGTCAAGCCATGTACCTCGATTTGGGAGTTGGAGAGATGGTCTCTACAGTAGCAGTCAAGAAATAGGTGGTGGTCTGTTTCTCCAGGGTAATTTCACGGGCCTGAGGAAAATTTAAGAGTTTTATTTTCTGAAACGACTTCAAGGAACATTCCTTTAGTGAAAAAAAAATTCAATCAAGAATAATCTTACTTACATTTTAGGGGAAGGGTTTTTAATATGGAATTTCCTTCTGTGATATATTTAAATTCTAGGCCTCAGGCAACAATAGCAGAGAAAGGCCCCTGTACCCTTCATTAGATGCAAAGCAAACAGTACATGCTGGGGGAGGAGCCTTCCTTTACTTCCCCACTGCTTTTCCTCTTCCCTCAGCGAAGTGCTAGGCTTGCCTCACCATCTCAGAAATCGCTTCTTTTTTCCCCTCTTTCCCTTCATAGCCAACTCTACTGTTGGTGTCAACATATTTATCGCAACTTTAAAGACTTCGAATTATTTTGTCTACCCCTAAACCTTGTAGGAAAGGGGGACCGCCAACTCCCCCAAAGCCAGTGTGCAGAAAACTGTCAATATCGAAATACAATACTAGCTTGATCCAGATTTGACGCGCTGACAAAGGCAGGGTTTGCTATTTAGGAGAGCTCAGCCATCTTGACTGAGTACATTAGGCGGGCGGTCCCGTCTTATTACCTAGGCACTTTACCAGGGATTTCTAAGTTGAGGCAGAACTCCCAGCGTCCCTTAGAACAGAGGCCTAACCCAGTGGAGCTGTCAATACAGATAGCATTTAGGATGCGGAACGAACGCGCAAGTTTCGGACTTTTATTATGCATTCTTCCAGTCTCGAAAAGGGCAAATTAAACTCCGTGCACGCTTAGAACTTTATTTCTTAATTTTCTTGACCTGTGGCATGTATTCAGCCCCTGGGTAGCAACGGTGTGAGCCCAGGGCCCACTCTTTAATGGCTGAATGCACACATTTAACCAGCACATGGTGGATTCGCTGCTCTGAGAATTGCCTTAGAAAAAAAGTAAAGTGCAAAAGCAGACAAAGAAATCTATAACCTTCTCAGTCTTTCCCCATTTGTTCGGGCCGTTCTTTGACCCAGCTCGGAAGCAGCAGCGACGAGGATCGCGAAGAGATGCACCTGAACCAGTGTCTGCGGGCGGCTGCCTGGGCCGAGCCGCTCAATCGCTGCTTTCCAGCGGCGAAGGCGCAGCAGCAGTAACAGGGAAGCCAGCGCGAGCCTCCCCGGCGGCGGCGGCGGCGGCGCGGCGGCGGCAGCACCGGCACCAGCGCAGTTTCCCCTCTCCCCAGCCCTGACTCTACGCGCACATGCGCACTGCGCCCGCAGCCCTGGACCATTTGTCAGGACTACTCGTGAGACGGAGAAAAAAAAAAGAGAAAATTTGGGGGTAAGAAGCGGCTGATCGGATCTAATCTCTAATTAATCCGCAGCTCGGCCCGTGCCAGAGCCATTCATTGATTTTTTTCTGGGTGAGGATGAAAGTTCAGAGAGCTAGAGAGGGAAGGAAGCGCACCCTCGTCTTGGGAAAGAGATCAGGGGAGGGGAAGGAGAGAAGGGGTTTCTCCCCCACTTCTCTGCGCCTCTGGGAAAGAGGAGAAAACTTAATCCCGGGGAAAAAAAGTGGGCAAGTGAGTCGGAAGCGGCTGGAGGGGGAGTCTGTGGGCATCTCACTCTGAAGTAGTGAGTGCGAGTGCGAAAGAGGAACAAAAGAGAGAGAAAAGAGAAAGGAAAAAATGGGGGGAGGAGAGACTTGTATTTTTTCCTCCTTTTGCGCGCACACGGGGAAGGGTGTGGGGGGCCGTGCGGAAGGGAGCGGGCCGAGGCGGCCGCGTCTGGCCGTCGCCGGCGCGCAGGCGGCGGGATGCGTGTGGGCCCCCTCCCCCGCGCCCCCCCCCCCGCTCCGAGCTTGTCACTTTGGTCGCTTTTTTGACACCGGGCGCGCGGGCGGCGGTGGGGGGAGCGCGGCGCCGCGGGGCTGCGTGTCCGGGGCGGCGCTGGGGGGGGGGTGGGGGGGGGAACGCGGAGGAGCCGCAGCCTCCCCGGGAGGCGCCGAGAGCGGTCGGGCCCCGAGGCAGGGGGGGGGCTCCGGCTTCGGGAGGGGAACCGTGGGCACGATCGCAGTGGCGACTCGGTGCGGCGGCGGCGGGAGGACGCGAGCCCCGGCGCGCCGCCCCTGCGGCCCCCTCCGCCCGTGTGGCCTTTGTGCCGGGCGCGCACCGGGAGAGCGAGCGAGCGAGCGAGCGAGCGCGAGAAGTCCAAGTACGGGAGACCGAGGCAGTGGGAAAAGAGGCCGCGCCACTTTGCTTTCCCGGCTCGGCTGCGGAGAGAGAACGGACTGGTTGAATGTGGCATCGGCGCGTCTCGCCGGCGCGGCCGTGTGTGTCTGTGTACGTGTGTCTGTGTGTCGGGGTGTGTGTCTGTGTGTCGGGATGTGTGTGTGTGTGAGTGTGTGTGTGTGTGTGTGAGTGTGAGCGCGCGCCGAGAGGCCTCCGCGACTCGCACCGCGCACACGCACCCGCACACGCACGCACACCCGAGCCGCGGCAGGGCCAGCGGCCGAGAGTTTGCGTGTGCTCTCCCGCTCGCCACCTCCCCCGCTCGCCGCCGCCGCCGACGACTGTGGGAGAATTTCCTAGAGATCGCCTCCAATTTCCGCCATTTTGGGAAAGTTGCACGGAAAAAAAAAAAAAAAAGAAATAAAGCCTCCGCTTGATTTTTTTTTTTCTTTTTCCTGCCGGAGGCTGGAAAGTGCTTTTCAAGGAGAGCGCGGCCGGCGGCGCGGGCCCGACACCGGCGTCCCCGCGGGAGGAGGGCGCGGGCCGGGCCCGGCACCCGCGCCGTCGCGGCGGCGTTCTTCTCGGTGCAGCGCCGCCGGTGCGGGCGTGCGAGGCGAGCGAGGCGAGGCGGCGGCTGCGGCGGGGGCCGCGGCGCCTGCAACTTGTTTACGCCGCCCGCGGTGGCCGAGGCCGGCGAGCCGGGTCCGCCTCGCGCGCCGCGTGCGTGCGCCCCGCCGTTCTGCGCTCATGGGCTGCTGGCTGGTCCCGGCTCGCGTCCTGGGCCCGGCGGGGCCGGCCTCGCGCGGCGGCGGCGGCGCGGCGGGGCGGGGGGAAGTAGAGGCCGGCGGGGGTGGGGATCGGGAAGCGCAGGAGCGGAGGCATCCGCCGCGCGCCCCGCCAGCCGCCGACCGGAGGAGGAGGCAAACTTGAGAGAGAGAGAGCGCCGGGCCGAGGGGCGCGCTGGCGGAGGGAAAACTTTAATCGGTTCCTGAGGGTGGAAAAAAAAAAAAAAACCGAACAAACCAAAAAAGACAACAACAAAAAAAAGGGGGGGGGTCTGGGATCCGAACCCCGCGATCGCGGCCCACCGCGCGACCGTGAGAGAAAGTTGACCGGTCGGGCGGCTAGCTCCGCGCCCGGCCCGCGCGAGGCAGAGGTTTCTGTCTGTCCGTCCGTGCTCCGTGATAGCCGGGGTGGGAGATCCAGCCGCACTGCCGGGTCGCGTGGGTCAGGGCTCTTGCCCCACCCTTCCACGGGGACACGAAGGTAAACGTCGCTTTGGTTTCCCTTCTCTGTCCTCCTGCAGCCACCGCCCAGCTTCCTTTTCCTCCTCTTTCCCCGCTGATTTTTCTTCTTTTTTTTTTAGGGGGGGGGACCCGAAAAACGGAGTCTCTTTCCTTATGCAACTTCCTCGGGCGCCGTTTGCACGGCCTTCTCCCCCCCCCCCCCACCCCTTTCTGCTCTGCCCGGCGGCCGCTCCTTTGCCACCTCGGGGCCACTGCCAGAAACATGCATTTGAGATCACCCCAAGTGCCCAGGAACAAAAATACATTTTAAAAAATTGTTCTAAGTTAAGGGAAACTGATCCGAGAAATAAAAGCGTGTGTGTGTGTGTGTGTAAGTATGTGTGTGCTGAATTTTCATTTCGATTTTCGTAGATGGTTGGTTGTGATGTCTTTATTGGTGTGGGGAGCCCAGGAAGCTCTGTACTGGCTACCTCGGTCGCGTGGATTTTTGCGCAAGTTTTTAGAAAAACACTGACTCGAGTAGAGAGCATTTCTCCGGAAAGTTTCAAGTGCAGCAAAATAGCGAGCCTGCAAAACTGGCCAAGGGGGGACCTCTAGTGGTTAAACGCACCTTAAGTTCGCGAGGCAGAGAGCAAAGTTTGGCCTTTACTTGTAGCTACGTAGTCCGTTTAGACGTGGAAGTAATTAGAGGACCTGAGTTAGCAGCCAGATGTGAAGGATGCTGATCAGAAATAGAAAGTTTTGTAAATCAGAGAACAATGAAGTCTGAGTTTTCGGGCCCTGTGATTTCCACCCTTCTTTGCTTGCATTAGAAAACATACTTTTATTCTGAGATTTGAGATTGACATACCTTAGATAAGGAAATTTGTTTTATAATTACCGTCGTCTGTATCTTTCACCGTTTTTCCCCGCTAAGAATCGTAGCAGGTAGCTTAATTTGGAATACAACGTGTGCTTAAAACTTAACAAAAAGTGAAAAAAAACCTTGAAATTTGCTTTTTATATGAGCCGATTGTTTTGTTCTCTGATGCATGTGTGATTTCAGGCTAACAAGTTGTTCACTAACTTACATATTTACCAATAAAATAAATAGTACCTTCTCTTTGCAAGAATGTAATTTTGATTCACCGAGTAAAAAAGTTATTTCGGGGATACATTGTATAACTTGTGATTTAAAACATTTATGTGGGTAAAAATATGAGTTACATAACTATTTCTCAGTGTGTCTACTGTAAAGGATCTTGAATTTTAAAGGTTAAAAAACAGAGAAATGTAGTTTGTGTCTTATCATCCTTGTAACTGCCCATATCTATCATACACAAAAGAGAGACAAGGTCCACCTAAGTAGCCCAGGCTGGTGTTGAACTTACATCTTCCTGCCTTAGTATCCTTAGAGCTTGGGTAACAGTACCCTTATTTACAATGAGAAATTTTACTGTGTGAACTTAGAATATGGGGATGGTGTGAATGATTAAAACTGATTTTGCCTCGTATTGAACTGGTTAATTTTATTTTAATACACAGCGATGTTGTGTTATATGTTGGGTTTGAATTGTAGATTATAGATGTAATGGCTTCATGAGAGAGTGCTTTGATTGTTTTTTTGTTTTGTTTTGTTTTTTGTTTTTGTTTTTCTTTTCCTCTTTTAAAATTAGTGCTAGATCCTTAAGTGAAGTCTTGGGGGTACACAGCAAGTTGTGAAGGCCACCAGACAGTTCTGCCTTTCACCACCACCTCAAGGTAAGAGTCACTTGTTGCAACAAACTGTTTTAATGTACTAGACATACTGGACACTGCATGTGGAAATCAAGGAGACTGTGTGACAGGGTTAGTAGAGGGGGAACTGTTTTGAACATGTGAACAAGTAGACACCAAGTGTGCTTGAAAAGTTAGGAAAAATGAGATTGGTCTCGGGTGTGTTTATGTTTTTGGTGTGGGTACATGGGGAGGCACAAGATCAACTGGAGTTGTTACTTGCCTTCCTGTATTGCTCCCCCGCCCCTTTTTAAAAACCTGGTTGCTTTCTCTGAATCTGGCTTGCTGATTGGCTGGATTGGCTGGCCAATAAGCTACAGGGCTCCCTCTATTGTTATCCTCCCCCAAGTGCTCAAGTTACGGATGAGGGTGCTTTTACTGGAATGCCCAGGACATGAACTCACATCTTCTTCTTCATGCTTTTGTGACTGTCACTTTATTGACTGAGGTTGCCCCCAGCTCCGTGTTACTCGATTCTTTTTTTTTTTTTTTTCTTTTTTGGGGAGGGGTGGGGGTGGCGGGGCTGTTTTGAGGCAGGGTTTCTTTTTGTAGCCCTGGCTATCCTCTCTGTAGACCAGGCCGGCCTATCACTCAACAAGAGATCTGCCTGTCTCTGCCTCCCTAGTGCTGGGATAAAAGGCCTGTGCCACCAAGGCCAGGCTGTTATTGGATTCTTAATTAGCATTTCAGCACCCATTTTTCTACTGAAAGCAATTTTTTTCTTTTGAATTGATAAAGTGAGGAAACCAGAACAAAGCAGTTGTGAATAAACAAATACCTTCTAATGGTAGGAAAGAGCCGGGAACTTTATAAATGTCTTTGCAGTTAATTAATTAACATGTAATTAACAATTAAGTGTCTCCTGTGGATTAAATCTTGGAGGGCCTTACTTCTGCCAGATACCATGTTTTAGGGATAGAGCATAGATTCATGAGTTTTTTAAGACATTCTGTGGGAATATGGAGCTGTTGTCTAGTAAGATCTTTTTGCTCTTCTTGGAGGGTGCTGGCTTAACCCTAGTAATAATCCAAGACCTACCTTTGACCAAGACCTTTTGATTGGGGGGGTGGGGAACCACAGCTGGGTTAGAATAGCTAAGTAGTGCTTTATGTTATTTATTCTGTTTCTACACCTTAATTTTCCTCTCTCCTATCCCACTGGCTTTCCTGCCTCTTCTGTCTTGAGGACTAAAGAGTTTGCTAAATCCTCTTTTGGCAGAAGCAAAAGGAAATGAAAGCCAGCTTTCCTTATAAAGTTTATTTATTTATTATTAGTATCTCCCCCTCGAGCGCACGCGCGCACGTGTGTGTGTGTGTGTGTGTGTGTGTGTGTGTGTATGTGTATGTGTGCATGTGTGTGTGCATATGTGTGTGTGTACGTGTGTGTGTGCGAGCGCATGTGTATGTGTGTATGTGTGCATGTGTGTGTGCATGTGTGTGTGTGTGTGTGTATGTGTGCATGTGTGTGTGCATATGTGTGTGTGTGCATGCACGTGCTCGAGTTCTTGCACGTACATGTGTGAGTATGCATAATATTATATGTATGGCAGTCAGAGGACAGTCTTGGAGTTATTTCTTCCTTTCCATCTTCATATGGATTTTGGGGATTGAACTCAGGTTGTCAGGCCTGAGTGACACCTTTACCCGCTGAGACATCTCCGTGGCCTAAGCCTTCTTTTTATAAGCAGAGCTTGTAAAAAGGATCTTCTGCAGGTCAGGTGTGGATTACAAGTGAAACTGAATAATGACCAGAATACAAGTGATTGTAAACAGTAGTTTATTGTCATTTTCTGTTTGTGGATTGACTTAAGTAGTGCAGTTAGTAGACTTTATGAAGTCCTGTCATGTGTGGGTGATCCAGCAGAGACAGTGGACAAGAACAGCTACATGGCCATGCAAACAAGAGTACAATTCCAGGGAGAGTAGTACCCCAGCTTTGGGTAGTTAGTGTAGTGTCTGTGTGCTGAGTTGAAGACAATGCTTTATAGTCTTCATCGAGGAGTCACTGTGTCTGTGGATAGCAAGCTAGAGTGGGAACCAGAAAGCTGGCCATCTAATGTATCATCTTGTAGGAGTTGCTGGGCCTTCTTTATCCTAGATTTTCCCCTCTGGAAATGGGAATGTCAACGTTGGCCTTTTGTTTGTTTGTTTGTTTTTGTAAAGGAAGTTTCAAATAAAATTCAAGTGTGTGGTGGTGATCATTTTATCCTGTCACTGTCACCAGGTTTTGTGAAGACCAAGAGTCAGATTGTATAGGGCACAGCCTGGTGATTCAGTCCTGGCTTTATATATACTTTTTATCAGAAGTATCTAGCTGTGTTTTTCTTTCATTCTTTTTTTGTTTTGTTTTGTTTTGTTTTTTTGTTTTTTTGTTTTTTTTTTTTTTTGGTTTTTTGAGACAGGGTTTCTCTGTGTAGCTTTGGAGCCTATCCTGGCACTCATTCTGTAGACCAGGCTGGCCTCAAACTCACAGAGATCCGCCTGCCTCTGCCTTCTGAGTGCTGGGATTAGCCTGCTGTGTCTTTCTTTTACTTAATATTTCCTTCTTTTCTTTTCTTTTTTTTAGACAGGATCTTGCATTTGTAGCTCTGACACTCTGTGTAGACCAGACTGACCTGGAACTCACAGAGATCCTCCCACATTTGGCTCTGGAGTGTTAGGAGTTAAGTCCTGTGTCATCATGCCTGGCCTTGTCTGTCTTTTCTTTTTATTTAAATTTTGCTTTGGATTTATTTGTTTATGCCTTGCATGCCTTTCATCCCACCTATCAGAGGGCAGAGGCAGGTGGTTATCTGTGAGTTTGAGGATAGCCTGGTATACAGAGCTAGTTCCAGGACAGTCAGGGCTACACAGAGAAGCCCTGTCTGGAAAAAAAAACAAACAAACACAAAAAAGATTTATTTATTTATTTACTACTTTATAAGTATGTGTGCTCTGCCTACATGTATGTCTGTGTACCACATTTGTGCTTGGTGAACTCCAAAGTCAGAAGAAGGTGTTGGATCCCCTAGGACTGAAAGTGGGTGCTGAGAGTCTAACTCGGGTCCTCTAAGAGCAACAAGTGCTCTTAACCACTGAGCCAACTCTCTAGCTCAGTTGTCTTTTGTTTCTTAAGAAAAACTATATTGGTTCTGAAGGGAGGAACAATGCTCTATCATGTTGCTGGTTACAAAGTCCCAAATGAATAAGAGCTAAATGAAGGAAATGTTTGAAATAATGCCCGCTGATGGAAATGGTAGGGTGAGGGAAGTATGGATTGTATGAGGGGAATTTGTTTACTGTAATTAACATTTTGGTGGTATAGCCTGGAAAAGAGGGTGAGAAAATAGCTGACTGGGAAGGTGGTAATGGGAGTCACTGGGGAGGAGGGAGGACAGGAATTGATTTCTAAGAATGACTGGTTTTAAGGAAAAGTTCAAATAAGACTCTCCCCAGCTGTTTTTCAGACATCCTTGTTGCTGTATTGCTCATTACAGCTAACTCTCTACAATTTAGACAGAAAACAGAGAGAGAAATACTATGTTATTATTTTCATCCTAATGATACTGAACCCGACAAACAAACCCTGACATGTTCTGGTTTTATTAGTTTTATTTCATCTTCTTTTTTATAGATTATCCAATCAATATCCTGAGGGTCTAAACACTCAGTAGTGAAGGAAAGAAGATGCCCTTGTCCATTTAATTAATCCCGGAGTAATGGAGAGGTAGTTATTGAGTAAACTCCATGCTTTATGTTCTTTTCTAATTCTATGCCTATTGGCATTTTGCCTGCATGCATATCTGTGTACCACTTGTGCCTAGGGAGGTCAGAAGACATTTTAGAATGCCCTGGAGTTACAGATGCTTGTGAGCCACTGTGTGAGCTCTGGTAATAGAACCTGGGTCCTCTGGAAGAGCAGCCAGGGCTCTTAACCACTGAACCATCTCTCCAGCCTATGGTATTTCATTTTTAGGAGTCAAGCGATATCATAGATAAGATACCCATGATTTATGGTAGATAGATCAGGATAGGAACATTATAAGAGAAATAACTTTGTATGGTATGTGACAGTGGAACCCATGGGTTCTCATGGGCAGATAGGTTAAGGAGTCTTCCCCCAAGCAATGTTTTTGGTTGCTTAACTAGTTGTTACTGAGTTTTAACAGTGTTGAAATCTGCAAGGCTACGTTTTGTTCCTGTGGAGCTCCCAGGATCTTTAGCCCAGGAGGACAGATAACTGAGAGCTCTGCCAATTGTAACAACTGTTGAAGTCTGTTCTAGTGTATATATAGTAATAGTGTAACAAGTGCACATTGTGCCAAGGAAGAGAACACATGCTCTAGGTGTTGGACAAGCTAGTGAGTCAGGAAACATGACCTCGGGTCCTGACTGATAGTGTCAAATGTCATACATACATCCATATGTATGTATCCCATCTTAATCAGTCTCCAGAAACGAGTAAGGCACTTTCTAACTAGAGCTGAGGAACACCTTAGTTGTGCTTCTAGTAAAAGTGATGGATTTTCTTTGACTCATGTGTTCACAAGGCAAGCTGGTGAAGACCTGCTCTACCACTGTTCCTATTTGCTAGTATTGAATGGACTCATATCTCCTTGGGATTTGGGCGTTGTTAAAATATAGACAAAGATACTGTCATTATGTGTTCACATGTGTACAGATTTATATATATGATGTCTTAAAGTTGAAGGGACCTGAAGAAGTGGTATTTTTTTAAATATTCTGTAATATTTGTCTATTTTGTAAAATCTAAATTATCTAGTGGAGCGATTCTCAGGGGTTGTCCTTTTACAGTTTTAAATTATCTCAGTAATATGTGTGGATATGAGTCAGTGATTGTTTGTTACCTTACGCAGCAGGTGGCAGAAAGGCAGTACCAGGAACAGATAGCCCTGATGTAAAGTTGAATTTGATATGAAGTTGAGGAATCCCCATCTAGGAAACAGGTAGTTTGGACGAAGGAAAAGAATGTGTCAAAGGAACTTGAGTGCTCTTGGAGAGAGAAGTCGATTTGGGGGCCCTGGAGATGAACCCATGGGTAAAAAGGCACCTGCTGCTGAATGAGGTGGCCCCTGAGTTTGAGCCAATCAAGGAAGAGAACTGAGGGAGGTTATCCTCTGGAGTACCATGGCATATGTGCTTCTAGGTGAGTGAAAAGACACATGCATGCACTCATGCACACATACACTTACACTGTGAGAGAGAAATACATGTAATTACATGAAAAAAGTGGTTTGGAGGTATGAGCTTTGGTGGAAGTTAGAAGAACTGGGGCTGGAGAGATGGTTCAGAGGTTAAGAGCACTGGCTGTTTTTCCAGAGGTCCTGAGTTCAATTTCCAGCAACCGCATGGGGTCTCACAACCATCCGTAGTGAGATCTGGTGCCCTCTTGTGGCCTGCAGGCATGCAGGCAGGTAGAACACTGTATACATAATAAATAAATCTTTAAACAACAGCAAAAAGTTAGAGAACTGCATGTACATTATATGTAACATAGTAAATGCCTTCTCCATATTCGTCTTTCCCTTATGTACTATAAATGTTTTGTGTTTGCTCAGCTCATTTGTGGAGCATCTGTTTTATATAGATCAGTACTGGGGAGTAGTCACATGATCAGCATTTAGCGTTGAATCAGTGAATGTTATGGCTACAGAGCTTAGAACATCAGTCTCTTTCGCCTCAGTGTGTTTGTAATCTAGAGGGATAAGCTATACACATATGGCAGTGTACAAAACAGGATTGTCAGTGAACGGGGGAGATTATGTCCCAGGCACACGGTATACCTCTGCATGTACTGATATCCATGCTGCTGACCTAGAGACAGATGGAGAACATGCCCTGTTCAGCTTTTATTGTGATTCTACCAGTACCTTTCCTACTACTTTCACTAGTCACAAACATTCTGTATCATTACTTCTGTTTGGAGACAGTGTTTCACTGTGTAGCAGCTTCAACTCCAACTATAGCCGAGGTTGGCCTTGAACCCAGAGTACTCCTGCTTCAGCCTCCCTCCTGATGGTGCTCCCCTTCCACCTGTTATTTGCATTTGAAAGTAAATCAGTCCTCAGAGATACTTAGTAACTTCTTCAAATTCATTTCCTACTGTTTGAAAGGAGGAAGGCCAGAGAAATCGACACTATAGGACTGTTTTGTTATCTTTAGATTTCTGGTTTTCAAACAGAATTCTGGAATTAGAATAAAAACATATTTCCTGATTAATGTATTTTTCTCTAATGTATTGGCTCATACTAATGAACAATAAGGAAGAGAAAATATGTATTTTTTTATCCCAGTGTTTTTTTTTTTTTTTAAAACTGAGAATTGATACTGGGTTGTGCTGAAAGTCCTCTGCCTTGAAATGACACAAAGTATTTGTGAAATAGTGAAAAAGAACAGAGTCTGCCATTGTGACTCAGTGGCAGATCATTTGCCTAGCATGTGTGAGACCCTGTTTTCAATCCTCTTTAGCATAGAAAAAAAGTGAAACCTACGTTCACTGACAGAATGAAAAGATGATGAAATTTACTCAACAACCAGGATTGTAAAAGAAGAAATGTAAGGGACACAGACAACCCCCCTCCCACACACACACACACAAAGCGGGGTATCAGGTGGGTGGGATGATGGTGGTGTAGTGTAGTATCCAAGAATAAAAATGAAAATGCCACCTGGGTTAGAAACCTTTCAGCAACAGTGCTTTAATTACTGGTGCCCAATTCTGACCAGAAGGCCGTGTGTATATATGGTGAGAGAAGAGAAGAGAGGAGTCCTTTGCCTTCTTCAGGGATTCTGTGTTACAGTGCTTACACATATCTGCTATGTGAGTTGTTCACACCAAACAAGTCTTTAGTGTGGCTTAGAAAGCTGTCATCACATGTGTTGATTACAGGATAATGGATTGTTCAAATGTGATGGCGTCCCCTCTCACCCACCCCCACCCCCACCCCCGATAAGTAGGAACATACCGTAATTGTATGTAGTTTTCTGGAATCAAACTAGTTCGGTTTCTAGAGTGTTTTCAATATGGTTGTTTGGCCTGAAAACTGAGTATTTCCCCCATCCCTTTCACTATTGACTTGTGGATAATGAATTGGTAGGTCTGCATGCCTAATTGCGTGTGGGTGTTAAATAATCTAAATTATTCACCCTGTTGGTATGGACTTACTTGGTAGATGCAGTTTAGCTGCTCAATACTGTGATAGGAAGGCTGGCTACAAATGGTTATTGAGATAAGCCTAGAGGCATGACTTCTGTGAGAGAAAGAAAATCTGGTCAAATCTAATTTTTACGTGCAAAAGAGAGATAGAGTGTAAATGCTTCAATTTTAGTTCTATGTTCTATAAAACTATGAAGCAGACTAAAAAGATGCTGCTTTTAGCATTGAAAAGAATTATGAAATGAAATAAAAAGAACAAGACACTACTTATAGCTTCTTTTCTTTTAAATTTAAGTTCATGCATATGTAGCAAAAGCATGGAAGTGTCTGTGTCAGACAGGTTCTTGTTCTTTTTCTGGCCCTTGGATCTCTCTAATGGGTGTAGAGCTTCTATTATTGCCATTCTAGTATAGTATGTTGATGAGATGGAGGTGCTCTTAACATTTCTTCTTTGTTCCGAGATGTCTCCTATTTTGTACATTGAATGTGTACTCAAAAGCATTTGGTGGGAGCTTATTAAATAGGCCATTGGCTCGTTAATGTCAGTTAATGTGATTTCACTTTCTGTGTATATTTTCTTTTCTTTCTTGAAAGACATTTTTCATTTTCTGTTCCTCCTTTAGCGGAAGTAAATAGGTTAGGCCACAGAATCTCAAACACTTCACCTTCTCACAGGAACAAACTAAGGGGCAGGAAGTTGAGATTTTGTAAAGGTTGCCCTTGGTGACTACTGCTTTGCATACAGTCTTCATGACAGCATAGGCAGCAAGTCACAAAAACACTGCTATGCCGTAGATAAGGTTGTTCTCACTACAATATGGCCAGCAGGGCAAGTGGAGAGAGAACAGCAAGACCTGACCATCCTAATTACAGAATTTGTATGTAAAGGCTTTGTAGATCTTACCTGACTCTTGTGTTTTCAGCTGCTCAGGGCCAGTAGAGAATAGGAGCCTGATAGCCTCAAGGATTGGTTCTTGATTGTACTAACGTTTCAGTTCTCACATCATAATAATCTAGAATTCTGTCAGCTCTCAATATGTGAACCTGGGGCCTCAGGGTAGAACTTATCATCTCTCCACTACAGATCCCAATTCCAATATGTGTGCAACTCAGAGTTCTTATCAGGCTGGGCGAGTAGAATATCAAAGCTGGTGTCTGTCACGCTTGATTTGAAAGGGAAATTTTTCTTTGTAGCAATATGTGTTTGTTGAGAGATGCTTCGAGTGTGAGTTTAGATCTCTCTTATCCTTATTGAATAAGCCCATTTAAGAGGTTTGAATTTAACTTCTTTTGATGTGTTCCTCTAATGCTTAAGTGAGGGGAGGTTCTTGGAGCAGCAGTGTTACGCTTCTGCCAAGCAGTGAACTAGGTACTTAGCAGCCGAGTTGTCAGCTGGGAATTTTCAATGGAGAACATGACATGGATGGATAAGTGAATTTCTTTTCAGTCTCCTCAGTGTTCTCTTCCACTAAGTCCGTCTCTCTACTCTCCACCCCCCCTTTTTTTTTTAGTATTGAGGCTTAAATGGAGGACTTTATAATATAGATGATGCAAGAAGTATACCTCTGCTACATCCATACCTTTCTCTTTTGATAGCTCTTGTGTGTCTCTATGTCACCTCTGTGTGTGTCTGTACATAGGTGCATGTGCGTATGTTTGCTCAAGCACCTTGCCCCTTTTATTTGAGACAAGGCCTCATTCGCCTGGAACTTTCAGCGAGTAGAGTAGGCATTTAGCTAGTCAACAAACCCAAGGGACTCATCTTTCTCTGCCTCCATCTCATCTTGCTGTGTTTCAACATGTACCACTGTGCTTTTCAGTCTGAGTTCTGGAGATCTGAACCAAGTTTCGCAAGGCCACAGGGCAGACCTGCACAAACCGATCCACCTCCCCAACCCTGGAGAGATCATGAACATTCTACCTACCACGAGTCTTTCTGAGGGATGCTAAAATCTAGCAAACCAAGTTCTCCTCCAAAGCTTTCTTCCCTTAGATGATCAGGACACAGTGTGGGTATTATAATCAGGGGGCGGATGTTGTCTCCTCTGGCATCTCCCTGTGCACTGTGTGCACAATCCCGAGGCTCATGCAGAGACTCTCCCTGTAGTCACAGCAGCCCTCTCTGGGAGGGACCCCTCCTTTATCTCTCTTTTACCATTATTCTCACCACAGTACAAACAGTGCTGGGTCTTTCTGTTGCCTTTGTAGTTGCTCTCTGGAAGCGGGTCTTATAAGCACTGTTGTTGGCACAGAGGGACGTTTAATGTTCCCTTAGCATAAATATCACAGAAAGGTCAGTGGTGGCTTCGTTCTTGCTAAATGTTCAGAAGTTAGGTCTTAATTATGTTCATTTGCTTTCAAGTTGTGTAATATATATATATATATATATATATATAATTTAAAAAGATTTTGGTAAAACTTTTAAGTTATTGACCTTCTATTTGGGAGACTTTATAAACTATTCCACATTCTCTTTGAAATGAAATCTCAAGAGTCCTTGGGCTTCTTGTCCAGCCTCTGAATGACTGAATAATTACAGAGGGATTCATAATGCAGCGGTATCAGTCTTGGCACAGTTATCTCCTGCCCTGCACTGCTTACAACATTTAGGATCCTAGGGCTGGGAGCAGCATGGACGGTACAGGATAGATTGTTTTCCTTTCTTTTGTATGACTGTCCACTGTGCAAAGCATTTCAACTTGAATATTGTACCAAAAAGAAGTCCTTATGTCCCTGGCAAGTAGACATTCGTATCTGTGTATAGCCAAAGCAGTTAAGACTGAGGAGGGGACTGAACCCTGCCTAAGATGGTGCCTAGAGTAAACTAGGAGACAGATGTTTAATCCCAAGTGTTGTGCCTCCTGAGCCTTTGCTTACCACATTTATTGGATGCTTAACTTTCCATTGTGTAAATAAAAAAAAAAAAAAGATATTGAGTACTGTCTTGGAAAATAAGAGTGTTTCTTATCACAGTGACCTGGATTTTCTTACTTTTAAAAGGGCGATAATAGTCCTTACTGGTTTTAAAAGTTATAGGGATCAAGCTAGCTTGTGTTGGTGACATCCTTTAACAAGAGTCCCTTTTGCCTCAATATGTCTGTGTCCCTCTGACATTGTCTGTTAGCTTCTTTGACTGTGTATGAGGGCCCTATGTACATGGTGCTTTGGGGAATGGGAACCCTTTCAATAAAGGCCATATAGGATGTATATAAGGTCACTGAGACCTCTAAGAAGGTCTTATAATGCAGGGACCCAGTCTTCCTCAGGATCACTTGCTCAAGATAGGACTTACAGGACTGTGGGTCTGGGGCCATTACCAGGATTAGATACTACAGATCTTAGCATACATATGTGAGCTGGGAACTAGATCTGAAGATAGCATCCTACTAGTGCAGTCTAATCTGAAGATAAATAAGCTGTGTCCTATAAAAGTATGCTCCATAGTGAGCAGTCTGTAGAACTCCATGTACTGTGATATGGAGCCCAAGGCTGAGTGTCTATGGAGAGAACACTGAGAGAGCACCTTCCATGTGGCTGTGAGACTCCCAGTGTAAGCCTTGCTTCTCCCAAAGACTGCTAGGGATTTCATTAAAAAAAAAAAAAATTGCAATGTCTTTTAACATGAATAAATGGCTTCCAAAATACGTTTGGAGGGAGCAGACTGTGGGACATATTACCTGGCCTTTAGTCTCTACTCTTGTTTTAAGTACAGTCGGACCAGTACAGTGGCAGTATGGGCAGTTGTGGGCCTGGGCCTGAGCTGACTGGATGCCCGATTTTCCATCTCCCCTTGGCACATTCTTCTTTATCATGGTGAAAGAATTGCTTTGGGAAGAGACCAGTAGTCTTTCTAGAGTGAGAACATGAGGAACTATGACCAATAAAAGTGTCACTTTAAAACAATTTTTATATGAGAATTTCATATATGAATACTTTATTTATATTATTTTCCCTTCTCCTCCTCATTCCTCTCATGTTCCCCCACTCCCTCTCAAATTCATGACCTTTTTCATTATTGTTTCACATACATAATACACACACATATATAAATATATACACACATATATAAATACAATTTGCTGAGTCCATTCAGTGTTGTTTTTATGTGTATGCTTTTAGCACTGACTTGTTGGTATTGGTATTGGATAACCAATTAGAAGCTCATCCTTGGGGAATACTGGATTCCCCCTCTCTGAGCGTCATTAATTGTCTATAGTTCCTACTCTATGGGTGAGGTCATGTGAGATTTCCCCTATCATGTTTCTTTCAATTTTTTTGTGAGTGGATCTTACTATGCAGCCCTGTCTATTCTAGAACCTTTGTCAACTAGGCTGGTCTTGAACTCACAAAGATTCTGCTGTCTCTGCCTTCCCAGTGCTAGGACTAAATGCATACACTACCACACCCAGCAAGAATATTGATTTCTATAAGGAAACAAAAGGATCTCTTCACCTAATTGTCTTCAGAAAGCACCGGATTCCTACCTTTCGTGTGGCTTTCTTTCATTGTCCTGCTACTCTTTTACACAGTTGTCTTTTCATTTGGTTCCTGATTTTAGTGCTCCTGGTTCTCTATATAAGGCATTAAGATATGTTGTGGAAAGAGAAGTCTATTGGCATCAGGCAGTAATATCTCAGGCCTCTCATGTGAGTCACACACCTTGAGTCGTGTTCTCTGAATTTTAATGTGATTCTGCTTTGATGTGATGCTTGGCCCATTGTGTAACCACTCTGGGCTCACAACCTTAGCATCTCTGGACCTTAAGTTTGAAATTGCATCTGCTAAATGAAAAGCTACAACATGCAGCTTCAAAGAAAGCAAGTATAAAGCAATTGTGGCTCTTTAACTCATCTTTTGTTTGTTTCTTTGTTTTGTGTTCCTTGGCACTGAATCCAGGGCATCTCTCATTCTAGGTAAGCACTATACTGCTGGACTACACCCCTGGCCTTATTTATGTTTTTTGTTTGTTTGGTTATAAAATCTTTTTGTAGTATGTGTGTGTTCACATCTGTGGTCTCATCAGGTGTGTGTGTGTGTGTATGGAGGCTTGCAGTTGACATTGAATTCTTCATCAATCTCAACCTTATATCTTTGTTTATTTTATAGATTTTATTTAAATTAGAAACAATCTTATTTTACATATCAATCCCAGTTCCCTCTCCCTCCCATCCTCCCATGCCTCATCCGATCCCCCATCCATTCCCCAGAGAGGGTGAGGCCTTCCATGGGGGAATCATCAAAAATATGTTAAGTCATAAGGCCCTCCCCTGTGTATCTAGGCTAAGGGAGTATCCCTCCATGGGAAATGGGCTCCCGACGTCCCTCCATGCACTAGGGTTACAACCCTGGTCCCTGACTTGAACCCCAGCTTGCTGTGCTATTCTGACTAGCCAGCTTGCTTTGGGGTTACCCTGTCTCCACTTGCTGTGTGGTAGGGTCAGAAGTGGAGCATCATGCCTGCCTGGCATTTATGTGGATGCTGTGGATCTGAACTCTGGGCCTTACTCTTGGGTGACAAGGCTTTTTCCACTGACCCTCGTCCCCGGCTCTTGTCTCTTTGCTCTTTATGAATGTTGACTGACTTGCCATGTTTGCCAATATAATTTTTAGAAAAAACACTTGGTGCAGAAATGGCCAAGCTCCACACAATGCCATACCCATGCCATCCTTGTTTGCTCTTTCTATCTGCTGACCCAGACTTCTGGTGGGAGTTGGGCTTTGCCGAAGCCATCGAGGTTGTGCTCTTTGTCTTCAGAGGACTGTTATCTTCTATCCATCTGGTTTCTTCCCTTCAGAGTCTGCTCCAGGGCCGATAGGAGGGGCTTCTGCTGCTCTCGCAAAGCCTCTTTTATCTGCTCATGGCAGAAAGAGCAAACAAGTGGCATCAAAGAAGATCACCAAGAGCACACACACTGCTTGTGTTTAGTTGAGTAGATTCATGACATTTGTGTGGGGTAGGTCCCAAGCCAACTTCAATTCTCAAACTGTAAACAGGAAAAAAAAAAAAAAAACAAGAAAAAAATTAAAATTGTAGCACCTGAGTTTTGTATGATCACTAAAGTAGGACTGAAATAATCTCTCCAGACCCTAACTACTCATCTCACTTGTTGAGTGATCTTTATGGTGTTGAACACTATCTGAAATAAATTTGCACATCTTTCCTCCTGATTTCCTTTTGGAACGCTTAGTCGCTGTGTTCACACAGTGTGTCTGAGTCATTGCGTCTGACATTTCAGTCTTCAATTTATTCGCAAAGTCTATCTTGTGGCCAGGGCCTATGACTTTCATAAACATTTCCATATTCCCTTTATTCTCTCTTCAACAATAGACTCAACTAGCGGTTAATTGCACTTGTTTGGTTTCTTAAAAAGAAAGTTTTGTTTTGTTTTGTTTTGAAATCATTTTATTTGTGGTGTTCGTAGCAGTAAGAATATAAGAAGAAGCTCTGTGACTAAGAGCTTACCTGGCCCTTGGCCAGGCCTGGCGATGAGCTCCTGCCCCTAAGCATCATGGCAGAAATGATTCAGAACTGCATCTCTGAGGAAGGATAGACTAGGAAATGTCACCAGAACTTCAGGTGTTGCTGGGGAATGGTGGGAGCTGTTAGTGCTGTGCCTGGGGATACATATGGTCATTGTGAAGCCCTTCCGGTCTCCTCTCTCCGTCTGTCTGCTGATCCACTTGCGCCAGTCCCTCTCAGTAGGTTACTGAGAGCTTCATAGGGCTTATTTCCCCTTAGCAACTTCTAGATCATGCTTTCTCTTGTTGACATCGGTAGCAAATATTTTCATGGGAACACATGCCTTTTATGATATGTTTTAAAATAAGCACAAGGCAGAATTTAACATTTATATTTATATCATAATTTTTAATGTATTAACATTGGTAGATACACAGAGAAAAGTCAACATGGCTGTTGTTTAGCCACCATCACCTTTTTTTGGACACAGCTGGAGTTCCCAGTTTCTGGACAGATCCTTCTAAAAATAGTTTATGAGCATACACAATGCATGCTTTGTATTTTCTACACAAAGGGTAGCACACCATTTTTGGCACTTTGCTTAAAACTAGTCATATTAACCATGTCTTGAATTATTTCTATATTAGAGTGGAGACTTTCCTTGTAGCATTTTATACCATGGCATGGAATTGTAACTCTGTACCCATTATGAACCCATGGACTGTTAAACATTCTATACATAGAGAAGTATCTAGTTGGATAATTTTCTAGAAGTAGACTTACTGAGGTGCCGGATAAAGTCTGGGTTATTCATCCACGGCAGTTTTAACTTACAATGTCTATAAGAGGCCCAGCCACCTCCAGCCTCATAACATAAAACATTTGTTTTTTATTAATTTGTTTGCTTTGTCCTGGGGGTTTTCTACCACTGAGTTATATCCTCAGCCTCTTAGCATGGGGGTTTTGCGTATAAGATACTAACTGTTGACAACATTTGCCTATCCAGAAGTTCGTATGAGGCCTTGTTCAATCTCAGTACACACATTCCTCCCAAAACAAACAAATGAGAAAAGAAAAAAAAATATGGTTTTATTAGCATCTAATGTAAGAGTTTTATTAACATGCTGTGGGAAAGGTTCATTAGCCTGGGGATGCCAGAGACTTGCTTACGTGAGAATCTGAGGTGGTCCATTCAATAGGTAGATGATCTCAAGCCAGGTTCAAGTTGTACAGCTTTGGTTTGGAGACCAGGAAGTGGTACAGGACAGAGAGAAAGAGGGGGGGGGGGAGGTAATTCTAAGGATAGTGCCACTTGTCATTTAGTTTGCTGCATCACCCTACCATAGAAACTTTGTTAAAAATATTGTACATGAGTGGGTAAAGCTGAAATGGGTTGATCACACAGGGAGGCTTTGGGACTATAATGTATAGCATCAGTGCCAGCAGTAATAACCATTTACTTCAGCAAATGCCATCCATTTCTTAATGAGGCATCCATACATAGTAACCACTGGACAGGCAATCTGGGCAACAATGCCCTTGATTGTAGTCATGGCCAGCAGGCCATATATACTTTTGGGAATCCAAAGCTTCACTGGTATATTTGTTGGCCATCTGAACCCCCAAACATCATTAATAGCTGACAAGCTTGAGAAAAGGCATCTTAGGAAGAAAATAATAAATCTTTCCTGGTTGCCCATATCATGGTGCCCCTCTATGGTACTTCCTTAGGAAACCTCAGCACTGTTTCTCAAGACATTGGGATAGGCATTCTTACACAGTGAGACGCTTTTATTCTCTCTCTCTCTCCCTCCCTCTCTCTCTCTCTCTCTCTCTCTCTCTCTCTCTTCTCTCTCTCTCTCTCTCTCTCTCTCTCTCTCTCTCTCCCTCTCTCTCTCTCTCTCCCCCTCCCTCGCTGTGTGTGTGTGTGTGTGTGTGTGTGTGTGTGTGTTTACCTTATACATAGAATTAGGGAATGCTATCAAGTAATAATTAAAGAAATATGCAAATCTACAACTTTTCTGGGTGCTGAAAAGAGGCGACATGCATCTCAGGAGCAAGAAGGAAAGCCCTTTGTATATTTATGTGTCCATGTGCACAGAGAAAGAAGAAAACAAAACAGACTTAGGTGTTGTAAATAAACAGCTTTTGCTAACAGCATTGGTTGCCTGCTGTTCTTCGTGATTGGTAGGCTGTGGGAAAACACTTAATCTGTTGCAGCTAGTCAGACTTCTTGTAACAAAGTAGCCAGTGGCTTCAAAATTAGATGATGGGAAAGACAGTGTAGTAAGTGTCTTTGACTACAATAGCTTAGAGAACATATCCACTGACCTTAGAGTGGAAGGGGTGAATGGAAACAGTATTCACCATTGTTGATGGGTGCTGAGGGCAGAGTTTACTGTGTAATATTGGTGTTGTATGAAGCAGAAGCATATTCAGGCATTTCATAAAGTATACAGTGAATATTTACCACAGCTTTTATAGAGTGCCAACTTTCAGATTTCTTCTAGATGCAGATGAGTTCTGCTGTTGTGGTGTTTGTACTCGCATGGCTGTTAGGTAAGGGAAAACCAAACACCCTGCTTGCTTGCTACTTACCCAGGTAGGGGAAGTGATCTATCAGGAAAACACCATTCTTACACGACTTCAATGGGAGCCAGGGCAATCTTAGAATCTTAGTTCATTTTGTGAAATCGTGAATTTCAATCTTAGTCCATTTTGTGTTTCATTCACAGTTTAAGTGCAAGTCTGTTCTGAATAGTTTTATGTCCACCTGACACAAGTTAGAGTTATCTGAGAAGAGGAACTTCAATTAAGAAATTGTCTCCAGCTGGGTGGTGGTGTCATACACCTTTGATCCCAGAACTCAGGATACAGAGGCAGGTGGATCTCTATGATTTCCAGTCCATCTTGGTCTCAGAGTAAGTTCCAGGATAGCCAAGGCTACATAGAGAAAGCTGTCTAGAAAAGTAAAAATAAATAAATAAATAAATAAATAAATAAATAAATAAATACAAAAAAGGCAAGAAAAAAAAAAGTCACTTCCATCAGATTGTTGTTAGGAAAGTCTGTAGGGCGTTTTCTTGATTAATGATTGATGTTGGAGGGTCCAGCCTACTGGGAGCAGTATCACCCCTGGGCCTGTGGTTTTAAGTGACATAAGAAAGCAGGCCCCGAGAAACATGCCAGTAGCAGGACTCTTCCATGGCCTCTGCTTCAGGTCCTGCCTACCTTCATTTCCCTCAGTGATGGAGAGTGACTTGAGAGTTGTAAAATAAAATGAACCCTCCCTCCCTGAGTTGGTTTTGGTCACAGTGTTTTATTACTGCAGTAGAAACCCTGAACAAAGTCTTAATTCATTTAATATTTTCAAAATTTCTCAAATAATTATCCCCTGACAATCATAGCCTACCTAGTTCCTGTTTTGAGAATTAAGCCTTAGTAATAGTGAGATCTCGTTCTTGTGATTCACACTACATACAGCTTGAAATGTCTTCTAGTTGATATGTTATTTAAAGCAAAGGGAAAGGAAGAATATTGGCACATCTGGAAATTCTCAGTGGAAGAAAGTCTCATTCAAACAAGTACAGTTTTTACATACCATTTAGAAATGCATATGACATATGTTGAAAGACCACAATTAAAAAGTCTTGAGCTTGGCATGGTGAAGCAAGCATGGAATCCCAGAATTTGGGCTGCTGAGGCAGGGGGATAAGATCAAGGCCAGTCTGGGCTTCATTGCAAGTTGTGGATAGTGTATTACATAACGAAATTTTGTCTAAAGAAAAAACAAAACACCTTGAATTATTTCTTCTAAGCATATGTAAAATGGAGGATGTAGAATGAGTCACCAAAGACCCTGCCCACATCTGGATGTTTCCCACCACAACACCAGTTCTATATGACTCCATTGATTAGTTTTAAGACAGATTTCTCTCTCACACATCTTTTCACCTATCTAAAGAACTCCCCACTAAAAAGAACATGCTCCCTGGTGTGGTGGAGTATACCTGTACTACTAGCACATAGGAAGTAGAGACAGGAAGATCATGAGTTTGTAGCCTGCATAGTAGCAAGACTCTATCTCAAGAAAACAAAACAAAACAAAACAAAAGATGGGCCAGAGCTGGCTCGGTGCCACCAAATCTGATTACCTGAGGTCACCCTTCAGAACCTATGTGGTGGAAGGAGGGAACTGACTCCCTGCAAGTTATTGTCAGACCTCCACACATGCACTGTGTCATGTGTGTGCCCTGAAAAATACACATACACACAATGAATGAATGAATGAATGAATGTTAAGAAAGAAAAGAAAACAAAAATATGTATTGAATCTATCATTCCACCTTTAAAAAAGGAATAGAAGTATTTCTCTGATACTATCAGGTGGTCAGTTGTTCTTCATATTTCCTCTTCTATCCAGTAATATTTTTTAATAATTTAGATTGGACCAGATTTGTGAATTGCTGTCTTGTGGTCGGGTACCGTGTCTTGTGAATATGATCTGGTCTAAGTTCCATGTTCAGCCTGTTGGTTATCATTTGGTCGCAAATCTCCTTTATGATTGAAGACTCAAGTAGGAATTTTTCTAATATTCTATGCATATTGATACTGTGTTAAAATAGAATGTTTGATTACTTATTTAAAAATAATGGTAGTAAACTCACTATCTGATTATATATATATATATATATGTATATATATATATATATATACACAATTTTTATGAAAGAGCAATAAATATAAGAGAAGTTGGCACAGTTTCAACTTCTGCAAATCTGTCTAATGTCTGGTTTTACAGGAGATAGCTGGACGATTACAGCTGTTTCAGCCTTTAGTCTATTCCAGTTTGTTGTTTTGGCTGAAGTATATGAAGAAAGTCTGCGTTCATGTAGACACAAGGTTGGAAAAGATTTTTCTAGTTCTTCATTAATAGTGGAAATCTTTGATATCACAGCAAAACTCCAGGAAGGGTAGTTTATCTTAAAGGTGGGTTGGTGTGCAGTTGAAACTTGATCACTGAGATTTCACCCTGTATTAAAATTTATTGATCTGAGAGTTAGAACCAATCCATTCTGTGGGCTTGGTGTTGTAACATTATACCCTAGTCATTTAGAGACCATTTCTCCAATGAACTATGTAAATCTTCCAAATCTTGTCATAGCTCATTAAATATTTCAAGCTTCATTCTCATGTCTGTCACTACCTTTCCATGTCCTTGGCAAAGTCTTGGCTCTTGGGAAGCTGTCAGGGTCATAGCAGATGTTTCAACTGAGTCAAACAAAAGTGATCTCTTTCTGAAAAAAAAAATCACATCCAATTTGTTGTGTTTTTAGGTCAGACATGTCATTGGTAGATTAATACAGATGACAGTGAGTCATAGACTCAATTTCCTATCAAAATGGTATCTTTTAAATCCACATTTTGTTTAGTAGTTCCCTTATCTTTGGTTCTACTTACTGAGATTATATTAACTGAGGGCTCAAAAATATTAAATGGAACTGTCCAGAAACAAACAGTCCATCACTTTTAAATGTTCTGCATAATGTGAGATCTTAGGCTGTGCTACTTCAGTCTGCTTAAGAATGTCTCACCTTTGGTCCATACTGTATATACTACACCTCTCCCCCACTCAGCTACCAGAGTGACTGTCCATGTTTATAATGCTTGTATTCAAGTAAACCTCATTTTGCTTAACATTGATGCCCAGCCGCAAGAGCATTGATACTGATGACTTGAATGTGCCAAAGAGAACTCTTAATTATTTAAATAAAAAGGAGAAAACTCTTACCTTAATAAGGGAAGAAAATCATGCCAAGTTACTGATAGTTGTTCTTAACCTTTTACAGTGTCTAATTTATAAGTTAAACTTTACTGTAGGAATGTATGCTTAGGGGAAAAACAGTGTGCAAAGCTGGTGGTATAGCTCAGTAGTGGATTGAGTGCTTCTCCTAGCTCTGGTTGCAGTTTCTAGTACCGCAAAGTAAAACAGAAGCATAGAATAACAGGGTTTGGAGGGCCTCACATGCTAGACAAGTCCTATACCACTGCTCAGCCCCATTAGCGATACTTTTGAAGCAGTTGTTTGTAGATGGATGAATCAAGAAAATAATGTCATTAAAAGAAATAAGTAATAATGGTCACTAAATCAAATTGACGTGCATGTGAAATACTTGTACTCCCCCTTTCCTGTTCCAGGTTAAAAAAGTAAATCATGACCGAATCTGCATCTAGCACAAGTGGTCAAGAGTTTGATGTGTTCAGTGTTATGGACTGGAAGGATGGAGTTGGTACCTTACCGGGGAGTGACTTAAAGGTAGGTTTGCTTTATCATGTATACATTATGTGAGCTTATTTTATAGTGACTACATACACGAAATAAGGATTCAAACCATTAAACCATTAAATATAGTTATGGCTTTATACAGTATGTGGTCTTCTTCAGTAAATTTGTAAGATAATTTGAAATACTGATAGATTGTCAGGTTTCCTCATTTGCGTTAGGGGATGGAAGAATATTTTTAGAATGTCCTTAGTTTAAAAAAATCAATCAATAGCTCTGAGGGGATCATCTATCTGTTTGGGCTCTATTATAATATGGTCAATATATATGGAAATGACAAACCTAGAAGATCTAGCTTTTTTGATATTTTAGTAAGGGCTTTGTAGCATTGAGTGGATAACCACATTCCCGGGGTCCCAGTGTTCTTATATAGAAACTTGGTAAAATAATATGAAAAAATTTGAATCAATAGGACTCTTCACTGCCTTTAAATTATTTATACTATGAATATGAGTTTTTGTATAATTACTTTTTTATAAGTCATCCTGTAATCTTATAGAAAGGGCACTTTTCATGGGGTACAGTCTATTCACACTAAATGTGTTAGTCCACTGTGCGTATCCACTCTTCTCGAGTTTCACTGTATATGTGCTAGCCCACTGTGTGTCTTCACTCCCCATGAGGTTCAGTCTGTTCGTTGTGTATGTGTTAGCCCTCCATGTGTCTCCATTCTTCCTGGATTCAGTCTACTCACTGTATATGTGCTGTTTGCCACTGTCTCCATTCTTCATGGGGTTCTGTCTGCCTACTGTGAATGTGCTGCTTGCCACGTGTCTCCTGCCCGACTGAGTCTCCCTCAGGACCACCTCTGCTGCTCCACGAAACACAGTTGTGCAAGCTCAAACTGCCCTACTTCTCATTTCTGATTCGTTTTAACTGTGTTCCTATCTCCGGGACCTTGAACCTGTCTGTGACCTTTTAGTCTTTGTGTTTGTACTCAGTCATTTAGGTGTTTAAACTTCCTGTCTTTCTAACAGACTATCACTTGGTCTGTCTCTATAATACTTGATGTTCTGTGCTTTCTCAAATAGGAAAATTTTGCTCCTAACTTAGGCTTCTTGAAATCTAATCCTTTTGATGGCTGCTTGACAAATATCTTAGCCAAGTCCCTGCCCTCACGTATCCTCAGGGTACAATTTAAACATCTGCCCGGAGTTGGAAAAATGTTTGAGATTTGAGTTGGCTTAGGTTTAATTAAGTACAAAGTGGCAATGTATGAGTTTAAGGAAATAAAACTATTGCAGTAAGCTTTAGTGAAATTTGGAGAAACCTTTTTTGTTTCTTAAATGGGTATCAAAATGTAGTCAGAGGTTTTTAATTCTGGTGTTCTTTTATACCATAGGGCAACTATAGTCTAAACTAATGCATGGTATACTTTAAAATAACTAAAAAAGAAGATTACAAAGATGTAAAGAAGATTCTTTACATCTAGAAGTGGAAATGTTTGAGGAAGTAGGAAAGCTAATTTCGTCATCTGAACATTACATATTATATGTCTCTATGGAAATAGTATATGGTACTCATAAATATATATGCACACACACTATGAGTCCACTTAAAGTTATTAAAAAGAAGAAATTTTCAGCTTTAGTTTTGTGTGATGACAGTTATGGAACAAGTTAATCTTTCTCGTTCAAGATTTTTCTGCAGTAAAATAAATAAATACAAGAACAAATAGGAATTGAATTGCTCTGACATTCTCTAAGTGTCTATCTTCATGAGACATGATGGACATAGAAGGCTGAAATTTTTTTTTACTAAAAAGCAGGCACAATTTTCAAGCTCTGATAATGGCAACCATGGATTAGCCATGTTAAGTTATTTAAACTCACACACTGGAGAGGTAGTTCAGCACTTAAAAGTTACTTTTGCAGGGAACTCTAGTGTGGTTGGGAAGCTCACAATGGCATGTAAGGCCAGTTCCAGGGGAACCAACAGTCTCTGGACTCCAAGGGTATTCGCACTCAACAGTGTTCCAATCCCAGCCACATATACATAATTAATAATGAAGTAAGTCTTGGGATGGATGACTTAAAATCCTTACATTTTGTAAGCTTTATCTGAAAAAATGGGAGCTGTTAAGATCCATAGGATCCTCAACTGTGAAAAGGAGTTGTGGATTGAGAAAGAATGTAAACAAATACTTGGGGTGTGCATTTTCTGACTTTGCAACATATTATGGAAACTGTCCTTTTCTGTTATTTCATATATATGTTATTCTTGTTCATTTTCACTATATAATGCAACTTGCATGTCAGAGTCATGATGAAATTTATAACTTTCTTTTAGTTAGCTTTTGGTAACATCGGGGAGTTTCCATCCCTAAGAAATCTGGATTGCTTTGAAGTTTTCTAAGCAGTGAATTTTAGAAATTAGCCTATTATTTTTATTAAGATAATCAGGTAATTAAGTCATTTAGGGTATTATAATCAGGGTTATTTGATATGACTTTTATACTCATGTAATTACTGGGGTAATTGCCATGTGTCCAATCTACTTCATGAGTGGTCGACAGTCTGGTACCTCATTTTAACAAATAATTTGAAGGGCTAGGAGATGACTTAGTGGAAGACCACAGAGTTCAGAGAATGGCCTTTTCTCAAGGAGATGATGATGATGAGAGTGACAAAGCAGGACATAGACATTCTCCTAGCCTCTGTATGGAATGGATGGTGTGTGCAACAGCGTGTGTGTGCATACAACATTCATATATACCTCTCTCTGTCTCTCTGTGTCTCTATCATACATAAAATATATTATTTATAACCCTTTAATGTGAGATTCATAGCCCATCTTCTGTATAACAGTTTCCTCTGAGATTTAAATATACCATCCTGCAGGAAATACCCTAAGAAGGAAGGCAAACAACTCAAATAGCTTCAGGAAGTCCCTGAAACTGAACAGATTCACTAGGCCTCTCCCTGCTGGAATAAGCAATAAGAGCTGAGAGTCCCTCTCCAAGAAGTGTCAGGCTGCACAGAAAGCTCTCAGACAAGCTGAGCTGTAAAGAGTCACAGCAGACCAGCTGCCTAGAAGCAGCAGAAACCAATAGAGCTCCCTGTAAGAGTTTAAATCAACAAAGGCACCTGGAAAGGACTCTCCAAACTGATGAGCTGCCTATAGGCTATTTAGTGTACTCCAGGTTCCTAGCTTTGTAAGCTGTCACCCATGCTGGGGTAGACTTTGGTGATGCAGCTATCTGAGTCATTTTTTGCTTCTGAAAGCAACCCCAATAAAAAATTTTGTTCACCACGTAGAACTTTGATAGTGTCTGTACTTTGGTCTGTTGTGGGCTCCCTATCTGGAATGAGTAGATGTGTGTGCTGTGACTCCCTAGGAGAAGTTTTGTCAAACAACACCTTCTCATTAACTATATTCCATAGCATTTCTTACATCAAAATCCTGGTTGTTTAAGAGGTTGAGAAAATAAATTTTCTACTAAACTAAAATGTTAACACTTTGAATAATTAATAAAATTTGCTTCTTCATATCATGCTGGGGACTTACTGTTATGCAGGCTGCTGCTTTTTAATGGTTTGTGTATTTATAGGCATGTGGATTTCCTAACAGTTGGTACCTAAGTCTTCCAACTGAAGTTTAGCCAGCCGATACAGCCTGGCCTCACAGGTAGAGGTCAACTTCCCGTTGTGTGAACAGGTTTATGTTCTGTGGATTTTGCCACCTTGAAAGAACTTTCCTTTGTGACAGCCTCATGGTTGCTGGCTAATTACATTGTCATTTTTCTGGTTAAACTTCTGGAGAACTTACCATTGTCCAAGTTCAAGCTCCTGAAGGCTTTTGGTTTTCTGACCCCCGCTTTTCTCTGGCCTCATCTCCTTTGACCTCAGGGCCTCTTTGTTTCTTCCTGCTCTCCTATCATGGGGACATTTTCCTGTCTTGTCACTGATATGTTCTGCCCTCTCCATACTGGCCTCATTAACCAAATTCTTTGAAATAAAGCACAAACATCTTTTTGGGTACAGAAGCGAGAGAAACAGGAAATTAAGCCTCTGAGGGAGCATCTTGCCCGCAATGTATTCCAGCCTTTCTTTTAGCGCCTTCTGTCTGACTTTTGTCACTTATTGCAGCTCTGGGGCGGAGGAGACAGCAGTGTTTGAGACTGACTCTCTTAACACTCATACACTGCTGTCTAAAGACAGAGCGTGCTCAGATCATCAGACACAAGGAAAACATTACACGTTTAGAGTAATGGAGACTTCCTTCAGCGGGTGGGACCAGGGCGCCTTCAAAAATCAGGTGTCATTTGAGCTGAAAATGTCCTTTGTGAAGACGTCTTGGAAGGTGCCAGGGAAGAGAGCAGAGCAAAGTTTCCAGAGGCAAGGCCACTGCAGCAGCAAAGTGTTCAAAGGATGACAAGTGCCTGCTGCTAGTCTTGAAAAGATAGTGGTTATTATCCCTGCATTTCCGCCTAAAAAGGCTTCAGAACTTTTACAGTTACCTAATTTGTTCTTTTAAAATTCAAATAAGCATGGGAGGATGGGAGGGAGAGGGAACTGGAATTGGTATGTAAAATAGGATCGTTTTTAATTTAAATAAAAATTAATTTAGAAAAAGAAGTAAGTAATGCAAGTAAGCTTTGGTAGCACACAGTCTCCAAGTTAGCTATAGGAGAGGCAGCTGACCTAGTGGCAGTATAAAGGTACCTGGCAGAGCTCTCACAGGTCTTTCTCTACCTGAATTTCTAATGGCGTCTGAAATATTTCTTCAGGGAGAATTAGTCCTCTGAGGCAGAAGGAGTTAGTCTCTTGGAGTACCCCAGTAAAACGCAGATGCTCTCCTGAGAGTGATAGCATCTTATCTTGGAAGAATAATTGCTCCTCATCAGAGAGCAAGACCTGCAAACAGCCAGGCAGAAGCCAGCTCTAAATCCAGCCTCTCTCTGTAATACATGGCTTCGCCTTGTCTCGATTAATGTTTGAAACAATTTAGTGACCAAACATCTTTGCCCTTAAAACGAATTGGTAATTGGGATTCGGGTTTCAACATCAAAAGTAATAGAATGGAAATCATAACCTCAATAGTGTCTTTTAGTGGTCTATAATTAAAGAGATCCCAAAAGAGGAAAAGGGGCTTTTGCCCCCAGAAGCAAAAATAAAGAAAAGACTACACAATTAAAGTGCCTCAGGCCAAGCCAAATAAACAAAATCTTGCCACCCTGTAGATATCTGAGACATAATTCCTTTTTTTTTTTTTTCTTTTTACTGACCTGGATAGATTCATATGTAGAAACAGCTGCCATGCTAACTTGTATGTTTGTCTTTCTTAATGTTTAATGAATTACTTTTGTGAAGATTTTAATTTGATATTCTCAGTTGGAGAGTGGAACACTTGAAATTTTGTATCATGCCAAAGCCATTCATAAAAGCATCGAGGACCCAGGTGTTCAGCTGGGGAAACCAAAGGAAGTGCACCGATCTTTTTAGAATTCTGTATGTGGACCTTGAGTTATGTATGGGCATACCCATTCTTCCTAGCATTTCTCTTCACTAGGAATGTATTGGAAGACACAAAATCCAAACTGAGAAGCCACAGGAAAATGCAATCCCTCTGGCTTTCTTTCATAGAGTTGGATACTCTGAAAGTTCTCTGAGGGTTTTGATTTCTGAGCTGAGTGACTGTAAAAAGGAACAGATGTGTTCCAAGTTCTGAAGTTTTAGGGTGCCTTTCCGGGTACACTGAAGCCTCTGAATCCTAATCCCACAAGTGTGCACATAGCTTTATTTTACACCTGTTTTGCGTAGCAGTCTTTGAAGTCCATCCTTGGTCTCTGGCTTTCAGGCTGGTCTTGGTGCCTCAAGGTGACATTGCATGTCTACTTTGTATTTAGACTGTCAATTATGGTAGTTAAATGTTAGTAGAAGGAGAAGATGGCTAAGATTAAATGTTTAGTTTGGAGAGATACCAACCTTTTAACTTTAAAGGTATTTGAACCAAACCCTTGCAAGTGTCTGGCCTGCACTTTTCACCCAGAGGTCTGTTCTGATGTCCTTTCTCAGGCATTTTAGTGCAGGGTGGTTTGCAGTGTAGCAGCCATTACAATGCTTTCTGTCTACTGTACATGTCTGGTGCTATTTCTCACATCTCGGTTGTCAAGTAAGCATACATCAGCATGGATAGCAGCCAGTCATGGGTGCAGAATTACTCCTCTTAAGTGACTCATCACTTGTGCCTATTAAAATATCTGAACTGAGAATTGATTTTTGTATCCCATTCTTTAATATCATTAAATAATGATCTTAGTAGCTTGTTTTATCTGCTCTTGCCCAGTAGATGGTACTGTCAGCCTTATTTTGAAGAATTGCTAGTTAAGCTCCTTTTTTTTTTCTTTGCCTTTAAGGTTTCTTTTGTCTTTTTTTTTTTTTTTTTAGTTGTTATTTTTAGTTCTTGTCCACAAAATTGACTTTTACCATTTTCTAAACTGATGTGGACGCTAGGCATGCTACACACATGGCTTGTGAATTTGTATTCAGAATATATAATATATGTTCCTGAACTATTTCCGATTCATTCAGTCTAGAAAGTATTTAATAATTTTATACAATGAGTGTGGAAAATACATATAACAGAGTGAAAGATCTGAAACATTTATATTGTCCTTCCAATTTGAGCTTTCTACCATTCTTTCTCTGCTAACACCTGTGGATCCTGACTGCTTTTCTGATTTACGGAAACTAGAAGGAATGAAGAAAACACTCAGATCTGTGAATTCTTGAGTCTGAGAGAGAACAGGATCCCTGCCTTAGTACAACAGAGGTGATTAAGTGTGGTGATGTTTTGTTCATGATTTAACAAATAAAGCTTGCCTGAAGATCAGAGTGCAGAGCTAAACTACTAGTTAGCCATAGCGATCAGGCAGTGGTAGCCCACACTTTCAATCCCAGCCCTCGAGAGACAATCCCACCCTGGCCTACATGAGATTGAATCTGTCCAAAAGAGAAACAGAGCTCACACAAAGGTGTGCACTTGGGATCGGGTGGAGACAGGAGTGATATGGCTGAGTGGAGAGAGGACTATAAAGCATGAGGAGACAGGAGCTCAGAGGCAGTCCGTCTGAAGCAGGCAGTCTGAGGACAGGATCGCCCCTTTGGTCTGTCTGAGCGTTGGTGGAGGTATGAACTCTCTAGTGGCTGTCTGTTTTGCTTCTCTGACCTTTTAGCATTTACCTAGATATCTGGCTCCGAGTTTTTATTATTAAGACCTATTAGAACTCGTGCTACAATGAAGTCTTTCACATAAATATAAGCTGGTTGATGCAGAAACCTGCTTATCTACAGCTGCCATGAGATTGTTAGACCCCCGAAAACTCAAGTATCCGGGGTCTCAGGCCAGGTTCGCGGTCACCCCAATCACCAGGCGGATTCGAGAGCTTGCTGCAAACTGCACGAGGCTTTATTGTAATTTAACGAACTAACCCCATGTTAGCTCGGGTCTTTCACCCACCCGCCATGGCTGACGGCTAGAAAAGACGGCTCCTACGGGCTCCCAAAAGATCTTATAGGGCAGCGTAAGGGGAGTGTCTAGGGGTACGCACAGGCTCAGGATTGGTGTGCTTCCAGGCTTGGAGGGCTTGCCCTGTGTTGATTGGTCAACTGGTTGTTATGGCTCATAGGCCCTCCCAGGGCGGTTGCTATGCTCTCTACGTCATTGCTGTGCGCTTGTCCGTAAAGCACACCCAGGGTCGTAAAGCATAGCGCCACCAGCTAACTTCCGATTGGTTCCTTGTCACAAGACAGGCATCTGACCTCTAAGTGACTAAGGTTCCTTGTCACGAGACAGGCATCTGACCTCTACGTGACCAAGGCAGGTTTATGGCAAGCACGTGTTCGGCTGTTATGGCTGCCAAAAGGAAGCTGGTTCCTTCATTCCCCCATTTTCTTTTTTGGAAATTCCAATCATGGAATTGCTGTCTCTCTAGCATCCCCATCAGGGAGTGATAGATACTGGCATCCCCATGTAAGGGAGTTCCTTTTGACTTAGCATTTTAACCAGGGAAAATGGACGGCGAAATTCTTTTCCAAACTGCTTCCTGCTGACTTTGGGACGAAGTTAGGGACCCCAGAAGGTTGAAATGCTAGTCAAAAGCAAAAAGGAATTTAGGCAATGGGGAATTCATCAGGGGCTTCTGGTTAGCAGACACTGTTGCAGAGACAGGGGGTGTCCATATCAGCTGAACTGGTTCACATCCACAGCAAGTTTAGGGCTCGCAGTCTACTTAGAACAGCCTGTAGTCAGCAACTGATACTCAGATGTCAGCCAGAAGCAGAAACCTGTTTAAGACATGTTTAAACTAGGAACAGAGGTTAAAACTTATTTTCTGAAGCCCACAGTGTAGAAAAAGCAGATATTTGGATATCTGTTTAAACAGCAGGAATATATTTATAACTTTGAGTCCTAGCAAAAACTACAGATTTGGGCTATAAGCATGTATATTTCTCTTCTGTCCAGAGAGCCAGGTATGGATTGGACAGAGGTGCCTTTGGCCTGATGAAAAGCCCTTTAAGTTTGTACTTAGATGACAACCAAAATAAACTTAAAAACTTTGAGCTTGTGCCTGAACAGTAGATAGTTACTATTTTATCAGCTAACATACTGACTAGTCTATAGTGGATCTGACTGACTGATGCTGTCAAGCTGACAACCATTAATATTTCAGAGATCTGAGAAGGGTATATTTTATCCGAATCTATTAAAAAGTGACAGAAGCCAGTTAGAAGCCAGTCCATACAGTTAGCCATACCCAAGTTTCTCCATTACCATTGGAGGCAGCTGTCTCAAAGAACAGCAATCTTCACCAGGCCTATACTGTGAGAGTTTTTTCCTCTCTGTGGAAGAGGGACATGGAAAAGACTGACCTTGTTTTGTCTAGGCAAAGGGGTACAATCAATTTTCCAGTGTCCAGCAGCTTTGTCCACAGTCTCGGCTAGGTTCTGGCAGGTGGCAGGTTTCACATCTGAGCATCTCGCTCACTGGTCCAGGTGCAGGAACTGAGGTGCCTCGTAATCTTCTTTGGAGACTTTGGGTCACTGTCCTGATCTGGCAGTCTGTCTGACATTATAAACTTTAAAGATAACAATTTAAATGCCATATTCTGAAGATCTCTGAAGCATTAGAGGTCTGTTTTAGTTACTTTTCTTAAGCATACAAGAAGCACACAGGTGGCTAGGTAAAGTCTTCTTTCTGTAAGTAATTTTTAGTCTGACTGTAACTGGTTTTAACTTAGTAAGATATTTGAAACAGCACAGCTGAACTTAAAACTGCATAGAGCTACCTTATATTCCTTAAACAGTAGCTTAACTTCTTTCTGAGACAGGGTTTTTCTGTGACTTTGGAGCCTGTCCTGGAATTCGATCTGCCGGACCAGGCAGGCCTTGAACTCATAAAGATCCATCTGCCTCTTACTCCCGAATGCTGGGATTAAAGGCGTGTGCCACCTACACCCTGAGCTTAAAGGTGTGTGTCACCAACATTCTAAACTTAACTTCTGAAAACACAAACTGTACCAGATTAGCATCTTTTATAAAACAAGAACTTTACATTGTCAGGCTTTGCTTAAGAATAATTCTAAATTGAAGCTCTTTAAGTACAAACATTAATAAAAACAAACATTTGAAAACTGGTTTTAAAAAGAAATTTAAATTTCCTTAAGGTCTTTCTGTAATATATAGAAGCATTAACATTTTAAATCTTAATTGAAAAACTTGTTTTTAAGATGGTACCTCTAATTTCCATGTGGTCACCTTTAGTCAAGATGGCGGTTTAAGTATTTTTTTTAACTTTAGCAAAATGGCGACCAGTCAAGTCATGTGACCAGTTGGCCATGTGCTGGCTAAACCAGGAAACAACATTTTAAAACAAGTATATATAAATTACTTGAGAAATAAACAGGACTTTTTTTAAAAACAAAATCAGCTTAATATGATTAAAATTTTAACTTATATTATCATTTTTAAAATTTACTGTTTGTAGACATGAGAAACCATAGCACAGTTTAATTTTTTTTTCACTTGTAACAACCTTTTCTCTGACCTTCGACAACTTTCCTCTGACCTTCTACAATTTTAACCCTCTATAACTTTTACCATTTGCTTTAACTCTCTTTAACCTTTTATTTTATTTCTCTGACTTTCTTAGACATTCTTAGACAATTTTTTTTCTTTATTATTTAAGTCTTTTACATTTTTTTTTTATTTTTTAGTTAACATAAAAATTTTGTCAAAGTCCCTTTTATAGTTCTTAATAACTTTAAGGCCATTTAGATGTCCGGATCAGGCCAGATAAGTTCATACGCTCGAGCTCCATGTGCTCAAGGCAGAGAGACCTGGGGTAGGGGTGCTGCTGGTAACCCCAGACCCTAGGCCAATCCAGGTGTGGAAAAAAGACTCCTGCGGCCCCCCCTGCATACCATGTGTGTGGAGCACAGAAAGATGAGTAGTAGATGGTGGCCTTGTAGCCATGTTCCCTCAGAGCAGGGAAACAGCCACAACGGCAGCTGGGGCAGAAACAGCCCTACTGGGCATGCCTCATAGACCCTCAGGTGGGAATAGAAAGGGGGTGTTGTGGTGGATCCTGAATAGACAGGAAAGAATAGACGCCAACCCAATCCGCCCACGCTGCTCATAAGGCAATGGCGCCGGGAAGACGGCGGCAGAACTCAGCGGCTAACTGAGGCGGGTCCAAGTGTCCTTGGCCCGCGTCCATACCTCTTGGGTCCTGGGTGTCCTCAGAGTGGCAGTCTGTCCTCCGGCGCATCTGCCGATAACAGTTGAGGTGGCGCCATGTGCTCAGAGAAGAAAAGACCCCTGACCCCCTGACCCATGCATGCCACGTGCATGGGCAATGTGGGACAGAAAGAGATGCTTAAGAAACACATAACACAAATGACAGCACATTAGACAGCACAAACATTAGACAGGACAAACCGCGGCAAAGAAATGGTGCCCCAAACCAAAATTACAACCAAACCTTGGACTTTCATCCAGGGTGGAACCAAGGTTCTCGCAAGTCTGCTTACCCTATGGTTCAATTACAAATTCTGCGCAGATCAAATACAAATTACAAATTCTGCGCAGATCAAATCAAGCAACCCTCGGACTTTCATCCAGGGCAGGACTTCAGGGTCTTCCCCAGAAGTCCGAATTACAAATACAAATTCTGCGCAGATCAAATACAAATCATGGCACCAAACCAACAACACAGCAAGAGACAAAACAAGAAACATAGAACATTGAACATATATAAATTGCGAGCTCTAATCATCTTACCTCCAAGATCGAATCCACTCAGGTGAAGGGTGGTCGCAAATCCCGGACGAGCCCCCAAAATGTTAGACCCCCGAAAACTCAAGTATCCGGGGTCTCAGGCCAGGTTCGCGGTCACCCCAATCACCAGGCGGATTCGAGAGCTTGCTGCAAACTGCACGAGGCTTTATTGTAATTTAACGAACTAACCCCATGTTAGCTCGGGTCTTTCACCCACCCGCCATGGCTGACGGCTAGAAAAGACGGCTCCTACGGGCTCCCAAAAGATCTTATAGGGCAGCGTAAGGGGAGTGTCTAGGGGTACGCACAGGCTCAGGATTGGTGTGCTTCCAGGCTTGGAGGGCTTGCCCTGTGTTGATTGGTCAACTGGTTGTTATGGCCCATAGGCCCTCCCAGGGCGGTTGCTATGCTCTCTACGTCATTGCTGTGCGCTTGTCCGTAAAGCACACCCAGGGTCGTAAAGCATAGCGCCACCAGCTAACTTCCGATTGGTTCCTTGTCACAAGACAGGCATCTGACCTCTAAGTGACTAAGGTTCCTTGTCACGAGACAGGCATCTGACCTCTACGTGACCAAGGCAGGTTTATGGCAAGCACGTGTTCGGCTGTTATGGCTGCCAAAAGGAAGCTGGTTCCTTCAAGATGAGAGGAAGCTCGTAGGGCCAGGAACGAGAACTCGCTTTCTCTTTAGTGAGGACATGGCATGTTAAAGACTTGTTCAGTTCTTACAGCTCTTTCCCCGTTACTTCCCAGTTCTTGGGGAAAACGGGGATGGAAGTTCATGGAGAAGTTTTGAGGTTGGTGAAGGAAAGGGAAGGTGTGGCACTGGGGAAGGAATATATCAGGGTTTATTTCCATCTGGATGAAAGGAGGTAGGTGACAGGCCATTATGTCCTGCTCTTTGAATTAGGTCAGCTTTGGTGAGATGAATTGATTCCTTGGGCGGGGGTGGGGGTGGGGGTGGGGGTGGGATGGGATTCCCCTTTAGTGGCATTGCTAAATAAACACTGGTATTAGATGAATAAAAACCTTAATAAAAGATGTCTGAAATGACGAAGAGAAGTGCACAGCTGTAGTGACACCCACTGCTTTGGCCTAGTCTTCCTCAGTCCAGAATTCATAAAATGAAAGGACTTATGGTTACTAAAAAGCTTACCCAAGATATGACTGTTAACTCTTTGCACATAGTTAATTTGCTTAAAGATCCTGTGTCTGTCAGTCGTGAAATAAATAATGTCCTAAGGAATTTTGTAAATGTCGATGTTTTTTGTTTTGTTTTGTTTTGTTTTGTTTTGTTGTTTTTTGTTTTTTTTTTTCCCCTCCTATGTTGTTTGCCAGTTTAGGGTGAATGAGTTTGGAGCTTTGGAAGTTATCACAGATGACAGCGAGATGGACAGTGTCAAGAAAGCAACTGCCACCACCACTTGGATGGTCCCAACCGCCCAGGAGGGTAAGGCCAGCCCACCCACTACTGATTTCTTCTTATTGACTAGTTTAAAATCAGTCTGTCTAAGCTTTTATAGGCGGGCCAAACTTTGAAAGGCCTGGATTACTTTTGTGTCTCATGTCCCTACATAAATTTTTGTAATGGACCAGCTTTTACATTTTAAAATGGTTATACACTGTCTTATTTCTAATGCCAGATCTGTAATAGCATGAGGTCAGTTGCAAATTATCAAGTTGCTAATGGCCAAACTAGGTGATTTAGCCAAAAAGCCTGGCACTTTTGGTTTTTTGTTTGTTTTTTTTCTCATCTACTCCGATGGTTATAACTAACACCTATATGCTGATGACTCCAAAATCTATATCTCCAGCCCCGACCTCCCCCCCGAGTTCCAGGCCCGTATTTCCACCTGCCTACTGGACATCTCCACCTGGATGTCCCACAGGTACCTCAAACTCCACATGTCTGAAATGCAAGTCACTTTCTTTTTCTTTCTCCCTTCCCCTAAGCCTACTCTTTCCTCCGTAACCCATAAGTCAGGTGACGGTAGCGCCATTTACCTGGTGCATGGTCAAAAAGTCTACAGGTCATCCTGCATTTGTTTCTCCCACTCCTTGTTCCTTAATGCTCTTGGTTTTATTCCCTAAATAAGCCTCAGATCTGGCCTTTCCTATTCTCACCACCACAGCCTTAATTAAGGCCTCTAACTCTCCCTGAAACTATTGCAGAAGTCTGTTAAATAATCAATGCTTCTAACTCACCCCTTTCCGATTTATCCTGCACCCTGACGTCAGTGGAACTTGTGTAGACTGCTCACCTGTTACTTGGCTAATTTCTCTTTGCCACCCCAGCAAAGCCTTCAAAAATCTGGTGGTCCGCACCCATCTGCTTGCTTTGTCTACCCTCTATCCTTTACTGTGTGTTGTGCTCTGGTCCCTCAAGTAGTAAGGACCTACATGTCATTTTCCCAAATCATCCTATGCTTTCTGCTTCCCTGCCTTTGTTCATGCTGGGTTTTGTATCTGGTTTTTTGTTTTTGTTGTTGTTTTTTTCTGGATCAAATGCCATTTCTTTCTTCATCTATTTTTCTTTGGCCTTTAAAGCCCTGTTGTGGTGTTTTGTCAGAAACTCCCTCCTGACCTTACCCCTGACTGAATGAATCACCTCTTCCTCTCTGGCCCTAGAACTTGCCTGTACTTCTATGACTGCATGCATCCCACATGATTTGAAGTCCTGGGTTTCTTGTATGGCTTCTCTTCTAGACTGTGAGCTGTCTTGGGCGAGGTCTGTACTGACAAATCAGTGTCCAGCATAAATTGGTGCCTAATAAATGTTTGCTGAATGATTCAGGCAGAAGGAAATGGGAATTCCTAAATGATTTGGGCAATTATGATCCAGGAGATCAATTACATTTAAAATTACATGCGTTGATTTAGTCGATTAAATAAAAATTACTCATCAAAATGTTATAAACATGAAGTAACTTTTTAGCTTTATCCAAGAGTCACCTGTCGATTAGATAGGGAATTCAGTAGCTAATGAAATTTTTCATTCTATTTTGAACTCTGTGGGAAAAGCCAAGGTCTCGAGTGAGTTTTTTGTTTATTCTTTTTGGTGATTTGTTGTTGTTGAGATAGGTTCTCAATTGGACAAGCAGGCCTCAAACTCAAAAAAATCTGCCTGCCTCTTCCTCCCAAATGGTGAGATTAAAGGTGAAAGCCACCACACTGGCCCTTTATATATATATATATATATAATTTTTTTAACAGAAGTTTTTGACTGATTCCTGCCAAGTGTAGCCCCATTCCCAACTTTATAGTTCAATCACTGATTCATTCAACAAACATCATTCTTCATTTTATTGCTAACAAAATTAGTAGAAGAAAAAGTTCACATCTACTTTGAAATACCTGCTGACATGCTTTTAATTTCTTCTTCTTTTTCATCTTCTAGTCTTTTCAGAGAAGACTGGAGTACCATTCAGGTTGAAGGATCAATCAAAAGTAGATGGGCTTCAATTTTGTGAGAACTGCTGTCAGTATGGCAATGGAGATGAGTGTCTTTCTGGAGGAAACTATTGCAGCCAGAATTGTGCTCGGCGTGGCAAAGACAAGTATGTTTCTTTCCCTTCTGTCTGTGAAATGGTCAGACCTGTAGATCATAGTATCTTGAGGAGATGGAGGATTAAATGAGCTGTGGGACATCTGTTCCCCTTTTGGACCTGTTTGCTAGGCTTTCCTCTGGTAGCACTCCACCCTTGACCTCTCCATTGGATCTAGTGCCTTCTCTTAAAAGGTCTGTCCTAGTAGTGATGTTTTGTCTCTGTAATCAACCATGGTTACCATTAATTTGATTGTTTCTGGTAAAGAGTGCTTCGGTGTTTCTGACCTGTGTGCACATTTGAATGGTACTGATATTTATAACAACACACTTGTTTACTTCCAAAGTTCCCTGTGGAAATGTCAGTAGTAGATAAATTAATAAGTCCTTGAAGGATGACGTCAGTGGACATACAGTAAGTGTTGTGCCACTTCCCCATCTGGGGACTATCCAACAAAGTACAGTTTAGGAGCAAAAAGGTGTGTTTCTTGCATATAACATAGAACAAAACAAATGACATTTAAATCTTTAATTTTTTAAAATCTTTTATGTCTATGGATGTTTTGTCTAGTGTGTGTCTATGCACTACCTGCATGCCTCAGAGGCCAAAAGATGACATGAGTTCTCCCTAGAGTTGTAGTTACAGGCAATTGTGAGCTACCATGTGGGTTGTGGGAATTGAACCTGTGTCCTCTGAAAGAGCAGCCATTGCTTTTAGCCACTAAGTCATCTTTCCAGCCCCTTGACTTTTGAGTTTAATATAGAAACTGCTAATTGTTTTGTATTGGCAAGGGAATTCTTTACAAATTTGTAATTGTTTTTTTTCTACTGGATTTGCCAGTCTTAAAATTGCTAGTCCCTTGGTTTCAAATTGCCCTGGAAATATATATCTCTACATAATTGATTCTTTCATTATTATGAGAGACAAGTAATTATAAACCCATTAGAATCCATTTTACATACATTGATAGTTCCCTTTCGAAGTTAATATATAAAATAATTTCCAGTTTTTACCCAGAAAGAGCTGTGAAACATGATTTTAATCACATTTTAATATGCTAATGTCTGTGGATTTCTCTTAGTAATTAAATGTTTCCTTTGGAGAGTGACTTTTTTAAAAATAATTTTGCATCAATAATCAACATGTAGATATTTGATAGGTATTGTTTCTTGTCACTGTTCTTGGCTTATAAACACAACAGAGATCAGAAGGAAGAAAGAGATGGAGGTGATGACAATGAGGACGAGGATCCTAAGTGTAGCCGGAAGAAAAAACCAAAATTATCTCTGAAAGCTGACTCCAAGGAGGATGCAGAAGACAGAGATGATGAGATGGTTAGTAGCCCTTATGTGTTCATTCCCAGACATGGGCAGTCTTTTGGGGTGTCTCTAGTTACCAGGTCTGTTCTGGAGTCAGTTGCTTGTGTTAGTTAATGCTAGTTCAGGGACCACTTATGTCAGGAGATTCCATACCACTTTATGCCTCACAATCATCATCTAAAAATGAGAATAGTCAGTAACAGTGCCCTTCCTTCAGTATTCAGAAGTTGGATGTTCTGGAATTTATTACAGGGATGAGAGGCAACAATCAAACCTTAAGTTTTATGGATGAGTTTCAAATTCCCTTACTAGCAAAATGACAGTCCAATTTTGGTAAATTGCAGATAGATTTCATAAACTATGTGAGTGAATAGAAAATGACATGTAACTACCAAGTGTTTCTAGGGGGAAAATCATTCAAAATGTGTCAATTGAAGCATAACTACTTTCACCCTAAAGTAGGGATTAATAGTTTTACAGGAACAGAGAATTTTGAGGTCTTGAAGCATTTCACCCAAGTTCAGTTAATGAGCAGTTGTTATCTACTAGACACTATTCAATGGACTGGGAATATGGAGATGAATAAGACATGTTTCTTCATTAAGGTCTTTCTTCATGAAGACACTGTGTTCTGGCTAAGCAGGCATAGTATGCAAGCAAAAAGAACCAGAGAGATACCAGTTTATCCTGAGTGCTATGCTGGCATTTAAAGTAGAGCATTAGGATTGGTTGACTGGTTTAAATTGGATTTTTGATGGAAGGGCTCCTAAAAAGACAGGAACACTGAGATGTGAACATTAAGGAGGAATCAGCTGTGTGCATTAAGCCCTCTGCACTATACAACTTCTGAGGAGAAGACCTGAAGGGAGAACAGTGTAGCACGTTTTGTTGGAGGGCACACACACAGAAAAGTCATCAACGTGCATGGAAGATTCGGGAAGAGACGGGCGGGCGGGGAAGCTGGGGTTAGTGTGATTTGGGTCAGGTTTCCTGAGTGTGGTGGGAAGACACTGGGAAGTTAAAGGCCAGGGGATGCTGTGGTTCCATTTGTTCTTTGCCTGGCCACTTTGCTGTAAGCAGGTAAAGAGCCGGGGAAACCAGTTAGGTATTCTTGCAGTCTCTAGGATAGAAGACGATGTAAGATAGATGTTAGGTGATTCTGTTAGAGTTATAGTTGTGAGGATATATAAGAAAAGGGGAGATTCGGGGTTCTATGAATGGGAGATTCCTGGATTGAATAGATACTTGGAATGTGAAGGCAAGTGTAGAGTGGAGTAAGACTCAGGAAGCCTTCGGGTGTGCAGTTTCTTGTGTTTGTTGCCTACACATCTCAAAGTTGTTAGGTAGTGAAACACAGACACATGGAGTCAGGGAAAGGAAGCTAGTGATGGAGGGTGAAATTATATAGCATACAAATGACCTTGGGGGATGGGGAGATGGTTGTCAGTATTTGCCCTGTGAATGTAAGGACCCGAGTTTAGATCTCCAGAAACTTATAAACAGCTAGGTGCAGTTATCCTAGTTTTTATCCTAGTTTTAACCTGCTTTTTATCCTAGTGCTGAGGATTTTGGGACGAGTGGATCCCTGAACCTCACTGGCGTGAAGCCTGGCTTACCAGTCACTAGGGGAGCCTGTCTCACAGGAAAGTGGAAAGAACTTGAGGGATGACACTCAGGCTTGCCCTCTGATCTCAGTACCATTTCATGCCATTCACAGCCCTCCTCACCACACAAAGAAATGACCTTGAAACCCATGGGCTAGAGGGGAGTAGAGGTTGAAGGGGTGTAGACATCAGTAGAGAACCTTCGAAAAGGGCCAAGGAGATCTCAGGACCTGCAGGATGCTGTGTGTGGAGCTAAGATCACGAAACATTTTAAGGAGTTTGGAGCAGGGCTTTACTCTTCCAGGGAATGATTGGAAATGTTCTTTTCCGATGACTCAGTTAAAAACCTACATGATCTTAAGTGGGCCATATATTGCTGCTGTAAAAGTTAGGAAACAAAGACCAACAGAGGAAGGCTTTTTGACAGACCTCTTAAGTTTTCCTTGAAACCAATTTCAAATTTTCCCTTTCTTACTGTAGGAGAATAAACAAGATGGAAGGATCCTCAGGGGTTCCCAGAGAGCCAGAAGGAAAAGACGCGGGGACTCAACTGTCTTAAAGCAGGGTGAGCCGAGCTGACTTGGTGGTCCTGAAAATCCAGTTCGGGCCGGGCGTTGGTGGCGCATGCCTTTAATCCCAGCACTTGGGAGGCAGAGGCAGGCGGATCTCTGTGAGTTTGAGGCCAGCCTGGTCTCCAGAGTGAGTGCCAGGACAGGCTCCAAAAGCTACACAGAGAAACAGAGAAACTCCGCCCCCCCCCCAAAAAAAAAGAAAAAGAAAAAGAAAAGAAAATCCAGTTTCAGTCTTTATGGTTCTCCCAGGGTCACAGAGTACTTCACTGAGTTTCTCTTTGGTGCAGTTTCCTCCATAAAAGCAAAGACTTGAGGGAGCAGCTTAGGAAGGATAGGCTTGTTTTCAAGTTGTTACTGCGTATGTATGGAATACCTTATTTCATTTGCTGGTTTATCCATCAAGATGGTTGTTCCTGCTTCTATCCCTTTTCCTGAACCCCTGTTTTTGCTCATTTCCCAAGAGGTCAGGTTTATTGTGCTCTCTCAAAACACAGCCTTCGTATGTCATCCCCTTTTTTTCTTTCCTTGAGGTCACATCTTATTCTTTTGGGAAAATACAGTTCTCCGGGTCTTCCTCATGGCTATTTGGCTGGATAAACCCTTCCTTGGTGTGGACCTTGGGTCATTTCCATTTAAACTCCTCTCAGCCTTACTCCACATCTGCCTTGTCAGGCCTTTGATCAAGATTAGCAGACATGACTCTGACCCAGTACAGCCCCGCTACCAACCCGCCCACTTAGCTCACACTCTTCCCTAAAAGACAGGACTGTGAACCCAGCCACCCAGCATTTCCTGTCTGTGCTTGGAGGCACTCCTTGCTGGTTCTTCCATGAATCCCCCAGAAGGAGTTGTAAATATTTCATTCCACCTGTCTCTAGCTCAGAGCAGAACTTCCACATCCCTTCAGATGGCTTTTTTTGTTTGTTTGTTTCTGTGACTAAGGGAAGTAAATTAAATCCCTTAGTTACCCTGCATGAAATGTCCTCGTTCTTGAGCCTTTTTCTTCTTTCCCCTGAATGGCTGCACTGATGAAATTCGAAACCCTGGCTCTTGTAGACCCTGTCCTTCCAGTCACTTTTTCCCCTTCATGTTCCAAGTTCCTTCCTTTATGAACTGCGAGAGTGCTTTGTGCATCGCAGTGGACTGACTACCAAGTGCTTGCAGTGTTGCTACAAGTCAACCAGTTTCATGCCTTACCTTGTTGCAGCACTTTGTCACACTTAATCCAAACCTTCTGATTTTTATCGTGTGCATTTTTTGTGCTTAATGAATATGATTTTCACCACATCAGTGTTTTTCTTCATTTCCAAGGTTAACTGATATCCCCTAAGCACTCAGTACATTATCTTTTTCTCCTTCATCAACGTCACCAAGCAAGCAGCACACTTAAACATCTTGCTCCTGGAAGATTTTACTTCCTGTAGCTTCTCTGGGCTTCCTGCTGGACTTTTCATGTATTCCAAGTTCTTCCACTTTCTTCTGCCTTCATCAGCTGGATATTTATACCACAGTTCACTTCTCAGTTCTTGCTTTTATGGAAGAGGAACCAGAAAAAGCAAGCAGTGTCAGCCATGCAACAGGAAGAGCCAGAAAGCAGAGTATTTGTGCAAGAGAGATATCCCGGAATATTTCATTGATTTCTTAGCTTCGGCAAGTCCATCATTTGGTTTCCTGTCTTTCAGGTTTGCCTCCTAAAGGCAAGAAAACTTGGTGCTGGGCATCCTACCTAGAGGAGGAGAAAGCTGTGGCAGTGCCTGCGAAGCTGTTCAAAGAGGTATGAATTCCTCTTGAAGCACTGTGTGGAAAGGCAAGGGAGCAGGAAACTCATTGGAATCCATATTGTCATTTCCATTATCTTAGGAAGTGTGATGGGGACAGTTTGTCAAGTATGTTGTTTTACATGAGAATGTTATGTGGAAGATCCCTCAAAAGGCAGCTATAATTGGTGTGTGCACACAGTACAGTACAGCACTGTACACACTCACAGATGCGTAATTTCTCTCATCATTTTCACTCATTTGGCATTATAGGAATACTATTATTGAAACACCAGGAGATACATTTTATGTCTAGTTATGAGGAACTGAAAGTGAGATACTGAGATTTATATCCTGTTAAGAAACATTTAAGACGGTTTATTAGATGTATTACTGATAAGAATATTCCATTGTAAGTAATTTAAAATCAGTTTAAAGGGTAGCTCTGCCTAGGATCTTTTGCCCCAAGACTCAGATAGGACTTGGTAAAGTTTCTCTGTAAAGGATCATGTTCTAGCTTTAAGGGTATCTGGAGTCTGCTTCCACAATAGAGCTTGCTATATAACAGGCATGAAAGTGGCTATAAATAACATGTAAGTTATCAGCAATGGCTATGTTCCAATAAAATCTTATTTACAAAGCCATAGTGGACAAGATTTGACACACAGACTGTAATTTGCTGACCCTTCATTTGAATCACTTAATGTATTATGAACCTTCCATGGGTATCTTTGTATTTAAGAGTGAACAAAGGGAAAGTATAGTGAACTTTAGAGTATATCAGCACTGAAAATGTAATGCAAATGTAATAGTAATTACGATTTATTCTGAATAATTATTTTCTATAAGTTTGGTCCTATACAGAACAGGTTTTCACATTTTTCAAAAAGATTTGTTTTTAATAATGTGTGAGGGTGTGTGGGTGGTTGCCTGTAGAAGCCAGAAGAGAACATACGACCCTCGGGAACTGAGGTATCTAAAGAAGGTTGTGAGCTGCCTGATGTGGGCGGGCGCTGGGAACCAGACTTGTGTCTATAAGAAAAGCAAGTGCTCTTAATTACTCTGCTGTTTCTCCATCCCCACCTTTTCACATTTTTATAGATTACTTAAATAGTAATACATTCATATAATTTAAAGTGTCAGTAAAAGGGAATATGGTATGGCCCTTGTGGTTTTGTCCCCCTAAACACCAGGTTTATCTCTAGGGACAGTATTGCTAGTGCTTATGTTTCCTTCCTTCCTAGAATGTCATCACACATATAAGTACCTTTGGTCCTGTCTAAAATGCAGTGACAATGGTAGACTTGCTTTTTCATTGTACAGTTTGGAGATTTTTGTTTGTTCGTTCGTTTTAGGTCATTGATCCCTCCATCTTTCTTTTTATGATAAGCCATAGTATTTTAAAATCATATTTATTCCATAAAAGTTTACACTGCTCTCTATTGGTCGATGGGCAGATGTAAGTTTTAATTATTTTTTTCCTGGATGGTTCAGTGAATGGTGGTGTTCACCTGACATTTTGCATATCTACAAATATCTCCATTCGGTAATTTCCTGGGGTCAGAACTGCTGAGAGAAGGCTCAACTTTTTGTAGATAGAATGAAATTGCTACTGATTGTCCCAACTTTTCATTCCCAGTGGTCCATGCCTCAGTCTGACTTCATGGGGCCTCCCAGCACAGAGCAATCAAGCTCTTTGGTCTTCATCAGTTTAACAGGAAATATATCTTGTGTGGTTCTGATGGGCAGAGTTGACTGTCTCTTCAAACCTGTCAAAGACACAGGCAATAAGTCATTAGATTTCTTTTTTATGACTTGTTCATAGCCTTTGTGAGTTTTTCATCTTTCATTCATCCTTTTCTTTTTGGGACTTTTAAGCAGCCTTTTATTAACCTATATGCTTGAGATCATTAATTTATATGTCTGATGAGATTATCAATGCATTTGTTTGATGATTGCCATCTTTGGGATTGTAAGGATGGAACCCAGGGCCCTACTCATGTTAGGGAAGCACTTAGCCACCGAGGTATATCCCTCAGGCCTAAGGACTCTTTAAGAATAGTAATTGTTCACATTTTGAATCAGTCTTAATGGTTATGTAATGCTGCTGTCATTTTGCATTGCAGCACCAGTCCTTCCCATACAACAAAAATGGATTCAAAGTCGGAATGAAGCTTGAAGGTGTGGACCCAGAGCATCAGTCTGTGTACTGTGTCCTCACTGTGGCTGAGGTAAGCTTTGCCTTGTGTTTGCTTAGAAAAGAAAATGATGACTATGGGCCTTAATGATGAGAAAGAAATGTCCTCAGCTGAATATTTACTTCCTGGGAGGCAGGATGTTTAGTGTTTTTAATGTATATTATTTCTCCTGATCATAATGAGATATGTCTTGTGCAACTGATGATTTTTTTCATCCCTGTTTCACAGATGAGGGACATGAGGCCAGAGAGGTCAAGTGATCAGTATAAGGCCACACAGTCTCAAGGTGGTGGACCTAGGGTTTGAAATGATGTCTATCTGATTCCATAGACTTTGCCATACTGTATGTTCCTTGACAAAAGGAACCAAGCAACAAATACACACACACACACACACACACACACACACACACACACACACACACACACAGAGTGTGTCCATTATTTTGCTGAGAGTACTTTTTATATTTCTTCCTCCTGTAGTAGCCCCCTTACTTCTTCTATGGATCTTTCAAAGCCTTCTCCCCAAAGGAGTAAGGTGTAATAGGCACTAGCTTTAATTATTCTAGAGATTCTAGAGTTCTTTCAGTGACTGGTTTGTAAGAAGCTTGCTTCCTGCAGAACACAGAGTGCAATGACTGTGTGTGGTGGTGACACAGTAATTGTTGTTACCTGGAGTATACTGTGTGCCCAGTGCTGACTGACTGTTTTGTAGCTGGGCCTTGGGAGGGAGTTGAAGATGAGACTTTGGTGTCCTGGGCCTTGGTGTTTAAGAGAAGGATCTGGAGACAGGATTGAGTTTGAAGATTCAGTAAATCTAGATTGCTTTTGAGAGTTTTATCTGTAAAAGAAAGCCCCAGGGTGGGGTTGTGGGGTCAGAGGCAGAGTGTGTGTGTGTGTGTGTGTGTGTGTGTGTGTGTGTGTGTGTATTTTAGGGGATGTCAGGGGCAGTGTGTGTGTATGTGTGGTTGTTTTTCTTTTTTTTTTTTTTGGTTTTTTGAGACAGGGTTTCTCTGTGTAGCTTTGGAACCTATCCTGGCACTCGCTCTGGAGACCAGGCTGGCCTCAGACTCACAGAGATCCGCCTGCCTCTGCCTCCCGAGTGCTGGGATTAAAGGCGAGCACCACCCACGCCCAGCTGTATGTGTGGATTTTAACTCCCATGTTTACGTCTTCTTTGTGGTATTGAACATGGAAGGCAGAGCTTCATATTGCTAAGCAACCATCTGACCACCAAGCTACATACCCAGCCAAAACACTCTTGTGTTTTGAAGATTCCTTTTACTTACTGTAGATTTTGACTATGGAAGCTGTTTGCTCTTTGTAAAAACTTCAGAGTCTAAGAGTACCGATCTCTGTTCCATTCACCTCACACCACAGCCCACAGAGCTCACCCTTCCCAGTTACTGCTTGTTTCTAGTAGATGCCTTCTCAGTGCATCAAATTGTATATATCTATTATTCCCTTTACATGTAAAGGTTACATTATGCATAATCTGCCTCTTGTTTCTGTCACACACACACTTTTTTACCATCGAGTCTTGTTGAAAGGGTTTTGTGATGAAAGGGTATCTTGGCTATCTGGGGGCCAAGGAATACCACAGAAATCACATCATGCATTGGACCTCATACAAGAGATTTCTTAGGGGGTGGATGACCAAAATGGCTGCCTCTGAGCAGGGATGGAAAACAGATTGCAGCCAACCAGGCTGTGATGGTGGACTTTACTGGGGGCAGGGTATGGAACATGCACATAGGGAAAATACACAAATGGAGACGGGTGGTTGGCCGATAGTGATGACTACTGGGAGTTGATGCTGATTGAAGGTGACGAGGAACCTGCTTCTGGAATGTGGGCACTTCTTAGTTGACTAACACTTGTCCCACAGGATTGCTTTTGTTCATTTCAACTGCTTACATGTTAGTATCAACAGAATGGGCACCTATTTCTCTAAGGCAGGAAGATGGTAAATTTGAAGCTAGATTGCATAGTGGGATCCTGCCCCAGCCCCCAACATAAATAACCAACTGTGTTGTAGAATGAACAGCCTTCATCTCTGCTTCTTTCTGCTTATAAATACCTATGAGAACCAACCCTGGAACTCCTGAATGAAAAGTGATGGATACATTGTTTCTGATACCCGCTGCTGTGCCTGTTACAGGGCTGCTCCATCTCCTGTTCTTGTTGAGGCCTTTTTAGGTTTAACTAGCTTTCTTTGAGTTTATCAGTTCTCAAATCTCTCAAAAAATATGTGAGAATTTGTTTACCTAAAACTGAGTAAGGGTTTTGTCTTTACTGTAATCTACCCCCTGCCCTGGAGAGAGCAAAAGAGCAGATGGAGTCCTGATACCTGAGGGCTTTGGGGCTTTACTCCAAGGAGCAGTCTCTCCCAGCTTGCACAGGAAGGGGTAAAGGCTAGAGTCCTGAGCACAGCAGGCTTGCCTGTTTGAAGCAGCCTGGTAACTTCTTTGACGCAGGTGTTGAGCCATTGTCAAAGAAATGGAGATAAGTGGATTACTGTGGGGATGGCGAGGCAGAAAAGATTAGCATGAATAAAGAAAGGAAGCTAGCATTCCATCATAGTTGATTTCTTTAACAGTCTTATTGTGTAGAATCTAGCCTCACAGATCCTCCTGCCTCAGTTTCCTGAGTGTTGGGATTGCCACCAGGGAGCTGATTCTTGTGACTGGATTCTTCTTCCTCAAGGTTATTGTGTCCCTCAGATTAACTCATGGGAAACCATTGCGCCTACAGGGAAAATGTAGATTTAGGCTCCTGCCAGCCTTCGGTCAGTACACATACTTGTCTTTGTTTGATGACTCCTTATTCATTGTTTTGATAAAACTGAATTCTCGTTCATCAGCAAGTGCTGCAGTGCACACGTGAATGAAGCCCCCATAATACACACATTTTCGACGTTAGCTGTGTCATAGCATTCTGGGCTCTTAGAGGTTAATGAGTGAAATCAATAGAAAGGCTGAAGAGGTGAAAAACATGGTACTGGACAGACGGTCTATAGGATATGTATTCATAGGAGGGAAGTCCCACCAAGAAAGCCCTGCCAGTCCTGCTGGAACCTGGATGGACCTTGGGTGACTCACATATTGTTGCCATTCTGTATTCAATAACATGCACCAAATATGTTATTTGGGGGTTAGAAATAAGTTTTAACAAGCAAGTGAATTCATAGGTACAGAACTTACAAATAATGAAAATGACTTTTTCTTCTTCCCAGTATTCACTAGGCTAGGTGTGGGTACACTCTTGAATCTTGGGGAGAGGTGGGCTAAAAATTGGAAAGACGAAGGCTTTCTTCCTAGGGTTAGACCTTTAATGTAGGAGTTAAAAGGCATGGCAGTTTCTGGTGGGCATCATTTCCATAGGAGCACATGTCTGACACAGGAAAGAAAATATATGATGTAAGTCCTCAGAATGGAGAGGAGATATCAGCTGGAGCTCAGGGTCTTAATGCTAGAAGCATAGGACCAGTGAGAGACAGTGTAACCTGTGGTCCCGGCCCCGGAGGAATAGAATACAGGAATCAGCTGTGGAGAATGAAAAACCTCGAGGCAAGGCAGAGCTTGAGAGCAGCCTCTATCAGGAAGACTGAAGATGTAGGAGTACTGTGACCACAAGGGACTAGGGGCTGTAGGTGACTAACTAATGGCTTCACTTGTAGGAGGTGAGCAGAGACAGCTGCTTGCAAGGCAGGGTGGACAAGAGGCCTCTGAGATGGTGGAGATGGGAGTAGCCCTCAGCCAGATCAAATTTCCTAGGGACCCCAGTATCACCTAGGACTCTAGATTCTGGGAGTAGTGGGCTTAGTTGTAAATTTGTGTATGCTACATATTGATGCATTTTTAACTAAAATATAACATATAAAAAATAAATGGGACTTTTTTTTGCTACTTCCTTTTTTTCTTTGTTTTTGTTGTTGTTTGTTTTTTGAGACAGAATTTCTCTGTGTATCCATGACTGTCCTGGAACTCTCTCAATAGACCAGGCTGGCCCCAAACTCACAGAGATCTGCTTGCTTGAGTGCTGGGATTAAAGGCATGTGCCATCATACCCAACTTCTTCCTTTTTATTTCCACTTCCCTGGAAGAAATAGTTATCAATATTTTGTCATGGTCTTTAAGACTTTAAATATATATATATATATATATATATATATATATATATATGATGAATTTATGCATCTATCCATGTATGTACATGTAAATATGTATATAAATGTCTATACATTTTTAGGAGATAGACAACATGTATTTAAGTACACACATGTTTTTTTCACAAACAGACTCACCTTGTGTAATTTGATCTGCTGCCTGAATTTTAACAGGATGCTTTAGAGGCCTTTCCATGACAGTAACTACAGTCTCCTCCCTTTTGAGGGGTCACTGTACTGGCTCTGCACTCAGCCTCAGCTTCTTGTGGGGTCCTCACTTCTGTGTGGCAAGCACCTTCCTAACAATGCCATCACCTTAACCTCACTAAGAATATGTCATCCCTGGTACTTAGTCATTTTGTGTGTGTGCACGTGTGTATGTACGTGCATGCGTGGCTGTATTTTAACTTATCCGATCTGCTTACTTATTTCAGGTTTGTGGCTATCGGATAAAGCTTCACTTTGATGGATATTCTGATTGCTATGACTTCTGGGTAAATGCAGATGCTCTGGACATTCACCCAGTCGGGTGGTGTGAGAAAACTGGCCATAAACTCCAGCCTCCAAAAGGTACTGCTACTTTTTGTTTCATGCTTTAAATGCAGTAAGATCTTACTTTCTTAGATGCTAAATTCTTACAAGTTATTCTTTCTGGTAATTAAGTCAAGCTTATTATTCATAATATAAAAGAAATAAAATCTAATTTAATAAATTATTCCATGTGCTTGTTTTCATAGAGATTAAAACCTGAATAATGATCAACAACTTTTACAAAAAGATCTGTTTTATCTGTATATATGTGTGATTGCAAACACATATACATACAGCCTTGAATAGAACTACTTGAGACATTAGTTTTACTGCTATTTCATGATATACAAAAGGCTTGAGAAGCCAGCTATGATGTCACATACCTGCAATCCTAGTACTAGGGAGGCTGTGGTAGAAGATCATGGGTTAGAAACCAGTTTGGGCTTTATAGTGAGTTCGAGGCCAAGATGGATTACAGTAGCTAGACCTTACCTGAGAGACAGACAGAGAGAGAGAGAAAGAAGGAGAGAGAGAGAGAGAGAGAGAGAGAGAGAGAGAGAGAGAGAATATGAGTATCTTGGGAAATTATGCCTTGAACCCACAGGTTTTGATATTTTAGGTTGCAGAAGGAAATATAGTACTAAAAACTACCATGCATAAATGTTGGACTAATAATAATTACTTTCAGTGCTAGGGATCAAGCTTAGGGTCTCATTCATGTTAAACAACTGCTTTACACTGGTTTCTATCCCTAGCCAGATGGAGTGCTTCGCTATTTATTTGTTTGTTTGTTTGTTTGTTTATTGATACTTGAAGCCTTGTCTCAAAATGAACTCTTCAATGTCCTGTCTCCTGAGTGCTAAGATAGGCACATACAACGATACCTGATGGAATCCTTTATATTATTGTCTGCCAGGGTTTGTTTTGTTTTGTTTTGTTTGTTTTTTTTATGCAAACAGCACGAGGCTTTATTGTAGTTGTTTAACGAGCTAACCCCACGTTAGCTCAGGCCTTTCATCCATCCACCATGGCGGAGGGCTAGGAAAGACGGCGAGAAGCCACTGCATAGAGATCTTATAGGGCAGCGTAAGGGGAGTGTCTAGAGGTATGCACAGGCCAGAGTATTTTTTTGAACCTCTTTTATAATTATTTTTTAAAAAATCCCCAGAGAAACGGATAGTATAATTTTCAGTCCACCCCCTATGTATTTACTAATATTTCCTTCTTCTTAACTTTTTTGGGATGTCAAAAATTCAAAATACCAGTTTGATGCTTTTGTCCCCTCTGCCATCAATGTTGGGGGTTGGAACCAGGGCCCCTGCACATGCCAGGCAAGAGCTCTACCACTGAGCTACACTGCAGCCCCAAAGATGTTATTTTATAGTAGGCTACCATTTCTGTGCTCTAACTAAAAGGTAAAGACAATATGGTGTTTTGAGATATATAAAAGTCCATTTAGGAATTCACTTCTCATAAGGCAATGCTGACTGATGAACTGGAAATGTTAGGCAAGGACTCTCTCTTCTATTACTGTAATTTGCCAAAACCCTTTGTGAACCTGGGATCTGGCCCCTCCTTTTTTTTTTTTTTTCTTTTGAAGAACTAAAATGATTTATTTTTTTCCTCCCATTTCCTATTTGTTCATATTAGTAAAATCAAAGTAAATGTTGTGAGGGAAAATGGGGAATGAGCAATGTGATTCCTCCAGTTCACTAGTTGTACTTGTGAGGAATTGTAGCTACATGTTGATGGAGTGGCTTGACAATACAAAACCTACTGGGTTCAAAACACATTTTGCTTCCTAATGCCTTTTCTGTATATCCATTATCACATCCACTTAGAATTTAAAAATAATAACAAAGTTCGTTGGTGCTAAACACAACCTGTATCTAAAATATATAGTTATAAATCATGGGCTAAATTGTATTTATTGACAAAAAATCATTTGGCTGTTTGATTTGAACATATTTCAGCTACCGGCAGAGTAGGATGGGGAATTACCTGGTAATGCTTTGTGTGTTTCCTAAGGCTGTCCACATGTGCTTTCACTCCAGGGTATAAAGAAGAAGAATTTAATTGGCAGTCCTACCTTAAGACGTGCAAAGCCCAGGCTGCTCCCAAGTCATTATTTGAAAATCAGAACATAGTAAGTGTATCCAAAGTGCTTTTCCTTTCAGGAGTGATTCTATTTTTAGTGTCTCATAGGATAAATCACCAGTGAGAACAAGGAACTATAATAAATTTTATTGCCTTGCTAAGAATTCTCGTGTCTTAATTAAACTTTAAAATTAGCTTAAATTCTTCATGAGTAAATATCTATTTTATAGCCATATTGTGGTTGTCTTATTGAGTGGTATGACATTGTAATATGAAATCCAGGTGTGACTTACAATTAAAATGCATAAAAATTAAATCGGCAGGAATATTATACTGTTACCTTCACTTAACTAGGAGCACCATTCAGATGGGAGTCACACTCACAGTGTGATAGATACAGCCCTGTTTGATTTTTGCAGGCAGGAGGTCACCAGGGACTCTACCATGCCTTTATTGCTTCGTATAGCTTTGCTGTAGTTTTTGCAGCAAAAGCAAAGGCAGATGTGTATGCATTTTCTGCTTCTCTGTTGTCTTTCTGCTTTTATTTATTCTGTGTTCCTCCCATGGCATTTCCAAGAGGGACTTATGCATTATACCTTTCCTTCCCCAAGATGTGGTCTAATTAGAGCAGGGGCGAGCAAAATGTCACCCTTTAGCTTAGTTTAGCCCGTTAGCTAACAAGGAGTAGATGGGAGGACATATAGGACCTTTCACTGCTGACAAATGAGCCTCTTAATTCTGAGCCCTGGAATCAAAAGCCTTTTTTTTTTTTTTTTTTTTTTCCTATCCCACCTCATCTGCAACACCGGGGAGTCCTGGTCCCTCAGCAGATAGAGTAAAACATGCCTCCAGTCTGACTCTCTTAATAGTACAAGCATCCTCCTCTCCTAGATTCATCATGTAGTTGGCAGGGAGTAAGAGGATAGAGGTAGAAGCATCACCATCAGGTTTCCCTCCGAATGGAACAAGTATCAGCAATGGGGGAGCATTTCCATCCGGACAGTGGTATCAGGCAGCTGGTTTGAGGGTGCAAATCTAATGGAGAAACTATTCTCTGATTAAATTAAACATAACCAAGGTTGAAATAAGAATGAAAGGAGAGAGAGAAAATACGGTCAGCCTACTTTATAATCTCTAAATTGGGCAGACAGCTTAATCGCCAGGATGTAAATGCTGCCTTGTCCGTATATGTTCTCTGACAAGACATTTCGCCGGAGAAAGGTCAGTTGGCTGGAAACTCAGCAGCCTGCTGTCTCCACCCCATGGCTGTTCATCTGACAATGACTTACATCATGGTGTCATTTACTACCTTGAACCATCACTCCATTCTGGGCATGGTTAGCACACAACCTAATCTTCAGCCTCTGTTGATATTTGAGAGGTAATTAAGTTTTCTATTTCTAGATTCTCCACATCAGAAAAGTCAGATATTTATGGTCTTAAATGATATATAATTTCAGGGTTCAAATATATGGCAAATTTTCTACATGTTATTTGCACTGTCTAATTCACTTGGGACTGGCAGCATTTTCCTATATACTTCTTTACATTTTTGCAACCAAAGTTAATATAATTTTACTTTTACTTCAGTCTTTTACGGTAAAATGAAAAGTGGCATTTGTTTGTGTAAAGCATTAGGCTAGTGCCCATATGCTTGTTTGAATTGAAGGGTTTTTACTGGATGGCAGAAATGACTTCCATTGTTTTGTAGTTAACAGGGTAGATATCCAAGTATCCTACTCTGAATTTAAAATATTTTCCGCTGGAGATTATAAGGGTTGTTTACACATCACTATCCCTCAAGCAATAACTCAGTGAGCTTCTCCTGCTCTCCTTGTGAATTCCAGGTGACTGATCATCTGTGGATTTCCTTAAAATACCTAATATTCCTAACGGCAGTGTATATCAACGGCCAGCTGCCGTGCTGCCGCTAGGAATAAAAACTGTCTGTAGTAGTAATCCGAAGTTGTAATAGCTTGAAGCTTTTTATAAGTGATGGTGACCTACTTTCTGTCCAGTACTTGAGAGATCTTCTCAGATATGGAAGTGAATTTGTGCTGACTCCACATTTTTAACTCAATTAAGTGTATCTTCTCTGTAAAATAATTTTCATTGTCCAATTTGTAATCAAGGAAAAAAAAAAAGGCCTGGCAATCAGCCATGTGGTAAATAAAACTTGCCTGCCTAGTATACATCCCCTAACTAAGGTATTAAAACACACACTGAAATTAATTATTTTCAACTCTGCCAGGTTGCCTATGTTTTAGTTCTGAGGCTGGGATAGTTAATTGAATGTAACTGTAGAGCTTAGGTTTTTATTGTTGCCCGTGGAAAGCAACCCCACTGTGAGGCTGGCATCGAATTTTTTTATTAGGTGAATATAGCTGTGGATGCCTGTCCTTGAAGCAGGGGTACAGACTTATGTAGATTACACTGTAGTGAAGTGTGCTTATCTCTAATTAAATCTGCATGTTTCCATAGACAGCGATCCCATCAGGCTTCCGAGTTGGAATGAAGCTTGAGGCTGTAGACAAAAAGAACCCTTCCTTCATCTGCGTTGCTACGGTAACCGATATGGTGGACAACCGTTTCCTGGTGCATTTTGACAACTGGGATGAGAGCTATGACTATTGGTGAGACATTTTCCATTAATGTGTGCTTTTGAAAATTTAATGCTTATCTAGGGAAAGTGAATACACAGTTCAAAATAAGGAACAATGTAAAGTTTATAACAAAACAAAAAAACCTGACATCATCCTAGCTCTCTGGAGGTGAGGCAGGAGGATCAGAAGTTCAAGGTCACCCTCTGCTACCTAGGGAGTTTTGAAACGAGCTAGGATTATATGAGACCCTGTCTTGAAAGATTAAAATAATGGGGCTGAAGAGATGGCTCAGTGAAGAGAAGAGCACACATTGCTCTTCCAAATGAGCTGGGCTTCTTAACAGCACCCATGTGGCAGGTCATGACCCCCTTTCACTCCAGTTCTAGGGGATCCAATGCCCTCTTCTGGCATTGGTGAGAACTACATATGGTACACAGACATGCTTGCAGGCAAAATACCCATACACAGGAAAAGAAAAAGCAAGATTAAATCACCTTTTAGTATTTCAAGTTTTTAAGCTTTTGCTTGCCCCATGTTGCGTTTATTTTTAATTGACATCCTCCCAGATGACTCAGGATTTGTGTTTGACTTGACTCTATAATGTGAAATTAAAATTTGTGTTCCCATATCCCCAACAAAGATCTGCATGTGCCAACATAGATTTTACATGTACATCCGTGCACAGACTCACTGTGTGTCTGGTGTAACTTTGTAGGAATTTATTTTAATCAACTTTCCATATTTTTGTATTCAGATAGCTGAATACAAATGATGCCGATTAAGGAATATTATTTTCATCCTTACTTTTAGATAGGCCATATGCAATAGTAAGAACACCTATGAAATTATGTAATTATAAAATCATTATAGTGGAGCGTTTGACTTTCATATGCATGTATGTAATGCTAGGGATGAAACCCAGGTTCTTGTGTATGTTAGGCCAGTGCTCTATGTCTGGACCACAGCCCTGGCTTCAGCCATTGCATTTGATTTTACTGCTAATCACTAAAATTGGTTTTCCTGGTAAAGCACATTTGGGAACTGGTTCTCTCCTTTCACGATGGGAGTCCTAGGGGTTGAGCTCAGGTCGTCAGGGTTAGTGACAAGTGCTTTTACCTATTAAATTTCAGTTTTTAATACATATATTAAGTAGACCCATCAATAATTCTCACTACTCCTCAAATTGAATTTTTAGATATCAGTCTTACTTCAATTGTTTAAGAAGGAGATTCACTGAATTTATGCATTTTCTTGTGTGGGTATATGTGTTGCTTGCATTTGGAGGCTAGAGGTTAAACCAGCATCTTGCTCTATCACTTCATTTTGTTTTCTAAAGTAGAGTCTTCCACTGAACTTTAGACATTGCTAATTCAGCCAGTCTAGCTGGCCATCTTGCCTGGGGGATTCCCCATCTGTCTCCTGAGTGCCGGGATTACTGGCTGGCTGCCACACCCACTTGGCTTTATGTCAGTGCTAGGTTCCAAACTCTGGTCTTCATGTCTGTGCAGCAGATATGAGCCATCTCTCTAGCCCCTACCAAAGACTCTCATGTTTGCTCTTTAGTTCAATTTAGACAAAATGAATTAATGCTTATTTGTATGACCGCATAAGTATCACAGTGATTTTGTTGTTGTTGTTGTTGTTATTGCCATTTTTAATTTTTTGTTTGTGTGCTTTTTGAGACAAGGTCACTTTGTATATAGTCCTGGCTATCCCGAAACCTGCTATGTAGACCAGGCTGGCTTCAAACTCACAGAAGTCAATCTGCCTTTGCACTGCAGTGCTGGAATTAAAGGTTTAGCCACCACACTTAACACATCAGAGTGTTTTAAAGCCATAATTACTTCTTTGATATGACATTGCTTCTGTACATGGATTTCTGTACATGTAGTGACCATGGGAAGCTTTGACACAGGCATTTTCTCTAATGTAAGGTACCTTGGTGAAGAAACAAAAAGGACCCTGGTTCCTTCTGAGGTAGAGCAAAGTAAAAATCTGATCTCTTATAACTGATTTTACACTTTTAAAATCATAAGCTAATGTCTTTATTTTTAGATTAGAATTCCCTTTGAGGATTATTTATATTTCTATTGACATGAAATCATATTTTGTTAATTGTCAGAAAAAGGAAAGTATGTTTCCTTTCTCAGTGTGTAGCTAAGGCACATTAAAAATTGCTTAACTGCCCTGGAATTTCTCTAGTTCTTTAGTCTTTGAATTTTGATTTTTTTCTGCATAAATTACTTTGGTGTGTAACTGAGGGTACACATTTCCTTTACTTTTTCAACTCAAAGTAGTTTTGAGATGAGAGTCTTTACCCAACTTGAATAGGGCAGGTACACTCTATTCCATTTTACATAGAGGGAATGGAAAGCATAAATATATCTGTCTACATTGCTGTACTATATGTTTAGTATTTCTTCCTTCTAAAGATGAATGTGATGAAAATTTGTGCAGGGCTGAAGAAAGGAAAGCAGTATATGCTGGAAAGACAATAGCTTCACCTCTGGGTTGTTAGACTTAGAAATAACTTGAAATATCACAGAATACTGAATCTAGAAACTATTTTAAAGATACAGGAAGGAATGGGAGGACTGTTACAGGGATCCCACCAGAGATAACCACTCAGAGACATCTTATGGCCAATTGACAGTCTTGAGTCCAGTCGGCTGAGAGTACACTCAAGGACCCAAGTGTAGTAATGAGTGTTTAGGGCAAGGAGGTTTTGAAGGCAAAACTACTTTCTGGTACCTTGCTCCAGAGCTGCAGGGGAGGTTTTATACACCAGGGGAGGTTTTGTACAAGCAAGCAGTTAAACAGAAGCTACGATAAGTGGTTGCCTGGAGGAGGAGGTTTGCACAAAGCAGGCAGTTTAACAGAAACCAAGATAAGTTAGCTCAGGCATCTTGACTTCAGGTTCCTAGAATGGAGTTGGGTAATTTACCATCAAGGAGATCAAATTCTAGTTAAAACTGAAACAGAAACTGCATTGTCTTGGCCTGTCACAAGGACCTTGGGAGTCCTGTTACCCCCCCACCCCACCCCCCATTGCATATACAGCCTCTTTCCCTCTTACCTTAGTAATGTCAGATACCGGGCTCCAGGGGCAGAACCCATAATGAGAATAGTCACCTCTTCTTTACCCCCCATGTGCTGGGAAATATTTTTCCTTGTAAGCAATGGTATTTTCATGTGACCTTGCCTTTGGGGATTCTGGACAGCATGACAGCAAGACTTAGCAAGTTCAGCACAAAGCCCTGAGTGAATAGAGCTGCAGCTTTAGCCACTTTGATTTCATTTTTGTGTGGCATCTCAGTGAGTAAGGGAAGAAATCAGCAAGGAATAGATCTGCGGAGAGGGAAGCATCAAATTAGTGATTCACAAGAAACCTCCTAGTCTTTTCCCAGTTATTCCTAGGTAACTGCAAACTTTCTTAAAAAAAAAAAAAAAAAAAAAAAAAAAAAAAAAAAAAGGTCAAGCAGTGGTGGCTCATGCCTTTAATCCTAGCACTCAGGAGGCAGAGGCAGGCAAATCTCTGTGAGTTTGAGACCAGCCTGGTCTACAAGAGCTAGTTCCAGGACAGCCTCCAAAGCCATAGAGAAACCCTGGCTGGAAAAACAAAAAACAAAACAAAACAAAAAAATCTCTTTTATATTTATGAATTGAGAACAATAATGTAATATTGATTTATTTGTAACATGGGTCTTAGAGTGATATCAAAGCTTATGGTCTTTTATTACTGAGTTTAGTTAGAGGTGCACTGGGTGTCAATGGTGACAGGACATGGAGTGAATGAGACTTAGTCTTCAACTTCAGCTCTGGGGCCTGTGTTCTAGGGTAGGAGAGAAACATGCCCCCCCACACACACACGCATTTCTCAGAAGACAAGAGGTTAGAATTATACCATAAAATAATGCAATTTGTAGGATGGATAATCAGTGGCAAAGGAGAGAATGTGTGTTTGGCTGAAGGGTAGGGTATGGCTGAAGGGTAGGGTATGGCTGAAGGCTAGGGTATGGCTGAAGGCTAGGGTATGCAGAAGTTGGCAGCTGCTTATTTAGTAGATTACTTAGGTCACACTTTAGTTGCCCCTTGCAAAGGGGTCCGGTAATGCCTACTTCGTCAAATGCTGCAAAAATTCAAGTAAGAATATTAGGAACAGAAACCAGTTTACAAATGGTTGAGGAGGTGGCTACAAGGGACCTTCAGTTAAAAAACAAAAAACAAAACAACAAAAAACTGCTAAAAGCAAAAGAATTTTGCCTGGAGAGTATTAAGGGCACCTTCTGAGGTGGGGTTCCTGCACCTAGAGTGTTTTAAGTATGGTTCCTTGGCTGGAGGAAGATCTCAAACCACAGTGAAGGAGAGAAATGGAAATATCTGAGACTAGATTATTGGTCATGCTAAACACTTCTTTCTCAGCCTGGAGAAAAGAAGAAACAGAAGTTTGATCCCAGGGTGACTAAATAGCATCACTTTGATTTTTGCCAACTTACTGTGTTATTTAGAGATTCTCAGCAAAAAAACAAAAACAAAAAACAAAAAACAAAAAACACTAATTAATATGAATTAGGGATGGAAGAGAGAGGTAGGTAACTCAGCTATGAAATCTGTAGTTGATTAGTAAAGTGGAGAGTTAACAGATGATGGGTGGCTGGGGCAGTCAGGTCCTGGTTAGTAAATAGGCAGTAAAAATGCTTTGGTATGAAGCAGTGGAAGAGGTTGGTGTCATCTCACAAAACTGCAGCCATTGTTGCTTGAGAGAAACTTTGATGTTTGCCTTATATAAGCTCCTGGAAATACTCTTGCTTGGCTCTTTGCCTAGCCTTGCATATGTACATGGTTTTATGTAGTTTTTGACTGTGACATGATGGTACTTACTTGTAATCTCATGGGAGGTGGCAGCAGGAGGATTAGGAGATGAAAGCCATCCTCAACTTCACAGCAAGTTCAAGGCTGGTCCCAAAACAAATGATCACTGCCAACAAAACAGATTTCTTTCTTTTCAACCCTAGGGGTGAGGTATTCACTTAGCCTGTTTGTATTTCTAATAACATGACCTTCATATCTTGCTCACTTTCTAGTTAAATCATAAATAACAGGTTTTTTTTTTTGGTGAATTATTTTCTTTGTTTCTGAGTCTTTCAGAATGTATTATTAGTCTTGATTCCAATGGGTCATAGCAGACTTTGTGATTAAATTTTCACAGAGAGTTTTTTGAAATGTACTTCTGACATGACATAAATAAAAACAGAAGTGATAGAAATAGAGAAGTACAATGAAAAGTTATCTGCTGTCAGTTCTTTATTTTTCCTTTTGCTACATTTCTGTCTTTGAACACTAGATGGGACTAAGACGTGGCAAAAGAAATGAGTGTGGAGCCTTCCAACTTTTGAGTGTTGTTTGCTACTAACAGAGTAGAAATAAAATAGGTCAGAGTAGGCTATTCTTATTTTCTCGATTGAGATGGTGACTTTATCTTAAATGGTGAGTTTAATCAATATATAGTCATGTGTAAGGCCTTATGTAATATTTAGGTAATGCATAATATTCTGTAGATTTTCTTAATTGTTATTTATAAAGAAATCAAGTAAAACCAAAAGCTAAACTCGTGATATTAATTGTTCTTCCTTTGAAATAATTGCCATGAGCCTGGCAGTTATATTTGATTGACAAGGGAAAGAATTTAATGTGTATATTTACTACTTTTTTGTTTTTTAATGAAGCTATTTATAAATACTTCCTTTTTTCTCCTACAAAATACTTTTATTGTAAAGAGAAAATATAAATTACTAAAACATCATAGTAATCTACTTAGTATAACATGACAATATTTTAGAAAGAAAAAGAGTAGTTATTTCATGTATTGAACTATTACATACTGCTCCATAAATATGTACAATATTTTGCTTTGTGTATTAGTTACATAATGTAAATTCAAAAGAAAATTGTTTCAGTCCCATTTTTTTCCTTTTTAAAAAATTTAAATTAGAAACAAACTTGTTTTACATGTCAATCCCAGTTCCCTCTCCCTCCCCTCCTCCCCTGCTACCCCCCCCATCCCATCCCCTTTCTGCTCCCCACGGGGGATGAGACCTTCCATGGGGGAATCTTCAAAGTCTGTCATATCATTTGGAGCAGGACCTAGGCCCTGCCCCATGTGTCTAGGCTAAGAGAGTATCCGTCTATGTGGAATGGGGTCCCAAAGTCTATTCATATACTAGGGATGAATAGTAACCCACTGTCAAAGGCCCCATAGATTGTCCAGGCCTTATAACTGACACCCAGGATCAGGGGGTCTGGGTCGGTCCTATGCTGTTTTCCCAGCTATCAGTCTGGGGTCCATGAGCTCACCCTTGTTCAGGTCAGTTGTTTCTGTGGGTTTCACCAGCCTGGTCTTGACCTCTTTGCTTATCACTCCTCTCTCTCTGCAACTGGATTCCAGGAATTCAGCTCAGTGTTTAGCTGTGGGTTTCCCCTTCCATCAGCTACTGGATGAAGGCTGGTAATCCTTTGCTCTATGTCTAAAATCCACATATGAGTGAGTACATACCATGTTTGTCTTTTTGTGACTGGGTTGCCTCACTCAGGATGGTTTCTTCTAGTTCCATCCATTTGCCTTCAAATTTCAAAATTCCATGGGTTTCTTGGTTGTTTTTTGTTTTTTTCTGCTGTGTGGTACTCCACTGTAAATGTACCACATTTTCTTTATCCATTCTTCAGTTGAGGGGCATCTAGGTTGCTTCCAGGTCCTAGCTGTTGCAAATAATGCTGCTATGAACATGGTTGAACAGATGTCCTTGTTCTATGAATGTGCTTCTTTTGGGTATATGCCTAAGGGTGGAATTGCTGGATCTTGTGGTAGACTCATTCCCATTTTCCTGAGAAACCTCCAATGCTGATTTCCAAAATGGCTGTACAAGCTGGCACTCCCACCAGCAGTGGAGGAGTGTTCCCCTTCCTCCACATACTCTCCAGCATAAACTGTTGTTGGTGTTTTTTTTTTTATTTTAGCCATTCTAAGAGGTGCAAGATGGTATCTCAGAGTTGTTTTGATTTGCATTTTCCTGATGGCTAAGGATGTTGAACACTTTCTTATGTGTCTTTCAGCCATTTTAGATTCCTCTGTTGGGAATTGTGTATTTAGTTCTGTGCCCCACTTTTTAATTGGATTATTTGGTGTTTTGGTGACTAGCTTCTTGAGTTCTTTGTATGTTTTGGAAATCAGCCCTCTGTCAGATGTGGGGTTGGTGAATATCTTTTCCCATTCTGTGAGCTGCCATTTTGTCTTGTTGACTGTCTGTTGTTCTGCCTTACAGTAGCTTCTCAGGACCTTTTCAGGAGGTCCTGATTGTTAACTGTCAATCTCAGTGTCTGTGCTACAGGTGTGATGTTCAGGAAGCGGTCTCCTGTACCAATTTGCTCAAGGGTATTTCCCACTTTCTCTTCTAATAGGTTCAGTGTGGCTGGATTTATGTCGAGGTCTTTGATCCATGACAATAGATATGGATCTATCAGCAGTCTTCTACATGCCAGCATCCAGTTGTGCCAGCACCATTTGTTGAAGATGCTTTCTTTTTTCCATTGTATAATTTTAGCTTCTTTGTCAAAAATCAGGTGCTTGTAGGTGTGTGGGTTAATATCAGGGTTCTCAATTCAATTCCATTGACCTACCTATCTATTTTTGTGCCAATACCAAGCTATTTTCAGGACTATAGCTCTGTAACAGAGCTTGAAGTCAGGGATGCTGATGCCTCTGGAAGTTCCTTTATTGTACAGGGTTGTTTTGGCTATCCTGGGTCTTTTGTTTTTCCATATAAAGTTGAGCATTATCCTTCCATGGTCTGTGAAGAATTGTGCCGGTTTTTAGATGGGGATTGCATTGAATCTATAGATTGCTTTTGGCAAGATTGTCATTTTCACTATTTTAACCCTACATATCTAAGAGCATGGGAGATTTTTCTATTTTCTGGTATTTTCTTTAATTTCTTTCTTTAAAGACTCAAAGTTCTTGCTATACAGGTCTTTCACTTGTTTAGCCTTACCTCAAGATATTTTATATTGTTTGTGGCTATTGTAAAGGGTGATGTTTCTCTGATTTCTTTCTCAGCCCATTTATCATTTCAGTCCCATTTTGAAAATCATATTGGTTCAGAGAGGAAAAAATGTTTCAGAATGAAGCTGTAGGTTCTAGTTGTGTGATGTGGATATCTCTGAGATTCTGTTTAGAGGCCTGGGATGAATCAGTACTTCGCAGTTTAGCTTCAGCTGAAAAGCTTTTGCATTTAATGCAGCACAAGAGTACTAATCTGAGAAAAGCTGGCTTCTGAGGTTTTTTAAAATGTGGAGGTCAGAGGAAGGGAATATAGCACAGTAGTTATTCTAAAGAAACCAACAGCCTTTTTTGTATTACAAGAGAAGCAGACTAACCAGCCCATATAGGCTGCTGAAATAGAAACATTTCCTAAAGGTACTACACCATCAGTAAAAATCATAACCAAAATGATTAAGAAAGACTGAGGGTATCCAAATAGCAGTATTAATATAATTATAACAGTATATCATAAGAGTTGTATATTGAAGAGTCTTATGAGAATAGATAAACTTGACATTAACCCAGCTTTTTATGTGTAGGGGTGTTTCTTCTGCATATGTCTGTGTATCATGTGCTTGCAAGCTCATTGATGGCAGATGAGAGCATCAGATCCCCTTGGAACTGGTGTTCTACATGTTTGTGAGCTGCCATGTGGGTGCTGGGAATTGAACCCAGGTCCTCTAGAACTAACTGGTGTTCTACCTTCTAGTTTTCCATGGAGAAGGCCTGGTTGATATCTCAGCACCTCTTGGTATAGACACAACAGACTTGGGTATAGAGCGTGACTGGACTCTGGCTCCTAGTGACCTTTAGACCACTATTTCCCAAGCTGAGTTTTGCACAACAGTCAAATTCTCGAAAGTAGAGTATGTTGTGCTGTTTTGAAGCATATTGACATATTATGTATATTGGACTCCAGTATGAGGTCTGGTGTGATGTCTGTCTCTCTCATCTGTGCCTCTGTCTTTGTCTCTCTCTGTCCCTCTCTTTGTCCCTCTCTCTCTCTCTCTCTCTCTCTCTCTCTCTCTCTCTCTCTCTCTCTGTCTCTCTGTCTCTCTGTCTCTCTCTCTCTCTCTCATGTGTGGGGGTGTTCAGAATACTTGTTTTCTTTGGGAGTATAGATGGAGACAGGTTCTAACGAGTTTTTTTAAGAACGGTGCTGTGGTGTGCCTGTAAACCTCTTGTTATTCTGTAATATTTACTGTAACTACCTTTTAAAGCAGTCTCTGTCTTCTTACTGTATACTTGCCTGGCATCCCAGTGAAGGTTGAACCCACTTCCTGCCTATTCTGTCTACGCTTGACCATTGGATATAGCTGGGGACACCACATTCTGACAGGTGTGACCTTCCATTTGTAGCTGTTAACATCAGCTGGGCCCTTTATCCTTGCCTCTCTCTCCTTGTCTACTCCTCCAGACCCCACTTTCTTCTGGTTGTCTCCTCTGTCAGACTTCTTACCCTCTCATTGTCCCCTCTCCAAACAGATGTTTCTGAGATGTAAACAGATGTTAACAGAGAAAAGCACCTCACTTGGCTCCCCTTCCTGATGGCCACCTGGGTGACCAGTGTTATTTATTGTGCTCCAGAACAGACCACAAAATGTACAATTAAGCCTACTCTTAAGAGTTTTATTAGTAGAGAGTGGGAAAGGGAATGCACAGGCCTACCTGGAAGAAACATGAAGGGGGGGAGGGAGGAAGGGAGGGAAGAAAGAACAGAGCAGAGCAGGTGTATCTACTTTTAAATATTGCTCAGTATGGGGGCTTATGTAGACAAACCACGCATGTCCATAAATTACATAAGGCCCTAGAAAGACCAGGCATTTTACATGAATGCTGATGGCACTTGTGTAACCAACTCCAGAAATGCTAACACCTAGGGTGACTTCAGCATTTTGCCTGAATGCTGAAGGCTACACATGCAGCCTTGAGACCTCGGGAATGTTGGAAATGATAACAACTGGTTCAGCTGCTCCCGTGGGGCCCCACCCTCCGACTCTTTGTCTTCTCCTGAGCACCACAGCATATCACCCTTTCTGATGAGTCCTTCTTGCCAGTGCACATGAGGGAAGAGAAGTGTGTTTGAAAACCTGATGTATCCTCAGCACATGGGATGCCCCCGTCACAGGGTTTGTTCAGCAACTATTTCTTTTTTTTTAACTAATGTGTACTTCTTGCCTTGTTTTTTTGTTTTTTATTTTATTTTTTTTTAAATCCAACTTTCATTTTCAAGTAATTTTAAACTAGAAAATAGAAAATTCTCATATGTACCCTGTTAGGTTTCAAACCTGGGACATGGCTGAGGTGCCTGTTTAGCCTGTCAAACACTGGCCTCCAGGTTCTCCCTGAATTCCTCAGTCCCTGTCCATTACTGGGCACTCAGGGCCAGCATGCCCCACCCATATCTTAAACTTGTCCAGCCCAGGGGCTGGACTGCCTGCCCTCTTGCAGCTTCTTTCCCCTATGTCATCCAGCGATTTTGGGTTGATTTTTGGTTACCCCTCCTCTTTTGGGCCTCCTTGATGCTGCACCTGTTCCCCTCTTTCTCCTGCCCCTTCCCCTGGCCCCCTCTCCTCTCATGGTCCAGGGTCATGTCCACTCTGGACTCTCCCGATGTCCCTGCCTTTGCCTATGCTCTCCTACAGACCTATAATAAACCCTCTCCACCATACCTTTCCTTTCTTATTTCTTTTTTCATTCATACCCCACCCCATGCCTTTCAATTTTCCAACTTAAACAATAAAACAAGTCTTCACTATTGCTCTCGGATGCCTCCATTCACTGCATTCATTTACAACTGAGCTTCTTAGCTATGTTTTCTGTCTTCATCGTCTCCTTCCATTCTCTTAACCCCGCATTGTTCTCTATTTTGTGTTGTACTCTTGTCACTGATATGAGAGACCTTTCTGTTGACAGGTCCCATACCTAGCCCTCGCTTCTTCTTTGATCTGTAGCACCATAGCATCCAGCTGATGTCTTCATTTTCTAGTCTTCTGTCATGGACTTCCCCCCCCCCCTCTCTCTCTCTCTCTCTCTCTCTCTCTGGATTGTCTCAGGTCTGCTGGTGGATTAAGTATCATCCCGAATACAGATAACTCCAAAATGGATAGCTTGGGCCCTGATCTTTCTGGGTGAACTCTGGACATGGTTAATTTGACATTCTTTCTTGTTTGTCTAGTACATATCTGCTAAGCATGCCAATAGCAGGAGCTTTCTTTTATTCACCACATGAAATGTCAGAGCCGTTGCTAGCAGTGTTTTCTAGCCCAGGAACTGGCAGCTACATTCTTATAGCCTATACTTACAACTTTGGAGTGTCCTGACTTCTTCATTTCATTCACAATCCTATATTAATTGTACTAATTCGTAGTTCTGTTTAGAATGTTCATCTAAACCTGGTCACTCACTGTGTTTGTTATCTCGGCTGTGGTCCAGACCACTCTGAACAATTTGTGTCACCATCTAACTGGTGATTGCTTCCAGTGTGGATTACTGTTTGCGTGCTAGTTAAAATAATCATTCTGAAACATAAATCAGACTAAGATGCTTTCTGCCTAACACCCTCCGCAATGTTTTACTTCACTATTGATTAAAATCCGTCACTTTGTTATGGGCTAAGTGGTCTTCCATTCTGACATTATCTTGTGTTACCTGCTTCCTTCAGTCCATTCTCTCCTCTCCTTGGTACAGCACTGCTGGGATCCCAGCTTCAGAACTTTTGGACTTGTTGTCTCCAGCCCGAAGAGTTTCCTTTCTATGTTTGTGTGGCTCACTTTTCTCTTTCGTCACATCCTTCAAGAATTTGCTCAAATACTGCCTCACCAGCGGCTAGACTAGGCTAGACTTTGCATTCTCAACCTATTCCTTTCCTTCATTGGTCTGCTTTCCTTTGTGCCAAGCATAGCTCATCAATTTAATTAGGCCTGTCATGGTTGCAACAGTAGAACATGGTAGAACATGGACAAGCCTAACATAATTTATTCGCCCGTAACAATTCTGTGATATTTACATGGTACTAGCTACTTGAAGTAATCCTGGGATGATTTAAAGTATACAGAAGGATGCACACATGGAGGATACAAACATCACACCATTTTATATAAGGTTCTTGAGTGCCTCTGAATTGTTATCTTCACGGTCCTGAGCTCCAATCCCCTGCAGATACAGAGGACAGCTATCCTTTAGTCTAAAGGGTAACAGAAATAGCATGTTGTTACTATTTATATATTTACTTATTTGCACTGGACCTTTTACTAGTCTACAGTATCTAGAAGAAGCATCCTACACTCCTATTTATAGGATAAGTCCATTTATACAGTGTGTGTGTTTGTTTCTGTGCGTGCGTGCACGTGCGCGCACTTGCTTATATTTTATTTATTTTAATTTTTAGGAAGCCCCTGCAGCAGTAGGTTCCTACATGGTATTTTAAAGTTCTTTAGTGCTAGTTAACTTACCTGTTCCATTACCCACCTCCCTCTTCACAATATATGTGTTCTATTTCCCTTGAACACTTCCCTTCCCAGGGCCCCTTACTCGTTTCCTGGTTTTTGTAAGTACTCTAGCATGCTGGTTTTTTGATAGTGATCTTGCCCATGAGCCTTAGAGATGCTAAGCTAATTTTAGCTTTCCTTTTACATAGTTTATTGCTTGTCAACGATGCTCTCTTTATACTTTTTCTACCTTTGAAGTTGTAGACTTTAACAACTTTTTTTTTCTTCTCATGGAGAAATGAAATTATCGTGTCAAATCCATATGATATTTATCTAGCAAAAATACACTCTTTGTGTCAAAGCTTCATAATACATTCAGATGGAGAATGAAAGCTCTATCCATTTTATCAAATTGGATAGATGGCAATAAACAGAACTCTTGAATGTGTTCATAATCGCTAATTAATTTTCCTCTTAAAATTTTCCAACAGTATTTGCCTGGCTCTCTATTAACTCCAACTTTTTAATTTATGTAACTTGCAGGTGTGAGTCATCCAGTCCACACATTCATCCAGTTGGTTGGTGTAAAGAACATAGAAGAACCCTGATTACTCCACCAGGTTTGTTATTTATAATGTGCCTATGTATTTCATATATTTGAAGAGTTGACCACATTGCTCTGTAAAGAGCCAGCTCATAGATACTTTAAATTTGGTGTGCCCTGGAGTCCCTGTCACAATTGCTCAGCTCAGCTGAAGCACAAAAGCAGCTGTGGGAAATGAGCAAACACAAAAATGTGAGTGTTGCAGATATACTTTACAAAGCCCTGCAGTCAGAGGCAGGCGGAAGTTCACTGTCCCCTGATAGAGCCTCAACTGTATCAAACATTGACTTAGTTTATATCACAACCTTAGATTATTATCTTCTTTGACAAAGTTTGTAAAATTATCTCTCTGTCGTCTTTCAACTTGGGACTTATTTTGGGACTTATATTAGTGCACAGCTGCTCAGCTTGGTTAGGTAAGAAAAGTAGATGGGGTCTTGATGGTGGAACTCGGTCTCCATTGTTAGGGTCATTTCTGGAAGGTGCGATGTCCGTGTTGAAGTGAGAGTTTGTGGCTTTAGACTTTTCTGCCAAGTTTAGAGCTGACCCATTTGCTTTTGTTTCTGTTGCTGTGGCTTCTGGTTCCAACATAGATTTTTTTTTGTAGCTTGTGCTAGCTAGTGTCTCTGTTCCCTGAAGCTTTGGGGGTGGGGGGTTCTTCTGTCAGTCAATCACCATGGAGCCTTCTTATTTTGCTCACTTTCTCTTCAACAAGAAACAGTGTAACTGCTGATGAATAGTGTCTTTGTGGTTTTATGTGCTAAAGAACAGGTGTTGTCATAGTAAGGACTGTTTATGAATGAAGTCACTGTGAAAGTGTCATGGTCCCCACAGGTAAGAAAAGGCAGGGTCATCAGCTGACATGAAGCCCTTCTGCCCAGGAGCTGGTGGATGCTAGAAGTAAAGTAGAATATATTATCATACAGAGAAAAAGAAAAAATGAGACCTGGGTTTCCTGGCAGCACGTCTGTGGATGGAGCGTGCAGCATATAGGACCAGCCCCAGTTTGCAGCTTCTTGAGATAGCTTCATTCCATTCAAACAGCTGTCTGTGTTTTAAGATTCACCCCCCAACTCCCTTAAATCCAGTGCCACACCCAGAATGCCTGATTACTTCTTACAAGGGAACCAACCATGGCTAGTTTGAAGATGAAAGAGACATAAGTATCAGAGAGTTAAAGCAAAATATTACTAGTCTTATGGCTCAAGCCTGGTGCCGCCTGGAAGATGTCTTATGCTGGTAATCACAGACTTGACCCTCGAAGCACCACCATCTAGCCTGCTATGAGGTTTCTTGTTATTACTAAGTTTAACATCAATTCTGTCATACACACCACTTTGTCATGATCAGAGTCTGGTAAATAAACAGTGAACCAGTGGCTAACAGGTTCCTGATGCTATCCCTCCCAGGGGTGTGTGAGGCCCAAACCAAGTCATCCATTACCTTTCACAGACTTTTGTAATGGAGTGGAAGAAAATATCAATGTTGTTTTGTTGCATTTTTTGACAAGCTTTTTAAAAGTACAGAACTGCATGTGAAAATGTCCAAATATCATAGTGTTTTTAATGGCACAGAACTGTAAACCAAATTCAGTGTCACATAAATTTTTACCACAATTTTAAAAATGTAAAAGCAAGAATAACAACAAAGAATCCCAGTTAGATTATGAGCATGTGTTGGTCTTGTTCCTAACAAAAATGAACTTTTCCTCTGGTTCCTTTTCCATTGAGGGCTCAGTCTTACCTCTTGTCTGAAAAGAAGGGTCTAAGCCCTCAGCTTGCTTGAACAACTTTTCTGTCAGCTTTACTATGTCATCCACAGTCTGTCCATCTCCTGATCAGTCCTCCTGTGTTCGTGTATTCTGTAAATATGTCTGTCTTTATTGTTTCTTCTTTGAAATTAAAATCCCTGTCTTTTAAAATATATTTGAATATATATATATATATATGCATTTATAAATTGAATTCGAGGTGCTGTATATGAAAGAAAATATGTGATACATGTTTTCCTGAGCCTGACTTAAGTTACTCACATAGTGATCTCTGTTTCCACCCATATTTCTAAAATTGTCATAATTTTATTCCCGCTTAGCTGGAACCCCACCGTGTTTACATGCCACGTTTGCATTATTCATCTGATAATGGGCCTCTAAACTGGTCCCATATTTTGGCTGATATGGGTAGTTTAGCTCTAAATACAATGCATGTGGCTCTGTGATATTCAGACTTGGACATTTTACAGTTTTTAAAAGTACAGAATTCCACATGGAGTAAGAGTGGATTCATCTCAAGATAGTTCTACATAATGGCTGTGCCGGTGTGTATTCCCACCAGCAGTGTGTAAGGGCACATCTTATTCTCACCATGGTTTTTTGATAGTTGTTTTATTGATGTCACTCATCTTGACATTAAGGTTTTTACAGGCCTTATCTAAGTCTATTAATTTTTATGCAGGGTGAAAGATAAGGGCCTAGTTTCATTCTTTTGTTTTGAAAACTTTTATGTCTTTGTTCGCCAGGAAAACTGGTTTATGGTTTTCTTTTGTGTGTTGTGTGTGTGGTGTGTGTTTCTTTCTTTTTTTTTAATCAGGTTTGAGTATCAGAGTGTGTTGGCTTCATGGAGTGAGCCTGGTACTGGTGCTACAGTTTGAAGAGTGTTAGTGTGCGCTATTCCTTAAAGATTTAGAAGAAAGTAGCAATTTATCTGGTCCGGGCTTCCTTTCTTGGGAGACTTTGTGTTGCCACTTTAGTTGTGTAGCTTGTTGCATGCTTGTTTGGTCATTTACAGCTTCTTCCTTTCATTTAGGTAACTTGTACATATCTTGGAATTTTTCCCCCCAGAGTTCCCTTGTTCTTTTGTTGTTGTTGTTGTTTTGTTTGTTTGTTTTGAATATGCACTCAAAGGTTTCCCTAATGTTTCTCAGGATTTATTTATAGTTTGTTCTTACCTCTTTGTTTTCATCTCTGATTTTATTATTGTGGCTCTTCATTTTCTTCTGGTTAGTTCTGCTAAAAAATGTGTCATCTGGTTTATTTTTTCAAAGAACCAACTTTTTATTTGAGTGGTTGAATATATTTTCCCTTAGTTTTCTGCTACGTTCTTTATTATATCTTCTTACTACGTTGGGGTTTGGTTTGCTTTTCTCTAAGAACTTATGCTCTATCGGGTAATTTATTTGAAGTGTTACTGAATTTTTTTTAGAAAAAGATTTATTTATTTATGTCTGTTATGGATGTGAGTGTTCTATCTTCATGTGCACTGCACGCCAGAAGAGGGCATCAGATCCCATTATAGATGGTTGTGAGCCACCATCATGCTGTTGCTGGAAATTGAACTTAGGACCTATGGAAGGGCAGCCAGTGCTCTTAACCTTTGAACTGTCTCTCCAAACCTCTGGATTTTTTTGTTTTTTGTTTTTGTTTTTGTTTTTTTAATGTAAGTTCTCACAGTTATAAACTTTCCTCTTAGAGCTGCCGTATCTGTCTCCTAACAGTTTTAGTAAGCTGTGCTTTGCTTTCTTTTTATTTTAGGAAGTTTTAAATTTTCTTCTCTCATTTCTTCAATGACCTCACTGTTGACTCAAGAATATATTATTCCATTTCCAATGTCTTTTCTGTGATTTCTCCTGCTGTTGATTTTTAGTTTTATTCTACTATGATTTAATAAGATATAAAAATAATTTTGATATATGTGTGAGTTAATTGCACGCAACTACTTTTATTTTTAGTTTTCTGAATTATATCTTACTACATGTTTGATTTTAAGTTGGAAATGAAATGGAGACAGCCGCAGTTTCCACTCTTCACAGTTTAAAGTTTTTATTAGCTCTTTCTGTTGTTATCATGTCATTTTAGAGAGTGTTCCGATTGAAGTTAAAATGTACAAGGTTAGGTCGTTAAATATGCTGCAAAATGCACGTGTGTGTATATAGGCTTGCATACTTCCTTTTTAATTACTTTGAAACATCCTCTGGTGGAGAGAAGTGTCAAGACTACTTCCAAACTCATATGTACTTCCACTTAAGCCAGAGACTTATTCAGGTTTGACAGCTGTCCCCATTTGTGCAAAAGCATCTTGCACTGCCGCTCAGCTACAGATTCTTCTAGTCCCCAGTTCGATTCTCCTTGACAATTTCAGTCTTGGTATGTGTGAGACTTGCAGACTAATCATTTTGTGCAGAGTATTGTTATTTGGGTGTGATTGTCATTTCCTTGTGACTGGTCTTACCAGGTAGCCATGCTGGACTGGAACTCACTATGTAGACCAGTTTGGTCACAGAGATCCAGTTACCTCTGCCTCTTGAATGGTGGAACTAAAGGAAAGTACCTTTATGCCAATTTCCAAGTTGTGCTTTTTTTTTCTTTCTTTCTTTCTTTCTTTCGAGGACTATCACAGCGTTCTCTTTGTAATCCTCTCAAGGGCGAGGCATTTCAGTCTGTCTTTTTATCATGAATTAATCAAGAAGATATTTGCTAGTCTTTTCTACCAATACTTTTTTTCTAGAAATCTTTGAGATTTTGTAATTGCCTCCTATCTCATCTGTCATTCAGTAGTTATGCCATCTGCTAATATTTCTATTTGGAACTAATTACTATTCTAAGTTGACAAATGTTAATGGATAATGGTAATTTTTCTTATTCCATCTATTTTTGCACATAATTAATTGATATTCTTCTGAAAACATTAGCTTTTTCATTTCTCAGTTTTCCTTCTAGTTAACTTACTCAGTAAAACTGTATATTACTAGCTTTATCCAAAAATTTATTGTTGGTTTTCTTGTAGATGTTTTAAAGTTGTACCCAGTAAGAGCTCTTTTAAGCTGGCTTCTACCCCCTTTTTACACTCTTGTCTCAGTTTTTGAAAACTGTTATCTGCCCAGCTGGGAGTAACGTCTACTCGCTTGTCATGACCCAGGCCTATAGCCATTCTTTCCAAGGTTTTGGTTTTTTGTTTTTTGTTTTTTTTGTTTTTTTTTTTTTGAGAATGCTATTTAGAAACCTTGATCTGGTTGCTATTTCTCGATGCTGGTAAGGTGATGCTCTATCAGGTATCTCAGTGGCTGTAGGAAATATGCATCTGTAAGCATATACAGAACTTTGTGTTGTTTTCTGTTTTGGCACCAGTGTGTGCTAAAAACCCTCTAATTGATACCACTGGCCCTGATTCAAACCTCAAACTATTGGCTTCACTTAAGTTTTCTTCTCTTCATGTTTATACCTGTTTCTCAGTTTCGTAGGAACCTGAGTCCCTTTTATAACTAATATATTTGCAAATTTTGTAAATCCTCTTCATGTGGCAAATTTTGCACAATACTAGGCCACTGTTGTGCCTACCTAATGGATCTGGGGCTCTAGAGGAAACAAAAGGCAGTGGGGAGGAGGCAGAGGGGCTATTTTTACACATTTGTTAAAAATATTCTGTGATATAGGCATATTTATTTATTCAGCCTAATAAAATGAGTTATCCAAAGTATTTCATAAATAATGCATGTAGATCCTATGTGTTGTTTCACAATTTTAATGAAAATATTTCTTATAAGCTCATCTAAAAAGTAAGAGTCAGGGTAAATGACCAGAATGGAGCCAGTCGTCCTGAGCAATAGCTCTGGAGAATGTATGGACCTGTGCCTGGGCTAGACTGCTGATGTGTCGTGACTTTTATAGGACAGTTTGTTAGTCTCACTCTCATTTTCAGGACCCTCTCATAGGATTCATGTTTTTCCTTGTTTCCTAGGCTATTCACACGTGAAACACTTTTCTTGGGATAAATATTTAGAAGAAACCAATTCTTTGCCTGCTCCTGCAAGAGCTTTCAAAGTGGTGAGAAAATTTGCATTGTTCTCTTTGATTTGTTTGTTGATGATGATGATTACTTGAGAATGTTTAAGAAATTGGTCAGCTGGCTTAGCAATGAGAAGAAGCAACAGGCCAGGGAACATACCTTTAGAGTTTTTCCATTTTGGAAGGCAAAATTGTTCCTGGGATTTCTGTGTATGTGGGTGCACGTGTGTTGGAGAGGCAGGCATGGGTGTAGGTGCTGAAAGAACTTGAAGGGTGTTCCTCAGATTCTGTCCATCTTGGTTGTTGAGACAGGGTGTCTCACTGCCTTAAAACTTAGCAAGTAGGATAGGTGGGCTGGTGTGAGCCACAGAGATCTGCTTGCCTTAACGTCCCCACCTGGGATCACAGGGGCACCACCTTACCCACTTTCTAAATGTGGATTTTCAGGAGCAAACTTGCAAGGCAAGCGCTTTACCAACTGAACTATCTCCCCAGCTCCCCAAATATATTACTTTATATTTTCTCATGAATTTATGGAGAAAATAAATATTAAATAATTTGGTAAGAGTCAGGCACTGGACACGTTTATCATCCTAACATTTGAGAGGTGAATGAGGAGCTCCACAACTCAAAGCCAGGCCAGGTTATGAACAGAGATCCTGTTCCAAATCAAATATGATTCTTTTAAACATGACTCTGTCTTCTGTAGACAGTTTTCTTCTTTAAATGATACTTTTTGTGCAAAAATTGCTAGAGTTTTTAACAATAGACTAGTAAGTAAGTACAGTTTAAGATACGGATAGAAAGAACATCATGAATTTTAAAGAGAAAAAAACATAGTAAATGGAGAGAAACCTTGTGAAAGCATTTCTACGATTCCACCTGAAAGTTGTTCAGAAAGACTAAGGGGTGCCGTATTTGCTCCCTCTTCTCTCCCCTTCCAACATGCAGGCTTTTAACCTGGATACAGGGGCAGCCACATCAGGCTACATGTCTGCTGTTTTATGGGAGGGAGAACTCAGGTTTCTCCAGCTTGACTGCCAAGAATCCTTGTAGCAATTGTTCGGTCCTTCATGTTATTTTTATCATTTACCAAAACTATACTGATTATTCACTATTTTCCTTTGCCCGTGGCTTTCTCAGAGACATAGCAGTTTCCTCTGAGTGTTAAGCTTTCTTTCCTAGAAGAGCTGTTCCATCTTGTTCAGTTGAATTGCTGATTTGTTTTAAATTGGCCTCCACCCCTCACCACTTGTAGCTGTTTCATCTCAGACACTTTGTTCTTTCCCTCTTTCAAAAAAACAAATTTGGACGTTCTGTGCCCAAATCGCTCCCAAAAAAATGGTGGACATTGCTAAGGCCTGACAGACGCTTTGCAAGAAGTTTGACAAGTCCCAATCCCATAAAGTGACACAGGACAAGAAGGGCAAGGGTTCTTTGTATGTCTAAGGAAAGCGGCATTATGACAGGAAATAGTGGCTATAGTGGGCAGACTAAGCCTATTTTCTACTAAAAAGCTAAAACTACAAAGAAGGCCTTGCTGAGACTTGAGTGTGTTAAACCCAACTACAGACCTAAGAGGATACTGGCTCGTAAGAGATGCAAGCATTTTGAACTGGGAGGCGATAGAAGAGAAAGGCCCACGTGATCCAGTTATAAGCCAATTTTGTTATGAAGACAATAAAATCATAAGCCTTTTACTCACCTCAAAAACAAAACAAAACAACAACAAGAACCTGCCTATTGACTTTTACCATTACACCTCAACCCATAAGGAAAATGTCCAGTCTTCCCTGTGGCTGATCAAATATCTATGGCACCTTTGCCTCTGCCTGTCAGTCTTCTCAGCTGGGCAGTCAGGATGCCCCTTGCCATGTGTATTGAGCTGTGTGTTTTTGACTGAAAAGTGTCACTCGGTGCTAGTCTAAGAATGGGTAACCTAAACAATTCAACCCTTGCTTGCTTGCTGTTGTCGTCCATCAACCAGCTCTTGCTCACCACATGACATCTTTCTGTTATGATAGAAACCTCCACATGGATTCCAGAAAAAAATGAAGCTTGAAGCTGTAGACAAAAGAAATCCCTTGTTTATCAGAGTAGCAACTGTAGCGGATACAGATGATCACCGGATCAAGGTAAGTGTTCTTGGTCCTGGTGTTGGGTTTTGGTCTTTGTTACTCTGTATCTTAAATGGAAACTTTACTTGACAGTGAACTTAAGCCCTGCAATTAAATTACTAAAACCACGGGAATTTACAAAGTGGCTTTGCCACTTTGAAGTTTGCATCCATCCAAGTGTTTTCTTTAATTGCTCCAAGATATTTTCTCTTTAATTATGAACGGCAGCTTCATATTTTTGAATGTGTATTTGTAGAAAGTTGACATAACATATTGAGGTAATAGTCTCTTTAGAAGAAAAAGAAAATAAGTGTATCATGCTCCAGTGGTATCCTCTTTTTTAAGGAGATTACTTTTTTATTGACTCCATTAGGTATAGTTTATAAAGTATAAGTAGGGATAAATAACTTTAAAAATAAAATCAGAGTTTTACTGCAATTGGATTAATAGACATCATATACCTCTCTTAAAGTAAGCCAGTGTCTAGAAGATATTGCTAGTTGCATCCACATGTGGTACTGGTATAGTGGTTCGGATACAATGCCCAAAGACCTCATGGGCTTCTGGTTTTACCACTCCTTTCTCTCTTTAGCCAGAATCGTACCTATCCTACTTTTCCCCTTGGATCAGCTAACTTTTCTGTTAGGAATAATAATGTCTCTAAAAACAACAAGTCATTTTCAGCACCTGGCAGTGAGGTTCTCAGTACACTCTTGCCGTAGATATTTGCAGTCTCTTCAGTGTGGGCCATGTGAGCCGTTACCCCTGTACTGATAAGGCCAAGATCAGGCAGATTTGATGAAGCACTTTATTCAGTATTGGAAGGAAATAACTCTCAGTTCCATGAAGCAGCAATCTTAACTTCAAGTTCATCTTTCAAAATAATAATACATCATTAGCTATTTATAATGAGATAACTTATAAGGTTATAAAGTTTAAGACAAAACATTATATAAGTTATTATTTCTGTACAATATGTTAAGTTCCAGTCAATGTAGTCAGGGATGGTAGCTCACCTTTAATTGTAGCAATTGAGAGGTAGAAATGAAAAGACTTGTTTCAGGCCACCTGCATAGCCAGAATCTGCCTCAGAGACAAACAAAAGGCCATATAATCATACATTTTAGGAAATCATATAAAAATTGTAAGTCTGTGTTAACCATTCTCTAGTGCACTTTTATTTTTGCTTCGTTTTATTTTTTATTTTTTCAAGACAGGGTTTCTCTTAGTAGCCCTAACGGTCCTGGACCAGGCTGACCTTGAACTCAGTGATCCACCTGCCTTTGCCCCCTGAGTGCTGGGATTAAAGGCATGTGCCATCACCACCTGGCATTCTAGTGCACTTTTTTTATTCATTAGAGTAGGCTGTGATATGAAAATCATAAAGAAAAGTGCTTTAGAACTAGAGTTTTAATAAACATCTAACAATAAACTAGATTTAATAAACCAGCAATCAAAAGAGTGTCAAACATAATATGATTTTTACAGCAGATTGTTCAATAAAGATGATGACAACTTTTTAGTTTGAGAAATAAACCTCATCCCATCACAGTGGGTAGTAATAAAAGCATCCAAGTTCTCGCAAAGAGCACTTTGGCATCAAAATATTGAAATGTTTATCCTTTAAGAATTTTGGTCCTGATTACTTAGGTAAGTAATCAAAGGAATGTACAAAGATAAAAGCTCAAACACTCTGGTTAAAACATTAAACATTGAGAACAACCTTAGTAACTGGTGAGAAAAATAAACAAATTACTATGAATGTACATTACATTAGCACAGAATATTTCAACAGGATATTTAGTATTGGGAAGCAAAATATCCCAAGTTGAAATTATTACATAAAATATTCTTTCCAAAAGAACAAAACCATAGTGGATTCTGTAAAGAAATATACCAAAAATAACCAAGGTAACAAGACTATAAAGTGTTAGGATTTGTGTTATTTTGAATAAAAAGAAATTTTTTTAGTTGTGTGAGAATTTTGATCCAGAGGAATGGGATGCTGTGAGATACTTTTTCCACTAATTGTGGGGGAATTTGAGACTAGAGTCCATCACTTTACTAGTTGCTGATCTCCCTATCTTATGCAACATCCTGATAAATCCTTGGCACCCAAAGAGGAGCTGGCTGTGGCTGTCTGGAGATGATCATCTTTGCCCCGTTTTTAGAATGACTGTCACGAGCTGAGCTTCACCACTGTACAGATATATCGCTGTTTCTGAATACCTCAAAGGGTCAGCTGATAGACAGGGATGGGGTTTTAGATTCAGCAGAGGCATTGAGAAAAAATGAGCACCCAGCAGTAGTTTTTCTTATAACGTGAGAAAATATGGCAAGTAGGATCATTTCTCTTTTGCAGAAAAGGCCAAGGAACGCAGTTAACGTGTGTGGTTTCATATTTTCAGTGTCTCGGGAATAAAGTCAACTCAATGTTAAATAAGATCAACTTTTAAAGTCATACAGTATCTACCATTTAACACCTGGAGCTTCTCTGGTGGTAAGGTAGTTAGTAATTCCTGCTGGCTGCTGTTGAAAGTTAGGACAGGAATGAATGTTCTCATCTTCTGCTTTGGGGACAGGACATGAAAGAGTGTTGTATCTCTCTTCAGTCACATTGTCTACTTCAGCTGTGTGTGACAGTTTGTCTCCAGTTTTTAAAATACTTTCTATGCACTGATATTTCTCATTTCAGTTTTCATTGTTGTTTTTGAGACAGGGCCTTATCATGTAGCTCTGGCTTTCCTGGAACTCACTATGTAGACCAGGCTGGCCTTGAACTCACAGAAAATCCTCCTGCCTCTGCCTTCCGAGCACTGGGATTAAAGGCGTCCACCACTACACCAGCTTCTCAGTTTAAATTTAAGTTGCTTTTCTTCTTCCTGTTACTGGACCTCAGCATTTAGATCTTGCCATATTTTTTTTTTTTTTTAAGCTTGCCGAAGTTGTTATGAATATACTAGTCATGAGCTGGAGTGAGTGATGGCCCAGCCGTTAAAGGCTAGGCTCACAACCAAAATATAAGAATATACTAGCCTTGTTCATTTCTAAGTCGTAAAAATTACTTTCTTGGTTTTCCTGTAGTCAATGATCTTTTTTGTAGTTTGCTTTTCAACAATTTCTAGCTTCTTAGTCGTTTTTTTTTTTTTTTTTTTAGATGCTACAGTAGTTTTGGTGTATTTTGAATGAAAAGCAGGAGTATGTTTCTCATCAGCTGATAGCTATCTCTTTCTCTTGAACTGTTTCTCCCACAACTCTTCATCTGCCTGCTAAACAGATTGGGTAGTCTCAGCCAGGCTTACATCCTGCATCCCGAGACTCATTTTTACTGACACACTAGGCTGTATCTCATTTTCCTGAAAATTACAAAGTATAATGCCCTGTTTTGCTTGGTGTGCTTTTGTCCCGATGAAACATGTCTTTTTGTGTTTTCCTAAAAAAGGGTTTTCACTCCATGCATTTGAGAAAATGTCCATCTTCTTCCCTTATATTTGACTGTTAATTAACTAGGTGAGGGGTTCTAGGGAGGGAGCTTTTATCCTTAGTTCTTCGTGTTCTGCTGCATCTCACCCCTGGAGCTTTCAGATACCCAAGGCCAGTCGGATTGCATCTCTTGGGCCACAGGCTTGTTTCTGGAGAACTTGGGGATGGCAGTCTCTGGTGGTCTCCAGCTCTGTGATAGCATCTTTCCATTTGTCAAACTGGTCCTCAAGCCTTCCCACTGTGGAGCTTTCTGTCCCACAGACTCTGAGATATGCTATTTTTGCTTTGCTAGCTTCCTGGTCTCTGCTCTCTTTCTGGACGTTGCTGGTCTGACTCTGACCCTCTTCTTTTCTTTTGTATTGCTGATGTCATAAGATCTGTTTGAACTACCTTCATCTGTTTTTCAAAGTTTGTATTGAATTCTTAATTACAATTGTGATTTTTTTTGTGCTTTTCAAGAAATTTTTAAAAATAATATTTAGTTCCTGCTTCCTTTAAAAAGCAGTATTTTATTTCCTGAAGCAATCAACGTTGCTTTCTGTCTGAGGACACCACTGGTAGTTTTTCTTCTCTTCCTTGATTATTTTCTTAAATTCTTATTAAAATATTATTATTTATTTATTTGTCTCTCTCTCTCTCTCTCTCTCTCTCTCTCTCTCTCTCTCTCTCTCTCTCTCACACACACACACACACACACACACACACACACACACACACACACACGCCTTTGGAGGCCAGAAGAGGGCATTAGGCCAATGAACTGGAGTTAATGGGTGATTATGAGCCACCAGATGCAGATGCTGGGAACTAAAGTCAGGTCCTTTGCAAGAGCAGCAAATTCTCTTAACCCTTGAGCCACAGCTCCAGCCCCCAAATGTCTTTGTTCCCTAGCATGGCCTCTATTTTCATATTGGTTCTCACGTGTCAGATAATCCTGGGTGTCTGTTCACATTAAGAAAAAGGTAGCATACTTGAGGCATTTTTGTGAATGTGTTTTTATTCTTGTGTATATGAATAGGCTTATATTCTCTTGTCTACAGGGGATATCTTCCAAGATCCCTAGTATATGCCTTCAACCACACATCAAATCCCATATGTATCATAGTTTATCTATACATAATACAAACATACTGTAATAAAGTAAAATGTACGTACTAGATATAGAAAGAGTAACAACAGCAACAACAACAATAGGACAATTATGTTGTATGAAACTGGTTTCTCTTTTTATCACAATATGGAATTCTCCCTTTGACATTTTTTTATACCATAGTTGACCTCAGGAAACTGAGAACATAGAGGGCAAAATCTTGGGTAAATTATGACTATCATTCTCATTGTTGTTTTGACATTATTTTTGATCAAAGGAAAGGAAGCATTCAAAGCTAACTAACCTTAGATGATGCTTTCTCTTTTTGTATGTTAATAATAAATTACTTTATTTCTGATTCTTGGCCTGGTTCCTTCTAATTGCCTGCTTATTAGCTAGCTAATTTGTCTCTGTGTGTTCTACCCCCACCCCCCCAACCCCCCTCTCTTTGGTGTAGTATCCATGACTTCTTCCAGGAGAAGTAGTATTTAGGGCTTTAATTCTAGAAAAACTATTTTAAGCTCATTATTTCAAGCTCACATACATGTGCCTTTATTTTTAATAACTGCAATCTACTTTTCCTATAAATGATGAATTACTTTTTTACAGATTTTTTTTATTTGAATTAGAAACAAGATTGTTTTACATGACAATCCCAATTCCCTCTCCCTCCCCGTCCTCCCCTACCACTACCACCCCCAACTAAAACCCTACCTATGACATATCCTTTCTGCTCCCCTGGATGGTGAGGCTTTCCATAGGGTGGGAGATGAGTTACTTTTTAATATTTTTGATAAGTCAAAGACAATATATTTTAATGTTGATTGCTTTTGCCAAATAGCTCTCCAGACATTATGGTCACTGTCAATGATCTATAGGAATTTCCTTTATGTTGAGTAGGGCTCAACAAAATGTGAATGTTTTGAGCAGGCTGAGTTTACATTTATAAGTTTACATTGCAAATAAATTGTTCATATATTTACCAACACTTTATATTTATTTTCTCAACAATGAGCCGTTTGTATCTATTTACCATCTTTCTGTTGCAGTTTTCATTTTTTTTCTTACTGATAGATTGGGGCTTAATAAGGAAGAAAGGGCTTTGTCGCTTGTATAGTAAGTGTGTTTGGGGTCTTTCATCTTGCTTATGATGAACTTTACCACCTGAAGCTTTACATTTTTATGTAATTAAATCCATCAGTATTGTTTTTTATGGGCTTAATTTGGTCTCTTGCCATGATTGTACTGTTTACTCATGCATTCTTCTAAAATATTTATTGTCTTGTAAAGACAATAAATTGGCAAACGACCTAAAAGTAAAATATATGAAGTACTTAAATATATCCTTTCTGTAAAAGGTGATATATGTATATATATGATATATATATATATATATATATATATCATGTACATACATATATTATGTTTGTGTGTATAATGTATATGCACCTGAAAGATAAGCAGCTGATAGCTAGTGACATTACCACTCTTTAGTGACCAGTAACAATGTCAACTGTGACCACTTGATAATATATCTTGAGAGATACTATGGTTATTTACAAGAAAGTCTATTTGGGGGCTGGGAGACAGCTCAGTGGTTAGGAACACTAGCTGCTCTTCCAGAGGACACAGATCTAATCCCCATCCCTCACAGGGAGGCTTACAACTTATTTGTAACTAGTTCTTGGGGACTCAATCCCCTTTTCTGGATTTTGCGGTTGCCAGACATGCATGTGGGCCACAGATATCCCTGCAGGCAAAATACCCATACATATAAAATAAAAATAAGGAAATCTTTATAAAAGAGAAAGACTATTTTAAAATGGTATGGTTCAGGGATATTTTATAGTTTAAAAAAAAGAACCTTACTTTATATTTATCTCAAAGGTCTTCCTTTCCGCTCTTCCTGTTCTCCCTTCCCCTGTTCCCTGATTTTAAATCCCGAAGCGGTGTTTGTGTTTCATTTGCTCACTTGAAGATGTTATCCACGGTTCCTAGTCTTCATTTGCTAACAGCGTCTAAGGATATGCATAATAAAACTGTAGAGCTGCTGCCTCAGATGCATCTTTGGGAAGGCAGTTATTGATGTTTAGATAATTTGTTGGTAGTTTCAAAAGCGTCTTTTATCTCAGGTTGTGAGTGAAGTATTTTAAATAATTGAAGTGATTTATTGGACATTAAATAAACTGTGTAAATCAGATGGAAGTACAAAAGGCTCATGCCATGGATGGGAGTTTTGCAGTAGGAATTATTATGACTCTGTGTTTCTTCTGTTACCAGGTTCATTTTGATGGTTGGAGCAGTTGCTATGACTACTGGATAGATGCAGACTCTCCAGATATCCACCCTGTAGGCTGGTGTTCCAAAACTGGACACCCACTTCAGGCTCCACTAAGTAAGATACACTTAGATAGTCATGATCAACATTTTCATTTCCTTTAATAATGTGCTTAAGTTTTTGTCTCTTATTTCTCCATATATTTCTTCTCTTGATTGCCACCAGCACGGGCTTGAGTGCGCGCGCGCACGCGCGCGCGCACACACACACACAGACACACACACAATTATAAAAGAAAAATCCTGTTGCCTAAGTAAGGTTTGCTGTTTTGAGTTTTGTTTAGAAATAAGCATGACCTTTTATATTTAGTGATAATTTTTTGAAGATAATTTGTCAGACTATTAAAATTTCAGTATCCTAATAGTGACCTGATAGTAGCCTTGCAAATGTTATCATTGCCAGAAACTGGGTAAAGTATAAAAGAGGCCACCCTCTGCTTTGTGATTTATTCTATGTGCAAATTTATAATTCACTCAATAAAGATTTAAATTCTGTTAAGTAAAAAAGCATATACCAGACACACACACACACACACACACACACACAGAGAGAGAGAGAGAGAGAGAGAGAGAGAGAGAGAGAGAGAGAGACATTCCATTATCTCAGTTTTAAGGAATATGTACCTCATATGAGAAAATATGGGAAATACATTAAACTATAGTCAATTTTTTTAAATAATTAATTTTCTTTCCCTGTACTGTGTGAGTAGATTTATGTATGCTATATACAGACTGAGGGTGCATAGCCATACATGTGCATATTTCTAATTGAAGAATAGAGTAACAAAGTTAGAAGCAAATGTTAGTTAAATAAACTGTGTCACGTAGTTTGTGTAGGTAACATAGTCGTGAAAAATATTAATATTGTGAAATGTGAAAGACAAGTCCAAAGCCAGGTGACACTGTTTTAGATACACCTTTACATTGTACCTCCTAAGAAGCAAAATGACAATCCTGAACTGGATGTAGCTGTGCCTGGAAATGTTAGAGTCATAACTAGGAAGGCATTCAACCAGGGAGCTGTGCATGGAAATGCTGGAGCCATAGCTAGGAGAACGTTCATCCGCACTGCTGGATGACTACGGAGAGTCTGAGATGGAGAAGAGCTGCTGATGTTGGTAACTCCCTGTGCACTCCAGCCCTGGCCGCCTGGTTGACTCAGGTGGTTCCAACATCGTGTTTATATTTCAGATTCTGTGATCTTGTGTTTGAAATTTTAGTGTTGAATATTCTCATGCAATTTTTTTATTTGATAACAGTTCTTTCAGATATCCCTATCAAGTCAGATTTAAATATCTCTGTTGTCTGACATCTTAAAATAAAATTAGATCAGAATTTATCATCTCAGTATTAAAGAAATATAAATGTGGTGACAGAATACAAGAACTACTTGTTTTTCTATATACAGAGAGAAAATTGTTCCAGAAATGGAGTATTTTTCCTCTGCCCTATTCTCATCATAGACATTTAAATCTAGCTTTCTGCTCACCTTCTTGTTATATTTATCTTTTTTACCTTCTCTTTTTATTATTTTTGTTGTAGGCCCTGCAGAATTAATGGAGCCATCAGAAACTGGGGGATGTCCAACTCTCGGCTGCAAGGGGATTGGTCATTTTAAAAAATCGAGGTACCTGGGCAATCAGAGGTATGCGTTTACCACTATTTATGTGAGGACTTTTGTGCATGGTTGTATGGAGGGTGGCTGTCTATGAAGGTGGAAGATGATTTCCTTCTATAAGAAACAGATGTGAACTGATTTTATATTCAGTTACCTTGGAGACTGTAAAAACCAATGGTATATCTAAAGCTGTCTTCCTGAGAGAACACTCATTCAATGTTTAAAATAGATTTACTTTAGTTATTTGGTATTTTTTGTATGTTTGTTTGGTTGGTTTGTTTTTTTTTTTTAGCTTGGCTGATTTTTCAGATGCATGGCTTCTAAAATAGTTACTTACAGTTTACCATCAATGAGATGAGGGAAGGCCTTGTTGAAATTATTTAGCAGAATATATGATGTAGCTGGGCAACTTTACAGTTTGACAAAGATGAGATATTGTAGATTAGCAGTGAACATCACAAAACAGTATGACCAAATGTAAGGATTAAATGGCCAGAAAAGTGATTTTTTTCCCAATATTTTTCTTACTTGTAAGTAACTTTAACACACACACACACACCCCACACACCCACCCACCCACCCACACCCACACACCAAAAATACAATTGGAACTTGATGTTCAGGTGATTTGGGAATCTTGAAAGACCTTTAAAAATGTTACTGAAATAAATTCTCATGATTTAGTGGGATTCCTAAGGGACAAAGCATCACCCATTTGAATATGTATTGAAATGGTAGTAAGTACCAGTGTAAGTTATAGAAACATGCTAATTGTGTTAATAAAATCATGTCTTATTTATCTAGTTTGTATAGGGTTTCAGTCTGGTTCTTTGAAATTATAGGTCAGTGAGATGGCTCAGTGGGTAACCTCAGTTCCATCTGGGATCCATATGGTCGAAGGAGAGAGCCAGCTCCTGAAGGGTGTTCCCTGACCTCCACACATGCTATGGCCCCTGGGTGCCCTCTCTGTAACATTAAAGACATTCAGAAATGTTGTTACCTAGTCCTCTAAGAGAGACTTAGTAAGACTTGCAAAATTGATGTATTGTTTTCCCCTGGGTGCAGTGAAGGCTCCCCATATCTCTGCGTCCACAAGTGTTGCTCATCTCCCCCTCCCCCGCTTTTTTAACAGTCATTATGTTCCAGAATAAAAAGTGCACAGACAGGATGACTATTCCGTGTCAGAGACCCATTTTTAAACCCTTGTGCCACTTGTATGTCTGCAAACCAAAGATAGAGCATTAATTTGAACTCCACTGAAGACACTGCATCGTAGAAGTTATTAGCTGTGTCTCATGAAGGCAGCTGGATCACTTTTCAGCGAATAGATGGGTCCCAGTGCAAGATGCAGCTCACAAGTGGGCAAAACTCGAGCCTTAAATTGAGAGAGTCTTTTGTTCACTGGTTTCCTTTGAAGAACAGTTTTTTCAGTCACAACATGTAACATTTACCAAGCATTCTCCTACGTTGTGTTAGCGATTGTTCTGTTGCTTAATGGGAATCAGCTGGCTTTCAGAACGACACTCTGGTAAAGGAACTGTTCTTTTCCCACAAGCTGTGGTGAGCCCAGTGTAGTGTTCCTTAGCCATAATAATTTGTCTTCTCTAGCCACTGATGAGTGGAGCTGAAGGGTCTGGTGTTGACCTTTGGGGTCTCACAACACTGCTCCGGGGCTCGGTCCCACACTGAGGATCTCCACTCACGCTTCGTCATTTTAAGTATAAGATATGAAATCATAACTTATGATTTGGTACATCTGCATTACTACTGTACAGTCCCATGATGTTCATTAGACTAAAGGCAATTTCCTCAAATTGAAAGAAAAGAACTAAGAAATTTTTAAACTGGATAAATGCTGACGTTGTTAGGATACAGTTGGCTATTTAAATTTTGTACTTAGCTCTGGCATGAAACCCACCACACAGCACTGTGCATACTGAATGTCTCCAGAGATGAGAAGACCACACCATGTGCATACGCTCTTTGGTAGCTCCTTTGGTCCAAGTAGGAAAGATTGTGGCGGCCCAAGTCTCTAGGGACAACCATGTCACATCACCTAGCCCCTTGTCATGACGGCCTTTACCCTTAGGCTCCAACAGCCCAGCTGCTCCCACAGTTTAGTGGTTGTCTTCAGGGAGTTTCTTGATCCCCATAATTTAGCCCTTTTAGTAACAAGCACAATACCGCCTGTCCTATCCAATCCATCAAGACGGTATTGTGCTTATTACTAGAAGGGGTAAATTATGGGAAGATTCAGAGACTAACATGCAGAAAAGTGGAAAGGAAACTTAGACTAATTGGAACCATGCTAAAGAACTGCTCATTTACTTGAAGGAGTGGCAGAGTATAGTTTATGACTGAAAAGACAAGTCTTGGCCAAAAAACTAGTGATTTCCTTGTGCATGCAGGGCACGGCTGCTGGGATCTTTGTTGTGTGGGGTTGGTGGGCAGGGTCTCTGGACAGAAGAATAAGACTATGGTCCGGGTTGTACTGTTCACCCTTCCCAGCCTGTGCACAGGTTTTCTTCACTCCTTGTGCAGTCTGTATAATTTACAATGCTCCACACTGTCTCCTTGGCAGGACATTAATCCTTGGCGGGCCCAGCCTGTTTTCCATCTCATCAGTACACTTGTGGATTAGCTTGCTGCAGCATACATATTCTCTGAAAGGTTCATTTCACTGGCAATTATTCCTGTCCTTGCTGAGAATGCTGTGCTTAGGATAACATAATGAGGAAATTCTCTTTGGATTAATTTACTGAGAAACTAAATAAATCAAAACATACATTCTTTACATAGATAACAAAGAAGGTTGCTCCTTCAGTAAGGATGGTTTTATGAGCACATAAGCAAAATACTGAGTTTGCTTGTGACTCTCTCCAAAGATACAAGTTATGTTTGGTCTAAGAAACATTAGAAGCAGAGCGTGTATTTGGTAACACAGTTTGAGGATGCAGCCTTTCTTTAATTTGAAATACGATTAGTGAGAGTTGGATGTGGGGTATGGTATTCTCATCTCTAGAGATATTCCATATGTAGCCACCTTGCTTAACTCTGACTGTCCAGAAGAAAGTGTCGGTATGATTTACACATTGGCATCCTTTTGTTATTTCACTCTTAGCTAACTTAGAGGTCTGAGAATGGGAAAACCCACTTGAGGTTAAGAGAGCTAAAGTTACATAAAAGTAGATATTCTGCATATGTATTGCCTCCAGAAGTACATCTTTGATATATAAAATTTGATCTTTTAGAAATTAAGCAAGAAAATGTTTATTCCCCCAGTCTCTAAAGAATATGTTTGAAATCCATGGAGCGTCTTGCAAATTAATAACCATGGATGCACAACTAATTCTCATTCAGCATCCATCCGCCTAGCTCTCATGTACTGCTGTCTGCCTGCTTTGGGTCAACCGGCTTTGGTGGTTGTACAGAAAAGGGGTCCCACATCTGAGGGTGTAGGAGTGGTGGTACTCAGTAAAGCATTAGCTATTTCCCAATGGAGTAGAGTCCGCTCAAATATGTTTTTCATATCACTTTATTTTTGCTATTTTTTCCTATACACAATGGAGGTAAATACCTTGCTGGTAAGGTCATAATAATGTGTGGGATGTGTTTGACCTGCTCTATCACAGCAACTGTTCTCAGGTTAAGTGAATGACCACATTTAATCCTCTCAGCAAGTCTGTGAGTTGAGCACCACTTAGAGATGATGAGGAAAAGTTGGAATGGCTGAGTGAAAGCCCTGGATGGGACTGATAGAAGCAGAACTCAATCCAGCCCAGAATGGCCTTTATGTCTACTCCTCCCATCAGCCCCTGTGCAGAGCAGTCACCTGAGACAGCCTGTCCTGTTTGTTTGTCAGCATTGTGTGTGAGAGAAACACACGCTTAAATTGGATGCTTAAACTGGATGTGTTGCCAAGTCTTACAACTCAGAGGGTTTTTAGTATGGCAGTGGATAGCAGAGGACAAGCTAGCCCTTTTACTTACAAACAACCTCCTGAGAGGCTCTGGAAGCAAATATTTGTCAAATGATTGGTGTACAATAATTTGCTAATATTTGTGTCATAATAAAGTGATTTTAGGGAAGGGTCTCACAGGACTTGTATTGTCCTTTCCTGAAAGGACCTGTATTTGAATGAATAGCTGGGGGCGGGGCGGGGGGTGAGAAAGAGCAAAGGTAGGAGAGGGAAAGAGATTGAGTGAGCATGGGAGAAAACGAATACCCATGATGGAATGCAAACATGCCGTAATGAATCAAACCTTACTAAAATTTAGTTGCTAAGAAAAAGTATATGAGAAACTATGATGGTGATAAAATCACCCATCTCTTTTGTTTCTTTAAACAACAGGCATGGAAGTGATCTCAAGCCCTTGAGAGCATGCTTAATTATGAGTTTCCCTGTAATTCATACCCCAAGGGCTAGATAATGGGAGACAAGATAGGGAAAAACGTAAATCTGTAGCTTGGCTTGCCTTGAAAGGCAGTAGGTAAGCCTTAGTTAGGATCTTGAAACAGTATTTCACTTTTCTCTGCCAGTGTCTTCATTTGTTAACATAGGTGATGATGGCATTCATAGGAGTGGTGTGATGAAAGAATTAATTCATGTAAAGGACTTGGAGCCCTGCCTAGCACAGAGAAAATTGCAATACATAGAGCTGTGTGCAATGCATGAGGAGGGCAGCCGCAGCTCTTTGATGCTTTCAGATCGATGTCATTGTCACTGATTAGGAATAAGGAAATTCTTCCATGATACAGGCTAATGTTTACTCATAATGGGTAGCAATTAAACAAGAGCCAGTGTTTATTATCAAATTCCACCACGAACATGTGACAGTCTATAAGTCTTCTTTGAAGCCTAATTTTTAGTATCTGTCAAATGAGCACACTCTTGGAGCTGCCTCCATGGTGGTGAGGATGAATGCTAGACAAGGACATTGCTTGCCTGGGTAAGGCACGCCCACTTTTGTTGGCATCATCATTGTGAAATGAAAATTCCACCTCAGAAACTGTGTTTGCTCATCACTGTGCATGGATGAGGTGACAGAGCACTTTGCCAGGCACCTGGGTTCTACCTGAAACATTTCTCATTCTGCCATTGCTGTGGCACTCCAGTATATTTTGTCACATCCCCTTTAGCCATCACTTCCAACCACAGGAGCAAGCTGGCATTTCTCGCCACCCTGTGCAGGGCTCGAAGGAAGAGAGGCTTCGTGAAAATCTGTGGCTGCCCGTCACACGGAGCCCTCTGTAGGGCAGGTTTCTTCATTCGTTGGGTCATTTCTTCAGAAGGCTGGGACTGTTTCTCATTCAACTGAGAGGTTGAAAGAGCTAGGACAGTTTGTTTTCAAAAGAAAAAAACCAAGAAACAAACAAACAAACAAACAAAAACAACAACAACAACAACAACAAAAAATACAGGCATTTAGACAGCAGGCTCCCAACCAGTATCTTGCCTTTCTCTGAACTATGCCCAAGTTTTTCATTTAGTCAACAATAAAAGCAAAGGGCTCTTTCCATAGAGCTTGAACACAATAGTTTGCTCTGTAACTGCTGTTTCGCTGGGGACCTATGTCATCCAAAATTGCTGCATGGCTTCCCATTGTTTGAAGCTGGTGGTGTGTCCTACAACCCTGATGCCATCCAAAGTAAATACACACACTGTAGTTCACTGCTTGTTAAGCCAGGGGCTTAAGGGTTGAGTGAAACTAAACTGTACGTGTGCTGCTGCTGGATTAGCACAGTACTGTCTGTCAAAAGAAACCAAAACATTGTCTTTGGGTTTTTCTTTTATTGCCCCAAGATTGAAGTGCAAAAATTCAATGAAAAACATGCACTAGAAAGAGCAGCATAGTGTGGCATAGGAGATGACTGAGATCTGAGACTGGACCAACTTGATTCCTTGGTCAGAGCAGAGACGCAAGAGCTTGGGAGGAGCTGGTTATATATAATTTTTTGATGGTTGTAGGGAGATTCATTGAAGATGATATGTCGTGAGGTGATCCCCACAATCTGAATGGGATTTCAGTGGACATTTGTGCCCTGGTTGAGTCGAAGCTTGGCATTAAGGAAAGTGTTGTACCTTAGGATAGCCACATGGCAACTCAGTGTATTTGCATTCTTGGCAGGTACAGGGTAGCTAAAGACCCAAACACACAATGCTGCCATGTGGGCTTTCTGTCTTGGGGAATGGAGCACAGGCTGCTCAGGCTTCGTGTTTGTAGTCTCCATGAAACTGAGGAATGTGTCAGGGCCCCAAGGTAGTGGACAGGCTAAGAGTGGCACTCCTGTGCTGTCCCCTACAACTTCATCCCGCACAGGTAGTTTCTAAGGGGATATGTTGTTCTAGATCCTGCATCCTGCCCACTCCTAGATGTCTGCCTTCCAGCTTAGCTACTAGTTGCCTCACTCAAAGTCTCTGTTCACGTTAGGCAGAACCAGTTTTGGTAATTTGTTCTCATGAATTCTTGATTAGTTCAGGCATCCCAAGCAGGATCCCATGCAGTGTTTGAATGGCTGATGTGGTTAGATTTCCCTTCGTAGTGTGAATGACTGAAGTAGTACACCTGTTATTGAATGAGTAGACTCATTTTGCTGAGCTGTTTCGTTGCTGTGTGACCTCGGGCAAGCAGCACTTTTATTTAAATGTCTAATAATAATCTTTCTATAATTATTGGTTTGCTCCAATTTACTTCCCATTAGTCTTTCTTCTCTCTCTCAGTCTGTCTGTCTCTCTCTCTCTCTCTCTCACACATACAGAGAGAGAGAGAGAGAGAGAGAGAGAGAGAGAGGGAGGGAGGGAGGGAGGGTGTCTTTTGCCTCAAGTTCTTTAAACTGCAAACCAAAAAGCCATTAGGATCCCTGTAGATTACAAACTCTCTCTCGGTCTGTAAGGCATTGTGGGATATTAAGAGATGCTGACAGTCCCCTAACCTTCCCTGCATTTCCATCCCACACACCCAAATCAATTCCTATCGCTTCCCATGTTTAGAGATTTCCCAGAGGCGTCAAATTGAACCAACCCAAAATATAACTTGGAACAGCTGACTATGGTCTAGTGAGCCATACAGGATACTGCCTCTCCCTGCATCTCCTGCTTCCTGTCATCTCAGCGTCTCACCATGCTAGCCTCACTGTCCCTCCCATGTGTTGCATTGCTTTCTCCTAAGCGTGGGGAGGTAGTTGTGAGCAACTTTGTCCTGACCTTTAGGCATTTGTTCTCTCTAGGGAAGCCCTTCCTCACTGCCCATCAGATCATCCTCACACCTTCCCTAATGGCCACTTTTGCTTTCTTTACAGAAGCCATTCCAGTGTAAAGTTACATAACTTCTTTGTGTGATTAGGCATTGCCCATTTCCCCTAGATCAGCAGTTCTCAATCATTGGTCACGGCCCTTTGGGGGTGTCAAAAGACCCTTTCACAGGGATCACCGAAGACCATCAGAAAACAGATATTTACATTTAAGATTCATAACAGTATCAAAGTTTCAGTTATGAAGTCGCAATGAAAATAATTTATGGTTGGGGGTCACCAAAATATGAGAAATGTATTAAAGGGTCACAGCATTAGGAAAGTTGAGAACCACTGCCCTAGACTGTCACTGAGGCCAGAATTTTCATCTCCTCACTTTTTATTATGTTTGCAATGCTTAGAAAGGTGATTAACACAATAGATACTTAATGATAAATACTTGTTGACAATGAGAAAATTAAAGCCTGAAGTTGCTTAACCATTTTAAAACCTATTGCATCATATGAAATGTCTTTTTTATAGGGTGTTGGAAAGACTAAAGCAGTGTGTATAGGCACAGCACGGTGCTTAATATACCATATGACCTCCATAAAAGTTTCTATCAATTGCATTTTGGGTATATTCTGGTTGTTATTGGACAGACATTTTATAAATGTATGACTGTGTGGTTAGGTGTTACTACCTTCACTTAAAATACAAGTATAGAGCAGCATGTACCTACTAAAGTTTGCATATTTGCTAACACGATATCTGAGATGAACTTTGTTACTCCAAGTTACCAGGGAGCATTTCAGGTGGCTCTCTTCTTTCCCCAGGAGAGCGTCTCTGCTTCTCTTGGTAGAAAATACATATGCAGTGTTTGAAAAAGTTCCCTTGGGTGATTGTTAATATTCTCACTGTCATAGAAAATAGAGAAAAGAACACCCAACACCAATATAATGTATCTAGTGTCCGAATGGTTTCCAGACTTCAGAAGGCCTCTCAAAGCAGAGGGGTAAGATACGCAGTCAACTGGAGAACTTGGTACCTAGATCTTTTAGAGACTGGAATGCTAAGGCCCAGGCCAGGCATCTGATAGCTAATGCCAAGTTAACACCCAGTGACCTCAATTCCCTCTGCCTAGGTAACAGGAGTTTTCCCACATGGGACCTCAGAGTACAACCTCTAGGGAAGATAGGAAAGGTTGGCCCGTGGCCCCTTTTCATACCAGGGTTAAAATTGGCTCCAAAGCATTTCTGTGTTCTCTAGGAAATCAGCTGTAACTATATTCCCAGAGATAGTAGTGTTCCCTGGGGACATTAAAAGTTACAAAATGTTATAGGGGAAAATAAATAGTTATGAATGTCTCAAGTATGGGTATTTTTTTTTGTGGCTGATTAGTCACAAACATATGCATAGGCCTTACCCATAAAAAGTACTGAAGGAATCCTCTGACTGTTGCTGAGTCCAGAGGCTGCAGCAGAATGCTCCTAGTTCAGGTATGTTCCCTAGTGGAATGGACTTAAATTATCTGTAAAGAGATATTTTATGGCAGTATGTCTAGTCACACATTCATACACATGCATATATAACGTACTTGGTTCAATTTTGGATTCTTATTTTTCACTAGCCTACAATTTTAATTGTAGAATTATGACCTAATGGGAGTGTACTTTTCTCTTCTTTTGATCTGTTAGTGGTGCCAACTGCCCCTACTCAGACATCAACTTGAACAAAGACCGCATTTTTCCAGACCGCCTAAGTGGTGAGATGCCTCCATCTAGTCCATCATTTCCAAGAAGTAAAAGGACAGACACAAGTGAAAGCTCATCGTCTCCTGAAACCAGGTACTTAAAGTGATGATGCTTACATTATCCAGAAACACTCTCATTGAACCGACTGTCATCTTGCATGCTTTACATTTTGTGGCAATGTTTTCCTGTGGATTGTTAGAAACGCACATGGTTTAGCCAGGTTGGTGTGAACTCCCAGAATCCTAGAACTGAGGAGGTAGAGACAGGAGAAACGCTATGTAGTTTAAGGACAACCTAACCCACCTTAAAAACAAAACAGAGAAGCACTTCATTTACTGTGAAACTACAGAAGGAAAGTCCCTATTTTCAGTCCTAACATATTTGACCAAGAGGTCAAAGAGATCTTCCATCTCCCTAAGACCGTTAAGTCCTTAACTGGGCACAGCTGTGATGACATGCACCAAGCCACTGCAAGGCTAAAGTAGGAGAATTGCTTAGTTCAAGATCAGCATGAGTAACATAGTGTGATTTCATGACAAATAAATATGCAAACCAATTCAATGCTGAGTTGAGTGTCACTCAAGGCTGGAAGCTGTGTCTAGAAGAAATAGAAGAGGCTCTACTTTTCCCCTGGTGTGTTTCCCTCGTGCAAGACAACTGTGAAGCTGAAAAAAAAAAAAAAAAAAGTAGCATTACATTTTGAATCACGTATGTGTGCATTATACTAATTTCAGCGTGTCTTCTTTGATATTGAGGGAAATGGCCAGAGGCGCTTATGTCTAACTCTTGGAGCCACAGTGGTCTACTTCCGGCTGGGGTTATTCAGGAGGTAATGATAGGAGAATGCACTCCTTGAGGTGTAGACAGGACTTGATCCTTCTTGGAAGCCCTGAAGCCTTGTCTGGAGAGTTCAGAGTCTTTCTGAATTTGGCATTTCTGTTGCTGTGATAAAACATCATAGACCAAAATCAACTTTAGGGACAAAGGTAAATTTATTTCAGTTTTCATTTCCACTGCACAGTTCATCACTGAGGGAAGTCAAGGTAGGAACTCTAAGCAGGGCCAGACGTGGCAGTCAGGGGCTGATGCAGAGGCCATCAGAGAATGAGGAATGGTGCTTATTGTCTTGCTCCCAGGACCACCAGCCCATGGGGTGGCACCACTCACAGGGAGCTGGCCCCTCCCACACCATTTATCATTGATGAAAGTACTCCATAGTCAAATCTGATGGGGTATTTTCCCCATTGAGGTTCCCTTTACCCCAAATGACTTAGTTGTGTCATAAAACTAGTCCACAGAAGAACTGTAGACTGTTCAAAATCCTTTCTGCTTTAATTGCATCTTCTCAATTGTTCCTTTCTGCATCAGCATTGGCCGAAGTCTTGGTTTTAATATGTAAGGCATGAGGAAGAGATACAATGTATTCTTCATGACTAGTTGTATAGGATTCCTTATTTCTTCTAGTTTCTTCCTAGGTAACCAAGAAATGGTAAGTTCCATTTTGATCAATCAAAAATATACCAAGGGGTTATAGAATAATAATGACTATGAGGAACTGGGGAGGTGATTCAGTGTGTAAGTGTATGCCATGCTGCAGAAGCATGAAGAACTGAGTTTGGAGCTCTGGCACTCATGTAAAAGTGCTAGGAGGTGCTGAAAGGTAGATCCTGTGTGTTCCCTGCTCAGCCAGTCTAGCAGAAATGGCAAACTCCAAGTTCAATGAGAGGCCCTGTCTCAAAAACTAAAGAAGTGATGGGAGAACCAAAGTCCATCTCTGGCTTCTACAAGTGCACACATGTATGTCCCAAACACACACACACACACACACACACACACACACACACACACACACACTACTGCTACCACACACATTCACACAGTTAAAAAAAGATAATGAGAATTATGAACTTTCTGCTTAATGAAAACTTTAATTCATTGGCATGTAAGTGTGGTAAGTAATCTAACATTCATTCAAAGCTTATACAATCTCTGGCAGGGAAATTAAAAAACAAGCAAAAAAACTTTTCTAAAAGTAAATATACAAGAATGTTTTACAAAACAGATTTAGTACTAATTTATTGGTGTCCTACCAGAGCTTTTATGAGGATAGTTCTTGTTCTAGACATTTTCTTACTTATTACTTACTTTAGCAAATAGTGATGAAAACCTTTTCCACAGACCAATGAAGGGCATCAAAACATTGGATGTAGAAAGTTGATGAACTAAACATTCTCAGGCTTGCCTCTCCACTCAGCTGTTTTCTGGGCTCTGGGCTCTTTCCTCCATGGAAAGTGATGGAAGAGAAAGCAAAGCACACTCCAGCTTATGTATTGGCTTCTCTTCATACTATGTATGTGACCCTTGATCTTTCCCTTGTTTCTTTGATTCTCATAGTTAAGTGAGGGCGATAAAAGTGAAAACTGTAAATGAAAAGCTCTCCAGGAGATAACTAGTAAGTCCTAAGTCCTTATTTTGTAGGCAGAGTTTCTCTGTGTTCCTGGCAGTTGCTCCCAAATAACCACACAGAGACTTATTATTTGTAAATGCTCAGCCAACAGCTTAGGCTTGTCTCCAGCCAGCTTTATAACTTGAATTAACCCATTTCTGTTAATCCGTGAGCTACCCCAAGGCTCATTTACCTCATCTATGAACTTCCCGTGTTTCTTCTATCTCATCTGGCTCTTGAAGACTGCCCTCCTACTTCCCAGCATTCTCTCTGCTCTGAAAATCCTACCTAGCTATTGGCCAATCATCTTTTTATTAACAATGAGAGCAACAAGGATTATTTCACAGCACTTATTGAGTGATAGTTTTTACGAGAGTTTCTGAAAGAGGAATAGGTTCCCTGTTTACTTGTTTGTTTAATAGGCCTGGTTGAGTATCCCTTATCCAAAACTCTTGGGATCAGAAGTTTCCAATTTGGGATTTTTAAAAATGTTATATTTGCCTAAACTTTACAAGTTGAGCATTCCTAATCTGAAATGCTCCAAAAAACAAAAACAAAAACAAAAACAAACAAACAAAAAAAACACTCAAGAAATTTCCGCTTTGGGCACATTTTAGATTTGGGGATTAGAAATATTCAATCCCAAAATATTTTTTTTAAGGAAAGAAATATTCAACTCGAATTTCCTTTATTTCCTAAGAGTAGGAGCACAACTATTCAATTTCTGTAATATTCCTGGGCTACGTGGAAGAGATTGTTCAATTAAGATTATTTTCATAACGTCCACATTCTCTTTTCTTCCTATGACCGTTGCTCACCTCGCATGTTTAGCAAGTCTCCTGTTATCAGTTTTGAACTTGTGAAAATTTACCTGCCATTCTGTACTTAGATAAGTTGCACTCCCAGAGGAAGCTGTGAGATGGATTGGTTGCAAATGGTTTATTTGGGAGGTGAAGAAGGCATCTGTAGGGACAGGAAATGAAGCAGAAGGGAAGGCAATCAGAAACAGCTTACCGGTCAGTCACACCAGTTACTGCTACAGACAGAACAGCACAGACCTGCTGGGTGTATTCTGTGAAGAGTGGAGACCACACATTTCAGAGCCTGCTTGGGTAGGGAGAGAGGAATAGAAATATTCACACACCGGTTTCCTTCTGAGTCCTCCATATGAAGCAACTGAGCATTGGTCCTGTGGGTGCCGAGGAGGCAGCTGGGGTGTGCACAGCTATGAACTGGTGGGAGCTACTGGGCCATCTCCGTACCCATTTACCTGTACCAGATGCCAGATAGTACCCAAGTGAGAGATGTGCTGGTATGGCTTTTGGTTCAGGGGTTAATCCAACAGGCAAGGTAAAATGAATAGTGCAAGACATGGGTCTATCCTTTCCTGCCTCGGCACTATTTTACAAGTCACCTACCTGACTTAGGCCTATGGGCAACTGATAACTCTATAGCAGCAATGCCCAAACTGCCACATGTAGTGTCCTTAATGTTTAGGTTAGGGGCCTGCACCAACCCACCAGAATCTTCTAGGCTGGGGCCTTGAAGTCTGAATTTAAAAAGTTCTTCTGATATTAACTACCGCCCCTAAAAGTGCCAATGATACTTGGCATTGAGACCTTAGTTCCCAATACAGCTCAAATAGAGACCCACATTCCCTGTAACTCTGCCAGACTCTTCCCTTAAGCGATAATTCAGACATCTTTCTCTTTGCTGAGAAGATGAATTTCTCTTCCTTCAAGTCACCATCCTGACCTCCAAGAAGCTGTTGCTGACTCTCAAGCCTGTGGATCAATCCATTATGTGTTTCCACATTCTCCTTATACTACGATTGAAAAGACTTCCTCAGAGTTTTTGTGCTTTGCTTTACAAGCTCTGTCATGGTAGAGGTCATGTCTATCTTCCTTTTCCTCAGTATGGAGGATGCTTGGAATTCCTAGGATGTAAACATTTCAAATCAGCAATCCTTTTTCAAAGGAGAAATGCCAGGCATATAACCTGAGAGATAATCCTTATGTATTTTTCTCTTTATTTACTTAAAAGTCCTCCATTTTCAACTTTGTGAGATTACCACATCAGAAGTTCAAAAAGCCATTACTAAGGGATGATGTAAAGTCTCCAAATACATATTCACACTCTTGTAAATTAGGATGAGACTTTTCTATTTGTTGGTTACCTCCCTGGTCTGTATAGATAGTAAAGATACTACATGAACATCAATGTTTATTTGGCAAACCAAGAAAAGAGGTAAACCTGCCTGTTAGTGATGAGAGAAACAGGTACAGGGACTGCATCCTAGAGCTTTTTTATACATGGGATTCAGAGTAGCCTCTGTAGGGGAAGCTGTAGCCACGCCTTCTTAGGGGCTGGCAACATGGGTACCTGAGCAGGCTTGTGAGGGCGTGGTCAGAGTGAGTAGGGGGACTGCGTTTTCGGTTTCGGTTCTCTTTGCTTCTTGCTGTACAGACTACCACCGGCTGGCTGGTTCGCTCTGTAAGTAAGGCTTTTCCCTATTAAATACCTTTATATTTCTACCTGACTCCGTATTGGTAATTTCCTACTATAAGCCTCATCTTCTTGTTGGGTTCTGGATGCTTGAGGCCATTTTCTTTTAGAGACTGGACAAATGGGTAACAAATCCTTAGAGCATTCTAGGTAGAAATAGGAGTATTCATGCAGTCCTTTTCCACCTACACCCTCATCCCATTTATCACAAGTTTAGTGAGCATCTGCTGGGTCCAGTGCTTGTGGTGAGATAAGGTCCCCACTTTGGATAAGGCAGTTCATCACTATCCTCTCACTGTCCCTGGCTGTAAGATGGCAGTTCTTCCTGGGGATTGATATTTATGTCTCCACGCATCTCCAGCTGAGTAAAAGAATATGTGTATGTATTTCTCTGTGCGTTTTAATACAACTTGGGTCTGGAACTTTGATTTGTATGGTATCATATAGGATACTTATATAAAATGTAGCTTTTGACTCAAGAAATGGGAGTGAGTACATCCCAGGAGTCCCTCTGCTTGACGAACACTCCCAGGTGACAGGGGCAAGTGGTCTCTGTGTTAGACTTTGGGGATGACTATTGCTCATAAGCACCATTGGAAGGGACATAAGGTATCTTCTCACATAGTCTTATCCTCATCAAGTCTGTCTGCATCTAAATTAGACACTATCTCTATTAAAGAATCTCTTAGTATTTTAAGCCCCACACTGTCTAAACCTGAGTAGATTTAACCACAGAAGCACAATAAAGCATTTTTAAAATGCTTAGCAATTACTTGTATTACCTTGTAAGGCAAGTGCCCACTGCTAAACTTAATTTAATGAAACAATTCAGTCTGTGCAGTTCATTATAGGCTCTTAAAATGCCTTTTCAGTTGTAGGACCAGTGCTTCTATTCTGAGAATGACATAGTGCTTGGTATAAGAATTGCTGCCATCAATCTGATTTAGTTTTCCACATGAATTCAGTTCTTCCAGTCATAGCAAGAGCCCATCTATACCCTATTAAACAGATGGGGAAATGAGCTAACATAAAGTATGATGGTGTGTGTGTCTGTGTCTGTGTCTGTGTGTCTGTATTGCAAAATGATCACACCAAGCAGAGTAGAGTTAATTAAAGCCAAACTCATAAATGATTGCAAAAGTTAACCCGCAGTCTTGGGGAACTTGGGTTTTCTGGTCCTGGGGGCCTGCTGTGATCTAGAGTCATCTCTCTGAACATGCATTCCCCAGCTCCCAGAGTCTCCCTCCTCCTGTCAATGGGCTTCCAGATACACAATAGGAGCTGTGCGAGTGTTCAGATCTCCCAGCTCTTGGGTACTGAGTCTGGCCTGTGTAGCTGCTGTTTGCACCAGGAAGAGGCTCTATTTGAGTTAAAACACTCACCGTTCTGGCACCAACCACTGTGACACCAAGGCAACCTTGGAAAGTATAAGAAAAAGATGAGTATCATTGCTAGATGGTGTGAAGTTGTTGGAACAATATTGAAACACATCTTATTTTATCTTTTGAATATCACTAATTCCTACTTAAGAGACTTCCATTTGGAACAAAAAAGAAGAGGCATCTGTTGTGTTTTTCACAGCAAGCCGTCACTGGGGACTCAAGTCTCCCTGTGAGAGCGTACCTTCCTGAGTAGAACTTCCATTTCATGGGGTGAGGTGGAGTTGACTAATTAATTGATGGGTGCTTTTTTTTCTGGAGGTTTTTTCTTTTGGTATCTAGATAATATCCATTAGATGCACTTATCATGTTCCTTTTATTATGTTCCCTTCATGACATGCGTTCATATGCTAAATTATAACTTTATAGGATTATCAGTCCGAGTGCTTCAATTTTAGTCATTAGAGAAAGAATAAGTCTCTTTTCAATCTTGCTTATGGAGCCATGCTTAATTAAAACTCTTGCTAAGCTATTACCAAAGAAACTTAACTTTAAAAATCCCTTGTTCCAGTGTGGACCCATAAGCATAAAAAGACTCTGTTTCAGCCAGCACCTGTTCTGATTCCCTTTGAAGGGACACCTTCCTCTTCCTGAGGCTTGTCGAATGTCTACATTTGTAGAAGACATGTTGGGGGCAGGTCAGGATTCTTGACATTTGGTATTTTGTCAATGAATGGCCTCAGCTCAAAACTTTTAAAAAGTGCTGGTGAGTCATACAAAGAGGTGACTTTTTGGCATTCAAAAAAGTAACCCCTACAGTTTTTTAGGTGCTTCACCCATAGGTATGTCTCTATCTACATTTTATGCCTTTCTGCCTCTTCCCATGCTAGATTCAGAGAAGTAGCTAAAATGAACACATCACTGAGTGGAGGCAAAATGACTTATTGTTTAATATTTTCTCAATGTCACTCTCAGTAGACTGGGGCTGGCCTAAACATAACTGGTCAGGAATTGTTTTTAAGTGCAACATCAACCCACTGGAGGAGGAAATGAGCTGTGTGCCTTCGAATGCCACCTGTTTTCCTAGGCACTTGCTCTTTCCAGGTTTGTTTCCCTAATATTTACCACAGGCATAATTTGAGTAAGAGAGTAAGATGCTCAAAATGTGACACATAATTACACACAGAGAGAGATGGCTGACGCACAAAAAAATTCTGCTTCAACAGCGAAGCAACTTCTTAATTAAAGCCACCAAGCGGATTTTCTTGAATAAGCTTTTGCTGTGGTTATATGCAGTTTAAACTAAAAAAAATATTATAATAAAACAGTACTTGAAAATTCTAAAATCCCAATAGAACTTACACAGTCAGGTCTCTCTTCCAGCTTCTTCTTTCTATGCTTCCCATTCCACCCTTAGTTCTGGAGATGGTGGGCTACCTTCCCAGCCTGGCTTTATTGTTTGTTTCTAAGGTATGTCAGCCCTGGAACTCACTGTGTCGACCAGGCTGGCTTTGAGCTCATAGAGATACTCTTGCCTCTGCTTCCCAATTAAAGACCACAATCACCCCATTATCTGCCTGGGTTTTGGCCCACACAGCTAGCCAAGACCTGGCTTAGAATCCAGGCTGTCTAGCTGTCTGGCTATGGAAAGCATTACCCTAACATCTGCTATAATGTTTGAAGAAAGCAGCTCATTAAACAGATTATTTATCCCAACATAGAAGGAAATGGTAACTAGAGAAAGGCTCCCACTTGTGTGCCTGGCCCTGTGCTAGGCACTTTCTAAATGTTTTATTCTGTCTTCAAATCATCACATTAGGATTGATTATCCCTATTCTGTCAATGATGTAACTGAGAATTTTCAAAGTTAAGTAACTTGCTGCTAATGTCTATTCAAACCTAGTCAGTAGTAGAGCTGACAAGTGAAGGTGGTCTGCTTCCTCCAAGGACACACTTGTAACCGCAGCTCATGCTTCCTTGAGATTGCCGACATGAGTGAGGAATGATCAAAGCGACCGAGTCAAGAAGTTTCTGTGCTGAGTGACATTGTAATATTAAAGTACAGCATAAAATATCTGTTATTATCTGTCAAGAGCTTATCCTGTACTTGACTACAGAAAATAGTGTATTACACAGAATTTTCAAATTGTAGTATTTGTGTGTCCCTGCGCTACCACTGGAGAAGGGAGATGACATCTCCCTTGGTCTCTTTCCCTGCCTTGAACAGTCCACAAGTCTCCACCTGTCTCTGAGCTAGTGTGCCTGGCATTGCTCCCCTCCCCTCATCTGCCCACTCTGTGCCACAGGAGGGTGCAGGAAGAGCTTTCAGGTAAGAAAGCTGAAATTCTATAAAGGAGGATTTCATCTCTGTGTACAGGAAGAAACCTACAGAGTAGCAGCAATTAAGACAAGGAGGAGGGAAATAATAGTTCCCCAATTAAGAAAACATTTTTTTTAATTTTAGATAAAATGTAAGATAATTAAGAACATGCAGGCAGATTCTTCATTCTCAGATTTCTCAGGGAAGAGCAATTTGAAAGTAAGTGTGTGACTCGTAGCATACCCTCTACAATCCTGAATCAGGGGCATCACGTTATTTTTGGAGAAACCCCATGGAAACATTAAAGAGTATTGGTTCTAACTATAGGTTCTCGGTGTCAAGACCTAGTTTTATACTTGTTCCTGTAATCGTGGACTTGATGTTTTTATGTTTTGGTGTATAGAATACCAGACCTTGCACCAGGGAGTACTGTAGAATATCCAACCTTGCAGAATGTTCTTAGGAATGCTGACTGACCTGTCCTTGTGTCTGAATGGGCTGTTAGGGTCTATTCACCTCCATGCTTCTATTTACCCATGTTCTTCATAGAGCCTGTTCTAACAGACTGGCAATTGGCTCCTTCACCTCTCACTCTCCAGTTAAAGGAAACAGCTTGTGGAATAGGAGAGAGCCTGTCATGTATTGAGAATTGAACAACCAATCGATCATGTTTCCATAAAAGACAAACAGTAATAACATTTTGTTTTTCTTTTGGAGTACATTTTGGCAGATCGAGGCATAAAGGAACTTTTTGGCTCCAAAATGTTATTTTCCTTTTCTACATTTCAAGACACAAACAATTGACCAATTAACATTGTTTTTGGACATAAACTACAAAGGAGTTTTTCTTATGTTTAAGTCCCCTCCCCCTTTTTTTTGCGTTTTGAGATAGGGTTTCTCTGTAGCCCTGTCTGTCCTGGAACTAGCTCTGTAAACCAAGCTGGCCTCAGAGATCCACCTGCCTCTATCTCCTGAGTGCTAGAACTAAAGATGTGCACATCTTAACACAATTTACTTTGAAGAGTGATTATGCTTTATTAAAACCACAAGAGAGTAACTTTGGTTATGAGTGGATATTTCTGCTCATGAAAACACAGAAAAGTCCAGAACTTAACTTTTCCTTTTTTGTCTCACTTTTCAAAAAACAAATCAATCAGTTGCTCATCTAACTTCCTAGGAAAGGCATGTGAGCTAGTTGCAAATTTATTTTCTTTGACTCCAAGAAATGCTAATTTTAAATTATTTCACAAGAGTGTGTGTTTTTTTTCTAATGATATTAATATAGCTACCAACAAACTACTTTTTTTCATTAGGCACAGTATTAGAATACAGTTTGTAGACACAAATAATGTTATTTCTGGCTTAGTGCAAACAAGTTTAGAAATTTGAGAGTCAATATAGCATGTAGCAAGTTGATTTTGACATACTGTAATTAGAAAGTATGACTTCATTGGGTCTTTTGTGGGTGTTTTATTTTGTTTTTACTAAATTTGGTGATAGTAGGGATTATGGTACTTGCCTGTGCCAGCCAAGCACCCCCACCCCACCCCCACGCTCCCACCCCCAGCCAAGCTGTATTCCTCTTAGAGTTTTTGTGTTTTTTTTTTTCCTTCACTAAGTGGGCCCAGGCTGGCTTTGAACATACTCTACAATGTAAACCTCCTTTCTTGGCCTCCTGAGTAACTAGGATTACAGGCGTATATAGTCAGGGTTAGCTATTCTACTGTTTCTATGGAGAAAACATGATTTTTCTAACAAATGTCATTTGTCAGCCGTCAGTTCTCACCTGTGGAGTAAACCTCTAGCTGTTGAATTGGGACTGCACTAGATTAAACAAGTTCAGGATGCTCTGAAGGGACGTGGTTTCCTCAAAGTCCTCATTTGGAGTTCTCTGAATCTCCTCGGGAAATCTTTGTATTGCATAATAGTTGCAGCCTCGTTTTCGAACAAGTGCTCATCTTCAGCAGTCTCAAGGTGTTTTAGTAAAAAAAAAAAAACTAAGCCAGAAGTTCAGGTTCAAACAGGAGTTCACATGCACTCTTGACAATAGTATTTCTAAGATGTAGAGAATATTTATGGCATGCTTCTTATAGTTTCATTGTATCACTACCTCACGGTTTCAATTAGAGAGTATGTGCCTTTGGAATTAAAAGTAAGGATGTTAAATTAATGTGTTTAATTGTATTGCTTTGTTCTTGAACCTTAAGATTACAGCCTGGGTCAAAATAGTATAAACATTGAAGAATATGCCTTAGTAAGGCCTTCAGAATGGAATGCAGTAGATTGAAAAATGTTAAGTCCCATACATTTCTACTTTTAAAGGTGTACCACTTTATTTTAAAAGAACCAGTATTTGTCCTTAACCTCAGGGTCAGAGTTCTAAATGCAAGTTTTAATAAATTGTTTCCATTTTAGACTATTCAAGGCCTGTTTATTTTAGAATTAATCCACTCCTGCTCAAAAAGAGGTGAATTCGCTTCAGTGGAATTGACTTGGTCAAGGCAGGAAAACCTTCCCAGAAATAGGAATGTATGCCAGTGGGCCAATCTCAGCTTCAGCCTCAGTCTCCAGGCTGAGGACTAGTGAGAGATTTGATAGCATGGTGCAAACTTTAGAAAAATTCTTGTTCTTTGAGTCTTACCAAACAGTTCAAGTGTTATTACTCCTGAAGGAATATTCCAAGCGGTAGTTGGAATTTCCAGGAACTATATCTTCCAGAGTAGTTCATCTTCATAGCATTCTTACCATTAAATATCTTTTCTGACTAGCAGCCACCAAGTGATCAGGAAGAAAGTGAGCACCTATGGACGTCATTGGTGTTAGCTGCTTCGTGGTGGAATTTCACCCTTTAACATGTAGTGGTACCACTCATCCGTCAATAAGAAAACATAGTTGCTAAGATGCAGTTCTGAAATGCTTTAAAATTCTTCTGTTATACAATACTGAAACAGCTATTTTTTTCTCAGGGAACATCGTGCTGGTGACCTCAAAGAAGATTCTGCAGAGAAAAGAGAAAATGAAGTGAGGACATCTGAAGCCAAAGGTAGTCATAGCCATAGTGTTTGTCACGTCATCACAGGTTATTACCATAAACATTCAGGAACCCACAACTCTGGTAGCACAGGGATGCATTCCCATGGCATAGCAGTGCCTAGAATGCGTCAGACAATGGGTTTGATTCTCAGCACTACAAAATGAGTAAAAGTAAATAGAAACAACTGGAAAAAGCCAATGTACTGAAGATAAACTTGGTTTGTTGTTTCCCTCACGGAAAACAAGAGAAGTCTGTTGCTTGGGACACAGACTCATCTGTAGCTTGTGTTCAAAGTTTTCTTTCATGCATTGGTACAGCATCAGATGTAAGGTTTGGAAGACATTCTCATTGGTTCTTGCCACACATTTTCTTTAGTATTGATGCCTTCACTCGCTTCAAGTGTGTTTTGAAATCTAAACAGAATGTTGTCCTGATGTAAAAGTACATAAATGAAAAGAAAATCACTTGAACAAGTGTTTGCTAGAGTAAGTCATTCTTCTTCCATCTTTGTTTCAAAGATGATAGAGAGGGCATAATGACTCTTAGTCATCATATAGATTGAAATTATAATTTGCTTACAACTGGTTAATTATTGTTTATTTTTCTTATAAGAAAATGCTAGTCTGGCTATCACTGTGTTGCTTGTTCCTGTAGACTTTCCTTCTCATATGTGTGTTCTGGTTTAGATAATTTTAGGGTTGAGGAATGGAAACTAATGACTGCCTGTAATGAGAGCCTGATTATTATAGAACAGTAATTAATGATTACATTGAAAACTGTGTACAAGGTGATGTTCAGCATGGTTTATGTAGAATAGTAATTAATGATTACATTGTAATATGTTTACAGGGTGGTATTCAGCATGGTGTTTGCTGTAGCACTAGGTACAGATCTTACAGCTGACAGGGAATAGTCTCTACTTTCCTATGTACCCCTGCATGGATTTGGCCATGGCATTGAGGCCTCTGGGTGTTTCTGTTCCTTGTCTGTCCAGAAGAATGGTATGGTATATGCCCATAAGCTTGCAAGAAAGATTAAGAGAATAATAACAGTGTTCCTTGTGTAGCATGTATCTATCCATAATAAACCCCACATGAGTGTTTGATTATTTACAATGTTACTTATAATTTATAAAGGTATTTTATTAATTTTTGAAGAGATGGTTTTAGTATCATTGCCATTTGGACTTCTTATATAAAGAATTCAGCTTTTCTTGGTAAACCATTAGTTCATCAAAAGTCAAGAGCAGGGTTTCCATTCAGGCCTCAGTTTACATGTATTCTCTGTGTGTCAGTGCCTCATTTTCCTCTTGTGTAACCCTGACGTAGTCCTAGTATACCTCATTGGCAATATGTTAGTAGCTTCCCTGGGGCGTATAAAGATCCTTGGACTCTACTGTCCATGAGTCTATGCTCTTCAGAATATTTTGAAAGATTTTTTTTTTTTTAATCAGCAGTTTGATGGTGGTTGTTTCCTTTTTGAATTGGTTTTTACTCCAGAGAAAGTCCATGTGTATTTTGTGAAGAACCCATGCTTCTTCCATTTGGGCCTCAGCAGAATCCCTTAAGGGTGAAGCCTGCAGGTCTGGTATGGCACAATCCTTGCTGGGTCCACTGTCTGTTCTACAGTGTTCATTCCCAGTCTGTTCCTTGGTGATGGAGCAACCCTACCCAGCCTAGCCTAGCCTTCTGCCTCTGGGGCTGAGAGAAAGTGTGCAAGGGCAACATTCACTGAAGGAGCCTGAGAAACAATTACACAGGACTTCCTTCTAGTATTAGTAGGATTTAGGCTTTCAGGGCCCACAAGGACTATTTTATTTAGAGTCTTGGGACAAACTTATTTAAAAAACAAAAAACAAAAAAAGGCCGGGCATCGGTGGCGCACACCTTTAATCCCAGCACTCGGGAGGCAGAGGCAGGTGGATCTCTGTGAGTTCGAGGCCAGCCTGGTCTTCAGAGTGAGTGCCAGGATAGGCTCCAAAGCTACACAGAGAAGCCCTGTCTCAAGAAACCACATATAAAATAAAATATAAAATAAAAAACAAAAAGAAAGAATTTCTTCCTAAAAAATCAAAAAAGACCCAGCCTTTCCAGTCAATCCAGAACAGTCTGTTTAATCATGACCTCTTTTTCTGTACTGTTTCTGAACCTGACCTTGGAAAACTGACTATAATTTGTTCCTTTTTTCCTATCTCCTTTACCTGAAAAGATAAATACTCATTTTCACCATCTCGGGAAAGCCTACACAGTGGAGATTCTGTAAACTGGCCTTTCCCTTGCATCCTTATGTCCTGGGGATGGTACAGTTCTTTGTTCTCTCTGCAAGCATTCTCTCTGGTAGGATACTCCTGTGCAAAATTGGAATGCTGTTTAGTAACATGTGAGATTTTCCTGGGGAAATCGAGCATCATTTTTGCCTCTGCAACAGTTGAACTGATTATTTGGATTTTTAACATTGGAATTACCTTCAGATATTTTTCAATGCTTGAATTTTAGTAATCTGGAAGTCAGTTGTATCTCTGTTCTTGGTGATTTAAATCTATTTGTTTTATGAAACATTCTTTGTTCACCCTTTTTCCATTTATTCATCAGTTTTTAACAGATGTATCCTACTTTTCTGCCTTTCTTCCTTTCTCATTACAAACCTAGATGGATTATTGACTCATTTTCACTTTTACCACTTTGAATCTAAAAGACTGTGGATTATTTTTATTCCTTTCAAGGTTAAAGTAATTTCTACCACCTGTCAAGCACTGTATCTTAGGGTAAGCATTGAGAAAAGAAAACCTCATATAGTTCTTCCAGTTGCTAAATTGACTCCACTAGGATGATAGAGCAGAGGTCTAGATCCTGTTTACCAGACTTCAGCACACAGCATCTCGGTCAGGACTCTGTTGTTGAAGAGTCTGGGATGACAGCCTTCTGCTTTTCTTATCTCTGTGTGGTTTTGGTGTGATGTGGCTGCACCTCTTTCCCTTGTTGCAGATAGCATCACCATAGCATTTTTTGACACTGTAGTGGCAAGAGACACTTGGAGATACTTGCTTCACTTTTGTCACTGGCTTAGCAGAAACAGATTTTTTTTTTTTTTTTTTTTTTTTTGCAAACCAAGTAAAGTGTGTTAGTGAAGCCTTTGGCTATATTGTTTTGATCAATTTCACTTTAGGAAATTTCAGAACTATGGAAAACTCCTTGAAAGTGTTGTTTTTCATTCAGGTAGAAGGAATAACAGGGGGGCAGTAAGAAATAGAGCCTTGGTGAGATACAAGTGACAGAAGTGCCTTCCGAATTGAATGCCTGTGCTTTCTGAAGCACAATTCCTCACTCTCACCTTTGTGCCAGCCATTGCCACCAAAGTCTACTCGCATTTATTCCAGTCTGTAATACATGTTGGATAAAATCTTGGAGCCACTTCCTGTGAACTTTAAGGAATCAAATATTCACTCATGTGAAGATGCTTTCTCTATCTCATTTGGATGAGAGTCGTAGGAGAGAGTTTTATGGTTGTGTATTTTATGGTTGATGAATACCACCGTTCCCTCATTGTTTAGAAATAAAACTGGTGTCCAGCCTCAGTTATACTGAAGAAACTGCTAAAGGAAGCAGTGTCTGGAAGGGAGAGACACAAAGTCACTAGGACAGCGTTTCTCAACCTGTGGGTTGCGGTCCCTTTTACAGGGGTCACCTAAGACCATGGAAAAACACAGATATTTTCATAAAAAATTCATAACAGTAGCAAAATCACAGTTGTGAAGTAGCAATGAAAGTAATTTTATGGTTGGGGGTCACCACAAGATGAGGAATATATTAAAGGGTCCCAGTGTTAGGAAGGTTGAGAACCACTGTGCTAGTAGAATCAGTGGTATACATTTATAGTACCATCTTCAAGGACTTCAGAAGCTACCACAAGCATTGAAACCTCACTTGTTTAGTTAGAGTGGTTGTTGGTTTTCCGCTGGATAATGAAAAGCACTAGAAACAAACTGTGAGGAATATAGCTTCCAGCAGTAGTGGATAAAACAGTAGTGATAGAGTGAAATGCCAGTGTTACTAGAACACAAACAATCATACGACAGAATGGAACATGCATTTGTAGAAGACTTACATCTGGCAAGCAATCAGAAGACAAACTATAAGCAACCTCTATCCTGTTGCTCTAGTGTGCATACAAAACCTTATGGTTCATGTAAGCCAGCCTTAGTGTATATTAGAGGACTTGCTAAATAAACTCTTAGGAATATCTGAGATGAAGTTTTTAGCTTACCCATCTTCAAGTCCCATATTGTTCTTAAGTATTGAGGGTCAAACCCGGGTTCTTGAGCATTCTAAGCAAACACTGCCACAGAGTTGCATCCAGCCTCACCCCCTATTTTGCTAAGCAAAATATTTTAACTTAAATAATTGAAGTTAAAAGAATAAAAACAAATGTGGTTTAAATGATTTAAAAAGAATAAAAACAAATGTGGTGGTTTATGTTTGGTTTACAATAAATATCCAGTAAAAATAGGATAAGGACCCCAGACCTTGATTCAGTAAAGCATGGGAAGAGGTAGCATAGTGTCTGTGATTCTGCCCTATTGCATCTGTTTTCCAATTAATGACAAAGCATTATTCTTCTTGAGGGCTGAGATAATGTCCAGCAGGCATACACACCACATTTTCCTTAGCCCCTCCTCTGTTGTTGGACACCTAGGCTGGTTCCATAAGTTAGTGATTATCAATAGTTCTGCCGTGAACATGCATGTGCAAGGGTCTCTAACACATCCACTTGATGTCCTTCAGTAACAGCCAGCGGTGGGAGATCTGGTCATAGTTTTTAGGAAACCTCCATACTAGGTCAGTAGGGGTTGGACTGATTCCCACCAACGGGGTCTAAGGGTTTCCTTTTGTTCGCTTTATGCCTGCATTTTTTTTCCTTAGTGACTGAGTAGATCAGATGAAATCTCAATGTATTTTTTGATTTGTATTTTCCTGATGGCTAGTGAGGTTAGGTTGAGCATTTTTTCCATATGTTCATTGGCATATTTTTTCCTTTGTGAGTTGTCTGTTCATTTCATCTTCACATTTATTAGTTGGACTTTTGGTTTTAGTTCTTTGTATAGTCTAGAATTTTCTATCATCCAGTGGGTTTCCTCTCCACTTGGTTAACTGTTTCCTTTTATTGCAATAGTTTTGTTGTCTGTTTATTCGTTTGTTTGTTTGTTTTTTTTTTTTTTTTTGAGACGGGCTGTCCTGGAACTAGCTCTGTAAACCAGGCTGGCCTTGAACTGCAATAGTTTCTTATCTCCTTTAAGAAAGTTGATGGCTATGTAACATCACTGTGATAAGTAACTTGGATTAAACCAAGGCTGGAACAAGTCAGGAGAAGGAACCTTCTGTGAACAAGTTGCAACAGCTGCAGATTGGCAACTGCTGCCATTATGTCATCTAAAGCAGAGGAGAAGAGACAGACTTTCTGAAGGACGGACTTCTGTTCTGAGGCACAATCTAGAGCACTCAAAAAGTGCCATTGAGAAACATGTGATAGTTGTCAATAGTGTGTGTAAACGGAACTTTATTTACCCGGGCAAACATCAGTAAACTATACTTACTCAATGAGTGTGATATTGAAAGTACAAAACCTTTATCTATGTCCACCTCCCTGGCATCGTTATCTAGCGGGATGCCTGGCACATGGTGCTGTCCTACTTCCTTTCAGATATAGATCTTTTTTCTTTTTTTCTTTTTTTCCATTGACCAGTTGTTCGGGAAGAGCCTACCCCTACTATACATCAGGCGCAGCAGGTACAACAGGCTCAACACGTACAGCAAGTACAGCAGGCTCAGCCTGCCCAGCAGCCTCCACAGGTACAGCCACCTCAGCAGACTCCGAAGGCTCAGCAGGCCCAGCAACCTCAGCAGGCCCAGCCTCCTCAACAGCTTCAACAGGCCCAGCAGGCCCAGCAGACTCCGCAAGCTCAGCAGGCACAGCAGGGGCAGCAGGCACAGCAGCCTCAGCAGACTTCTCAGGCCCAGCAGGCCCAGCAGGCTCAGCAGGCTCAGAGACGGTCAGCTGTCTTTCTGTCCTTTAAGCCCCCAATTCCATGCCTGCCCTTGCGCTGGGAGCAGCAAAGCAAGCTTCTTCCGACTGTTGCTGGAATCCCAGCCAGTAGAGTTTCCAAATGGAGCACAGATGAGGTATGTTTGCTCTTGTTACTTTATTTTGTTATCATATTTTGCCTACAGTGCAAGGATATTGGCATCACGAGTGATAAATGTATTGACTGGGTAATGTCTAGTCTTTCAGAGAAATAAGAGAAAATTTGTTTTGAGGGAACTACCTAAGCTATGTTTCAAATATTTCTGAACCTGCAGCATTTGGATCTCAACTTCTTTTTGTTTTTATTAAAAACTTGGAATCTTGATATTATTTTTGACAGGTGTCAGAATTCATTCAGAGCTTGCCTGGGTGTGAAGAACACGGAAAGGTGTTTAAGGATGAAGTAAGTGTTCCACCATATTGCAATAACGTTTCTTAATGGTATCAAATCCCGGTGATGCATCAGTAGAGATATGTGTTAAATTATCAGTCCTGAAGAGATGAGTGCTACCAAGGTAGACAACTGACTGATGTGTAGTTGCCTTACAAGCAGCATTGACCGTTTGAATGAAAGTGTTGCAGAAGATGAGGTCCAAAGGAAAGCTGTACAAAGCATTTCACAATCAGGCACAGTAGCACTGGGTTCGTTATAAAACTCCCCACAATACTGAATAGCATGTTCTTAAATAGTTTATAGCACAGAAATAAATCAAATCAAGAAATCAGCAGTGCTTTAATCCGTAGAGGTTTCTTTCTCATTAATTTCATACATCATCCTAACAGTATCAATACTGACTCCATTTGATACTCAGAATAAAGACTACTGTTATAGCCAGGAGCAGTCTTACCTATGTCTCAGTAATATGTGTAAGAAGATGAATTTATTATCGTCTACCTTATGATTATTTTTTTAAACGTATTTATTTATTTCAAATTAGTATCGAAACTAGCAGGTTTCCTTATGACATTTTCACATACACTTTTTTTTGGCTAATGCCTTCCCATACAGGGTGTTCCCCCATCTCCCTATTCACCCTGACCTGGTCCCATCAGCCCCCCCAGTATTCCTCAAGCAGCTCTCGTGTCACATATAGTCCATCACTCTTCCCATCGGCTTCCTTAATACTTCTTCAAATTAGAAGCTAGGGCCTCTATATGAGAAAGAATACAGTATTCAGCTTGGAGTCTGGTTACTTCATTTAATATAGTAATTTCCAGTCTCAACAATTTTTCCTACAAATTTCATAATTTTATTTTTCTCTGTTGGCTGAATAATAATCCATTGTGCATATGTCCAGCCTTTTTATTTCCCTTTAAACTATTGATGGACATATAGACGGATTGCATTTCCTTGCTATTATGAATAGAGCAACAATAAACATGGATTTGTGAGTATGTGGAGTCCTTTCATCTACCAAGGAGTCTCATATCTAGGTCTTATAGTGATTATATTTTGTTCTGTGAGAAACTTCTGCACTGATTTCCAGTATGGCTGCACCAGTTTTCACTCCTGCTAGCAGTGAATACAGGTTCCTCTTTCCCTACATCATCTCCAATATTTGTTTTTGTTTTCTTTTTTTTCAGATTTTTTTATTTGAATTAGAAACAAGATTGTTTTACATGAAAATCCCAGTTCCCTTCTCCCTCCCACCTTCCCCTACCACTCCCCCCCCCAACTAAAACCCTACCTATCACATATCCTTTCTGCTCCCCCTGGATGGTGAGGCCTTCCATAGGGTGTCATCAGAGTCTACCATATCCTTTGGGATAGGGCCTAGGCCCACCCCCGTGTGTCTTGGCTCAGGGAGTATTCCTCTATGTGGAATGGGCTCCCAAAGTCCACACCTATGTTAGGGATAAGTACTGATCTACTACAGGAGGTTCCGTTGATTTCTGAGGTTTCCTCACTGAAACCCACGTTCCTGGAGTCTGGATCAATCCCATGCTGGTATCTCAGCTATCAGTCTGGGGAGCAAGAGCTCCCCGATGTTCAGGTCAGCTGTTTCTGTGGGTTTCACCAGCCTGGTCTGGACCCCTTTGCTCTTCACTTATCCTTCTCGGCATCTGGATTCCAGTTCAGTTCAGTGTTTAGTTGTGGGTGTCTGCTTCTACTTCCACCAGCTGCTGGATGAGGGCTATCAGGTGGCATATAAGTCAGTCATCAATCTCATTATCAGGGGAGGGCATTTAAGGTAGCCTTTCCTCTGTTGCTTAAATTGTTAGCTGGTGTCATCTTTGTAGATCTCCAGACATTTCCCTAGTGCCTGATTTCTCTGTAAACCTAAAATATGTCTTCCTCTATTATGGTATCTCCATTCTTGTTATCTTCTATTCTTCCCCCGACTCAACCTTTCTGCTCCCTCATGCATCCCTCCTCTTCTCCCCTTCTCATTCTCCTAGCTCCCTCCCCCCTCTTCCCATGCTCCCAATTTGCTCAGGGGATCTTGACCCTTTCCCCTTCTCCAGGGGACCATGTATGTCTCTCTTAGGGTCCTCCTTCGATATTTGTTTTCTTGATGATAGAATGGATGCAGAAGTCAATGAACAGATTAAGGCAGTCAATTCTTTTTCATGTGGGTCCCAGGAATGAGATCCATGTTGTCAGGGTTTATCCCGTGAGATCCATGTTGTCAGGGTTTATCCCGTGAGCCATTTCAATTACCCCTTGTCAATGTTTAATATAATGAAAAAGAGAGAGAAAAAAAAAAGCTACATACTTACATAATCCTGCAATTAGTTAATTCCAAGGAATTCGGGATTGTAGGGGGCTACCATGACAAAGCATAGCTCAGTCACTTAAACAGTAGAAATGCATTGTTTGACAATTGTGGAGGCAAGACTAGAAAGCAGCCTTCTAATATCTATTCCAGCCCCTTCTGCAGCTTATAGATAATTCTCTTTCTGTTTTCCTATGTGACTGTCTCTGTGTCCAAATTTACCTTTTTTAAGGACCAAAAAACTTTTACTTTGTGGACACTAATCCTCCTGGACCAGCAGCCCACCTGACCCATGTGATCAGTTGCTACTTAGTTGCAATGACACTATTACCAAATAAGTTCACATCTGAACAACTAGGGTTTAGGAATTCAACAGAATTAAAGGAGGGGCTGCAAAGATGGCTCAGTGGTTAGCAGCACTGCTCTTCCAGAGTACACAGGCTTGATTTCCAGCACGCACATGGAGGCTCACAACTGTCTATAACTCCAGTGCCAGGGGAATCAGATACCATCTCCAGTCCTTCACAGGTAGTGCACACATGTGGTGCACAGTCATACATGCAGGCAAAACACCAATACACATAAAATAAAAATGGAGAAAAAATTTTTTAAATAATTTGAAGCTGGGCGTTGTGGTGTACACGTTTAACCACAGCATTCCAGAGGCAGAGGCAGGTGGATCTCTGTGAGTTCAAGGCCAGCCTAGATACATAATGAGTTCCAAGACAACCAGGGCTATGAAGAGAAACCTTATCTCAAAACAGAACAAACAAAAAAGAATTTTCAGAAGATACAGTTTAAACCCCATCAAGCCATTCACTGTGGTCAAAGCTTCTAATTATTCTGAGACTTAAAACACAGTGTCTTTCTTTTTGTTGTTGTTGTTGTTGTTCAAAATGGGGAACTTGAAGAAGAAATTAATCTATCTTAAGACCGTCCAATTCCTTAAATGCTGAAGTGTGTGTGTGTGTGTGTGTGTGTGTGTGTGTGTGTGTGTGTATGTGTATTTGTCACCGCACTAAACCCAAATAATCATTTTCGTCATGTTGTGGCTGTGAGTTTCTAAGTGTCCTATTCTGTAATTCAGCTTTTCATCTTAAAATGAGCCAAGGAAGAGGAGAATGTACACAATTACACCAATAGCAGAAGACACAGCCTGTAGTCCATGATGTTTAACACTGGCCTTACGTCCTTCCACACATACTGTTTGTGTTTCTCTTCTGCTTATGGAGGCTAACTATGGCCATGGCTGACAAAAGTTCTCTCTCTATTTTCCTGCACGGTAGAAGGCTAAATCTGTTAGGTGTTTCAGACGATTGACTTTTACTTTGTTGGGTATGTGGAGACCCATAGATTGGGAATGTTGTGTTCATGATCTCTGGTGTATGTCTTCTTAGCATAGTTGTGAAGTCAGGTAATAGTACAGCATAAAGCTTTGGATAGCCCCACAACAATGCATCTGGTTAATCCATATTCTTTTGTGTCTGGTTTTTTCCTTCCTTTATTTCAGCAAATTGATGGAGAAGCGTTTTTACTTATGACCCAGACAGACATTGTGAAAATTATGAGCATTAAGCTGGGCCCAGCTCTCAAAATTTTCAATTCTATCCTGATGTTTAAAGCGGCGGAGAAGAATTCCCACAATGAACTGTGATGACAGTGAATTTGGGTACCATCAGCTTCCGCTTTAATGCTCATCATGTTTATTCAAAGCACAAGGACGGTTCTAGCTCCTGACTGAGAAGTCTCCAGGATCCCAAGAGCAGCGCTATGGGATTCCATCCGTCCCTCCGGACTGCATATACATTCTTAGGAAACGCCTGGGCTTCTCACCAGCTGCTGTCCAGCAACGGTCATCTTTCAGTTCTGCTCACTGAGCTAAACTTACCTTTGTAAATCTTTTGGAGGTGGGAGGAGGGTGGGGAAATGGGGGCTTCATTATTTATGGATGGGGGGCAAAATAAGAACTTCGGCATTTTGTAAACATTGTTGGATTCTCTTTCATGTACACTTTCTTTTTTTCAATACTTTCAGAAACCTTTTTATATAACTGAATTTCAACCTAAACCAAATCCGTTGAAACCTGGCTGAGTTGAGCCTGGGACTAGTGTCAGTCGTGTTCGCCCTGTGCCATATTTGGAATTGCAGCATTAGCCAAGTGTAACTTTGCGAGTCACGATATTGCCTAACTGTGTGTCATCATTTGTTGGGACTGAAGAACTGTAAATACTATCTTTCTTTGAATCCATGTTTTTACTTTTGCACGCATTATGAGTTGTTAAACAAATTACTTTTCACCAGCATCTTTACTGTTATTACCAAAAAAAATGTATATAAAAGAACAGAATTGAGAAATAAAATATATAAACCTACTTAGGTTTGAATGAAGTAGTGTATCTGGGCGGAATCAGTTGTGCACAACATGGTGCCCATGTGTTTACACCAGTGGGTATCTGAGGATTATTCGGTTACATTCCAGGGGATGTTCATCAGGAGCTTGATTTAGGAGATTATTGTGTGCATCTCTGTAAATGACATGGAAGTAACTGGTGCTTTATAGAAAAGGACTCTTTCTGTTGATGGAAACACTAATCGTTCAAGAGATCCCATCAGTCATAGGTCCTCCAGACCCAGGGGATTTCCTCAGAGTGAGCTGAGAAGCAGGGCATTGATGTTACTGCACAGACCTGGTGTGACATTGTTAACACCAGCAGACCCCAAAATTCTCCATGCTCACAAGTCGAGGAAGTGGTTCCCAAAGCCATTATTTGGGAACCTCCAATGTGGAAAGATTCCTTTTCCTATGAAATATTTTGCCTTGATTTTTAAGCATCTGGATGCACTTTAAATGAAAGCCCTGGGTTATTTATAAATTCATAGCTGGCTCTGTTTCTTTTGTAAGCATGCACTTCTAGGGGGAAGGTAAATTATTTTGTCAGTCTTTTGATGTACTTTCTAATTCCAGGATTAGACATTTGTCCAAGGACTGCTTTAAAAATAGGAAGTTTAGTAGCATGCTGTCGGAACTCTGGGGAGAGTCCCACCTCTTTCCATAAACTCTTTAATGTTTTTCTGATGTAGGACTTCCTTTGATGTGCCATAGTAGGAGTTTATTATCAGTCCTTTGCATTTGTCATGATTCAAGGTAAAACAGGGTCCCTGACATCTGCAGTGTCCAATTCATTTCTTTGCATGAATCTGCTAAATAAGCTTTTTATTGTTATTTTTCCCTTTTTCGTTGTGTTCAGTATTTGTACATTAACTTGCACTTGTTACATGTGATATGAATGAAATAAAATCTTAATTACAGATTCTTTTTATATATGTATGATTTTTAAGGAGGTTATTAAATAGGAGATATAGAGAAAACCAGGAATAATATCATATCTAAGAAAAGCTATATAAGGCCTGGGTATATATTTGAACACCTACCTGGCATTTATAAGACCCTGGGCTTGATCTGCTCCACTACAAAGCGATAACGAATAAATAGCATTAGAGATACCATAGGTCTGGGAGTTGCCTCGATGCTAAAGTGCCTGTTACAAAACATGAGGACCTGAGTTTGGATCCCCAGCACCTGTGTAGAAATCAGGCATATCTGTAACCCCAGTGCTGTGGAAACAAAGGCAAGTGGATCCCTGAAGCTAGGAAGCCTAGGTGAATTTATGAATCCCAAGTTTAGTTAGTTAGAGACCATGCCTCAAAAGAGCATAGGTAGTGAGGCTAGAGAAGTAGGCCAATGGTTCAGAGTACTTGGATCTCAGCCACCTTTAACTCCAGTTCCAGGGGATCCAACCCCTTCTTCTGGCCTCCACAGGCAGTAGGCACATACACGGTGTACAGACTGCAGGCAAACACCCATACTTCTTTTTTGTGTTTTTGGTTTTTTTTTAATAAAAAAAAGAAGAGGAAGTGGGGAGAGTAGTGATACAAGAAGACACAGGAATATAGCAGACGGCCCACTGGCCCACACAGACACACACGAACAAGTCCACACACCACAAAGAAAAGGTGAGTGTGGCAGGGGCACAGCATAGCGATCTAAGGACTGTAATATTGAGTATTTTTGTGTATTTGTGTACTTCGATGGTAGGATAAGTCTTAAAAAAACAAATAAAAACCCTTTAAAAATCACATTTTTAGCCCAAGTAGTTTTCATCCACACTGAGAATTTTTTTCCTTTCTAATTTAAATTTAAAGTGTATGCTATAATGAAAGAGATTTTTAAATCTTATTAAAGATTTTACTCAAGGCTACACAGAGAAACCCTATCTGGAAAAACAAAACGGCAACAGAAGATTTCACTCGGAAGCAGTATGTCTTCCGAGAAAAACAAAACACTGAACATTCTTGGGTGGCATAGGATTCATTGTGATCAACCATGATATCTTTTTGCTGTCTCATCACTGCAATATGGACTAGGTGCACTTCTTTCTAAAACATTAAAGTTCAAGATGTTTCTAATCAGGGTTCTAACCAAAGAGACCAAAGAGGTTGTCCAACTCATGGGTTTTCAAGCCATCACGCGCTGAGTTAAATTCAGGGTCAGACCCTAACTGGGAGAATTTCACCTCATAATGTCCTTTAAAAACTGACACTCCTGAATGAGTAACCTTGGCCATAGAATACCTACAAACTCAGATCATATTCAAAGCTTTTTAGTAGTATTTTATTACCAAACACAACAGAGAGCTTAAGTATCTAACTTAAGGACAGAAGCATCAAAAATTCACTGACATTTGAGACAACATGATTCTTCAATCCTTACCTCTAAGGCAACCCTAAATCAATTTGCAGTTGTTTATGAAGCTTCGGCCACCCTGGGAGGTCAATTTGGATAGTCTTAAGTGATAGGAGATTGACATCTGATTTCCTTTTCTTTCAAAGATGGAAAACAGGGACTCTGCACATCAAAGATCAATGTCTCCAGGAAGTTAAAGGTTTGGGACAGTCTTCTCGGACACTCAATCCCAAACACATGGAAAGCAGCCACCAAAGCAGCCAGGGCTGTGATGCAGTCATCCACCTTGACAAGCTTCTCTTTGTCTAGATACAGAGAAAACTCACAGCCATTGATGTGGAAAGGGTTTTTAACTCCCAACACCGGGGTGGATGCATGTACCTAAAAAAAGAGGAATGACATCACTACCCACTGATATGTCAAACAGCTAAATAATAAAGCATGCCTGCACGTCACACAATGTTAGCAGTAAATGAGCTAGTTACAATATAGCCTAATGGTAATACAATGAAATGACTTGAGTAGACCACTGACCTTATACTCAAGTTATACGAAGGTATAAAATGAATGGCCATAAATATACTACATACCTTCTCATTCACAACGACAAAAAGGCTGGGATCATCCCCAAAAACATCTGGGAGGAGTAAACATGTGGCGGTCATCTTCATATCTGTCAGAGTAAGCATGTCCAAGTAAAAGAAATGGGCTTTTGGAAATGGTAAGAAAAACTAACATGAAAATGTGGGATTTGCTTTTTATTAAATTATTGCTACCTTCCAGTGTGAAAAGCAAATCTTCTCAAGTGAGTATTTCACAACCATTTTTTGCATGTGTAAGTGTGGTCTGTGTCCATATGTGTTTGCATCTTTACATACGTGTGGGTGTGCGTGCAAGTGCGTGTGGATACCCAGAGTTGACACCCAGTGTCTTCCTCTACTTATTTACTGAAGCAGGGTCTCCTGCTGTACCTAGAGTCTGCACATTCAGTCAGTCCTGCGCTAATAGCCAGCTTCCCTCAGAATCCTGTCTTTGCCTCCCAAGTACTGGGATTGCAAATGGCCAGCACAACTGTCCAGAACTCCAGCCCTCATGCTTGCACTGCAAACACTTTACTCTGATCATCTCCCCACGCCTCACAACCATTTTTAACAAAGATTTTTCTAATGAAAACTTCCAAACTTCAGGTTTACCCTCTAGGTCATGGCCAACAGAGACCAAAGTTCTGGGCTGTGCCCATTTGCCAGGATGATTTAATGTGTTTGGCCTTGTAGTGTGTCTTGTAAGATTACAGGGTACTGGTGCCGATAATATAATTTATAATATTGAGTGAAGTTTTTTTAAGGTTTTATTTATTATGTGTATAACATCCTGCTTCCATGTATATCTGCACACCAGAAGAGGGCACCAGATCCCTTAATGGATGGTTGTAAGCCACCATGTGGTTGCTGAGAATTGAACTCAGGACCTCTGGAAGAGCAGTCAATGCTCTTAACCTCTGAGCCATCTCTCCAGCCCCTTGAGTGTACTTTTTTAACCCAAGCTTTTTTCTCTCTCTGTTTGAAAAGCTGTTTTCCGTCTCACTAAATTTCACTTAATGCAACAAAACACTTCTGTCTATAGTTGCAGAAATGGCTGAGACCGCCCCATCCCTGGGCTTTACTGACTCTTCCGCACTCCTTCATCTGTATAGTGTTTCATCTTCTCTTGCAGTGCCGTATTGATTGGATTGTCCACCACTGAAAAGGCAGACAGTATATTTTCTGAGTAGGATTCCAGAATATGCTTTGTTTTCTTATAAATATCTGTTTTCGTAAGAAGCTGGACTTCTCGGAACATCTGATAGAAGAAAGAAATACGTATGTCAGGCCACATGTGAAGGTTACTAGTGTTCAGAATATAAGGGAGTGGATCTCTCATTAACATTGTATTAAGTGTTCACAAATGACTTGGAGTATATACCTGAGTTTTTGGTGGCTCAGTGTATTGGATGCAGGACAAGGAGAAAAAGAATGAAAGTCTGAAGTGGATAGTAAAACAAAGAGTGGATACAGAATTAAAACTTTGGAGCCTGGAATGGTAGCACACACCTTAATCCCAGTGCTTGGGAGGCAAGGCAAGTAGATCTCTGAGTTCAAGGCCAACCTGGTCTACAGAGTGACTCCAGGACAGCCATGACTATATAGAGAAACCCTGTTTTGAAAAAAAACAAAAAACCTTCAGGAAACTTTTCTTCCTTTTGTTCTATTTTAAGGAATTGGATGTTTTCCAATACTAGAATTGAAATTAAGGCCAAGCCCGGCAGTGGTGGCACACACCTTTAATCCCAGTACTCAGGAGGCAGAGGTAGGTGGATCTCTGCGAGTTTGAGACCAGCCTGGTCTACAGAGTGAGTTCCAGGACAGCCTCCAAAGCTACAGAGAAACCCTGTCTTGCTGTCTCGGGAAAAAAAAAAAGGAAATTAAGGCCAATTACAAATTAAAAATTTAGATATAAATTCTACTAAATGAGGATCACAAAAAGTAAATACACATGTATACTGGCTGTTTGGGTCACAGGATTAGAAGTCTAGACACATTTCTTTATATAAACCACATTGTTACCATTACAGTTCAGTTTTCTTAACTTGACATAAATCTAGACATAGCAGGGAAGAGAGACTCTCAATTGAGAAATGGCCTCTATTAGAGTGGACAGTGGGGATGTCTGTGGGTGTCTTCTTAATTGCTAATTAATGTAAGAGGGCCTAGATGGCACCTTCCAGGGCTCTGTAAGAAAGGCAAATCTGGGAGGCAAGCTAGTAAGCAGTATTCCACCATGGTTTCTGCTTTAGTCCCTGCCTCGCCTTTTCCTGATGATGGACTGTGTAACCTATTAGCCAAATTGTTTTGGATCTGTGTTATCACAGCAACAGAAACCAAGCTAGGACAGTTATGTTTCATTAGCATCCCAAAAGAGAAAAAAACAGGAACACTACTCTTGAAAAGTAGCCAATCAGGCTGGAGAGATGGCTCAGAGACTAAGAGCACTGACTGCTCTTCCAGAGGTCCTGAGTTCAATTTCCAGCAACCACATGGTGGCTCACGACCATCTATAATGAGATCTGGTGCCTTCTTCTGGTGTGCAAGTATACATACAGGCAGAACACTATACATAATAGATAAATAAATCTTTTAAAAAAAGAAAGTAGCCAATCTTAGGACGCTAAGGGAGTGTTTTAGAGACTGTAAGATGAGTTAAACAATAAACATCTGGAAGAGTTAAGCCCCAAATCAAAGGAAAAACTGATGGAAGCCTCTTGACTCCAAACTACTTTTCCCTACCTTTCCCAGAATTTCCTAAATTTGGACTCCCAGAGAATTCCATCCCTATTGCCACTCCTCCTGTTGACAGAATGAAGCCATCAGACCCCTCGTTATCTACACCAATATGGTTAATTTAGTCACCACTGTTCTTAAAATTGTAGCATTCCTTACAATTCTTTAGATATTTTTGGTAAATCATAAATTGACCAAGGATTAGGTCTGAAAGTTAAGTCATTCGGAGCTGGAAATCATGTCCTCATCAAGGGACCATGGCTCTTGTGAGGCAGCTCAATTAAGAACTGGTTGTTCCTCTTGACCTGCCAGACTTCATCATTTGTTTGGGAAAGTTTGTTTTGGGTTTTGCCCTTGACTGGGAAAAATGAAACCTAGGGGTGAATCTTACTCACAAGGCATAGACTTCTGGATGCCATGTGAGTGCCTGAGTGCTTCAACTCATCACACCAGCCCCAAGCTCTTAACAACACTTTATGCTTCCTGTATCAGCCCTCAGTCATGCAGCAGCCTCGGTTTTCAAGGCATTAAGGAGACCAGATCTCAGACAGTGAGCTTCTTCCTATGTCCCCCACTTATTCCAAAATCCTGCCCAGCACACAACAATTGTCTATCATTCTCAAACTCTCGGCTCTTCCTGCTGGCCTGAGTGGGACCACTAATTGCTGCTTGTCCCCACCTGTTCGGTACAGCCACCTCAGTGTAGCTCTGCACAGCAAGCCTCCCTTACCAAGGATCTGAGTCCCTAAGGCCTGCAAGCAACTGCCTATCTATTTTTGTTCCTTAGCTCTATCCAGGCTGGCGGTGGAAACTCCAGGTCAGTAATCGTACACCAGTAGAGCAAATCAAAACTCAGGTTCTTTACATTTTCCCATGCTTTATTCACTTTGCTCTTAGGTATTTCAGTGAAGTTATGGGTTTGGTTTTGAGTCAAGGTCTTACTAGGTTGCCCAAGTTGGTCTTAAACTCTCTGTTGTAAAAGCTCTTCCTGCTTCAGCTTCTGATTGGCTGGGACAACAGTTTCATACCACAGAACCCACTTTCACCTAACCAAGGGATGGATGCTGAGACTGCTTCATGGAAGGAGAAAGTCACAGCACCTCACGGGGCTCTAGAAACTTCAAGCATTTAATTTTTTTCTCTTCCCTCCTAACTCCCTGCCTCACTTGACTTTCATCTTATCCTTAAAGAGCAGAATTCTAGTTAAAGTTGTATACAATCTAATGTGATTTTTATAATTAATTTTTAAGTTTTTCTGTTAAGGGAAGCAGAGGCAGGCAGATCTTTATGAATTCAAGTCCAGCCTGGTCTACAGAATGAGTTTCCCAGACACACTCCAAAACTACACCGAGAAACCCTATCTCGAAAAACAACAGCAACAACAAAAACAAACAAAAATATTTTTTGAAAAAGTTTTAAAGGAGAGGATACTAATGTTTATAAGATGGTGAAGTGTCAGGGTTGACTGCCGCTCCCTCCCCCCACCCCCAGCCACTTCTCTTTCTTCTTCAGAACCTGTATCAGTAGCAAATAAACTCTGGGTGGTGACAGACAGTGGAACAGTGAGATCACTTTATACCCTGGTTGATTTTTCTCGACTTGATTCAAACCCAGGCTCATCTGAGGAGAGGGAAACTAAACTGAGATAATGCCCATATCAGACTGGCACATAGGCAGGCCTGTGCAGGGCATTGTCTTGATGGCGAGTGTGGGATGGCTCAGCTCACTGTGGAGAGCGCCACACCTTTTGGGCAGGTGGTCCTTGCTCAGAAAGCAAACCGAGAAAGCCAAGGTGAGCAAGCCAATAAGCAGTATGCTTCCATGGCTTCCATTTCAGTTCCTGGCTCTTGGTTCCACAATCCTGGTGACAGACTATGATGTGAAAATGAAATCCAAATAAACCCTTTCTTGATGAATTGGCTTTTGGCTATGGTGATTTATCCTAGAAATAGAAACACTAAGACACTTTATAAAATGATTTGATATTATAGAAGACAAAGAAAACTGTTACTTGGAAAGTGTTCTGAACAAACCATCTCTACTGTCCAAATGCATGCAAAATGGAGTTATTCGTGTGAAAAAAATACCCTAACAGTACAGACACCTCACCCCCAACCTGGAGTGTGCTTATACAGGGAATTCTGATCCCAAAGACAACAGCACTGGTTATCTCAACAGTCCTCCTCACACTGTCCTGGGACTCACACACCCACTGTCTTGCCAGGCTGTCTGGCCACTACTCCAGAGGAAAGAGGGAGAAAAACAAACGTGACACCAAGACCAGAGACTGTTCTAGTGAGTAGCTTACCTGGTAAGGACACTTCAGGAAAGGAAACATCTTAAGAATGTCCTTGAGAGGTGTTCGGCAGCCAATCATCTTTCTTCTGATTTCCAAAGTCTGACTCATCCTCCTGTCAATTTCTCTCCAGTCCTTGTCTGTTTTCGTGTACTCTCGCTGGAACCAGTGGATATGTTCATTCACCTCGGAATCTAAATAAACAGATTCTTCCTGCCAAACATTTCAAAGTATCCGTTAGTCTCATGTTTCAAGGCAGTTAAATACATCACGGAAACTTGGCTCTCTGAGAGACTGTCGTCCTGCTCTTTATGATGTATCCCTAAGGTGTGGATTGCCATGTGTCATTTCACTTGGCCTTGAACATTGTTAGCCAAGGAAGAGTCATTTATGATAGAAAATTAGTTTCTTTTTTCTTTTTTTATTTGAATTAGAAATAAGATTGCTTTACATGTCAAACCCAGTTCCCTCTCCCTCCCCTTCTCCCCTACCACTCCCTCAACTAAAACCCTACCTATGACATACACTTTCTGTTCCCCAGGGAGGGTGAGGCCTTCAATAGGGGTCATCAGAGTCTGTCATATCCTTTGCAATAGGGCTTAGGCCCACCCCTGTGTGTCTTGGCCCAGGGAGTATCCCTCTATGTGGAATGGGCTCCCAAAGTCCATTCCTAAGCTAGGGATAAATTCTGAACTACTACAGGAGGCCCCATGGATTTCTGAGGTCACCTCACTGACACCCACATTCCTGGGATCTGGATCAGTCCCATACTGATTTCCCAGCTATCTTTCTGGGGACCAAGGGCTCCCCGTTGTTCAGGTCAGCTGTTTCTGTGGGTTTCACCAGCCTGGTCTGGACCCCTTTGCTCATCACTCATCCTAATTAGATAGTTTCTTACAGTGGAATTATAGTCTATGCTTTTTTTCTTAAAGGACTGTATTTGTTTTTATTTATGCCAGTGTGTCTATTTGTCTGGATGTGCACCATGTATTGTATTGGCAGTTGAGCTGTTCAGGACAGGTGCTGAAGCTGAACCCAGGTTCTTGGCAATAGCAGCAAGTGCTATGAGCTTCTGAGCTGTCTTTCCAGGCACCTGTAGTCTTGACAAATTTTAAAGAGCTATATTAATTCCTACTTATTTGGTTACATGCAATCAGATTCTCCAGAAAATTCACTTTATCACAATGTTATTTCTATGAATTTAATTCTTAGAAGACAAGAAAGGGTTTTAAGTAAGGTTTTGTTATTTTTCTCTCTTTTGTGCCTGTGTGTGTGTGTGTGTGTGTGTGTGTGTGTGTGTGTGTGTGTGTATGTTTAGGGGTACACATGTATGCCCATGAGTGTGGAGGTCAGAGGTTGACATTAGATTTCTTCCTTGATAAGTGTCTATAATGTTATGGAATTGAACCTGAAGGTCACCAGTTGCCTGGATTGGCTGACTGGGAGGCCCAGGGATCCTCTAGTCTTTACCTCCCCACTAATGGACTAGAGTTACCGGTTCATGTCACCATACCGACATGAATGTGGAACACTGAACTCAGATCCACATTTATTTAATAAACACTTTACCCTCTGAGAAGTCTACCCAGATCTGTATTTTTTCTTAAGTGCTTGCTTTGTAGTTGCCAAGCATGCCAAGCCACCAAAATTTAAAATAACAACTGTTTTGTGTGTGTGTGTGTGTGTGTGTGTGTGTGTGTGTGTGTGTGTGTGTGTGTGACAATAAATCATCAGTGTGGCAGTCTTGTTCATTATACACTGGGTGGGTTGGGAGTAGCAACAGAATATCTCATGGACCCTTGTTAAAAAAAAAAATCTAAGACAATCAGTTTTGAGAAAGCAAGAGGGAAACCTTTCTGTAAAAAATCATTTTGAAGAACACAGCTGATTATATCTGAATGAAAATTAATTGGCAGTCTAGCTCACCATGGATGCAAGCAGATGTTACCTGTAAGTGAAGAAGACAGTATCAAGTAACTAGAGACAAACGCTAGGGAAACTTCATGTCCATCCCACTGTCTGTAAGCTTAGGATGACTAGCCAGAGATAGATCAAGTGAATTCCTAGGAAAAACATAATTCATCACAACAGCTTAAAGTAAATTTCTCCAATCTTACATAAAATTCCTTACAAGATAAAAACCTTTTCACAAAGAAAAATTAGGGATTTTAAAGTTAAATTCTACTTGACATTTGAGGCTGAGTGCTCTAAATTTATGCAAAATTGGCCAGAGAATTAAGAAAAAAGGAGAATGCCTCCAGCTATTCTACACTGCCTCTCTGATGTTACCTTCGAATATGAAAGAACAGCGTAGGAAAGGGGAATTCGTATCCCACGCATGAAAGAGGCTGAAATACTAGGGACCAGGAAAACTAAGGGGCTTATCACTGGAATGCAGCATTCATTTGACATTGCAAGAGAACTGTGGAACTAAAGAGAAATGTGGCTGATTTCACATGTTATCATGCTGAAATCCCAGTTTGGGAGCCACTGTTATGGAAAGGTTTGAAATATCAAAGAGAAATGTAATGTATTAAAGGCTCCATTATTTACTTGGCCTGTCCAAATATACATGAACATTATACAGTGCATGAGCCAATTTGAGATGAAAAACAGGATCATTGAAATAATGTTGAAGAGTATCTCATATAGCTCCACATTTATTTGTGATTTAAGGGAAAACATTCATCTGAATAAAACAATGAATTTAAAAAACTATAGTTATTGAACAACAGCAAAAAAAAAAAAATCCCACAAGCTACATCATTTTTGAATGGTGAAATTTTAGAAAAGATTCCCCTTAAAATCAGAGACATGTGAAATATGCTGTAATATATTCTTACACAGCTGTCTGCTGAGACAAGGAAAGAGAAACAGGTGTCAGTGGGATGGATGGTCTACGATCCTTTGGCCTACACACACACACACACACACACACACACACACACACACACACACACACGAAAACATACACCACACACAGACACATGCACACACCACATATACACACATACATAGCACACACACACACACATTCACAACCACACACACACAAGCACATACCACACATGCATATATACCCATTCATGCACACACACACCACACACACACACACACACACACACACACACACACACACACACACACACCACACACACGCACCACACACACACTAATTAAACAATTTAAAATTCAAGCATGAGGCTCTTCTGAAAAAGAATGGGGGAGTGATGGGAAGGTATCAGATGTTTCACAACTGTGCAATCAGAGCATGCTGCTGTTATTGCAGGGGTAGATGGCTAGAGCAGTGGGGGACAACACACGTTTGGATACAGAACCAGAGAAACAACAAAGGTGCACCACAGGCCCTCGTGGAAGAGAAGGGCTATTTGACAAAAGTAGGCAGCATAATTTTGCTTGCAAACAAAAAAGAATCCTTCTTGGTTTAAGGACTTTAATGTTAAAGGCAAAACTCTGTGTAAAAACTAAAGGAAATAGAAGGATGTTTTTATTATTTCAAGGTAGGAAAATATTTCCCAAAGGCATTAAATCAAAAGAAAAATGACTGATAACAATAATTGTATTAAAATGACAACTTTGTCTGTTACAACACAAGCAGAAATACATTTAAAAGGAAGGGCACACGTGTATGATTCTTGTAAATAAGGGGAAAATCTCACAGAAAAAAAAATGGCCAAAAACATGAACAGGGATTTTATGGAGAAGTAAATGTGAGCCATTTACAGATATATGAAGATATGATAAATTCATAAAAATCAGGACCAACAAAACACCAATTTATATCCAGTAGTTTTGAGTGTGAAAGAGATCCAGTAAGTGTTGCTCAGGGAGTCAAATGTCTACAGTCTCTTACAAAAACAATTTAGCTCTGTCTTGCAAAGTTGCATATTTGCATAATCTCTAAACCAGCAGTTCAATGCTAAGCAAAAGTCTTTGGCAAAAGCTCCTGCAGAGGAACCAAGGTAGCAGGCATGTCCTAACAGCCAAAACCAGACTCAAGTCAGACATTGATGGACAGGAGAGCAGCCAGATATGGCAGGGTTCCCTGTCACATTATATTACCAAGCCCTGGAAAAATAAATAAATGTCCCATTGAACTTAACACCCTGATTGGATCCCAAAGACATTATAGCAGATGGAAAACAGGAAGTTATCCAAGTCAATCCTATTCATAACTCCACATCTCAAAAATAAGCCACATGGAACATTAGATTCATTGGAAACTTATGCACAGATGACCAAAAAAAAAAAAAAAAAAAAAAAAAAAAAAAAAAAGCATTGTCTTAAAAAGCTGGTGAATGATGACATAAAATTCCAAGGCACACTTACTCCAGATACCATGGTGTTGGCAAGGTGAGGGTTTGGGGAGGAAAGGAGAACCCAGGCCCAAGTAACAGTATCAGTAGTGAACAATTTGTAAGCTAAATGTCATTCCTGGTGTCCATTTTGTCTCATAAATTGTGTATATGCCACACACCACACATCATTTTGTATTATCTCAAATGTGCAGAAAGTATCTTTTAACAAAAAATGTCATATGTGTTAAAAAATAAAGGTGAATCCAAATTTGAGTTTAGAAAAAGCTTGCTACCATAGAAATATGAGATTTTGTTGACATTTATAAATTGACATTTATAAATTACAATACGCTTGATGTGCTTTTCCATTATGCCATCCCTTACCCGTTATGATGCTAAAATACCTAGGCAGCTACTATTTGATCTATTAATAGGACTAGCAACTTTTAAGGTTTGTGTTCCAGACTGGGTGTATTTACTTATTAGAAGAGTGCATCAGAATTTTAACTTCTCAATATTCTTGCCTTTTTGAATGGCTTATCTGTTGCTAGATGTATTATTAATGGCCTTTACGTTGTCAGAGTTCAAAGGAATTTAGAAATTGCTTGGTCCAGATCTCTCTCCTTAGGAATGAGCACACTGAGATCCTTAAAGACAAAGTGACTTCAAACACAGAGAAGGCCAGAGGAAAGTGGATACTTCTGCCCAAGGCTCATTCCCTAGCAGTGAACACTGGGCAGAGGGGACTTGGGGATCAGCACATCTGACTCTCACAGAACTGCCCTTGAGGTGTCTTTCATACAGAAAATGTGGGATATGCTTTCATAAGAACAGATGCAAAGGGAAGAGGAAGGAAGGCCGAAGGCTGAAGACACCACTCCTGCCCCTGGAAACCTAAAAGGGCACTACAGGACAGTGGCCTCAAGGGAATCATCGACATTTGATCAGAAAGTGAATTCCAGTTGAGTTCAGACACACTAGCTTTTCCTTTTCCATACTGATAGTGGTAGAGCGGTCTCTACAACCCCTAGAGATTCAGCTGGAATGTCAGAGTCTAAGCTGATGTCTGGGACAGAGACAAGAAGATAAATGTGGCACATTACATGTCAGCAGATCATTGAGTCTGATTTTGAAAAGGAAGATACAGGATGCTTAAAAATGTAGCTAAATATTTTCTTCTTCCATGAGGTGAATAAACTCAAGTTGCATTTTACTAAACATAATTTTTAAACTCTGCAGTCTGAATGATCCTGCAAAGAACGTGTCTTGGTATAAGCCCAGTGTGGAGGTGCATTTCTGTCACCCCACCAGTTGGCAGAGGAGGCAGGAGGATGGGAGTTAAGGTTATCTTTGGCTATATAGTGAGTTCAAGGCTAACCTGGGCTACCTGACAGTCAGCATCAAATACAAAGTGGGGCTGGAGAGATGGCTCAGCAATTAAGAGATGCTCTTTCAGAGGACCTGAGTTAGAGTCCTCATAGCCCTCATAGCCTTCAGCAACTTCTATACCAGTTTATCCAATGCTCTCTTCTGGCCACCAAGGGCACCAGGCATGTATGTGATACATAGATGAAGAAGCAGGAAAAACACTTCTACACATACAATTTTTTTTTAACTTTAAGCATGTTATCTAAAAATGTTCATTGTCCTTTAGTATACTACCAGTATACTATCAAAAATCTACTTTAGTGGTACTGAATGAAATAAAGTCTGCTACTATGGTGTTCTCTATAGAGTGTCTCTCTCTTATGCTCTATTTTTTCCAAGGTTAAATGGACTTGAGAGACCCAACATGGTAGGCACTAGGCATCAGCTTAAATGTGGTTAGTTCATTTGAAGGGCATACTGGTAATACTAGATTTCAATCATTTCATATGCAAGGACTGAATGTAGAGTGTATCATTGTTTTTCATAACAATTGCACATTGAAATGATAATATGGTGGCCATAACTGGTTCAGTAACACCAATTCCATCTGCTTCTTTTTACCTTTCGGAATGTAGTTGCCAAAAAAATTAGAAATTACCTATGTGGTTCATACTAAATTTCTGATGAATAGTGCCATGTTGGAAACTGAGGTTTATTTCTGCCAAATCCAGTTGTGCCTGTTTTTAATTTTATTGCCTTTAAGTAGAGTTTGGGAATGATGTTTTCCCTATGGGTTCTGATCAACCTCTGGGCTAACATGCAGGCCTGCCTCTCAGGCGAACAGCAAGCAGTTTGCTCCATAAGTCTTGCCCAGTGTTTCTGAGTATTCAGCTGACTTGTAAAGCTTCCCAGCATTAGGAAATTTGGTGCCTGCTGATGGCAATAATTGTATTCTATCCAGAATACAGTTAACTGTCAACGTTTTTCTTCATTTTCTGCTGTCTAGTTTGGTTTTGGACCAAGAGAGGAACATCTGTGGAAACGGATATAAAAATAATGAGTATTTATGCAATTAATCACCTCATGTCAGCTGCAGTATAAAACAAATAGCAATGCCCTGAGAAACAGCCAAGGGGACTGTAAGGATTCCTGGGCAGGCTTTGGCACAACTTGAAGCCCATTTTATTTCTGAGCCAAACAAAGTAACACAAAACTCCACTTTACAACTTTAAACCCAGGAGGTGTGTACATTCTGAATAAATAGGAAAATGCTTTAAAGAGAGAGTCGGATGGTAAATGTAGTATTGTTAATTTAACAAATGATAATTAGTTAGCTTTCCACATTTATTTAGCAAATTCTTGGAAAGCTATGGGATACAAGGGCACTATTGAAAACATCCATTAAATTCCTATGTCACTATCCTACATATCATGTAGGTTACCAAAAAAAAGAAAGAAAGAAAGAAAGAAAAAGAAAGAAGAAGTCCAAATGCCCAAGTTTCACATCTCAGTGGGGCAAATGTTCATTTTATTCCTTCCATGTTTCAGACTCTGAGAAGTGCCCTTAAAGTTAAGGTCACAATGGAAACAATCTATCTCTAGGCTGAGAAGGGTTTCCAAATGTCTTAGGAAGGGAAATAAAAAGTGGATGTGTTTATATGAAGGGAAATAAGTTTTCCACTTTTTAAGCAGTTTTATTGCAGCACGTGGTAATGCTTCTCACAGATGTCCCTCGTTGGCTAAAGAACAAAGACACAGACTCTGAGACCCATGGGGTGGAAGGCAGGACCAGCCGGATCCTCAGGGACATCCATAACTCCAGGAGTCTGACAGAGGACAGAAAAGTCACAGAGAAGCAAAGCTGAAGCCTGGAGTTCCCCCACACCGCTCAGGCTAGGAGTGGTTATTGGCAGGAGTGTCAACCAATAATGGACAGACACCACTACTGACTACAAAAGAGCTGCTGTCAAGAGTAACTTCAAGGGGAAAAAGTATGTGATATTCAAAACAGTATTTAAAAGTTTCTCATTTTTTCTTTTCTTTTGTTTGTTTGTTTGTTTTTTAATGGGGATTGAACCCAGGGACTTGCACCCCATCCCAGAAAAAAAAAGTAATAAGAATTTAGATATTTCAACAGATATGTTTAGAGGGCTGGATAGATGGCTCCAAAGTTAAGAAGATGGGCTACTCTTACAGAGACCCCAAGTTGGGTTCCAGTACACATGCCAGGTCGCTCACAAACACTTGTAGCTCGAGGGAATTGGACACTTCTGGCCTCTGTGGCCCCTGTCACACACACATACACACTGGCACACATACACACATACACATAATTAAAAATAATAAAGCTGGGCATGGTGGTGCACACCTTTAATCACCGGCTCAAGTGGCAAAGGCAGGCAGATCTCTATGAAGGTAAGGTCAGCTTAGTCTATATAGCAAGTTCTAGGACAGCCAAGGCTACATAGTAAGATCTTCTCTCAATAAAAAACACTTCCTTTAAAAAGTGTGTTGGAGTGTTTAGAAGAGGCCCAGGGGGTCTCCATGTGATACTTTTGGTAAAGTGACACCTGAAAAAGAGTAAACATCAGTCTGTGATATTGTGTGGGGCTCTAAGATCCAGTGTCCCTGTGTACACTAGATCCCTTCTTCCCCTTGCTGGATGAGAGCAACATGAACAGGACACTTCCCAGTAGCCCTCCCCATACTGCCACAGTGCCTTGCCTTCAAAGGACCAAGACAGTGTTGATCCTTGTGTTTCTTGGGCTGGCCCAAGAAACCAGTGTTTACAAGCTGCTCCTAGCCCAGGGCTCCTACTTTGATGCAGCACCCCTCTCCTAGTCTGTAATTCTTTTGTAGTATGAGAAGTTGCAGGCTACAAAGTAGTCCAGGGATGAGTCCAACAGGAGATCATTGTCTTTCCCCTCATTCTGAAGTATTTAATCAGCCACTGACAATAAAAAAAATGCATTTCCACTAAGCCGGGGTGACAAACATTCAGTAACCAATGTTAAGAAGAAAATGCAATGTGTGGTGACATGAGACCAAGAGAACAACAGAGTAGAATTGAAAACATCAGCAACTTACACAATTGCTAAAGTTAAAAGATCTGTTTTGAAAATCTATAGCATTTTATTTATTTATTGTCTTAGTTAGGGTTTCTATTGCTGTGATGAAACACCATGACAATAAAGCAAGTTGGGAAGGAAAAGAGTTTATTTGGCTTACACTTCCACTGTTCATCACTGAAGGAAGTCAGGACAGTAACTCAAACAGGGCAGGAAACTAAAGGCATGAGCTGACACAGAAGCCACAGAGAGATAACGCTTACTGGTTTGCTCTCCTGGCTTGCTCAGTCTGTTTTCTTATAGAACCCAGAACCACCAGCCCGGGGATGGCAACACTCACAATAGACTGAGCCCTCTTCATCAATCTCTAATTAAGACTAGCCAGCATATTCAGCAAGAAATATTCAGTAAAATTACTGTATATTTTAAAAAACGAGTGAGCAACAGGGTGACATGGGTCATCAGTCCAAGAGCATACTTCGCAAGCCTGGTGTCCTTTGTCCAATCGCCTTAAGCCATATGAAGATGGAAGGCGAGAACTGACTCCACAAAGTTGTCCACTGACCTCCACACATGCACCATGGAATGCTCATGAACACATAGAACATACATGCACACTAATAATTTATTAATTTAAAAAAATAAAGGAAACCTGGTGTTCAATGGATGGAACTACAAATTATTGGGTTCTGGATTACCTGGACACATTCACAGCAGGTTACCACTACCCTGATCTCAGCCTTTCTCCTGTTCTAATTTATTTCTTTTGACACTGAAAATCCAGTGCTTAGGAAGTGATGGAATATCTGCTGTACTGACTGAAAGACCAGGCAAGCACCAAGAGGTTGGGAAGGCATTTTTAAAAATAGTGAAATACCCAGCTTCTTGAGGGTTTGGTCTAGAGATGTAGCCTGGAACAAGGCAATCTATCCTTAAATTACAGTGATGGTGTTGGTGGAGCAGTCAGAGGCACCCCAGCACACATGCACAGGTAGGGCATTGTCGTTGCTATTGCTTTGGGTACTGTAACCAAAAAGCATAGTGTGTAAAGACCTAACCCAAGAGACTTGTAGAAGGTCTCTTTAGGAACAAGAGATGGAGCCCCTGTTCAGAGACACACAAGTGACTTTGATTATCTGTGGAAGCTATGTGATAGGATTAAGAAACCTGTCTTGGTTCCTTGAAATGTTTCCCATTCTTGTGTTTTATCATCAAAGGAAAAAAAAAGAACAGAAAGCAAAGTGTAAAATCAACCCCTTCTCCTCCCATATCTCTCCCTCTAAGGGAACCATCCCTCTTTCCTGCCTTGGAATGCATGGGCAACCTCTTGCTTCTTGCCTGCCCCAACATTTTGCATCTCTACAGCAAATGAAATAGATTTATTTTTCTATTGTGTGTAAATATTGTACCAGTCAAGCAATCTTTTAAATATGAGATTTCCCCAACAGTATCTAAGTCCAAGCATCTTTGATGTTCAAACCTTAAGAGAGTTATCAGAATGTCAAGATGGAGATTGAAAGTAATTTAGGCAATCAGTATGAGGCACTAAATGCCATGAGATAAATCCAATGTATTGAGATTCTGCCAACCTCCATAGTCCCATCCAAAAAAAAATTTTATCACCATAGGAGCTAAAATATATATAGAGAAATACATGGATTCTGTGTTCCATCCTTTAAAAGCTTATGACTTTATAGAACACAAAATCACAAACAGAGAGGCTATAGAGTTTAAGGAACAGTGATTTACAACACCACTTAAAAAGGGGAGATAAGTAAAAACTTCCAATGGGATTTCTTTCCCAGGAAAAATGTTGTCTCCTCAGATGTAAACAATAACCAATCACCTTTTTAGTTTAGATGGCAGGAAGGTAAAATCTCTGTTTAATTACACAATAAAGCCTAGTCCTGAAAAATTGGATTCCCTCTTCTTTTTTAAACAACAAACCTGTGTAGGCCTTAGAGGGGTCCATCCTATGATGTAGCCAACTATTGAGGGTCTGGAAGAGAAGACCCACACAGACTCTAGCTCTGGACAATTCTACTGTGCTTTGAGAAGGGACACAAATGCACAAAAGGACTCCAAGATGTTATATGAATGGAAGAAAAACTTCAATATAGATTGGGCCTTCCTAAGAAGTCCAATCTATTACTGTAGCTAGCAATTAGTCATTTATAAAGGGGCATGTTTTTCTGAGGCCATCTGGGGCTTTGAAGTAGTTAAAGGACATATATTAAGACTCACAAGGCCTCCCCTTGGTGGAGGAGCAATCTGTAGTCTTTGCCTGGCCCTCAGTTTGAAGCTACTCACAGAGAGGGGTTGGAAGTCACCTGGACCAACAAGGGAGGGAAGCCAGTATGGAGCTCTGTACCCATGCTTATGGGTAACTGCCTTCCTGCAACCTTGGGACTGGGGACTGCCTGACTTCTTCAATGTGAGTATTAAAATGTTCTTAGGCCTAGGAGCACAATTTAGTGGAATAATGTTTGCCTAGCATGCACAGGCCCTGGGTTCAATCTCCAGGGTTCAAATAAGTGAATAAATTAACATTAAGAATCCAACTCTCAAGTCAGGCAGTGGTGTCTCATGCCTTTGATCCCAGCACTTAGGAGGCAGAAGCAGGCAAATCTCTGTGAGTTCAACACTAGCCTGGTCTACAAGGCTGGTTCCAGGACAGCCAAGGCTACACAAAGAAACCCTGTCTCAAAAACAACAAAAGAATCTGACTTTCGTTAGTAATATGACTTTCGTTAGTAATATGAACATCGCAATATGCACCACAAATAGTTGAGATAGTTCAGGCCTATAATCCCAGCATTTGGGAAGTGAAGGCAGGAGGGTCAGCCACTCAAGGTCAACTTTGGCTACATAAAGAATTTGAAACAAGTTTGAGCTCACTAGACATTTCAAAAACTAAGAGAAGAGAATATGCAATGCATTATAGACCGAGAAAAAAAGAAATGATCCAGGAAACCAGAGCTCAAGGATTTTTCCAGTTTCTTCAAAGGCTGTGAAGAAAATTGGTCATGAAACATTTAACAACATCTTGGTTTCCAAATGTTTACTGCCACCCTCTTTAAGAAACATTATGTCAGCCATGCAAACCGTCAATTTTATTGTTAACTTTTTAAAAGTATCTCACTTGTTTTAATGCTACAATATATTATCACATCATTAATCAGCCACAGTTGTTTAGGATTGTTTATGAGTGTTTAGGATTCAGGCTTACTTTTATCTGCACAATTTTAATTTCATCAGATCTTATGTCAGCAAGAGACTTCCTTGTCTGGCCTCTTCGATGTCCAAATTTACACTTATTTCTCATGACTTGTTCATCATCTTCTATGGGTCTTCGAACGTATTTAAAGCGATCTTTGAGGGCTCGTTTCCATAAAAACTGTGTAAAATAACAAAGCAGGCCAATCAATCCTTAAGGAGCTTTGTGTAGTCCTACAGAACAACACAATTTTTGTATGTCACCCTAAGGGTTGAAATTATTTTCATTTTATATTAATAGAAGCCATGAATCTATCCTTAGATTTATCCTGAGAAAAATTTTGTGATGTTATTGTTCAAATTATAATCACCCAATTACAACTAAGGAAACAACAAACAAACAAAAAAAACCCAAACAAACAAATGTACTTTATTTCCTTGTGGGCAAATGGAACCACTAAGAAAGCATTAGTCAAAGATCTGGCATTTAGCTATTGCTATTCCTGGTTTCATGGCTCACATTCCAGCATTCCTTGTCTTCAGAAAGCTCTATAGCCTAGGTTGAGAAGATTCAGATTCCAGTACTAAATCTAGTATGTACTAACCAAGTAACTTTCAATAACCCCTTAGTCTTGGTTCTTCAGCTACCAAATGGAACAACATGACCTTTCCTGCCCAACACACTGTGTGTATGCATGCATGTATGCAGGTGCCTCTGCAGAGGTGCATCACATGTGTGCATGTGCACATGAAAGCCAGGCATCAATATTGGGTGTCATTTTTTCAGGAGCCACCCTCCTTGTTCTGTCACTGGCCTGGGGTTGAATGACTAGGCGGGACTGGCTGGCAAGTTAGCTTCAGGGATCTGCCTGTCTCCATTTTTCCAGCCCTGGGATCATAAACATTCGTGTAACACCACACTTTGGTGTGGGTGTTGGCTATAAAAATTGAGTCTCATGCTTATGTGGTAAGCACTTTACTGACTGAGTGAGAAAGAGAGAGAGAGAGAGAGAGAGAGAGAGAGAGAGAGAGAGAGAGAGAACATGAATGCCAAACTTGCCAACATAGACAGGGGAAAGACCACAATGTTTCCCTACACAAAGAATGATAGGCAACTAAGAAATGCTAAGATTGGGAGAAGTAGTCTTCTCCAGGAATGAGCATACCAGTTCATTATCTAATACCAAATGGTCATCCCTGAAAACATACCCAAAGTATACAGGTTATATGTAAGAATATCTATGCACATATCTGAATATATATGAAAGTAACAGTTATTGAAAAAAAGTCATGAATTTGAAAGAGTAAGAAGGGTATATGAAAAGGTTTGGAGGGAGGAAAGACAAGGGATAAATGAAATAATTATATTATAATCTTGAGATAAAAGAAAAAAATTAAGTAAATAAAAGACAAAATACCAGAGCCAGAGTGGAAAATGCAAAGCTTTTATTTCAAATGGACCAAGATGAACAGGGTCATGGGGCCACACAGTCACTTACAAAGCCACAGCCGTCCTCATCCAGGAAAGGGTGGGCCTGCAGCAGAGCGTTGACCACGTCATTGTACTGCTGGGTGGTGGGGTACCTGTCCACAACAGATGAGATGGAGGTTGTTTCAGCAGCCCCCAATCAAGGTGAGTCTAAATGACACACAACTTTCTTCTAAGCTTTCTCTTTCTGTGGCGCCTCTCTCTCTCTCTCTCTCTCTCTCTCTCTCTCTCTCTCTCTGTGTGTGTGTGTGTGTGTGTGTGTGTGTGTGTGTGTGTGTGGTCTGTGTGTCTGTGTGCAAGTATGGAGGCTTGAAGTTAACCTTGTTCCCCTGCACAGTTAATCTTGTTTGTTGAGATAGGTTCTCTTGTTGTGAACTAGGCCCACTGATTGATTAGACAAGGCTAGCTGGCCAGTGAGTACCAGGCATGCATCTATTTAGTACTCCCTCCCCCTGTGCAGAAATACAATCACAAACATGTGCCATCATGCCTAGATTTTTATATGGCTGTTGGGGCTATGCAGCAAGTACTCTACCAATTGAGACAGTAACCACATCTTCTCTACTCAATCTGTGTATTAAACTTTTATTCACTGTGTCACCCATAAGACAAGGAGACTTGGTTCTACACAAATTCTACTCTCCTTTACAGATCATGTTCTCACTATTTCTACTCACAGTGAGCCTTCCAGGTACTTAGTCATATCTGCCTGGAGAAACTCAATGATCCTTATCCTCATGCTGTGATCAGGACACTTCTGCTCCGCCAGCATGCACTTGACGTCATAGGGAAATTCCGGTAAGACATAGGACTTAGTCCATTGTGATGCTTTATACCTCGCTAGAACATGCTTTGCATGTCTTCTGTGGGTCAAAAACGCCAAGAGTGAAATTATGTGCTGAATCTACATGTAATATATTAATTCTCTATGTTCTGAAAACCTTGGGTATAAACCACTTCCTGACACCTAAATATACCATAGACACATAATCACATGGGTTTTAGAATTAAGCTCAATCTTGGAAAATATCATCCCATACGTCTTGAAGAGCCAAGTTGCAATACATGTCTCAAAATTGAATGAAATATTTAATAGACAGAAGTGATAAACCGCAATTCCACCAAGCAAGCGAAGCCACAATAAATCAGTTTTATTACCCAGTTAAGAAAATTTTTCTCATCTACTCTGCTGCTGTTTGTAGCAAAATACAAGATGTTCCTGGCTTGGTCCTTGGCTATTTCATTAAGGGAAAGCTGGTCTCTACACTAAAATAAAACTCAGTGTTCTTATTCCAGGGACACAACTCTTGAGTGTCAGGAGTGAAGGTCACAGGAAACTATAACGTCACAAAGTCAGTTATCTGCTGCCCAAGGCTGCAGGTTGCCAAATGGATTGTGGGGATGGCTGGACAAAACCTTCTAAACATAAATTTACTAAAATTAAGTCTCTGTACTCTTGAAATTGGTGGATTTTATGGCATATAAGTTAAGCATTGATAGGACTGATTATAAAATTGAGCTTCAGAACCACAATAAAACCTTAGATAAGAGGCCTGTCCTAATGAATACACAAAGAAGGATTCAAAGTAACACAGAAATCACAGTTATTCAACAGCAGTAGGCAGCTGTCAACCTAGCACACTAACAGGTCTGAGTAGGATGGAAGTGAAGGGACCATGGTGAGCCAACTACAAGACAAGAGAGACATTTCTTAAACTAGTCAAGTAGGTTAATCCTGAGCATGGTTGAATTTAGTTGTTCAAATAAAACTCAGATGCATTTTTTAAAAGCCAAATTTCCCTCAGTATTGTAAGTCACCCTTTATCAGAATGAGTGTGCTATCATGGAAAGTGAGGACTCAGAAAGCAGAAGGCATCTTTATTTCTTTTTGTGGTAAGCTCACTCTCGTATCTCCCCTTTGTCATTGGCTGTAGCCATGGTGAGAAATGTGTCGACAATAAGCACACCAATAATTTCATACTGGGCTCAACACAGCAGCAGGCAACTCTCAAGCATAAATTTCTACCTCAGCTCAAATTAGTTTCCAGTGTGTTTCTCTCTCGTTTCCCTCATCCGCTCAGCCAACATGTGTGGGGAGGGTCCCATGCCAGCTGCCCTTACACCACCCCCATTTCTTTGGGGACTTTGATTCTCCCATGGCCAGATTCATTCCCATTAATCACAGAGACCGAGGGTAGAAGGTGAAAAGACAAGTTTTGAGGACTAGGCTTTATGCTGCCCCAAAGACGTAGAAAGGTGATGTAAGGAAGTCGATGTTAAACTGGGCTTCAGTATAGTTCAGGGCCCATTTATTTTTCTCCAGTGAATTTTTAAGCAGCTAAGTCAGCCACAAACTCTCTGTGGCCTTCTAAGATTGCTTTCACTCATCTCACTCCATCAACAGATAACTTCACTATTTCAATAGTATAGAAGAGAATTTAGTTCAATTTCTGTCTTTTTGTAGCACCTGTTTTGTCCGTATATTTATTATCCTCCACATTATGGTAGGGACTATAAAGCATGAGATTGTTCTACCAAATCTTCTGAATGCATTATGACCCATGCCTACATTGAAGATAATAGTCTATCATGATCCAAGAAGACAAATTAGGCAAATTAGAGGCATCAAATGTTCCTTTTCTTTACATTCAAACAGCATATTTTTGAAGTGACTATAATCTAAGCATTGCAAATGAATATGTTAAAATGAATATCATGCAAGAAAAATAACTCTCAAAAGTTAACAAATACATTCTAATTCAGAAGTAGATAACTGCAGCCACAGCTATTTTCCACCCACAAAATTATATTTGCATTGTATTAAAAAGATCTGTACTATGGTCTTACAATTATTCCCAGTACTTTCAGCAAGCTAGAGTTTAGCATAACACCAGCGGGTTGTCCTAAACTAAGTACAGGAGTCAAAGGACTCCCAAGTTGAAAGGATACTAATATTTCTCTTCTCACTTCTAAGTCAGGGCTCTTTGACAAGCTTGCCACCACAAACACAGCTCTGTTTTCAATCCTGGGTATAAAATAAACCTTCAAGCCATTTAAAATATGTTAATGTGACCTCAGTCTGAGAACATACTGCTTGCTAACTGCTAAGTTCATAAAGTGATAAAATATATATTCATAATAAAATTTATAATAAAGCAAGCAATTTGACAAATGACAGTATCACTATTATAATTTCAAACTTGCTTTAGAGTCTGACAAATGATAATTATATATATTTATGAGATTAAAGTGATACTATGGTATACCTATGGTATATTTATACAATCTGGAGTTATTGAGTCAAGCAGAATAACCTATCCATCATCCCCAATTCTCGTCAGTAATTTCACCTGCTCAATGAAACATTGCATTTTTAAATTGTGCACTAATTTTTTTAAATGATGAGATGGGATTTCTCATAAAAGGCTCATTGGATTTCTAACTTTGCCTAAATGTAATAAGAATGAAAAATCATTCATCTCTTTCCAAGAGCAAGGCTGACTGTAATTTAATGGGGTTCACATAGGATAATAGTGCTATTTTTGTGACGAACGGGTCCAGTGGACTATCAGCCTGCTAAGGAAAACCCTTCACAAGAAAACTCTGTTGATCATCTGTAGGGAGCTGTTACAGGAGGCAGGAACTTTTTCTTTGCATAGTACAGATACCATTGCTTAGCAAGGTTAATGCCTGGTGATTTTTCTTAAAAGAATGAGACAAGTGAATGGAAGGAATTTGTATCCAACTCCCCATTTAAACTCCAAAAGATGCCTCCAAGCACTCCCATCATACCTTTCTTTAAATTCTTTTATCTTAATCTCTCCTCAGTCATCATCTTGATAATGCTTCTGTCATTCACTATCCCTTCTTTATTTGAAGGTTTATTTTTATTTATATGTATTTATTTTATTTATGCCACATGTGTGGGTACCCAAAGAGGCCATAAGAAGGCTTCAGATTCTCTAGAGATGGGATCATTCACAACTTGTAAGATGTGAACTGCTCAACAGAGATATTGGGAACCTAACTTGGGTTCTCAGGAAAAGCAGCAAGTGCTGAGCCATTTCTCCATTTTCCTGTATTCGCTTTTCCATGCTCTACTCCATACTGCCAACAATTTTCCTCTGTTTCCCTCCCATTCAGCACATCTGAAATAGTTTATCATCTTTAAAAAATACTAGATTCTCATTAATGTCCCCTGTCCTTCTGTGTCTATGTTTCTCTTATTGGTTAATGAATAAAACACTGATTGACTGACTGGCCAGGCAGGAAGTATAAGCAGGGCTAGGAGATGAGGAGAATTCTGGGAAATGTAAGCTGAGGGAGTCACCATGTAAGCCCGGGAAGAGACGACACACCAGGCATTCTCCAGGGAGCCAAGACCACGTGGAAATACATAGATTAATAGAAACGGGTTAATAATTAAGACAGAGCTAGCCAATAAGAAGCCCAAGCCACCGACCAACCATTTTGTAACAAACATAGTGTCCATGTGTTTCTTTGGGACTGAAGCAGCCACAGGCCATGGCCGGGCTAAAAAACTCTCATTACAGCCCCCTCCTCCTCCCCATATTCCATATTGAACCCCTAACCTGTATGTGATATGACTGTGTTTGAGGACAGGCTCTGTTAAGGTAACTTGATCTAGATGAGGTCAAGGGGGTTGGCTGAGACTTAGCATCCTTTTATGAAGAGATACCAGAAGTGTACCTTCTTTCTCACGGTCCTGTGAGGATGTATAAAAAAGGTGGCTTTCGTAGTTAAGGTGACTACTGCTGTGATGAAAAGCTATGACCAAAGCAACTAGGGAGGAAAGGTCTGTTTTACTTACATATCCAGAGTCAGGGACCACTGAGGGAAGCCAGGGCAGAAACTCAAAGCAGACAGGAACTTAGAGGCAGAGCTGACACAGAGCCTGTGGAGGAGTGCTGCTTGCTGGCTTGCTCCTCACGGCTTGTTCAGCCTGCTTTCTTATAGAACCCAGAGCCACCAGCCCAGAGGTGGCACCACCAAAAATGGGCTGGGCCTTCCAACATCAGTCACTAATTAAGAAAATGTCCTACAGACTTATCTCCTAACAACCTGATCTTCTGGAGGTATTTTTTCAAATGAGGTTCCCTCCTCTCTGATGACTATAGCTTGTCTCAAGTCGACATAAAACTAGTGAGGACAGGGGACATCTACAGGGCAGGGGGTAGGCTCTTATCAGAGAGTGAAATGGTCACCACTGTGACCTTAAATTTGAGACTCTAAAATCAGAATGAAAATGTGTACTGTGGAAGCTCCTTGGCCTGTGTTAATTGTTGTGGCTAACATAGTGGCCGATTTCCTGGTGGCTTTTACCATGTGTCTTCCTCTTAGCAAGTTGAGTCTTAAATTCATTCCTCATCCTCAGGTGTCATGAAAATTCCCTACATAGTATCCCTCGTACTATCTCTCATGATGATTTATGCTCCCACATTAATCTGGGCTTTGATCATACAGCTTCAAGAGTCTTAGCAGAGTTCTGTTTTTATCATAGCAAGCTATGCGCCTTACAAAAAGTCTGGAATGCAATGCCGCAGTCAGCAACTTAACCCCCACTCCCTCTTCTTGGGTAGAGACTCATCTCTAATCTGGTAGCCCTACTGTGCATTTCCTAGGCTGAAATAGCAAAGCTGCCTGCTCCAGCACCACATGTGATTTGTCACTATTCTTGCCTATCTTGGTTTCTGTATTATGTAACTGAACTTGCTAATCGGGACTTTTTAAATTATCCTTTTCTTTTCTAGATCCACAGGGACTATCACACTGAGAGCTGAGGAAGCCCTTACCACTAAGGCCAGGCTCTGGTTGTAACAAGAGCCTGAAAAGTAAGAATTGTGACTTTAGTGACCTCCCAGCTCATTTGGCAGGGACTCAGAGCTAAGTCTCTCTCTCTCTCTCTCTCTCTCTCTCTCTCTCTCTCTCTCTCTCTCTCTTGTTTTCTGGCTGTTGTCCCATTCTTTCTATAAATACAGCTGTAGGAAAGGGAGAGACAGAGAACAGCTCTTTCATTTTTGGCTCAAATGTAAGAATGATAGTAAATCCATTTTATGTATTTCATTTTCCCTTGGTGCAGGTGAACGGCCAGGCCCTGAGTCAGGACTTTGTGACCAGGGGCAGCAGTAACATTCTGTCCTAGTTGTGTGGAATGGATTGTGATAACAATGTTCTGAAGAGATTTGGGAATTGTGGAGAGGAGAGATGTCAGATGTAAAGTGCTGTAAAAAGCTGGCATAATGATGCAAGCCTGTAAACTCAGCACTGGGGAGATGAAGGAGGAAAGTTCAAGGGCATGTTTCACTGCATAGGGAGTTTGAGGCTAGCCTGGGCTACAAGAGTCCCCATCTCAAACAAAGCAAATCAAACAAATAAACCAAAAAACCTACCATTAACGATAGGAAGTCTTTAATTCTATAAACAAAATTCACATCTTTCAATAAAGCAGATTTCCTTTGTATTAGAACAGTCCATACATGGCAAGGGAACCATTGACTAGTAGGGCCCCAGGATGTCAATGACCAGCACCACCATCAGGGGCAGCATTTCTATTATGACAGAGACGGGAAACAAGACAAAGCTCATGCTTCCAAGAACTGAACTAAATGACCAGGTCCCTCAAGCTGCATGGATGTAACATTCCATTTCATTTTATTCTCTTTGCCCTTGACCTGGAGTTCTCTGGGAGCCCCCACACCTGTTGAAAACCTCAAGGACTGGTTGACTGACTAGAATTTCATGATTGTGGGGAGAGATGGAATACTGCAGAGCTCCATAGCCGAAGTCCCCTAGAAGATTAGTCTCCTCCATAGTCACTTGCTACACACTTCTCTGTAAGACTTAAACATCTTTTTGACTGGTAAGTGAAACCTCTGAAATGTATTATTAATCTTAGCAGGATCACTGACTTCCAGCAGCCCTAAAGCCAAGACTGTTACAACACCTAAACCCTACAGAAGAGATTATCTTGTTCTGCTGTAGCCCACCTGTCTAATGCTTTCCTTTGTTCTGTTACTATAAAAGTTTTCATAGCATCATCCACAGAGGGCATGTCACTCAGAGTAATCTGAATTTGTGCTTCTGACCATAGTTACTCATCTTTGGTTCAGAATTAACCTATCATTTGTTTATATATCGATTTATTTATTCTTAGTTTTGAGATGGAGTTGGAGCAGGGTCTCTCTCTGTATAGCTCAGGTTAGCCTGTCACTCACTACATAGCCCAACAAGAGATAAGCACAGTGAAGCAGACATTGCTTCCTGTTGCATCTTCACTGCTTTCAACAATACCTGGAATGCAACAGGTGCTTGCTCAGGGAACACTGGCATGTTGGAGAAATGAATGAAGATCTAACACTGACTTAGGTAGGCAGTCTTTAGATAAGTATGGAACAAGCAGACATTTCACAAAGAACTGTGGGTAAATTGTAGGATTCCTCATAGTATCTACTATATGATTCTCACCAAGAAATAGGGCTAGTCTATCATATATCTCAAACACAGACCTTTGGGTAGGAGAGCCTATAGAGCCACTGAGATCCTATGTTCCGCTGACCTGGGATTCAGTAGCTAAATATGGCAATGTACCACCTGTGTGCTCTCTGATGCCCTTGCAGTGATAATGATGTCTGTCTGTATAGTCTGGGAGCTTCTTTCCAACTCTCATTGTGTACACAGTCCCACAGGACTTCTTGTCCTGTTTTCTACCATGACTCTCAAACCACGACCCAGACCTTCTAGGACTAGAATGTTCTCTCTTCTGTTCTAGAGCCTGAGTCCCAGGAGAGGACAGCTGCCCCAAACATCTTGGTATAAGCCTGGATTTTCCACCTGGGGCCACCTGTGAGAGTTGAGACCAGAATTTTTGGAATCTCACTGGATTCTCATGCTTGCCATAATACAAATGATAGTTAAAATTTATGCATTCCAACTGTGTGGCAGGTCCTAAGAACTTTTCATATATTAAGTCATCATTCTATTCATTTACAGATGAGAAATAAGGCCCACTTAGGCTAGAGAACTTGTTACTTAGTTGATAAATAACAAAGCCAGGCTCCAAAACTAAGTTCTTAACTATTTGCTTGTCTCTGGTCCCCAGCCTTATCAACTCTGCCCTCTTAGGGTTGACGTGCTAATCTAATACTTATATTTACCCCTTTTCTCAGCTCATCTGCTTTGTAGAGCTGTGTGTGAACCCCTAGCTATAGGAGAGGGTCCCAAGACCTCCCATCTAATCACAAGATTCCCCTGCAAGACTCTTTCATTCTCTAATCTGGTTATATAGATTTGACTCAATTATGAAGAAACCATAGAAAATGTGTAAAATACTTGGTCCCTTATATAGTAAATATTTGTTGACACAACAAAGGTATGATTAGTCTCTGATAACCACCTCCCATGGTTCCTGGCCAACAGAACAAGGGACACAAGCATGTAGGAACTGGGAATGCTAACCACAAGGCTGGGACCTAGCACAGTGGTAGAGTGCTCGATTAGCATGTGCAAGCCCCTGATTTTATTCACCAGCATTGCTGAGAAGACTCACTGCATATCTGATCAGAACCTGTATTAAACAACTCTAACTGGGCTGCCACGCTTTAATTACTGAGTCTGCCCTTTATTACAGTCTGGGATAGACTACCACAGCTGTGTTGCAGTCTCTTGGCTGAAATACCGATGGCAAAGTGACTGCGACTAATATATCAGAAATGTTGAGGATCCACTGATATTTTCTTCACAGAGCAGAGCCGGGAAAAGCTCATTCTACACTATCGCACAGCAGTAGCCAGACCACGAGAAAAGTCATTAAAGTAATTCTTAAATATACATGAAACCATGACTAATGTGCAATTATGCCCCAAGGCAGGAGTAAAGTATGGCACATGTATTTAAAGTTCAAGTCAAGAGTTTAAAATAACAAGGAAACCTTGGTTTATCTGATTTCTTGTCTTACTGCACACTAAAAGAGAAATGAAGTTTTTCAGTATGCAGACTGAAAAAGGGAAAGATTTCCTCAAGTACATGATAATGTCACCTCATGATCCAGAAAGGCATTTAAACAATTCAGTAAAAAGCACAGAATCATCTGTCACCCAAGAAAACAGTTGCTCCAGAGTGCCATGGTGTTTTGTCCCCTGGGATACATATCTTTTGACTGCAACCAAAGACTTTTCTAGAGACTTTGACCACAACTGAAGTTCAGCCTCTAGAGATCCCCTTTTCCTTTTTATATGTTAATAGTCTACATGGAAAGCTTAAGCCCCTGTCAGGAAACATGGGAGAAAAAAGCCCAAATAACCGCAACTGCCTCTGTAACCTGTTGACAAGTGTCAGGTGCTTAGATGTGTCTCCCACTAAGTTCTCCTGGGCACCAGGTGGTGTTTTCATTTCAAGTAGTTACAGAAATCATTAGGGGGAGGCAAGTGGAAGGGAACGGAGCCCCCAAACCAGCACTTGCTCTGTCTCCCATTCCCACCTCTTGAAAGCAGTCGGCTTCATGAAAATCTAGCAGGCAACACCTTCAAATTTATTGCCTGCTATGAGTGAATGGGAAATAAGTCCCGAAGCTGTTTTTTATAAGATTACCACATTTGATAGCGACTGCCTCAAAAGGTCTAAAAAGAAATTGCTGCTATTCAAACATATATCCTGTCTCCCAAAAGTATATTGTCTTTCTTTGGTTCACATTCATCAGCTCAGTTTTGGAAGTCTGATTGAATTTTGAGGTGCCGTAGTCTATAAAATAAAAGGATGTGGTCATTGTCTCTGAGGTGGTTATAGTCTGAGGAGGGAATAGACTTTAATAAACCAAGGTTGTTGTCCACTTTTGTAAGCAGAACAAGAATTACAAAGAAGGTGCTGTTTATAGAAGGACTGAACCTGGATGGTCTGGATGTCACTGGAGGCTGGCTAAATAGTTTTAAAGGATGGACAGGGCAGGTTTTAGACAGGCAGGCAGGCGGGTGATGGAACCACACAGCCTAACACAAAAGACACATGAGAGGCCATTGATACGTAACTGTCAAATGGATCGAATAGCAGAGGGGCAGAAGAAAAAGATTGAGGATGCCTTCAGTTCTTTTAGTTCACATGGCTGGATGGTGTTGTCACTGTCTGAGATAAAACAGGAGGTAATGCAATCTCTATCCTCCAATCTATAGGACCAATGTGGTCTTACCTTGTCTCACAGAGCCAATTGCTTAGAAGAAGGTATTTGACCATGCAGGGCCTGTGAGTTTCCCTTCCCCAGATACATGAATGAAGCAATAAAGAATGGCTGGGTCAGCGGGCATTAGAGAGCTGAGCTATGGTCAGAGAGAATTTCTATGGAGTTGGTGCTGAGTGAGGCAGTATGGAGGGAGCAGAGCATCCATCGTTAGCAGAGCAATGCATCCTCCTAAGGAAAGGCAGAGGAAGGAGGAGGGCAGGGAAGCAGAAAAGAAGGAAGGGTTGTGAGCCAGGCCCTTGGGGCCAGGGGAACTTAAGGATTCTGCCCCAGATATTGTGAGTTGTTCTTCCTACAATAAGCCCATTTTGTCTTTAGTGTTCATGGATTTTTGTTTCTTACACTCACATATATGTGAAGGTAGGAGAGATGGACTCATATAATACACACACACACACATGTATATATACACATATATGTACAATTTGAGTTCTTTTCTAGATGGATGGTAACAGGTGATCTAATACAGAAGCCCACTTTGAGGTGAGCTATGGGCATATGTTGCTCCGGTTTCTAAGCCTTTCTGTTTCTCTCAGCTTCTAAAGCAGTCTTCTGATTTCTTCTACTTAGTAGGTGTGATGAAGAATAGTAAATACGAGGATCATTATTCCTGTTTTACAACAGCACATTGGAGACAGTGGTAAGAAGGTAGGTCCCACCGGCACCAATCCTGGCCCCCATGCCTTTCCTCCCACGTCTGTAGTGGCAGTAACAGCACTAGCAGCTTCAGAGAGGGTTTCTGGAAATTCCCAGATCACTCTGTGTTCCTGGAGCCACCGCAAAGGAAAGCTTCAGGAATCAAACAGTACTGTGGGCAGAAAGGTGGGAGTGAAGCTGCCTTGAAAATGGATTTGCATTTTCTAAACCATGCTTTGAACCAAGAATACCCAAGGAACTGATTTTCTGCCTAGCCTCTCCCTTTCATCTTCCCAAGCTATAGTATACCCAGACTTTTGTTTTATTTTCAGACAGGATTTCACTAAGTTGCCCGGAGTGACCTTGAATTTGTGATCTTCCTGCTTCAGCCTCACAGGTAGCTGCTACTAATTACAAGCCTGTGCCACCAAGCACAACTCTCCCTTACATCTTCTAGCTCACCATCCCCCAGAGGAGTCATGGAATAAAGGCTGCTGGGCTGTAAGACAGACGCTATCAGGAAACTGTCTAGAAATCCCTTGACTTCTCCAACTCTCAGTTTTATCCATTTATAAAAAGAGAAAGCAATATGGACGGTGCCAGGGAGTGACTAAATCAGATGATAATGTAAAAGGGTTTTAAACACACACACACACACACACACACACATACACACACACACACACACACACACACACACACACACACACACACACACAGAGGACCATAGTCTTGATTGGTTGTTATGGGTATTTCCTCTATACTGGAAAAATGGTTCACTCTACAGGGATTCCTACCATGCTTGTTGGTTTCCTGGATCACTCTACAGGGACTCTTACCATGCATGGTAGATGCCTGGACTACCTAAATGTTTCACTCCATAGGGACTCCTTACCATACACAGGGATGCATAGACCACCTGGGCGGGAAATGTGACAAATTGCTTATGAGACCAGCACCTCCCTCTGGAATAGTCAAGTTAAAGCAGCCTCTAAAATTCAAGGCAAAACCAAAGACATTTGTTCAATTCAAGTTCTACAGGACATTACCTATAAATTACCCTGGATAAATTATGATGGAAGAACACATTTTTCCCCATCTAAGAATAGACACTTGAAAGAAACACCTTTATCAATTCAACCTTGATATTTTGTCCAGTATCTCCATCACTTGATAAAAGTTTGCCTTCTAGGACAATAAAAAAGCTTTGAATTACAGCGTATTTAAACACATGAAATCTCATAAAAAATAAAGACAAACACAATTTGACTTTAAAATACTAGAAAGTTGGTGTCTCACCTCTGTTTCAAAACTCTTTGGTCAATGAGTCCATTATCAAGGTTTTCAGCTGGATGCAAAGATGTCTGGTCCCCATAGCTGGTGGGACTAGAGTTCTCTTCACGCCTGTAGTAAAGCGGAAGAGCTGTGTGACTGTCATGGGGTGTTAAATAGAAGCAATAACCACTGATCTCACGGTGTTTGTAGGGGAAGGCTCAGCCCATCTTTATCCTTATCTGAACTTACATGAGGCTCATGGCTAGGAACATTAATTGCAAAGAAGAGCCCATGCACCAGTTCACTTCAGTGGCTTCTCTATGCAGTGGCCTGATGCTAGTTCATCCTACTATCTTCATCGGCCCGGCAGAGGGGTGTGTGTGTGTGTGTGTGTGTGTGTGTGTGTGTGTGTGTGTACATCAGAAATCAATTAACCTCAGGTGCCATTTCTCAGGAGCCTTCCACCATGTTTTATTGTGAACTGGGACTAGCTGATTTCTCTAGGCTGGCTGGACAGCGAGCCCCAAGTATCTGCCTTTCTCCACCTCCTCAGTGCTAGGCTTGCAATTGTGTGCCGCTATACCTTACTGCACTTTCACACGAGCACTGTGTAGTGCTCTTGTGTCTTCATGCTTACATAGCAAGCACTCTACAACCAAGCCATCTCCTCCACTCCCAATCTGGCATGTTTTTAAACGGCATTGAAATAAGACTTTCCTTTACAAAGTGATGGCCATAGCAGAGTCTGTCTTTCTCAGTTAATTTTCATACAGTAAAAATGAGTACTTAATGGTGTCAGGTCTCTCCTTGACCCCCTACTATTTTTAAGGGAAGTTTCTTATTATCCTGAAATCTTTTTGTCTTAGAACTACACTCCATCACTTTCAAGTGAGGAAACCCAGAAGCCCAGGAAACTTGCTCATGGCCACAGGCTACACAGTAGTAGTGACAGAATCTATACTGTTCTCTCCATTCAGTGATTTCTCTACCAAATGCAATGAAAACAACAATCAAAAGCATCTGCAAGCCACACATTCCTGTTATCCGTGTAGCTCTGAATAGGATGTGTCCTGTTCAGATGTTTCTCTGCAAAATAGTACACCAGGAAATCACTGAATGGAATTTTATTCAACTTAAAATCCATTTGCTCTCTCTGAACTAATTCTATTATAGAATTTTAAGAATGGTCCCAAAGAACCATTTATTCTATATTTCATCTTACAGTTGAATAGGCTCAAACTAAAAGTAGTAAAAAGCCAAATAAATGCTCAAGGTTAGATAAGTAGCAAATAGAGCAGGGATCTGAAATCACATTTAGTTGCATAACTGTAGGGTGATATCAAGTTTCCTGTCATGATTAAGCATTTTTCTACAAATGGCATATATTCATATCTGCTTGGTATTGTCCTCAACTGACAGCACACTCTTTAAGTACAATGTGCTTGGCAAATATAACCAACAGGCAATTTGTGATTTCACACAAGAATTCTTTAACCTAATCACAAGATGACACAAATCCTTAAAGGAAGTTGGGAACTTGCTGCATGGAGCAATAAACTCACATTCATAACTCTCTGGGCTATCAGGATGCCCAGACTTAGCTACATTTGAAATGAGCGTTCAAAACTGGTTAAGAAAGCTTCATAATTATTAGCAGAGGACTATGCTGGTCTGGTAAAGGAAGCAAAGATTTGCCCCGAGATCATGGTGTCTCATAGTGTGGATTCAAGTAGTGAGGAGTGTGATCACTTTCTCAACATGCAGATGAAGACACAAGACCTCCAACACAAAAGCAATCCAAGTCGCCAGTAAAAGCAGGGCAGAAGCCCCGAGCTCTTGGCAGTCCCACCAGCTCTAGAGCAGTATAAGTGGATTTACAAGCTGCCAGTTTTCTTCTGAGCTGTGCCCAAGGAAAGATCAAATTCCAGTCAATGGGGAGGGACTTCCAGCTCACAAGTTCTAGCCACCCCAAAGTGCTGGGAAATGACATTGCAATCTCTTTGAAAAGCCCCCCCCTTTTTTTGCTTGAGAGGATTAAAAGGTTACAATGTGAACTTCACAAAAAGTCACAGACCCAAGACCATGCTGCAACCATGTTTGGAAGAAATCCTCCAAAACAATCACTTGCAAAAATTTTCAGTCTGACTTCATTTATACTTATTGTTATTATTGTTTTAAAAGGCAACTGAGCCCAATTCAGCCTCAAACTCATGGCAATCCTTCTGCCTCAGCTTCTCAAGTAAAAGAATTACAAATCAACCACACCCTACTCTTCAGTCCAAATGTAAGACTACATGGCTACTTGTCCTAAATAGCTAAATAGACTAGAAATCAAATTACTTAAGCCAAGTCTCTCTAATGTCATATTGCTTATCAAGAAAAAGAGAAATAGTTGTAATTACAGGCCTAATTTCAGGAAAGGTAAAACTAAAGTGATGCCATCAAATATCCCATCTTAATTTTTTTAAATGAATGGTGAATGTTCAATAGCAAATATTTAACCTTAAAAGTCTTGACAAATCTTAAATATGGAAACATTAAACCAGAGTGCCTGAAAGCACAGTGAGGTGAAATGAACATTTTAATTGATGAATTTTGTTAACATTCCTTTAGATCAAAAACTCAGATGTAAAAACAAACAAAGCCACACTCCAACCTTAGAGACTTTATCTGACACCATGAATTTTCTACACGATTTCTCCACCATCCTGTCACAGTGTTCCATATTTTATGGCTAACTCTAAAAGATTCATGAAACTCAATTGTGGCAAAGGGATTAGCAAATTCTATTGTGAAGGTCCCAGAGAAGAGCATATAAATTAGTTAGCACAGAGAGACCTAATCCAATAAACACACATTTGAACAAACAGCTTGGGGCAAGGCAAAGGAGCAGCCACAGGTCCCGGTGGTAGTCCGGTTAAAGCAGCTCATTCCCTTTCCACACTTAACACATGCAATTTTACTGTTGGCTCCGCATCAGCTCCAGCAGGAACTTTTTGCCTGCAGGATTGCCCTAACAACCGCAGCCAGTGTTTAAAGAACAGTGGAAAGAAAAACAACCAATCCTGACACAATTCCTCTTAAGAGTTAGTCAAATATTAGAAATACTGTGCACACCATCTAGCTGAAAATTGGCTCCAGTTTTGCAAGAGCTTTGATGGTTTGCTACAAGGCAAGAGTCATGCAGAAACAGGGGACAAAAACCAAGCCTGTCCACCCGTGTACTCACTCAGGGGCAGCTTGAGCCAGGGTCAACAGGGATGTCTCTCTGGGACCTCCAGTGAGCTTCAGCCATTGATTGCTCTGCTTGTATTTCCTAATGAAGTCCATCAGAACAGCCTGGTGTCCAATTTTCTTTACTAGTTGCTGTATCATCCGATCATTAAGAGCCAGGAGAGCGGCTCCACTGACTTCTTCCTCTGGGAAAAAAGAACATTAGCTTTTATATGATTTCCCAGTAAAACATGGGCATGGAAAAAAAGATAAAACTAGTTCATGTATTTAAAGGCTCCTCTAGGCCTGTGGTGGCAGTTACAGCATGATCTGTCATGGCTCTGATAGTGCATAGTTCCGACTTGATGTCTGCTGCTAGGAAATTACCCGATAAAAACTTTTTGTTTACACATTAACACTCGTCCAATTTTAACAACCAAAAGAAATAGAAAGTCTTTGGGGGGCTATTTTTATAATACCTCCTACTTGATGCTTAATACTGGCACATCCCACACTGTATAAAACACACGTGATGATGTAAGACAAAAGACACACACAAGTTCTGTAGCAAACGTAACTCCTAAGAGTTTGCAATTGTCTAGGAATGATATTCTCTTCCGAGGGTGCTAGCTACACTTGAAACTGCCCCAGTCCGTAGGAAAGAGATGGGGTTTGTCAACCGAGCAGCTGTTTTTCCACAACAGGCAGACACTAGTAACAAAAGCAGCTTTCACAACAGAGGGCACCTGCACAACTGTATGGCTCAAATAAAATTCACTGAAAGAATAAACAACTCACCTTGAAACCTGGGGACCAGCTCACCTAAGTTTTTCTCCACCAACCACTTGCAGACTTGATCAACTGACCACGTTTCCATTGCCAGATTCTTGTCAATAACCTGTAGAATGAAAGGTGAGGCCAGCCTTCCTTTCTTCCTTCCTTCCTTCCTTCCTTCCTTCCTTCCTTCCTTCCTTCCTTCCTTCCTCCCTGATTGTTGGTCCTTGATTTTTTTAAAAAAATAGTCACCTCTCTACTCTGCTACACTCTTTTCAATACTTAGCTCTTAAAAAATTAGTTTTTTTTTTTTTTTACAATGTACACTTGAAAGTTGCTAATAAAACAAATACTTGCTTTAAAGGTGGATCTTCTCCTATTGCCTAGTCTCATTTCTCCACCTTCTCCTACTTTATTTCCACAGGCGTCCCTCAGTTTGACTAACAGACAGCCCGAGCATACAATGACACCCAATGCTACACCATTAACACCCAGGTTTCTTCACAAAGAACAGAAAGGTGTGAAATCATCAGGAAGTGGTTGACGTTTACAGAGGGGTGGGCAGGGGAGAAAGGGAGGACGATCAGATAGAAGCCTGACTGAGAGCTATGAGTAAACCACGATGGCTTAACCCCTTGCTGCTCCCAGCTAGGAAAGGGTGCTAGCTGGGCGGCGTTGGGTTAGCAGAAGTCAGTGGCAGCTTTCTCCGGGGAAGGTGACTTCAAGTATCATTCTCCCATCTTTCCAGTGTTCCTCTCACATATTCCATTACATTCTCAAATGGTACCAAACACTGTTAGAACTGCTAAGACAACTAGTGGTTTTTAGTTAGTTGGGCTTATTTAATACTAGAAAACAATTAAAATGCTAAAGTGAAAGAAGCAATCCCAGAGTTTGCAAGGTACATTCTTAACTACTCACCAACTTGGCATGCCACCAACCTATCCTACCAACTTTCGTAAATTTCCCATTTTCTCAAGGAAGGGTCTTTGCTGCCTTTATAATTCAAACCAGGGGATATCTAAGGAATTGATAGAAGCAAAAACACAATCCTAAAATGCTTTAACCTTTCACCATTATTTCCAATGTTGACTTTTATTCCAGATGATTTATCACTTCCCTGTATGGTACTATTTTGTAAAGACAAAGGGAAAAGGTCCCCTTGGTTGGTGGCATTGGAACAATGGGGAAAGATAAGAAATATGTATTAGTGTTTGCGTTTAGATTTTATTTTGGAAGTTTTAAAAATAAACATTTTTGCTTATGTATGTGTGTGTGTTTTCAAGTAAGTAATAGTTACCAACACCAGACTAAGAATGGAAGAAAAAGCCGGGCGTTGGTGGCGCACACCTTTAATCTCAGCACTTGGGAGGCAGAAGCTAGGTGGATCTCTGTGAGTTCGAGACCAGCCTGGTCTACAAGAGCTAGTTCCAGGACAGCCTCCAAAGCCACAGAGAAACCCTGTCTCAAAAAAAAAAAAAAAAAAAAAAAAAAAAGAATGGAAGAAAAAAGATATACCCTTCATTCAGGACAGTTTGACAATAACAAACTTCAAAAACAATTTCCTAGAAAACACATAACTTCAAAGTAAATGGGCCACATACTCTAAGTAGCTACAAACACCAGCTGGAAAAACCGAAAACAAGGGTTAAATACAGAAGAACACCTTTTGAATTTCAACAGTGGGTCTAATTTGCTTCAACAAACAGTAGCCACAGAACTCCTCCCCCAGGCTAAGCAGCAATCCTGGGGTGTGAAAAGTCATTATTTGCAAGACTCTGGTGTAAATTAAAAATCACACCTTTCTGTCACACTTCTGGCTTCCTTGTGAAGAGTAAAGGTTAGAAAAAAAATAGAAAAGTAAGGAGAGAGAGAGAGAGAGAGAGAGAGAGAGAGAGAGAGAGAGAGAGAGACGAAAGCAATCTCTAAACACCAAGATTAGATGGTATCTCGGAGAGTAGGAGGTCCTGCACTGCAGCCAGCCATGGATAGTAGAAAGGAAAGAAAACAGTACTTGGAAGCACAGTATTTTTAGTTGACTTTGGGGGCTTACTCTAATCCTGCTTCTGATAAAAATACGACAATTATTGACTAATGAATTCAGGCAAACATAAGAAAATAAAAACTGGATTTTTATTTTATCAGTCTGGTTTATTGCTGCCTAGCCAATTTGACACTGTCACATTAGAAAAAGCACTACATCCAATGAGGGAAAAAAGATGTATGAAGGAGCTTCAGGTTAAGTTTCTGAAACCTTGAAAATACATTAAAAGGCAAAGGCGAGTACTATCTCTAAATAGTTACATCACACAATAGCAAGACAATAAAGAAGAAAAAAACAGTACCGTGTTGAGCACACCAGTCAGCAGCTCTAATTCGATCTAGTCTTGCTTCCATGAAGTAAATTTGTATTAAATATTAGAGGGACCAGTCCATCCAATTAAAGGCACAAAGAGGTAAGATTTGAGGTAAAGCAGCCTACGTAGGAGGGAATTTTACTTAATAAATCTGCTAAACTCCAAGGAAGCTAATAGGGTAGACTGCTGTGAGCATGATTTAGAATTTGTAATATAACGCAAAAGTATTAACCACAAAGGAGCAGGGTTTTTTTTTTTGTGTGTGTGTATTTTAATAAAACATTAAAAGATTTTGCCTTTTCTTTTCTGTCTCCATTTTTCATCTTCCTGCAGTCTAAAAGCTGAGACAAGAGGATTTCTAGGAGCTTGGCTGACAGCATGTTTTTCTGAAACAGTCCCTCATCCCACCCTACAAAGGACATCTAACTGTAAGGACAGAACAGAACAAGCACTGGAACAGAAGTATCCCACGCCACAGCTGTCATATAGTCCAAGGTCTAGGCTACTGTATTGAGTAGCAGTCTTGGTAGCATGTGAGGTGACAGCACCATGGTACTCATCAATACCTTGTCTACTTGGACCAACATTATCCAACTCATCACTATAGACAGGATAGACTGCAAACTGGAATATATAGTCAACTAGAATACTTTTCTTACTTCAGTTATGAACATGTTTGCTGCAGATAGCCCAGGTCAGGGTGACTGGATATACAAAAATCTCACCAGAAAAATAAGATGCATTTTAACAGAGAAGCAGAGCAAGGCAGGGCCAGTGGGGATAGGGAACAAAGCTGGGAAACACCAGGCTGCTGAATGCTTCCCTAGTGCCTGGGAAATGAAAACATCTTGATCTGGAATGTGATGATAGATGCAATTTAAACAATGAAGGAGCTGGGGAAGGTATGGTCCCTGTAAGTAGACCAGTACTTCTGGAATGGGAGCCACATGATGGACAGTGTCGTTTGGAGTTCTGAGCTCTTTGCAGAGAGGCTCAGGTTTGGAAGTGTCATTAATTGAGAGAGAGTTCATGCATTCAAAAGATTATTTAGGCAGCAAAGTCAGAAAACTGCAAGAAAGCATTCTTTCTTGAAGTAAAAGTGCGTTAGAAGAGTTTAATTTTCCCTAGCATTAATGTAAGTATCAATTTTCAGTAATTTTGAAAGTGTAGATTTTTTTAAAGCCTCAAACTCTTATAGGATATTTCATTTTCTCCCATTAATTTTTGCCAGAAAAAAATCAACGACTACAAAACTAGCAGACACCAAGCAAGTAAAACACATACACTCACTGAGGCTACCCATGTGGCCTAGGAACTGACTAATTTTGTACACGTAAGCGTGTGATTGAAGGCAGTGAGATAGCTCAACAGAAATTCATCTGTATATTCTGCACATGATATTAGGTTAAGTTCCAAGCCCTCACTCAAAAAAAAGTTTATGATACTTCAACTGTATGATTAGAATTTTTGATTGTCTTGATTCTGTCTTCAGTCCTTCTCTCCAGCAGATCTTTTCAGAGGGATCTATAATTTACCACTTGCGTGAAACCGAGGAAGAAGAGAAAGTACAAGAGTAGTCACCTGATTTCATTTATTAATTATTGTATGTGTACCTGTGTGTGGGGGGGGCAGGGTGAGCACACATCACAGTGTGCAGTGGAGGTCACAGGGCAACTTTGTGAAGTGTTTTTCTCCTTCCACATTTCCGTGGGTTCCAGGGATTGAACTCAGGTTCTTAGGCTTGCCCTTATAGTTTATATTCTAATATTTACCAAGAAACAATCTGGGAGGTTTAATTGAAATAATGAACGAGAACAGCCCCGAGTCGAGTCTCCAGTTATAAACATGTGAGTCACTTGGCCTTTCAGTCAAACTCGTTTTGTTCCTGCTTCTGGTGACACTATGGTCAAAGCTCAGGGATCAGGAACAGAGTAAATAAATCTTCCTGGCTCTGGGATTTAACTTCAAACTGCTATTCATAGCTGTCAGTTCTTTCAAAATTCACTTATAAATTCCAAATTAAAATTAAAGTTTTACTTTCTAGTGGTGTTTATTGGGGGGGAAAAGAGGCCGAAATGCTTTGAAGAATGACTTTAGCTTCTGGACGATAAAACATATCTATAATTACAATAAAGATACAAGTCATGGAAAGGAACAAAAGAGAGCCACATTCAAGTACTGTCAGAATAGTGGAAGCAGGGAAATGGAAATTCACAATTGGGAGAACTAAGAACACTATGCAAAATCAGTGTCGAGAGAAGGCATTAATCAACATGTTTTATTAAGACAATACTCATATCATCTATTAAATAAGTTACTTAGATGAATTAAATGTTTAAATGGAAAATTAGGCTGACTTAAAATATGATTACATAAAACGATAGATGGATATATTTCACTAAAAATATATATAATACATAATATATATATATATATATATATATTTATATATATATGCCCTTAAATCCAGCAAAAGGATAAATATACCAATAGTTAAAAAAATAAGAGTATGTAATTTATGAACTAAATATTAAATCTGAAATATCTAATGTTCTTTGTAATAAAGATAAGTAATTTCCACTTTGATTTATTCCTTTTGAAAATAAACTCAGCAAGCATTCAGGTACTGAGTATGTCCTGCCTTGTTAGGGGAGTAGAGATTGGTAGAGCTTTTCTGTCATGTTATTTCCATTTTATGGGTAAAAATATCCCAAAACATTCATAGACAATTCAAGTAAGATTCTATAGTTTGTAAAAAAAAGTGTGGCTTTGAATTCTATTCTAACCAATTTAAAAACCTATCGTTATTCCCCAAAAATCTTTCAAAATACTGCCACCCAGTGACATGCAGTTAATGTTTCTTAAAACTACATAAACAAAAAGGAACACAAGGTCATGTGCCATAACAACAGTTAGGACAGCAAGGGAATTAACCAATGAATGGAATCTTATGCAAGTCAAAAGGACTTTGGAAAGACCCAACCTGGAGAAACAGTTGTGAAGTAGAGTTCAATGACAATACATCTAAAATATCATGACCTAACCTTGTGGAAAGACTATGTAAAGGTATTGCATCACTCTGTGCTCTGCTACTTTTGTCCTGTGGTAGGCTCTTGCCATCAAATTGTTTTATCCTGGGTGCCAAGTTCCATCCACTCCTGCAGAAATACTCAGAGCAGCGGTTCTCAACCTGTGGGTCTCGACCCCTTTGTGAGTGAAGGACTCTTTCACAGGGATCGCCCAAGACCATTGGAAAACACTGATATTTATATTATGATTCATAACAGTAACAAAATTGTATTTATGAAGTAGCAATGAAAATAATTTTATGGTTGGGGGAGTCACAACAACATGAGGAACTGTATTAAAGGGTCTCAGCAATAGGAAGGTTGAGAGCCATTGACGTAGTGTCTCAGGGCAGCCCCAGTTTCTCCAGATCATGGTTCAGTTCGTTTTCCTGAGTTTCTCGTATGGGATTGTGCAGAATTTGTCTCTTGCTGTGGGGAGATGTGCTACTGAGGAGTGTCAACTTTGCTGTTGACCCATGCTGCTCTCTCCCTGTTGAATTAAGAACTTTATGTGTAACAATGTATTTTCTAGCTCATCTCATATGAGTCAGCCGTGGGGCTCTTCATGAAAACCCTGACTGTTGATTCCTAATCCCTTTCAACAAAATATTGTGGTTCAGTTGGATTGGGGTGAGCCCTATAACAGTCTGTAGGGTTTTATAAACCTAGGTGTGTGAAGTATATCGAGGAACCTGATTATAAACTTGTTTTTCTCTGTGGTAAAATATATAAAACATGAAATTGCTGCTTTAACACTCTGTTTTAATCACTCTGCAAGGGTCATCACTGTCCAGTTTTAAAACTTGGTCATCAAAAACTCTGCTCATTGGCTGTAGTTCCCAATTCCCAGCTCTTGGTGGCAAGTATTATACTTTCTGCTCTCATGCACATTTAATTGAAAAATTTCGGACAATTTTGTTCATGCATGTACTTATGTTCAACATTTTTTTTTTTTTTACCCACTGAGTTTAATCATGATTGCTTGCAGGAGGAGGGGTTTATTTACTGGAACATGGACAACTGATCAGTGGCTACAGTACTTAAGGCAATGATACCCCCTTTCCCTGGAACCCACTTAAAAAATAAGGATAGGGCCTCATGAATCCCTCTTTCATGTGTGATGAAACAGTGATGGGATAAATTTTGTGCAGGTTTTGTGTGCCTAAGCATAACTTCAGTGAGTTCATGATTGAATTTGACTATTGTAGAATTTGATACAACTAGAATCATACATCTATCATTGTGTGTCAAGCTTCTCTCTTTTTATTTTTTGAGATAGTTTTTACCCTAGTCACTGTTCATTGGTTGTGAAGAGACACCATGATGAAAGCAACTTTTATAAAAGAAATCATTTAATTGGAGCTTGCTTACAGTTTCAGAGGTTTAGTCCATGATCATCATGGCAGGAAATGTCAAAGCCCACCCTCAGTGACACACTTCCTCCAACAAGGCTACATCCTGACCTTTTAATCCTTTCAAATAGTGCTTTTTCCTAGTGACTAAGTATTAAAAGATATGATCCCATGAGTGCCATTCATACTAAAACTACCACAGTGTCTTATATAGCCCAGGCTGGTCCCAAACTCACTCTATAGCCTTGCTGTTTTGAATCTCTTGCCTCCACATTCCCAGTGGTGTGATTATAGATTACACCACCATGCTTGGTTTATGGGTGCTGGGAATTGGTTCCAAGGCGTTACATTTACTAGAGAAGCACTTTACCAACTGAGCTATGTTCATGGCCCTAGATACTTCACATAGAATAATTTCTATATAAGTGTCATCTATATTGTCAAGTATATTGGGATCTCCTTTCTTACAAGGGCTGGTTAGCAGCCTGTCACAAAGATCTCCCATGTTTTATCTGCTACTGAGGGAGGACACATTTGGGTTGGGCCCCTTTCTGTGTGCAGCGCTGCTACAGATATCATACAAGTATCAATGCAAGCCTCTGCTCTAGAAATATGATTTGTGTGTTTTTAGTTTTTTGAAAAAGGCTCTCTCACTTGTTAGTCCAGGCTGCCCTGGATTTCACTCCACAACACAGGCTTGCCTTAAATTTGCTGCAATCTCCCTGCTGGATCTTTTGAATGCAGGGATTAAAGGCTGAGCCAGCACAGCTGTCTTCATAATCTGATTTGAAGGCTATAGGACTCAGACTAATCACTGGTCCACTCCATTTGTTGTTGCATCAGCAGCATAAGGGAAGCCCTGTGGATGATCTGGTAAAAATCCTTTTACTTCCTAGAGGAAGAAAGAATTTCAGGAGTGGCAAGTGTCTCTAAACATAACCAGTGAAATAACAACACATTTCAAAATGTTTGGGTGTGTATGTATGGTGTGTGTATGTTTGCACACACGCATGTACACTTGTGCTTGTGTGTGCATGCGTTTACTTTTGCACCTCTGCCACTTCCCATCTTATTTATTTACTTTTTAAATTGATTTATGAGATGGGTGAGAGATCACCGAAGCCAGAGCTCACTATTGTGTTTGGACTTGTTGGCTAAAAAGGAGACTACATGCCTCTACAGCTGCACCTTCCATTGCTGGGGCTACAGGTGTTTACTTCCACACCTGGCTTTTCTGTGGGTATCGGCCACTAGACTGAGGACTCGTGATTGTACAGTGAAGTTTTAGCCCACTGAGCCAGAGATAAATGTTTAGTATATTGGGAAAGCAAATAAAATGAGTTGTATTTAATGATAGCATGCAATAAAATCTTTTCAGAGCAATAAAAGCCAGAAGCTCTAATGGGATGACAGCCCTGTCTGCTCATCTTTATGACTGTGTGCTGAGCACTTCAACACACCATAGGCTGCTAATGGATGTTGTTCAGTGATAAAACACTGTAACAAAAAGCTACTTATGGGAAGAAGGGATTTGTTTGGCTTTTTCTTCCAGGTCACCATCTAGAACTGAGGGTAGTCAGGACAGAAACTCAAGCAGGAACCTGAAACAGCAACCATGGAAGAATGCTGTTTACCCACTTGTTCACTGGCTGATGCTCAGTTAACGTCCTTGTATACCCTAGGCCCAGTTGCCTAGGGAATGGCACCTCCCACAGTGGGCTTGGCTCTCCCACTCCTACATCAATCATCAATCAAGATAATCTCTTACAGTTAGAGGAAATTTTTCAATTGGGGTTCCCTCTTCTGAGGTGGCTCTAGATTGTGTCAAGTTGGCAAGAAAAACTAACAAAGACAGATACTGAGTTAGTATTTCAAGCAGAGACGAGTGCAGAATTACTGTATGACTGTGCTCTGAAGAAAATTCCATTGCTGTCATATGTACTGGCGCAGATCCCAGAGGTGCCCAAACCTAGCTAACCAGGTAAAGTGTGAAGACTCCCTCTAGTCTGCTTTATCGTCACCCTGTGCCTAGAATGCTGTGCACGACCACAAGGGCTCACTCTGTAGAAATCCCCTGCCTCAGAGTTCCTCAGGGTATTGGGTGAGAAAGGGAAGAAGGAGGTTTCCAAGGAGATTCTGAGGTCAGGGAGGCTTCCCTGGGCACCTCCAATCTGGGACCGCTTCAAGAACTAGATTCTACTTGTGTCTGCAGTTCCGGCCCCTTCCAGATTTCTAGACACATCAAGCAACCTCATTTAGACCATCATGCTCTGTTTTTTTCTTCCATATATACCATGAAGAGAAAAATTTGAAAAGGACAGAGCTAGGCTGGAAAATGGAGCTTAGGAACACAGGAAGGGATGGGCACATGATACCTCTAGGTGAGTTGGAGTCATACCTCTAGGTGAATATCCATCTCCAGGGAACCACAAAAATTAAACTAGTACCCATCTTCCTTCCATGCCGCTGCTAAGTGGGTCACGGGCATTAGTATTGGGAAAAGCTCTCCTGATGATGCGAGTGTGAGCTGGAGTCCAGAACTGTTGGTGTGTAGTGGGCCAGAGAGAGTATGGCCATTCAAAAACAGACTTTACTATTGAAATGCCTCACTAGATATATTCAGTCAACACAAGGAGGGGCTCCCGGGGCTTGCGGGTAGGCAATGTGAGCACTAATGCTACATGAAGGCATTATTCTGTGTGTCTCGGTCATTGTGTCCATACTTCTCCTCACTGTCCTCTCTCTCTGGGATGGACTCTGAGCTTATTTCTCCCAGGGATCAAAGTCACAGCATAGAAACTGGAAATGATTCTGGATACTTCTGATGTTTTTAAGCAAAACCCAGAGCCCTAAAAGAAGTTTAAGTATTTGTTCATCTCGGGGAATATCGTGACTGGGAAGACCTCTGATGGAGGAGCACCTTGGCCTCCTTGCAGCGCTTCCAAGGAGGGAGCATTACTGAACTGGAGTCTGCACAGGTCTGGGATCCTGGAGGTCTTTGATTAAGTTTCTTGTACCTTAGGCTAAAGGTAGATGGGGTCCCACTATTAAGACACATGGGCTCCCACCCCTAGCCAAGAAACGATCTGTAATTGACACCCACTTGCAAAGGAAAAAAGTTAGCTGTCTTCAGTGGATTCTCACTGAGTATATTAGCCACATTTTAGGGTAGGTCCCATGTCCAGCAGCAGATGGTCAATACAGAATGAACTCAATGGTATATTATAGACTTTTTGTTCCATATTTATTTGGGCATTTTTTGCCTTATTGATCTTTTACTTGTTTATTTTGTGGGTTTTTTATATGAGTTTCTTGGGTGCTTGTTTTTTCCTTTTTAAATTTAAATTAGAAAAAAATCTTATTTTATATATCAATTCCAGTTCTCTCTCCCTCCCATTCCCCTCCCCCAGCCCCCATCCCATCTCTCTTCTGCTCCATAGAAAGGGCAAGGCCTTCTATGGGAGATCATCAAAGTCTGTCACATCATTTGGGGCAGGGCATAGGCTGGGTGACTGTTTTTTAAAAAGAAGGGGGAAGAAAGGACATAGAGTTGGGTGAGTGGGGAAGTGGAAAGGACCTGGGAAGAGTTGGGAGAGGGGAAATGATATTACATATGTTTTTTAGTTAAAAGGAAAGTTTCCTGTGCTTCAACAAGGCCCACATGTAGTAGTGAGGTCCAGTAAAGACAGTGGGTAGGTATTGTGACTGAATAGCATATTCCCCAAAACTAAAAGCCAGATTGCCCCTTGACTACTATCTCCAGGCCAAGTTGATGTCATGGAATGCATGACATAGTGACAGGGAGTAAGACGAGGAAATCCAAGCGAAGTGAAGCTCTTTGGCTTTCTCATTACTCAGGTCAAACAGACTCTGAACTTCATACTAAATCGCTATGAGATGATAAAAGATTTATGACTTGTACTTTTATGTTATTGGGCTGATATTTATTCCTGTGTGCTGACACTTCTTTAAAAATTAAGTCATAAAGTATTAGGAGAGATTGGAGGTGACAGAGTAGGAGGTAGGTCATTGTAAGTTTATGTTATGCTTCTATGATGACATTCATCATGTAGAAATAAAATCGGTTATAGATCTGTGATTTCTTCATTAAGCTGTGTTCTTCCAGGGCAAGTACTGTTTGTTATCCAACAATTGGATTCTTAGTCGTTACAGCTTTGCACTTGGCACCTAAGAAGCCATCAGCAGATGATCAACTGATGGATTGCACAGAGAGGAACTAGAAGAGGAAGCTCAGAGCAGAAAGTCAGCAGCCCCTAGCCAGTGTCACCATTAATGGCTATCAAGTGTCTAATTGCAGACTCTGGAAAGTGGGCAAGCTTCACACTTTGGGGATCTTTGTCTAGTCACAGTTTGTAACATAGTCAAGTCCTATAAGTTGTTTGCAATATATTGTGATGTGTGGTATTCTGTCTTTCTTGTCTAGTATAAGTTATACAGAACAATTCTGGTGGTCAAATCACTAAAGAAAAATTGCAGATTTATTTCCACAGAATTTTATGAGGTCCTGTATTTTAATGTGGCTACTTTGGGCCTGTCAGAAGAAGGTGTTCTGTTGGGACTAGAATGGACGTGTGTGTGTGCTAATGCGTGCATACACGCACCACAAAGCAGCTCAGGTTTTCAAAAACAGATCTTTCTTTCTCTGACCAGGCATTTCTCAAATAAAGCCAGATTGACTGGCTCAGGGAACCAGTGATGTGTGCTTAGTCAGCCTGGAACAAGTCTCCCATGCCAACCTTTTTGGGGAGAAGGTCAGGGGTTCAGGTCCTCATGTTTCCAAGGCAAGTACTTTATTGACTGAGTTATCTTCTAGGTCTTATGCTAGAACTCTTTCACTAAAAATATTTGTGCCACAACCTCAAGAGCTACATGATACAAGTGGTGAGTAGGCTGGGGCCACCCCAGAACAACTAAAACAAAGAGAATTTGTTATACTGTTCAGATCATGCTCAAGAGGTGACTGGCTGATGCACTTTGGGGGAAGCTAGCTTTTGTCACCTCTTGAATATACAGCCATAGGATCTGACTTGTTTAACTTAGGACAACAGGGGTCCTTAATAAATGTTTGTTGAATAAACATTGTGTTGTGTGGTCTTCTATCCTACTTGAAGTAGTCTTACTAACATCTGTGGTCAAGGGAAAGAAATATAGGTTGCATGTCAACACACAGAGCTGTTACACAAATTAACTGACTGCTGGAAACATTTGAAGCATGTTAAATTGAATCCAGGGAAAGCTCTTCAATGTCTTCTCCATCAATTCAGCCTTTGGTTGGGTTTCATCCAATAGTATTAACAATGGTTTAATACAAGAACAAAGATCTCAAAAGACCTTACAAGTGTTGAATATGAATGTATGCATTTTCTTTTATTTCTACTTACTGGAATAACATTGTCAGTCTAGGAAATGTTAAAAATATGTAGGATGTAGGGAAACATATTTAAACCTCCAAAAATATCTATTTTAATACAATTAAAGACTACAGTGCACAGTTATATTTGTATTTTTCATGTGTCAGTGTTCTTCACAGAAAAAAATAATGCAAAGAAGTGATTGTGGAAAGACATCCTAACAACTTTTGGCATTCACACATGACCACACAGGCACATGTATACACACATGGCCACATTTATACCACAGATACACACATAATAAACAAATAAATAACATGGTGACCAACCAGTTCATAGATGACTCATACATGGTTTACTTACTTTGAAGGTACAAATAATAATTTATTTGTTTTCATGTGGCTTTTTGGAAACATTGTTCCACAGAATGATCCTATGTGATTGTATAAACTAAACTAATAGACAAAGTGGAGCCTTATGAGCAATGGGAATGTTCCCTGGATGTAGTGTGGTCCAGCTTTGTAACCCATGACCACAAGTGGTTGCTGAGCACTTCAAATGTGGGTAATGTGACTGAGGCAATTTCTCTCTTTGGTTTTTTGAGACAGGGTTTCTCTGTATTGCTTTGGAGCCTGTCCTGAAACTCACTCTGTAGACCAGGCTGGCTTTGAACTCACAGAGATCTTCCTCTCTCTGCCTCCTGAGTGCTGGGATTAAAGGAGTGTGCCACCACAGCCCAGCAAGGTTCAATATTCTTATCTGTGAGAAAGGAAACTACTAACATGGCTTGTCTTGTAAGTGTGTGGTAATGCCCCAGATCAGTTATCAATGGCCCTTAGCATATGCTGATGTTTTAGTTGGCTGTGTATTTTAGTGATGATGTGGAGTGAAAAGGGTGTCTGGTGACATGGTGTATTCTGGTATTGAAATGTGACAATACTCAAAGAGCACTGAAATGTCCAATCAGTGTCAGAGTTGTTTTTTAAATAATTATTTGTGTGTGCACATGCATGAGGGGGCTAGATGACAGCCCTGCATAGGTGTTGTCCTCAAGAATGCTGTCCACATCCTTTGAGGCATGTTCTCTCATTGACCTACAGCTCATCAATTAGGCTAGACTATATGATCAGTGAACTCCAGAGACCCTTCTGCCCCTGCTCTGTGACACAATTACCACGCTACCATGCAGGTTTTTAATGTGTGTCTTGGGGATTTGAACCCAGATACTTAGTTGCTTGCAAAGCAGTGTTTTTGAGTTCTCCTTAGGTAGGCATTCTTGATAAGATCACAGCAAAGTTACTTCTGTCACCAGGGAAACCACAAGGGCTTACTTAGCAGCTATCATCCAGGGACAAAGGGCAACCAAATTCTCTGTGACCCAGCTGGCAAGTGCATGCATCAGGCCCATACATTCTTCAATCACTGGAGCAGTAGGGCATATTGTGTGTACTCAGCATCCTCATTCTTCCTGCCCTCTCTGAATTCTTTGGTTCCTAAAGCCAAGAAAGAAGCACAAAGAGAACCATATCAATCATAACAGAGCATAAGTACAGAAACCAGAAATTTCCTCACGTGATAGTCTTGTCATACTACATTTTGCTGAGCTAACACAGATGCAGGATGAGGGTGGGCCTGTGTGTAAGAATCGTCTTTAAATTCCAAACCTAATTTTCACCCTGGAAAACAAGCAGACAAGCAAGGGGCAAAATGAAGAATCAATATCATTACTTCCCCTGATTTTTTCGAAAGACACAAACACCTAGAACCAATATCCACTTGCTGCTAAAATCCAAGTGGGTCCGTGTAAACAAGGCAATTTTGCCTTCATTTAAAAGCTGGCCGGGATTGACCTGTTCCACAAGGGTTAGGAGCCATGACAGCACAAAGAATCATTCTGAGTCAGTTCTTGCCAAGGACAGCGATCATCCAGAGTGACTGGGAGTTTTGATTGGCCTTGTGGATGCTGCTAGCATAGAGAAATGGTCCTTAAGCAGACCTGTCATTTTGTTACAAAGTCTTTGAAAATTGGGGAACCTTAGCTCCGTCTTGATTGCTTATGATCATGCAGGATTTAAATTCAGAGCTAAAAATGGAAAGGGTTCGATTTAAATTTCAGATTAACATTGTCCTCCTAGCAATCTGCCAGAATTGTGAATTAAAAGCAAATGAGGCCACCAAGGTCCCACATTGAATAGAAAAATAAATGTCAAGTATCTGGTTGAATTTCTACTTAACAGTTACGTCTTCTGAAGGAATCACTTTGAAAATCAAGATTGGCTGGAAGGTGACATTTGGCCTTTGGTGTATGCTGGGAGATTTTGAAACTTAAAAAAAGGTAAACCATAGGACTTCTTAATATGTTACCACAGAAGCTAATTTGCTCAATGTAAGATGAACCCAGGGTTCACCATGCATATGTAAATTTAATTTTATAGATTAATTTTATAGACCATTAATCTCTCATATAAGCTAATTGCTTTTATAGTAAGGTGTGCATTATTGTCTTTGACGGTGTAGAGTTGGGCCAATGAGATGGCTTAGCAGTTAAAGGCACACTTAGTAAATGGAGAGAGCTCATTTCCACAGGTTATCTTTTGACTCCTATATGTGTCCCATGGCAAGTGTCTGTCCGCACACACATATGCACACAACAGATAAGTGTAAAAAGGAGATACAAATAAAGTTTAAGGATTTCAGCTGCTGGTTTACCTCAGTAGCAGAGCCCTTGCCTAGAATGCATGACACTATGTTCCTTCTCTAATCCTGACCATCATCATCACCACCATCATCATCGTCATCAAGGAAATAATGAGTAGGGTTTGTGGATATCTTTCTATATTCCTTAAAACACAAATACTATTCCAAGTCTTTATAAGTTTCTTTCATGATTGTTCAACATTTTTTTTAAAGGGAGGGTAACTAAAATTTATTCATTCATTTATCATTTAAAATGTATTCATTTATTTCCTTATTTATATTTCTATATAAATATGGACATGTCCCTTGCTGCAACTTAGATGTGCATTGTCCCCACCAGCATGCATATTGAAATGTCATTTCTCACCATGGCGGTATTGCAAGCTAGAGTCTTTATGAGATATGTCAAGAGGGCTGACACTTCTCTCCCGAAGTGAGACCTGACTTCCGCAGTTCCACGTTGGTCCACAGGAAGGTTCTTGAAGAACAAGGCCCTCCTTGATCTTTTTGTCTCTTCTGCACACAGCTGCTGGCCTTTCTACTTTCTGCCACAACATAAAGCAGCTTGAAGTTCCCACCACAAACTTCCTGTGTGTCTAGGTCCCTAGTTCCCAGGACTATGAGAAGAAATCCACCTCAATTCTTCATGAATCACCCAGTCAGAATATTGTTATTTCAATAGAAAATAGGCAATGCTATCCCTTAAAATATCTGAATGCCTGAAAAGAAACATTTGTTAAGAGTGCAACTGTGTGAATTTTGATTCATTGGCAGGATTAGATTATACTTCTTTGTTATTAATTGTGTTGGTTCACTTCCCGTTACTGTAACACATAATGAGATAATCAATGTTAAAGCAGAAGGTTTGTGTAGACGGATTTTCCTTTGGGCCATCAGCTCACACACACACAAAAATACACAGAGACTTATTAATTATGAAAGCTTGGCCTTGGCTTAGGCTTGTCCCTAAGTAGTTCTTATAACTTAAATTAACCCATATCTTTTGATCTACAATCTTTGACCTGGCTCAGTTACCCTGAACTGCCCATCCTACTTCAATAAAGCAAGTGGATTTTGTAGGGTAGTCAGCAGGGTGCAGTCTTTGAGCAGATGCTCACCACTGTTCTGGTTAATTGGGAATGAGATGCCCTTTGCCCTTGGCAGCTGATTGTTGAGGTGGACAAGTAAGGCAGTGGCTTTCCTGACAAACAAAACTCATATCACAAGACTTCTGAGGACTGCTGAGTTTGGGTTTCTACTAACCCCCTAAGAATCCTTTTGTTTACCCAGTAAGAATCTGGCCTGGGTTGGGCCTGGGCTGTCATCTTAGGATATTGTCAGTCACACTGCCATTTGGACGTAAAGTCCTCTAGACTTCAGATAAATACACACACAACTAAAATAAATAAAACAAACCACAATTAGAAACAAAGGAAAGTTTTTGTTCCCATTCTGCTCCCTCTGGGTAATTTCCCCTCCTCACAGGTAATCATTTTCTTCTACCACTGTATGATAAAACCAGTGTTTTCTCGTTTTGTTGACAGTAGAAAACCACATATGTAGCCACTACTACTTTATGAAGAGTAAGGTATAGAAGCATATCATTCTCCAAGTACAGGGCATCCTTAGTCTTTGCTACAACTGAGAGGTGCATTGTGTGAGCACAGCTTCATGAACCAGGGCCTGGGAGCCACAAGGATGGTTTCCAAACTGTGTGGGGCAGGAGCAGTTTAACGCAGGGTCACCACGTTAAATAACTCTACTGACTACATCCCCAGGCTTCTTTTCATATCTGTCTGTCTATCTATCTATCTATCTATCTATCTATCTATCTATCTATCTATCTATCTATCTATCCATCCATCTATCTAGTCATTTATTTATATTTTAAGACAAAGCCTTACTAATTTTCTCAGGCTGGCCAAGAATAACCTCTTTAACCTAGGTAGTCTGTGATCTGTTTTCTCCAGCTTTCCAAGACATGGTATTACAGGTGTGTATTGCCAGACCCAGCTCTAGACTCTATTTCTTCTCTCCCTCTCTCCCTTCTTCCTTTTCTCCCTTCCTTTTCTTACTGTTTTCAAACAGGGTCTCATGTAACCTGGGTTGCACTCACACTTGTTTTATAGAACAGGATGACCCTGTTCTCCTTAACCTCTGGTCCTATCCCCTGAGTGCTAGGTCACAGGTACATGCCTTACTCATAAGAACAATGCATCATATTGGTGTATATCATTTATTTCAAATATAGGAATTTGTAAAATGAATTCCACAGAACTCAACTGCTTGGACCAAAATTAAATCTATTAGTCATTTTGGCAGACATTTTGGAAGAATCCTGTAAATTGCCTTCTGCAAGTTTTTATCTATTTATTTTTATTGCTATCAGAATTATGGGAAAGTAGCTTATCACCATCATTCGTCTTGCTACTGGAGGTTTTCAAACTTTGGGATTAGTGGATTTTTAAGAAACATAGTTTTCAAAGAATTGTTTCACTATGATAAAGTCAATCATGTGTTCATGTAGTCAACATCTATTTCTATTTATTTTTATATAAAATCACACATCTCCATTAGTTCATGTGATTATTTCCAATATCAAAGAAACTTCTTTAAAAGTAACTTTTTAAAAGTTTAAGTATTATACAATAAACCAAGCATTCAAAAATGCACAAATGAATTTTGATGTCCGCAAATATTTTTGCCAGTATCTTCTTGGTGTCTTCACTGTCACCATAATATATTCATTCCCTGAATTGCTAATGAATCTCCATGACAAACCTGACCCAGGAAGGAAGGTGATTGTTCTAAAGCAGGAGCAAGAACCACACTTGGAGGTTTGTCCTGCCATCCACAGAACCTCTCCCCAGCAGGTGTCTATTAGGGTATCCGCAGGTGCCTCCATATTCAGTCACTGTTAGGAGAGGGATTAGAAACAAGTTTTTCTTTAAAAGGCAATCATCATATACGTTTATAAACTGTTTGAAATGAAAGTGAACTTTAAGAGAAAGTGGAGAAATGACAGCTTTTTCAATTGAAAACCCAAATTTCTATTTTGGCTTTATCATCAGCACACAGAAAAATTTTTCTGTTTTAGTTTAAAGAGCCACTGCTGGAAAAGGTATGCAAACATGTACATTTCCATGTACACCGCTCCACTAGCAGCACTGTGTCAGTTGCTATTACTTGCCTATGTATGTAATCACATTGCCTTCTGGCAGAACTAACCCACACCGTACACAGTGTTCTGTGCTTTCTACAAACCAATTCCAAGTTTTTATGTTGAATATGAAAACGATTTGACTTTCCACTGTGCTCACACATGCGGTGATTACTGAATTTAATATTGTCCTCTTTAACGATGCAATTTTTCTTTTGAATTTCTGTCCATTGATCTGAAATCTAGACCTTTGAATACAAGATCTGTGTTGGATTGAAAAAAAAGATATTAACAGACAAAAAAAAAATAGGGAAAATTCTCTACCTGGCCTTGAGTTTGCAAAACTGCTCCTAAAACTGTTAAAGCTATGGGGTTTGGAGGCTCAAAACAAAGACTTTGGAATTGAATGTGAATATGTTGCTTCCTCAGAAGCAAAACAGTTACTTCTTGATGCCTGAAAACATTTGAAATACAGAGGCAGATATGGATGGTTATATACTCAAATTACATAGTGAAAGCTGTTTTTTCAGTTCACATTTAAGAACACTCATACTTAATAAGAATAACATTTACTAAGCTGGGCGTAGGTGGCTCACACCTTTAATCCCAGCATTCAGGAGGCAGAGACAGGTGGATCTCTGTGAGTTCGAGGCCAGCCTGGTCTCCAGAGCAAGTGCCAGGATAGGCTCCAAAGCTACACAGAGAAACCCTGTCTTGGAAAACAAAAACAAGCCGGGCGTTGGTGTCGCACGCCTTTAATCCCAGCACTCGGGAGGCAGAGGCAGGCAGATCTCTGTGATTTTGAGACCAGCCTGGTCTACAAGAGCTAGTTCCAGGACAGCCTCCAAAGCCACAGAGAAACCCTGTCTGGAAAACAAAACAAAACAAAACAAAACAAAACAAAACAAAACAAAGAATAACATTTACTGAGTGTCTTCTGTGTTCTAAGTCCTGTGAAAAGTTATTTACAGGCACATGACAGTCAGTAACCGAGATGATGGTTCGACTGTGTTCATTTTAATATTTAATGTACTATATTAAACAATAAACTTCAAAAATACTCAAAGTAATATGACAATGCTTCTATAGATTTAAAGGGAATATGTTAATTTTATTTTCCAAACTTTTATGTGTAAATTATTTATGATTATTTTTTAAAATTTGCAAACCACTTTTAGTTTGCTTTTGGTGTTGCTTTTGGTTTTGTTGTGGCTTTTTTGTTTGTTCTTTTTTTTCTTTCTTCCATTGTTCATGTATCTGTATGCACATTTTTGCATGTATGGGCTCACATGCATGGGTGTGACTACACATGTGTTTGTGTTCATGTGGAGGCTCAAGGTGGATGTCAGGAATCATCCAGAATCATTCTTCTATCTTACTCAAGAAGGTTGGATCTCTCAATCAAAGCCAAAGTTCACCAAAGTAGCCTAGGCTAGACTCACACTTACTGTATAGCATATAAAAAAAGCTTACTCTGGGGATATGCAGTCTCTGTCTATCAAGGCTGGAATTACAGGTAGCTCATAATGTTCACCTGAAATTTCCATGGGTTTCTGGGAATCTGTACTCTGGTCTAAGTATGCCTCATACTTTACGGGCATGCTCTTGAACCACAAATCCTCAACCTCTGTTTGTTTTTTGTTGTTTGTTTTTGAGGGTGGCATATAGCCCAGGCTAGCCTCAAGCTTACTATTAAGTTGAAGACAACTTTGGATTCCTGTTCCTCTTGCCTCTATTTCCCAAGTGCTGGCATTATAGTTATATACCACCAAATTTTTAGCTTTTACAGTCATGTTGTAGGACTTTCAATTAAGTATAGTGGAATATTCAAGCATGTTAATCTCTGTAAAACAATCTTGTTATTTTCTTATAATAGCCTTAACCATAAATAAAAGTCAGACCTGAGGTCACTTTCTCTAGCTTTGGCTATGAGAAAATGTTTTTCAAAATTATTACTCAAGTTATTACTGTTTATAATATCATGAAGCAAGTGTTAGGTTACTTTTCTATTTCTTTAGATGAAGACATTGGTATATTGTTTGCATAATCAATAAATTTAGCCCATTGCCTCTCATATATTTTGGTTACATTTTATGTTTTTTTTGTTCATTGAAGTATTATTAAAGACTTTCTTTATATGCACCATGTACAATCAAACAAAAACCTGCACCAAGAACATATTAGCCTTTTTATTACATTACAATAAGTCAAATATTCCCTGATTTCATCTAGCCCTGATAATAGAAAAAAGGCCCTCAAACAATATTTCAAAACATAACATAATTCAATAAAACATCTCCAGTGAAGGCATTTCTTCTCCAAATCATATCTAGAGTAAATATAGATTTGATTTATACTAGTGAAGAAGATGAAGAAGCCTGAGAAGCATCAAGTTCATCTATTTTATGGAAGATCACTGTCCTGGCTGGAGGTAAGAGAAAGAGAAAGAACAAGTGAGTTCCTTGGTCAGTTATCTCAGGTCAGTTACTGGAAGACACAACAAGTCAGCCCACACCACTTTCTGGAGAGAGAACCACACACACACATCTGGGGGACAGAAAAGGGGAAATTTTACTATGAGCCTCTCTTTCTGTGCAGACCCGAGAAAAACATGGCACACCACTGGACACACTCAGGGCAGGTGGCCTAGATGACACACTAGTTGGGACCAGAGCGTTTCTTATTAATCAAGTGGAGAAGAATGAGAGGAGGAAGTGGAAGGATGGATGACATGGGATTGTGGGCAATATAAAAGAAATGTACCCTCTTTTCTATCAACAGGTTAAATAAGACAAAACCCCATTAAAAATGTAAAGACACCATATGGCAGAAATTAAAAATCTTCAGGGTCAGAACTTCTTGAAATCAAAATATGTGCCCAAGGTTGCATTCAGAGCTAATAATTACACCCTTCTTATCAACCACGCCCCTTCAAATTAGCCAGGCATGCAAGAATATGAAGTTGAGCTCTGTCCACCCAGAGTGAGGCCTGGGACCTCCTTTGCATTAGGAATAAAAATCCTGCGGGAGTCCTACTAAGTGTGCCGGCCTGCTTGCACACTAATTGCAGCTAAGTGCACTATGGCAGAACAGCATCTTAGCCTTGTTGAAATACTTTGAATTTTGTGGTCATTTTCTAGAGACCCACACACCCCGTTCTAATACCAGGGACAGCTGGCATCTTATAAATAGGTAGCTTGCAAATCCCTTCTCTATTAAGCTGCTTTTTCACTAACCCAATAAAAAGGCACAGAAACCTGTCTGTCTCCTGGCTTTTGACTTGTGTCCTCTGGCTCAGCATGCTCCTCTCTGAAGAACAGAAAAGGAACTTGCTCCTTGCATGATCTCTTTCTGCACTTGTCTTTGGAAATCGCCCCTTCCCCATCAAAGAGTTTTGGTTAGCTCACACTACAGAAAACTGTAGAAGTTTTCTAGTGCCATGGAGTACCTCTACTACTGACCCCACCTTATATAACAAGCAACAAAAACAGTGTCTTAAAATGTCTTAATAAAATATCCATAGGATCCAAGAGGGATATGGAGAGTAACGCTGAATGCTCAGAGAAGGTAAACTTTAAGAGGTGATTAATGTAACACACAGCGTCTGTGGGATCCAAGACAAGGAAAATGTCGATCAATTAACTTTAAAATTCTACCAGTTAAATAAAAACCCTATTATTTGAAACTATTATACCATGTCAATGATAAACGTCCTGAAGTTGTTTATGGAGAATTTATAATAGCCAGTCATAGCAGATGAATGTGCTCTTTGGTATTCATCCCCAGTAGTGTTGGGGGGCTGTGTAGATTACAATGATTCTGCCATTGTGAATGGATTAATACGGAGAGAAGGGCTTGGCAGGGTCCGTTCACCCTCTCCTGTCCTTCTCCCAGGTGAGGACACAATTTGCCCCTTTCTTACTCTTCTGCCTTTGGCTTTGTAGAGATGTACCAAGATGGGGCACACTGATGATGCCTTGACCTCAGGTTTCCCCACCCCCAGAACTGTGAGGATGTGTTTCTACTCTTTATAAGTTTCCCAGTCTCAGCTTGCGCTTTTTTGGTCACATCAGCTCAGTGTCTTAAGGCATGCTTCCCGTCTGGGCATTTATCCTTGGAAGACTGTCTGCTAAGATGCTCCATGCTCCCTTTGGTAGAAACTGGAACAGGAAGCAGAGCTTAGGGACAGCTGCAGCTCATTTGTTCTTTCGTCTCCTTAAGATCCTGCTCCTACTCCACTCTTGCAAACTTTCATTAAATTCTGCTTTCTACCGCAAAGATTTTTAGTAAATTTACTGTTAACTTATTAGCCTCTGTGTCCAAAACTGTATCAATTAAACCCTTACTAATGACACACAAGAAGCTGTTAAATTGTTGAAAATCTATATCTTAATATGAAAACAACTTTTATTTACTTATTTTATTTTTTGACAGGGTCCCATGTAACCAAGGCTAGCTTTGGGTTATTGAGTTTGTTATGTGGATGAGGATGACCTGAACTTCTAATTCTCCTGCCTCTGCCTTCTAAATGCTGGGGTTATAGGTCCTGCACTACCAGGCTCTGTATGATGAGATATTGGAGGTAGAAGCTAGGACTCATTCAGCCAGCTAAACTCCATCCATGGCTCTGAATATTGTTTCTTACAGTTGGGATAAAGACTATCCTTAAGAAATGGAATAGGTGTTATTTTTCTTCCCTCTACATTTTCAATAATAAATATATTTATAACTTTTCAAATGAGCTCTGCAGAGCAAAATACTTTTATTTTCAGAAAATTGATACAGACTGATCAAATTGAGTTACACAATGTGCCTCTGAAAATACAGTCAAAACGCAACCCTCACTCCTTCCCAGAAGCCCCAGCTGCAGCAGCAAATAGACCAGAAGCTTTCCTGAAAAGTGGAAGTATTAGCTATTTGATTTTCAGCCCCTCCATTAATACAAGTTTTCTACACAACTGCAGCCAAAGAAGGAAAATTTCCCTGTAATATTGGGACCTCACTTCTATCTCTAGTTTTATTTATCAACTACCATGCACCAAACACTGTTATACCATTCTACAAGGCAGAAAACACATTGGCCAACTTCTCTAATAAGGGATAAGATAATACATAGTTCAGGCTCAGAGGGTCAGATAGTGCCTGTTTCAACTATCAAGCACAACTGCTGTATACAGAAGTCTCCTTAGATAGTATGCTTGTAAATAGATGTGGACATATTTAAATAAAGCTTTATTTATAAAAACAGGCATTTGGCCAGGTTTGATCTATTCACACTATAACTTGTAACTCCTTAACCATATAGGCAAAGTTTTTTTTTTTTTTCCCCCGAGGGCCTGTTTTCAGGAGAGAGAAAAGAAAAAGGGGTCACTCCTAAGTGAGTAAAGGTATTTTGAACAGTGGTGAAAGCTGAAAGGAAAGTGAAATAGACAATGTGATCTGAAAATGAGCTTCATGCTTTTTAGGTTAGCAGCAGATGCCTCTCTGAGTAACAAGAGGAGGTGGCCACATAAAGCCCAGGAAGAGCAGACTGCAGGCTGAGCTTCTAGGAGTGACTCGTCAGCAGTGTCCAGGGCTTCTCTACTTAAGACAGACGCTTAAGGTGTAAGAGACCCACTACCAGGGGTGAGAGCAGAAAGGGGTTCTTAACTCTGCCCCTTCAGCTCAGAAAACTTGGCTAGCTTTGCTGTCAGCTGATTTCTTATTATCTGGGGTGCCAGGGACTATTTGACAGAGCTTCTTGATGCAAAAACATCTGGCCTCTCACAACAGAGTTAGAGTTGTTATACACATCCCAGAATCTTCTTGCTTCATGGCTTCCCCAAGTAAAGGGACAGACTCTTGCCTGTCATGTCTGTGCCTGAACTTCTACTTTGATGTCCTAGTGACATGGTTGGGTAGATAGAGTGGGTTTTTAAGGACCTATTTTCTCTCCTTCCTTAAAGCATCCAATCTGAGGGCTGTGCTCTCTGCTATGTCGTTTCTGGACCCACCAGGATTTGCTGACTCCTTCAGACATCTTTGAAGTAGATGGCACCTGTTCCCCTCCAAACCTTACCTACCCAGGCATGGCCCCTCCTTTCTTAAGAAAAGATAAAAGACAAGGCAGAGATGAGGAGACCATCCACATAGACAGATGTACACGTATCAGAAGCTGTGCATTTCACATGGATCTCACTTACTCCTTACACCTCACTGTTAGCTACTTTGCTATTGCTATGATAAAACACTGCAAGTAAAAGCAACTTATGTAAGGAAGGGAACAGTCTGGCTTTGGCTTTATGGCTCCAGAGAGTAAGAGCTCATCATGGCATGGAGACATGTTGGCAAGCAGCAGGCTTAAAGGCAGGAACATGACGATGTATGTGCACACCTTGAACCTCAAGCACAAAGCAGGGAGATCGAATTTGAAGTAGAGAAAGGCTATGAGCTCTCAAGGCCCACCTCCACTGACATGCTTTCTCCAGCAAGACTGTGTCCTCCAAGTCTCCCCAGATACCATCAACAAGTGAGGAGCAAATGTCTGTCACTATGGGGACATGTTTTGTTTAAATCATCACAGCCTTCTTGGAAGATGGAGAGTTTACCTATTTTTCCATGTTAAGAAACAGGTTCGGTGTGGTTTCTCATGTAACTACTCTGGACAGACCTCTGATTTGACTGAAATTTTATAAAATTCCATAATCTTTAAAGTCCAGAAATTCCCAAATGATAGCTGTTTTTTAGTACTTTTAGAAACCTAAGACCCAATTAATTATTATAATTTCACCATTGGTTCAATTCTTGGAGAGAACAAGGCCTTCAGACACTGACACATATGTATGTGTGCCAATGGGTATACACACGCACCTGTATGCCATAAATCTACCATTCGGGGTATAAGAAAAGGTTTTGAATTTATCTCCTGGTATTTAAATGCTGATTTCTTCTTATATAATTTCATGACTATCTACTTTCTGAAACTTGGTTTTTGAATTTGTTTATGATCTGGGTAAAAAAGTGTAAGTAACCATTAAATTCTCATTAGATAAATGACTAATAAAATTTTAATTTGTTTGCACATACACAATAAAGGAAAGATTTCAGATAATGCTTCCTTTCCTGCGTGAATAAGATTGGTAAACTTGTTCCTAGTAAGTTAGAAGTGTATTTTAATTGGAGTGTATAATTTAGTTTTATTGGATGATTTGATTTAGAGGAAAATATTTCATGCCTTTGACAGAGATGAATAAAACTTCTCTCCTTTTGAAAGGTAATTTACAGCTTCACTAACCTTGTAAGACATGCCATTATCGAGTATAAGTAATTTACATACTTATCAGGAAGCCTTTTCCATCAGGATGGGACATAATGTAGTAGTTGAGAGTGGGCACAGAAATCATAGTGACGGGGTTTGATCCCTGCTTCCTCATCTGCTGTCTGTACGTACTATCTCAGGCAAAGGACTTAAGAGTTCTGTGCTTTTCCACCTATAAGATAGCACAGTAGAGCACACATCAGGAAGAGTCATTGCAGTGCACCTTTGTGAGACCACGCAGTAGAACTGTGTGGAACAAAGCTGTGGAATGGTCCTTGGCACCTGAACCCCACATAAATGTCAACTATGTTCACTACTGGGATGTAGTTTCAATTGTTTACTTGGTATAAAGTAGAATCCTGTGGGAAATGAGTCTCAAGTGGAGATTGTCTGTTGCCATGGGCCTGTAGGCGTATCTGTGGAGGACTTGCTTGGTTGTTTTAATTGACGTGGGAAAACCACTCTAAGTGTGGGTGGCACCTTCTGGCAGCAGCCTAGATGAATGAGACTTGGCCGGAAGGCCTGGCTTTTCAGATCGATTGGCTTCCACTCTCACCGGTGACATCGTCTACTCTGTTGTTGCTGCTGCTGATCCCTTTGTTGATGCTAAATTCTTCAGCTTTTCAGAAGAGATGAATCCCCCCAGGCCTTTGACCCTAGACTGGAAATGCTGAGCGCAAAGCCTTATGGACTACTGGATTCTGTGCCTCTGCTATAAAATAGCCATTGTTGGACTATTCTAACTATCATACCCTTCTAATATATACTCAGCCTATCAGTTTTGCTTCTCTAGAGAACCTGGACTAATACAACTTCCAAAGCATGTTTTGAGGCATCACTGGTGGAAAGGATGTTCTTCTCAAATGATTGGGAATTAATGACAAGGCTACAATGCTCTGACATGTTGCCGGGCTATGTAAATTCCCATTCAGGATGAACTTTTCATAGCACTTCCCTAATCCATTGGCATTCAGGATATTTTGGTCACAGACTCATGACAGCTCAGAGAAGTTTCAGCAGAACTTTGGGAATTCTCTTGTAAGCCATCACCATCTTCTATGACAATAACAATAAAAGTTGTGTGGAAAGTGGAAGGCCAGCTTGATGGTTATGAGGCATTTCTGTTGCCAGAGAATAAGCAGAAAATAGATCAAGATCGAAAGTGTCAAGAAAGCTATACAAGGACCATTATTATGAAAAAGGAGCAAGCAAGGCCATTTTAACCTCCCCCCCTGGATAATCTTTCACGAGTTCCCACTGACAGCATTTTCAGAACTCACAGTTTTCCAGACATCACATACCTCTAATAAAGAATGAGAGGAAGCGCTTCTCAGGGCTTCTCTGTGTGCATTCTCAATTCACACTCAGCACACTGGAGACACTCCGGTGGAAGGTCACTCTCAATTACCAGGAGGAAGGTGCTGCTGCACTTTGTGTCTATTAGAGGAAATTACTCTCCAAGGGTACATTGGTGACCACACTCCAGGAAGGAAAGGTTTTTGTTAGAATTAAGATTCTCAGTCTTCTTTGGGTCAGGACCACGAGGAAGGCTCAACACAAAAAATGAAGCTCTTGGACCATATGTAGTGTGTGCTAGGCATATACAGAGGGAAAGAAAGAAGTTATATGAGGAGCCAGCTGGAAGCAGGCACTTGAACTTTATTCCAATCTTCCTGACATCTAGAGGTGAAGAGAAAATGTTAGCGGAGGCATTTTTCTTTCTTTATGTGGCAAATCACTTGTTTTTTGTTTTCCTTATTTACATGAATGTTGATGACGTAAGAAGTGAGAATGCCCCAATGGAAACTTCAACAGCTTAAAAATTTGTCATTAACTTGTGTAGCAAAGCCAGTGCTAAGACTTGTAGGCACACCTGCAATAGAGTTGGTGGGCAACTCCACCACACTCCATAGCCATTTCCCCAGAATCAAAGTTCTTGGTGTCAAGAAACAAAAGCCAGTTTTAGCAGACTCAGTAGAAAGAGTTTATTTCAAAGTAGTATTCAGTGGGTCACAGAACCATTGCTAATCCTAGAGAACCAAGACTAAGAATAAGCTTTAAGAAGATATTTTAAATACAATGGTCTAAATTTGAAACTATATAAATATGTCACAAAATTATAAAACAGAGCAAAATCTTGAGATAGCCTACTATATTCATAGATTGGTGCCTCACCCAACTGTTATCAGAGAGGCTTCACCCAACAACTGACGGAAACAGGTGCAGACACCCACAGTCAAACATTAGGTGGAACTCAGGGAATCCTGTGGAAGAAGGGGGAGGAAGGATTGTAAGAGCCAGAGGGGTCAAGGACACCAAAAGAAAACTCACAGAATCAACTTACCTGGGCTCATAGAAGCTCACAGAGATTGAACCAACAACCAGGAAGCCCACATGGGACCGACCTAGGCACTCTGCCTGTATGTTACAGTTGTGTAGAACGGTCCTCTTGTGGGACTCCCAACAGTGGGAGCAGCTGTCTCTGACTCCATTGCCTGCCTTTGGAACCCATTCCTCCTACTAGGTTGCCAGCTCCAGCCTTAATAGGAGAGGAGGTACCTAGTCTCATTGCAACTTGATATGCCATGGCTGACTGATATCCATGGGAGGCCTGCCCTTTCCTGAAGAGAAATTAAAGAGTGGATGGTAGGGGGGAGGCTGGGAGGAGAGGAGGGAGTGGAAACTTCAGTCAGGATGTAAAAACTAACAAACAAAACAAAAAAGCAAAACTACGATAAATTCTTTGAAATCCTCTTATAAAAACTGACAGTAAAAGGAAACAAAAGTTGGTGGCACAGTCACAGATAGAGGGGATTACTTGGCTTTAAACACACTCTTTTGACGCCGCATTACTGTGAGATAAGTCCAGAAAACAATAAGATAGGAAAAGCAAGAGGAGATGACAGCCTTTTCTCAGTAATTATGTCTCTGAAAGCTGTATGGAGGGGCTATTGTTTACTCTTGAGACAATTGTGTATTAAATGGATAATTATACTGATGTAAGAAAATGGGATGTTGCAAAAAATGTAGACAAATGTTAGACTGGGAAGTCTGGTACAAGCCCTCTGTAATTTTTCATTGGAAATACTATTGCGAATTCATGGCTTACTTTAAGCATATTATGTTAACCATTTCAAGGGCATAGAGCCAAGAGCACTTCTAGAATTTATTTTAGGACTTCAAAATACTATCTCCAAAGGACCTATGTCTCCTTGGAGAAATGACTGATGACTTGGCCTAAGGCAAGACGTGAATAAAGTGTACCTGGGATGTGTTATTATTTGAGAAATTGAAGGAGTTATTACAAGTTATTGTTATCATGCCCCAAGGACTCAAGAACCAATCTGAAAGGGTTTTCAGTGAACAAAGATGGTGCAAGTTAAGCATCAATATGGATAATAACTATAAGAGATTGAAACACACTTATATTCAAAACCAAGAATTTAAAACTTAACCATGGGACCAACAATGGAAGATACTCAGTGGTTGATTTTCATCATCAACTTGACACAACCTAGAGTTATCTGGGAAGAGGAAACTTCAACTGAAGAACTGATCCAATCAGATTGGCCTGAGGTCATGTCTGTGAAAGATTGTCTTGTTGATGATTGAGGTGGGAGAGCCACCATTGGTAGGTGAGTCTGGGCTGGGCAAGAAAGCAAGTGAGCAAACCTCTGAGCAGCATTCCCCCATGGTTCCTGCTTCAGTTCCTGCTTAACCTCCTGCCTTAATATCCTTCAAGAATGGACTAAGACCCGGAAGTGTAAATTAGAATAAACTCTTTCCTCCCCTGAGTTACTTTTGGTCATGGTGATTATCACAGAAATAAAAACCAAACTAGAAAAACAACCATAACTTTTAAAACAGGTTATCAAGAACAGCATCAGCAACAACCCCATCTGGTATTCATCCTGCCTTACCATTTTGGAGGCTCCAGAATGGTACTAGAGTTCTCTCCATTCTTGGTAAATGGAAACATACTAACCCTCTTGGGAAAACCAAGTCCTACCAGACCTACAATGTTATAGTACACCCAACAATCCAAAGAACTCCATAGAGATCCATCTGGGAAATTTTCTATCATAGCAGGACCCTCCTAGGCCACAAAATCGAAGTTAAATCTTCAGTGTTTTCCTGTCTTTTATTAGTTCTTGACCAATATATCCATTGTAGTCTGAGAGAGATGCACCATGGCTATTTACCCCTGGAGAATGTTCTTCTGACTTTATTGTTTCTTTCACGACTATTGCTGTTATAGCTTTTGAGTCATATCTGTTGTGCAATGTACCTCATAGCATTTTATATTGCTCTTCACTATGTTAAAATTGTTGGCAATATTTCAACATTGCTGGTGTTAGTATACATACACATGGCTTCTTTTAATAACATTCATCTCATATAATCTCCCCTCCCCATCTCATATATTTTTGATCACTCTGTTTTGAGCTGCTATGGATCATTTCATCCTAAATATTTTTTATGATCAAAGCGTTTGATTTTGTTCCTTTACTAGCAAAAAGTTATAGTCTGTGACCACTGTCAGACATGAACTGCAACTAGTGGCCCTAGGAAGTGACCACTTCATGTCTACTTTAAAGCCAGGGATCAAGAAATGTTTTGCTCTTGCTCTGTCCCTTCAGTACCTTGCCCTCTCATCTCCTATTTCACCAGCACCCCTGAGAGTTGCAAAATATGCAGAAAGAAAACCATCCTAAAGACTTTGGGAACCTAGATCATTAACAAGGGAAGGTATCTGACAGCCGAGAAACTAAAGGAAGTAAGTGCAGCTGCTTGCTGCCACAGTGGGGGATGCCACACTGTTCACTATACCTTTCTGTGCCATCCTTGGCCTGTTCATTACTTAGTTCCTGGAGGGGCCTCAGCATGCGAAGAAATGGAAGGAAGATACACATTCTAAGTGTGACAGTGTCTCACACTGGGGAGATTCACAGATTTACACTGACCCAGACAGTAGACAGAAATCAGCAGTAATAAACCAGCTTCCCCTTGGGGACAGGGAAGGAGGGGAGAGAAAGCTTTGGAGAAATGACCCCAGCTCCATTTATAAGCTGCTTGGCTTAGATTCCTTCAAAAACCTTAATAACAAATCCTGCCCAAGAAATTTTAAATTGGTATCAGCTGGCTAGCAGGGCTAAATTTGATTAAAACCAGCCCTCAGGGCCAGAGATATCATCTAAGCTTGGCTCACAGAACATACTTTATGAGGCTCAATATCAGTTTTTAAAAACAGGGTAGGATTGGGAACTTTGGTAAAGGAGACAAAAGAAAACTTCTCTTAAGCTAATGGTGCATAAATCCACCCTTCCTGAATAGCTCTTCCCTTCTGGGACAGTTCACAGAAAACAGCACAGATAGGGACTTTGGAGGTACTGGGGCTGAGCTGAGGGTCAGCTTTCCCAGGAGATGAAGGCCAAGCGGTGGACTTCAGCTCCTTTTTATCCATGTAAGTCTCACGTAGCTCACTCTGTATAGTAATCTTCCATAGCAATTATCTTCTCCAGCTTTTCTGTTGAATTTGTTCTCATTTTTCCTTGGATACACCCTGAGCTGAATTTCTGAGCAAGAATGGTGTTTGGAGCCTCAGAGGAGAGGTGATTTCACTGTTGAGAACTGACAGGAGTCTTGAGACTAAGCTATTGCTCAGATATCAACAAACACACATGCAAAACATATCAATGAACTTTGAGATTTAAATTTTTTATTATTATTTTATGTGTCTGGGTGTTTTGCCTGTATGTTTTATTCCATGTACCAGGTGAATGCATGTACCTGTGCAGACCAGAAGAGCAGGCCAAATCCCCTGGAACTGGAATTACAGATGGTTGTGACCCACTATGTGGGTTCTGGGAATTGAACTCAGGCCCTCTGTAAGACCAGTGCTCTTAACCACTGAGCAGTTTCTCCAGCCCCTGTTTTTAGTATATTCTTATGAAATTAAAGCTACACCGAACAAGAGAGGGAGTCAGCAGAAGAGTTATCATATTTGGTCGTGATTATGTCATATGTTCAAAAGATATACGATGATCTATATTGGTTTCTCAAAGTTATCAGACTAGAAGCCACTTCTAGGAGTTTTGGAACACAGAGACCATGGACTGATGGCCTGGAGGAAGAACAACACATTTATTAAAGAAGTGTTTCCAGAGATACACAACATCTGAATAGAATTGGACATATTACTAATGCTTACCAGAGAAACCAAAAGTACACCCCCGCCCCACACAACACAGCCCCGAAGTTGTCTGGTCCTTTTGTGCTCTAATATGGTCATATGGAGGCTGGGTGACCCAAGAGAACATCAGACACAAACAACTTAGAGCAGCACAAATGCTCTGAGAACAGGAGGTGTACAGCAGGCTGTAGAAGAGTTTAAGTCACTAAATAAGATCTCCCTTTTATAACTTTGCCACGAGAAGTGTCTTATAACATCAAATTCACTCATTCAAGTATGTAGTACAGTGTTTTTTGCATATGTAGAATTAGGAAAGAATAAGTTGAATTTTAAAATATTTGCATTATTTATATATAACACCGAACAAACAAACAAAAAGCCAGAAACTCAAGAAACAATCAATCTACCTTCTTTCTCTTTGGACTTACCTATTCCAGAAAAGCCATACAACAGACACAGGATACATCATCCCTTGTTCCTGGCTTCTTGACTTTAGTATAATGTTTTCAAGGCTCATTCATACTGTAGCATGAGTCAGTACTTCAATCTTTTCTATGATCACACAATGCCCTGTTTGCTTTATACACAGCTACCTCTTGATAGACATTTGAGTTGTTGCTTCTTTTTGCTCACTGTGGAACAATGCTGCTATAAGCATGCATGAGTTTTCAATATAGACAAGTTTTCATTTATCTTGGGCATATAATCAGATTGGGAACAGTGTAGTAACATGATAACTCTGTGTTTAACCTTTTGAGGAAATGTCGAACAGCTCTCTAAAGCAGTTGAGACATTTTCTATTCCCAGCCACAGTCGTTTTGGGCTCCAGTTTCTCAGCATCCTTGCCAACACTCACTGATGCCCATCCTTTCAATTAAGGACATGGTGAGTACACAGTGGAATCCTATTCTATGTTTGATTCATGTTTTCTCCATGGTCATGATGTCAAGAATCCTTTCAGGCACCTGCTGGCCATCTGTCCTTGGAGGTATGTCTAGTCAATCATTTTATCTTACTTATCTTTTTACATATTAATTACTTATAAAGTCTGAATTCTAGACTCTTTCAGCTTTCTTGGTAGTGTTCTTTGAAATCCAAGTATGTTTCATTTTGATGAAATGCAAAGAAATATTTTTCTTCCTTTGGTTACATGTTTGAGGTGTGATAACACAGACAACAGTTGTGTAGCACAACTAGACTACTATCTTCATTGAAGATGGGCTTGGGCATGACTTTCTTGGGCCTTAAATTTTAAGCTTGTTTCTACTAGTTTTCTTATCCTCTAGCTAAAACCTTGCCCCATTGTCTTTGGAAGAACTACTTTAATGAAAAATATGTGCAGAAAAGTTGTGAAGAAAAGGGGGTTTCACTTGCTATCCTAGGCAGGCTAGAGTTTGGGGTGTTTTGCGTATGAGTTTGCATCACTCTTGTCTCCCCTCATATAATGGATGAAGGCAGATTAATCAATATGAAGAGTCTCCCTCTGCCTGAAATCAGACTTGTTCCTGAAAACATGGACATTGTGTATGAGTTTGCAATCTCACCTTAATCTCCATGCTTCACAGCCAGAAAGACTCAGCACTGTTCTTTTTGGTAACTCTGAAATTTAGGGTTGGGAGGGCAGGAAACAGGGTCCCACTTTCTCCCTGGACCTGTGCTGGCCTAAACTTATAGAGATCCACCAGACTCTGCCTCCCAAATGCTGGGATTCAAGGTGTGCAGCACCACACCTGGCCAGCTTCTAAACTTTTGTAGCCTTTTGTAACCTTTTTGGCAGAAGTAAAGTACCTCTTCCTTTCTCTATTAGACTATTAAAACAATGGACCACAGGAAGTAGAATTTCTCAGTAATCGTTTGCTAAGGAAGGGAAAGGCCTAGTGTCAGCCAGTGGAGGAACTCATTGTTTCCCAGGAAAAGATTTCACACAGTTCTGACAACTTTCCAGACCACTTGCAGGACAGAGTGTGTGTGTGTTGGGGAGTAGGTATCCAGCCACATAATGGTGGGTCTGTGCTGGATGGGATCACACCACAACCAGTACTGCTTGGCCATGCCTCGTTCTTACCATTTATTTAAACCTAAATCTCATGTCAGTATTTGGAAGATGGACTTGAGCATTGCCCCAGAACCCCATGTGAATCTCTCACCACTGTGGCCACTTTAAACAAACCTCCTTTCTCTGCTTTCCACTATTACACCTCTTTAACTGGCACCCTTAGGACCAGTGACTGAGCTTAGCTTAGGGCTGGGACCCACATTTGAACCCTGAAAATTCTGCTAACACTTCCATCTTTAAGAAACATCACTCTGGGGGCTGGGAGATGGCTTAGGAGATGAAGCTCTTGCTCTGTAAATTTGAGAACTGCAGTTTAGTGTGCCAGAATTCACATAAAAGCTTACCTGAGAGTGACTGTCTGGAATCCTATCACTCAGAAGTCAGACACACAGGAGTCCCAGGGTGAGCTGGCTAGCTAGAGTAGCCAATAGGTTCAGTCAAGAGACCTTGCTTCAATTAAGTGGAAAATGACTGAGGACAACATCCATGTAAACATGCATACATGCATGCAAACATAACACACACATACACACACTTGCTGAAATAAAAAAAAATGTAATTCTTTTTTCCTTCATTTCTTGAAGTTCTGGTGTTTACTTATTCCTTAGCCTCCTCTCTCTGATTTTCTCTTTTCTCAAGATCCTTGTTCAAAGCCAGCTGGAGTCAGGAGCCTTTGCAGTTACTTAGGGGCTGGAAATGTTGGCTTCTCCCAGTTTTATTTTAAAAATGTGGGTTTGGGCTGGGGCTGCAGCTCAGTGGTAGATTGTGTTCTCATCAAGTCGACAGACCGGCTCAATCTTTAGTACCAGAAGAGAGGAGAATGTGGTTTCTTTTGTTACCCACTTGTTTTTATGTTCTGAGATGATTCCCAGGAGAAAGGGGCGTGTACAAGAAACTCTGAACAGCTCCCCTATTAAATACATTAGCCTCCTTTAACTGTGAGCTACAGGAAACTCACTGTTTCTCACCAGCCTGTATTCATTTCTCTGCGAGTATTACATATCATGATGTATTAGTTCTCTTGGTAAAATGTGGTTTTGGATTTCTAGTAGTAAAATTTCATTGCACTTTGATATAAGCACTTATAAACTTATTACTTTAAGGGTATTTTTCTACATAGTAACTTCTGCTTTTGATGTATAGCAATATATGAAATCGTTAGCCCCAGAAATCAGAAAACATGTGAGGATGAACCTGCACAGAATAAGGAAACATGTAAGAGTGTGTTCCCTCTATTCTCAGACTAGTAAGAGCTGTTTTAATTCAATAAAATGTAATCGTGGGTACCATATACTGAATGTGCTACAAATCAAGCCTTCTACACAAGGCTTGTATATACATTATTTCTTTTATGGCAGCTTTAAAATTTGCACATTATTTGTTCTTTTCATGCACGAGCAAAGTACACATCAGACAACTAGCCTCATCTCACACAGCCCATCTGTGGTGAAGTCAGGCTTCTGTTAACTCTATGGGGACCCATGCCCAGCAATGTCATGTTTTCTCATACCTGCAGACAGGGAATTCCTTCCACCATCAACATAAAGTCCATCTCTTTCTGCCCAGCTCTTCTGAAGGGCCTAGGAGCATGACCTCCTCTAGTGGAGAAGATTGAGGGGAATCTGCTGGGGCATTTCTGGAAAAGGTTTTGTGTAAAAAATAAAACAACAACATGGTACACGATAGGAAGAAATATTCCCACGTCACCCGATGTGTGTGTGGAAACAGCCAGCCTCTAATCATGAGAATAGGTAGATTCACTGAATGGATAAGTTAAAAATGCACAGGGAGGAGTGGATTCTTGGTTTCATCCATGGATTCTTAACCATGGAAGCCCAGAATTCACACACTTTAGCACACTTTAGAAATGAGATCCTTACAACGGTGTCTCCTGTGGCTGAAACCTACAGCATTGTAATGTGGGACACTTTTCATTCTGGACTGTTTAAAGGCTCTAAATGTTTCACTCTCAGGCCACTCTGTAGAACAGCACACCAGAGGCTTTCAAGACCAGGGAGGGCTCTGCCCTTGATCTTGACTGAGCTTTTCATTTCTCTGGGTTTCCTTTTGAATGCTTAGCCATTATTATTCTCTGCAGACTCTTTTCTTGGAAAGAAATTCCCTTGCTTGAAAACTACTCTAGTTCATACTGCTGCAGGTCTCTCCATCTCTAAGCTAGTGGTGTCTCTGTCTGCAGTGTGTCCGTTCACGATTGCTAGTTTTGTCTGCATGCATTTCTCCCCCAGTGTTCCTGGAAACAGATGTTGTTGTCCAAGCTCTTTCCCCCACTGAAATATATGCAACAGGACTGCAATAAAAACACAACGCATTTTCTGGTTTCAAATTATTTTAAACAGCAAAACCAGATGTCCCAGCTGATCCAGATTCCATTAAATAGATGAGTTCAATTTTCTATCATTATGTAAGGCATTTACACTTATGAAATGGCATGGAATGGAGGTATTTCAGAAATATTCAACTACTCTGTAAATAATTGTCTGAGTCTTTTCATCCTTGCTTTGAGTTCACTTGTGTTAGTAATGTGACTCTACCTGGAAGTGGGATTTCTAAGAGGTAATAAAGGTTAAATAAAGCCCTGTGGTAGGGCCCCAGTCTTATGGGGTGGTAGACTTAGAAGAACCGTTAAGATTCCCACCTCTTTTTCTACCATATGAGGACACAAGAAAGCAGAAATCCTCAAGCTAGGAAGACTGTCCTCATCCAAAACCAGATTGTCACCAACTTGGACTTGGCTCTTCAAACTTCAGAACTGTGAGAAAAAGAATCTGCAGGTTTTATCAGTCTCTAGTATTTTGTTATGGCGTCGATAAAGACAGTCCTGATGTCTATGTATTTTAGTTCCATGACTACACTGACCTGTTTAAAGCATTATATGGATAGTGGAGAAATTAGATGCCTATGAGTAGTTTTCACTCATTGAATTTTAAAATAAATGGGAACAGCTTAACTTCAGATTGAGAAAGATAATAAGTCCTAACTTGTAATTACCTGTTTTTGATGACTGTTGTCTCCATTTCTTAACACCAACTTTATTCCCCATTTATATCTGGAATCATTCTTACCTAATTTACTCAAGATATTATCAAAGTCTTGAGTTTTAATGTTTTTTGTTTATTGAAATTACACATGAAAATGTATGTATTTTACATGTACAAATTAATGAATTTTAAAATAAATATATGTACCCCTCAACTAGTAATCAAACATACGAAGATGCAGTCCACATCTAATTACCCAGGATTCCTTTGAAACCAGCCCCGCACCACTCCACCACTGATCACTCTTAGGTAACCATTATCCTGTCTGGTATCCCCATAGATTAATTTTGTCCTCTTAGCTGTTGACTGCAGCAGTGTATGGTGGCTGTTCATGTTAAACTAACTGGTAGGGGAGACTGCTTCCTGAACATTACACCTGTAGCACAGACACTGAGGTCAACAATTAATAAATGGGACCTCCTGAAACTGAGAAGCTTCTGTAAGGCAAAGGACACAGTCAACAAGACAAAACGGCAGCCCACAGATTGGGAAAAGATATTCACCAACCCCATATCCAACAGAGGGCTGATCTCCAAAATTTACAAAGAACTCAAGAAGCTAGTTTCCAAAACACTTAATAATCCAACTAAAAAGTAGGGTACAGAACTAAATAGAGAATTCTCAACAGAGGAATCTAAAATGGCTGCAAGACACATAAGAAAGTGTTCAACATCCTTAGCCATCAGGGAAATGCAAATCAAAACAACTCTGAGATACCATCTTACTCCTATTAGAATGGCTAAAATCAAAAACACCAATGATGACTTATGCTGGAGAGGATGTGGAGAAAGGGGAATACTCCTCCACTGCTGGTGGGAGTGCCAACTCATACAGCCACTTTGGAAATCAGTATGGTGACTCCTCAAGAAAATGGAAATCAGTCTACCACAAGATCCAGCAATTCCACCCTTAGGCATATACCCAAAAGAAGCACATTCATACAACAAGGACATCTGTTCAACTATGTTCAACAATAGCAGCACTATTTGTAATAGCCAGAAACTGGAAGGACCTAAATGCCCCTCAACTGAAGAATGGATAGAGAAAATGTGGTACATTTACACAATGGAGTACTACTCAGCAGAAAAAAATAATGGAATCTTGAAATTCGCAGGCGAATGGATGAAACTAGAAGAAACTATTGTGAGAGAGGTAACCCAGTCACAAAAAGACACACATGGTATGCACTCACTCATATATGGATTTTATACATAGAGCAAAGGATTACCAGCTTATAACCCATACCACCAAAGAAACTAGGCAACAAGGAAGACTCCAAAAGAGACATACATGGTCCCCCAGAGAAGGGGAAAGGGACAAGATCTCCTGAGCAAATTGGGAGCATGGGGGAGGGGAGAGGGAGCTAGGAGAAGGAGAAGGGGAGAAGAGGAGGGGTGAGCAGGACATAAGGGAACAGGAAGGTTGTGTAGGGGGAAGAATAGAGGAGAGCAAAATAAGAGATACCATCACAGAGGGAGCTAGTATAGGTTTAAATGATACCAACTAACCATCTAAGCAACTGTGGAGAGGCTACCTTAAATGCCCTCCCCTAATAATGAGATTGATGACTAACTTATAAACTATCCTAGAGCCTTCATCCAGCAGCTGATGGAAGTAGAAGCAGATACCCACAGCTAAAAACTGAACTGAACTGGAATCCATTTGCAGAGAAAGAAGAGTGATAAGCAAAGGGGTGAAGACCACACTGGTGAAACCCAAAGAAACAAGAGGGAGCTCTTGTCCCCCAGACTCATCACTGGGAAACCAGCATGGGACTGATCCAGACCCTATAAATGAGGGTGTCAGTGAGGAGGCCTCGGAAATATATGGGGCCTCTTGTAGTAGTTCAGTACTTATCCCTAGCATAGGAAAGGACTTTGGGATCCCATTTCATGTAGAGGGATATTCCCTCAGCCTAGACACACAGGGGAGGGCCTAGGCCCTATCCCAAAGGGTATGACAGACTCAGAAGACCCTCCATGGAAGGTCCCATTCTCCCCGGGGAGCAGAAATGGTATTGGATAAGTAGGGTGCTAGTGGGGCAGGGGAGGAGGGAAGGAAAAGGGAACAGGGATTGACATATAAAACAATCTTGTTTCCAATTTAAATAAAAAATTAACAAACAAACAAAAAACTCTTTTCTTTCCAAGCTGCTTTAGGTCTTGGTGTTTACCACAAAAGCAGAAACATCCTCATCCTTAGCTGCCATTCCTACAGGAATTTTGTTTTTAACTAGAAAATATTTCTATATAAAAATAAGAGCCTGGCGGTGGTGTCACATACCTTTAATCCCAGCACTTGGGGGGGGGGGAAGAGGCAGGAGGATCTCTGTGAGTTCGAGACCTGTCTGGTCTACAACAGCTAGTTCCAGGACAGCTTCCAAAGCCACAGAGAAACCCCGTCTCAAAAAACCAAAAAAAAAAAAAAAAAAAAAAAAAAAAAGAAAAAAAAAGAAAGGAAAGAAAGAAAGAAAGAAAGAAAGAAAGAAATGATGTCCATTTACCCACCCTTGAAGCAGGACAATTATTATTTTTTAAATCCTCATTTTCTCTTTAAAGGGTAACTGGCTTTTACCCCCATCATTATGCATTTCTCACACATGTGAATATTGTCTTCTTCTATCACTGCCAAGCAATGACACTGTAGAACAAAACCCACAATTTCATTGGAAATGTAAGATAATAACATACAATCAAATGCAATTGTCCAACTAAGTTTTTACTTTATATATTCTATTTACTTTAATCCAAATTCATCTAAATTTTATCCATTGCTAGGTTTTTCATGTCTTATAGTTTTATTGCTATTTAATTGATATAAAAAGCATATAATTAGTGTCTGTAGTTTATTGTGTTTCTGGCACTGAACCCACAACATTATTCATGCTAAGAACATGCTCTATCAATGAACTACATGCCCAGGCTTAATGTGTGTAATTTGATGAATTTGGACATATGCAGGCATATGTGATATCAACACTATAGTCATGTTAATCTACTTTCAACCTAAGTTTCCTGTATCTCGTGTGTGTGTGTGTGTGTGTGTGTGTGTGTGTGTGTGTGTGTGTGTGTGTTTGTGTGTGTTAAGAACATAGAATGAAATATAATTTCTTAACAACTCTTTTATTTTCAAAATGTTTTATTAGTTGTGGGCACTGTGTTATGCAGTGTATCTCTGGAATTTGCTTAACTCGCACAACTGAAACTTTATACGCAACAAAATCTCATTAACTAACCTCCTTGTTCTTCTGAACATATTCTGATGGTATATCCACCTCTGCATCTCCAGCCTTGCTTAATTTGTGATGCATTATTTTTCCACTAGCTGTTTCTGCTTTTCGAATCCCTTGACCAGCCTATCTGCAATCTTCCTTTCCTTTTCCTGTTTATGGAAGCCAATCTTTCGCAGACCCAGTCAGCCTCGCTGTGAATCACTCCTCTTTGTGAGAACTTTCAGATGCAGGTCTTTGTTGTGCTCTCCTGGCTCTCATTACCGTCCCTGGATGAACCTCGTGTCTCCCCCTTCTTCTCTCCCTTCCCACACCTCTCATTATTTAGTCTTTCTTCCAGCTGCCTCCTCCGTTCCTTCCAGCAGTTCATCTCTTAGCCCTCTTCTCCATTCTCAGACTCTTTCCCTTGGCGCTCAGCAAGCACCCGAAGGTTTCAGAATCACCCATGCATGGGCAACCTCAGTCTAGCCTTTGACATCAGCCTACAGTTTGAGTTCCTTTTCAGCTTCCTGGTGCCCAATAAAGCTTTCACGTGTAGTATTGTTCCTCCTTTGCAAATTTGGTACATCCCAAATTTATTTCTGGGCCTATACAGCAATATTTCATGCTCATATTTTGGCAAAATGTCTTAGGTTGTAGCTACTTGGGACATCGTATCGCAGATTGCAAACTGACTGGACTATGTTTATTGTAGATTGTATTCTCAGCTCTCCAGTTCTGTTTCCTTTCTTTGCTCTCAGTATTAAAATTCAGCAATCATTTTTACAGCCATCAAGGGTCTGACAGTTACAACACACGTAGTGTATATACTTCAATATAACTGCTTGCATAAAAATGGTCCATAATATAACAGCACAGCAGGAACCAGCCCGTGTACAAAAGTAGATCACTTCATGTTTGTTTGATTTTACTGCATCAAATCATTTCACTTTTAGTTAAATTTCAGGGCCCACTGACATGCACCACTGTAGATATTTAATTAGGGTTAGGTGTGTACTGCCTATTTAATTGGGATTAGGCATGCCCTGCTGCCAAGACAGGGAAGACATAGCCTGCATTTTCCAAAAGAACATGAAAACTCAGCAACAACATCCACTTTCTGGAACATCACCAGTTGGAGCTCATCATTTGGTATAAAGTGGGTTTTGCTTTAAAATTGGAAGACTACATCTTCATGCTGTTTCTCTCCTTGGAGTAGGAATAGAGTGATAAACACCTGCTGGGCATCTAGAGGTTTGCCAGACTCTTCTTACAAAGCAAATGGAGAATGAAGCCAGTCCAGATTGCTTCTTCTGGCAGGAACACTGCGGCTGTGCTCCCACGTGACAGACCTATCTCTGTAGCCACAGAGACATAGCTATACCTCAGCAAAAAATTATCTCTCACAAGTCAAATCATGGGATGCATTATTTATACATTGTTAGTTTGCTCCCTTTTTATTGTCGATTGTATTTTAGAGTGAATTTGCCGTCGTGTTAATGGATCAGAGAGCCAATCAGAAAGGCAATTAACTGTAAGCAGGGAGTATGTGTGCATGCTGTGTCAACAGTGGATGCAGACAGTTCTAAAAGCTGTATCATTTTCGATACAGCACACCACAACAACACCAAGTTCCTTTATTTATATTTTTTCCATGGTGCCCATTTATATTGGCTCTCTATATCTTGCTGACCTGGGTTTCTTGGTTCCATACTAGTCAGAAGGGGCCATAATTCATCACCTGTCTTTTGAATTCATATTCTCTGTCCAACTTCTCTCCTGATTGATTCTTCCTTTGGTGTTTATGTCTTTGGTATTAGGTATCCTCGGCACGCTTGTGAGCATCGGGACCCTGCTCTGCTCTGACATTGTCTGCACCACATTGCCCCTTATGGTCTAGAGAATCACACATGTGGCTCAGTGCAATGATGCCTTCCTGCATCTGCTCTCCATATTGGTATTCTGCAGAGGAAATCTAATTGTGCCACTTTTTCTATTGGAAACCCTCCAGGGACTCTTAATTGTCTTTAGATAAAACACTTATTTCTTTGCATGGAATTAAAATGGGTTTACATGACCCAGTCTTTGACTTTGGCCACTTTTTCATGGCTAGCTTAGGTTCCTGTAGAGCAGGCCTTCTCACAGAACCCAAATAATTGGTGCTCGGTTAGGTCTTGAAGCATTTGCATACAGAGTATCATCTGCCTGGTTTGAGACTCAGCTCCTCACGAAAATGCTCTTTGACACATGGCTATTGCTTCCCATACTTACATTCACACAGGTATGAATCACACATAAGTACATGAACACACATACACACTCAAGTTTGGCCTTGCTCTTTATCTTGAAGTTGATTTCCATAACTAGGGAAAACTTTGCAGCATTGAAGAGACAGAACAGTCTTAAAGAGACACAGGCTGGGCTCACTACTGTAATCCTAGCATTTGGGCACCCGAGGCAGGAGGATCGCCATGAGTTTGTGGATGGATTGGACTAGAGACTTAGATCTTGTCTCAAAAACAAAGCCAAACCAAAATAACACCAACACAAAGGAAAGATGATAAATAGAAGATAAAGACAAGTATAAAATTTTATGCCTATAGCCATGAAAAGATGGATACCATACAGATATAGAGATTAACTAAACATTTTGTTGATGCTAAAATATTTTATATATGTGTGATAACTGATATAGATTGGCAAACTGATAAGATTTAGAGTAACCATGGAAACACACCACTGCATGTCTCTAAGGAATGTTCTACATTAGGTTAATTGAGGTGGAAAGGCCCACTCTTTGTGGGTGACACCATTCCATTGCCTTGTGTCCCAGACTGAATAAAGGAAGAAGGGAACTGAGCTCTCTGACTCCTTCCTCTCTCCTTCCTGACTGTGGACACAATGTGAGCAGCAGACTCAAGCTCCTACGCATGACTCCCTGCCCTGATGGACTGTGCTTTGTCATACTGTGAGCCAATAAACCTCTTCCTTCTGTAAGCTGCTTTTGTTCACAGCAATGAGGGATTCAGCTAACACAATATGTATATTTAAATTTATATTTACATTTAAAATATGTGTCTTTCTGTTTGGGCTGAGAATAAAAGAAGGGTTGGGGACTATTTTCATGGCAGTGAAGTATTGGAGACTACGAGCAAGCATGGCTGCCTTGGGATATTCTTGGTTCTGATAGTCTGCTCAACCACAAGCTGGCAGTTTAGTATCTTCAATAGCTGCTTTTAGACCTTTGTAGTCAGAAGAGGAGGCTGAATTGAGAACAAAATAAATAGGGAAGCCTCAAAATACTAAGCCTAGGGAAATTCAAAAGAAGGACTGTAAATGAAATTGACAACCACCCACTGGTACAGAAAGAAGACAGATGTGTCCAAGTGTAACTGCAAGTAAAGGTAATTATTTTTTGAGAATTCAAACCCCCAGCCCATGTTTCATGTGGCTCAGGGTTCCAGAAAGGAAATAAAATCTAGTCTCTTACAAAGCCTGGATTCTTAATAGAACTTTGATAAAAAGTGGACCCACCAGGGTAATACTCACTGAACTTGCTGAAAAGCAAATATAAGACTGCTTCAGAGAAGCACACCCTCAGTCTAACATTAGCTGCTGGAATATTCTAGGGGAGCATACAAAACAGCCTGGCCCCAAATGAACACAGCATAATACCTGCAATTGGTTGAAATTATAAGAAAACAATAGGATGCTGTTTAAAAAAATAGCACATTTGAAAAATAATCAAGATTGAGAGATGACTCAGAGGTTATTGCTGAGAAAGTGCAAAGAACTGAGTTAAAATCTCTGAAGCCCCGTAGAAGCTGGAAGCAATAATGAGACTGTCTATAATCCCAGAACTCTTTATTTATCTATATTTTTATTTAAGTGAAAAACAATCTTATTTTATATATCAATCCCAGTTCCCTCTCCCTCTCCCTCTCATCCTCGGTTGCCCCCCATTGACTCCCATCCTATCCCTCTTCTGCTCCCTAGAAAGGGTGAGACCTTCCATGGGGGAATCATCAAAGTTTGTCATATCCTTTGGAGCAGGGCCTAGGCCCTCCCCAATGTGTCTAGGCTGAGATAGTATCCCTCTGTGGGGAATGGGCTCCTAATGTCCATTCACATACTAGTAATAAATATTGTTCCACTACCAGAGGCCCCATAGACTACCCAGGTCTCCTAACTGACACCCATGTTCAGGGGTCCTAGTTCTGTTCTGTGCTGGATTCCGAGCTGTCAGTCTGGGATCCATGAGCTCCCCCTTGTTCAGGTCAGCTGTTTCTGTGGGTTTCCCAAGCCTAGTCTTGACCTTTTTGCTCATCACTCCTCCCTCTCTACAACTGGAGTCCAGGAACTTGGCTCAGTGCTTAGCTGTGGGTCTCTGCTTCTGCTTCTATCAGCCACTGGATGAAGGCTCTAGATGGGGCAGAACAGTGACAAGAGAATCCCCAATGATAGAAGGACAGATAACCCAATGAATTCAACACACAAACAACAAAGAGATGGTGTCTCGAACATGGTGGAAGAAAACTGCTCACACCCCAAGTTGTCCTTTCAGCACCACAAGTAATTCAATGGCATGTATGTGCTTGAGCCACACAACATGTTCTCCCTCCCTGCCCCCTCCCCATCTCTCAAAAAAGAATATTAACTAGATTTTGTTAAAATGAAAGGCAAGTGGATGCCCTAAAAGAGGACAAGATATAACTGAATAAAGAATAGTGACTAGAAAGGTGGAGAAGATTTCCCAGAATACACCATGGAGAACTGAAGATCTAAAAATCACAAAGAATAAATTAAGAGACTTGGAGGTTGAAGGAGAGTGCTGTGCAGTCAGTAGAAAGGAGAGAAACCATATTTGTTAAGGTATTGAGTAAGGATGTCAAAAATTGGTAAAATAGAGAAATCCCTAAAGAAACATTAGGAGCCACAAGAACGCTAATAAAATGTCACCTGTAAAACTGAAGGATGCAGTTTCAGAACCCTAAAGAGAAAGACAATAAGGTCTTGAGGGCAGTTGAAATGAAGGGTAGGTTGCCTTAAAGATGAACTCTGTTGGTGTGTACCCAAAAACTAGCATGTAACTTAGAAGACAGTTCTGTCAGTCTGCAAAGTCCTAAGGGAAATGAACTGAGTCTTAAATAAGTGCTTCAAACTAACATTTGCGTTAAGGGGATTAAAACCCACAGTTTACACATAAACACCCCTAAGGATGTAAGACAGGCATCAAGAGAAGCAGTCTGAGGCTGGAGACTGGACACAGATGAGCACACCTGTGGGACAGTGCAGAACACATCTTACCTAGGACAACAACAATGGCTACCAGCTTGGGAAATTAAACAGATGCAATAAAACTGGTCCATAATATCTAATAAGGAAAGTAGGTAACTTTCTAGAAGGTTAGAATTATTACTTTTAAGTTCTGCTTCAACAAATATGCTAACAATTTCAACATAGTCATTTATATAATAGAACTTGATTGTGTAAATACACAAATAACCAGAAGAACTGACCCATAAAGTCTCAACTACATGGTTGCGGAAACGTAAGCTGAACAAGGATGATATCTACAGACATGCCAAAGTGGACGGGGGGAGCCCTTGAGGCCTCAGCCTCTACAGGTAACTAAGGACTGCTAAAAGCAGGAGAAGTAGTCTCCCTTAAGATTAACCAACACCAAATAGTTATCCCTGAGAACAAACACATATAATGTGACATTATACAGACTTACCAGGTTACATACATACATACATACATACATACATACATACATGCATACAAATACACGCGTGTAACAACAGTTAATTTTTAAAAGAAGCCATGAACTTTAAATCGAGCAAGAAGGTGTATATGGGAAGGTTTGGAGGGAAAAATGAATCAATTATAATCTCAAAAAAGAGAGAAAGGACAGGAAGGAAGGAAGGAAGAAAGAAAGAGCGAGAGAGAAAGAGAGGAAGAGGAAGAAGGATACATTTGTAAAACTTAGGATAGGACAAGATAAAAATATTTTAAATACAAAAGGGAGAGATAAAGAGTAAGAGTGAGTAAACAAGTGACAGAAAGCAAGAGACAGAAAGAGAGACCAAGACACGATAACCAAATACAGACACGGAGTGTAGAGAGGTTTGTGCTGTCAGTAGAAGTCTTTTAAAACCATGATGGTGTATAAATATCAAGTAGAACACACACACACACACACACACACACACACACACACACACACACACACACACACGGCTGGGCGTTGGTGGTGTATGCCTTTAATCCCAGCACTTGGGAGGCAGAGGCAGGTGGATCTTTGTGAGTTCAAGACCAGCCTGGTCTTGAACAGAGTGAGTTCCAGGACAGCCTCCAAAGCCACAGAGAAACCCTGTCTTGAAAAACCAAAAAAAGAAAACACACACACACACACACACACACACACACACACACACACACACACACACAGTGGGAGGGAGAAAGAAGAAGAATCAAAACTAAACCAAACAAAAACCTGAAAATGGGGGTGAAACAGCCTCACAGTGAGTGTTCTCCCTCATGCTTCCCGCCTTGGATGTTGTCATGAGGCTGTACAATGACCACATCTATAGCAGTCAGTTTGGAGCCAGGAGAGCACATTTGAGGAAGAAAAACTGGGTGCAGGATGGAGGTTAGAAGCAGAAAAGAGCTTGTCATTGTTGAGTTACTTCATTCATTTGGAGACACCTCCAGAATTTTGTTATAATGGATGGGTATCTATCCTATAAAGTAACTTATAAAAGCATTTTCTTTTATGTGACACCTACATCATTTTCTGTTCCAGTGACAACTTAAAAAATGGTCATCTATTTTCCAGATAAAGGATGGTTGGTCCCAGATGACTGTATCAGCTATTCCCTGGAGTTGCTAAAGTGACAAAGGCCAACTTTCCAACCTGGAGATCATGGTAGAGATACATTTACATTTATTAATTTTCAGCCTTTGGGGCTAAGATCAAGTGTGATGATACATTTACACCTAAGGCCATGAGAAATGGCAGGGCCTTGAAGATATTTGATGACAGATGTGAGCTCTTAAAGGCAATACTTTAGAAATCTGAATTTTGTGTCATAATGAAAATGATGGATTATCTCAGTTGCCTGTACCTGCCCTTATGACAGAATTTATTTTATTTGAACCTCAAAGAAAATCAATAAGGTAGGTATAGACCTTATTTTATGGGTGAAAAAAAACGAGGCTTATGTAATTAACTGATTTTCTCAGTGCAAGTTTGAAACTGGGCTTGTTTAACTGGAAGCCAGGCTCTTACAACAGTGTCTCTCATTTGTCCTTCATCCTTTGTATCCACAGGAACAACACAGGGTGGTCTGAGCCTGCTGAGAGGGGCAGCAGGGGTCAAGGAGGACAGCAGTAAGGAGGAAAAAGGACACAGTGTAAGAAGGAGAAAGAGAAGGGCGAGAAGGCAGCCATTCAGAAAAGGGCAAGACTTAGTGGTTCTCGGAATGTGTCAGATGGTGACTCATCAAAGTGTGTTGCTCAGATCTCTTTCCCTTTTAAAAAGGTAAAATTAATTCTACAAAGAAAATAATGGTGAACTTATCCAGGAATTAATATATAACTATTTCCTTTTGTAGTTGTCCTGACCCGTAGGACAGCAACCTAGAGCAAGAAGTCCAGGGAGGGGAATGGGGACAAGAAACTCGAGAGAATGACCACAAGACAGGATTCTGATCAAGTGGTAAATTTTATTTTTTCCAGGCTAGCTTATATAGTCAGTAGTGTGGGGTAAAGGGGAGGGGAGAAGAGGCCAAGAGCCAGGTTCAAGCAGGATGTAAGAAAACTATAGATGGAGGATGTTGGCAGGGTAAAAAGTTCATGGGTGGTGGGGAGAGGGAGGGTTACCTAGGTGAGTGGTGGGGAGAGGGAGGTTTACTTAGGTAAGTGGGCTTGTGGTTGGAACAAAGGATTGACGTCTGGGTCATGTTGTTCCTTCTGGGTGCTCATGCTTCTAGAAGCCATTTATAGTCAAAAGACAGTTCTATAACTATTGAAAGACCCCCGAAGAGGTACTTTCGTAGAAGGAGACCCACACCCAGGAATCAGCGAGGCCACGAACTTGGATGCAAAAGCAAGAGGCTTTATTGGAGACGCGGGTACCCGGGGCGACTTAGCTTCTGTGTGGCTAAGCGCGCCGAGCCAAGGGAAAGGGGTCCTTATATAGGGAAAAAGGCGCAAGCTAGGAGCAGGGATTCTATTGGATAATTCTAATGAGGCATTATACAGAGCTATTCCCATTGGTCAATGTATATGAGGCGCTATACAGGGTTATTCAAATGAGGCAAAGTACAGAGTTATTCAAATGAGGTGAAACATAGAGTCTTTCAAATGAGGCGAAATACAGAATCATTTCTATTGGATGGTTCAAATGAGACACAGAGCCATTCCAGATCAGCATATTCTCAAGGTCTGGTGTCTGGTGTCTGGTACAGCAGACTCAATTCCCCCCCCCTTCCTGATGGCTGACCTTGGGGGCGGAGACCTTGGGACGGAGTGTTTCTCTTCGGGCGGGGGCTCAGGGGCAGGGCTCCAGGCCGGCTCACTTGGTGTTTGTTCTCGTGCCGACCCACCTGGTGCTCGCCCTCGTGCCGGCCCACCCGGTGCTCGTTCTCGGGCCGGCCCACCTGGTGCTTGTTCTCGGGCCGGGCGTGCGGCGGGTGGCAGGGGAAGGCCGCCAGGGGTGGGGATCGGGGAAGCCGCCGACAGGAGGAAGAGGAGACAAACTTGAGAAAGAAAGGGCTAAGGGGCAGGGGTCTTTCACTATGTGGCTTGTCAAGTTTGGCCTAAAGGTTCATGCCAAGCTGTATGGCTCCCAACATCCTTCAAATGGTTTTACTTTTATTAAAAATAGATTTCCCCCTCACATTATACATTTTTATTATGTCAACTCTTCCTGGCTTCTCCTCACCCCATCCAAACCCACCCCCATTCTTTCTCTCATTAGAAAACAAATGAGCTTCTAAAGTATATAGTAAAATAAAATTTTTAAAAATGTATTAAGATAAAACAAAAACTGTGATATCGGACTAGGAAAAAACAAACAACCAGAAGGAAAAGAACCTAAGAAAAGACACAAGACACAGATATAGATGCAGAGACCTACTCGTTCACACACTCAGAAATCCCATAAGAGCACTATCATGGAAGCCATAGTATATATGCAAAGGACCTGTAGGGTAAGAAGAAAAAAATATATGTAAGTAAAATAAGATAAAAATGAGATAAAATTAAAGTTAAAAAATATTGGAGAAACCCTGGCATAACATGAGACAAGGACCCTCCAATGATGTGGTTAAGATAGTTTTCTGTCAGCTGTTTACTGCTGGGCATGCAGCCTGCCCTTAAGCTGAAAGACCCCTGCCCCTCTGTTTTCCCCGCCTGTGCCGGTGCTGGGTGTTCTCTCTGGAGCAGGCGGGAGGAGCAGTTGACTGAGGGCAGCGCGGTGGGGACTGAGCAGGGCAGGGCCAGGGTTCGGCCAGGGGCTGGAGAATGCAGCGCGGGCGGCGCCTGGAAGGGGAACTTGAGCTGGGAGAGCAGCGGTGCTGCTTGTCCAGGAGCTGCGAGCGGGGAGCCGCCTCCAAGGCCAAGGACACGGGGGCCGCGGAGCTGCCGGGGCCTCCCAAGCCTTCACCCCGGCAGGGCTCGCGCCCCCGGCCCGCCCCGCCTGGCACCGCGCCTCGGGGCTGGGGCCGAGCAACGAGCACCAGGTGGGCCGGCCCGAGGGCGAGCACCAGGTGCGTTGGCCCGAGGGCGAGAGCACCAGTTAGGCCGGCCCGGGGCCCCGCCCCCACACCCCCACCCTCCGTCCCAAGGTCAGCTATCCGGACGCGGAGGGAATTGAATCTGTTGTACCAGACACCAGACCTTGAGAATATGCTGATCTGGAATGGCTCTGTGTCTCATTTGAACCATCCAATAGAAATGATTCTGTATTTCGCCTCATTTGAAAGACTCTGTGTTTCACCTCATTTGAATGACTCTATACTTCGCCTCATTTGAATAACCCTGTATAGCGCCTCATTTACATTGACCAATGGGAATAGCTCTGTACAATGCCTCATTAGAATTATCCAATAGAATCCCTGCTTCTAGCTTGCGCCTTTTTCCCTATATAAGGACCCCTTTCCCTTGGCTTGGGGCGCTTAGCCACACAGAAGCTAAGTCGCCCCGGGTACCCGCGTCTCTAATAAAGCCTCTTGCTTTTGCATCCAAGTTCGTGGTCTCGCTGATTCCTGGGTGCGGGTCTCCTTCTACGAAAGTACCTCTTCGGGGGTCTTTCAAAGCATAGTTTGTTTCTCCATTGAAGTACACTTGGAGAAAATAATTTTCATTTGCAAGTGGTTATTGATTGGAGGTAGCTTCTGAATTAGGGTTGAGACCATGTGTCCACCTGCCCTTTTAGCTTTAGCTTTTAGGACCCCATCTGGTGCAGAACTCTACAGGTCCTGTGCATGTTGCCTCAGTCTCTGCAAGCTCATACGTGTATCAATATTTTACGAGGACTTGTTTTCTTGGTGTCTTCCATCCGGCTTTTACACCCTTTCTTCCTCTTCTTCTACAGGGTTCCCTGAGCCCCAGGGGAAGGATTTGATGTAGACATCCTATTTAGAACTGATTGTTCCAAGGTCTCTCACTCTCTGCTTTCTTTCTTTCTTTCTTTCTTTCTTTCTTTCTTTCTTCCTTCCTTTCTTTCTTTCTTTCTTTCTTTCTTTCTTTTTTCTATTTTTTGTTTTTGGCTGCAGACAGGGAGTGTCTCTGTATTTGTCCCCATCTGATGCAGGAGAAAGCTTTTCTGATGATGGCTGAGCAAGGCACTGGTCAATGAGTATAGCAGAATATGATTAGGAGTTATTTTATGGCTACTTTTAAATTTTATTTATTTATTCACCTTAGAACAGTAGTATTTTCTTTTCTAGGTTTCTAGGCTACCTAGTCTTGGGTTCTTGGTCAAAAAGCAGCACTGAGTATGGTTTCCATCTAATGGTGTAGCCCTTAACTCAAATCAGGTATTGGTTGGTTGCTTTTACAAGCTTTATGCCACCAGTGCATTAGCATATCCTGCAGGCAGGACACCATTGTAGATTAAAGGGCTTGGAGCTGGGTTGGTGTTTACCTTTCTCATTTAGTAGCCTGCAGTGTACTTTACTATACCAAAGGCACTAGAACACAGGGGTGAAGGCTCTATGTAAGCATCAGCCCAACTTTTCCATGTTCAGTAAGTTATGTGGGTGTTGCTTTCAGCAATGGAGTCTTGTGGAGTGCGACTGGTAGTCTTGGCCAACAACCTGGGTTGTTCGGAGGTTCCCATGAAATCCCATTAGCCAAAAACTCAACTAGATGTAACCTAATCCTGGTACTGGAAGATTTATTTGGTGACAAGAGATGTCCAGTTGGGACTCTGTATCCCCCATTTATTTGATGGCTTCATTTAGATTGCCTTCATATGTGTATATATTTTAGGTGTTTCTACTGTGTTAGGTTTCCATATCATCTCTCGAACGGCCCTTCATTTTAGCTGTCTCTCCCCATATTCCCTCCCTCATCTCTCTAACTTCTTCCCTCCCCATTCAGTCCTCCCATTTCAGCCTCTACATTTATCCATAACTATCTGTTCTATTTTCCTATCATTGGGAGATTATCTGTCACCCACCCTCAGTCACTTACCATATACTTAACCTCTGTGGTTCTGTGTATTGTATCTTGTGAAAGGTTCAGGCATTATGCTGGCCTGCTCCTGTTACCTGGTGGAACAGGCAGTACCCTGGTCAGCCCAAGGTTCCATGGGAACTAAGTCTGCACACAGGTGCAGAGGACCCCTTTAAAAGACATTTATGCTCTCTGTTTCCGCTCTGCTTCCACTCCCTGCTTTCCCTCTACTCTGTCTCTCACCTATGCTCTCTCTCTGCCTGTCTTTGGCGACCGATCATGGTGGTCAGCCATTACCCTGTTCCTCTTCTCTTAGTCTCCCTACTCTGCCGGGCCTTATAATAAATTTATAGTCAATATGTCTCATGTCTCAGCATTTCTCTTTTCTTCTTTTTAAACAAAAGAATAACAACTTGGTTATTATTAATTTAACAGTTCGTATTCACTTCTAAGTGAATACATACTATATTTGTCTTTTTGGGTCTGGGTTATCTCACTCAGCAAGATTTTTCTTCCTAGTCCCATCCATTTACCTGAAAATTTTATGATTTCACTTTTTAAATGACTAAATAATATTCAACTGTGCAAATGTAACACATTTTCTTTATCTATTCATCTGTTGAGGGACATCTAAGTTATTTCTAACTTCTGACTATTCTGAATAGAGCAGCAATAAACATGGCTGGGCAAGTGTCTCTGTGGTAGCGTGAAGCATCCTTTGGGTATATGCCCAAGAGTGGTATAACTGGATCTTGAGGTACACTGATTCCTGTCTTCCTGAGGAAGTGCTGCAGTGATTTCCATAGCAGTTGTACCAGTTTGTAGTCCTGCCAACAATGTATACTTCATATCCTCACCAGCATGAGCTGTCATTTGTTTTATTGACTGTAGCCATTCTGACAGGTGTAAGATGAAATATCAAAGTAGTTATGATTTGCATCTCCTGATGGCTAAGGATGTTGAATGTTTCTTTAAGTGTTTCTCAGTCATTTGAATTTCCTCTTCTGAGACTTTTCTGTTTAGTTCTGTTGGGTTATTTGTTTTCTTTATATCAATTAAAAATTCCTTATATATTTTGGATGTTAGCCCTCTATCAGATCTCTTTTCTTAAAAAAGTAGTTAGTACTAATGATGGGCTTATTGACCAGCCCAGCAGACAAAGAGGTGGTTCATATGATCAGCTGGACAAAGAGAGTGCCAGGTAGCATAAAATGGATGGCTAACTAGCACAGTTAAGTATGATTGAGAGTGGTTTGAACAGTCATTGGAAATAAAATTAGTACTAGTACTCTGCACGCACTGCATGTCTGGGTTACCTCACCTTATAGAAGCTCAGCTAGATAAGCCCTGCAAACCAGATTTATCCGAAATGTTCAAATAGCTGCAGGTGTCTTAGGAGGAGACTAATTTTATTTACTGATTAGAAAGAATGATCAGATCATGAACTCTTAAATTTCTGCTTCATTTCTCACACCCTGGATGGCACGCTCTGAGCTGCTATTTGAAGTTTCATAGCCACTCCCTCTTTCTGTTCATTCTATATCTCCATTTCAAGGCTCAGGAGCATCTCATCACAGCTTCCTCCTTTTATAAACTTATATTTTTCCACATATTGCTATATCCCCAGCTCTCCATTGTTTCAGAAGGAGAAATATTTGTTTTCCATAGTCCTCACAGTGTCTAGCTTGCCTTCCCTCATCTATCCTCTTCTTAATTCATTCAGCAAACATAAATGGAAGAAGTCAAATAACTATACAAATATGAAGCAAATAAGAAACTAAGGTAGTAACTTATGGAGAACATGAAATTTGTATTTTTTTAATTTGGTAGCTTTTGACTGGTTGAAAATCCACTAAGAAGTAGAATACACAAAGGGAAGAAATTTCAAAGGGGCAAGTAGGGGTTCTAGAAGGTACAGCAGACAACAACAATGGGTATATTGAAGTCATAGTGTCTTCAGCTCCAGGAGCCAAAAGTTCTGCCCATGGGCCAGCTGCCAGTGTGCTAAACAAATACTGAGTTCAATAAAATTAAAAAGGAGGGACATTATCAGTATGTAACCTATATTGGCCTTATAGATTTGTGCCACTATACCTGGCTTCTAGTACTATTTTGGGGTGGATTATTGCATACAATGTTGGGAAGCCTAGTTAGGACCTTCCAAAGAAAGTAGATGAGAATGCAGAGAAACAGAATGAGCAGCCTCTCTACATCTGTCATCTGAGTATAAGAGTTTGTCAGAGATCTATTTGTCTGCTTACTTATCACCATCTGTTTATTTATATTTATCTAATCTATATGTCATCTCTCTGTATATGTCATATTATATATGTATATCATCCACAGATACACCATTTATTGATCTATCACTATCTATCTACAGATCTGTTTATAGATCTATTCATTTATTGATCCATCCACTTATAGATCTAGCCATCCATCTGCCTTTCCATGGTTCTGTCTACATAACTATCTACCTATTATCTGTATGGAGAGAGTTAGTTTCAGGAGTTTGCTTGCATGGTTGTGGAGGCTGATAATGTTTGAAATCTGAAGGTCAGGATAGTGGTGGGCTGGATTTAGGCAGGATTCAATGTTGTAGTCTTCTTACTCCGAAGACAGCTTGCTCCTCATGTGACCATCCTCTCTTAAAGCCTTCAACAGATTAGATGAGGTCCACCCATCTAATACGCCTGCTCAGTTCCTCTGATTTAGATGGTAATTGTACCTAAAACAGACCTTCACTGCAACACTGATATTGGTATTTGACCAAACAAATAGATACCATAGCCTAGCCAAGTAGACCAAAATTTATTCACTTCTTGCATGAAAGCCAAGAACCAGGTGAAGGTATGACCTTCAGATGTGAATGGGGAAGTGAGTTGGGTGTTGATGTGGATGAGTAGGGGACCATGCTGCTGGTCTCTCCCAGTAACAGGAAAGGGCTGAGGACTGAATGACAGGAGATTTATTGACAGAATTGAAGATGGGTCAGAGTATGTTTCCGAGAGCATGTGTCATTGCTGAGCTAAGGGCTGGGATTACAATGTTATGAGAGACTTCAGCTTCACTAATGAATGTTTATTGCATAGCTATTTCACATCGTCTCAGATGGTATCTCTCAAAGTGTTCGCACAACATTTTTCTCATTAATGACCATGTACCTTGCTGAAATCTCTTTTTCAGTAGTGTTAACTGTGACGTGCTTTGAGGGGAGCATTGCATGCACCTTGCATGCAATGTTCACCATGAATGCAACATTTCACATATAAGAAAAGATAAAATTCTGCATGGTATGCAGGCCACACGGTGAGTCAACTTAAGGCGGAGAATGTTATTACTGAGATCGATTTCAATGCTAGACTTACTTAATAGGCATTAAATGTACACTCACTGCCACTTGGCCTGAGAATCACACAGTTGGGTCATCATTCGAAGGACTGGCTTGCAGAGTGTGCATCATGTTCCCATATGAATCTGAATGAACAAATGGAAAGTTTGGTTTCTTGATTCTCTTTTCTATGATCTGTTTATTTGCGTGTTATATTAGCCCCAGAAAGTGGCTAGGAGGTCATATTTATCTACAACTTTAATTCACTTTTATTCTTCTCCTATGACTTATCTGGCAAGGAGTATATATTCATTTAAGGAATAATAAGATTTAATACATTCTTCAGAAATGTGGTCATAAGGTCTAGGTAAGTGACAGGCTACTTAAATCCCTGAAGAAGTGGAGTATATTTGCACCTGCCAAACATGACACTTGCTCCAGAAGGGTCTGGTATCTTACACCTATATTTTGGTTCTGGGTTTATTACTAGACCATATGATATGGGCTTAATCCATTGGTGCTGGCTTAATTTCCTTTATCTTAAAAATGTTTGCAATGCTTATTTTACCTAGGGCACAGGATTGAAAAGAGGATTAAATAAAATAATGTTATGTAATATAATCTTTAGATTATACAAATGCACATGTATTAACCATGGTTCTACACAGAAATTGAACAAATAGGCTATACATAGGACTCTCTCTCTCTCTCTCTCTCTCTCTCTCTCTCTCAGAAGTTTATTTTAATGAATTGTCTCATTCAATTATGAGGCCAACCAGTCTGCAATCTACACAACAGGCTGTCAGCCAGGAAATTCAAGGAAGCATTGAAGCTGTATGTGGAGTCCCACACTGCAGTCTGGAAATTTGAACAGAGCTTCTAGACAAAACCTCAGTCTTTGCTTGCAAGGCCTTCAACTGGCTGGTAAGACCTACATACAGTATGAGAATGAGGGATGGAAAATTAATGGCTTAAATCATAATCTCATCTTTTAAAAAAACACCTTTCCAACAACACACAGACTAGTATTTGGCCAAATAATGAGCACACTGCAGGTGCAGTTGCCGAGTTAAGTCTATAAAATAACTCTTACAATACAGTATGAAGATTAATATTTGGATTTTTGAGTTAAGATGCCTGGATTTAACCCTAACTCTGCCCTTGGGGAGCAAAGAGCCCCTCAGTAAGAACTGAACCTTCTCTGTGATTCAGCCTCCTCATATGTTAGATAATATGCACATTGTGTTTAGAATAAGGTGGAACAGTAAAAATGACTATCGCTAGACCCATGAAGGACTATTACTATTACCTTGATTCATAGTGGTGTGTGCGGATACGCATGCCACAGCTCTTGTGTGGAGGTCAGAGGACAACTTGCATGAGTCAATTCTTCCTTGCACCATGTGAGGCCTGAGGACCAAACTCAGGTCATAAACAGTGTAGACAATTGACCTTCTTAAGATGGTAGTTGACCCTCATTCCTCGGGCTCATGGTTTATGTTATAGTTTGACAAAGAACTTAAAAGTGGGCCATCTGTCAGTTACAGAGCCATGCTGACTTCCAGGCAGTATCTTGGTGGTAGATTTGTAATATCATGCAGCATTTTTCATCAAGTCTTTGTTATAATCTCAGAAGGTTGTAGTTTATTTCCCTGCATCTGAGCATGTCAGCATTATTTCAAAGCAATTTGTTGATCAGTGATTTTATTAATACTCCAGTGATTTTACCACTTCAAGCTCTCACTGATTTTTTTCCTCTCAAAATTACTTGATCAACTGTGGGTTTTCCTTTGGGCACATAATTGCACATTTAATAAGTTCCCAACCATTAGCATAATTGCATGGGGGAGAATCTTTGGGTTCTTAGTGTCTACACATTAGATCTCTTTAGATAAGAATTAATTTGGCTTAAAAAATGAAAGTATGAATGAAAAAGAGGAATTCAAAATTATAAAGGTTAAGTGATCTATATCATTAAAGCTAATCTAATGCTTGCCTATTTTCAAGACAAAATTTGAACACGAGTTTGCTAAATCATGAATAAGAGGCCAGTGTCATTTGTATTAATACAGGTAAGATGATTGCTTACTGGGGAGGCTCACAGTGAGTAGACTCTGACTTGGGATGAGGGTCCCATTTCACATTTAGAAACTTAATTCTGTTGGCTATTCCTATGATTTAGTTTTGAAGCAGAACTTTTTTTTTATCAAACTCAGAAATGATTGAAGAACATCTTAGAATATCCACTCATTAATTTTCTCTGGAGTTTCTTTCTATTAAAAGATTAATCTAAGTTCCAACTTTTCTGCCACCAAGAAGCCTTGGAAGAATTGGGAGGTATTTAAAATGTTTTGAAGGCCCACAGTTTGGATAAAGGGAACAAAAGTAATGTATTAACTTTTCAGTCAGAGGTTCATATTTTTAAAGTAATTGCTTGCTTTGAACAATTCTTTTTCTTCTTTAATTTCAATTTGGATTACCCAAAGGATGGAATAAATTTGCATACTGGTCTGTAAAGGGCTTTAAGTATTCTTTGAAACTGAAAAATCTCTTCAGAGTCTTGATGAAGCCTTTTAAAGAGTATTTAGATGACTGTAAATCTATCTTTTAACAGTCACTTCATTTGTATTTTTAAATCTACTCTACTTCTAGTTAATAATGTTTATCTTTATAAAGCTGTTTAGACTCTTCAAAAAGGAGAATTAACATTTGAGTATCAAGGTAATACCTTGTTATCCCTTCTTTAATATTGCTTGGTATTCAACTGAAGATGATAGTAATCATTACCATCACAAAATTATTAACATTTCTAATTTTAAAGATTGATTTTGGTGTTTGCAATGAGTTATTTGACTTTTTGTGATAAGAGTGCTCAAAATTATCCTACACCCTGATTCTGGTTATGTAGAAAACTGTATAAAGTACCCTGAATGTCGCTAACTTCTCCCCTCTAGAGTAAATTTCCCTTCCAATAGCCAACAACCACAGTCCAACCACCCATCTGGAGCATCTGCAGGCAGGTAATCCTTTGTTATAGACTGTCCTACATTTATTGTTTTCATGCATGAAGAATGTTTAATTTTACACAAATTGTTCTGATGATTGCAAATCAAAACTGTGCCATCAAATTTTTTGGCATCAATTAACAAAACACCTTTTGCAAGCTGAACTATTAAAAAGCAGCCTGACTCACATCAAGAAGCTGCAGAAGTAAACCACACTCTGGTGACAAAATAGCATTGCTGGGTATCCTTAAAAAGAAAGAAAATTAGTTCTCAATGCTTTGAGAGCTAAGAAGTCCAAGATGGAGATGCCCCAGACCAAGTATCTGGATGCCTTCTCATTGGTTCTGGGGGTGGGGCTAGAAGGTTGGGGAGACTCTCTGGGATCTCAGATCTCTCTTACAAGGGCAATAATGCCATCACAAGACTCTGCCCTCTTTTCCTAATCATCTTCTCAAGGATCACTTTCCAGTGCAAGCACATATAGGCTGAGCTTTCAACTTACAAAATGGAGAATGTCACGCAGAGAAGGAACATGACCAATCCCGTGTATCAGGATGTGTGTTAACACCTACACTGTAAGCCAGAGAACATTCTTTTTTCCATTTTTTTATTTGTTCAAATTAGGAACAAGCTTGCTTCACAGGTCAATCCCTTCTCCCTCTCCCTCCTCTTCCACCAACCCTCCTCCCTCTCCCCCCTTTGCTCCCCAGGGAGGGTAGGGCTCTCCCTGGGGGCTCCCCAAAGTCCACCACATCATCTTCACCCATGTGTCCTGGCCGAGAGAACATCTCTTCATGTGGGATGGGCTCTTAAAGTCCCTTATTACACCAGGAAAAAATATTGACCCACTACCAGGGGCCCCATAGAGTGCTGAGGCCTCCTCATTGACATCCACATTCAGGGGTCTGGATCAGTTCCGAGATGGCCTCCCAGACAGCAGTCTGGGGTCCATGTGCTCCCCCTTGTTCAGGCCAGCTGTTCCTGTGGGATTCACCAGATGGTCCCGATCCCTTTGATCTTCATTCCTCCATCTCTGCAACTGGGTTCCAGAGATCAGTTCAGTGTACAGCTGTAGTTGTCTGCCTCTGCTTCCATCAGCCGCTGGATGAGGGCTCTAGGATGGCATAAAAAGTAGTCATCAGTCTCATTATAGGGGAAGGACATTTAGGGTAGCCTCTCTACCATTGCCTAGATTGTCAGTTGGTGTCATCATTGTAGATGTCTGGAAATCTCCCTAGTGCCAGATCTCTCCTCAGACCTATAATAGCTCCCTCTAATATGGTATCTCTCATCCTGCTCTCCTCTATTCTTCCCCAGACTCAACCTTTATGCTCCTCCATTTCCTCCTCTCCCCTCCTCTTCTCCTCCTCTCCTTCTGCCAGCTCCCTCTCCCCTACCCTCATGCTCCCAACTAGCTCAGGAGATCCTTCCCCTTCCCATTCTCCAGGGTCCATGCATTTTTCTCTTAGAGTCCTTCTTGTTTCCTAGTTTCTTTGGTGAAGAGGATTGTAGGCTGGTAATCCATTACTTTATGTCTAAAATTCATATATGAGTGAGTACATACCATGTTTGTCTTTTTGTGACTGGGTTACCTCACTCAGGATGGTTTCTTCTAGTTTCATCCATTTGCCTGAGAATTTCAAGACTCCATTGCTTTATTCTGCTTAGTAGTATAGTGGGAAATTACTAATATGAAGCCAAGTGGAAATATAAGGGTATTTAATAGGGAAAAGCCTTACTTACAGAGCGTCCTAGCCAGCTGGCATGGCAGCGGTCTGTACGCAAGCCCAAAGGTGAAACCGAAAGAGAGACCGCAGTCACTCTACATCACCCTGACCATGCCCTCGCAAGCGTGGTCAGGCACACCTGTAGCCAGCCCCTAAGTAGGCGTGGCTACAGCTTCCCCTACAATTCCCCTTTTAGTCTAAAAGAGGATTAAAACTTAACAGTATAAAGTATCCAAAATTAACAATCATAAAGGTAAAATATAAGAAGATACAACAATCTGCTTATGTCACATCCTAACTATCTATTTTAACTAAACCCTAAAGTCATCTGAAAGAGGTATCCAAGCCTGAACACCTCCTTCCAATCCCAACCATAAACAATAGGAAGCTATCCATAACTAGGTATATACACTATCCTAAGTGACAACAATGGGGGAAGGGGAGCGTAGCATCCTCCAAGTTACTTCCTGATGAAATGGGATGACGATAGACTTGTGGGGTCCTGTAGGAAGAAAATGTTAGTATAGAGAAAGTCTTGAATGGATTGTATCCAGTCCATACTAGATGGGATTCGCTTGATTGAAGATATCGCTTGAAATCCTCAACTTGATTGAAGTCAGTTACCCGAAGCTCTGGCCTGAGTGTCAGTTGAAATGGAGCAAGTTGTATCCAGTGCAGTCAAGGAGGTGTGGCCCATTTTCTTTCCAGGGTGTCCAGGGATTGCTGTCAGGCAGGTCTTCATTGGCTGTGTGGGACTCAAACATAAACAGCAGAGAAATGTTTGCTTGTGTAGGTACACATGCTGGGGAATGCAACCATGAGAGCATAACAATTATGAGAGGGTGTACACCTTGAGAGAAAGATGCAAGAAAAGACAAAGACAGTCCCTAAATTCTTCTTTTATTCTGTATTACATCAATTGGCTTCTTGATACAACACAGAAACACTAAAGTTTAGTTAAATAACATGCGTGGATTTTAGAGGAGGAAAGCCAAATCCACCTCTAAATCCAGCATTGGTTTAATTGAATAGGGACTAGGAAATGAAGAGAAATAGAGTTCTCTGAAAGACAGCTGTAAAGTTTACTGTATGGCACATTCCTTTTATTTAATGGTTATAGTTACATTCTCTTCTTAAGTATCTACCCATGCAGTATCCTTTGCCTTCTGGAGATGAGTTTTCCTGTGAAGATAAAAGCAAAACACTTCTCTTTCCTTTGGGGGGTTTCTATTTAGTTTATAAGATATACCTTAGTAGAATACCTGTCATTTGTCCTCGTCGAGAGGTTTTTCCTTTTCCACTCGAATCTTGATCAACTTTGATGGTATCCAAAGTTTTTCTTCTGTAGAAACCAATGCAAAACCCCTAGCCCAACATAACACATGTCCTGGTTTCCATACAGAGGTTAGTACATCTTTGAAGTATACCGGGTGATTGAGTTCAGCAGTTTTCTCCGTAGTCCAGTGTCTTTCTGCAGCTGTTTGTCCTTTTCCATTGGCATTAAGAAAGTTTAGTGTTAATAAAGCATTATGCAACCTATGCTTGGGTAGTTTAGTCTTCCAAGCTTGTTTGTTGAGCCGCTCCTTAAGTGTTCTATTAGATCTCTCAACCACTGCTTGTCCTGTAGGATTGTGTGGTATACCGGTAACATGCTTTATGTTATAATATTTGAAAAATTGTTCCAATTTTGTAGAGGCATATGCTGGAGCATTGTCAGTTTTTATTTGTGCAGGTATTCCCATAACTGCCATCACCTCTAGCAGGTGTGTAATAACAGAATCAGCTTTTTCAGAGTAAAGAGCAGTAGCCCATTGGAACCCTGAGAATGTGTCTATAGTATGATGCACATATTTCAAATTTCCAAACTCTGCAAAGTGAAAGACATCCATCTGCCAAACCTCATTTCCGAATGCCCTTAGGATTACAACCTGCTGGCAATGGAGTTTGATTATAAAAGGAACAAGTAGGACAGTTTCTCACTATCTCCTTGGCTTGTTGCCAGGTGATGGAGAAGTCCTTTTTCAAACCTTTGCTATTTACATGATGTTTCTTATAAAATTCTGAGGCTTCTAGCAAACTTCCAATTAATAAACGATCAATCTCATCATTGCCTTGTGCTAGTGGGCCTGGCAGACCCGTATGGGATCTGATATGTGTAATATACATAGGATTACTTCTGTTTCTGATTGTTTCCTATAATTGTAAAAACAGAGAAGTTAATTCTGTATTATCAGGAACAAATTCTGCAGTCTCAATGTGTAACACAACTCTCTCTGCATATTGAGAATCAGTAACTATATTAAGAGGTTCTGTAAAATCCATAAGCACCATGAGAATTGCATATAATTCTGCCTTCTGTACAGATCTATATGGACTTTGAACTACTTTCCTTACCTCATCTGCTTTATAACCTGCCTTACCTGATTTGTTGGCATCAATGTAGAAGGTAAGAACTCCAGAAATGGGAGTTTGTCTTACAATACGTGGAAGAATCCAGACTGTCTTTTTTATGAATTTAATTCTGTCAGTTTTGGGATAGTTGTTGCTAATTGTTCCCAAAAAGTCAGTAAGAGCTATTTGCCAATATTCATTATCCTTCCATAAGGAGGAAATTTCTTCATTAGTTAAAGGTACTATAATTTCTGCTGGATCTTTTCCAGTTGGCTGACAAAGTCTTAATTTACCTTTTAAAATCAAATCAGAAATCTTTTCTATATATGTCTTTAACTTTTTATTCTGTTTATGTGGCAGAAATATCCATTCCAATATAGTGTCTTCCCTCTGCATCAGAATTCCAGAAGGGTATTCTCTGGATGGCAAGATAACCAGAATACAGTCTAAATCAAGGTTTATCCAATCTACGTGTGCATCCAATATTCTGTTTTCTACCCATTGTAACTCTTTTTCTGCCTCAGCAGATAATATTCTCGGACTGTTTAGGTCCTTATCACCTTTAAGGGCCATTTTTAAATGCTTTAAGTCATGTCCTTCTACACCAATAATCGTCTGTAATTGAGAAATTTCCCCTAATAATTTCTGAAGAGAATTAAGAGTTTGATATCGATCTCTCCTAATTTGTACCTTTTGAGGTCTGATTCTTTGTAAGTCTATCTTGTAACCTAAATAGTTAATAGAATCTCCTCTTTGTATCTTTTCTGGGGCAATCTGTAACCCCCAACGAGGCAGAACTTCCTTCACCATTTCAAACATACGTTCCAAAGTTTCCTTATTAGAATCTGATAAAAGATTGTCATCCATGTAATGATAAACAAGAGATTGTGAAAATTTCTTACGGATTATTTCCAAAGGTTGCTGTACAAAGTGCTGACACAAAGTAGGACTATTTAGCATTCCTTGTGGCAAAACTCTCCACTGATATCTCCTAACTGGCTGTGAATTATTAAGAGTTGGTACAGTAAATGCAAATTTTTCTCTATCATTTTCCTGTAACGGTATTGTGAAAAAACATTCTTTTAGATCAATGACTATGATAGGCCATCCTTTAGGTATTAAGGAAGGTAATGGCATTCCAGGTTGCAGAGAGCTCATTGGTTGAATTACCTTATTTATGGTTCTCAGGTCTGTCAGTATTTTCCACTTAACTCACTTCTTTTTGATAACAAATACAGGAGAATTCCAAGGACTGGTAGATTCCTCTATATGTCCAGCATCTAGCTGTTCCTTTACTAATTTTTCTAAAGCCTCTAGCTTCTCAGAGGTATAGGCCATTGTCCTACCTAAACTGGTTCATCTGTAAGCCACTTCAATGGCAGGGCCTTTGGCTCCTCTGAAGGTCCATCATTTGTACCTAGTTTCTGTACAGCATGGATGGTTGGTAAACATTTTCCATAGCGTCTTACCAGATCTTTTCTACTATCTAAAGATTGTACATAATTTGTATCTGACATTGGAGGAATATTAATCTGAGTATTCCATTGCTGTAAGAGATCACGACCCCAGAGATTTATAGCTATATCTGCCACGTATGGTTTCAGTATCCCTTTCTGTCCTTCCGGTCCAATGCAGAACACCGAGTTACCACTCTGTCGAACTCTAGATAGAGTTCCAATTCCTAAAAATTGTACATTTGCCTCTCTAAGAGGCCATTTCTGAGGCCAAGATTTTTGGGTAATAATAGTTACATCTACCCCAGTGTCTACGAAGCCAGAAATAACTTTATTATTAATTTTCATTTTCAACTGAGGCCTTTTATCATTAATAGAAGCTTGCCAAAATATGCATTTTTTCATTTTGTCTATTCACATTTGATTCTTCATCACTATTCAAACTACCATCTGGAGCAGTATCATTTTTCACAATAGGCAAAGAACTATCTATTGGTCCTGTGAGAGACTGTCTCCCATTGCTACTGGGAATGACCCAACCTTTCTCGAAATGGGGGCCTTCTTGAGGTCCCCCTCAGGGTTTCCCCACCTTAACGGGTTTCCTTGTATATCCTTGGTCGATCTACATTCATTGTCCAGTGTCTGCCCTTACCACATCTTCTACACAATCCAGAAGGCAGTGGCCTTCCGTATGAGGCATTGTTAGAATTCGTTTGTCTACAATTTCTCTTAGTATGTCCCATTTTACCACAGTTGAAACATCTAGGTTCCTGGTGCCTTCGTGGTCTCCAGGGGAAGGCTCTTCCTACCCAAGGTTCTGGTTCATAGTAGTAGTAACCTCTAGCCTCTTGGTACCTATGTTGACCTCTGTAAGGTGCTTCTCATTGCAAAGCCCTTACATCCTCACCTCTAGAACTTTTAATTTCCTGTTGCCATTTTAAACCTTTGGATATGGCTTCTCCCACCCAAGCTCCAGTATCTTGCACATTATAGTCAATGTTGGCTGCATACAAAACCCATTCTTCTAGTGGAGCTGATCTTATCTTTAAAGGCAAAAGTATTCTTTTGCATATTGCGTTTGCATTTTCATAAGCTATTGTATATATAATTGATTGTCTTGTTTCTGGATCTGTTACCTGTAATTCTACTGCCCTAGTTAATCTTTGTAAGAAGTCCTGGAACTGTTCTGTAGGTCCCTGTTCTATTCTGGTATAAACTTTTAGGCGTTCTCCTGGCTCACGAACCTTATCCCAGGCATTTAATGCTGTTTTCCTGCATAGAGACAGTATATCGTCATCATATTCAGCCTGAACCTGTGGGTCAGCATAAATACCCTGACCAAGAAGCTTATCTGGAGGGCTTCAAAACCTTCCTTTATGCCCTGACGCTCAAGGAGCTATGCCTCTTCCCTTACTAATGCCTTCCACTGGATTTGGTATGAATTCTCAAGTACAGCTGCTACTAATCGTTCCCAATCTGTGGGTGTCACCCTGTTAAAGGTTGCCCGTGAATGTATTAGCCGTTTTATGTATGGACTATGGAGACCATATGAGACAACTGATTCTTTAATATTCTTAAGATCCTTCAGCTGTATAGGTTGCCAATCATAAGCCATCTGTCCATAAGGTTGTTTCTTAGAAGCTGGCTTTTCTACCATGGTAGCTGGGTACACTAATGGTGTACGAGTAACAACCTTAGAAGAATAGTCACGATACCTGGGTGGAGTAGGTGCCTGGGATTGGAGTGATTCTGCTTCTGAGGCATCCCAATGATCTTTAAGCCTAGTAATGATATCCTTTTGAAAAGTTTCAATCTCCTTAATCATAAAAGATTCCAAGCATGTTAGTGAATCTGTAAATTGCTCTAACTGCTCCTCTACATGTTTTTCTAGGTCTTTAATATGATCATCCTTAGGCAGCATCTGGATGGCATGGAAACTGCCTTCTAGGTATTGGAGTCTGGATTCGAGGTCATGACTTGCTGATTTTGAGTCCTCAGCAATCGACCGTATGGACCTATGTAATCTGTCAGCCCTGTACTGTAAATTATCTTCCAAACATTCAAATATAGACTCAAATTTCTGGTCTGCTACCTTGGATGCTTCAATAATTGATTGAATGGCATTGTCCAATTCTTCAACCCTATCCTGGGTATTTTGCACCATTGCATCTAGTGCTGGTTAACATTGCCTATCTGAATTTCTAGCTGGCTACAGATATTCTTTAGCTCGTCATGGTCTTCTGACAGCCTAGCCTCTAAGGCCTCAGACATGGAGGATCTCTCTGTGTTTATCTTATCATAAATACGCTGCATCTCATCAGATAGCTCTATCTTTAGCGTATTGGACACAGAGCCAAGCTTATCATCCAATTTCTGTTCCACTTGCTGCACAATTGTGGTCTGACCTAATCTGTTCTCCAAAACCTCACTGCGTAAACCTGTTATTTCCTGTAAGTAGGTGGTGAGGTTATCCATATCCCTATTCCTGAGTCCTCTGGCTAGTAATATTATTTGTACCAGCAGGCTAACTGGCATTACGGCATATAGGACAGTAATTGGCAAATTAGCATCCTCCTCAAACACTGAATTCACATAATAAGCAAAAATATTACCAATTTTAGCAAATGATAAATATTCTGTCATAATTTTACCTGATTTCTACTCCAGATGCAGTAAATATATTTGACCAGCAGGTAGCACAGGCGTTCAGTTAGTCCGCGGTGTTTGGCAGCAGTTGGTCAGTGGTGGAGAGAGGTCACAAAAGCAGCTGCGCTTATCTTAGAGAGTATACGGCCTTGTGTCTACAACCATTGAAACAGATGCTGCTTTACCGCAGCTGCGGCCAGGGGAAGCCTCTGCTGAAAGGCAAGGCCTACCTCGACTCTAGGAAGCTAGAAACTGTCACCAAGCTGGGTGGATGGTTCTGAGCAGCTCAGCTGCAGCGGGTTGGCTACTAGCCAGGAGCACCTGTGGAGAGAGGGTGCTTTTCAGGCCTAGGCCGCAGGCCCGGTGGAACCCACGGGTGTAGGTTTCCAATACCCCGATCCTGACACCAGATATAGTGGGAAATTACCAATACAGAGCCAAGTGGAAATATAAGGTTATTTAGTAGTGAAAAGCCTTACTTGCAGAGCGACCTAGCCAGCTGGTGTGGCAGCGGTCTGTACGCAAGCCCAAAAGTGAAACCAAAAGAGAGGCCGCAGTCACTCTACGTCACCCTGACCACGCCCTCGCAAGCATGGTCAGGCACACCTGTAGCCAGCCCCTAAGTAGGCATGGCTACAGCTTCCCCTACAGAGTAGTACTCCATTGTGTAACAGAGAACATTCTTTATCTTTGCATTCATAGGACAGATTGGTGAATATGGCACTAATGGTTCATAGACTTTTGGGTAGAAATACATATAAGCCATCTGGAAATGGTGCTTTCCTTTTCTAAGATCTCAGACCTGTGATTCAAGCTCTGGCACACTGCTATGGTTCCACTTCCTTGGTGTGACAACAGCTGTGGCTCTTGTAAGCTGCTGAGTCTGCTTCATTCTCTCCTCTAATGGCTATTGTAATTTTTTATTTTATTTTTTTCTGTAACTTCTGTGTTTTTGGACACACACTAATGTATCTGAAATAGCCCATGGTGGTTATGAATTCACAAAGATTAAATTTTGTAAACATGGTCAAAATAACAGAGAAGGAAGCATTTGGGAAGTTCAAGAAATCATTTATGAGGTGATGGGAGCTATACATAGGGCAAGCTTCAGTAGAGCCCAAGATCTGCATAGGGCCACACTGAGAAGTCCCCATTCTTGGTTTAAAACTCTGCTATACTGACATCCTGAAAATCCCCCCTCTCTCTATCTGTCTTTCTGTATTTCTCTGTGTCACCATCCCTCTGTCTGTCTGTCTGTCTGTCTGTCTGTCTGTCTGTCTCTCTCTCTCTCTCTCTCTCTCTCTCTCTCTCTCTATGTGTGTGTGTGTGTTCTCTCTCTGTGTGTGTATACACATCCACAACATGTTTGTGTCACTTCTACTGAATAGAGGAAGGTGTAGATGCTTGGATGCACTGCTTCCTCATGCTGACCCTCACTTTCTTGAAGGTCTTCATACTTTTAATTTGTTCTTACCTGTATAAATTAAGTAGTTGGTTTCATTTTGAGCATGGGGGTAGATTTGGAGTTTTCTTTTTTATTTCCCATATTTTCTTTCTTTGGTTTTAATTACTAGAAGGTATTCATTAACTGGAAAGTTAAATACCCTCCTAAGACTTTATTAAAATATCAGTCAAATATTCTTTTAAGAGAGGAATTAATATGTCAACCAAGGAGATCCAGGTTTGCAATTTAATAAAGGTGAAGAGGATTTAATATTTCTAGGTAGATTGCTCTGCATAATGTGAGAAATATAGAGAATTTACTTTTGAAAGTTGAGTAACTATGATCCTCAGTTCATTTTATAGGATTTTACTACAAAATTAATTTGTAGATAGTATCTTAATGATTATGTCAGAAAGTTAGGTTTTTTTAAAGCTTTGGTTACAATAGGTAGTGAGACAATGCTTATTTAATTTAATCATCTAAGTCAATGTTCTATATAAATATATTGATTTTGGCCTGAAAGCACTTAACATCTTTCATGTTGAAGACAGTTATTACAGAATGAAGACCTGAAAGAAGTCAGTTGTTGAGTTACCAGTTCAGACACATATTTTTCATCTTTCAACATAAATGTATGCAGCCAAAGGGTACTTGAAAATAAAGCTTCTAAAGGTGAAATTACCTATGATGTATTACCAATAGGTTTCTCCCATTCTCCATTCTACATTTGGTCTCTGATCAAACACAGTTTTGTTTGGATTTCCTTTGTTCAGTTGGGTTTCTTTACTTCAGGTCTGTGTTAATCCTGGTACTTGAGAAACTGGAGGGAATGCAACACAGTTCCCAGAGGATTAAAATATCTCTTCTAAGGAAAAGAAGATAACCTCAGGATTTTTGAGTCTACTGAATCCCTGGGAGGTTCAAGAGGCCCTAGTCAATATAACTTAATTTCCTTGATCTGGCAAGTTCACAAACCATTCCAAGTTTATTATTGTGTGTCATATGTGGGAAGTGTCCTGGGAAAAAACCTGATTTTTGAGCTAACCTATGGAGACTCATCCACTTTGGCAAAATTCTAAGACCCAATTTTGATAATGCCCCATTGGACCTCATAGAGGTTACAGGTGAAATAAACTGGGAGGCTCACAGGTAGCTTCTAGATAACTAGTTTAGACTCTGAAACAAGGGACTTCCAAAGTTTCCTTAACACAAAGATGTCCTTGATATAGAAGGAAATCAAAATTTTCAAATGACGTTTTCACATAACTACTGGTAAATAGGTCTCAACTACTTGGGCAAGCAGGTTAGGCACCTACCTACTTTTCATGTGAGAAATAACATTAGTATTAGAATAGCAGACATTTACTGAAACAATGAGCTTGCACTTTTTAACTTTTAAAAGTTAAAATTTATTTGCATGGATGTATTGCCTGTGTGTATGGCTGTGTACCATTTGTGTGGCTGGTGCCTGTAGAGAACAGAAGGCCTGAGATTCCATGTAACCAGAATTATAGACTGTTGTGAGTTAGCAAGTATGTGCTGGAAAAGAACCCAGGTCTTCTGGAAGAGTCTACAGTGTTCTTAATCTCTGAGCCATCCATCCAGCCCCAAGTTTTTATTATTATTCTTTGTGTGATAGTCCTTAATCCTCACAAAACACATTCAGTTATTATTCATGTTTTAATGATAAAACTCAGAGACTTAGAATAACTTTACAATGTTAATAACTAGCAAATGAGTACTCTTACTTGATCCTTTATGCTAAGACTTGGCTTCTACTTCAGTGCCTCTGCTATAATTTTCACCCTACTGCAGTGGTTCTCAACCTGTGGGTCACAAGCCCTTAAGGAAACCTCTGCATCCAAAAATATTTATGACTCAACAGCAGCAAAATAAAGTTATGAAGTAGTAGCAAAAAGTAGCACCACAACATGAAGAACTGTATTAAAGGGTCATAGCTTTAGGAAGGTTGAGAACCACAGCCTTCTCCAAGTTCCCTGAGTGGGGACTGGAGGATCTAGGAAATTAAATAAAAATGGAAGAATTCATATTTTACATGCTCTGGAAAGGCAGATTTCTTGTGGTGTGAGAATCTAGAATATAAGAGATATGAGCTTAAGTGTTAAACTTTAGATTCAGCATCTGAACCCGCCTTCACTCCATAGGCTTGTTAGGCTTTTACCAGGTCAGATAGTGCTGTAGTTAGTGCCATGCTTGTCAGGAAAGAAAGAAGAAAGGAAGAAAGAAGAAAGAAAGGAAGGAAGGAAGGAAGGAAGGAAGGAAGGAAGGAAGGAAAGAAGGAAAGGTGGAAAGAAGAGCAAGAGGGAGGGAGGGAGGAGGGAGGGAGGAGGGAGGGAGGGAGGGAGGGAGAAAAACTCAAAATTGTAACTATTGATGTTGAATCTATTTTTGTTGTTTTGTACATATTGGATAACTAATAACTCAAAATTAGTTATTAAGAAGCCACAGGCTAACCAAATCAGGCCAACAGGCATAGGGAAGTACCTTAGTCACAGCCTCCAAGGAGAGGAGTTGAAGAGTGGCAAGAAACCTGAACATCATCAAGAAGGAAAAGCCTCCTGGCACTCAGCCCATGGCAAGCAAGTGACAGGAGAGATTTGGTACCTATCTCCCCTGATGCTGTGTTTGTCCTTGACAATTCATTGCCAAGTCTGAGCCAGCAGGAGAAAAAGGACCCTATTGAACACTCTCTTAATTGGATATTTCAACTCTCCTATTTTTCTCCTTCTGGTTCAGGAAGCAATCATATAATAATATCTGAGGAAAGAAAGAAAATTTTGTCCAATTTACAAAGGAGCAGGTAATTCTCTTATTCAATTAGTGCAATGCCTGTTGTTCAGTATAGTCTCTTGTCCTAAATTCAGTCTTCAAATGGGCCTTAGATACATAGACAAATAAGAGTGGTGTCCTCAAGGTTTCTCTATTCTTGTATTAGGGATGATCTCAAAACTATCTGATAAGGCCTTCCATTTCATCAGTTTTAATTGTCTCAAAGAATGTTAAATCATCACCATGACAACTGCCTCCGTGTCTGATGGGTACCATAGCACCTGTAACATGAGTGTAATATCAACAATACCCACATCACCTTCTGAGAACATTTAATTTCTAGTGCATTTCAGGCTCCTTATGGGAAGAATTATTATTCACAGAAATATTTTATATGTTTTATTTCATCATTAACCAAAGGAATGATTTTCTTTCCAATGTTATTTTCTCTGTCTTCTAACAATGCCTTTTGGGTAATCACAATATTTCAATCCTTTTTACTAAAAAGGGCAAAGTACAGCACACCACATCATTACAAAAATTGCAATATTTTGTGCACATATAAGGTCCTAGTTAGGAGCTAGGAAGCACAATTTCCTGGCCTCTGTAGGTTTTATATTCTATTTTGGTGCTGTAATTTTTTTCCTGGCAATATGTAATGTACTTCTATTGAATCAAAAAAACCCATAAATGTGCTCTATGTAGATAATGTAGCACCTGAGAATTGCTATGCCCCACAATTGTGGATTGTATATATCAGATGCTTAAGGATCTGAGTTATTCCACAAGAATAACAAATGGAAGACTAGTTGAACATGCATGTTTATTCATGTTGATGTCATTTTCTCTACTTCCTTGGCTAGTTTGGTACTCCAACATAAGACATCCAGTAGCCAAAGATATATATTGGATTCATCAGGCTTAGATATACACAAAACAAGCTAAAATTCTCTGGAAATTAAGAAGCACTGTGTTGGTGTTAACGCCCCTCTGAGGCACTATCTAGGTGGGCCTTGGCTATGTAATTGCATGCAGAGTGGTGCTGTGAAGGTGTGAATAAAAAAGTTGACCCAGGAACATTCTGTGCACCCCTTTTCCGCTTCCTTTATGTGGCATCTTTAATATGGCCAGAACTGTAACATATTAGGACTAAGAAGTTATTTGACAACCATTTAAATTTTACAGAAAATACATTGTAGGAGAAGTGAGGGTCCGGGATCATGGCAAGGATATGTGCCCTTCTAAAAGGCCAGGAGATGGCACATGTCCAAAGTCCTTGATGCTGCTGTGCCCAGTCTATATTGTGTTTCCACAAAGCAATGTTCCAAAACTTCCCAAAGGAAAATGGGGAAGGCTCTTTTATAGGAGCTAGACAGTCTACAGATGCTTTTCCAGATGATGGAAATGTAGAGAAAAGAGAACATTTGAAGTGTTGAAAAGAAAACTTATGGGACTGCTTTTTGTTTTTACAGCCTCTGTCTTGCTCCATCTTTCATCACAGTAGGGTAAAACATGCATAAGAGGCAATGTTTTGATGAATACACCTTTCCTATTTGAGGTCTAGGTGGGGTCACAGATTGGCTCACCTGACCCAGTTCGCAATGCATCTAAGCCTAGGTTTTTTTCTTCCCTAGTGAAGATTCAATTTTAATAAGCAAATAATTCAATCTTTGGTCAAGGAAAATGATGAGTGGATATATCAGACATGGAAGAAGCCATGTCATTTACTTTTTCTTGGTTAGCTTATTATTCATTTCCTTATTTAAGATTCCCACTTTTCTGTCATCTGTATATTTGAATAAGGTATTTAGTATAGGGGCCTGGAGAAGCAGCTCAGTGCATATGGAAGTTTCTGTACTGCCCAGCCCCACGGCCATTTAGTCCCAAATAAACACACAGAGGCTTATATTAATTATAAGCTTCTTGGCTCAGGCTTCCTATTGGCTAGCTCTCTCTTAATTATTAACCCACTTCTATTAATCTGTGTATCTCTATATGGTCTTACTGGTGATGCCCAAGCCTCTTGCTGTCTTGGCAGCTACATGGCATCTCTCTCTTGCTATTCCCTGAGTTTTTCTTCCCAGCATTCTCCAGCTTATATTTCTTGCCAGGGTAGATTCTGCTTGTCTATAGGCTGAAACAGCTTTATTCATCAACCAATAAGAGAAACATATATTTACAGCATACAGAAGTACATCCCCCATCAGTTCAGAGGGTAAGAACACTGACTGCTCTTCCAGAGGACTCTGGTTCAAGTCACAACACCCACATGGCAGCTCACAACTGTCTGTAACTCCAGTTCCAGGTGATTTGACATCCTCACACAGACACACATGTAAGAAAAACACCAATGCACATAAAAAATAAAAAGGATTATCAAAAAATAAAGAATAGGAAACAACTTGCCTTAATTAAGTGAAGCCTCATAACAATAGGTATCAGATCCTGAAATGAAAATGGAATAAACTTCATACAGAAAACTTGCTGAGAAAATATTTGAGAATTGAGTGAACACTAAACAAAAAAGAAAAATATTGATTGCTTTTATTTTATGGATGTATGTGTGTGCGCTTGTATATATGTATGTGTATAAATGCATGTAGGTGCCCACAAAGCCCAAAGGGGGGGGTGTTGGATCCCTATGAGCTGGAGTCACAGGTGGTTGTGAACTACTTGATGTGGAAGCTGAGAACTAAATCCAGGTTTTCTGCAAGAGCAGCAAGTGCTCTTTACTTCTGATTCCATCTCTTCAGTCCCCCAAGTTCACAGTTTTGAACTTACTCCATCTTCCAACATAAGGGTCAAGGGCAACAAGTTCTTTCTTTAAGGAGGGAGAAGTGACAACTGGCTTCCAGCCCAGCTTAGTAAAAAAAGGGGGGCGGTCAGAGAGAGGAAGGCTGGGTGCTTGAGTCAAGGCTACAGACACTGGAGTGTCCTGTGCAGAACAGAGATGACTGCACCAAGATACTTCTGTGAGCTCAAAGTTTGTCAAGAAAAGGATACGTAAGATCTTTCCATGGCCAGAGGACAACCATGTTGACAAATGAGAAAGAAGAGCCAAAATGGAGTGTACTGGGCCAGTTTTGTTGTATCCTTTCAGAACATAGGATGGGTCACATATCCTCTTGGATGAACCACCAGAGCATTAGGTACCACAGGAATCATGGTAATTAGAACTGGTTTCATTTACCACTGCACAAGTAAATCCTCACTGAGAAGAGAAACTTGCCAGAAACATCCATCACACCCAGAGAGCATGCTGCCTCTCCCACACTCCAAACCTGGGGGGATGAAACATAGTTAACAAAGATGGGAGAAATAGTGTTTTCTTCATGGGGGTTGTAACAGAAGGGGAGAATATATCTTTCTACAAATAAACATAGCACTTTTGATTGATACGTTGTCAGACACATTCAGTATACAAGTTGAGACTTCATATTGTCTTAACATGAAGGCATGACACTGTCAAACATTTATCAAAGGCAGAAAACAGTATCCATTAAAGAAATTGTATAGCAACATTGGGGAAAGGATTGAGAGAAAGTAGTTCTTATCTTTTACAGCTTCTTCCAATCAGAGATGGAATCTTGCCTTGTTCTATCTACCTGTGTCCAGAAACAATACTGCCCTGAAAAGGAGATTGTGAGGGGATTCTATACCATTTACATGGAACTCAGCACCAAGCTATTCTTTTGCAATGTTGGCCAGATTTTGAGATTTCTACTCTGGATCTGTGTCCTATTTTTGAAACCCAACTTATTTTGTCAAACACTTTAATTTTAAGAATATAAAAGAAGGGAGGGGGGATACCATGAGACTGAGGTTTACTTTGGCAAAAAAAACCTTTTAGGTAGAAGGTAGCATTGCAGACTAAAGATTATTCAGAATGTCCACTCACCACATGCACAAAGAGAAGGGATTGACATACAGAAACTGCCTTGGCTGTAGACAGTGTTGGTTTTAATGAGAATGCAATTTAACCAGTCAACAGCTGTGTTTGGCTGGGGCATGAATGCTGTGATTGTTTGAGACTCACTTGTATTATTAGGCCAGGTCACAATGTGTTTACATGTCAAGACTGGATACAATTTAATATGCAGTGAGATTGGTTTTATCGAAGGAGGGACAGGTTTGGGAGCAAATTTTGGGGTGAGATATTTTGTTGAGGGAGACTGTTCCTTTTTAAAGAGTAAGGCATGAGCAGATGACAGGAAACTCAAGGAGAGGTTTTAGCGTATGAAGAGGGCATGAAGCAAGGTCAGCTTCACATGGCACCAACAACTCCCAGCAGCTGCAAATGTGTGATCCTCCTTCCTCTGCCTCCAAATCAGTGGGATTGGAGGTAAGCGCCACTCCAGCAGGTTAGCACAGGAACTCTTCACCTTGGTGCTGCCAGCATTATATGAAAGGCAGTTCTCGGTTGTGTGGGACTGGCCCAAGCATTTGTAGAATTCTTAGCCTCATCACTTTTTTTATCTGTTAGACACCAATAACAACTATTCCTTGGTGTGGACATATTTTCCTGGACTGAGAACCACTGACTGCCTTGGACTTCTGTCTCTTTCTAGAAAGTAAAAAAATACAGCTGTGAGTAATCTGGCAGGGGGAGGGGGTTGGCAGTCTTATCTTTCACTTGGTACACTCTATTTAATTGCTTCATTTTCTGTATTGCCTTTCACCAGTGCCATCTGGCTCTCCGCTTCCAGCTGTAAATCACTCTTCAGAGTTTCCTGGGGGAGATCTTCAGGTCTAACAGACCATCTCTCAGACTTCCAGTGTATACTCCAGTCTGCAGTCCTGCCATGGGTACTTTCAGGGGTACCCATCATCTTTAAGGGTTCTTTCTGAGCATTAGAAGGGCTGAAGCAGTTTCCTCTCGGCCTGCTCACAGTCCTCTCTCATTTGCTAAATCAATGACTATGCTCCCATCAGCTTTCCAAAGTCCAGAGGCTTGCTGACATCTCCCATCCACTGTTATCTACCCTCTCATTCTCTTTGTGTTTGAAGATTTAGGTCTCTTACACAGTCATTTTCATTTTGGAATGGCACAAAAGCACAACAGCAAACACATGTGTTTAGTCTGCTGTGGGTAGCCAGAATTCCCAGATGCTCCTTTGAAACTGGGTTCTGGTATGAGGAAAGACACAAAAGGCAAAAGTGGATGAGTTGGGGAGACGCTTATAATGGTCTTGATTAAAGATAAAGGCTTGAGAAACAAAGGGACAGAGCACATTCTTTTCATATTTCTTTCTTTCTAAAGCCCCAAACTGTTATCATCTGTTCAGTAAAGCAACACTTGGAGCTGAAAACAGAGCCCAGGAGAGATTTTGAAATAAAAGACTCACCCCCAAAACAGATATGCTTGAACGAGTGAGACAGGATGCGTTAAAAACCTTTGCAAATTTCAGTGGTTACCTATGCTGATTCTTCCCTTAAGAGCATGAAGATTATAGGTCTTAGCTTGACTTAGAAAACCAAAGGTATATATTCTTACAGTTGAACTTGCTCAAAAATAACACCAACATTAGTCCAAATAGCTTAAAAATGAGATAACCCCTCAGAATATTTGGGTATTTTTATTGTTATTAATATTCCCACCAACAGAACCTTCTGGCTGCTTCTCTCAAATATTACCCCTTTGCCCTAAGACCCACCCCCCCCACCCTGGACATATTCTTGAGGTACCAAACTCACTTAGGTCTGTTGTTGATAAAGCCCGGCTCCTGACTTGAGGAGATCAGGTAGGACTGAGACATAAGAAAGACTGAGAGAGGCTATTGGATTTGGATTCTATAATTAATGGAGTGACAGGTAGAAATTCTTCACAGATTTGGCTCCAGGAAAATTGCCATGTCTCTTGGGGGGGGTGCGGATTTAACCCTCTCCCAAAAAGGGGAACTTAGAATAAAAATATCCCAGCTGAAATGAATTAAATGTCATATGAATGAAATTTTGCCCAAATATTTGATTTTTTTTTCTTTTTCTTTCTTTTTGCTTTCTAGGAGTGTTGTCAGATGTAACTTAAAAATATACCCCAGGAAATTCTAAGAACAATCAGTGCTTTTAAAATACTATTGCATTCAATACCATTGCTTATCATACCCTCACTAAATAAACATTGGAGTCCCCAAGATCATTTGCTTTCAGGCTTATAGGCATTGAGAATAGTGTGGTGCTTGTCCTTGATTTTGCACCATGTAACTGTTGACTCATAATGTTATTTTGAACTAACGTAAGTGAACTAAAAGCAAAACAAATAGAACATGTGAGATAGAAATAGAAAGTCAGAGGCACCACCTCAGGATGTCAGAAATGTAGAATGTGAATTTACATACAATACACCAGATTCCTCTGTGGGGTGGAGTGTCCATGAAAATTTGGATGGAGGATGGATTTGTGGGAATAATTTTCCATCAAAGACCATTGGATATAGTGACCAACCCACTGGATCAGACCTTCAGAAACCAAATTATGTGACGCCAGAGAAAAGTAACTTGGCCTTTTTGAAATTATAATTTCAGATCTGTAAAATGATGTTAATATGTCCTTTTTGACTCTCAAGAGATACAGGAGAATTTGCAGAGATAATGTGTAAAAATGTAAATTTGGCTTGTTACAGGAATTTAAGTTGTTGGGAAGAATCGCATCAGTGAAAACCAGAGCTGGTAATGCCCTTAGAGGGTACTTAATTGTTAGAGTCATTTATGAAGAATTTGTGGTTATTCTGATTATATTTGTCTATACATTTTAAAATTTTGCAGTTTAAAAAATGCAAAATAATTGGGGTGATTTTAAATTATTGCTAAACAGCGATTTACCATGCAATGGGAGTTTTCTTAGATATAGGATACAATTTTATTCCTTAATGATTAACTCCCTAAGGCAGGATCCCATGCAGACCCTGGGGAGTTTGGGAATTGCCCATGGCATTTGTGAAAGTGTGTGTTATGCTATGGGGCTACTCTTGGGGAGAGGATTTGTATCTTTCATTGTGTTTTCAAGAGATTAAAACAGTGGGACTTGAGGAGGAGAGGAAGAAAGCACAAAACCTAAAGAAAAGGAAGAGAAGGGAAGGTACATGTAGAGGAAAGTGTCCTTTAGGTGACATGTTCTTCCAGAAGGGCTGAGAATGTGTCTTTATATGGGGTACAAAGGGATCATGACTGAAAGCTTTAATAACTTAAGTTCTCCAGAGCTGAACTGTGTCTGTGCACTGAGGTAACAGCTCCAGTCTCAATGTCACAACACCTCACACAAACAAAAAGGTGACAACAGCCATAAAAGAAAAAAAAAGGCATCGAAGAAGAGAAAGCTACAGCCCCACTCAAGATCTTTATTGAGTCTTTAAGTCTTTACCTGAGAAAAGTGCAGCACATATATGTCAGGAAACTACCCAAAGTAGGGGAAGCACTCAAAGGATTAGATGGGGAAATCCTTGGAACTCCTCAGATGAAGCCTGTTCCTACCAGCCAAGAGGAAGACCTCCTAGCTCATTGTGCTTTTTTATAAAGCACCTACAGGAATTTTGCCTCAATAGTAAGACCCAAATTAGGTCTAGACTAACCACTGCTCTGTAAGGGCCCAAGAACGCCTAACAGCAAAACCTGAAAGGATCATGGGTCGTCACTTAAGCATCCTGTGTCTTCACTTAACTGTGTCCTAGAGCAAAGTTCAAGACAGAGTTATAAGAAGGCATGTAGCACCAACAATAGTAAAATGTAAAATCCTTAAGATTTATTTTCTTCTATTTTTGAGATTATAATATAACCAAAAGTACAAATTTTGCAATGTCTTGTATCGAAAAATTAGTAGACTTGGTAAGACACAGCCCAATAGGACTCACAAATAAATGAGAAACAGAGAACTGAAATGAGCTCAGAAATGACACAGGAAATTCACAATCAAGGATGGTTAAAATTATTAATATTATTGACAATTCTGTGATTATAATAAAGTCTATATATTCTAGTTTAAGAAACTAGACTGAGCTGGGCGCTGGTGGCATACGCCTTTAATCTCAGCACTTGGGAGCCAGAGGCAGGTACATCTCTGTGAATTCAAGACCAGCCTGGTCTACAGAACGAGTTCCAGGACAAGCTCCAAAACAATACAGAGAAACCCTGTCTCAAAAACACCAAAAAACACCAAACAGAAACAAAACAAAACAACCCGAAAAACTAGACTGAGGGGGCTGGAGAGATAGCTCTGTGGTTCAGAGTCCTAGCTGCTCTTGCAGAGGATCCGTATTCAATTCCCAGCACTTATATGACAACTGGCAACTGTCTATAACTCTAGTTCCAAGGGATCTGACATCCTCACACAGACATACATGTAGGCAAAAACACCAATGACCATATAATAAAAATAAATTATATATTTAAAAAATAAAAAGGAAATTACACTGAAACATGTTGGTTGGCTATAGCTATGGAGATATAGCTTTTAAAAAGACTTAATTTAATCCCTAGAGACAAAAAATATAACATATAAGATTTTTATAAAAAGATGAAAACAGGTGAAATTAGAGTCCACAGATAAAATATCACTGAACCCAAAAAGATAGTAAACAAAACCACCCAAAGTGAAGCTATTCATAAGATAAAATTCTGAAAAATATTAATAAAGCATCACTCGGCAGTGGGAAATTTTGAGCAATCTAATAAATGAGGGTTGAATCCCATGATGAAATGAGAAATATACAAAAATATTTTTTAAAACTATTGAAAAATTAATATTTAATGAAATACTAGGTCTCAAGTCTAATAATTTAAAAAGACCCAAGAACAAGAAATAGTGAAAACCATACAAGAAACAGTGAAAACCATACAACATCATTCCACAACTAAGCTACTTTAAAACAACCAAAAACAAAACCATACTACATTCAGAGGAACAAAGGCTGAGGGCATGATTTTCTAATTGAATTAATGCAAAAGGGAAGATGGTAGAATAACACGTTGAAAGCACTAAAATAAAATAAAATAAAATTTCACCCTGAAATTCTTCCACATGGTAAACATCTTCATTGAAGTTGAAGTCAACAAATACCAACAGCCCTGCTGTCTAAAGTTAGAAACTGGAAACTCCCCTATACAAAGAAATGAAGATACCTAGTATCTAATTATATATGCAGATAAGTAGAAACTTTTTTTCTTGTAACTTAAATCTCTTTAAAACAGTCTTGTGTTTAAAGCCAAGTTGTGGAACATTGCAGAGCTTCCACCGCTGCACAAGTGAAGTGTGTTTAAAGAATACAAAAATGAACCAACACAAAGAATCAACAAAGCTAAGAGCTGGTTCTCTGAGAAAGTAAGAAAGACTGACAGATCCTTAGCTCAACTAACCAAGAGAGCAAGAGCAGTGGGGGTGGGATGGGGGTGCAAATCAACAAAATCAGAAATAAAATAAACAGAGAAACATTACAACAGGCAATAAGGAAATTCAGAATTTATTGTAAGAGATTACTTTAAAAACCTGTACTCCATTAAGTTGGAAAACCTAAAAGAAATGGAAGAATTTCTAGATTCAGCCAAACCATTAAATAGACCCATAGCAAAAGAGGAAATTGAAATGGTAACAAAGTCTTCCTATTAAAAAAGTCCAGGTCCAAAAAATACAAATGGAAAGGGCACTCCTGGACTCCTTCTGTGAAGCCAGTATCATTCTAACACTCAAACCAGGTAAAGACACAAGAAGAACACTGCAGGCCAGTATTCCTGGTGAACATAGATTCACAAATGCTCTATAAAATACTTGTAAACCAAATACAGATATACAACGGGTTATCTACTGTGACCAAGTTAACTTTATCCAGGAGATGCAAGGGTAGTTCAAAATACACAACTTAATAAATGTAATAAACCACATAAGTGGATTTAAAGAAAAAAAATCACATGATCATCTCACTGCAGCACAAAAGGCTTTAACAAGATCCAATCTGCTTCATGGTAAAAGTCCTAGAAAGAATGGATGTTCCCCTAGAGGGAACATACCTCAGCATAGTAAAAGCTATGTATGACAAGCCCACAGCAAACGTCACCCTCAATGGAGGAAAACCTGAAGCAATACCACTGAAATAAAAAACCAGATAGGGATCTTCACTATCCCACTCCTTTTCAATATTCAATTTCAATACTGATGCACTAGCTGGAGCAATAAGGCAAGAGAATGAAATTAAAGGGATATAAAGATGAACAAACAAACAAAAAACCTTAGTAAGGGAGCCAAAAGTATTTATAGAGTTGAAATGGCAATGAAAAGAAAATCAGCGAACTTCAAATAGATGAACAGAAATGTTCCCAACAGAAAGGGAAAAAATAAAAATTAAAAATAAAACATCTATACGCCCAGAAGCTACAGAACAGTATCAAAGAGAATAGGGTTAAATTTAACCAATCTATGGGAAGACATCAAAAAAGGAAAAAGATAATAAAGAACAAAGGATAAAGTATCAAGGTATGTCTCACAAAGAAATTAAATCATTTACTCAGATAACTAAAAAGACTGACTATAGCAAGAGGTGGAGGAGACTGTGGAGAGACTGAAACTCAGTGTTGAAAGGGAACGGTGAATGGTCTTGCTACTATGGAAAACAGTTTATCAATTTTTAAAAAGATAATATATCTGATGTATGATGAGGTGACTTCCGAGTAACTGGATTAAATGAGAACATATCGACACATACAATTTGTAAATGAATGCTTACAATAACCTGAGCCTCTTACTCAAGAATCGAAACAGCTGGAACATACATATGAATGGATGAATAGGCTGTGAGACAACGATATGAAGAGCAAGGAGTTCTCGACAAACTCAACAACAAAGATAAATCTTGAACTAATTATGTTAATTGTCATCTATATGCAAGTATGTTTCCATTTATAGAAAATTCACACTGGTCTAATTAATAGAAATCAGATCAGTATCTGACCTACGGTATCTCAGCTTCAGCCTCTGCACCCCGCTCCTTGCTCCCTGGACTCCAGGCAAGCTGGCCTCCTCACTTTTCGTCACACCCAGAAAGAATGCTCCTGTCTCACGGTATGCATGTTTGCACATCCTCCACACAGATAGCCTTCTTCAGGCCCCTGCTCCTTACTGCACCGTGGGCCGTCATCCAACATCATCTGTCTTACGTTAACCCCAGTGAGCTCTCCACCTTGTGTATTGTGTTTCTCGAGAGTCTGAACTGGGATGAGTGACTTATGATGAGTGACAGGATAGGACTTGGTGAGAGGGTGGCATGGCCATGATGGGTTTCCATCTTGCAAACTCTCTTAGCCGTCTGCAATCATCTTTCTTGAACCCCACAGGGCTGATCTTGGGTTGGTATACAAGGCAAGGAAATGATGTCTCCAATCATGAATGAGCTCAAGCAAAGCCTCTCCGCACTGGTCCTGAAGATGACTGCAAACCTAACAAGGCATCTTAATGGTCATCTGCAAAAGACCACTGGCGACAATAAAATAATAGATTGCTGTCTTAAACAGGGAAATTCAAAAGTAAAATCCCCCACCCCCTTCAACAATAGATACGAATACACGGAAGGTGTGGGTTCCATGGCTTGACTTCGTGAACCGACTAGAAACTTCATCGTCACCCACGATATCATCTCTGCGGTAAAATGAGCTGTGGATTGCAAGTAACCAAACCAGAACCAGTTAAGAGATGTGTAAGCTTGGAGTGTTTGAAAAGAATTTCTGTCCCTTGCAGAAGCCGCTGCTAAGGACCACTAGGTGGCAGTGTGGTCGCGATTTGCTGGCGAACCGAAGACGGAAGTGTTGAATCTCCAGCTACTGATTTTCCGTTTGACATTTAGAAGTTTACAATAGAAAATGTTCGTGAAATAATAGATGGGAAGTCAAACAGCGAGAGTCACGAGAACAGCTATTGACATAAAATAGACCTGTTTTACAAGCAGTTACAATGGAGCATTTTATGAAAAGTCAAAACATCAAATAATGTCTGCTGTTCATCATAAATGTAGTAATGTGTTCAAATGATTATCCCTACAAGCGTACGCTAGGCATTGTGAAACACGGGCCGGGGAGAGAATACGGCTTCCGCACCTCTTCCTCAAACCTTACCAGAGCCAGGCTTCCTGGGGCCTCCGTTGGCGTTTTTTAGACACCGAACCCCACTTCTTATTGACCGATATGCATTCTTTTTGGGTGCGTGGTGTTTTCCTGTTAAATGCTATTAATGTTTTATTTTTCTTTCTGAGAAACATCTCTTCGAACTATATTACTTATTTGCATTTGTCTGAACTTCTATACAAGGACAGACATACTGACATTTGCCTTGTGTGTTTTTCTTTCTTTCTTTCTTTCTTTCTTTCTTTTTTTTTTTTTTTTCTGGAATGATTACTCAGCAGCTGGGTAATACAAACCTGGCTAAGGTTACTGAACCTCTCTCGACTTCATTTTCGTTATCAGTAAAATAGGATAATAAAGTCAATCTTACAGAGTATTGCAGTTTTTAAAGGAGACCTTGACTGTTGTCGTAAGTGCCAGGTATCATACTAAGAGTTAGTTTTCCAACCAGATTGTAAGAGGAAGGGAAGAAAGTGTGTGTTCTGGTCCCCTTCATGTATGCCTGTAAGTGCTAGATAGGCAGCTTACATTCAATGAATATTTAAATCAATGCATGAATAAGTGAAGGGTTAAAACATGAGGATATACATGACACGCACAAGGGCTATGTTAATTAATGTACCCTGGCATTTAATGTCCTGGAACATTATTATGAACATATCAATTTGCATGATTTAAAATAGAAACATTATAATAGTAATAAATAAATTCTTATAAATAGATAAAAATTCAAAATATGTCAACATGTTGATACAACAAATATTGTTAAAAATTAGGATAATCGTTTAGAATAATTAGTTGAATCTTTAAATACCCATGGGGGGTAGACTTGTTTAACTACAAGTACATTTGAGACAAATAGGCAACCCTCTTATTTTCAGACTAGAACTCCAGACCTTTAAGTCAGAGCTCCTGGAACTCCCCCAAATAGAGTTCCGTCTCTATTTGGCAAAAATCTGTAAATACGAGGCTTTTGTTAATTCTGCTTTGGATTCCTGTTAAGAAATGTGTGCAGAAATTAAGCCTGGGTGACTTTGTAGAAGCAGAATGGAGGACAGTGGCCACTCTAGGCCAGGAAGCAAAAGGATCAGGATGAAGAAAAGGAAACCAGATAACCAGTGCAGAAATATAGCCAGGAGAAGTAAGTTCCAGTGTTCTGGGGCTTGCTGGAGTGGACATGGTTAACAACAATTTATCTTATATAAGAGAGATGCTCGGAGTTTTTCATTGAAGAAATGGTAGGTGTAAGTAGATAAAAACACTAAATGTCTGGATATAATCATAACACGTCTCTACCAAATTATCGCAGTGTACTACAAAAATGCACAATAAAAATAGTTGAAGATAGCTGGGCATTGGTGGTGCATGTCTTTAATCCCAGCACTCGGGAGGCAGAGGCAGGCAGATCTCTGTGAGTTCGAAGTCAAAATCTGGTCTACAGAATGAGTGCCAGGATAGGCTTCAAAGCTACAGAGACACCCTGTCTCAAACAACAACAACAACAACAACAAAACAACAAAACACTGAAGATTAATTAATTATTAACTAACTTTATATTTTGTGTGTGTGCATCGCATGCTTGCAGGTGCCTGAGTGGGCCCAAAGAGGGTCATCAGGTCCCTTGGAAATAGTGTTGTAGATGGTTATTAGCCACCTGACGTGGGTGCTTGGAATCAAAGATCTGTTCTCTGCAAGAGCAACAAGTGCTCTTAACCATTGATCTATCTCTTCCACTCCTAAAAGATTAAGAAAAAAATATTTACTTTTTTTTCCATTTGGGAGGAATTTTGAACATAAGGATCATATTTACAAAATTTCCTCTTCTCCCTCCAACTGCTCCTGTGTCCTCCCCCTCAAGTTCATGACATATTTTCTATAATTATTATTGTTACATTCATACTCATAAACATACATAACCTATTGAATCCATTTAGTGTTGCTCAAATGTGCATGTTAAGGTCTGACCACTTGGCACTGTTTAGCCTAGCAGGGAATAAGAGGTCATTCATGCCTGGTACCTAGCCAACTGCCTGTGGCCAGGCAGGTCACAGATCCTAGGGGAGAACCCTACTACCATTATTTTCCTGAGCCAGTGTAATTCCTGACTGTGTGCTCAATACTCAACCTATTGCCAACAATAAGGGAAGCTCTCACCGGCCCCCTGTCCCCTACCCCCACCAAAGAAGCTTCTTGTTGCAACAGATGGAGAGTATTCCAGAGGCCCATAACTGGTCAAAACCCAGAGAACAAGTGACTGTGGGGTGCCCAGCGCCAGGCTGATTTTCTACAACACAAGATAGGTGCTTGAGGTTCAGGGAACATCATGAAGAAAGAGTGGAAGATTGTAAGATCCAGCGGTCCAGGATGTCTGCGGCAAGATAGTGTCACCTGGACATGACAGGGAAGCTGCATCCGTGAAACTTCAATAATATGATTGCCTAAACAAGACCTGAATATTGTCATCACCAGTGGATACTCCAGTGCATATGGGAGGGATTTCACATGGTGCCACCTCTAGACGAATGGCCGAAGAGACAGAGAGAATGTTTTCCCTAGAGCAGGCCCCTAAAGATAACTCTGAGTTTAAAAATATATGTGATGAAAATTTGCAAGTCTAGATTGCTGCGTGGTTCTATCAATTTCTATAAAGTGTAATTATTTTTTGAACAACCTGTTTTATTGCTGATTGTAAGATTTTTGTCCTTAGCCTCCTCCCAAACTGTGTAGCATTTCCTGGACCATTAACATCAATACGCTGTGCACTTTCTTCTCTCTTTGAAATTGTTTCTGGCTTTTTTTAGGAAAGTTGGTTAATAGTCTGATTGCCCAGAAAATTAGGCTCAGAGAAAAATAAAAATAAAAAACTATTACATATGCCAAATAAATTCTTAAATTCGAAAGATCTAAATGCCATCCTTAAAGGGAGCGGGGGTTGAGACTGGAAGCATGACTCAGAGGTTAAAAGTGCACACTGCTTGTCTTAGGACTTCAATTGCTGTGAAGAGACACCGTGACCACAGCAGCTTTTATAAAGGAAAACATTTATTTTGGGTGGCTTACAGTTTCAGAGATTTAGTCCATTGTCATCATGATGGGAAACACTGTGGCACACAGGCAGACATTGTGCTGGGGAAGGAACTGAGCATTCTACATCTTGATCTGCAGGCAACAGGAAGTGAGCTGTGACACTGGGCATAGCTTGAGCATAGGAGATTGCAAAGCCCACCCCCATAGCAACGTGCTTACTCCAACAAGGCCGCATCTCCTAATAGTGCCTCTGTCTTTGGGATCCATTTCCTTCCAAACCACCACACTGCTCTTGCAGAGGATACAGGTTCAGTTACCACAACACACATGTCAGGCAGCTCACAACTGCCTATAATTCCAGTTCTAGGGAACACAACAACCTCCTCTGTTTCCACAGGTACTACACTCATGTTCAGACACCCTCCCACACATATACACATACTTTAAAATAATAGAAATAAATGTTAAATATGAAAAAGCTGGAGTTAAAAACAAGAAAATAGTTTTTGAAAAAAATCAGAGTGGGGAAATTTTAATACATGCAAAGAACTTGCCAGGGTGACGTCACCTAATGGTCTAGAACAAACCCCCACTCATAGAATGTGGGAGTCCAGGCTCCAGGAGATGGGGTGGGCTTATTCTTCTTTCTTTTGCTATATTAGGCCTCAGCTGTTTGGACATTGCTCATCCACACTGATGAGGCCATCTTTGCTCAGTCCACTGATTCAAATGTCGTGCTTTCCAGAAATACAGACACACCCAAAGTTGATGTGTGACCAACTTCCTCGCAGAGAGCCAAAATCCACCATCAGATGCATGGCTTATGCATTATATATATATATCCCATTGTCAAAATTCTTAAGTTCTGAGATTTAAGTACTTTCAAGTCCAATTTGTCCATAACTTAAGTTGTCACTGCTCCCTCCTGCCCCTGTAGTGACTGCAGAGAATGGACCATGCCTACCTAGAAGTCCATCCAGGTGCTTTCCACATCAGTGAGTATCTGACCTTCCACTTGGCCTTCTGGGTGTTCTCCCTACTTGATTTTCAAGTGCCAAGTGCCAAGAAGGTGAGCCCTCTGCCAACTTTGAAACCAGTTCTGTCCCTAGGGCATAGTAAACATCTGAGAAATGAATAGATTATGGGTACTCTCCTCATGGATCTCCTTTATGCTTTTGTTATGGTGATCTTAACTTAAACATTCTCTGTCTCTCACTGCATCAGCTCCAAAATTGGATTTTCTGACTGTGTTCATGATCTCACTCAGCATTTTTGTATTTGGTCTCACTTTTCGTTACTCCTTCCTTCTGTATTATGCTCAAGTGGTATTGAGCTGACCCTACCTCCTGACATTCACACTGATGCTTCTTGCCTTTATGGCTTTACCATGATATTTCCTTCCTCACTTTTCTTTATTTGCAAACCACTACTCATCCTCTTTCCTTGGCTCACATGACACAGTTTCTAGTAATTCTTTTTCAATGTCCCAGGTTGTAATTGATGGCTCGCTCTTTGGTACCTTTGTTCCTTATGTGCTTCTGCCTTTCCTGCTAAGTTCCTGAGTAGGAACTGTTTTTCAAACACTGTAGCAATCCCAGTGAACACAGCAAGCCTGGAAATGTTTGCACTTTCTTCATTTTTGGGAATGAACAGTTTGGATTGTATGGAAATTTAATATTTCTTCTGATATAGATGTTGTCTATTCTACCTAGAGCCATTGGCTATAAATATTGTGTACTCTTCCTCTTTAGGAGTGGTTGCTAATGAACCCCATAGACAATAACATGAATGTCTACTTACCCCACGAGTCACGTGACTGCAGGTACTGCCCTGATGAATCTAGAAGAAATACTTCAGTGGCTATAATAGTTAACGGTGACATCTAAATCTAGAAACTGTGGTTTTCTTGATTTTAAAAACTCGTGTCTATATGTATTAATTAGGTATTTCTGGTATAACTCATCTCACATCTCATCTTTGCAAAGGAAACAATTTGACTTTACATGGGGTTCTGATCCCCAGTCTGTGCTTCAGAAACTGTGAGCTGAGTGACCCTCAGTTCCTGGGATACACGATCATTCCCCCAGGGGGATCTGCAGCTCCTGCAATACTAAGTTTATTTGGATAGACAAACATAAGTCAAGGGCTTTCACTAGGAAAAGTAAGTACAGGCTTGAAATATCATTATCTCTGTCACACAGACCTGTCAACAGAAGAAAGTCATTTAAAATCAGAGAATGAAGTTGATCTTAAAGAAAATCACTAGAAAAGAGCCAGCTCCACTCTCCAGTTCCAGAACTACATTAATTATGTTTAATTTATCATTAAACATCAAATTCATAGCTTTTAAAAGACATTCATTTCCTCCAGGAAGTCATGACTTTGGAACTCGAACTTTGAATTGAAAGAGATGAAGTTCTATATTTAGGAACCAGAACATTACAAGTTAATGGAAATAAACTAGAGGAGTCCTTTAATAACATGGAACTAGTGAAATAGCATGAAAATGTATCAAAATAAAAATTGGTAAAGTCCAACCTGGTATGAGGCCTAGTGCAGACTTTTCAAGTTATAGCTGATATTTATAATGCATATGGAATTGATTTTATAATACTTGCCAGGCTGGAAGAACTTCGCTGCATATCAAGCCCTTTCAAGACTCTTCCTTGAATCAGCCAGAGTTTATTTAAGGAAGACATGGTTGCTTATCTTCATGTTATGACAGACACCATGAACATGTGGAAAGACAGAAGAAATTAAGGAAGATGTAAATGAAAAGTAATAGCTAACAGCTCAGTCAACAGTGAAAAGCAATGAGATCACCAAGAGTCCCTAGAAATTGATTAAAGATGAGCCGTCCCAGAGAGCTCTGGCCATCTAATGTGCTCTGTCTTGCCCTTGTCTCAGCACTTCCATTTTTATACTCACTCTCCGAGTCTGCTGTGGAAACACGGGCTTAGAATACACCTGTTAATAATACAGATCTGACACATGCCCTGGAAGGGAAACCACTGTGGGAGTTGACTAGTTCTCTTTCATACAGCTGTCTTCTGTGTAGGGGACCCATGCCCTGATTTTATTCATGTCACAGTATTCGCATGTCTTTCTGCTACGTTTGCTGCCATCAAACAGACAGACAGCTTTAGCCATACAATCACAAGGGCCTTGCCACCCTTTGCTTCCTAATAAGCTAAACTGTGTCTCCAACCTAAGCCAGGTCTGGAATCTGTCTCAAGCTGCCTTTCCCTCCATTTTCTTAGGATTAAAATGCTACTTTGACATTATTGGTGGTGGCAGGAAACAGTGATGTCTGGGCATCACACATAAGAGCAGACTTTCTAGATACTCTCATTAGTCTCAGATGAAGATGACATTCCCAAACCATCACGGACAACTCTCCATGGAATAAACTTAAAATCAGGTGCTCTCTCTCCTCTTAGCTACTGATCCTGTCAGCCTACCACGCTGAACTGGCATCACAGGTGCTGCAGGACCAAGCTCCCTTCAGTATTTGCCATACCCGAACTACCGGAATGTCTTTCATTTGTTCCAGTCATCCAAATAGAAACCTTGTTTGCTAGGATTCTATTCAGGGTATTGAACTGATTTGTCAACTTGAGGGGATTGTCAGAATAAAACATGGAAAAATCACTGGGGATCTGAAGTGAGAAGATAAGGAGAAATCCAGGCCAGAAAAGAAATAAACTTAAGGTTGGGAGTCTGAAGGAAATGTGGTAGGCACACAAGACAAGGCTGAGAGTGTCAGAGGGTATTATGGTTAATCTTGTTAGCTGAGGAAGATTTAGAATCGCCATGGAAACACACCTCTGAGTATGTGTGTGAGGACATTTCTAGAAAGGTTCAATAGAGAAGGGAAGACCCGCCCTGAATGGGGTCACGACCTAGGATTCTAAACTGAATACGAAGGGGAAGGCAAAATGAACACCAGCATCCATGTTGCTCTGCTTCCTGCTTTATAAAGATGTTGTGTCCTGCTCCCTCACTCTCCTGATGCCATGCCTTCCCCACCATGAATGACTGAACCCTAAAACTGTAAGCCAAAACAAACTCTTCCTTCCTTCCTTCCTTCCTTCCTTCCTCCCTTCCTTCCTTCCTTCAGTCACTTTGGCCCTATATTTTGTCACAGCAACGAGACAGTAACGAATACAGAAACTATAACTAATACAGTAACTAAAAAGACCTTGACTTTACGTAGACATAGGAGAGGAAGAGGGTCCGTGCTACAGCTCCCATTCATCTATGCATCTATCTATGGATGGATCAGTGATCTGATTATTTTGACTGCTGTTAACTCATTTCTGCCTTCTGTTTGATTCACTTATCTTCCTAGATGGCAGCTGCTATCATTATCATGGCATTGTTTCCAGTGGCTAAATATAGATACTAACAGCATTACATGGGACTGGTAGGAGTTGCCTCTGCTGTTTACACTTGCTTCTATTGTGAAACCACTTTCATTTGGGGATGTGGTGATTATCATCCCGACATCTTTGCTATCTACTTTCAAGAAAAGAACACCCAGCATGAAGTCCTGAAGGGAAGTAGGATGAAGTTTAAAGAAAACAAACCGAAGGAAAATGTTCTGGTGACTGTAATAAGTGTAGAAAAGCTGAATAATTGCAGGCAGCTACCTGAAAGTTAAGTTCTCCCAGGAGAAAACAGGATGTTATCTCCATTTGAGGTACATTCCAGAGAGCGAGCAGCTTGTAAGTGGGAAACAATATTGGGGCTGTAGAGGTGGCTCAGCACTTAAGCACACACACCCTGCTCTTCCAGAAGACTTGAATTTGATTCCCAGCACTGCTGTCAGTTAGTTCACAACTCTCTGTAATTCCAGCTCCTGGGGCTCCCTTGCCTCTCCGAAAATACCTGCGCTCATGCATACAGATACACACACACACACACACACACACACACACACACACACACACTTAAAGATAATGAAAGTAAATCTGAAAATGCACAACTGATTTTTTTTTAAAGATACAAAAGCACATTGGGATGCTGGGAAGAGAGTCTGCCAACATTTCACTCTTTTTTTTTTTTTTTTTTTTTTACTCGTTGCTCTTTATTCTTTGGGGGTTCATCACCCAGCTCCCAAATAAAGACATGGAGGCTTATTATTACTTCTAAATGCCAAGCCTTAGCTTGACTTGTTTCTAGCCAGCTTTTGTTAACTTAAATTATCTCATCTACCTTTTGCCTCTGGGCTTTAATCTTTTGTTATCCTATATACCTGTCTTTACTTCTTACTCTGTGGCTGCTGTGTAGCTGGGTGACTGGCCTCTGGTGACCTGTCTCCCTCTTCTTTTCTCTATTTAGATCTGTACCCCATTTTTTAATTGGATTGTTTGTTTTCCAGTTTCTTGAGGTCTTTGTATATTTTGGATATCAGTCCTCTGTCAGATGTAGGGTTGTTGAAGATCTGTTCCCATTCTGTAGGGAGCGGTTTTGTCTTGTTGACCATGTTCTTTACTTTACAGAAGCTTCTCAGTTTCAGGAGGTCCCATTTATTAATTGTTGCTCTCAGTGTCTGTGCTACTGGTGTTCTATTTAGGAAGTGGGCTCCTGTGTCTATGTGTTCAAACGTATTTCCCACTTTCAATTCTATGAGGTTCAGTGTGGATGGATTTATATTGAAGTATTTGATCCATTTAGACTTGAGTTTTTGCAAGGAGATAGATATGGACCTATTTGCATTCTTCTACATGTTGACAGTCACTTAGACCAGCACCATTTGTTGAATATATTTTATTTTTTTCTGATTTATATTTTTAGCTTCTTTGTCAAAAATTAGGTGTTCATAGGTGTGTGGGTTGACATCAGGGTCTTTCATTAGATTCTGTTGGTCCACCTGTCTGTTTTTATGACAATACCAAGCTGTTTTCATTACCATAGCTCTTTAGAAGAGCTTAAAGTCTGGGATGGCGATGCCCCCAGGTCTTTTATTAAGTACTGGATAGTTTTGGCTATCTTGGGTTTTTTGTTTTCCCATATGAAGTTGAGTATTGCTCTTCCAAGGTCTGTGAAGAAATTGTGCTGGGATTTTGATGGAAATTGCATTGAATCTGTAGATTACTTTTGGTAGGATTGTCATTTTTACTATGTTGATCCTACCTATCCAGGAGCATGGGAGATCTTTCCATTTTCTGAGATCTTCTTTAATTTCTTTCTTTAAAGACTTAAAATTCTTGTCATATAGGTGTTTCATTTTTTTGGTTAGAGTTACCCCACGATATATTAAGTTATCTGTGGCTATTGTGAAGGGTGATGTTTCTCTGATTTCCTTCTCAGCCTGTTTGTCATCTGTATATAGGAGGGCTACTGATTTTTTGAGTTAATCTTATATCCTGCTACATTACTGAAGGTTTTTATTTCTTTTTATTTTATGTGAGTTGGTATTTTGCCTGCCTGCATTTCCTCATGAGGGTGTTGGGTCCCCTAAAATTTGAGTTAGAGACCATTGTGAGCTGGGAATTGAACCTGGATCCTCTGGAAGAGAAGCCAGTGGTCTTAACTGCAGAGCCATTTCTCCAGCTCCCCTAACTGCATTTTAAATATTTATCCTTATATCCATAGACAAGTGTAGCTCTCACCTGTCAATCAAAAAAGTTTCCCTTCTGCAGCAAATATCATTACAGAAATAAATCCACAACTGGTCAAAATGCAGTGAACAACTGACAATGGGTGCCAAGACATGATAGACATATATACAACACACCTCCCACACCCAAGCCTCAGGGAACACATTGAAAGAAGGGACAGAAATATAAGAGACAGGGGACCAAGACACTTGCTCCTAGACAGCATCTTCTGTATATGACAGGAAAGATGCACCCTTGCAGTCTCAGCAATATGGCCACCTACACAAGATTTTCACAAAGACAATACCAGTTGATAGGGCAACATGGACGGAGGAAATCTCACAATGTTCCACACCTAGATGAAAAGCTACATGCAACCATTGCTGCTGACTGAGAGAGGCTCTGTCTTCTCCAGAGACAACCCTCCAATAGATTATCCAGTCCTAAGTCTTCAGCTGTAAACATACATACATATGAACAACACTGAATGGATTCAGCAGATTGTATTTGTATATATGCCAGTGTGTGTGTGTGTGTGTGTGTGTGTGTGTGTGCGTGTGTGTGCACATGTCTCTCTCTCTCTCTCTCTCTCTCTCTCTCTGTCTCTCTCAGTGTGTGTGTGCATGTGTCTATAAAGAGAGAAATATCTAGAGTCCTAAGGTTTAAATCAGTGTTCTCTTAGAGAAAGAAAGCAAATCCTCTAGGGTTTTGTATTGATGTGTATTAAGACTGTCACCCAAGTCTTTCAAGAAGTTTTACCATTCAAAGTATTTCACTATAGAAGCAACCATGACTCACTGAGATCACTGGGCCATTCTGGTCCCCATGCAGTGCAGAGGCAGATTCAATCGGCCCCTGAGGACCAAGGAACCTAGAGTCTTCTGACATCTATGCCCTAGTCCCACTCTCACCCACCTGGAGAGCAAGTGCCTCAGACCCACCTGCATCCACCTTGAGACCCATCAGAGCATTGAAGCCAATTGCACCCGCCTGAAGAGGACCCCCCAGACCTATACGCACCTGGAAAGGAAGAGACACCACCTGCAGCCACTGGAAGAAGAGATGGGAAGACGACAATATAAGAACAGATCCAACAACAGGAAAACCAATATGACACCACCAGAGTCTAGGGACTCTACACCAGCAAGACCTGAACATCCCAACACAGATGAAGCAGAAGAGAGCAACCTTAAAAAACAACACCATGCAGATGATAGAGACCGTAAGAGAGGAAATCAGAAAAGCCTCCAGAGAAATGGAAGAAAAGATGAACCAAAAGATGCAAGAAATCAAGGAAAGCCTAGAAAATACAATTAAACAGCTGAAGGAAACAGTTCAGGACCTGAAAACTGAAATAGAAACAATAAAGAAAACACAAACTGAGGGAATGCTGGAAGTGGAAAAGCTGAGTAAACAATCAGGAACCACAGATGCAAGCATAACCAACAGAATACAAGAGATGGAAGACAGAATCTCGGATGCTGAAGATAAAGTAGAGGAAATAAATTCATCAAGCAAAGAAAATCTTAAGTCCAACAAATCCTTAACACAAAATATCCAGGAAATATGGGACACCATGAAAAGACCAAACCTAAGAATAATAGGTATAGAAGAAGGTAAAGAAATCCAACTCAAAGGTGCAGAAAACATATTCAACAAAATCATAGAAGAAAACTTTCCCAACCTAAAGAAAGACATGCCAATGAAAACACAAGAAGCCTACAGAACACCAAATAGAGTGGACCACAAAAGAAAGTCCCCTTGTCACATAATAATTAAAACACCAAACGTACAGAATAAAGAAAGAATATTAAGAGCAGCAAAGGAAAAAGGCCAAGTAACACATAAAGACAAACCTATCAGAATTACACTGGACTTCTCCATGGAAACTGTGGAAGGCAGAAGGACCTGGATAGATATTTTACCAACTCTAATAGAACACAGATGCCAGCCCAGACTACCATACCCAGCAAAGCTTTCAATCACTATAAATGGAGAAAACAAGATATTCCACGACAAAACTAGATTTAAACAATATGTAACCACTAATCCAGCTCTACAGAAACTACTGGAAGGTAAACTCCAACCTAAGGAAATTAACTACACTCACAAAAACATAGGCAATAGATAATCTTACTTTACGAAAACCCAAAAGAAATAGCAGAGTAAATCCATATGCAATACCACTACCAACAACAAATAAAAAACAAACAAGAATAAACACTCAATAGTCCTTAATTTCCCACAATATTAATGGTCTTAACTCACCTATAAAGAGACACAGGATAGCACAATGGATATGAAGACAGAATCCATCCTTCTGATGCATACAAGAAACACACCTCAAATTCAATGACAGACATTACCTCAGAGTAAAGGGTTGGGATAAGATATTCCAATCAAATGGACCCAAGAAACAAGCTGAGTTAGCTATCCTAGTATCTAACAAGTTAGACTTCAAATTAATAAATTAAAAGAGATGAAGAAGATCGTTTCATATTAAAAGATTTAAACTTAGCTAGCTAAAAACACAAATGCGGCTCTGCTCCCCACCTCCCTAACAGGAAGAAATGCTCCTGACCCAGAGACTTGCTGACCAAAGCTCTCTGACTCAGTTCCTGGAATTTCCTTACCACCAGCAATTACTCCCCTACAAGGCCATAAGATAGCTAAAACGCCAGGAATTTCCAAATGTTTGCCCTCCCAGGAGGAGCCCATGAGGGGAACAGACTGACCATGAGTCAAGAAATGATAACTGAGTCCTTGAGAAACAAAGACCACTGTCTTAGGAAAGATTGACTAGTACACACTGAAGTCTGAACTGTTTACCCAACGGATGGGTCTGGAGACCATCTGGCTCCAAGATAAGGAACTAAAACCCATGACTCCAGTCATTAACTCAACGGTCCAAGGGTAGCACCCCCCTCCGAAGGCTTGTGGTTTTTTCCTTTAAAAATGCCTGTGCCAGAGAAAAGTGGCCTTTCTCTAGCCTGAGTGCTGAGAGGGCCCGTTTGTACAAATGCTTCCCATTCATTAATGCCTCTTCTTGCTCTTTGCATCAACTGGATTGGACTTTGAGTTCTTGGGGAGCCGGCCGGATCGGGGGGGGGGGGGACTCCTCACCTTGAGGGTCTTTCAATATTAATCACAGGAAAAGTCCATCACGAAGAAGTCTCAATTCTAAACATCTATGCCCCAAATACAAAGGCACCAACATTCATAAAAGAAACAGTATTAAAACTCAAATCACAAATAAGACCTCACACAGTTATAGTGGGAGACTTCAACACCCCACTCTCACCACTGGACAGGACCACCAGACAGAAACTTAACAATGAGACAAAGAAACTAACAGAAGTTATGACCCAATTGGGATTAACAGACATCTAAAGAACTTTCCATCCAAAGACAAAAGAATATACCTTCTTTTCAGCATCACATGGAACCCTCTCAAAAATTGACCACATACACGGCAACATAGAAACCTCAACAGGTACAAAAAATTGGAATAACCCCCTTGTCATACCAGACCACCATGCTTTAAAGTTAGAATTCAAAAACAACACAAATTGCCGAAAACCTACCAACTCATGGAAATTGAACAACACACAATTGCACCATTCCTGGATCAAGGAAGAAATAAAGAAAGAAATTAAAGACTTCCTAGAAATCAATGAAAATGAAGACACAACATACCCAAACGTATGGGACACTTTGAAAATGGTACTAAGAGAAAAGTTCATAGCTCTAAGTGCTTACATGAAGAAACTAGAGAATAGTCGCACCGGAGAGTTGACATCACAGCTGAAAGCTCTAGAAAAAATGGAAGCAAATCCCCTCTGAGGAGTAGACAGGAAATAGTCAAACTGAGGGCAGAAATCAATAAAGTCAAAACAAAGAAAACAATTCAAAGAATCAATGTAACAAAGTGTTGGTTCTTGGAGAAAATCAACAAGATAGACATACCTTTATCCAAACTAACCAAAAGGCAGAGAGAGAACATGCAAATTAACAAAATCAGAAATGAAAAGGGGGACATAACAATGGACACTAAGAAAATCCAGAGAATCTTCAGGTCATACTTTGTAAATCTTTACTTCACAAAATTTGAAAATTTAAAGGAAATGGACAATTTTCTGGACAGATATCGCTTACCAAAATTGAATCAAGAACAGATAAGCAACTTAAACAGACCTATAACCTCTAAGGAAATAGAAGCAATCACCAAAAGTCTCCCAACCAAAAAAAGCGCAGGGCCAGATGGCTTCAGTGCAGAATTCTACCAGAAATTCAAAGAAGAGATAATACCAATACTCCTCAAATTGTTCCACACAATAGAAGCAGAAGATTCATCGCCAAACTCTTTTTATGAGGCTACAATTACGTTGGTACCCAAGCCACACAAAGACACAACTAAGAAAGAGAACTACAGACCAATATCCCTCATGAACATTGATGTAAAAAATACTAAATAAAATACTGCCAAATAGAATCCAAGAACATATCAGAAAAATCATCCACCATGGTCAAATAGGCTTCATCCCTGGGATACAGGGTTGGTTCAACATTCAAAAATCTATCAATGTAATGCACCAACTGAAGAAGAAAAACCACATGATCATCTCACTAGATGCTGAAAAAGCCTTTGACAAAATCCAACATCCTTTCATGATTAAGGTTCAGGAGAGATCAGGAATAATAGGAACATACCTGAACATAATAAAAACAATATACAGTAAGCCAACAGCCAACATCAAACTAAATGGGGAGAAACTCAAAACTATTCCTCTATAAACAGGAACAAGGCAAGGTTGTCCACTCTCTCCATATCTCTTCAATATTGTCCTTGAAATTCTAGCTAGAGCAACAAGACAACAAAAGGAGACCAAGGGGATACAAATTGGGAAGGAAGAAGTCAAACTCTCACTGTTTGCAGATGATATGATAGTCTACATAAGTGAACCGAAAAACTCTACCAGGGAACTCCTACAGCTGATAGACACCTTCAGCAAAGTGGCAGGATACAAGATTAACTAAAAAAAAAAAAAAACCAGTAGCCCTACTGTATATGGATGATAAATGTGCTGAGAAAGAAATCAGAGAAATGTCACCCTTTACAATTGCCACAAACAACATAAAATACCTTGGGGTAATGCTAACCAAAAAAAGTGAAAAACCTGTATCATAAAAAATTTGATTCTTTAAAGAAAGAAATTAAAGAAGATACTAGGAAATGGAAGGATATCCCATGTTCTTGCATAGGTAGGATCAACATAGTAAATGGCAAAACTAAGTAAAAATGCCAAAAGCAATCTACAGATTCAATGCAGTCCCCATCCAAATCCCAGGACAATTCTTCACAGACCTTGAAAAAACAGTTCTCAACTTTATATGGAAAAACAAAAGACCCAGGATAGCCCAAACAACCCTGGACAATAAAAGAATTTCCAGAGGCATCACCATCCCTGATTTAGGACTATAGAGTTATATTCCTAAAAACAGCTTGGTATTGGCACAAAAATAGACAGGTAGACCAATGGAATTGAGTTGAAAACACTGGTATTAACCCACAAACTGATGAAAGCCTGATTTTTGACAAAGAAGCCAAAGCTATACAATGGAATAAAGAAAGCATCTTCAGCAAATGGTGCCGGCATAACTGGATGCTGGCATGTAGAAGACTGCAGATAGATCCATGTCTATCACCATGCACAAAACTTAAGAGCAAATGGATCAAAGACCTCAATATAAACCCAGCCACACTGAACTTATTAGAAGAGAAAGTAGGAAATACCCTTGAATGAATTGATACGAGAGACTGCTTCCTGAACATAACACCAGTAGCACAGACACTGAGATCCACAATTAATAAATGGAACCTCCTGAAACTGAGAAGCTTCTGTAAGGCAAAGGACACACAAGACAAAATGACAGCCCACAGATTGGGAAAAGATATTCACCAAGCCCACATCTGCCAGAGGGCTGATCGGCAAAATTTACAAAGAACTCAAGAAGCTATTCTCAAAAACACCAAATAATCCAATTAAAAAGTGAGGTACAGAACTAAAAAGACAATTCTCAATAGAGGAATCTAAAATGGCTGAAAGACATGTAAGTAAGTGTTCAACATCCTTAGCCATCAGGGAAATGCAAATCAAACAACTCTGAGATACCATCTTACACCTGTCAGAATGGATAAAATGAAAAACACCAATGACAGTTTATGCTGGAGAGGATGTGGGGAAAGAGGAATACTCCTACACTGCTGGTGGGAGTGCCAACTCTGTAGAACCACTTTAGAAATCTGTGTGGCGATTCCTCAGGAAAACTGGAATCAGTCTACCACAAGATCCAGCAATTCCACTCTTAGGCATATACCCAAAAGAAGCACATTCCTACAATAAGGACATCTGTTCAACTATATTCACAGGTGCATTATTTGTAATATCCAGAACTTGGAAGCAACCTAGATGCCCCTCAACTGGAGAATGGATAGAGAAAATGTATACATTTACACAACGGAGTACTACTCGGGGAAAAAAAAACACAATGGAATCTTGAAATTCGCAGGCAAGTGGATGGAACTAGAAGAAACCATTCTAAGCAATGTAACCCATTGGTTACATTGACAGGCATTGTATGTACTCACTCATATGTGGATTTTAGACATAGAGTAAAGGATTGCCAGCTTGCAGCCTAGGCTGCCAGAGAGTCTGGTAAACAGGAGGACCCTAAGAGAGACATACATGGTCCCCTGGAGAAGGGGAAAGTGAAAAGATCTCTTGAGCAAATTGGGACCATGGGGGGAGGGGCGAGGGAACTAGGAGAATGTGAAGGGGAGAAGAGGAGGGGTGCGGAAGACATGATGGGACAGGGAGGCTGAGCTGGGGGAAGAACAGAAGAGAGCAAGATAAGAGATAATATAATAAGTGGTAGACATATAAGTTCAAAGAGAAATGAGGCACTAGGGAAATGTCTGGAGAGCTACAAAGATGACACCAACTCACAATCTAAGCAACAGAGGAGAGGCTACATTAAATGCCCTCTCCTGATAATGAGATTGATGACTAATTCATATGCCACCTTATAGCCTTCATCAAGCAGCTGGTGGAAGTAGAAGCAGACACCCACAGCTAAACCTTGAAATGAAATCCAGATGCAGAGGACGACTGCTGACCTTAGCAAGGGAGAGCTCTTGGTCCCCAGACTGATAGCTGGGAAACCAGCATGGGACTGATCCAGACCCCCTGAATGTGGGTGTCAGTGAGGAGACCTTGGAAATCTATGGGGCCTCTTGTAGAGGATCAGTACTTATGGATATCATAGGAATGGACTTTAGGAGCCCAGCCCACATGGAGGGATACTTCCTGAGCCTAGACACAAGGAGGTTGGCCTAGGCCCTATCCCAAAGAATATGACAGACTTTGAAGACCCCCTATGAAGGTCTCACCCTCCCTGGGGAGCAGAAAGGGTATGGGATAGGTAGCGTGTTAGTGGGGGGGGGAGCAGGGAGGAAGGTAGGGAGAGGGACCTGGGATTGACATGTAAAATAATTTTCTTTCTAATAAAAAGGAAAAAAAAAACAAAAAAGTAAACCGAGTATTTCACTATAATATTTAATACACAAAGAGGAGACTTAAGCACATGTTAGAATGTCTATATAATAAAGAAAAAATTTGTGTTTTCACTATGGAAATCAAGATCTAGATTTCAGAACTATACCACAAGTACAGCCTCCCCAGTAAGATCATGAAATATGTTTTGTAAACTGGGTATGAATCAATGGTACTGTATATTATAACCTTTTTCTGTTTGCTTGCCTCTCGAATGACTACTAGCAATTAGATTGTTAAAAAAAGACTTGGGGCTATTAGCAATTCTACTGGAAGCTGAGTCTAATGTCACATAGAATTTTGAGTAGCTCATTTTTAATCCTTTTAAAATTGCAGCTTGAAGGGGGGTGGGCTGGGAGAGATTATAAGCAGAAGAAAGAGGTTTCAATAAAGCTTCCATATGCCCTACACACAGGCTTGAGTCATAGCCAGTATTATGCAGCAGGTGTGACTCAGTCTGCAAACTGGTGGCAGGAAATAGCACATTTATTTATTGTTTGAAATTGGTATCGGGCCTACTCTAAGTTCCTGCTCTGTGAGGACAAGCTTGGCCATGCTGCATAGCATCAGGGAAGTGTTCCTGATACTAGCCCACAGAGGTGAGAACACTGTCTTCAGTTCATCATATTCTCCTTTCCCAGGATTTTTAAAGCCCTTCTACTGGCAACTCTCTTTCACCAGAGCAATCTTTAAGCCATCCTCCATCTACATAGGTAGGGAAGAGTTGTATAAGTCATTTACGATAATAAATTCTGAGACATTTATTTTATAACAATTCTTTCACCCACCAGAGAGCCTTACCATTTATTAAAGATGAGAACAAATTTAATATATCAGTGAGTTGGGTGTGCTTGTTTATTTGTATTTAAAGAATTAAATCTGAGGCTGGAGAGATGGCTCAGTGGTTAGGAGCACTTGCTGTTCTTCCAGAGGTCCTGGGTTCAATTCCCAGCACCTACATGGCAGCTCACAACTGTCTGTAACTCTAGTTCCAGGGTTTCTGAGACTGTCATACCTATTCACATAAAATAAAGTTAAATAAATTATTTACAAAAAGAAAGAATTAAATTCTGGCTGAGAATTTGATGTTACAGGACATGGAGCACCTTCAATGCTTTTATTGTTTGACAGATAATCTGGATTTTGTAATCTTTTAGTGTTATCCCAAATTTTTGCCAACCCCAATTTTGTGCAATTTCATATGAGATCATAGTGCACATTTTTTTTTTTTTTTTTTTTTTTTCAAGACAGGGTTTCTCTGTGTAGCTTTGGGGCCTATCCTGGCACTTGCTCTGGAGACCAGGCTGGCCTTGAATTTACGGAGATCCGCCAGCCTCTGCCTCCCGAGTGCCGGGATTAAAAGAGTGTGCCACCAACGCCTGGCCACAGTGCCCATTTTAAGAAGCTGTGTTCTTTAGTCTTATTTTAAGCTTGTGTCAGTATTTCCTTGTTATGTCAAGGCCCAGGATCTTCCCTAAGGCTATGATGTCTGTGTTTGGTATCCAGTCTCTGCAATCTCAGGGGAACAGCTAGACTCCTTCACATGGGGCCATGTCTCTGAGGGTCTGCCTGGCGAGCTCCACTCAGGGTACCACATGTAGAACACCATCCTTTTGTTTCTCTGGGGAAAGTTCTCTCTGCCCCCATTAACTCCACTGACACTAATTTCTGATCACCACATAGAATGCCAAAGAGTTTAGAGCTTCACAAACACCTTCTGCTCTCTATTCCACCTTAATGTCTGAAGAAGTAGAACTTTACTAGGCATTTGGGAAGGGGAGGGGATAACACAATTAAACAGACGTCTCTCTCAGGGAATGGCAAATACTTCAGCATAAGGCAGGAGTATGCTACTTAAGAAAATTCTTCAGAATTTAAAGAAAGAGAGGAATGAAAGAAGAAGAAGGGGAGGGAAGGAAGGGAGAGAGAGAGGGAGGGAGGATTGGAATTTGTAGGACCTTGGATTTTGATCTTGCTTTGTCAATTCCTTATTGAAAAAACATGATACCACATTTAGTTCATCTACTTTATTTCACAGGCCAAGTTCCAGAGATATCACAGGGCTGTAGAAACAACAAAGGCTTTGGAATCAGCAGAACTAAGTTAGTTTTCTAATTCCTTGACACAGCGGTTCTACAGTCCTGGGCAACATAGCTTCTGAGTGACTGAATATTCAGAGTCCTTGAGGAGGTTTAGCAGTGCCAGGCACACATGGAATCTCACTCAGAGACAGGAGCACAGAAGACATTCAACCACATGGTTTCTTCTTCCTTGCTCAAAAGCACACATGCAGGGTGCAGTAGACTCTGAATAAAGCATAGGCTCTGCTCCTACTGCAGCCGTTTGCATATTGTTCATCAGTGTGATCCTCTAAGCAAGGCAATGAAATGGGAGCAGGCACAGCATGTTTGCAGTAGACAAATTTGCTGCTCATAGCATAGGAAGCACACGTACCTCATACTAAAAGAATTGTGTGTCATTTATCAATCACTCTTTTCATTTAAAACATTTATAACATTTACAAAAACACTTGGCATCAACAAAGACCATTGTGTCCGAGCTGCAGGGGATGGGGCTATGCCGGATGGCAACACAGGGTTGGATTCTCAGCTGCTGATTTTCTCAAGTTGGCTTGCATAGTCCCAAAGATGGGCCAAGTGGTCAGCAGGAAGTCAATTAGTCAATTTGTCATGCTTCAGAGAGAGGGAAAAGGATGCCAAGTTTGTGGATTCCCTCTCTTACACACACATATATCTACAAAACAGAAAACTGTGTGAAGAAAGCTAAAACCAGCTCTCATGCCAAATAACCAACTCTTCCATGTGTGTAAGCTGACACAAGGACAAATCCATTAAGAAATGTGATGGTAAAACCCAAGCCAACTACTACCAAAGACACAACTCCATGTGGAATCTTCCTGTGTCCTGGAGCAGTGTACTCATCTGTGTCACAGGCTCTGACAGACCAGATTCAGAGTTATTCATTCGTTTACACACTTGGCCAGCATTAACAGGGTGAGACTTTGCATATACAAACATTATCAAGCATATATTTGTGTCAGCAGATTATTGTGCATTGGCTATTAAAATAAAAGATAGCATGTATTAATTCAATGCACTGAGTACTTTGCATGGATTATGTCTTTAATTATCAAAAAAACACTTTGGAGATATTTTTTAATATCCCTGCTTTCAGATGATGAAAACAAGAATCTAATTCCTAGGGTGATGCAATGGCAGAGCAGGGATTTGAATCTATTTTTAACATTGTGTGTGTGTGTGTGTGTGTGTGTGTGTGTGTGTGTGTGTGTGTGTGTGTGTAAGGGGGGATGCATATGCCACAATGCATATATGGAGGTCAGAAGAAAACTTGGGGAAGTAGATTCTCCTGCCTCCTTCATTTGGCTCCCAATAATCAAACCCAGGTTAAGCCTTGGTAGCAGGCAGAATAACTACTGGACCATCTCACCACACCCTGGATATTTGAGTCTTTCTTTGAACATGGCATAACATTATCTTCAAGGACTTCCAACTAGTGTGTGGAAATGTCTATAAGATACTTTCATTCTGAAAAAATAGAAAGAATATGAATTTCAGTAATTGAGAATTTGTTGGAAAATAAGATTTTTTGACAATGGTTTGGGTTTGAGATATTTGCCGTAAGTCAAATGGGCCCCTTGTAGTGATTTCTATTCAGAAGCATTCAGACATGCAAACATTGCTCTTATATGCTGCCAAAGCCTTATGAGAACACCTATTAGAACTTACTTAATTCCCACCTGGAAATGTGCACATCAATCCTGCTGCAGTAAGTGCTACTCCAGAGGGGCTCCACAGTGCAGAAGGACTGACTGTCAAAGTAGCAATCTCGTTATCAAAAACGCTGGTCACTGTGAAATGAGAGCATCACCTGGAGAATCACCTATTGATGTTGGTGGTACCCGCTGTCATTGTTCTTCACATCTGTGTGGCAGATGGGAAGCTATTCTCACATGTTTCAGAAAACCGAAGGGAAAGAGATACACTATCGGTCCTGAGTTTCTAGGAGATGACAACAGACTTCTTCATACAATGTAGAAAATATGGATATTAAATACTCCTTCTCAAACCCTTTGGTGTGAGCTGTGAATTTTGCACCTCAATAGACAATGCTATGAGGATCATGCACAGGTTTCTAGCCACCTCACATGTGCGATGAAACCTGGATTCATAGCATTCCACCTGTGTTGTCATGACTCAGTTATAATGCTTCACTGTGGGGGACAGCTATTCTCACCATCAAAGACAGCAAGAGCAGCCTGAGACAACATGAGTTTGGAGATATTGATTTCCAATGTCAGAAGTATTCCCTGCTTTCCCAGAGCTCAAACATCTGTGGGTGTGGGTACAGTTTCTCCCTCTTTTGTTCTGTATTCTATTTCTCCTTTATAATTCATTAATTTAAAATCTAATATTTATAAGAAATAAGTCTACAGCAGGTGGCTGGGAGTGTAGGAAATAATCCAATAATCTGGATAGCTCAGTAGCGATCCTCATGAGAAGCCAGCTTTTAGACGTCTCAACCCACAGACTTTGCATACATTTCTGGATTTAGCTCTCTCAGTTTGTGTGTCCAAGTAGAGTCTTCTAATATAGTATCTCAGGAGAACCAGTGTTATGAAAGATTCCCACAGGGTTCACTCAATAAAATGCCAAGCCATTAATGCTATGTTTCATTGGACCTGTGGAAGGTAGGAACCATGGCTTACATTTCGTCTGTAATGTACAAGATGTGTGTTTAAAATAAGGTGACTGCAGAGCTTCTAGAGGCTCTGAGAGAGAATTTTTTCCTTGTCTTTTGTCATATAAGTCAAAAGCAGAGTATCTTTAGGTTTCTGATGGAGTCTTCTGCCTCCCTATTTTGCCTGCTCATCCTGGTGGGCCCACTGGGATACTCCAAAGATCGCCTCCCCTCAGAATGAGAAAAGCAGCAACCTTAACTTCATCTAAAATATTAATTTTCGCTGCCATACAATAATATATTTAGTTCCTGAGAGCTCAGGGGGTATGGACATCTCTGGGGAAGCATTATTCTGATTATCATAAATGCTGATTGATTAATCAAAAATAAGCATGGCTAGGATAAAATTAGCATATCTCCTTATATTTTCATATTGTAATTCTACCAAAAAAACTCTTCGAAACTCTAAAACGAAGCAAACTAGATCTTATCTAATTGGACATTCTAATTATAGTTTTGTTTATGTGAGTTTAAGGCTCTTTTCCCTCCACAAACTCCTTAGGGTGAAGTTTTCTGCTGTCGGGTGCCGTAAGAGGTAATGTGATGACAACTGAAGGTTGCCTTGAGTGCTTCGGTCTCTCAGACATCATTTGTGCTTGTTGTTCCAGGGATGTGTGATTTCTCCAGTGCAGTCACAACATGTCACCTTGGCAGGAAATCTACATGGGGATAAAAAGTGAGGCTAAAGACATTAAATGGATTCCAGTATTCATGTGGTACATAAAGTTTTAGGTACCTTGACATGACTGAGCCTTTTCACAGAGGAGTCTAAAGCATTCAGCTGTTGAGATTGATATATTGTTGGAGTTTGTTGTCAAGAAAGAAGAAAGAGTAATGAAGAAAGGAATGGAGAGATAGAGGGTTCTTATATTTTAATGATAATGAATATGATCCATTGCTATTTTGTTTTAACAGACTATCACATACATTGTTTTTTTTTTTCTTAGCTAGTTGATAGTTACACAATGCAAAATGGTCACACTTTAATGAGTTACAGTAAAGATGCACAGGAATATTTAGTTATTATTGTTGTGTTTTTTAAAATTCATCTTTAGTTTATATGCCAGTTTCTTTCATGCAAACATCTGAACAGGTTTATTGAACAAAATACACAATAAAATCAGGCTTTATTTGCCTCAAAAATAAAGGAAGTATGTTAGGGTTAGTTGAAGTTTGCTTTCATTGAAACACGTATAATTTCAAGTCATATAAAAGCATACAAGCATGTTCTGGGTTTGTGACAGCCATGGAATGGACAGTAGGGATGCAGTTGTAGTGAGACCTCCATCAGTGGGAAGTATCTCCCAGTTGCAGGTGCATGAGGAGCACATGGTGTCCTAAAGCCAGTGCCTGATGTACACATTCTTGAGTGGACATTTGCTCTGATGGTGTAGCGGGTTGTTAAACACACAATGGCACTGACTTTGGAACTCTTTCTAGAAATGAGTGTCTGAAGGACAATCTTAGGCTATTCCTTCTCTGTTTACTTTAACCAGTTTCCTCAAGTCTAAAATACAGAATCATGTGTTTTTCACATCCAAACATCTTTATAAATTTAGCTCTATAAAGTTCAAATATTTATAATTATTCTTATAATCCCATCAATGAACCGACCTTGATAAGACATGTACTGAATTCCTTCCAAACAAAAATGTGGACATGTCTCTTGACCTTAGCATCAGTTATTGCCTTGGCCTTTGGATAATGTGACTGTAGGCATACAAATAAATGTATGGTCCAAAGACAGGCATCTATCTGTCTGTCAGTGAACCATCCATAAACATGGAGAAAATGTGAAGATGGCTGCATCTGTCTTTTTAAGATAATGCAGTGTCGCTGTCAGTGGATTCTCAAAAGACCTTGTATCTAATAAATAACAGAATGGTTCAGGCTGAAGGAGTTAGAACTTTTTCCTTCCATTTTAATAAGACATTGCTTTCAAACTTCAGGAGCAAATTGTTTTGGAATCATAATGAGCTGTTTTATCTATCATGCATAAACTGAGAAGCAGCTTTTTTAGAAAATTAATATAAAAACCTAAAATGTAATTGCTAAGCAACCTGTGCATGAGGCATCATATTTTTGACTTGTTTTCATGAATTTAGTTATTATAATTAAAGTTAATCTTTTAATCCCAATTTTGTGGCTATGCAAATAATGGCAAAAATATTTTTCAAGGAATTTGCTGTCTTTAATAATCTAAAACACAATCATCTAGTCAGGCTTTTATAATATGGAGAATAAATACCTGTACTCTGATGAAAAAGCAATAGTCTATTATCAAAAGAAAAATAATTCTCAAATTCAATATTAGTTACCTAGTAAACTTCAAATGTAACTCAACATTTTAATCAACATTAAGTGTTCTTGACATACAATAAGACGCTAAATAGCTTTTTTGAATTGCAACAAGTCTTAAGAAATTGTAAGACACTTCAAAAAATGTGAAAGAATGGGAAACTGTGGTTGTTTGCGTGAGAATGGCTGCCACAAGTTCACACATCTGAATGCTTGGTCCCCAGTTGGTGGGACTATTTGGGAAGGATTAGGAAGCGTGAGCTTGTTGGAGGAGGTGTGCCACTGGGGATGGGCTTTGATGTTTCAAAAGTCCATTGCCATTCCGAGTTAGTTGTCTCTTTGTCTCAGAATTGTGGATCATATGTAAGCTCTCATCAATGCTCCAGCGCTATGCCTGCCGGTCAGCCTGCCTACCTTTGTGCTCCTTGCAATATTGGTCATGGACTCTAACTGTCTAAAACCACAAGCCTCCAGATTAAATTGCCTTGGTCACGGTGTTTTGTTATGGTAATAGAAAAGTAACTGAGACAGAAATTATTAACCAATAGTGAACAATGTAGATTTCAATCCTTGAACATCTAGTCTACGTTAGAGATATTGGTATTGGGGGCTTGATTCATTTCTATTAGTAGAAAACTTTTCTAAAATAAGTACATGGAAAATGGTGAAAGAAGATAAAATTTCAGAAATGAAAATGGAGTTTAATCATTTCTAGAATTACTGTAATTGATTTTTGTGTACTGCTGGTGAGAGAGTCCCTCGTCTGGGAGCTGGGGAGGAGAAGAGCTGCTGAAGACGGAATAGAGTGGGGTCTGTGTTGTGGAATGAGAGCTCTCCAGCCTAAGACAGCCCTCAGACAAAATTATGAATAAGATTGATTTGGAGGAGATAGAGACATGGAGACTGGGCACCCCAGAGAGACAGCAGGGGTTGGCATTCCTTTGAATCCTTCAGTAACTGGCACGTGGCACCAGGCAGGCCCTTGGCTTCTGTTCATTGAATGAGTAAATGAACAAATACCTTAAACTCCCCTTCCTTGGGGGCAGGGTGAGAAATTGTCAGCGTTCCCCAAATGATATGAAATAGATTAGGTTTCCTAACTTTCCATATGAGCACAGGGTGCTCAGGAGGAAAATAAACAAATGTCAAAATAAAGACCTAGAAACTCCCAGAATCTTCCCAGCACTAAGAATTTCCAGAACATGCTGGAAAGACAGTCTTGTTAGGAGTGCGAGGGGGATTAAAGGCTAGAAAGGAAAAGCATAGTAGATTTTTGTAAAGCTGAGTGTTTAGTTTTTTTTTTTTTAACCATATCTTAGGCAGCCATTGTAAATTTCAAGCAAGACAATGATTTGATTAAAAATTAGTGGAGCTGATTTAAATAGGAAAGAGGATCAACTTGAGTCAAAGAACTATATTAATGAGTAAGGATCTTAAGGCTTTATGAGTGAAAGTCCACTAAAGTGATTTCAGCAGCTAGCTTTCTTTCTTTCTTTCTTTCTTTCTTTCTTTCTTTCTTTCTTTCTTTCTTTTGTTTAAAATCAAAATCCAAGTGTGAGTCATACATTAAATGTTTTTCTCTCTTTCAAAGTCATGTTGACGATTAATCTCCCATGCCTTGGGCTTGGAGGCTGAGCCTAGTGGTTGGTGTTTAGGTCAATAAGGTCTGTCCTCAGAAATAGATCAATGCTATTATAAAGGGGGAATTTGCTTTGTATTCTAGCTCCCCACGTTTTTTTTTTTTTTTCTTTTTTTTTTTCTTTTTGGTTTTTCGAGACAGGGTTTCTCTGTGTAGCTTTGGAGCCTATCCTGGCACTTGCTCTAGAGACCAGGCTGGCCTCCAACTCACAGAGATCCACCTGCCTCTGCCTCCCAAGTGCTGGGATTAAAGGTGTGCGCCACCAACGCCCGGCTGCTACCCACTTTCATAGTGATTTAGTAGCATGTTCCTTGGCAGGTTACCTCAAACTTGCCGGCCTTTGTAATTGTGAATTAGTTTCTGCCCATGAAAAAACTGGTTTCATTGTATAGATCATACCCAGGTTGGAGCCATGATAAGGAAGTTGCTAATATCATTTTAATGGCCTCTTGTTCACAAGGCCTTGGCAGAACAAAATGGATGGAAATAACTTTGAACTTTAGGGTTTGGAATCATCTGCACCTTATGAGGTTCTGAAATATAAATTAAATCAGAGCCCTGCCCTTAGTGACCATCAATCCTCATATTCATTACAACTTTCTACCAATAAAGACGCCAGAGACCCACTGCAGAGGTTTGTATGCTAAACTCTCCCCATGTGCTCAGGCATTTGAACACTTGGTCCCCAGGTTGTAATGCTGGGGAGGTACAGCCATGCTAGAGGGAGCTCAAAGTCTTGCCCTATCCCTAGTTTTCTCTCTGCTTTTTGAGTGTAATATATTTTCGATTTTCTAAACTTTTATTATTTCCTATCATAACGATTGAACTTAGGGCATCATAGTGCTTACTAAAGAGCTATATCTCAAGTCCTTTTTAAAACAAAAGGTCTCATTAAGATAGCCAGGCTGGCCTTCAACTCATTCTACAGCCAAGAAGGCCCTGGACTTAAAATCTTTCTGTTTAGCGCCCCTCATAGAGGAGATCGTAGACTCAGGCCACCAGGCTCTGCTTAACAGTTTTGAACATAACATTGAAACAAGTTGACACATTCCCCCATGCTTTATGGCCTATGAGTAAATCATGAACATTCAGGAGTAAATCCTTGGTTGCTGTTCACATCCTTTCATCTTTGAAAGGCTCTGCTCACTGTCTGTGGGAAAGGCCAGTGACCTACTCCGAAGCCATCTTTCCCTTCTGCTTTAGCTTAACTGCCTCTGATGGAGGATCTAGTGGTAGAGAAAGAAGAATCAGATTGATAAGGGCCAGAGGAGTGCAGCTTTTGCAAACATTTAATGTACTTACACAGCCATCAATAAAGCTGAAGATCCCGCCCATACTTGGCTCTGTTTTTTTAGTTTGTCCAGGAGGATTGCCAAGCCTGGAGAGGAAACACAATGCTGAACACATATGATTTGGCTATTAATTTTTCTATTTCCGTAGTTGGAAATGGATTTCCAGAAATAAAAATCCCAATTTCCATCTTTATAATTAGGAAATAAAGGCTCACCTCTAAATGACCCGGCTTGGACTCACTCATTTGCCATTACACAGCGAATCTTCAGCTGAGATGTCCTGAGATCTTTTTAATTTAAATGCTTGTCTTTTGACACAGAATTTTCAACAGCTTCCAAGGCTATCGTCATACTCACGGGCTCAGCAACTTCACTGCCTCAGCCTCTAGAGCATCTGGGACAGCAGGCTTCTGCCCTTTCTTCAGTTCGTATTTTCCTAATGCTTATTTTATTTGTTAGAAAATTTATATTGACTGTCATAAGTGTCTTTTAGTTATTTGTATGCAGCTAGCTCAGATTTGCCTTTTGGGGGAGAAAGGGATTAAAGGAAGAATAGAAGCTGAGGTCCAGAGAGGTCAGAATAATTAGCCTGGAATCCTGCGTCACCAAAGCATAAAACCAGCACATTCCCACCATAGGCTGTCAGCTACCTCTCAGATACCAGTTCTGAGTGACAAAGTCACTCTTCCCTAATAATTGATGGAGATCTACCTTCAAAGACTCTGGCCTCCTCAGCAATCATTCAGATTCATGTGATTTCCAAGACGAACTGCACTTTGCACCCCATGGTCTGTGAAGGTGACGGTACTGAAGGCTGTGCATTGTCAAGCATGGTGCAACCTATACTATTGACACCTGTAGATAAGCATGAAGGACATCTACAATTCTTCCTCATCACAGTTCTTCTTGTTGTCCAGGTGTCTCCACAGCACTGAAACAGCCTATGCTCTTCTCTAAAGGAGAGAGTTGTGGTTGCTAGACACAGTTAATATAAGGAAATACCGTATTTTTAAAAATACTAAACCCAAGAGAGAGTGAAGGGGATTCTGCATGCGGCTCAAGGACGCACCCAATGAGACAAAGGGCATGTGGCAGGCACAGGGACAGGAGAAAGAGCAGTGTGAGCCAGAGGAGCAAGAAAAGAAGAGCAGGGTCAAAATGTATGAAAAGAAACAGAAGAATCTCACCCTGGTGACATTTACAGAAACATCTCAAAGGAGGCACAGGGCAGCATGAAATGGTGACTATTAGGAGAAAAAAGAATGATTAATGCCAATTAAAACTCAATTGCATTTGTCTTTTAAGTCCCGGGGGATGGTTTGTCTATTTTGTTTTGTCTTCTAGGCTTTCTGGAAGTACTCTAGTTCCTCTATTTTGCTTTTTTCTTCTTCCCTTCATGTTTTCCATTCTCTCCTCATAGATGAGATTGTCATTTACCTATTTTAAGTTCTCCATTGGTTGTTCATTTTAATTACGATGGACAACAACATTTTAGTTAGCCAGGCACCAGATTCTTCCTTTTGTCCCATCTCTTTCCAGGGACTATCCCTGCCATTGGCTTAGCCCATCGGGCCCTCTAGTTGATCCCAACCATGCCCAGATAACCTCTACTGCACCAGCCTCCACAGTTCCAACAGATAAGGACTGAAACCTCAGAAACTGTGAGTAAACATATTTCTCCTCTTGAGGAAATTCGTCACTAAAATGGAGAGCAAACAATACTATTTTGGGGAACTGGTTATGACAGGAATACAATGGTTTACTACAAGTCAAGGATAGATGTTTGAAAGCCTTCATGATTCTGAGAAGACCTGTCCCACTTAATGGCCATTCTGAAACTATCCTGCTACAGATATTTTTTTTTCTGGACTCTGCCTTATTCCACTCACAGGCTGGCTTTTGTATTACCTCCCACCCCAAGGTCATTCATTGTCTAGCCCAACAACCAACTGTCCCTTTCTTCACGTCATTTATCATTTGCAGATGTTGTATTATATATGTGCTCACCTCTGAGGGTTGAGCTGTGAAAGGCAGAGGTGACTGGCCTGGGACCTAGCAGCAGAAACACATACAATGCTGAATAGGGGAACAGAGAGCTACTGTCACAAGGCTATTGTTTCTGATCTTCCCACAGATGGGGGCAGAGGCTCAGTAATATTCTTGGTTTTCTTCTTTTGTCCATGAAGGGTAGACATCATATTATTAATGCTTTGCCCTTTTCTGGATTTAGTAGCTACCCCCCTTTTTTTTATGAAGATGTAGATCATCTGTTGCCACTATAGGGAAGAAATAAGAGAACAATCCAGAATTCACCGACTTATGATAAATTGTTCTCATTTCATATGCTTTCAAACCCAAGTGATTCATCTTGAGGCTGACTAGCTTTCCATCTTTCAAATGATTAACAGACAATTTTGATCAAGTGTTCCTGTACTGAAAAAGTGGACTTTCATCTTTGTAGGTACAATTGTTTTGGAGGCATACATCAAACCTTTGGATGCACTTGCAGAGTTCCTTGGACATTTTCTGTTTTAGCTTTAGATAATCTTGTGATTTTTAAAATTGTATGATAAGCTATGTCTTTAGTTAAGAAAACCATCCTTTAATCATAAAATGAGATCCCTGAGGCTGGAGTTCATCTGACATCCATTTTTAGCTTGCATAAACTATGGCAAAATATTTTTTCCCATTAAGACCATTTCTTCAAAGACAACACATGTTAACTTTACATTACTGGGACAACATATCCAGAAGAACTCAACTAAAAGGACATGTTTATTTTGATTTGATTTCCAAAGTTGCAGCCAAGGTCCATTGGTCTCAGTGCTTTTGGACCATGTACATCATGGCAGGAGCTTGGTACAGAAAAGCCCTGTTTAGCTCATGGTGACCAGGAAATGAAAGAAAGAAACAGAAAAGCCCAGGATCCCAACATTTTCTTCAAGGTAATATCTTCAAAGATTTAGCTGCCTTCCATGAAACTTGTCCTTAGTGTCTCACCAAGCCTTTAGAACTGTATTATTGTACTAGTCTGCATATATATTATGGGATTCCAGGCAAACTCCAATTTAAAAAAAACTGTCATTTCCATGTAAAAAGGTAATTTCAAAAAAAAATTTCTTTCTCTATGTGTGTGAGCGAGTATTTATATGCACATTCCAACTCTCTTGTGCATTGGCGTGTGCTTAGACATATGTGTGCACATGTAGGTGGAGGCCAGAAGAGGGCATTGGTTTCCTTCTCTATAACTTCCTATTCATGTGAAACAAGTCCTCTCACTGAACCAGAGACTCGTGTTTTTGTGCTTTGTTGTCTAGACTGAAATGAAGCAAAGCCCAGCAATCTGGGAGCTGGGGTCACTCCTTGCTTATTATATGAGTGCTCAAATCTGACCTCTGGTCCCCACAATTGCACAGCAGGCACTCTTAGCCCTTGTGCTCTCTCTCCAGCCCCTACAATGAGAATTCCAGATACTTTCCTGAGAATTGATCCCTCAGTAAGGGAAATGTATGCTGATGTATGTACGTCACAGTGTCTAAACATTGTGAAATAATCTGGTCACAAGCATGTTTGGATAAAGTTTGCAAAAAGTATAGGCCTCATTTTTCCCCTTGCAAGTTAGTTCTGTACAATAATGAAGGAGGAGATAGACAGACAATTGAGAACTAGGCTTATCTTGTCAATAGAGAGGGGGGATTTTAATTTATTTCTAATATTGCTTAACTAGGGTTAATTTTTCTAATGTCAATAACTTGTCCTTTACATCTGCTCGTTTAAAAACTGGAGGTTGCTAATCAAATTTACTTTCCTCTTGCTACAGAGGCATGGCAGTCCAAAGTACATAACTATTCCCAGAAGACTATTTTTGAAAATTAAACAACCATCACTTTGCCTTTTCACACATCCTGATCTCAATTATTCTTTCTTGTCACCAAAAGAAAGAAATGCTTTCCCTTAGAGCCCTCAGGGCATGCCCAGGAAAGCAGGTGGGCTAACTGCAGATGTTCACCTCTCCTTCTTCTCCTCTAGTTGCCATCCCTCTGTCTCACCCTCAGCTCAGTAGCAGACTGCCTGCTGCAGACTCCATCCCTTCCCTCCATCTCCAACGTATCACACAGATCTTTGCCTCCAACCTTCCTTCCCCCCATTCATCGCTATATGCCAGCACCCAAAAATAGCAGGTATTCCCCAGGAGTCCTCTGGCCACTCCAGCCAGGGAAGCAGGTAGCCTAATTGGGGAACTTTCTCTCCTTCCTCTCCTCTAAATCGAATCCCTCTGTCTCACCTCCAACTCTGTAGCAGACCTGGTTTCCCCCTCTTCCCTGACCCCATCTCCAGGAAAGTGTAAGACCTTCTCCTCCAACCTTCCTTGCCACTCACCCTATTATCCCACCCCCAAACTCCAACAGGCATTGCCTGGGAACCTCCCAAAGCAGGACTACCACAGAAGCAAGTAGACCAGCAAAGCAGATAGGGGAGTTTCAAATCTTCATTCTTCTTTCTCTCCTTCAAATCCTAACCCTAGTCTCACCCTGTCATTATAGGGAGACGACTTGTTCTGGCTTCTCCTCACTGCCCCAATTGCTGGGAACTAAGACGGTCCTTGTGGAACACCCTGCCTTCCACCTTCCTGTGGACTTACTTACCCCCTCTCTCCACCCCCAGCCTATCCCCATTCCTAAGTGTCATGTTCCAAATACCTAAAAATGTATTGTACCCAAAACCCTCAGTGGCCACACTTGGCAGAATTCCAGAAGAATTCCCTATTAGGCAATATACAACCACCATGCCCACGTCCTCCAGGGAGGACAACAGAAACCATAGAACAAAACACCCACCCAAGAAAGGCAAGATCAAGAATCAGCACCTAGAATTACAATCATCTCAAATCCAGAAGCCTAGATACCAGAAGTAAAAGCATAATCACTAACAGCCAAGACGATAGGTCTGCACTAGTGCCCAGAAACCCTAGTAAAATGGGCCCTGAAAAATGTGACATAGATGAAACACAGGACATAGTCTTTAAAATAGCCTTTATGAATATGATTGATGTCCTTAAAGAGGAAATGAATAAATCCCATAAGAAATCTATGGAAATACCAACAGTGAAAGGGAATGGGTAAAACAATTCAAGAGCTAAAAGTAAAAATAGAATCAGTAAAGAAAATCAAACTGAAGGAATTCTGGAAATGAAAAAGTCAGAAACTAGAACACAATCCTCCGAGGCAAGAATCACCAACAGACATTGAAGACATTGTAAAAGAAATTAATACATTTAGAAAATGTAAATCTAAACACAAAACAAACAAAAAACTTCTGTCACAAAAAGACACTTTGAAAGGATGCAAATCTAAGAATATTAGGAATAGATGAAGGAGAGGAAACCCAAGTCAAGGACACAGAAACTATTTTCACAAATTGTAGAAGGAAGTTTTCCTAACCTAAGAAAGGATATGCCTATCAAGACACAAGACAATAGATAGCTATCATGCACTAGAAGAGAGATTCCCTCAATGCTGAATAATCAAAATGTACATGAACAGAACAAAGAAAGAATATTAAAAGCTGCAAGGGAAAAGGACCAAGTACCACATAAAGACAGACCTGTTAGAATAATACCCAACTTCTCAGTGGAGATGCTTGTAGTCTAAAGTTTGTAGACTGATGTTCTACAAACTCTAAGGGACCACAGATGCAGCCCAGACTCCTAAACTCAGAAAAACTGTTGATCAAAATAAATGAAGAAAATAAGGCATTCCATGATCAAAAAACAAATCTTAGCAGTTTCTATCTACAAACCGAGCCCTAACAAAGGCCATAGAAGGAAAACTCCAATCTAATGAGGTTAATCACACCCAAGAAAACATAAGGAATAAATAACTCCAGACCAGCAAATCAAAAGAGAGGATACATGGGGCGATGGTGGTGCACACCTTTAATCCTCGCACTCAGGAGGCAGAGGCAGGAGGATCTCTGTGACTTTGAGACCAGCCTGGTCTACAAGAACTAGTTCCAGGACAGCCACCAAAGCTATAGAGAAACCCTGTTTCAAACTCCCCCCACAAAAGAGAGGAAATACACACACACACACACACACACACACACACACACCACCACAACCACAGCCACCACCTGTGGTGATATAGTGTTTATGATCTAATAAATCTTGCCTGGAGATCAGAATGCAAAGCAAACCACACCCATTGAAGCTGGGCAGTGTTGGGACACACCTTTAATCCCAGAACTCAGGAGACAGAGGCAGGGCTACATGAGAGTGCATCACTCTAATAGAGAAACAGAGCTCATGCCTTTAATCCCAGTACTAGAGAGGTAGATAAGACAGGAGCAGGTCATTTCGTATTCATTATGCAGGCAATTAGTCTCCAGCCACACTGAGGATTCGTGGAGCTAAGATCACCCTTTCATTCTGAGGTAGAGGTAAGAGCTAGTGGCTGGCTGCTTTGCTTTTATGATCTTTGGCTTGAGCCCCAATATCTGTCTCTGGGTTTTTATTATTTGTGCTACAACCACCACCACCACAGCAGCAACAACACAACAAAAACAAAAATCAATAAACACTGCTTGTTGATTTTCCTCAACACCAATGGTCTCAATTTCCCAATAAAAACACAAATACTAACAGAATGAATGTGAAGACAGGATTTATCCTTGCTTCATTCAAGAAATACATATTAGCATTGAAGATAGACATCACCACTGAGCAAAAATGATGGAAAAGATATTCCATTCAAATAGACCTAAGAAGCAAGCCAGTGTAGTCATTTTAATATCCAACAAATGAGATTGCAAACCAACTGAATCAGAGGAGACAGGGAAGGACATTATCACAGGAAAAACCCACCAGGAGAACATTGTAAGTCTTAACATATATACACCCAAGCTTGTAAAAGAAACATTTTTACAGCTTTAATCACACATTGATATTCACACACTATAGTGGGAGATTTCAGTACACTACACACATCAATAGACAGGTCATTTAGACAAAATCTAAACAGAAATGCTGGTACTAACTGCAGTTGTAAACCAGATGAAGCTAACAGGTATTAATAGAACATTTCACAAAACACAAAGTAATATATCTTATTTTCAACAGGCCATGGAACTTTCTCCAAAAGTGACCATATGCTCAGATACAAAGCAAGTCTCAAGAGATAAAATAAATTTAACACAAACCCTATACCCTATCTGACCACCACAGATTAAAACCAGATATCAACCACAGAAAGATTTCAGACTCAAGAAAAGTGGACAGCTATATTCTGAAAGAAAACTGGGTCAAGACAGAAATTGAGAAAGAAATTAAAAAAGACATTCTAGAATTGAATGAAAATGAATACACAACATACCCAAACTTATGGAACACAATAAAGGCAGTTCTAAGAGGCAAGTTTATAGAACTAAGTGACTACATAAAAAAAAAAAATTGGAGAGATCCCTTATTAGTAACTTAACAGTACACCTGAAAGATCTAGAACAAAAAGAAGTAATCACACTCAAAGAGAATAGATATCAAGAAAAGATCAAACTCAAGACTGAAATAAAAAAGGAGAAAAAATCAGTCAAATCAAAACAATAAAAAGAAACAATGAAGCAAAGAGGTTTTTGAGATAATCAATAAGATTGGCAGTTATCTAAATTAAATAAAAGGAGGAGAGAGAAGATTCAAATGAACAAAATTAGAGATGAGAGGGGAACAGGACAACAACCACAGAAATCCAGAGAGCCATAAGGACACACTTTAAAAATTATTCCACTAAATTTGAAATTTTAAAGAGCAGATAAGGAATTTAAACAGAATTCCAACTCCCAGTGAAATAGAATCAGTAATTAAAGTCTATTAATCAAACAAAACAAAAATAAATAAAACAAAACAAACAAAAATAAACCCAAGGCCAGATGGCATTAGTATGACTTTTATCAGATTTTCAAAGGAGGGTTAATGCCAATATCCCTCAAATTACTCCATAAAATAGAAACAAGAGTATTTCTCAATTCATTTTATGAGACCACAGTTACCCTGATATCCAAATCACATAAAGACCAAAAATGTTAGGAGAATTAAAGATCAATTTCCAATATGAAAATAGATTTAAAATTTTTCATAAAATAATTGCAAACCAAATCTGAGAAAACATCAAAAAGCTCATCCACCACGACCATGATCATGTAAGCTTCATCCTAGAGATGCCGGGATGGTTCAATATACATAAATCGGTAAATATAATTCATCATATAAACAGAATGAAAGACAGAAAGCACATCATCTCATTAGATGCAGAAAAGGCCTTAGGCAAGTCAACGTATAAGGGTAGTTTACAGCAAGCCCATAGCCAGCATCAGCTTAAATGGAGAGAAACCAAAGCAATTTTACCAAAATCAGGAACAAGACAAGGTTGTCTGATGGGGGAAATATTTCTGTGTATGTTTATAAATAAAATACTTGCTTGGCCAATGAGACAACAGGTTAGGCTGGACTAGGAGTCAAAGAGGATTCTGGGAAATGTAGTAGAGAAGTGATGTTCCAGACAGGAAATGACATAGCAAGGAGACTCATATTTAAGAAGAGAAAAAAGAAAGTGTCGCTCTCTTTCCCCTCGGCTCCTGCTCCAGCGGCACGATGTGATCCACCAGCTAAGAGGGACGCCAATAAGGCGTCCGATAAGATAAGTCTTATAAAATATATAGATATATGATAATTGATACTGAGCTAACAGATGAGAATCCTAGTCATTGGCCAAGTAGCATTGTAACTAATACAAGTCTCTCTGTGTATTCATTTGGGCCTAACTTGGGCAGATGGCTGATGTAAAGCTTACACATGGCAGTGGGGCTCAGCGGCTTTTGGCAGAAAGATTTATTGTATCGTAACAGAATGGTGTCAGAAGTGGGATGACTCCATGCCCAAAGGTTCCCAGAAAAAGAGGTAAACCTGCCACCACAGCCTGCCCTGTTGGGCCACTGAGCTGCATGGGAGCAGCTTCCATATGCTCGCGCCATCCGGGCGCTTGCTTCTGGGGTTTAGACTCGGCACTTCTGAGATGATAAAGACAGATCCAGATAAAGAAAAACCTCTAAAGGTTTACACTACATTTAAAAATATATGTAGGCTTGTGAGAGAAAAAGTAACAGGAGGAAATAGAATAGCCGGGTTATGGTGGCCAATGCCGGTAGGATTTGCTAAAGGAAGCAGAGGCAGACAGATTTCCACAGAAAAACCGTCTCAGAAAAAAAAAAAAAGAAACAAAAAGAAGTAAAAATAAAATAATAAAAAAGCCACCTAAAGATAAAAAATACACAGAGAATCTGGATACTAAATGCCATACTGTTGTCTTTAAATTGTTTGATTGCCGAGGAAAAAATTACTGCTGCTAAAATACATTTGATTATAAATACTGCTAAATTAATCCAACTTATACATTTTAAAAATACTCTAACTTCAGGATTTGAGTTTAAGGACAGGCTACTTAGAAATAAAGGTTTTACTTATATTTACACAGAAAATCAGAAGCTGTAGATTCCTTCCAGACTAATATGGTTTAATCAAACAAGACCCCCTAAAGCTGAGATGATACAGCCTTACAGACTATAAAAACAAGGACTTGGTCAGGTTTCTATGTTTTATCATGATCCTAATGGTATATAAACATCGCCCCCAATCAACAGAAAGCAGTTTAAAAAGAACGACGCCCATATTCCCAAGTATTGTTTATAAATGTTTATTTTCATTTAAATGAGGTTGGTTATAAATGATAAAGAAAGAAAAAGGTAATAGGATATAGGAATGATACAGAGATGTATTTGAGATGGTTAGGTATTCTTCAAACCTTTCAAAGACCTACAGAAATATGGCATTTAAATGGTTTAGGGTTTTTCTTGGCAGTGAGACACAACTGCTCCTGGCACACCAATTATACCCCAACATTACAGAGGAACTTTGGGTGACTGTCCAGGTAGCAAGATAATAAACTCAATTCTAGAGTTTATATATTATCCTTCTATAGTCTTTGATAGGGTTGAAGACAGATAGTTATGGTTATAGTTTTCTTCAGTTATTATAAAAAATAAGTTACCCTTCTTTTTATTTAGACAGAAAAGAGGAGATGATGGGGGAAATATTTCTGTGTATATTTATAAATAAAATACTTGCTTGGCCAATGAGACAACAGGTTAGGCTGGACTAGGAGTCAAAGAGGATTCTGGGAAATGTAGTAGAGAAGTGATGTTCCAGACAGGAAATGACATAGCAAGGAGACTCATATTTAAGAAGAGAAAAAAGAAAGTGTCGCTCTCTTTCCCCTCGGCTCCTGCTCCAGCGGCACGATGTGATCCACCAGCTAAGAGGGACGCCAATAAGGCGTCCGATAAGATAAGTCTTATAAAATATATAGATATATGATAATTGATACTGAGCTAACAGATGAGAATCCTAGTCATTGGCCAAGCAGCATTGTAACTAATACAAGTCTCTCTGTGTATTCATTTGGGCCTAACTTGGGCAGATGGCTGATGTAAAGCTTACACATGGCAGTGGGGCTCAGCAGCTTTTGGCAGAAAGATTTATTGTATCGTAACAGTTGTCCACTCTCTCCATACACCTATTCAATACAGTACTTGAGGTCTTAGCTAGAGCTACAAGGCAACTGAAGGAGATCAAGGGGATGTAGATTTAAAAGGAAGAAGTCAAAGGATCTTTATTTGCAGATGATACGACAGCATACATAAGTAATCCTAAAAATTTTATAGGGGAAACTCCTACAGCAGATAAATACCTTCAGGGAAGTGGCTGAATAAAAAATAAACTTAAAAAATCAGTAGCCCTTTTATATACAAAGAACAAAGGGACTGAAGAAGAAATTATGGAAACAACACCTTTTACAATAACCTCAAATAGTAGAAAATATCTTTTGGTAACTGTAACTGGGCAAACAAAAGACTTGTGTAATAAAAACTTTAAAACATTGAAGAGAAATAGAAGAAGATAAGAAGATATTAGAATATGGAAAGATCTCACATACTCACTGATCGGCACAATTAATATAACAAAAATGGCCATCCTACCAAAAGCAATCTTTAGATTCAATACAATCCCCATCAAAATTCTAACACAATTCTTTACAGATCTTGAAAGGATAGTTAAGGATAGTTTTAAACTTTATAGGGAAACATTAAAAAACCCAGGATAGCTAAAACACTCCAGAATAATAAAAGAACTGTTGGAGGTATCACCATCCCCAATTTCAAGTTGTACTACACAGCTATAATAATAAAACCAGCATAGTACTGGGAGAAACCACCACATTGATAAATGAAATTGAATTGGGGATCAAGACATAAATTCACACAGTTATGAATGCCTGACATTTTTTTTTGGTGTTTTGAGACAGAGTTTCTCTGTGTAGCTTTGGTGCCTATCCTGGCACTCACTCTGGAGACCAGGCTGGCCTCGAACTCACAGAGATCCATCTGCCTCTGCCTCCCTAGTGCTGGGATTAAAGGCATGTGCCACCAACACCTGGCATGAATGCCTGACTTTTTATAAACAAGCCAAAAATATATACTGGAAAAAGACAGCATCATCAAAAGTGGGTTTGGTTAAACTGGATGTCTACATGTAGAAGAATCCAAATAGATCCATAATCTTGATCCTGCACATAACTCACCTTCAAATGGATCAAAAACCATAAATCAAAACAGATACACTGAACCTGATTGGCCAGAAAGTAAGTAATAATCTTTTGCTCAATGGCAAAGGAAAAGATGTTCTATAGATACCACTGTTAGCAAAGGCACTAAGATCAACAATTCATAAATGGGACCTCATGTAATTGAGAAGGTTCTATATGGCAAAGGACACTATCATTCCAACAAAGTGGCAGCCTACAGAACAGAAAATGATTTTTTTTTTTACCAACAACACATCTGGTAGAGGGCTACTATCTAATATATATCAAGAAAACAATCCAATTTTAAGAAATGGGGTACAGATCCATACAGAGAATTCTCAATAGAGGAAAGTGAAATGGCTGAGAAACACTTAAAGAAATGTTTATCATCCTAAGCAATTGGTGAAACACAAATCAAAACTATTCTGAGACTTCATCTTGCACCTCTCAGAATGACTAAGATCGATAAAACAAATAACAGCTCATGCTGGTGAGGCTGTGGAATAAAGGGAACACTTATCCATTGCTAGCAGAAGTACAAACCCATACAACCATTATGGAAATCAGTGTAGCAGTTCCTCAGGAAGCTGAGAATCAATCTATCTCAAGATGTAGCCATACTACTCCTAAGAATATACCGAAAGGACCCTTCATCCTACCACAGAGACACTTGCTCAACCATGCTGCTTTATTCAAACTAGCCAGGAATTGGAAATGACCTAGATATCCCTCAACAGATGAATGGATAAAGGAAATGTGGTATATTCACACAGTACAATATTGCTCAGCCATTAGAAAATGAAATTCACTTGTAAATGGATGGAACTAAATAATAAAATCTTCTTAAGTGAGATAACACAGACCCAAAAGACAAATATGGTATATATTCACTTAGATGTGGATACTAGCTGTTAAGTCAATGATAACCAAGCTATAATTCACAGAACCATAGAATCACAGATTAGGTATAGAGTAATGGACAGGGGATTAGATAGATTCCCCCTAAGAAAGAGAAATAGAATGTCTAGTTATGATGATGGTGACTAAAATGGGAAGATCGAGTGGAGAGGGGGAAAGGAGACGGACATGAAGGAGAAACTGTGAGGAGAGACAGCTAAAATTAAGGGCCATTAGAGTGGTAGTATAGAAACCTAACAGAATAGAAACTTCCTAAAATATACACACATATGAAGTCGATCTAAATGAAATTACCAAATAATGGGGAGAAAGAGTCCCAGTTGGACAACTCTTGTCACCAAATGAAGCTTCCAATACCAGGATTAGGTTACATCTAATTGAGTTGTTGGCCAAAGGGGGCCCAGGAGAATCCTCACACAACACAGGCTGTTGCCAAGACTATCGTTGCACTCCAGAAATTGATGGCAAGATCCCATTGCTGAAGACAACAATTACAAAACTCACTGAATATGGAGAAGTCAAGGTGTTGCCTACATAAAGCCTTCATCCCCATGTTCTAGAATCTTTGGTACAGGAAGTTACTCTGCACACTACATAAGCAATAACCCTGCTATAAACTCCTTGTTCTACCTGCAAGATATGCTAGTGCTAGTGACAGAAAGCTTGTAGGAGTAATTAACCAACACCTGATTTTACCTTAAGGCCCACTCCATGATGTGGAACCGACATATGACACTGCTGGCTGACCAAGAACCACAGACTAGACAACCCAGGGACCTCTGCAACCAGGTACATAGAAATAAAATGACTCTAAAGATATTCTTCTATATTCATACATCAGTGCTTTGCTCAACTACTACCAGAAAAGCTTCTTCCAGCAGCATATCTGAACAAATACAGAAACCCACAACCAGAAATTATGCAGAGAATGAATGGCATTGCAACATTCACCTTTAAATGGTATGTCCCCATCAAATTCCTCATCTCAGGGGTCAGGTACCTCATGAAAGTGGAGACAGAAAGATTTTAAGAGCCATGGGGGATAAAAGATCACGAAATCAAAGCCTTCTAACTCAACATGATCAATACACATATGAACTCACACAATGAAGGCAGCGTGTAACCCTACGCATGGGTTTTTCCACCACATTTTTGGCTTCCAGTTTAGTGTTTCTATGGGATTCATGAGAGTTTCACGGGTTTCTATGTCTGTATCTATTTCTTGTGCCTTTTCTTGGACTCATTTCCTCCTATTGCCCTATTCTAATGTGTTATTTTTAATCACGTTACATTATTATGTTTTTACCATTAGAAGCCTGCTTGCTTTTTAATGAGAGACATAAAGGGAAGGAACAGATGAGAGGGGAGATAAGGAGAACCTGAGGAGTAGAGGGAGGGGAAATCATAATCAGGAAATATTATGTGAGGAAAAAAATCTATTTTCAGTTAAGGGGGAAGAGAAGGAAGCACAATGAAATTGTGGGTGGATTGCATTTTCCAGAAAATTCCTTAAAATACTTTTACATGTATAGAAATTAGAGAAATTTCAGGAAGGCTGCAATTCAGCCTACATATCCCAGCACGAATTCAATTTTGCTTTTTAGCTGATAAATCATAACATGAAAGGTAGTTCTAAATTTGCACTTGTGTATTCATGCCAGACTTGTAAAGTGTTCTGACAGTTCGGAAGTTAGCTTCTGGCTTTCTTTGTTTTTGAGACAGGGTCTTACTCTGTAGGCCATGCTGGTCTGGAACTCCCTATGAAACCCGAGGAGGATGACTTGGTTGAGTTAAAGTCATGTATGCTGCACTCTACTTCTGTAAGCCAACTTACTCCTTGTATCTGCTAAGACCTCCTTCTATTTGTACAAACAGAAGTTTGCAAAACAGCCATTTTAACCTTATCTGCTCCATTCCGTAAACATGCTTACTCCAGAATTTTCCTTCTCATGCTCCTCAGTTTTGTAAGCTAAAATTCAAACCCACCAAATAACAGAGATGACTAAGGATTCAGCCTGAAAATGGTGTAAGAAACCACGGATCTGAGCACAGCTAGGTCCATGGGCATAAGGAACCCACATTCTCTATCTCCCTGAGTGGTGCTTAATTTCTCAAAGGCCTGATTTCTGCAACAAGCCCACATAGGGCACTGGACTCATAGTAATCTTCCTGCTCGGCTGCTCCAGAACAGGCATGAACTGCTATGCCTAGCTTGGAGGTAAATTTCCAAAACTCATCTTTTATCTCTAAGACCCTTCCCATTTGTTGCACTGGTGACAGGAGGAAAAAGACTCACATTGATTGTTGCTTTTAATTATAAAAGTGAGAATACTACTATAAAACATATAAAATAAAACTATAAAACATGTAAAATAAAAGTTATGGGCTGAGGTGATAGCTCGGTCAGCAAAATGCTTTTCTGCAAGCATGAGGGGCTGAGTTTAACCTTGAGATTCCACATTAAAAAGCAGGAGAACACACTTGTGATCCCACACTGGGGAAGCAGAGACAGGCAGGTCCCTGGAGACTCACTGGCCAGCCAGCAGAGCCTAAAGTGTGAGGCTAGGAATACAGGGAGTGACTGTGTCTCAAAACACACAGTGGATGGCAATGAAAAAATGACGCTTGACGCTGTCCTCTGCCCTCCACTGCACACATATGTTCACCCCACACAGCACATACAGAAACCCATACACAGAAGAATCTTCTCACCTTCCGTTTCCTGATCACAGCTCTTTCGATAGTTTTGTATGTCTTTTGACATGTCTTACACACACACACACACACACACACACACACACACACACACACACACACACGTTTTTTAAAGATGGGATAGCATCATACAAGATGCTCTGCAACTATTTTTTTTTCACCTAAGTTTTCTCCTTTGCTATCTGCCCATTGGAAGTTTACTATGATATTTTCATTAATACAGCCAATACTGAAATCTATTGTTTTATATGCATGTATCTAAACTTTTTCCCCCTGAAATGGATGAGCATTTATGAAAACACAAAATAAAACTCTGGGTAAATGTAGTCTCTCTTTTCCTCTCTCCATCCCATTTTTCCTTCTCCTTCCTTGCCCTCTTCCTCCCTTTGTCTTTTCTTGCTCTTCTTCCTCTTTCTTTCTCAGTGCTAGATATCAAACCCAGGATTTTCATCTTGTTAGGTAGCTATATCCCTGCTTCAGGTCTATTTAGCAGATGTGGAATGATTGAAAAGGCAATTCATTTCTCTGTTCACTGAATACCAAAGTTGGAAACTACAAACAAAAGTATAGCCCTCTGCAAGGCAGTGTGTCGTCAGTCAATGAAAACTTCAGCTGCAATAGCAACCCCACAGGATTATAACAGAGCCAGCAATTCCTACCCACCTAGTGATCCCATAGATGAAGGACAGACAAAAGGGAAGGAGCCGTGGAGGAAAAGGAAGAGATCTCAAGAAAACCCAAAGTAAAAGGCTAAGCTGAAACTTGTATGGAATTCAACAAGTTCTTTAAAAAGTCTGACAATGTCTGGGCTGATGAAGTGACTCAGAAGGTAGAAGTCTTTCTGTGAAGACTGGTGACCTGTATTGGATCCCTAGAATTCACAATGGAAAGGGACAACAAACTCTTTCAAGTTGTCCTCTGACATCCACACTCATGTTGTGGTGTGTTTGCACCTACACACACACACACACACACACACACACACACACACACACACCTACACACAGACACACACATGCATAGAGGCACATTAATAGCACATTAAAAGGAGTGACTGTGAACCTTGACAACGGAAGAGCTTTATTAAAAAAGGTAAAATACCTGCTTGCAGGAAAATCTGTGATGAAGAGAACCAAGCACATAAGCATGAACCTGCTTCTGAAAAGCAGGTCCTGCAAGAAGGGATCCTAGGTGTCAGCTCCCTGTGTCTCTGCCCCAGAAGACCTTCCAGTGAGACAGACTGTGGGATGGAAAACAGCAATAGGATCCTCCAGACACATGGAGGTCTAGGCAATGTGTGTTTGTGTCTTGGTTTTTAACCAAAAAGTTCAAAAATAAAAATAAACCTTTAAAAAACCCAGCATGAATAAAGACTTAAGGAAGACGTCTTCATGCACCTTAGCTGTGCACCTGTATTTCAAGCTGTTACAAAAGAGCCCAAAAGTTAGAAATGTCAGTTTCACAGAGAAGCTGCCATAAACCACAGCTCATGTACTAATAAAAGGAGAACTTATGTTAGTGAGTTCAGTGTCGTCTGGATGTGTGGTGACAGCCTCTACAACATCCAGTAAGCCCTGTGCCTTCACCTTTGTTCTGTTCACTGGCTGACTTACCCAGAGTCACTCTGCTCCTGAAAAAATCCACTCATGTGAAGTGCCCTAGAAAAAAAGAGTCATAATAATATCTTTTATACTGTACCTTCCTTCCATTGTGCTTTCCCCAATGTTTAGGCAGATTTAAATGCACAAATGTTTGCCACTGTTTTGTCATGGCCTAGAGTGCCCAGTAAAGTTGCATTTCTGTAGAGGCAGGCAGCCTAGGAAGAACCCGTGAGCCCACATAACCAAGGTATGTGCTGTAAGCTACACCATCTACGTTTGTTCAAGGACACTTAATAATGAGCACACAACAACATTGCCCAAACAATGCCTTTTTAGAGAACATGTACCCGTTTTTAAACATCATGATCCCACTTTTTCCTAAATGTTTATGCTTTAGCACACCCCACAGTATTACCCCCCATTGGTTCATGTTGCTGCAATTAAAAGTTGAAATTAAAATGTAATTACATCACCTCCTCCCTTCCTATTCTCCCTCCAACCCTTTCCATCGCCTCCTTCCAACCCCTCCTAGGTGTTGGGACTCAGCCCCCACAGGGTCTCTGTGAGTTGTTTTCCAGCATAGCCACAGGTAGGTCATAGCCACAGGTAGGTCCTGTTTTTCTAAGCCCTGCCCACTAATATCCTGTTATGAACTTTTCTTGTTATTGAAACATTGTGCCTTGTCCCCATCCCCTTCTTGCTTCTTTGGTGGAGGGCGGGGGTTGTGGTTTCCTTGTTTATGATGGGGCGTGGGAATGTGTTCTGCTAGCAGGTGATGTTTTCCCATCTCCTCTTGTGTATAAGCTGCTGGCTGCACTAAACCGATGGTATTCGCTTCTACTGAATGACTTGAGTTGTGTCCGTCTTAATCCACAGACTCTCGCCTGGTCTGGTTCTTCCGGCACTGGTGACACTAGGTCCCTCCTCACTCTCTTTAAAATTTATGGCATATTTTTGATTATTATTGCTAGATATATGCAAGTGCATAAATATATAAGTAATAGCCCACTGAGTCTATTAAAGGTGGTTTCTGTATATATGATTTCAAGGCAGACCACTTGGTTCTGATAACTAAGTAGAGGATTAATCTCTGGAAGAGACTAATTCTGCCTTTACCAGCAGTCATTGCTTGCTTGTAGTTCTTTGTCTGGAGTGAAAACCTGTGACACGTTCCCTTTCCACATTAGTCTATCTATTGAGATTATTATCTTTCAGCTCTTATTTAGGCAGCCAATTCTGTTGAGGTGTCAGGGGGAAGGGTCCCTTTCATTTCTAGGAAATACAATATCACAGCAGACTTCCTGGTCCTGGGAATCTTACATTCTTTTTTGCCCCCTCTTCAAAATGGTACCTGAGCCTTAGTTGTAGGAGTCATGTTGTATATGTAGCCAGTGATGTTGGTCTCCACATGGTCTATTACCTTAGGACCTGCTGTCATTTTCTGTATTGGTCTCCATTTGCTATAGAAAAGCATCTTTGATGAGGACCCAAGTCACAATTATTTGTGGGTATAAGGATAATCAAAAGAATTCAGTTAGGAATTATGCTTTTTAGTAGGTTCATGTCTAAGATCTATGACCTCACTAGCCCCAGGTAGTTAGGTTTCTAGTACCACACAAGATTTACCCCTTATTGAGTTTGCCTTAAGTCTACTTAGAAAGATGCTGGATACTGTCAAAATATGAATTCTACTATTTAGGATTATCCTTTCATACTGGTTATTGTCACAGTTCATCAAAACCAGATAGAACTATTGATTGCTTCCCTCACGTGGCAGCTTACATATTACTTTCAGGCATAAAACTAGACCTCAGGAAGGAGGCTTTCAGATTAATATACATTGTTAAGGTTAGGCTTTTTAAAAAGTTACATAAAGTTATATATATGTATATATAAATTAAGTATAAAAGTCTGGGAAATTTTTCTCAGGTCATCTCTAAGTAAATCATAGGAGTTGATTGAGCAACCACCTAGCCACTTAGTGGGTTTTAAAATCCTGATTTGTCAAAATTCATTATTTGTTCGGAGAAGACAAGTACATTTTGCTTAGTTTAAATGGTAACTTTCTGCATCCCACTCTTTTGGGGGGGCATCCTTTTTTCTTTCAACAAAGGGTTTCTCTGTGTAACTGTCCTGGCTGTCCTGGAACTCACTTTGTAGATCAAGCTGGTCTTAAACTCATAGAGATCCTCCTGTTTCTGCCTTCTTCATGCTTGGATTAAAGGCATGTGGCACCACGGTGCAGCTCTGTATCTCACTCTTAACCTTGAGTCCGGAGCACCCTTGTTACTACTGCATTTGCTTTCTCTCTCTCTCTCTCTCTCTCTCTCTCTCTCTCTCTCTCTCTCCCTCTCCCCCTCTCTCTCTGACACACACATTTTTTTGTACAATTAAAACATGACACTTCTTTCCTTAATTTATCTTGCCCAAAGTGATTTTACAAGGTGAGATCATACCTTCAGGCTAAATGTAGATCCCAAGTGTTACTTTTAGCTCTGGCAAAAGTGGAAGAGGTGGTGATTACCTCCCAATAGAAAATAGTGGAAGGATCCTAAACATCACAATTGAATGTGATATCAGCTTACACACAGAGAGAACCAACGGAGTTGGTGCAAAGTTCTTCAGTGACAGGGATGATGCATCTTGGCAGAAGGTCAAAGCTGGGACGTGGATGAGTAAAGAGCATCAAGCTTGGGAATCTTGATTACAAATTTTAAGCCATCAATTATGCATGTTTCATTTGAACATAAGATAATTTCACAGCCTATGAAACTTCTGTACAGGGAGCATCATGATTTGCAATGCGATGATTCTCCTGACATTATGTAGGGTTTGTTTAGGAAGAGTAGAGAATAAATAAATAAATAATGAAAATCAAGAGATTGACCTGCAATATGGGCATTATCTCACCCTTTTCCTAATTAGCGAATGCTCAGCATTCCTCATATGTATGGTTCCTCTTCATTCCTGTTTCCAAGGCCCCAAGTCAAGTTGTCATCTTTCTTTACAAGGATATTCTAGTGCTATTTTTTCTGCCTGCTTCCAAGTTCCTCACCCATTCCATCCATCTTCTACATTGCTATCAGAGCTCATTGTGACAATTCCCTGATTATTCCAAGAAAAATCCCATACTCCTCAAAAAGGAAGGCAAGTTCCCACATTCCTTTCCAGTGTCCTTTCCATGCAGTAACTCCAGACTCAAGTAGGCACTCCAACCATTACTGTCACACCTTTGGACCTTGCCACACCGGTTTCTCCTCCAGAATTGCACACACATTTCTTCTCTTTGAATTCAATTATCTGCCCACTTTTTGTTACTACATTTTATTCCAAAGTCAGTCTTGTATGCCTTTGACATGAGATCTTATGCCTTTGACTTATAACTCCTCAGTGTTAGCTCTTTTTTTCACCATTGTGATCCAATATCTTACAAGAAGCAACTTAAGGGAGAAAGAGTCTATTTTGGATCATGGTTTCAGGGCATCTGGTCCATCATGGTGGGGAAGTCACAGTGGTAGGAGGATGAGGCAGCTTGTTACCTTGTGTTACATCCATAGTCAGGAAACAGAGATATTGGAATTCTGGCACTTAGCTGACCTTTTCCCTTCTCCTTTTGTATTCAGTTTAGGTTGCCAGACATGGAATTGTGCTGCCCACATTCATCAAAAGTTTTTATACCTCCATTAATCCTCTCCAGAAACCCCTTCACTCTACACACGTAAAGGTGTTCTTTACTAATTTCTTAATCCAATCAAATTGACAACGAAGACTGATCATTGTGCCACCCAAAGAACACAGTGACCCTTACCTTATATCAGCATTATGTGTACTTAGTAAGGCATACTTCATAATGTAATTGTTTACAGAAATGATTTGTTTTATGGAAATGTCCAACTCACTATACTACAGCATGTATTCGGGAAAATCCAGATATTTGATGTAAATACCCTCCAGGTTAATGAGTGAACGATATAAAAAGGAAACTCTTATTTTTTGTTTTGCTACAGGTGGTTTCCTTTGGAATGGGAGTGTGGTTAGACTGGAGGAATGATTATACTTATATACTATTTTTTTTTACTATTGAGCTTTAAAACAATTCATATTTTATGAGTGTCAAGTAAGCATTGAACATTAAATAAGCAGACTTGCATTCAAGCCATGGCCAGCATTGTTATGTGATGTTGAACTGGCAACTAGCTTCATTCATAAATTAAGCATTGAGTGGATGAGAAAGACATTACACAGACATTCTGCAAGTATTTGCCAATAGCCTTAAAAGCTAAATACAGTGTCCAAAATAAGATCTGGCCTGCTCAAGTCTACATTAGCTCTAGTTCTCATACCAGTATTTGTTTCTAGACCAGCAGTCACACAGTGAGCAGTGATCTCTAGTCTCAAAGTGCATGAAGAGGCTACTGTAAGAGAACATCATTGGATTTAAAGTTTGTTTTGAAAAATGATTCTGTCAATATTTTCTCATGTTCCAAAAGAGATGTGTAAAAGGATACTCCTAGAGATGCTTAATGGTGCAGTTTAAACTGTACCCTATTTTACCAACATTGTGGCTTAATTAAGATCTATACATCAGTATAAATGATAGCTTGTTTACAAAGTCAGCTGTATGTGTGCACCATTTTCTGTCAGTAGCAGAATTAAGACAGCCAGATATTTATAAGCATTTAGGAATTCAAACCAACAAATCATCTTATTCTTATTTAATAAAAACAGATATAATGTAATTATCAACAATGACCACATCTTTCTTACTCAAAATCATAATCAGAAGCAGACAAAAAACCAGGTGAAAGACAGTTGAGTGGGGCTTACATTTTTGTTGTATAAACTAATGGAAAGTGGCTGTATTTGATACAGTAGAAATTGAAGACTAAGTTATTTTCACAGTAAGTTGAAGGATATATCTTGCTGGTGTTTCCTGTTGTGAGCTTGTTCTGCCTTGCTCCAAGAACTGTTACTATCATGTGACCAAGAGATTTGCTGAATATCAGATACATGCAAGACTAAGGAAACTACCATTGTATTTTATTAGTATGAAATACTCAAAAGCCAGGTTACAAAACCATATGACAACTATTAGAAATTTATGAATGAGGTCAAAATAGATGCTCTCAGTGGACTAGCACACAGGCAGCACCAGCTAGAATGTATCTAAAAGTGGTAGCATTTGGTCTGTATTTCTGGAAATGAAGGATGGGATATGCTATTAAGCTGCAAGGCAAATGGATTGTATCCTTAATCCAGCACTTCCCAAATTCTGATGTGCAAGTCAAGTCAATAACTTTTGAGTGTGGTTGGCTTGCAGAATGTGGTTGAACAGGGTACTGTTATGCATCCCAAGGTCTCAGCTATTCTATATCTAATGATGCCAAGGACGTAGCACATTGAGTGGTCAGGTACCAACTAAGGCCTGATTCAGGACCACGGACAGCGGGAAAAGTGGCTTGCCACTGCTGTGTTATCCACTATTTGAGTTAGTTCTCCATTTTCTGTGAACAAAATATAATCACAAAACACATAACCAGGATTTCTTTTAACTACTTGGGTTGTTGCTAGCCATGTGGAGGTTGTTCATTTCACACAAGTACATATCTGTCTAGAGGAAAGAACTAGAAAATGCTTACTTATTAGGCTTTAAAGCAATCCATATTTTGTGAGTGTCGAGTGTTTTTTTGTCCTCAGACAAAAGAACGTATAAAATGTCTAACTACCAGCATGGTGCTGACATTATAAAACATCTACCTTAGAGGAAGTAGCACTCCCAATTGCATGTTTGTTGAATGCTAGTCACATCTGCTGTTGCTAACCCCTCTGAATGAGAGTCAATGAGACAGTGAAAAACAAAACATACAAAGTACTATCAAGGGGAAATGGAATAAATACAATCTAATTATATATATATCCCCACTACCTTTTTATTTCCCCTGTGTTACTTCTACTTACATCTTTATTTTAAAGACAGAATCAGAAAGGTCATTTTCTCAATTGACTTTATTTTTCTGTGCCCTGCTTTGAAATGTAACCATGGCTGCCAGTGGTATAGATCAGGGGCTTTCAGGCCTAGTCCACAGTTTGATCAAATCAGTTCAGTCAAAAGCCTAGAAAATAATTTCCTCTATATTGGTGCTTTCACTTTCATGGCGAGGACTCTCTTCTTAGGCCTGAGGATAGACAGTATGGTTGGCATTTGTAGCAAAATGGGTTAATTTCATTCAATCTACCTAATGATTTTTCTCTTAGCCTTGTACCTGATTTACTTAAAACTATCCATGAACCACTGGAAAGATTGCTCAGTGGTTAAAAGTACTTGGTGCTTTTCTAGAGGACAAATGTTAGACATCTTATAAAGTACAACCTGGCCTTATCTTCTGGCTTCCAAGGGCACTTGTACACAAATGGCATATAACACATATAGGCTCACACATACACATAAATATTTTTGATCTTAAAATTCCAATGGTCATTCTTTTCCATTCTAATATTTGTTTCCATATTTCATTAAAAATTTCCTCTCATCCATCAGGCTTGTATGTTTATAATGTACTGAGTAAAACTGCTGACTTTCATAGCTAAACATTTTTTCTTGTTACTTCTTGATATCAGAGAAAATTCTCTTTTCTTTTGTTACCATAACATTAAACACGTTTGGTGAGTGGGTGTGTATTCAATTAAATATACTGAGCATATAACAAGTCAGAAGAATCTAATACGCATTATTTTAATGTATCTCATAACCACATCAGGTGTTTTTCTATTTGAGGAACAAGGGAAATGATATTCAAGTGTCCTTCGGGTAGTTAAACTTCAATTAGAGAGAGAACACTGCTTTCTCTCTACTCTGCACCATGTGATCTTTTAGGATGGACTTGTTCTAATGGAAACTTACACATCTCAGAATGACACACTCACAAAATAATTGTGTGTGAAACACCAGCAGCTTTTACCCCGAGAAGCAGGGAATAGTTGATTCCCATCCATTATATCAAAGTGGATATGAAGCTGCTTAGCCCAAAATCCATTACTGACATGGTATGCTCACTGGGCCCTTTTCAGATGGAAAATATTGTCCATTAGCAAAGATTAAATAATTTACCTGAGCTTGCCTGGAGCACTAAGTGCCAGAGAGGAGTTGATGATTTTGTCTTGGGGGTTGCTTAGACTTCTGAACTTCAGATAAACCTAATTTTACAGGGCAATTTATTACTGAATCTTTCTAATAGTAATTATGGAAAAGTACATTTAAAACATTAATTGTTGATGCGCTCACTTAGTCCTACCTATTCTTCTTGTTCTTTGACTGAATAATTGGAATATAAACTCAGATTGATAATTATGACCAGTGGTGAGAAGAATGTGCTTTGATCTTCTTTCATGGTCTTTCTTCATCGATCTCTGAGCACTCTCAGGTCATTTGGTGCCTACAGTGTCTGGATTGCCATTTGAATGGTTTCATTGTGTATTTTAGATAGTGTGTCACATTAAATGTGCTCCCTGGATGGGTATGACCTGTTACTCATTCCCTGGGAAGTCAGGAAGGATTACTGGGAAGTGTCCACTCTTGGGACCTTCAAGGAGAAGGAAATATTCAGGGGACTCTTTGACAACAGGTAGAAGCTTAGTAGGCTCACACTCTTAATAGGGTTCCTTGACAAATGTATTAGAAAACCTGAAGGGACTGAGCTTATGGCTTTGGGCCAAAGACTACTAGATGAAGGTGGGAGAAAAAGAAAACCACAGATGGTTTGCAAGGTGACTCATTTCTCCAACCCCCATCCCATCTTCTTTAATTTTTAAAAAGCATTTTGGTCATAAAATTTTACAGAAAGTATTTAACCACCAGATTGTTTAGTTGACGCAAGAAGATTTTCACTCCATTGTCCATTTTTACAGTCTCTCTTTATTGCCATAGGATGCCACCTTAATGACCTGTACGGAATCTAGAAGTTGCATTACACTCATTTTTCTTTGAATGCAGATTTTTTTCTTTTTCATGGAGTCCTCTCTGAGAAAGGAGATCAGTATATGACTCATGGCAATAACTACATACCACAGCAGAATATTCGCCTCTTGCCTATGAGTTAAAAACATCCAAGGAACTCACGTGTTTGTAAAACCATAGCCCAGCTAAGGTTGGTGTGCTCCAATGCGGTAGTTGGAATAGAAGCCTTATTTACTGAATTGACCTACAGCCAGAGTTATCTCTTCGGTCTCTTGCAGAATTGCAGGTAACTATTATTTCACTCTATGGATAAGCAAGGTTTCCACTCACTGATAATTTTGGGTAACTTGAAGCCTTTATTGGATTTGATATCTGGAGCTGAATCTCAGACTCATTTCTTTTAATTCTTAGGATGTAGTTCGGTCCTGTCCCCCCAAACTCCATGCCCAGAACCCTCCCCAGTTAACTAGTCCGCTCTACTGGATCTAACTTTCCGAATCCTAAAGTAGTTTAATCCCCGGGGAGCTCAAGGCATGCAATATCCCTGCATGGAGTGGGGGTGCGGTGTGTGTGTGTGTGGGGGGGTATAATTCTGTTAGCACAGCACCCGAGCAGCCGCCAGGGGGACCCCGACCCGCTTAGCTAAGCTGCATCTGATAAGAAAGCATCCGAGGGGCGTGGAGCCGAGGGTCTTGTGGCTTCTGCTACCAGAAAACACCGAGTGGGCCCGGGTTCCCCCCGTTCTTATTGGGACAGGAGAGGCGGGCATCTCCCGCTCGAGAAGCCGGGTTCGGCGGTGGCGAGAGGCGAGTGGGTGTGTCCGCTTCCGCCCGCTGGCCGTCCGCCGAAGCAGAGCGCCTGGAAGCGATACTTTGTTCCCGAGATGGGTTTTGTGAGAGCGCCATCCTGGCTCTAGAAGTACAACTTTGCAGCCAGGGCGGGGGGCAGCGGTGTTGAGGTCCGGGAGGAGAGGAGCGGATCCTGCCGGCAGATCCAGGCACAGCGGGGCGGCAGGGCCGGCGGAGTTCCCACGGGTCGTGGGCGGCGGTGAGATTCGCACCGTCTGGGTCCCCGGCTGGCGGCGACGCTCCGGGAAGCCCGTCCCCGCCCTTGTCCCCGATCCTCCTCTCGGGGGTGGGGGAGAGTTGAGGGGCTGGAATCCGTCGGGAACGGAGCCCCAAACTTTCCGAGCCCCGCTTTCCTTTTGTCTTTCTTGGCAGCGGCGGAGACGCCTTAGTTGCGATCCCCTCGTCCTGGCCTCGCTCGCTGCGCCCCACCGGTTCCCTGGGACTCTGGGCAGGGGTGCTGGGACTCTGCGCGTCCCGTGGCCGTGGCTGCGTCCCCCAGATGCGCGAGTCAGGGAGCCCGCACCCCGGCCTGACTCATCCTCCCGCGGTGACCGCGCGGCGTCCTCAGCCTGAGCCCCGCGGGGATGGGGAGTGAGACCGCGGCTGCCCGCGGCTGCCCAGATTCCGCCTGACGCCCCCGACCCCGCCGCCTCCCACGCTGGTCCCGGGAGGCGCTCGCCGTCGCGACAGCTGCGGGAGCAAAGAACCCCGAGAGGCCACCGAAGCCCCGAGACACGGCGCTCAGGACAGGTGAGGGGACCACCAGGGTGCAGAGGGACTTGCGGAGGTGGGTGGGTGACCCCTGCAGCGGTGTTCCGGGCTTCTGCAGCCCCTCTCCTCCCCTCCGCTTCAGCCTGCAGAGTTAGGGAAAACGCTGACTCCCAAAGTTTGGGGAATGAACCAAGTCCGCCATCAGTTCCAGACTTCTTGGTCGCCGGAGCACAGGAGAGGTGGTGCGGGGCTTCTGCGAGCGCCTGGCTCCGTGTCTTCTTCCAGCTACACCCTCCTTTGTCTAGGTTCCAGAGTCAGCACTCTTTGTGAGGATGTCTATGGCGTTAATCTACGGTAGAACAAAGTGTGGGCAGGGGTTCTTAGAAAACAGTATTTCGGTGTGGTCTTGCCTATATAAGAAAAACGAAGAGGAGAAGCAATTATCCGGAGGATTCAGCACGACTCCTCCCCAGAGTCTGTCTTAAGTGAAAGGACTCTCAAGGTTTGCTTCATTGATTGTTTGCAATAATTGATTATTCACGCCCGCACTGTGCTTTGAAGGCGCCGGCTTTCCATGTTTGCTGCTTTAAAAAAATTTGTTTTGAGGTGTGTGTGTGTGTGTGTGTGTGTGTGTGTGTGTGTGTGTGTGTGTGCGCGTGTGTGTGCGCGTGTGTGATAACAAAACGATTCATTGTTCACTACTAGGCAATGAGAATGTCAGAGAGAAAGGCAGATATGTAGATACAATTAAGTAACTTGAATCAGTGTACTTGTCAGTCTGATAGGTAGATTTAATTGAGTAATAGGGTTCAGTCTCTGTACACCTTAGTCTGGTGTGTTTCCAAACTAAATATGCCAGGATTACCTTTGCCTTCTTACCGTCCTTTTTTCTGAAGACCTTCAGTGGTTGACAACAGAAACCATTTCAGGAATTGGTAAATGTAATTTGTATCGAACTATTTCTTTTTGCTGTCAAACCAAGTTTCATAGTTCTGTGTATAAATGTTACCAGTGGGCGCCAAAGCTGTTTCTTTTAAAGGTGTGCCATTTGCTGCATGATGAAAACACATAAAATGACCTTTTGTTTGCGACTTGACCGATGGTACTGGGACATCCTACCATTTTGCTGAAGAGTAGAATGTATCTTGAAACTTTTAAAGGCTCACTTTATTTCCATGCTGCTGGTTGCCCATGTTGAAGCATCTGCTGGTACTTCCCTGCCTTTTAAACAGCTCAGGTGAGAAACAGGCACTCTTCTAAAAGAAAAACCAGTGCTTCATCCCTCAATACTTTTAACAATTTAATGTTGCATTTTGAATTTCAAAACTGGATACTGGAGTGTTCATAACTTTTCTTTAACAACCCTACCAAATATCTCATAATTATGAGATAATTTGTAACTAGGGCTATAATTATCTTTGTATCCAGGCTGGGGAAGCCTTCGATAGGGAGAGAGCTGGTGCGTAGGAAGGCTCTGAATGTTAGATCCAGAGGCTGGCACAGAGTAACTTAACCTGTTGCTTCTGAGGCTGGTCTAGGTAAAATCAAAGTATTCATATGACACTTGGAACCAGAAAGAACTGGAAGCTCAGGAGCCTCTGGTGAGCAGGGATGTCTGTCCTTGTCATTTTAAGGTAGTGCAGCATGTAGACATGTCTTTGAATGTGCCAAGAGTCAGATTGCTGCATTTGGACTTGCATAGTTTCCAGATTTTGACAATGGCTCGTTGGACATAGAAAGAAAACTTCCAATATCAGGAGGAATGAATCTGAAATGATTGGCTAAACTAATTCTCGTCCAAACTCAATAAAAAGAAAAAGGACTTCCTATCTTGCCTGTGGAAATAAGAATAAAAACAAGCAAATGTACACTTTTTGCATTTCTTTAAAAATGAGATTAAAGAAAGAAGTGTTCACAGGAAGTCAAAACTTCTCACAATGTTTATCAACCCGAATTTGGAATTTAAAAGACAAGGCAATTAAAAACTATATTTCATGTAGTCCTTCTCTCCCTAAATAGGAGACAGCATAGGCAGCAGTTATCAAGCAAAGTATATTTGGAAAAAGAACTTGTGTGAAGGGAAGAAAAACAAACCTAAAATGAGATGAATCCTTGATGTTATCCAGGAACATGAGACTTGCAGTTTTATCAGATTTGTCCTCTTGGCCCTGCACTGAAGGTGGGCTTTGTCTGCTAGTGTCTGATACATGCCCAGACACTCAGAACACAGATGAGAGTTCATGAGAGGTCGTGCAGCAGAGGATACCCCACAGGAGCTAGGCCGGTGAAGAAGAGTCCAGTAAACACAGCTCAGACTTTGAAGCTATGTGGAATGTCAGAGTGTCTGTGGACACCAGGAGACTGGTGCAGACTCCAGAGCAGTTACGGCAGATCCCAACTGGCACTTCTTGGGAAGTTGTCATCTTGGCTTAGATACTGATTGTGTAGCCTTGGATAAGTTGTTTGGCCTTTCTACTCTGTCCTCATCTGCAGAGTGACCTTGAATTGAAAATCTTTATGTTGTCTCAAATAATGCTACATGATGAGTTCTGGTGGAATTAAGGATACGGAAAAAATCTAAATGTGAGGTGTGTGTGGCTGTAGTGTTAGGGCCAGAGGGAGGCAGGATGTAAGATTCCTGGGGGTGGGGAAAGGATAATGCCTGACAGCTGGAAATGAAAGCAATCTAGCTTGGGGCATGTGGTCCATCATGGTGATCCCAGCTGACAGTAAAATCAAATAGCAAATACCAGCTTTCACTCAGTGCTTGTTGGTTTTCCATGAGTTTTCACAAATAATAGCAATTGATTTTCCTAATAACCTCCAGAAGTAATTAGAGCAGAAAGGTGATGGAGGCCAGGCTGGTGCTACAAAACATGTTAGCAAAGTGCACCCGATTGCCTCTCTGAAGAAGGAATGGAGATAGAAGAGAAGCTAAGCGTGCCTTGGAAACCCTGATTAAAGGCAGAGAGAGAGGTAAGCCTGATGTCTGACTTTAGTGAAGGGTTGAAGTTTTCAGTGAAGACTGTTTATATTCTGTAAGACAAAATGTATAATTAGGAGTTTGAGAACATCTGGGTCTCTTGGATTTTGACCATTGGTGTTTAGTGTGGTCACTCCTATTTAATGCTTTCTCCCCAACTTAACCCCCTTTTCCCTTTCCCCTTTCCCAAATGGGGATTTGCTTATCGATGGGCCCTTGATAAGACTATTCCAAGAACTCCAAGCGCACTGTAATGAAGAAAATACCTACAAACTTTATAAAGGCGAGGATTTTTGGACCAAGGCACTGTTGGTAGGATACACAGGAATAAGTCATTCTTTGGAAACTTTATCACCAGAGGGTAAATTATACAGAAAAACAAAACAAGCGACAACAACAAAACAGGAATGTAGCAGAGTAGGAAGATTGGGGAACTGTAGATCCCTTCCTGCTGTATCTGTTTCCCTTCTTCTGAACCTCATGCTACAGAGGATGGCCCGGTCCCTCTGCCATCACTCCTCTCAGGGTTTCTGTGAGTTGGTCAAGGATTCCTTTGATTATATGCACATGCAACTTGGATAGGACAAAAAGGATTTGCTGGCTGATGGGAATGGAAAATCTAAAAGTGGATCTTGTTCCAGTTGCTGGTAGAACCCAAGATGCCCGTGACTTTGTCTGGGTTCTTTCTCTCCTTGTTTCTTAGTTCCATTTCTCTCTGGATCAGTTTTATCCTGAGGTCTTTCTTTGCAAAGGGAAAGTCACTGTCAATAGCTCCATTTTTTTTTTATTTTTCAGTTGAGATCCCTAAGAAAGAGAGATCCTGTCTCTTCCTGGTCCCATTGCACTTGTTTGGAAAGATTCTGAGGTGCTGGGCTTCAATGGCCACAGCATCAGCCCTTACGTATGGTAGAGGGTGTTCAGTGGTAGCCTGGGATAGGATCTGTGCCAGGCTCTTTCTGTGTATGGCTTTTGGTAGCAGTGGGAAGGATTTGAAGGCTGCTTCTTGATTGACAGTTCTACAAAGATCACAGAGAAGTGGTTAACAAAGCAAATGATGCTCCAGACAAAAATAATGCTGTTTTTTTCTATGTATAATTGCTCTCATCTACACAGTGGTGAGTATTTTACACATAGGCAAGTCTGGTGTATAAGTCTGCAAGTGTGTAGAGGCCAGAGGTGGACACTGAGTTTTCTTCATTACTTACCTTCTCCAGCTTAAAATTTTAGCAGAGTCTCCCACTGAATCTGTATTTCACCAGTTGGCTAGACTGGCTGGCCAGGGAACTTCGAGATCTGCCTGTCTCTGCCCCCTCTTCTGACTCTAGAATAGATCCCAGATCCATGCTACTACATCCAACTTTTTACAGGGGTGCTGGAGAGCCAAAGTCTAGTCCTCATAAATGCACAGCAAACATTTCACTAACAGATCCATCTCCATAGGCCCTAAACTACTGGTATCACAGGTCCCAGAAGCATGCTTTAAGTCATTATTTTATTTAAGCTTCTCAAGAGCCTTCTAAAGTGAGAAAAACAAAAGCTGGGGGAGGCAAATAACCAAGTTGAGATTTTGTGAACACTAATAGCCATAGCCTGTGCTGTAACCAAGGTGCAATATCATTTCTCAAGACCACTGTCAGGATACCTTGTAAAGGGCCAGAATGAAAGGCAGGGTCAGTAGACTTTCTAACACATAATTGGAATGCCAGACATCAGTGCCTTTCAGAGGGCACAGAACAGGGATTGTTTATGCAAAGTTGCAAAGCATGCATGCTCGAAGACAAGATGCCAAGGTGAGGCCCCAGCAAAGTATTCACATGCATAGATTCTTGGTATGGGACTTGGCATAATAGCAAGAGCCAGGGATGGGGGCAGGACCGGAAGAATGAACAGGTGGGCAGATCAATAGAACAGCTACAGTCTGATTGTTGATCTGAGAACAGGAAGTTGACCATATGTCTCCACTTTAAACATCTTCCTGAGGTAAATCAATAGAATGTGGAATGGACATCTCCTCAGAGGGAGGGGGAGTCTACTAGTTGTCAGCCATCACGAGCAAAGAGAAACTGACATTTGCAGGGTATTTGCCATGCACCTTGGATATATGTGATCTCACTACAGTCCTGGAAAGATAAGTAGAATCTCCATCTTCTTGTGGGAGCCAAGGCATGAGGCTCAGAGAGGGTAATACTATTTGCCTGAACTCCTGGAGCCAGACAAGAGTCTGAAGGAGCTGGCACAGAATCTCAGATCTGTCAGGATCTGGAATTCATCCTGGCTCTTCAGGGAGTCACTCTGATCCTAGCAGGGCAAGGTCAACTTCAAGTCTGAGTGAGAAGTGGGGAGTCCTGCAGACATATGGTTGGGAAAGAAGACAGTGACTCACAAGACTTTCAAGCTTGTGAGTATGAGATCAGAGCAGACCATGTTAAGAGTTGTCAAGCAGGATTGTTTGGCTTTGTAAAAATGCAATTATCTAGTAGGACCTTCTCTCCAGTGCAGACTTCCTATTGCCTTGCCAGGCGAATACAGCAGCAGGTTAGATGCTTGAGAGGTTAATTTTAGTCACTGATTTCAGTTCCTGAGAAGAAAACCTCGCCAATGGCCATGGTCTGAAGTTACCTTCAGACATATAGATGCTTTGCTCAGAAATATGGAAAGTAGGAAATACACACAGAGGAAAGCGCCTGAGAGAGAAAGTGACGAATGACATGCTGAGTATGATAGATACATGGAATATTCTAGTTATATGTCCTAAGGCCCTGCTTGAAAGACTGTACTATGAAGTATGAATGACATAGTGTCATTCTGCAAGAAATGTAAAGAAAGTTTTTATTGATTTAGATGTATGTGCATACTCTGTGTGTGTGTGTGTGTGTGTGTGTGTGTGTGTGTGTGTGTGTGTGTGCACGTGTGCATGTGTGTGTGCATGCCTGCATCAGGGTAATGAGATATATGAAAATAAAGTTATTTGTGAGAATCTCATAGTCTATTTCAGAAAGTAAGGCTCAAGTTATTTTTCTGAGTAACGCAGAGCACAGAGCTAGCTGATGTTATGAAATACACAGTTGCAACAGCTGAGCACAAATGCTATGATGACAGAAAGGACTAGGATGTCTGAAATGCAGGTCAGACACCAGAGGCTTCCAGCAGGAGGGAAGAGCTAGAGTGGTCATGAGCAGAAAAAAAAGAGAGCAGCAGGGGAAGAGAGAGGGCTTTTGGTGCTTTGCAGGCAGAAATCACCAGGAACTTCCCTGGGGTTGAACAAATTATTTATTGCTCATTAAAAAGAGGGAGAATGTACACAGGAGGATGAGAGGACTCAGTGGGGGAGAGTTGGGCATTACTGATATGATTGTGATCCGAATTCAGTGATTCGGGAATGGAGATTTCAGTGGGATAATCCTGCCGCTCTGTATCTCCATAAAGCTTATCCAGAAGGAGACAGGGCTAGAGAAGGGAACACTGGAGTTGTTAGAGAAGCAGTGGTTGGGGCTGGGGAAGTGACTCAGTCAGTGAAGTGTGACTCACAAACATAGGGACCTTAGCTGGTATCGCCATTGTGCCTGCAATCCCAGCACGGGGACAGAAGGATCCCGAGGCTTGCTATGGCCAACCAGGTGTACTGAATCGGTGAGCTCTGGGTTCAGTGACAGACCTTGTTTCAAAAAATAATGTGGAAGAAAATTGAGGACAATTGACACTTGATATCAACCTGTGCCCTAGTTACACACACACACACACACACACACACACACACACACACACACACAGAGAGAGAGAGAGAAAGAGAGAGAGAGAGAGAGAGAGAGAGAGAGAGAGAGAGAGAGAGAATCATTATAATCATTCAATGCAGCCTGATTCAAGGGATATTTTGTCACAATTCTGGTCAGGCAATGTTCATGTTTTTTTCCCATTGGATTAAGAGGTTCTTGAGGTAAGAAGCTGAGTCCCATACCATAGTAAGAGAGCCACATATAAATAATGATTGCAGCACATTGAACTAAAGCAGTGAACGAGAAGAATATTGGGATTTTATGAAACCAAAATAATACAAGGTTTTGGCTGTTTTTACTAAGAGTGAACTAATTCCAGAGGTGCTGAGAAGAAAACATTTCCTTTTTAAAAATCAACGTCTTCAGGCTGAGATGTGGCATGAATTAAACAACCCTCAGTACTCCATCGAGGCAGACATTAGTGTCAAAGAGACACATTTTGCCTTTCCAAGTAATGGGAGTCAGATGGGCCAGAGAACATATACATGTGCACATATTTATAACACAGTGGTTACTCAGTACTTCTAAGGAATTATTTTTGTTTCTAATTGCAAAGCAAAGCATACTCTCAATTAAAATTTTGGAAAATGCATTAAGGATTACAAATCTAGGGAGAAATCTTAACTATAATAATCCTATAACCCAAAGGCACCCATAATATTTGGCATTTCCTTCTCATTTTTAATGAGTTTTTTCCATACTTAATATTACAACCTGTTCTGTTTGCTTAACCTTATGCATTTAATACTTTCCAAATTCTAGGCAACTTTAATAATGTCTGTGTAATATTGGGTTACATGGTGTGTGTCATGGTTTATTAATCATACCCTTAAACTTGGACCTCAAGGCTATTTCCAAACATTTGACATTATAAATAGTTCTTTGATGAAGCCTTTGTTCAAACAGGATTTTTTTTTTTCTCTTTGAGACAGGGTCTAAACTATATAACCCTGGCTGGCCTGGAAGTCACTATGTAGACAAGATGTCCACCTGCCTTTGCCTCCCAAGTTTAGGGATTAAAGGCATGTGTCACCAGACTTGGATATTTCCTTAGTTAAGGAAATGTTATACATTAATTTGCATTCCTCTGTGTGTGTGTGTGTGTGTGTGTGTGTGTGTGTGCATGTGTGTTTGAACATGAATACCATGCTTTTCACTTGGAGGTCAGGGGACAACTTCAGAGTCAATTGTTTCCTGCCACCTTATGATAGCCAGGGATCCAACTCAGGCCCTGAGGTTTAAGTACAAACATTTTTACTCATTGAACCATCTTGTTGGTATGAACATGCACAAGCACCCACACACACCTATGTACATTAATAAATCTAAAAATATTTTAACACATTATTTCCTTAATAAAATATGTGGAGAGACAGATGATACCAAGAAAGGCAATAAATTTATAAGACTCTTGATGTTTAGTATTTAACTGATTACCATAGGAAGTGAAGTTGTGATTGGAAATACTTTCTACCATGCCCTCCATAGATTGCTTTTTGTTGTATTTTAGTTTTATATATATATATATATATATATATATATATATATATATATGTGTGTGTGTGTGTGTGTGTGTGTAATATATATGCATATATAGTATGTATGCATATAATATAAAGATATTGATGTTTTGCCTGCTTGTATGTCTGTATACCACACATGTGTAGGAGAATAGACGAGGGCATCAGATCCTATCCCCTGGAAATGGAGTCACAGATAGTTGTGAGCCACCATGTGGGTGCTGGAAACTGAACAAAGCAATGAGTGCTCATCAGCACTGAGCCACCTCTCCAGCCCCTTGTTCATTGTTTTTTAAACAAAAGAATCCTTGACTTAAAAGTGACTGCTAGCTTATGTCAATTGCAGATTTCTTTCATTACCAAACATACCCTTCTAGAATATAGATTGATTGAGACACTCACTGTATTAAAAACGCTACAAGTGTTCCTGACCGAGAATGTGGGGACCCATTACTGAGAAATAAACGAGTAGAAAAATGAATTCTCAAAAGTGAATAATATCACCATCTTTGTGATAAGGGGATGGAGAGCGAGGGTCCCACTTCCAGAATCTGCTCTCTGCAGCCTTGGTGGTATGTTCCAGGGCAATGAGCCATTCCAACCATGCCCTGTGTGCTAGTGTCCTTTCTGTTGCTGCAGTAAAACACCCTGACTAAAGGTAACTTACAGCGTTTATTTCAGCTTACAGGCTGTGGTGCATCACTGAGGGACATCAGGGTAGGAACACACGCACGCAGGAACTTGAAGCCAAACCAACTTCCTATACCACACAGCATTACCTCTAACCAAGCACCCCACAGCTAAGGAAGCACAGCAGAAACCATGGTGGACGCTGCTTGCTAACTGTTTCACTCAGGCTCATGCTTAGCTTGACTTCTTATCTACTTCTGGACCACCTGCCTAGGGAATGGTGATGACCACATGGGGCTTGGCCCAATGGTGATGACCAGTGAGCTTGGCTCTTCTACCTCATTAACAGTCAAAATAACCTCTCACAAACATGCAATTCCTCAATTGAAGCTCTTAGATGACTCTAGGGGGTGTCAAGTGACCACAGTTAAAGCTAACCAGGAGACCCTGCATTGTGGTCATGACCACACAATTTCATAAAGCTGGCACCAAAAGAGAGCAGGCCTGAGTTCTTTATTCCTGACCGAGTGCCCTGCATATGACTGGGGCAAGACTGTCCTGGGAAGCAGGATGTGAAACCACACAGGATTTCCCAGAAGGCTACTTCTACTCACTGATTTCCCCCAAGAAAAAACAAATGATGAATCTGAGTTTTGAAGATTCTGATTCTGTGCATTAACAAAGAAAAACAAACCATGATAATAGTTTCGGATTTTCAGACATGAATTTTGGGTTTATCATAAGAAGGGGTGATTTGGAAAATACTTAAACCTCCATAGATATTTTTGCTCCTTTGGTACACTTCATGAGACTATACATGGGAACTACTAAGCTTCCTGCACCCATCATTCTGAGCTGGGTTTTTGTTTGTTTGTTTTTTGGGGAGAGGGAGTTTGAGGCAGGGTTTCTCTGTGTCTTTGGAGGCTGTCCTGGAACTAGCTCTTGTAGACCAGGCTGGTCTCCACCTCACAGAGATACTCCTGCCTCTGCCTCCCTTGTGCTGGGATTAAAGGTGTGTGCTTCCACCTCCCAGCTTCTGAGGTAGGTTTTAAATGCCAGATTCATCTTGTCAACAGCTTCCATTTCTCCACTAAAAATAATCTGCAACTGAAATAAAAATTATTTTAGTTTCCTTACAGAGGAAAATATCATTACTGTTTTTATAGGTTTCAATCAACTTTAGACAAAATCATTTATGTTTATTTCAGAAATAATTACCTAAAAAACATTATTCAGCAGATGCCATTTTGTCAAATGCGAGTCATCTTACTGTGCTTATGTGTGTTCATGTGTTCACATGTTCCACAAATGTACCCCTAAAGCCAGAAATCAACCTTGGGTGTTTTAATCATTATCCATCTTGTATTTTGAGGGAAGGTTTCTCAGTGAGCCTTGAGCTTACTGATATCACTAAGCCACATGGCAGTCAACACAGGGAGTCCCTCTGCCTCTACTCTGCAGGACTAGGATCATAAGAAGGTACAACTGTGCCCAGTTTTTTTTTTTTTAATGTGGGTTCTGGGACTCAAGTCAGCCCCTCATCCTTGGATAGTAAGTAATCTATCTCCCAGCTTAAGATACCTTCTTCTTATACACTGTTGATGCAGGAGACAGTGTAGAAAGACATGTCCCATATATTTTTTATTCTCTTAGTGATAATGATGCAAAGGTTCTGATAGCATATAAAAACAGTAAACATGAACTCAACACGAAGTTCATTAATTAGTAAGTGAGCCAGTAAATAGTGTATGCTGGCAACTGCTGATGGGGAAGGGATCAAAGTAAAAGTGGTGACTGAACTCCAACATGGAGGAAGCAGTGGCCACAAATAGGCAAAGTGGTTTCAGGTAGTAGGAAGGGCTTAAGGAACGATCGAATGTCACTGAGTCGGGGTCAGGACAGACAGTTGGACCACCTGAACTGAGACCTGTGAGACAATGAGGGGCCAGTCCCCCGCATCTGAGAAGAGTGGGATAGATCTTAAAGAAGACCACTGGGAAGCCAGTATTAGGCTGTACTTTGGGACCTGATGTGGAGCCATGAATTGAGGGGAAGACTAGAAAACGGTACCTCACTGTAATCGTGGATATCAGGATAGAAACAAAAGCAACATTGATTTAGGGGATTTTCTATAATTGCTAGTTATGCTTAAGATGAGCTGTGCAATGTTCACCTTCCAAGTTAAGTACAGACAGAATATACAAATTAGCATAAGTGAATAGGTATGTACATTTAATATATGTAAATAAAATTTCAGTAGAATGTACATAGACAGAGCTTATTTTTTATTCATCTATCTATTTTTTCATCCTGGCTTCAGCCTTCCCCCCATCATCCCCTCCCAGTCCAGTCCCTCTTCCCCATTGTCACCCCCACAATTCCCTCCTCTTCTGTCTCCATCAAAGGACAGTTCTCCTATGAGTATCAATAAAACATGGCATATCAAGTTGCAATAAGACTAAGCACTTCCCATGTCCTAAGGTTGGACAAGGTGACCCAGTATGAGAAGTAGGGTCCCAAAAGCCAGTAAAAGAGTTGGAGACAGCCCCTGTTCCTGCTGTTAGGAGTTCATAAGAGGACTGAGCTACACAACTGTAGCATATATGCAGAGTGCCTAGGTCAGTCTCAAACAGACCCTCTCATTGTCAGTTCAGTTCCTGTGAGCCCCTGTGAGCCCAGGTTAGCTGATTCTGTGAGTCTTCCAGTGGTTTCTGTGACCCCTCTGGCTCTTATACTCCTTTCTCCTCCTCCTCCTCTGCAGGATTCCCCAAACTGCCTAATGTTTGCCTGTGGGTCTCCATCTCCATCTGTTTCCATCAATTGCTGGATGATGCTTCTTGATGACAATTGGGTCAGGCACTAATCTGGCCACAGGAGAAGGCCAGTATGGGCTATTTATCCACTATAGGAGTCTAAGCTGGGGTCCTTCCCATAGACTCCTGAGAGATTCCCGTGTGCCAGGCTTCTGCCTGACCCCAAAATGACCCCCCACTTCTGAAGTCCCCCTCAGCAGTCTCCCCCTCTGTGTCCCATGCCAACCTGATTGCTCATGTTTCCGTCTCCACCTACTCTCAGTTCACTCACAAAACCTATTTCCCCTTCCCAGTGAGATCTGGGCACCCCCCCCCCCAGCCATAAATTCTCCTTGTTACTAGTCTCTCTGGGCCTGCGGATTGTTTCATAGGTGTTCTTTATTTTACAGCTAATAACCACTTATGAGTGAGTTACCAGTCTAGGATACCTACCTCATTCAGGATGGTTTTTTCTAGTTCCATCCATTTGCCTTCAAATTTCCTGGTATTCTTGGTTTTTTTGTTTTTGTTTTTTTTGTTTTTGTTTTTGTTTCAGTTGAGTACTACTCCATTGTGTAAACATACCACATTTTGGTTATTATTGTTTGTTTGTTTTTATCCGTTCTTTAGTTGAAGGACATCTAGGTTTTTTCCAGGTTCTGACTACTATAAATAAAGCTACTGTGAACGTAGTTGAGCAAGTGTCCTTGTGGCATATGCCCAGGAGTGGTATAGCTGAGACTTTTGGTAGAAAAGAGCTGCCGCACTGAATTCCAAAGTGGTTGTACAAGTTTGCACTCCCACCAGCAATGGAGGAGTGTTCCCTTGCCTAAACTCCACAAAATTGGAAAATCTAAAAGAATCGGACAAATTTCTTGATAGATACCACCTACCTAAGTTAAATCAAGGTCAAATAAACAATTTAAATAGACTGATAACTGCTAAGGAAATAAGAGCAGTCATTAAAAGTTTCCTACCCCCCCCCCCAAAAAAAAAGAAAGAATGAAAGAAAGAAAAGCCCAGGGCCAGACAGTTTCAGTGCAGAATTCTACCAGACTTTCACAGAAGAGCTAACACCAAATACTCTTCAAATTATTCCACAAAATAGAAACAGAGGGAACATTGCTAAATTCTTTCTATGAGGCCACAGTCACCCTGGTACCCAAACCACACAAAGACCCAACAAAGAAAGAGAATTATAGACTATTTTCACTCATTAACATTGATACAAAAATACGAGTAAAATACTGGCAAATCAAATACAAGAACACATCAAAAAGATCATCCATCATGATCAAGTAGGCTTTATCCCAGAAATTCAGGGGTGGTTCACCATATCACAGTTCTTTTAATAATGTGAAACATATATCTTTTTAACTTTGCCAGCATAATGTCTGCTTATTTTACCCATTTAGTAAATGTTTGCCAGCTTAACTATATGAAGCATTGTATAACGCAAGAAAAAGCCATAGTGGAATATGAAATCACACTTAAGATACAGCATTTCAGTTGTTTGAAAATTTTTTATCCATTCATTAACTGTACTCTGAAATCCATAGTAACATAAAAGTATAATCAAAATGTTAAAAATTAAAATATTGAAAATAAAAATATAACACACTGAAACAATCATCATTCCACATACCTTTCTTCCCCTCTATATGGATAGAAATCTTGGAAAATCCCATACTTATAAAAAGGTTTTAGGGACCGTATGTCTTTAATCTCAGTACTTGGGAAGCAGAGGCAAGAGAATCTCTGTGAGTTCAAGGCCAGCTTGTTCTACATAATGAGTTCCAGGACATCCATGGATATACAGAGAAACCGTATCTCAAAACAAACAAACAAACAAACAACAAAAACCCAAAGATAAATAAAAATAAAACACAAAAAAGTTTCATGAGCATCATGCTGTCCTGTCATATCTTCCTCAACGTGTAGAAATTACTCACCTCTGAGTTTCCCAATCCTATAATTGGCCTTTAGTCAAAATGTCTCTGCTAACACCTGCATAGCTGAATGTTAAAGGATAGTACTAATGAGTATTTAGTTCAATGTCTTTCAGGAGATGTTTTAAAATAGACTTATGCTGTACCTGCTATTTGTTCAGAGAACACCAAGTGTCTCCTACTGTGCTTGTTCTAGAAGATTAAGAGGTTTCTATCAAAGGAACTCAAAGTCTCAAGAACCATCAGGTGAGACTGTGTCTTCAGCAAGACTGAGACTTAAAACAAGATGTAACACAGGACTCCTTGAGTCTAAGTCTTAAAAGGTGGAGTGGTGGACAGAAGTTGTGGCTTAATTCACAGCTGCTGCAATTTGGAATCGGCTAACTGATCTTAGAAAAGGCATCTTACAGAAGACACATGAAAAGGGCCACACATGGCAACCTTCTCTGGGTAGCAATGCCACCTGTGTCCAGATCCTCTGTTCTGCAGGTATTACCCTGGGGATCCCCTGCTGCAGCTGCCAGAGGCTGGGCTGCTCATTTGACAGGAGAGGCAACAGCTGGCATGCTTGGCAGGCCTGGGGACTCATGCTATTCACAAGCCTGCAAGCCTAGCCCTGCTTCATCTTCCTTGTTAAGGCTCTACCTTGGATCCCTGTATGGAGACAGAAGCATAGCAGCTCCTTGAAACCCCTGCAGGCTCCCCACCATACTGCTCTTCACATGCTCTTTAACTTTGGGATTGAGGTTTCAAGCCTGCTTGGTTGTCAATTTCTATCAGTGGGTCACTCATTCATTCTTTTTACTTGTTCATTCGGAGTGTTCATCATGTGCTCTCCTATGCCCTGAAAAATGGTACAGGAAAACAAAGCTCTCTACATCTCTTCTATTCTAGAAGGAGGAGACAGCACATATGTAGTTTATTATGATAACGGGGGAGGAAGAAAGCAGGGTCTAGGGACAGAAAGCACTCTGATAGGGTAGTGTAGCCCATGAAGGGAGATGACTGTGAAGTCTGACATATCAACAGAGACCTGAATGAAGTAAGGAAGAAATTGTTAGAATATATTGGGGAAGAATATTCCAGACAGTGGGACAGGGAGTGCAGAAGCCCGAGGATACAATGTCAGAAGGAAGTTGGTGTAGAATGCACAAGTCCTTGGTGGCCAGTGCAGCTGAAAGGTGTAGGATTTCACAGAGGCTGCTGCAGCATGAAGGGAAACGCAGGCTTTCTCTTGAGGAATAAACCTGAAATCTTGACCTAGAGCAGAAGCTCTTCTGTCTTCATCCTCATACTTGGTACCAGTCTCAGAAGGAACCAAGCATCAAGAGCAAGCCTGCATTTGCCTGTGGCTTTCTTGTTCTGCCAGATAGATCTCATCTCTAAACCAAGGTTCTTCGACAAAACGTCACTAAACAACACATTGATAAAGACTGGAAGCAAGAGTAGCCTAGAGAAACTGAATTGATGACATTTTCATTTTTGTGAGCAAATTTCATTGGAGATTGTAAAGAGTGTGCCTTTACATGCCAAGACTATGAGAGCTATGCAGAGTATAAAAGCTGAAGTCTGGGGCTGCTATTAGCTTTTCCAAAGGCCGTTATCCCAACTTAAGTGTGGAGACATGCTGTCAGCAGGACCTCTTTCCTCCTAACCATGGTCATTCAGCAAAGTGGGTGTCAGGCATGGGTTAAGAAAGGGAAAATGCTGACATTTAAGGTGAGGTTAATAACGCTTCAGAATCGAGGGACAGAAACCTTGGGAATGCTCTGGACAACTGCCTTAGATCAGTAATCATTTGACCAACAGAGACCCAGGCAGAGCTCCTGTGTGTGGTACTTGGTAAATCTGGTGGGCAGGGAGTTTATATAGTCCAGGAGTAGAGGCAAGAAAAACAAGCATCAATAATGATAGTAATGATTGCTACCATGAAGTTGTTAGAGACTACCTCCGGGGAAGCACTTCTGAGATGGGGACAGAAACTCAGCATTGTCTAGAGAAGATAAGAGCCAGGGTGGTTGGTGGCGGATTCTGCACAGGAAGGCTGAGGAAGGAAGGAGATCAGTGTTTTTAGGGAGAGAGTCCTGGATCAGAATAACCAGAAGAGAGCAGTGTAATGAAGGCAAGGACTCATCTGGAGGCTTGTGAGGACAGTGGTGACATCTAAGGCTTGGTCCTAAGACCAGCATCAGGCATTTAAAAAGGAGAAATGAAGCACATTGACGTAAGGTGCGTGTGATGTCTAATCTTGATTGACAGCTTGATAGTATCAAAAAAAAAAAAAATCACCTGGCAAACCAACCTCTGGGCCTGTCTGAGAGTTGCTGAGGCGGGAAGATTCACCCTATATGTGGGCAGCACCATTCTGTGAGCTGCAGTCCTGGACTTTAAAACAGGAGAAATTCATTGTTCTCTGCTTCCTGATTGCAAATGCAGTGTTAGCAGTTTCCAGATGATCCTGCCTCTGTGACTTCCCTGCCTTCATCTACTGCCCTCCAACCATGAGCTAAAGCAAACCTGGGGTGCTTTGGTCAGGGATTGTCAAGGCAATGAGAAAAGTAATTAATACTAACACTCTGGGAGTTCTGTGGTGAAAGAACAGAGGAAAAGAATGCACAAAGGAACTGGGCTGTAATGTTGCACACCTTTAATCCCAGCACCCAGGAGGCAGAGGCAGTCCTATCTCTGTGAGTTCTAGGCCAGCCTGGCCTACAGAGTTAGTTCTAGGACAGCCAGCCAGGGCTATTCCACAAAGAAACCCTACCTCAAAAAAGAAATACATGAGGGGGTAGCAACTCCTCACCCTGAGGGTGGCAGTGATGCTGGAGAGAAGTGGATATGGGAGGCATTTGGCAGACACCAGTAATGGACAGCACAGTGGTCCAGGAGACTCCAAGGTCTTGATATAAGTAGATGGAAGGTGGTACATGCCAGAGATGAGGAAGACAGGGTTTCCTAATTCTGTTCATGAGTTCATTCTGGGACATGCTACAATTAAGATGCTGATGAAGCGGCATGGAGGAAAGAGAAGATAGGTGTTTGGACAGATGAGTCTGGAGCCCAAATGAGAAATTCAGCATGGAGACAAATTTGAGTCATCAGTAGGATGTAGCTAGCAATAAAGCCGCAGAATAAGACTAGCCTGGGAGTATGAATTGGAGCATATTTCAGGGTGTGTATGTAGGAGAAAAATTGGGTGTGATGTCATCAGTAAAAGATACATGATAGTAGAAATAAAGCTTTGTTTATACATGGTTTTTAATGATGATTGGGTTCTGTTTCCCTCTCCAACTAAGTCTACTACTATAACCTATGGTGTAGTCTTCAGTAGTGTGAATGAAATTACTGAAAATCTTTTGATTGGTTTGTCTGTTATGTTTTAATCTTTGTGGTAGTCATGACACTGTTAGAATGGAACAGGCACATAGGTCATACCTTCACAATAAAGACAGAATAGCACATCAAGGCCAGGTCCACACTCATGTGACTACTAATTCATTCTTACTGTCAACCCCATCACTTCTTTCCAGTGTAGTAGAGCTATAGTTCCTAAGCCATTTGAATATTTATTATTAGCTCATTTATTGTTTTTGTAGTACATGGATTTTAAATCAATAGCATCTTAAGTATATCTAAGTAGAATATTGATTTTCTAAGACACTGTGAGGGGAGTGTATGATTTCAAGGAGAGAGGCTTGTATAGCTAGCAGAAAACTTATTATGAATGCATTTAAGCTCATTAAACTGGAAAGGGTACCTGTTTTTGAAGCTTGGGCTTGGCATCTCTATTCAAGAACTCTGCTTAGTCTACTCAATGTGATGGTGAAGCCTAAGGGAACATGACATCCTTGTTATCATTTTCTTGCAGGAAAAGAACACATTGAAGAGCCACCAGAAGCACATGAAACTAATGTACATAAATTGAAAGCCAGCCATGTGTGAGCACTGTCAATTAGAGGAGATTAGCTTCACTTATTTTACATTTGCTCTAATAGTCTAATATAATCTATTCATTTTTCAAAAAGTTACAATAGTAAAATATTGAAATTCATAAGTTAACCTAATTTATACAGTGAAGTTTCAGAGCACTTAATAGGGCTTATTATGTTCCTGTACTCTGAAGTTATGATTTCAAAGCATAAAGTGAGGCTGGGAAGACTGTTCAGTTGGTAAAGTAGGCTGTTGCAAACATGATGATTGAGTTTGGATCACTGTAAACACTGAGCTTGGTTATATGTGTTTGTAAACTAGGTTTTGGGGTCAGTTGTGTGAAAACAAATGGATTCCACAGTTATGGAAGACCCACTGCAGGAAAGTGTTAGGCAGAAGTAGACATTGCATGCTGCACTGGCAATTTCTCTATCCTTTAACTCTAACCACCCCAGACATTGCTTTTCCCATGAAGTCTGAACCTGCCTGTTAACCCTCCCTGAAGATGAACCTTTAGTGAAGACTTCTGTGTTCATGGAGATTGATTTCCTCTTAAAAACGTAGACCATTGCTAATGTTTGCAACGCATACCCACTGCTTAACGTTAGAAATGGAGACCCATTGCTGAAGTTAGCAGTATAGACCCATTGCTAAAATTAGCAATGCATGCCCATTGCTAAAGTTAGGTGGAAGGCAACCATCAGCCAGCCTTGAGTTATTCTGCCAGAGGTAACTTTCTCCAAATACCATGGTCTCAAGAATGTGAGAGCTATCTTCTGGTGCAACATCCAGGGACAGTCCTTGAGTTAGCCTTTCCCTATGCCAGACAATTACAAGGACTTGATATTATACCTGGACAATAGGAGCAATCTTTTTTCCTCTCTGTGAAAAAGATTTATCATTTAAGTTTTTAAACCTAAGGACCACACAGGCTTCTTTGGGTTTTATCACTGAGCTCTACTGATAGCATATTAGGACCTGAGGAATGGCTAATTTCAGCTTAATATGGAAAGGCTGCTTAGCCATTCTTCTTGATTGTCTCTGATGGGACCCAACCTCCAGTCTCTCCTCTTCCCAAACTTGCTCCCACCTGCTGCCTTACCCAGGTGGCACTCCTTCCAAGATAGCTTTAAAAACACAGAGTCCACTCTTGTCTAGTTGCTTGTTTCTCAAGATCTTTGTTTGCAAGGAGAGTTCATTGCCAGGGATAATGTGAAAGTCACCAGGGAATTTTGAGCATGATCACCTAAGAGGCAAATGGCTTCACCTCACTGAACTGTGTCGCTCATGACCTCTGGTGGCCTCTTCGGAAGGACTGCTGTGGAGGGGTTATAAAAAGTCATGCAAGTCAAGGGTTGCAGTGGAAGGCTTGAAATGGATGGTTCCCTGCTCCTGGCTCTTAACTGCATTTCTTCATTCACTCTGCTTTGCACACAGGCACTATGAATGGCGGCTGTTATCTCTCCCTGGATGGGAAATCCTTACTGAGTTAGTACTTCCCATTCCTCTGGATCCATCTTCAATTGCAGCATTTGTCCTATGGAGTCTTCACCTACCTCTTTTGGGAAAATTGGTATTGTCCTGTGCTCTCCAGGAGGTTTGCTAACACCAGTAGGACTAGCTGCATACGGTGTCAGGGACTTATCTGCCTTGTGTGTCTATCACAGATTTGGGAGTGTAATGAACAAAAGTAGACCCAATTCTTCCTTTAGGACAATAGGAAGAGATGAAAGAAGAGTGCAAAAGGAATGATTTTCCTTTAATGCTATCATTGGCAGTGTAGTTACTAAAGGAGAGCCCACTTCTACTCTATTAGCATCGAAATGAGTGATTGATTTTTGGGACAAGTGATGGTCCCCATCCCATACCTCCAGGAACTTCTTCCTCTGTCTTCTTGGCATCATTAAGTCATACCTTTATGACCAGGTTTTCCAGACCCCCAACTCTGCCTCCCTAGGGACTACATCAGGAGGCCAGTCCCTAGAGGAGTTGCTATGTTCCTCAAAGGTGGGTGTGACATGCCATTGTGTGCTTGCTTCCTTGTGGCCCCCAGACATTGCTTTAGGGATTATTGAATTTGTCAGATTACATTGCATTAGCAGAGTACCTTCACAGGATTCATGAGGTGTCTGCAGCTATAGCAAAGATGGTGTCATTTCAAGATGCAGGTCCCTCTTTGTGATTGTTCAGAAGTCAGCAGTACCATCCCACCTGGATAGGGATGGACGTCTGTGAGGCAGCAAGCCCAAGGATGTGGTCCAAGCAAAAGGAGAGCCAGCAACAGTGGATAGCCAGCCCTTCAGGAGAGCCAGCAACAGTGGATAGCCAGCCACCTACGAGTTAGTAACAGCCCAACCCCTTGGGAGAGCCAGAAACAGTGGATAGCCAGCCCCTTTCTTGGCCTCATTGTGGGAATCTGAAGCATTCTTGAATCCACCATGGCATAACTGCAGGTGTAACACCCGGATGCCTGTGACAGCAGATCTGGCTTCCTGAGCTCAGATGTGGGCCCAGACACTGCTTCCTAAGTCCCTGTGAAAATGCTGCTCAATAAACTAGGAGCTACCATACTTGCAACTCCATGCTGCTTTTTTCCAGCTTTCTAATTCCTGTGTGTATGTGTACGAGTGCATGCCTCAGTGTGTGTGTGTGTGTGTGTGTGTGTGTGTGTGTGTGTGTGTGTGTGTGTGTGTGCGTGTTTTGGTTAGCACAGACTTGAATGAAATGAATATCAGGAAGAGGTGGGTACTGTCTACACTTCAAGTACAGAAGATTATTTTTCTCTTTGTAATTTTTTGATAACTCTGAAAACCATTAAAAAGAAATCCATGGGAATAATTTACTCCAATAATATGAGAAAAGAAGAAACCCTTAAGTGCTTTTTTACATATATATTGGCTTGAGTCAGACTTTATAAGGAATAAATTTATCCTTCATAAATACTTTTTTTAGTAAATTATAAGCACTTGTCACATTAAGGAGTTGGGTTTTTTTTCCCCATTGTGGGAGTTTTTAAAGCATGCTGCTCTAAAGGCTATATGATATTCTTCCACCTGCTATTTTAATTAATGAAAAGGAACATTAATTCTTGTGACAACAGTTTTCATCATAAATTCCTTTGCTTCAGAAAGGAATAACATGCTTCTTAGATGCATTAATTGTTAATTAATTATTAAATGTATGTATTATCTCTAAAATCAAGTAACCATTGAAGTGATGATCACATCATTTTCAGTGAGTTTGGCCATAGACATGTAACTATCCTGTAAATCTTTCTGATGAAATATTTTTTCTTTCTTTTCTGTTTTATTTGGGGTATGTATTTATGTTTCTTTTCAAAAGCTTGCAAGTGTCCATTTCTTGTTGGGCTTTGTTTCTCTTCTGACAGTGCAGCTTTCGTTGGGAGTGCCTTTGTGAATTACTTACTGTTCTCCGAGAGGCTTTTTATCTGCCACCACATCTTGTCCACTTGTAAAACCTCCTGAAGACCATTCAGGGATGTTGGCTACACATATGGGAGGAAGTGGTGAGAAAAGAAAGCTCTGGTCCTCTAGAGAGGGAGCTGCTTTTTTTAACAATGCACTTCCCACCTGTGCATTTGGGAGACTGTCATTTACAAGACCATGTAATAAACACTCTCAATGGGTTAGCACAGGAGACCTGTGTGCTGCAGGCAAAGGTGTCAGCTCTACTTACTGGGACACAGGGTTCCACAGCTGAGTGATAGCCAGGCCTCATGTCAGGGCTGCAGAGACTCAAAACCATTCAGATAGTGGCTTTTTATAAATGTATTTTTTAACCTTAATATCCTCTCTCTTTTCCTTTATTATTGATATATATATATATATACAATATGGAAATACAACCTGCTCAGTCCACTTAGAGTTGTTCATGTGTGTTTTTATGGCTGACCATTTGGGATTGGACAACCAGTTGGGGGGCTCACCCCCCAGGAAAGACTGAGTTTCCCTTTCTCTGCAATCATTAATTGTCTGTGGTTCTTCATCTAAGAGTGGGGTTTTGTGGTATCCCCCCATGCACATTGGAATGCCAACTGCTAACACTGGTTTAGGCAGCCACAGCTTGTGGATGCAGCTTCCCATGTCTATATAAAAGACACAGTCTCACAGCAAGTATCCCTCAGTCTCTGGCTCTTAACAATCTTACTGTTCCCGCTATAATGTTTGCTCTGTTGCTAATCTGTCAGGGTTTATTTGAATTATAAATGGAGTTTATTGTTGGGAATTTATGAGGCCATTTCTTTTATAAATTGGGTAAGTGAAACAGTTGTCTTGTTTTCCTCGCAAGGAACACTTTTCATGTGAAGAAGTGCCAGGTCACCTGGGCTACGGAATGGTACTATAAAGTCACCTTGGCAGGTCAGCATGCAGAGAGAACTGTCAGCGTGATTGGGCACTGTGCCTCCAGTCCTTCCTCCTCCATCTACTATCCCAAAGACAAAGCCCTTACGGAAAAGCTCGCTGTCTAAAGGAAAAAAAGAATCTCCCTTGCTCTTCAGCAACCTGAAAATCACACTGTGTTCTGTTTGAGATAAAAAGAGGTTTCTGATCTCGTAACCTAGGGTCTCTCATTTCATTTTCTCTTACAAACATGAGAGTCTGAGCATTGGCCATCACATAATACTATACAGTTTCTCGAGTCATTATAAGTAAACAGGAAGCATTTTCAGGTGAGCTTTTAAGGTCTGCCATTGGCCTTTTGGCTATGCTTTGATGTTCAAAGTGGGCAGTTGAGAAATTATCCCCCTGTTGAGAAAGAAAAATCTTATTTTTCTGAAACCATGCTGTTATTCTGAAGGCGATTATTTTTGCATTTATAAAGGCATGCTTAAACTTGAAGTGTCTACAATTTTCTGTTCTTTATTTCTCCTGTGTCGATGTATCTGGGCATGTATTAAGCTAGAAAACAACCAACATATCTTTGAAGAGAAAAAACAAGTATCTGTGCTATTGAAAACAATTTATGGACTTTGCATTCAGAGGGAATCTACATGATTCTACATGAAAGATAAATGATTTCTAAACCAGAATATCATAGGGACTTAGTGTCATTTCTGACAATAGAGGGAGAAGATGGCGCCTCTAAGAGAGCCACAGGCAACACCAGCATGCTTTGACATCTTCCCTGACAAAATGGGATGCCATAGAGTTGACTTGCACCAGGAATAAGAGCTGCTGTGGTCCAGCTGCTGTAGTCACAGTGAGAGATGATGGCCCTAAAGGTGTACCTTTATAAGCTAATGGTAGAGTTATTAAAGGCAACTGTGTTATTGTCAGCCACAAACATAGGCACAGGGGAATTAGGAACTTTTTAGACCAGTGGGAAACATCAAGAAATCTTCCAATCACTCCACCTTCACTTTGTGTTTTTTTTTTAGAAGAATGGAAAATTGCCCCAGTGCTTATCTTATGCCTTCCAAATATCTCCCCTGAATTTCAGCCCAGGACTTGTTCCCCTGCAACACTTGGTGTCATGGATATTGTCCATATCACAGTAAATGCTGTGAAGACACGTGTTGGGATTAATGAGATACTTCACACTACTGGTTCCATTGGGTGAGGAGGAGAAGATGGTCACAACACTGCAGAGAAATACAGAACAATGAATACAGTTCACCAAGCCAGTTACACTGCACACTAATGGCCTCTTTGAGAGATGACCTTCCCAGTATGATAACCTGTGCTGGGTAGTAAGTATTATTTTAGAACTCAAGTTGCATCTCTCAGTAAAGGAAGATGACTCACAGTTGTTAATGTGTAGTCTTCATACATTGCTAAGTACTTTGTATGTCTCCTTGTGATCCTCAGTGTATCATATGAAGTAATAGTTCCTGTAAGTATTCTGAAGAGGGAGGCTGCTTCCCAGGTAAAGTGTGTACCCCCAGAGCTTTGGCTTACTGGACACTGTGCAGCCCCTTCCCTTAACCCATGGTTGTATCACCACCATAATAGAAGAAACAGTTTGAGAGCGAAGGGTGATAGAAACTTGAAAGTGATTTATAAAGTCAAGATGAATTCCAGAATACAGTTTCCCTCCCCCACAAAAAATGGCTAAGAGAAAGAATGATAGAACACGTTATAATTTTGAGATGCTATTTATTGCTTTTAGATGCAGACTTCACAGGCTAGCTTTAAAATATGCCAGCAGCCGAGTCTGACAGATTCATTCAGTTAAAAAGTTCCTCAGAGTTCTGAGCAACTTTCGGAACTTCAGATTTTCTCAGAAACTTCCAAATGCCTCAGTTATATTTCCAAGTAAGTTATGTTAAGTAAAGGGCTTAGTTCAAGAATCCATGAGCTCATTTCATGAAATGAATGTCCAATGTTACAGCAAGTCCTAGAATTTTTGTGTAGTTCTCTGTTAATATACTGAGAAGATGCTAGCTGAGGATCACTCATTTCAAAAGGTGTTACTTTCATACATGAGGACCTGTGTTCATCCCCAGAACCCACATTTTTTAAAAACTAGACTACTTTCTTCACGTTTGTAATCTGAGTGCAGGGCAAGTAGAGACAGGAGGACCCCAAAAGGCTCACTGACCAGCCTGTCTAGCCCATTTGGTGAGTTACAGACTAATGAGGAACACTATCTCAAAAATAAATAGATAGATACATATGTAAGTACATAGATACATAGATAGTTGGTACCTGAAGAATGGCACCCTATGTGGCATCCATATGTATGCACGCATATGTCCACACAAGCACATACATTCACAAATATATTTAAGAAGATTGAACCATGTCAAACGGCTTTCTTGACACCCAGGTATTACTAATAAAAGTTATTTTTGCTTACATGTTTATTAAGTACAAGATTAGCTAGACTCGTGACTCTGTTTCTGGGATATTCTGGTTAAGTGAGGCTTGCCATTGATGCATATCAGCTTTCAAAAGGGCGTAAAAAGTAAAATGGGCCACTCTCTCAGAAACTGACTGCAAAGGAAGCTTGCCTTGATTATGAACTCTATGGCCTGACAGGCCTGTTGGTCATATATTTTTGTTTATCTCTGTGGTTTGGATTCTGAGAGACACTCTCATTATCCCCTTCCCAGCCATTGAGTTTTAGTCAAGCTTTCTGCAAGTTCTAACTTTACTTACAGACAGTTTGAATGTGTCACACTATGGTCTAATGGCCACTGCCTTGTCCTGTGTCACAGTGCTGTGACATGCAGTATTTAGGATGCTGTTATGCAGAGAACAGAAGTGTGAGAGTGACGTGGGGTTCAGAGTCACTCTATGGGGTCTGAAAAAAAGTGTCACTTAGTCCCAAGGAGACATTTCTAAATTTACACAGCACACCCCACACTGCCTGCTTCCTAAGACTGCTGGAGTCTAAATAATGAAGGAGGTAAAAAGGTGTGGTAAGCTTTGCTGTTCTTGATACTCTTTAGGGGCAAATCCTGTCCCTTTCATGAATATTTCCCTTCTGTAGCAAGGAAGGGAGGGCATTACATACAGTTGTTATTTATGTTTCATAAATACTGATAATAGGTTTAGACTATAAAGAATACTGCCCAGTAAGGAGCAGAAGTCCACTAAAACCACGTATCCACTCATTAGCCTGGTAAATTGCTTCTTGTAGAGTCTGCTCCATTGTTTGTGAGCCTGCTCTGATCTCCCAAGGCAGTCTTGACTTTTTGTTCCCTGCTGTGGTTTCAGTCAGTTTATCTTCATTAAGGGCTTCTCAGCCACCACACTATTGATAGTTTGCTCCCAGTAAGTCTTTGTTGTCGGGTCCTGTCCTCTGCATCATAGTATGCTTAGCTGCTTTTGTGAGCTTTCCCTCCTAGCTACCAGCAGCGCCTCACCCCAAGTTGTATACATCTTCTGAATTGGCCTAGCGTCCTCTGGGAGCAAAGTCCCAGAGATCATATATGTTACAGGCAGTCACTGCTTTGTGATGGCAATCTGGATCTTCCTAGGTCCCCTTCCTACCCAACTGCCAGCCTGCAGTGGAGCATGGGGTCTTTCTGGAATTGCATCCACTGCTCCTGCATAGCAGAAATCCAAAGGATATGGAAGGAAGCCAGGCATAGTGGGCCAAAACTGTTGTCCCAGCCTTGAGAGCCAGAAGCAAGAGGATCATGAGTTCAAGGCTAGCTGGGATAGATGGCAGGACTCAAAATTTTCACATACTGTGCTAGAGAGGTTTCTAGGAAGGTGAGGTGCTTTCTCTGAAAGCTGAGACCTGGGTTTGATATCCACAACCCACATTAAAAACATGAAAGAAAAAGCCAGGTGTGGTGGTGTGCACTTGTAATCCCAGAGCTAGTGAGACAGAGACAGGCAGATTCCTGGAGCTCCTTGGCCAGCTACCCTAGCTTCATAGGAGAGCTCTAGACCAATGAGAGACTGTCTCACAGAAACGAGATCATCATCTCCCGAGAAGGAACTCCCAAAGTTGACTTTTGGCCTCCACATATGTATTCACCTGTGTTAAAATGCATACACATATGTATGGAGATAGGGAAAGGATTAAATACTCCAGAAGTAATTGATTATAGAAAGTATACTGGTCCAGTCCTTGCAAGGGAGTTTTGTTTTCTTCTGAACCAGGTATTAATTAAAACCCCTGATGTCCTTCCTGAAGCCAAGAACGCCACATCTTCTCATATCAGATCATCTCTGCCCCTGAGTACCATTGTCAACAGAGTTAATGCCCTATGTTTTCTCAGAGTGGAAGGTAATCAGGCCCGAATGCCTGAGACTTTAGTCTTCAAGCCTGAAGCTTTTAGCCCAAAGTACCTTCCACTTAGGGGCTATGGAAACCACCTAGAACCGCAAGATCCTCTGGTATGTATCTCTGGTTTAGATGCTCCTGTGACTGCCAAGTTATGTTTGCAGCCCATTAGAGAGCTCTTGGGTATTTCATAAGCTCATTGCACACAAATAAACATCACCTTACCTTCTCCAGGATTCCTTCTTCCTGGGGATAGTGCAGGATTTTAATGTCAGGATGTTTCTTTGCCACTCATGATAACTCCATGACTCTCTCTATCTGCTTCATTTTCTTCATCAGGCAAATGGATGCTGGTCTTTCTGGGTTCTTGTGAAGATTAAATTAGGCAATACAAGTTACATACGTGAGGTAATGTATGTGACTCACTTAAAAAAATGTGTCCAGCCTGCATCCTAAATGGCTAGCACAATTATTTTCTAAACATAAGCTTTGATAAGATACCCACAAGCCATTTCTTAACCCTATCCTCAATATTTCTCTCTTCTGTATAAAGAATCCCTACTTTAAAAATACTACCTGTGACTTTGGCCCAAAGTGGCTAATCCTTATTCATCTCAGGTCCCATGCTTCAAGGTTATTATGGTAGCCATTTAGCCTGTCTTTTGTCTCTAGGTATCCATTCTGCCTGTATTTTGTCTTGGTTGGCTAGAGCTGTTCTTTAGTATCTCCTATTGATTTCACACGAACCAGAATGTAGCCTTCCTTCTTCACCTCCTCACTTTTTGGTCCCACCTTCAGTAGTATCCCAAGATGCTTTAGCAACTCAAATCCCACCCTGCCTAGTCCAGTCATGGCTCCCTCCTTTGATTCAGTCATTCCTTCTTACTTTTTTCTTCTTTTCTATATTGGCTCACATCTATTCATCTCTAAGGCAGAGCTCCATGATCACCTCACCCACCCTTCACTGATCTCATCATTCCACATTGTACCATCACTCTCACGATGCTGACACTTACTGCCAAGTGTCTTTTCTAACACTCGCCATGCATAACTCACGTTTCTTGAGTGTGCTTGTCTCACTAAGCAGTATGTTTTTGACATCTCTCTCTCTCTCTGGTTTCCATGGTTGGTGTTCAATAACTAATCATAGTTGAAGAAAGCCTGGATTCTATGAGACTGAACCAGATGTTGTAACCTCATAAAAAGTAGAAATGAAAGAGAATTAGAATAAGTAGATGGAATTAGACAGCGGAATTACACATTGTGATGACAATACAAACATTTGTGTTGGAAAGAACAGGGGGATCAGTAGGTTTATAAATAGAAGTGTGGGGCTGGGATCCAGTGAGATCCGCTATACTAGGGATTAGAGGTAGTAGAGGGAGGAACACCAACGGATTGGATATTAAGTCATATGGCTCTCTTTTATTAGCCCCCAGCTTAAAAGAAATGATCTTGAGAAAGAAACACCCAAAGTGGAAAAAATCAATCCCGGCAATAGAGTGCCATTTTTAAAGGTGTGTACCTACTGTCAGTGGAATTGAGATTATACAATTTTTCAACAATGGAATGATGTCATTGTTTATAACCAGAAATGACCAGGTTATCATAAAAGCCATGCACTGTGGGCAGCTGCTGTTTTATGTCAGGCTTTAGGGCACCAATGTGCCTGCATGTAAGGATGCAGGGATCGTGTTCAGTAGGTAGCACTGCCTCAGATCCCATTGTCCCAGAAGTCCATGCGTTGCCATTCTCTGCATACACACAGTATTTAGATAGGGTTCCTTTTTAGAACATGGTCTCAGGAGTTCTCCTCTCAGGTAGGTCATTTTTCAGACTTTTCATGTAAAGCAGGGAAACAGTTTGCAGGTTTTTTTTGTTTTGTTTTTTGTTTGTTTGTTTTTTGGGTTTTTTATTGTTTTTTAACACTGAGGAGATGACAAAAACATCATCTAGCTGCACTCCTAACTTTTCTGTTATGACTTCTTCAAAGAGCTATGTGGGTTTTGGTCCTGGGAACATGTCCCACTTAGTCCAAATATGTGAATATACTTGATAGCCTGGGGATGCTCTTGCTTGGTAGAGCTTGCCTAGCAAACTTGTCTAACATGCGTGAGGCCCAGTGCTCCATTCCTAGCACCGCACACCTGTAATCCCAGCACTCTGGAGGTGGACACTCAAGGCCATACATATTGAAGCTATCCTGAGCTACTTGAGTTCCTCTCTCAAAAACTAAGTAAAATCCTTACACTAACATCTTCATGCATGATTTATCTACGAGATTCTCATCTGGCCTTCTGAATGAGGACTCTTTTCCCTGTCTTGATATCACAGGCTACTGCTGCACATGGCTCTTCCTTAGGTCAGAACACTAGGTCAGACTAACATTAGGTCAGAATAGCAGGTGAGTTTCCATTCCCACTGTTTGCACACTGCTTTGCTGTTGATGTGAAATAGCAGCCACATGGAACCCTTTTCATAATTAGTGACTCGATTAGCTCTTCTTGAACCAGTCTTCTCATAACCACCATTAGGGTTTGAAATGGATGTCTGTCCAGTTCTCAGAAGTCTTTTAACAGCCTGAAAGATCCAGATACCGCCACCCCAACCCCAGATTCTGGGCTCGACACTAAAAGCTGGAGATGGCTGTAGGAATAGACACACAAGAAGGAGCCTTGTTCAAGGACTGATAGAAGTTGCGGTTTCACAAGTGTCATATTGAAATTCCCTTCCGATCTTTCAGAAGAGAATACTAACTTCTGCCAGCAGAATCCTGCCTGCCAGGACCTGGAAGGCAGCCCTGAAAATACTCAGCACATCAAGGATGAGGAAGCTTTCTCCTCTCCCCATTCCACTTCTTCTCTGGAAAAAGCTTGGGTAATGGTAGGGGTGCCCGCCTCCACACAGCCTGCTCCAGGAGGTGGGGGATTCCTCTAACTTCCAATTACCAGCTTTTCTCTATGTGGGAGGACATTTTTTGGCAAAAGAGTCTCCTCTTCTCTCCATGCCTGGCTGATGGCATCCTTGCTAATTTACTTTTTTGGCATCCTATTTGCGTTTGTTAAGATGTCAAAAGGTACACACAAAGCATTGAAGATTGGATTCACATCTCTGGCTTCCAGGAGGCCCAAGATGTTGGAAACTCCCTTTTGGGAACAGAGGTTACTATACAAGGTGAAGAAAGGATGGCAGCCACACTGTACCAGCCTTCTCTCAAAAGCCTCAAGGCCCTGTAGTGATACATAGAATCCTAAACTGGTATAACTGGAATGTGGATAAAGTTTCAGAGATCACATGATGCAATGCCTTTCTTTCCCAGCTTTGGAAATTGAGAAGCAATAGTTGAATGATTTGCCCAAGAACACACAGCTGGCCAAAGTCAGGATCCTGTCCACTCTCCTGTGTAACTTTCCCATATCTAAAAACTTTGACAGCATTAGGTACACAGTAAATATATATGAGGTATACTGACCATCTTCTTTTCTGCATATGAGAATCAGAAATGCTCTCCTTTAACATACAAAGAGTCAGATAAGCTACAGAGACATGCTGTCAGACTCATTCTATGGCTGCAGCTAGGTTGAGTTTCCCAGAAAAAGGGTCACTTGAGTAGCTTTCCTCTTTCCCAAGTGGATAGAACCCTTAGTTGAAATGTCAGCCAGCTGAAACATGTTAAAATCAATCTGTAATTTCTAAGGCTGTGGAAAAGCAGTTCTAATCGCCTGCCATGGACAGTCTGTTCCATTATACAATCTGAAACATTAATAGCAGATTTGCAAAGGCAAGCTCAGGAAGAACGGATCTCACTATGGTTTCTTCACAGGGAATGATTATGCAAACAACTGATTTGAGTGCAGGAGGCACTAAAAATATTCCATGTCCTGCTTGAGAACCTTAAGTACTCAAGTTAACTTTAAAAAATTTTTTTTGTTATTAAACCTGCTATTACAAAGTGATTTAAAAAAATAAATAATATGTAAAATCAAACATTGAAATTTCTACTGATAGCAATTACTTGTATATTGACTGACCAGATTGGGGGAGGCTTGGCTGGCAATGAGGCCAGACTAGGCTCAGCCTGACTTAATTGCATTATGCACCCAGCAGGGAACACAAGCAGGATGGAAGCCTCACCAAATCATAAAGCAGGCATTACATTTAGTGGCAGTTTGAAACACCAAGACAGTAGCATTTTGGGCATTTAAGACAATCATGTCATGACAGTGGTTCAAAAGAGGATCTAGGTAGACAGCCACCTTGTCAAGGAGATGATACTGGACAAGGCTCAGCACTTACAATTCCAGCTTCCTTTATTTAACTAATTTATTTTATCACTAATGGGGACTTGAACGCAGGACCTCATGCATGCTGGCGGAATGCATCCTTTTCCCGGGATCACATGGCAGCTCCACAGAGAAAATAGGAGGAGGAAGAGAGCGATCTCCTGCTTGTCCCTGCTTATATTCTGAGTCTGCCTGCTATGTCACTGCCTGCTAGATCACAAGACTTCTCTTTACTACATTTCCCAGAATCCTCCTCGATTCCTAGTCATGCCTAACTTGCTTCCCTATTGGCCAACAGTACTTTATTTATCAACCAATAAGCAAACATACACACAGAAGGACCTTCCCTATCAATATGCTGCTGTATTAACAATATGCTGCTGCAATAAACAAAATATTATTTCTTATAAATTTGTCAGACAGATTCCTGTATCTCTGGGTGACTAGATTGCTGGAAGGTATTAGGCAATTATATCACCCAACCTTATTGTCCTAGTTAGCATCAACTGTCAATAGACAGCTAGCAATTACCTGCAAAGGGAACCTCAGTTGAAGGATTGTCTAAATCAAGTTGGTCTATGGGCATGTTCAATGGGGGCTGTCTTGATATTAATTGATGGAGAAGGGCCCATCCCACCACAGGCATAAATATCCATAGGCAAGTGGTCCTGGGTTGCATAAGAAAGCCAAGAGCGAGCCTGAATGACCAGTAAGCAGCATCCTCCTACATATCTACTTCAGTCCCTGCTTGAGTTTCTATCCTAATTTCCTTCAGTGATGGGCTATGGCCTGAAAGTGTAAGCCAAGTAAACTCTTTCTTTCTTTAAAGTAGTTTTGGTTTAGGTGTTTTATTACAGCAGAAAGGCAACTGGAACACTAAGGATACAGAATTAATTTGTTTCAAATTTTCTGCATTGAAATTGTAGAGCAATGAACTTCATGTCTCCTTACACACACATATATAGTAATTTCCTATGGCATTTACACCTCCAAGTAGAATGGTTATTTGTGGACAGAAGTGTCGGTCCCACCTGGTCCCACAGCAGTTAGTGCCAAATGAACACACAGAGGCTTATATTAATTATAAACTTTTGGCCAATGGCTCATGCTTCTTATAACTAGCTCTCTCTTAATTGTTAACCCATTTCTATTAATCTGTGTATTTATTTCCATGTTGTCTTGGCTTACTAGTGAAGCCTGACCCTCTTGCTCCCTCAGCAGCTACATGAAGTCTCCCTTGAGACTCACCCTCTGCTTTCTCTTCCCAGAATTGGCCTAGTCTGGCAGCCCTGCCTATACCTCCTGCCTGGCTACATCTTTCCTGCCCATTGGCCAAAACAGCTTTATTCATCAACCAATAAGAGAAACAGAAATTCACAGCATACAGAAGGACATCCCCCATCCATTATTATTTCCCATTTACTAATTACTTTATATATGGAATTTTTACTCGAAGTAGAAGGGATCAAACTTTGTAATATAGTCTACTTTTGCTCTTTGTATTTTTGAACCTGTCTTATTGGTTGAATACATATTTATTTCACTGTGCTATAACGGGAAATTGTTTCTGTTAAGGAATTACCCTTTTAGCCTTAATAATGTCTTCTCTCAGATTTATTTTGAATAAGGTTAGTGCTAAAACTGTTATTCTTTCTCCATCTCTTAATTTTGTGTTATTCATGTTTTAAGTTTGTGCTTTTGGAAAAGCTGATTCTAAGTGCAATCTCTCTAGCTTAATTAGTATTAACTGATACATTGGTTTACTTCTACCTTCATTTTGTTCTCTTTTTACTGGGCCTTTTTACTGACATCACGTTGGCTGTCTCTTTATAGGTTTTCATTTTTCTTTCTTTCTTTCTGGTGCTTTGAAATTTATATATTTTTATTATACTAGTAAAAATATTATTGTACTTCTATTTGAATGGGTGTCTTTAAATATGCATTTTAAACTAAGCATCCTAAGGCTAAAATCAATCAATGGGATCATTAACTAATATTATATTCAAATAATATATAATGGTTTATAGCAATTTAATTCTGCTTAGGCCCTCCATCCTTTCCTTAGTTTTGCCTAGTACTTTCCCTTTCTCTTGCTTTCATTTTCTTCAGTAACTCACCATCCAATCACATCACCTACTTTCATAGACAATTCCTATTGCTATTTAGTGATTTGATATCATATCAGCTTCTTCTTGCTTCAAATAGCTCTCCTGTTTATTCTTTCTGGACTTAGTTCCCTTTTTACTGAAGTATATCTTTTAATAGTTATCTTATTGAGGATTTGTGAGGCAAACTAGGTCTCAGTTTCTCTGGCAATGTGGCTTTCTCCATCCTCTTCTTTTCCCTCTCCCTTCTTCTCTTTCTTATTTGTACCTGGGACTTAGTTTATTTTATCATCTTGATAATGTATTTCATTTTCATCAGCTGTGGAAGTTTCTAGGCATAATATCTCTGAATCCTTTCCCTCTAATTCTGCCTATAGTTTCTTCTGGAACTCTCAAGATGCTAGTTGCAGCCTTTAACTCCTTGCAATATGCCCTTTCTTACTCCCAGTGCTTTATTCTTCATATTTGAGTGAGAAATTTCTTCCAGTTACTCTTCCATCTCTAGCAGTGAAGTGTAAAGTTCCACCATGCCACAGACACTATAATTTAGTACTTCCATTTCCTTCTGCAGGGTCTCTTTTCCGAGTATCCCATCACATGCTCTCTAGTTTTTCTTTTACTTCTTATTCATTCAAAATTTGTTTTTAAAGTTGCCTTCCTGTTGTTCTATTATCCTCAGTCCTTGGATTGTGAGTCCTACTATTTGGGGACTTTGCTGACTGTGGTGACCATTTAGCATCAATGCTTATTTTTCTTAGTAACCATGAGCTTATCTTTGACAGATCCTGTCTTCTATGAGCCCTGAGTTATAGCTATTTTGACAGGTGTTCATGTGTAACTTACTGTGCTTTTACAGGTTTCACTAGACCCAGACAAGTATTTTATTATAAGTTCCTATGACTTTTAAACCCATAAAAGTCTTAATATGGTTTTTCTCTACACTGAATCTTGGAACTCTATACAAAGATTAACTTCTTTGTCATGTCACTGAGACAATGTTTGGAGGTTTTCTTTTGCTTTGTTTTTTGCTGCCTCTCAGCAAGATTAACCTTTTCATTTTTTGTGTGTGATATTTCGGGTTGAACTCAAAGTTTCACACAGATTAAGGAAGCCCTCTTCCACTGAGCCAGTCTCTTAGCTGTCTACACAGATGATCTCTTGGAGACTAATCTCTATGTGTAGATTCGAAGCTCAGATCTCTGCCCAGTTTGTTTGTGTGGCTTTCCCATAATATCATCTAACCTCACAAAGATACCATAGAAAACAAAACAAAACAGATAATAAATAGTTGAATGTGGTAGTTTATACCTGTAATCTCAGCACTCTGGAGCCAGAGATAGGAGGCTCACTCACAGTTTCAGGCTATATTCAACTACATAATTACTTTTAGGTCAGCCTGAACTACAAAATGAAACCAGGTCTCAACAAACAAAACCCAGGCATTAAACAAGGTGACCTGCATACAGCTCTAAAATTGCCCTTTCACCAGCTGAAATTTTCTCTCTTGCCCTGATGCCTCTCCCTTTCTGGAGTCAGGTAGAGAGTGAGTATCTCTTTTTCCATGAGCACTGAACTCTACATTATCCTCTTCTTGCTATCAATGTGTATTCCCAGCAAGGAGTACAGAGGTCCATCTTAACTCATTACTACCTCTATATCGCTTTCTTCAGTGATTTACCTAATGGGTCTCTCTCTCTCTCTCTCTCTCTCTCTCTCTCTCTCTCTCTCTCTCTCTCTCTCTCTCTCTCATGTGTGTGTGTGTATGTGTGTGTGTGTGTGTGTGTGTGTGTGTGTGCTAGAGATCAATAACAAAAGTCTTGATAATTGTTCACTTCTTTTGAGACAGGCCCTCAGTGGACCAGGAGCTCATTAGTTGAGCTAAGCTGCCTGGCCAATGAACTGCAGTGATCCCCTTGTCTCTGCAGGCCAGCATTGGGTTATAGATGTGTGCTTCTGTGTCCAGCTTTTACATGGGTGCTGGGGATCTGAACTTATGCCTTCACACTTGCACGATAGGTACTTTACTGACTGAGCCATTTTCCAAGTCCTTTAGGCTCTTTTATTGTGTTAATAATTATTATTTTTATTAGACTCATGGTATTCCATTATTCAACTGAACCATAACGTGCTTAATCCCAATTATAGTTCATTTATATTACTCCTATTTTTAATTATATCAATCAATGCTGAAATAAGTATCCTGGCACAATTTTCTTTGTATACCCTTCAAACAAATTTGTATGCTAAATGTTGTAAAATTGGATCCAGTGGGTTTAGGGGTGTACACATTTCAGAAGATCTGATAAATATGCTAAGTGTTGCAAAGTTATTCTGAAAGGTTTTCCCACTGTGTCTCCAGCCCATGGATTTCCAGCACAGTCTTATCAGTGGCTTTCAATGTATGAATTTGGGAGGTTAAAAAATGATCTCTTATAATCTATCTTTATTCATAAGGTATTCTGTATTTTATGAGCTTTAATTTTTCCTCTTTTGTAAAATGCCTGTTTATGACTTATTTTCTATTCTTAAAAACCATTGATTTTTAAAAGAAACTTCAACCACAACATGCCTTGAAAAAAATAAATAAATAAATAATAAAAAATAAAAAAATAAAAGCAATCTCCAAGTAGTAGAGGCAGTGTCCCTTTGCTTGCCACATAATTGTGATTTATCCCTGTTGGCTGTTTGTGTTCTAACTCTGATAGTGGTTGGTTTACTTCAGAGTAGTTTTACATTTTATGTGTTGACAACTACATTGAAAAACATGCTTAATGAGTTTTTTGTTACTATGAAAAAACAAACAAATAAACAAAAAACCCAAGGGATAGAATTTATGAAGTGTGGTGATAGAGGGGGAAAAGTTTTCCATTAGGATAATTCATATTTGTAATTTGAGGATTTTGCAAAAATAATGTTTCCCAGGAAAAATCAATTAAAAAGCTTTTGTAATTGAAATTATGAAAACATTAAAGTGAAAGAAAGAACAACTTTCAAGGAGCAAAAGTTGAACTACTGTGTATCCAGTGGAGAGATTATACAATACTATGCTTGGACATGGAGGATTAGTTGAGCATGAAATGGAAAAGAATTGAGATTCTGCATGTCTAAATGAAAAAGGCATACAAACCCACGTTCAAATAGTCTATCAATATTTCTCAGGATTTTTCTTAACTAGAAAAACCTACACATGAACTTTTTAAAGATTATACTTAGAAGAGATGTTTGGATGAATTTTTTCAACCCTTTGGGACCCAAACTGTTGAGTTCACTGTTCAGTAAGCTTGCAGTATTTAGTGTGCTTCAATAACTTGTGGGTGATAATTTTGACTTATTAGATTGATCCATGTGAAATATCTAATGTTTGACCACTTCCAACCTAAAATTTCAGCAACTTAATCTAGTGCAATCTATGAGCATTGTAGTTTATTCCTTCTCTCTCTTTGCCTCTGTCCACACCTGAAAGGGTCAAGGCTCATTTCTCAACATTTCATAATTAGAAATGACTGCTGATATAATCAGAGTATCACTGAAGGGAACAAGTGATCTGTTTAAAGCTACAGAATTCATATGAAATTATATCAACTATTAGCATCTATTTTTAAGTGGAAAAGCACAGACCCATGTGTGGGATTTTAGTAGACCATTATTTCAGAAACATGGAGGCATTGCTCTTCTTATGTCTCCTGCAGCAGTTCTGTTTTGCTCTTTCCTTGAGTTCATTTTTGATTTTTGTTAAAGTACAACAACCATTCTAACACAGAGTGGGAAATTATGTGTATTCATACTCACAATTATTGTCATTTAACTTTCCCAATGAACCTGTTTGCTTGGGCTGCTGAAGAAAACAGTGTGATGTCATAGACTGATGCCATAACAAGTAGATTGGAGCCAAGGTGTGCTTTCAATTGTAGCCTCCTCTTTGTCTTGTGTCCTGTGTTGTCCCTAGATGTTCTGCTTCCATTCTCCACCTAGATGATGGCTTTACAAGTAAGAGGTTACTCCTCATTGGGCAGTGGCTTCCCTGCATGTTCTTGGTTGGCTTTGTCTGGAAACTCCCAAAACATCATCTGCATTGACCAACATGTACTCATCTTCATCTTGGCTCATTCCATAACTTCTGGGAAAAGATGGCCTTTTTCCTCAAAATTAGCTCATCAGGGGAAGATCCCATTAATAGTCTTTGTTCCAGGAAAGGTGCCATCAGAACCTTGGGCTTTCAGATCTTGTGTCTAACATTTCCCCTTGGATCTTTCCATTGGCATGCCATAGCTAAGCCTTTCTGTCTCATTTACAGTTGATTTAAAAAATACATAGTCCTGCCAGGCGTTGGTGGTGCATACCTTTAATCCCAGAACTCGAGAGGCAGAGGCAGGAGGCCAGCCTGGTCTCCAGGGAGAGTGCCAGGATAGGCTCTAAAGCTACACAGAGAAACCCTGTCTCAAAAAAACAAAACAAAAAAAACCCAAAAAAACAAAAACAAAAACAAAAACAAAAACAAACCATAGGATGTACCACAAATACACAAAAGTAATGTAGAATATATGAACAGTGTATAATGACCATGATTCAGCTGGATACTAGACCCTTGCCATGGTTGTGAAGAAGCCTCTGTATGCATCTTCTCTCTACCTCCAATTTAGGCCCCGAGTTTTTGCTTCTCTTCCTTGCTTCTCTTTGTAGTTCAGGACACATGTCCAGAAGAAGCAATCCTTTGTTCATCATATGTAATTTTTCAGTTTAAGTGTGCTCAAACTGCAGTCTTGAAAAGTAGATTTTCATTGATCATTATATGTATTGTTGTTGGTTTTTTTGTTTCTATTTTCTGAACTGGAGATTAAATCCAGGACCATGAACATGCTAGGCAAGCAATCTGCTACTGAGCTATATCCCCAACCATGTTTTACGTTGGAGACTGAACCTGGCCTCAAACTTGAGATCATCCTGTATATGACCCCAATCTCACCTTACCTTCTATTTTTCCCTTTCCAGGTACACACTGGTAGTCTCTATAATTGTGTATACTGTCTTGAATTACAAAAACAACAAACAAACAAACAAAAACCAAATTCATTTGGCTTTGCATTTCTGGCCTCATTTCCTGAACCTAAATTCTTACCTTAAACAAACAAGCAAACTCCTCTTAAGAACTGAGCAACTATCTCAACTAAAAATCTTTCTTCTTTCTCTTAAGATTAAAATCTTAGAAATAGAGTTCCCTGCGACTGTGACTGTCCCTATGCCGTAGCCACCCCATAGACCTTCTTTGATATCGCAATGGCCGTCATCTACGCTTTTTAAACTTTAGCAAAGCTTATGATGGGCTATTTTCCTTATTTGGTTTTCTATTAAATGTTAAAATAAGCCATAGAGTTTGGAGTCTGTTACTCTTAATTTTGAGCACAGCATCCCTATTTCACTGTAACACACGCACACGTGCGCGCGCGCACACACACACATACACACACACACACACACACACACACACACACACACACAAACACGCATACATGCACCTTTTTTTTTCTTGCCAAAAGAGTGAAAATTCTATTGCATACTGTGGATGATTCTTGAATTATTATGCTCTGCAAGTCTCAAAATTCTGTATGAATTTCTGGGCATGATGGGACAGGGAAAGGAAGAAAACTTGACTTTGCATCTAAAAACACCTAAAAGTGTTTCTACTAACTTCTGAAACATAGCCATAGAAGCAACATCAGTGGGAAGAAATCCAAACCAGTGTTTCCTTTCATCCAATCACTTGGTTCAGCAATGTAGTCAAGGATCACGCTTTCACACTTGCTGGCCAGCAGGACTAGTAAACAGCTTCTCCTTGGGGCAAGGATCTTGCTACAGCAAGATGGCTGATGGTCAGGAACTGCATTTCATCTGCATTTTTCACAACTGTAGAAGCAGGAATTAAAATGATAACCCAAGTGATTCAAAGACGCACCTTGTTGCCCCAGTTAACTCTCTTCAGACTAATTATCTTAGCAATTTGCCATCATTTACTCTCATCCCTTCACTTTTGTGCTCATATGAAGACACTTGCTTGTCAGTTCCATAAAGTCTCCCATGCTTAAATCACGGACAGGAGCCCCAGGAAATTCACGTGCAAACAGTAAGACATGGCCTTCAAGTAGTCCTCGGTCTAAAAGGAGTCGACCAAGTAGAAAACTAATTTAGCTGGCAAACAAGACAACAAGTAATATTTAAGAAACAGAAAGGGTCATGTGTGGGGAGCTCCACTCAGCAGCCTGGAAATCTGTCTTCCTCTGAAGCAGGTGTAAGAGGCTACGTCTAGCATGACCTCTGGATTTCCCACCCTCTGCCCTGTTTTCGTTTATGTAACGACTACATTGTTAGTGCATTTCTGTGTTGTGTCCTTTGCTGGGGACACAGCTCAGCACATGCTACAAGAGTGACTGGTTATCAGCCTGCAGGTGCCACATAACCTGATCCACCAGCACATTCTCGTGGGCTACACTGTCCCTGGAATGCCTTTAGCTGTTGACAGAGCATGGTGGGGTCCGACAGTTGTTCCTCGGCTGACTTTCCTAGTTGGCCAGTTGCTCACCGATGTCTCCCTCGGTAATAATCCTCTATGTCTAATTCTGTCTTGACATCTGCTTCCTATAAGCCATAAACTGACATGCTCCAAAGGTTATTTTTGAATTTTATTTAGTTCTTAGCTTTAAGTGGTTGTTTGTGTTTCACCCTCTACACTAGCATGCTTCCTTTCCACACAATAAACATTGTTTTGTTTTTATGAAGCCAGGCATATTTTCAGTTTGTGACTTCAGGATATATTGGCCGTGCCAGACTTTGCAAAGATTTCTCCTTACCTGGGATTTGTCAGGCCTCTGGGGACAGTAGGGAGGTGCCAGCTTCACTCAGTTTTCCTCAGTAATGCATTTCTCTCTTCTCCACGGAAAAGTTGGCTGAAGTTCAAAGAGTTGATGAGCAAGTTCTTCAGACAGATTGGATTTTTCCCCCCGTCATTCTTTTAATACAAAGTATTTTTATATCTCATGACTAGCAGGTGGTTAAGCCAGTGGTATAGCATTTCAGAGGCTAGATTTAATTACAGTGAATCTGTGTGATCTATCGGACAGTTTTCTCTATGGAAACTTTGCCTCCTCTCTCCTCCTTTGCCTCTCTCTTTCCCCACCACATAACAACTATTAGGATAATTCCCTTTTCAAGTGGGTCATGTTACAGAAGTGGGTTGTAATTTCCACATACCAGGAATGTATAGAATTAATTTTCAGTTGTTAGAGGTTCTTCCCATTGGTGGCAGGGCATGCAATAATTGCAACAGCAAATTTTCCAATCATATTTTCTTAAAATGCAAGGGTGAAAATCATGTATTTTGAGATGAAAGTAATTATGCTTCTGTGAAGTTGTGGAGTTGAACTTCTGTCTTATCTCCTGGGAAGACACTTGGGTGTTTCTGTCTTCTGAGTCTCAGTAATCTGTGTGGTCCAGATGGGTGAAAGAGGGGTGGGGTAACAAGGATGGGGAGACAGAGGCAAGAGGCCAAACTGGGTTTGGCTTCTCAGCTTTCTTCTCATCTCACACATGTGAAACTCTGCTGGAAGACCGAGCCAAAAGGCCAACAAAACCTCAAACAGATTTAAAAAAATCTGTGGGACGATGATGATATGTCATTAATTTTTCCATTTTTATGTGTGTGTGCTTACATATGGTATATTCATATATGTGTATTCCTGTGTATACATGCATATGGGCGAAGTATGCAGAGGTTTATATGTGTGTTTGATATACACATGTGTAGAGAGTCCAGGCCAATATTAGGTGGCTTCAGTCACTCTCTACCTTATTTTATTCTACCGTGTGTGTGTGTGTGTGTGTGTGTGTGTGTGTGTGTGTGTGTGTGTGTGTGTGGGCACTCACAGAAACCAGAAAGGTAATTCTGGAGCCAGAGTTACAGTGATTATCAGCTACCTAACATGGGTGCTGAGAATGGAACTTGGGTCCTCTCAAAGAGCTTCAAGCATTCTTAACTGCTGAGTCATTTCTCCAGCCCTAGAAATACTTTGCTCTTTGTAAGAAGAGTTGGATTTATGTGGTAATAGTGATTGGACATACAGTCTTGTGTAGAATAGGCAAGGACTCTACCACTGAGAGAGCTGTCCAGTCCAGCCTCCACTTTATTGTTTGATATAGGATTTCTCACTAATAATGGGGCTTGCTAATTCAGCTAAACTGGCTGGCCAAGGGGCTCCTGGGATATCCTGTCTCTGCCTCTCCAATGCTGGAGTGACATACACTCTGCCCTGCCGAGTCTATATGGGTACTGGGAACTCTCAATTCAGTGCTCAGGCTTGTCTGCTTCACTGAGTCCTTTTTGCATCCTCAACTTCTTTTAATACAGGGGATCTGTTGCACGGTGAGCATGGGCATTTGCTATTAAAATTTTGTTCAAAGAGAATACATTGCAGGTGCTTAATTACAGAGGAAAACCTCTATTTCTGTGACATTAATAGTCACAATAAATCTGCTTGGTGAAAGAATTTCACCAAAATGTTGAAGTTTTGTAATATGTAACATTTTTTACTTTCATTTATTTTGTGTGCATATGGATGTGGGCACTTGCATGCCATGGTGCACGTGGGAGCATCAGAGGACAACTTTCGAAGGTCAGGCTGTCCTTCTACCAGGTGGAAACCAGGGATCAAACTCAGCTCATTGGACTTGGCAACAAATGATTTTACCAACTGATCCATTTCACTGGCCCACAATTCTGTAATGTTTAGAATTCACACACAATCAAAGCTTTACTCCTGTTGAGTAGGAATTTCTCCTGTTTAAGCAGAGCTAACTGGCAATCAGCCAATATGACAAGAATGATTACTTCAAAAACCCAAGAGAAATGCTAATGAACTTACATCCTAATTGTGATAAGATTGAATTTGGGGGTTGTGACCCTCTTATTTAACTAGAGTAAGTTATCAGTGTTTTTACAGCAAGGGGACACTGTGGACATACCTGACTGCTTCAAGGGGAAGTTTCGGAAGATGAAGCTGACATCTGTCATTGACACTTGAGTTTGGTTCTGAATCAGTAGTTACTGTGTAGGAATGGATGGATGGGTGCACAGTGAAGCCCTTGCCATTTATTTAAAGTGGTGTTTTTATGTCATACTTCTAAGAACTTTGCAAATACAGTGAAAAGATGTTTTCACAAACAGAGGAGAGCAATTTGCCTTCAGCACTAAGGGCTTCATTGTGTGTTTCTGGCAGAGAAATTTTCTACTCAACTACACCATAAGCTCCAGATTCAAGGCGCTTACACTGGGGCTCTGCTATCATGTAATACTCAGGTTCCACTGAAGTTTTTCTCTTGTCCCACTAATGGTTTATAATGAAAGCATCTAATGGTCATTTCTTTTAACTCTCCATAAATGTTTTCTTTGTCAGACTTCTCAAACCCAAATGTCCACTTTATAGCAGAGAAGGTATCTCTGATGTTTTCTTGCTCTCAGATTCAGGCTATCAAGGCCCTCACCAGGTTGTTCAGTGAATAATTCACTCCATTGGCAGAATAACGATGCTCACTGTAAATCACTTGGTTAAGAAGAGCCTGTCCCTGAAAATGTTCCTGTTGATTTCCATTTTTCATTACCACAGGGTACAGTGAATTTATGTAAATGTCTTCCTCCACTTCTTCCTTCTCCTCCTTTTAAAGTTATTATTATGTGAGGGAGACAGTGCATGTGCCACAGTGTATACGTCTAAGTTATAGGACTATCTTGTGGTGTAAGGGCTCTTCTTCCACCTTCACATTGAGTCAGAGACTCAAACTCAGGTCGCCAGATTTGCATGGCAAGCGTTTTCAGTGTCACCCTGACAGCCTTGACTTCTTTCTCCTCCCCCTCCTCTCTTTTCCTTTATTCCTAATGTGGGGCTTTCTATTTTATACATGGAATATACACTTGTGGTCTGGAATTTATATTTTTCTCTTGATCTTGGCCCCGGAACTGCCTTTAAGTCATATGTCTAATATTGGTTGTCCCTCTGTCTCAATTGTATTAAGAAAGATTGTTTCGTGAAGCCTGTGAGCCATCAAACCACAGATGTCAAGCGGTACCCTACGGGCTTCATGCTTTGCTGCCAGCATCCACGTGACTTCTCTGGGTTGACATCTAAACAGCTTCTTAAACTTGGCAAGCTTACACCTGAATTTTTGTTCCCTAGTTTCTTTATTGTCCTCCCATCACAAATATTCATCCCTTCTGTCTTCCCCAATAAATGTCACAACTGCCCCAGCCAAAGCTCTAGAAATAGCCTTGATTCTCCTCTCTTCTCCTCTTTCTACTTTGTATGTGTGTGGTATGCATGAGTGTATTATGTCTTTGCATGTGTGAGGGCACATCTGTGTGTGCACATATGTGAGCATGTATGTATATGTGTAAGCCTTATGTCAATGTCAGGAATCATCCTCCACCCCTTGTCCCAAGACTCATCTTGTATCCTTCTGTAGACTATTTCACTGCATCATGTAACCACATGATGTTCTGTTCTGTTCGGCATCCCCTGTCACAATCTTGTATCTGTCACGATTTCTTGCCTGATGTAAGTCTTGCTTCCATCCATGCCACTTTGGGATCCATTTTCCTCAAAGATACCAGAGAAATACATGCCTGGCAAATCAAATCAATAATGTGCTTCGACACACTTAACCAACCTCAGGATTCCCATGCTGCATGCATGCAAAAGCAACCAGCCCTGTGCATTACCTCAGCCTCATCTTGTGACTGCCTCTGTACCAGCCACTTTGACTTTGTTTTTGAACCTGGAACAATTCAAACTTTTGCAGACTAAAGCTTTTGAACATTATTTGCTTAGGCTGTTGTTGTTATGTTCTGTCTCCTAAATAGAAGGCTTGAATTTTCATATGCAGACCTAATGCTACCCAAGAAATACGATTTGGGCACTAAATTCTGGGAAAACTTTTTAAGTTCATTTACTGCCAAGAAAACAAGAAAAACCTTGTAAATAAAAGTCTCCATATAGTCAGTGTAATTTTGATACTAAAATGTAGAAAAGAAAAGTTATAATATCTGGAAAAGATTTGATATATGAAGCTCTCTGGAACTCTTGGAAGAAGGGAAATGCAGATATTACTATTACCAAGTCATTAGCAGTTTAATTTTCAAATGATTCTCTTCAGTGAACTTCCACTAATAGGGTGTATAACGTCCGCTAGTTCCTCTTACCACAAGACACACATAAGTTTGTGCATAAATTGTTGCTCTTGAATTCATAATCTCTGGAGCTCAGAGGGGCTGAGCTGCAAGTGTGAAGTCCCCAGGCTGAGATCACATCCCTGGATTCCACTTTTACTCTGTCAATATCGCTTGAGTGCATACTGTGTCAGCCACTGTGCCAGGAAATTGTGAACAGCAAAAGTGTTCCTGGCATTTCTAATCTAATTGAGGAGACATGAAGTAAGTCAATAAGCCAGAAAACACGTACATGTTTTTGGAGGGATTTTTTTTTTTTCTTATTATGTATACACTGTTTTTCAGGGGCCTAGGATGTAATGCCTAGGATGTAATGATTTTTTAAAAAAAGTTTTTGGTACATGTGTTTAGGTATGTGTTCTTGTAGGTGGATGCACATGTTCGTGTGTGTGTGTGTGTGTGTGTGTGTGTGTGTGTGTGTGTGTGTGTGTGCGCGCGTGTGTGTGTGTAAGAGAGAAAGAGGAGACATGCATGTATATCTAATGTAGAATATGGCTTCTCAATGGCTCTCTTTCCACCTTAGTTTTTGAGACAGGGACTCTCACTGAATCTGGAGTTCACCAACCATCTAGAGCCAAAAGCCAATGAGCTGCAGACCCATTGTCCTCGCCTCTGCCAGCACTGAGATTAAAGATGGATGCCTTAGTGCCTGGCCTTTACATGGCTACTGGGATCCAAACCCAGCTTCTCATACTTCCATGTCAGGTTCTTTACTAAGGCACCCATCTTTCCAAGCCTGTATACTGAACTTCTAAACTAACCCCTGGACATGAGATGATAGAAAAGATTCTGAGATTAGCAAACCCACTCATTAATTAAAGTCATAGGAAAGATTTTATTATTTCATAGATAATCTGTCAGAACTGAGAGCCCATCCCAAACACACATTCCAAGTACATGTTAATGGAGCTATGTGTTTGCCAGTTAGCTTTAGGAAGGTGGGGGGATCAGAGCCAGAGAGGAAGGCATGGTGGCCAAAGGTAGAAAGAAAAAATGTTTGCCCTTAGGGGACGTGTCTGTTCCTCTACTAAGCCTACAATGAAGGCCAAGGCAAGAGGTGCTGAGAAGATGAACAGAGGCAGGTGACATGGTCACTTTTCTTGGTGACTTGCCAAGACAGAAAGATCTAACTTAAACCTGAAGGGGTGAGCCATCCGACAAGTGCTCCTCAGCCTGGTGTGCTTGACCTGTCAGCAGCTGGCTTCCTTCTTCATAAACGACATCATCATTGGTGGAGAATACTCTCTATGGTGCGATGGGACTGTGAATCGGTAGTGAGGTGTTGGGGTGTAGAGGGGGACAGAGTCTCTATAACATGATAACCCTTAAATTTTGAAAGGCCACGGAGACATCCTTTGAACTTCACTTTCATACTTTATGAGAAAATTCCTCAGCTCCTTCCCACTCATGGAATCTTTCTTCTACCCAGGTGTCTCAAAACCTTTTTTTACCTGCTGTCCATAAAACAATGAGGGTTTCTGAGGTTGTGCACATATTTAGTATAACTATTATGATCTAAGTGTGGCTGAGTAAGTGTGTTATGTGTATATATGGAAATATAACACCTATGTGAATCATTATTGAACATTCCTCATTTTCACAGGGGCGAGGGCGAGTCACTTGAAAACTAAATTAGAAAGAATTGGTAGTGTGGAGCATTTTAATTTTGCATTTACTTGTTTCATCTTTTGACATGGGGTCTTGTCACATAGCCCAGGCTAGCTTCCAACTTGAGATCCTCCTGTTCAGACTCCCAAGAGCTAGCAAGTATGTGTCACCAAGCCCAATCAAAATACTTCTTATACTGCTTTTACTGATACGCTGTCTTCTTCCCTTTTATATTTTAAATGTCATACATGATCACATTGATATTTACTTAAGACTTTTATTTTTTGTTTCGGAAGCAGTCTTTTTTGCTTTGCTTTGCTTGAGGCAGGGTCCCACTATGTTACGTTGACTGGCCTGGAGCTTGCCCAGTCTGGCCTTGAACTCTTAGTTCATGGAGATTCTCCTCCTGTCTCTCCCTCTTGAGACCAGAGATGTGTGCCCAGCTGGAAATAGTCTTTTTGCTATTGATATTTTCTTAATAGGATGACAATTATTACATACTAGACAATGCATGATAGTACATGCCTCTTATCCCAGCTCAAGTGAAGGAGAGAAAGGAGAATGCCTGCAAGTTTGAGACTAGCAAGTTCCAGGCCAGCCAAGGCTACATAGTGAGATCCTGTGTCAGAAAAGTCTAAGCAAACAAGGATGCCATGGTAATTACTATAGCAGTGCTCCTTAAGTTACAAAGTAAACAATACTATAAGAGAACATGTATTAGCTTCCAAATCATATTCATCAGCCAGCTTTTAACCCCGGTATGCAAAATCAAAGATCTTTAAGGATTGTGTTTCACTAAGAAAATCAGTATGATTTTGGTTTGAAATCATCAGGGAACAAGTTTTCTTATCAGTAGCTCAGATGTGTATCTTTTGATCACAGGTTTGCTCTGAGTATGTGTCTATGCATATAGTCAGTTTACAGAAAGTCTCTAATAATGTGAAGACCAAAATCACACAAAGCCAAGCTTCTCCAATTGCTTATTTTGTTCATATTTCAATAAACAGGCCCCTATCCATTCAGTTACTAAAGCCTTGGCATAATCTTGACTGCTTCCCCTATCTGACCACTCATATTTAATGTCAAGGTCTTTTTACTTTGCCTTCCAAATAGCTCTGTGTTCTTTATACCAATATCTTTCCCCTCATGGCTACCTGTCTGGCTTGTCCCTCATGCCTGCACTACTGCAGGGGCTTGGGAATCCTCCTTTTTAGAAGACCTTGCTGGTGCCACCCTTCCCATACAGTATCAGAAGCTCTTCTCCTTTTTCTCTTCCTCCTCTTCCTCTTCCTCTTCTTCCTCCTCCTCCTTCCTTCATCTTCTTCCTCCTGCTCTTTTTTCTTCTCCTCCTCCTTTATTTGTCCAGACAAGGTTTCTCTGTGTAACCTTGGCTGTCCTAGAACTAGCTCTATAGAACACGCTAGCCTCAAACTCAGAGGTCTGCCTGCCTCTGCCTCCTAAGTAATGCTGGGATTAAAGGAGTGCACTACCACACCATGCAACAGCAGTATCCCTGCAAAAGTACAAATCTTATGCTTCTCCGGCTATATAGAGTCTGCTCATGATGTTTCTGAAATAGAGTTCAAAACCCATATTATGATCTTTAGGACCATCCCCTTACTTCCCCCGCTTGAGCCTCTCAAGTCCTTTGGTTTTTCTCATTTCTTTAGATCCAGCACTCCACCGATTGAGTCCTGACATGTGCTGTTTTATTCCTCTCTTCATCGTACCAGCTCATTTTAAAAATTGACTTCCAAAGCTCCTCAGACTAATATATGTCACCTTGACATTTACTTTCATGCATATGTGTATGCATATATCTGTATTGTGATTATTTTCTCAATCTGTTTTCTCTATTCAGTACTATGATTGATCCAAAGAGATAAAGATCATGTCATTTCATCCCCAATCTTCTGTCAGAATCCTTAACCGACAGTAGGCATCAGTAAATATTTTCCAGACAGATGAAAATACTTAAGTGAAAGACTGATTTGAATCTTGCTCACATACTTCTGGTGTTGAGTTATCCTAATGATTGAATTAAAAAATAAAGTTATGCAAGTTTGACCACAAATAGGTGGTGGTGTTATCAATAGTTTTGTCTACATAGATTGAAATTGCTTTGTCAGTATATGTGTGCAAAAAGAATGCTTCAGCTGAAAAATTTAGCTATATCCGTAGCTCTGAATCAGCAGAAATGGTCACTGAAGTGAAGAAAATGCTACCATGTGCAGCAGATTCTATTATTGTATCCTTGATACAATGTACTTCTGTTTCTGAGGTACCTAATCACTTAAACTATAATCTTTCTCACAACTGCAGTTTCAGGTTTTATTCATTAGATGAAGGAACATCAGGAAGTAGACATTCAAGTGCACAGACACAGACACCACACACACACACACACACACACACACACACCATATACATACACAATCAAACACACTACACACATACAACATACCACACACAACATACATATTCATCATACACACACAATCACACACACCTCATATATATTTCCAAAGTGTTCACCTCTACTTTGCATGCTCTTAATTTTCACATAGGATCTGTGTTACCATAAATCTTTCCGCCAAAGCTGCCCAAGTTCTGCCCGCCGCATGGATGGACAAAATAACACAGAGACATATTAGGTACAAATGTTGCTTGGCCAATGACTAGGATTTTCATCTGTTACCTCAGTCTTAATTATCATGAATCTATATATTTTATAAGACTTATATTATCGGACACCTTCCATTGGTGTCCTTCCTTGCCAGTGGATCACATTGTGCCACTGGAGGAAGATCAGAGGGGAAAAAGGACACTTACTGTTTCTCCTTGCTTAAATATGAGTCTCCTTGCTATGTCACTTCCTGCCTGGATCACCACTTCTCTACTACATTTCCCAGAATCCTCTTTGACTCCTAGTCCTGTCTAACTTGCTGCCTCATTGGCCAAACAGTATTTTATTTATCATCCAGTGAGACAAACACATACACAGAAGCACTTCCCCCATTATCTCCTCTTTTCTGTCTAGATAAAAAGATAATTTATCTTTTATAATAACTAAACAGAATGGTGTCAGTGAGTGGGATGACACCATTCCCCAAGGTTCCCAGAGAAAGAGGAAAACCTGCCGCCACAGCCTGCCCTGTTGGGCCACTGAGAGGCATCAGAACAGCTTCCATATGCTCGAACCATCCCAGCATTTCTGGGGTTTAGACTTGGCACTCCTGAGATGATAAAGACAGATCCAGATGAAAAACCTCTAAAGGTTTACACTGAGTTTAAAAATATATGTAGGCTTGTGAAAGAAAAAAGTGACAGGAGGAAATAGAGAAGGCAGGGCATTGGTGGCGCATGCCTTTGGTCCCAGCACTCAGGAGGCAGAGGCAGGCAGATTTCCACAGAGAAACCCTGTCTCAGAAAAAAAAGAAACAAAAGGAAGTAAAAGTAGAATAGTAGAAAAGCCACCTAAAGATAAAAAATACACAGAGAATCTGGATACTATATGCCATATTGTTGTCTTTTAATTGTTTGATTGCAAGGAAAGACTTACTGCTGCTAAAATAGTTTGATTATAAGTGCTGCTAAATTAATCCAACTTATACATTTTAAAAATGCTTTCACTTCAAAATTTAAGTCTAAGGACAGGCTACTTGGAAAAAGAATTTCTGCTTGTATTTCCGCAGACAATGGAAAGCTGTGGATTCCTTCCAGACTAATATGGTTTGATCAAGCAAGACCCCCTGAAGCTGAGATGATACAGACTCACAGACTACAAAAACAAGGACTTGGTCAGATTTCTGTGTTTTATCATAATCCCTATGGTGTATGAACATCTCCCCCAATCAGCAGGAAGCAGTTTAGAAGGAACAACGCCCAAATCCCCAAACATTGTTTATAAATGTTTGTTTTCATTTAAATGGGGTTGGTTATAAATGGTAATGAACATAGTCAATATTTTTTAAGAAAAAAAGGGTAATAGGATATAGGAGTGAATACTTTGCGTCGGTATGGATTTTCATTTATTGATACAACTTTAAGGTCAATTTTGTGATATGTATGTCTCCTCTTGTTTAGTTATTATGTTTATACAGATCTTTTAAAATGATATGCATAATTAAATATAGGTTGTATAATCACCTATGATAGTCAGAACTTATACTTAGGTTAGTTAGGTTTTCTAGATATACAGAGATATATTTGAGATAGATAGGTATTCTTCAAACCTTTCAAAGACCTACAGAAATATGGCATTTAAATGGTTTAGGGTTTTTCTTGGTAGTGAGACACAGCTGCTCCTGGCACACCAATTACGTCAGAAAGGAGGATGGGCATCGAAGAAATTTGTTATGGAGTTTGCTTTCAACATGTAAAGATTAGCCATTTGGGCAAGAACCTGCTCTTGCCTGGACTGTTTGTTGCTGTATAAACTGGACATGCAGGACCCACAAGAAAGCGACTGCTGAACTTACAAAACAAGATAGTACTGAAGGGTTCCTGTTGAAATGGAGAAGTGTGCCAGACACACGGTGGCCTATGGGCTAAAGATGTATGCCCCAACATTACAGAGGAACTTTGGGTGACTGTCCAGGTAGCGAGATGTCCTGTCAATTCTAGAGTTTATATATTATCCTTCTGTGGTCTTTGATAGAGTTGAAGACAGATAGTTATGGTTATAGTTTTCTTCAGTTATTATAAAAGATAAGTTATCCTTTTAATTTAGACAGAAAAGAGGAGATGATGGGGGGAAGTGCTTCTGTGTATGTGTTTGTCTTACTGGATGATAATAAAATACTGTTTGGCCAATGAGGCAGCAAGTTAGACAGGACTAGGAGTCAAAGAGGATTCTGGGAAATGTAGTAGAGAAGTGGTGATCCAGGCAGGAAGTGACATAGCAAGGAGACTCATATTTAAGCAAGGAGAAACAGTAAGTGTCCTTTTTCCCCTCTGATCTTCCTCCAGTGGCACAATGTGATCCACTGGCAAGGAGGGACACCAATGGAAGGTGTCCGATAATATAAGTCTTATAAAATATATAGATTCATGATAATTAAGACTGAGGTAACAGATGAGAATCCTAGTCTTTGGCCAAGCAGCATTTGTACATAATACAAGTCTGTGTGCATTAATTGGGGCCCTAACTCGGGCAGGCGGCTGGCGTAAAGCGCACACGTGGTGGTGGGGTGCAGTGGCTTTTGGTGGAAAGATTTATCGTATTAGATCTCTATTCCTTTCCTTGCCTGATGCTGGGGGAAAATATTCTGACAAATGCAACTTAAGGGGGAAAGGTCTCTTCTGGCTCCCAGGTCAAGCATGTAACTGTCTATTGTGGCAGGGGCGTCAAGGCTGCAAGTGCTTGAAGTAGCTGGTCTTCTCCCATCTATTATGAGAGACGCATAGAGGTGAATCCATATGACTTCAGATCCCTTTCTCCACTTACGTGGTTCAGGATGTCAGTCAGGAAACAGCTCCACCCATATAGGCAGATCTTTCCACCTCCATGAACAGTTACGATAATCCCCCAGAGTCCCATCTCATAGGGAGTTCTAGATTCTAGGTTTAGTAATTAACACTAACAATTGAAGCATTCATTATTTAGCTATTGCCTTTCCAGGTCACAGAAAATTAGCCCCTTCAAATGAGAACTTAGTAGTTGGGGCAGCTGCAGTCAGTACCAGTGGTGAACTCATTTTTGCTTTCTCCTGACACCTGTGACCTTTAATTGCATGAGTAAACAGACCACATCAGACTAGTGGTAGGAAAATAGCACTTCCTGCTTGTGTGTGTGTGGGGGGGGGTGTGTTTGTGTGTGTGTGTGTGTGTGTGTGTGTGTGTGTGTGTGTGTGTGTGTGTGTGTGTTCTCGAGTGTGCACATTCTCGAGAGTGTGTGGTATGTGTATGCATGCATGCGTGCACACACATGCTGGGGCTGCAGACGGAACCCAGGGCCTCGCTTGTGCTTAGCCCATTCTCTACTTCTAAGCTCCCCCCAGTCCCACTTCCTCTTCTTCATCTCAGGAGCCTTCAGGAATCTTGGATTTTCATAGAGCTCTTAGGGCACTGCAGAAATCCATGTCATAGCTGATATTTAGAATCAAAACAACTCTGAGTCATGAAGAGAAAATTAAATTATTGTTTAATACTGTTTGAGGAGTCTGGAACAATGGATTCCATTACAAGTATTATATTTAGAAATGTCTCCATTTATCCCAAAATAACCGAAGTAGAAAGGTTTTCTCCTTAGAAAGGTGAATATAAATTCATTATACCAAGACCCCCACCCCCTCCCCACCCTTGCTAGATCCTCTCCAGCAAGCAGCACAGAGTTGAAGTTAGTAATTCTACTGGTGGGCTGTTACAAATCATTTTAACTCAACATAACTCCTAGCAACCTGTGAGGAGCAGAGGTCCAAGATCCCCAGTTTACACAGCAATTCCTGAAGTCATAGGCCACTTACTTCCTTGGAATCACAGCTATTAAGAGTTGGGATCAAACCCTCTAGTCAATACAGAGTGTTAGTGGTATTGTGAAAATTCACAGGCATTGGCACAGATTCAGGCTTACCCTCTCCTTTTGGTCACATATTGGGCCACATTGGGTCTAATCTTTTTAAGTGAGGACAGTCTCTCATCGGGTGATTTTATCCCATGGCAGTTTGGAAGAAAGTGTAGAGCAGAGCCACAAAGGGGAATCTTTGCACATTCTGAAATTAAATTTCCTTCACATCTTCAAGCCACAGGATCACACATTAAACCAGTGGCACTACTTATCTTAGTGAAATCTTGCTGTTATAGCAAAATATCACAGACTAGGTAATTCATAAGTCATCAAAATACATTTCTCACATTCTAGAGGCTATGGAGGCCAAGATGAAGATGCCAGGTGATTTTGTGTCTGATAAGCTGCTCTGCATTGCCAGTGTTCTCACATGACAGAGAACAAAAGGCAAAAGGGACAACTGTTCTATGAACACTCTTTTGTAAGGTCACCAATCCTATGGAAGAGTATGGTGTCCTCATGACAACAACATCCTAAAGTCTCATTCTTAAAACTATCATATTGACAGTTAAGTTGTAACAGACATTTTGAGGACACACATTCAAACCATAGCACTACCTCCCTATTTTGCCAAGTTATTTTCTCTTGCATTTATTTACAAATAGTACTAGAATGAAACTTATACTCACTTGCATTAGTCAGTATTGGAAGTGTGAAGTAAGAAGCAGTCCCCCAAATCTCAGTGATCTTAAATAACCAAAACTTTTTCTCACTCCTGCATGATCATTATGGTTTACCTAATAGCTTGTCTGTGCTTTCCTAACACAAGAACCAGGGCTGGGTGGCTTTTGGCCATGTGCTGTGTTGTTGGTCACCATAGCAGCAGGAAAAGGATGGTGAGAAATCATATACTTATTCTTAAAGTTTTTTCTAAGTGACATCTTTCCCATACAATCACTGTCTAAAGCAAGCCAACCTCTCTGACTGATTCCACAAGTCCAGGAGTCTATAATCAAATGACAGACCAATGGTCCATGATAGACATAGCTGAAACAAGACAGAAGCATCTTTATCACTGATTGGTTAATAATTGATTTGTTACATTTTGCCACAATGTCTTTGAATATGTTAGTTTTAGTTAGTTGCCCTTAGAGGATAACTTGTGGGAGTCAGTTATCTCCACTGTGGGGACCTGGAGATTGAATTCAGGTAATCAGGTTTGGCAGAAAGCCCCTTTACCCTTATCAGCTCTTTTTTTTCATTTAAAAATTTCTTTATTTTCTTTCTTTTAGGGAGACATATACACATATATATACACATATCCAATACATATGTAGGAGAAAATATAAATATACACTGGGTATATACACAATACTTGTGTATAATTATATATATGTATCTCCCTGAGTGTGTGTGTGTGTGTGTGTGTGTGTGTGTGAGAGAGAGAGAGAGAGAGAGAGAGAGAGAGAGAGAGAGAGAGAGAGAGAGAGAGAGAGACATGACCTCCTGAATCAGGACTATTGGTCAAAATGCCATTCAGAGTGCACAAATTCTTTTTATTTTTTTTAATTGCCTTACAGGTATTTACTGTATGTTAAACATACTGTTGTTCTTAAGCCTTGTACCCAGTGCCCAGAAATGTCTGGAACTTAGTTTCTAAGTAACAGGAAGAAAGGTGTAGTAGGCAGAAGCACTGTGCTTGGGCCCACGGCAAGTATGATGGCTTCTCAGTGCTGGGTCTCCAGAAATCCTCTGCTTGTTGTGTTTTCTTCTTATTTCTTCCTCCAGTCTTTCGGGTCAGAATGGTCATTTAGGGAAGCTAGAGGGTGTTACAGTTTATAACACCTGCTGGAAGGGCATGTGCCTGTGGGCTCCTATTTCAGAAGACCTCTCAAGGCATGTGTTTGGGGGCAGCATTATTCATTTGAGTTCTTCTCTGTTCCCTTCCTCTTATGTCTCAAGACTTCCTGGTGATTGTTTCTGTTTCAGGTCCTAGTTTTTTTTAGTTTTTTTTTTTTTAAACAAAAACATGTGGGCCACATACATGATAGAGGTCTCATAGTAATACAGTAGAATGAAATTTCCTGTTAATTGGTGGCATTGAGTGACACTGTACCCCCATGTCATGTCATGGTGCATCAGATCACTTGTACTGTTAGTGGTGCTGTTGGTGTAAACAAAGCTAACACACTGCCAGTTGTAGAAAAGTACATGCATTTATGGACTCGGCACAAGGCTGGGTGATGACGATATGTGACTATGTTACTAGTGCATGCATTCATTATGCTGTGCTTTTTTGTCATTTCAGAGTGTACCACATGTACTTGTAGTTAAAGCCAGTCTATGGTATGTTGTGTTGACAGTTGCATTACACATCTCAGTATAAAGGTTTTTGGTTACATTATTTTTAATTATATTTGTTTAATCTCCTGCAGTTGTTCATTGGGTCCCCAGGATCAGTAGGATCTCTCTCTCTCTCTCTCTCTCTCTCTCTCTCTCTCTCTCTCTCTCTCACACACACACACACCACACACACACACACACACACACACATATATATATATTATATATAATATATATATATATATATCCTTTATGTATCAGATACATACATACCATACACAGCAGGTTTATAGTAGGAAGTGCCATCTACATTTTGAGAACTATCCTTGTACTTTATGACTCACATTTTCTTGTATTTTATGACTCACATCCTCTACCACTGCAATAAAGTCAGCTCTTCATTTCACCTAACATAGTGTTCCTCAGGCTCAGCCATATGTTCATGAATGGAAGACTTTCCTTATGTATTCCTGTGTGTGTGTGTGTGTGTGTGTGTGTGTGTGTGTGTGTGTGTGTGTGTGTGTGCATGTTGAATTTTCTTCATTCTTTGTCATTAGTAGTTCAGTGGGTATTTAAGTTGATTCCATACTTTGGCTGTTGAGGATAATGGCACAGGGAACACGGAAGTGACCTACTGACTTCGTTTCCCTTGGATATATTTTCAAGAGACACCACTAGGCATATATCGTTCTCTTCTTCATTCTAGATTTTCTATATGCTGTTCTTGGTGGCTATTCCAATTTACACTTTGCCAGCAGTGTACAGGGTTTCTCTTTACTTCACATCCCTGCCAATACTTGTCGTTTTTTTTTTTTTTCATACTATCCATTCTGGCAGCTGTGATGTGACATCGTATCGCAGTTTTCAATGTGGCTTTGGATGGTTGGAATGACCTGAGCTTTCCATCTGGTATTTCAAGGCCATTGCTTCTGCATGTGAGTGAATGCTGTTCTGCTTCTTGAGAAGACAGAATTCCTAAGCAAGAATTGCCCTACTCCAGAAGAACAGATACAGGAAGCCACGGGGGTCACTGACACATCTTTTACAGTCTGTGTTTGGAAATACAGTGAACAATTGATTCCATTGTAGCAAAGACACTTGTATTTATTCAGCCAACTATTTGAAAACTGTATAAGACTGTGTTTTTATGCTCATGGTATCTAAGTAATCAGTCTGCCTTTTGGAAGTAGTGGAACAAGAGTCACTTCAGCCATAAAGTATCTAATTTATACAGGGAACTATGTCGTTTAGTTGGTTGGTTCATGCTGTAAACTCATTTTACATTTATGCTGCAACTTTAAATTGATTTTTATTTAACAAAAAATTGATTTGACTCTTAGGGGAAAGATATACAAGAACTGGAAGGCTACATTCTAAGTGACCTATTTCGGACTTTAAAAAAATAGATTATCAAGATTAGTATTTAGTTAGATCATAAAGGGAACACTTTTCCAATTGACTTCTCTGGATATTTTCTCTGTAAAGATACCCTTGGATGTCAGTAGTTGCAGTAGGGGTGTTTGTGTTGCTGATCAACTTCATAAACAGCTGGGCACATCTGGTTTCTGTTCTTCAGACATATGTGTGTGTGTGTAAATTTCAAATAAACAAAATATCTCACCACACTGTTTATTCTATGCAGTCAATGTGCATTTATTGAACATTTCTCCTGTTTTCAAATGATTTCCTACTTATTGAAATAATCAAAATTAGAAATAAGAAAAATTTTATATAAGCATAGCTAACAAGTGATACAGTATGTTCTTGTGTTGTACTTGTCATATGATAAGAAATGATTGAAAAATAATCATTTGTTATCATAATCATTTGTTATCATTGACAAAGTCTTGGGCTGCAGAGATGGTTCAGCAGAGGAAGATACTTACTGCCAAACCTGAATGCAGGAGCTCAGTCCCCAGGGTCTACTTGGTAGAAAGAGTGAACTCATCTCTTGCAAGTTGTCCTCCAATCTCTGTGCATGTGCCATGGTTTGTGCATGCCCCTGTGTGGGTATGAGTGTGTATTTGTGTGTATGTTAAATAAATTTTAAAGAAAATATCACCTCTAAGTTGATTGGGTATGAACATGTCATCAATGAGTTTGAGGAAAAAGCCATATATATTTTTTTTAATATCCTCATCTTTGGAGACACATGATCCAAACCCTAGCAATAAAGAGATCAGCTCTCAGAAACTGTGCCTCAACACACAAAGATGCAGAAGACACTGGAGACGTCCCATGGTGCCCCCATCACTTGGCCTTCCACAGTTCCATTCTCCAGATGCACACTGGCCATGCGTGTGTGTTTGTTGTTTGTGGTGTTTTATAATCTCTCACATGCAGATCTGCTAAGTTTATAGATGTGAAATAGGAGTTAGAAGCTGAACTCATTCTGTCCTCAGCAAGTGTTCCAACTCTTTGAGGGCACGGCATTGAGCGAGGCAGCTCAGAGACACCTAGGACTGCTTTCTTTAAATAACCTTCTTACTTCTCTCCTTAAATAGCTGACTTTTCCTCACTGAATCCTAAATTCATAATCATAAGCCCTTCTTCCTCTTCCCTTCATCTGTCTTCCCTCAATGTTTTCTTTGAACTGTGCCTCCCTTTCCCTAATTCTGCTCCTGAAAATGTGCTATACAATAAAAACGAAATTGTACATCTTTTAAGAAAACTGGATTTGGATTTGAAACCTTACTCTTCTACTATATGGCTGTGTGACATTGAGTAAGTAATGGAATACGTCTGAGCCTTAATGAAATGAAACAGGCTTTCCTTCCTCATTCTCCTGAAGCCTCTATGCAATAATGCATACTGAGTTCCTAAAATTAATCAGGGCTCCTGTCTCATTTCTCATTTTTAACTCTTCTTGCTAAATTTCATGCTCTCACTGAAGTCTCCAGGTGAATAATTTGAACCTTTGGGTTGCTGGACTCCAGTCAGAAAGGATATCCCAGATACATCCAGACACCTTTCTTTATGGTGTCTAACAGTTTTTTTAGAAAGTCACTATTTAAATAACCCTTACTTTGATCTCAGATGTAGGCCTAAGTTTAGTCAAATTTATTTTACCTTTATCTGAATAAGTCCTACAATGACCTCTCAGAGCCTGGAGAGATGGCTTAGCAGTTAAGAGCACTTACTGCTATTGCACAGGACTTGATTTGGGTTTCTGCCACCTGCATGGCATCTCATAGCCATTCCTAAATTCAGCTCCAGGGGATCTGGCTTCTTCAGCCTCCATAGGCATCAAGCATGCTTGCAGTGCACATACACACAGGCAAAACACTCATACACACAAATAAAATTAAATAAATAATTAATGACCTTTTCAGCAATGGCTAGTCCTCAACTCATTTGAAGGTAAGGAACTACTGTTGCAGTTCATTGCAAGGACAGGTAGGACTGAGTGGGGAGCCATGAAGGAGCGTGTCATTCCTATCAAACAAAACAAAGAGTGGATCCTGTTTTCTTCTTGGAGATCATTGATACACAGTTGTGATTCTGAGGGCTAAGCTCTGACCATTCTTAATTCAGATTAACCAATTAGGACTGTGTTTATGGCTCATCTTCTCTGTATCCCATGCTTGGGAAACTCTCATCTTCCCTCCCGCTTTTCTGTTATGAAAACAAAAGCCACCACCTCCTTCTGGCACTTTCTGTACAGCACAATGTCTTCCATCATTATACCAAGAATACCCTGGGTGCTTTGCCCTACAGGATTTCAGTGGATGTTGGATTCCACCATGGTACATAGTCAGCTGTCAACAAATATATTGAAGTATATGTTAAACACAAAAGTTAAATTGTTCTGTAAGAATTAGAAATACTTTCTGTTTTATTTAACTATTACATTACCTTATGCAGATTTCAGAAGGAAGATAGTCCTCCTCATCACTTGAAAAATAAGAAAAGACAATACAAACAACAGTCCAGGATTTTTAAGTGTGTGTGTGTGTGTGTGTGTGTGTGTGTGTGTGTGTGTGTGTGTGTACATGCTCGTGTGTGTATTAAAGTTGCCTTTTTTGCTAGACATTTTATCAACACCCAACTTGGGAGTGATATTGTGAAACAAACCTTGGAGACTTGTGCCAGTCTACTAAATAAAATTATATGTCCCCTTGGCTTGTAGCACTTTGGTACAGAGGGATGTCAGTGACTACTTTTCTAGGTTCTTGTGAGAATTCATGAGCCTATGTGTGAATTAGCCAAAAATTTTATTAATCAGTGACTATAAATACAAACTGTGGGTTAGCATATGTCAGAAAATTCTGACTGTCTATGAGTTGGATATCACTGAGGATCAAGAATGTAAAAACTGATACGTATTTATTCAAACAGTATATGAATATCAAAATCCCAGCACTATAACTTGACTAGTGTTTGATTTTGATGGAAAAAATCAAGATTGAATGTATGTTTAAAGCTTAGGTTAAAGCCACTTGAATTTGTAGGGCTGTTTTTTGTTTAAAGCCACTTGAATTTGTAGGGCTGTGTTTTGAGTAAACACATTGTAATAAACTGTAGGGATTTTTAACCATTCGTTCATTCAGGTAAAGTTAGGCAGAGAAAAGTTTGGAATGGGCATGTGAGTTCTGGCCATCTTGTCACCGACCTGGTGGTTAGGTCTTCACAGAGAAGCCTCATTCCATTCCTAGCAGTGACTCATCTGTGGGTCCCTGCAGGAAAAAGCTCTGAAGTACAGCAAAAAAGAGACAAGGGGATGTAGAACAGATTTGCTTTCAATGCATGAAATTAAATTAAGAATTAGACTTGGCTCTATCGTCTCTAATGAGGTGAATACAAATGAGTTGAATAGTGGAGCCCTCTCTGCAGCCCTAACGCAGACTCCTCTCTTAAGGAAGCTGCTTCACGCTCTATGAAAGAATGGTTCCAAAGCTGAGGATATTCTCTGAAAGCAGCCTGTCTGTCTGTCTGTCACAGTGCACGGGGATCTGATGGACTGGCTTGAAGGTGGACATAAAACCAAGGACTGAGTTGGGGAGGCCAACAGAAAACCCATGAATGAGTCATGTGACAGAGAGCAGAGGAAGTCATTTGGCCTGTCCAAGGGTTGCTTACTCCTTGCTTCACACTGAACACACTTAGACTTGGGCACAGTCTCCATTATTGTCTTCTTAGGAGCAGAAGCCATTTGTTTGCCCCTCTCCCTGGGATCGAACCCAGGCCTTGAATATGCTAGGCAAGCACTCTATCACTGAGCTCCTCTTACTTTTCTTTCTGATGTGGGCCCTAAATTTCCTAATCTGACCTTGAACTGTCCCAGCAGGCCTTAAACTGGTGATTCTGCTGTCTCAGCCTCCCTAGTAGCTGGGATTACAGGTCTGTACTAAAAGGGTCATCACCTCAAGAAACCTTTGTTGCTTTACTCCCACAAATGCAGGCATTGCCCAAATGGGCAGGCTTGTTTCTGTGAACCTCTAGTTACTCTCTTTGCTTAGTGATTTTTAGCTCTTTGGATATTCTCTCTGGTCTTATACCTCTGCCCCAACCATGAACTGTGTTTGTTCTTAAATTAGACAAACCTGATGCTGCAAGTGGGTGCAAGGTTGATTCATTTTACTATTAGCGTCCAAGTTTCAGTATCCTTTGTTCTCCTTATATAATTGCAATTCTCGAAAGGAAAGAAATAAAAGCCATCCGTGTTCCTTGCAATTGTGTTCATGGTACAGTAATAAACTCTGAAACATGTTCACTTAATTGGCATTCCCATTTGTAAGCACCAGTACCGGTAATGCCTTCCACATCATGTCAGCACATACCTATATATACTAAGTAGCTCTCAGACACAGGATCTTACCCTTAAAATATGTTCTAGTATCTTAAGCAATATGAGTATTTTCCCTCATTAATCTGCATTACTCCTTTTAGACGCTGTAGTTGTCTGCCCTTCAGGAACAGCAGGGTGGATTTGACCACTCTTCTGTTGCTGGCTCCTTTCTTTGTCTCCAGATTGTCACTACAGAACCACAGTGAATGTCCTCACAGGTCCTTTTATATACACTTATTCTAATCTTTCTTTTTTACATGTGTTTATTTTGTGTGCATGTGCTTTGGCGTGGAGTGGACGCGTATGTGTGTGAAAGTCACATCGGAGTAGTACATTGCAGTAGCTATTGTACTCCTTCCACAGATGTATTCCAGTGATGGAACTCAAGTTGCCAGCCTTGAAAACAAGCCGCTTAACTAACTGATCCATCCTACCAGCTCAAGTGTTCCCCTTGAATGATAATTATTAGCACAGATTAATTGTACAAATTAATGACTTCATCATGGCATTTTTTCATCCCTGCACATCCAGAGTCTGGATTACACCTAACACACTCTTGCACTTTCCTGCCTCCCCCTCTCTTCTCTAATCCCTTTCCTGTTTGTCTCCTACTGTCAGGTCATCTTGTTTGTTGTTGTTCCCACATAGAAGATACTTCCTCCACGTCAGGTTTATTTCCCTTGACACAAGGACTTCAGTATCATCGTTTTTTTTTTTTTTTTTCCTGAAAATGATACAGTGACATTCTTTTTATGGCTGAGTAATAAGCCATTGTGCATATTCACTATTCTTTTTTAATGCATTCACCTGTTGGCCGTTAGGCCCATCTTTCTAAAGAAGACCATACGGGAGTGAAATTGCCAAGGTAGTAAAGAGAATGAATATACCAAATTGTACAGGGCATTCTCAAATTAACCAAAAATATCTACCAATTCCTTTTCTCGTTGTATCTGGTAAAAGTATGTTTCCTTAAACTTCACCAGCAGTGGACACAGCTTAATTGGCTAGTAAGTTGTTGTTGTTGTGCTTCTGAAGTGGTCCTAGTTTGCATCATCTTACATCATTCTTTTCAGTTGTATTGGAAGATTTTTCTGCTATGGATGCCCATGTCTGTGTTTCTCTTTGATTGCTACCTCTTTAGCAATGAAACAAGCCATTCTAAAGTATACCCCCCTACACACTTGTACAATGGTAATGAGCTCATGAGGTCGTTTTAGTAATGTAATGTTATTAGGGTTGTTGCAGTGTGAGGCATGTCTTGGAAATGTTTTTACTGCTAAACTTTTTTCATTTTTTTCCATATTCCTGACATTTTATGCAATTTATGACTCTTCTCATTTTCTCATTTTCAGCTAATATACCTGTCAGACGATTCCCAACAACCCCAGGGGAAAATTATCTATCTGTAGCAAACGCTGTTAAAAAGAAGAGAAACAGGGCCTGAATGTAGCTCAATTAAGAAAGTGCTTGCTTAGAATGTACAACATCCTAGGTTCCATCCCCAGCAACTGCAAAAATGGACTCTTGTAATCCCAGAACTTGAGTGGTTGAGGCTGGGAGAACCAGAATTCGGGATCATTCTCAATTACATAGCAAATTTGGAGCCAATATAGGCTAGCTACATGGCATCCTGTTTTAAAAAAGAAAATTAAAACAATCCAACAACAACAACAAAATGACTCCAAACAAAGCACACTCCGAAAGAAGAGGTGGAAGGGAAGAGAGACATTTGGGAGGACACCTGGAGCTGTTACTCTCTCTTTCAGATAGTTACTGTTGTCATTGATTATCTATGAGTTTTCCCTTCCTGAAACTTTCTCCTCTTCCTATGCTCCATTCTCCACCCTTCATTCCTGGCTTCTCTTCTCTTCTCTCAAAGAGCTTCCTCCCTCCTTTCACTTCCTCTTTTTTCTTCTCCAGGTCAATCACTTCTGTCTTCTGGAATTCTACATAGAAACCCTTCCTTCCTTCCTTCCTTCCTTCCTTCCTTCCTTCCTTCCTTCCTTCCTTCCTTCTCTCCCCCTCCTCTCTCTGTCTCTGTCTCTTTCTCTGTCTCTGTCTGTCTGTCTGTCTGTCTGTCTGTCTGTCTGTCTGTCTGTCTCTCTCTCTCTCTCTCTCTCTCTCGTGTGTGTGTGTGTATGTGTATGTGTGTGTATATGCTCAAGGAGGCTAGAGATCAACCATTGGTGTCTTCCACTTGATTATTTTTGGGCTGGGGCAGGCTTTCTCACTGAACCCAGGTCTGGACAGTCAGATCCCTGAAATCCCCCTGTCTTGGCATTGAAACACTGAGATTACAAGTGATCCTTGTCAAGTCAGAATTTTGCCCGTTGGTTTGTTTTTCAATTGTCAGTACTTAGGCTTTAAAAACCAGGTCCCCATGCTTGTGCAACCAATACTTTGCTCACTGAGTCATCTCTCCAGCCCCTAGGAACTCTTCATAAGACAGGCACAGACTGACAATTCTTTAAAAGAGAAGCAGTGGATGCTCCAAATGGACCGGCAAGCCAAGGAGTTCCCATTCAACCCTCTCACTTGTTTCCCTTCCTGCAGAGTGCACTAAGTGAGACACTTGGAAATTGCGGCCATAGACATGAAATTGGGAAAGCAGGACAAAAACATCATGACAGAGAAACAATGTAAAAAAGGAAAGAAATGAAGGAAGGAAAATTAGAAATCTGATTATTAAAGTTCATTTGCCACATAAATAATAAAAACAGGCAAGAACTTTGGCAAAAAAAAAAGTAAGAATAGACTGGTTTTTACAAGGAAGTTATATATATATATATATATATATATATATATATATATATATATGAGAGAGAGAGAGAGAGAGAGAGAGAGAGAGAGAGACTGATAATTAATTCTGGCAGAAAGAAATTTAATAGAACAGAATAGCTAATCTTGACCCAGGTATGTGGGGCTAGTTACATATGACAAAGGCAAGAAATTATCATGTAATTTCAATCCAGTGGCAGTATAGGTGATTTCTTGCAAAACAAAATTATGCTGTAGTTTGCATGCATCTTTGAAATTTTTTAGATATATTTTATGTTTTGCCTATACATATGCATGTGTACCTTGTGTGTGAGAGCCTGGCGCCCTGTGGAGGTCACAAGAAGAAATCAGATGTCCTAGAACTGGGGTTATAGATGGTTGTGAGTGATGGATGTGGATGCTGGGAATTGAACCTGGGTCCTCTATAAGAATAGCCAGCGTTCTTAGCCACTGAGCCTTCTTTCCAACCCATCTACTTAGAATCTTAGGCAAAAATAAATTCTAGATTCCTCAAAAAGAAAGTATAGCATCAAGCCACAAAATCATTAAAGGAAACCCTGGAGAAATGAGCATCTGTAGCCCTAGACTGAAGTTCTTTCTGATGATGGCATGACGCCAACAATAAACAAAATGAGACTGAAATCTTTTATTGAAAACCTAAAGTTTCCATATGGCAAAGGATATCATTTAAAAAGGTATAGACATAAATGACATGTTGCCAAGCATGTCACCAGCAGACAGCTAGATTCCTCAATACATAAAGAGTTGCATGAATCCATTTAAATGTCAGATGAGGAGAAACCTTCTCCTTCCGTAGAAAGAGCTACAGCAATCAGGAGCACCAGGAAAGCAAAGGCCACGAAGACTTGTCTCTTCACTCAGTAATGCCTGGCTTTTAGCAATCGTTACCATAGCAATGCCTTAGTTCACTGGGACCATTGTAACAAGAATACTATAGATGAGGTGACATATGCAGCAGAAGCTTTTCTCATGATTCTGGAAGCTGGGAAGTCCAATACAGGGGCACGAGCAGATTCTATAGCCAGTGGAGGTCTATTGCCCTGTTCATACATGGTCTCACTGGCTCTTCACATGGCAGGAGGTGAGAGTGAGTCCTCAGGGTCTCTCTCATAAGATGCTGTGGTTTGAATATGCCCCCTCAAAGCTCATATGTGGGGAACTTACTCCCCAAATGGCAACGTTAATGGCATTTTGAGGTCAGGATTTGAGGAGGTGAATAAGGTTCAATGCAGTTTTGAGATTGACTCTATGAAGAAGTGAAAGAGAGGATTGTCTTAGTGTTTTATTGTTGTGAAGGAACACCATGACCATGGCAACTCTTATGAAAGAAAGCTTTTAATTGGGACTTATGGTTTCAGAGATTTAGTCCATTATCATCAAGGCAGGAATCATGACAGCACACAGGCGACACAGTGCTAGATAATAGATGAGAACAGGTCTGTAGGCAGCAGGAAAAGAAAAGGCCATTAGGCCTGGCTAGGGCTTCGGAAACTCCAAAGCCCACCCCCAGTGACCCACTCCAACAAGGTCGTACCTCTTAATCTCATTCAAGCAGTGCTACTCACTGATGACCAAGCATTCAAATATTTGGGCCTATGGGTGCCATTCTTATACAAACCACCACAAGGACTGAGCTGGCATGACCTTGATTTTTTGCCACAAACCACTGCCAGGCTATTAGGCTTTACCAGATATAGCCCCTTGACCTTGAACGTCCCAGCTTGGGAAACGTAAGCAACTCATGTTCTGTATAAATTATCTAGACTCTTTACTGGATAATACAAAAGGCTTAAACAAAGGAGCAAACCCCAGTTATGATTGATCCACCCTGATGGCCTAATATCCTCCTAAAGGCTCTCCCTCCTGAAACTGTGGCCTTAGGAGTTGGGGGTTGATATATGAATTTGATAGTTATGCAAATATTCAGTCTATAGCAAGTAGTTCACAAATGGAGACTATAAGTAAGAAAAACTGAGGGAGCTCCAGTGAAAGCTGGAAGTTAAAAAAATCTCTTCAGTTTATATTGTTGCACTAAGCTCGTGATAGAAAAAAAGAGAAAAGATGATGAAAACATACAGAGCCATGTATGTATGTATGTATGTATGTATGTATGTATGTTTGTATGTATGTATCCCCACAGCATCCTCATTTTTTTTCGGTATGCTTTCTGTTCAGGCATCACCTGTGTGGTTTCTCTGAAAAAGTCAAGAATTAGGTCCTTCAGTGCTAAAGGAGTTTGTGTACTCAAGGCTAGAGAACTTTCTTTTTACAAGTGCCGAGGAGTTCAGTCTTGTCATTCCTCCACAGGGCCTCCCTTCATACCTTTTCACTCCTTCCTTTCAGAGCAACCCTGGTGGATTTTACTCATGGGTGGTGAGAGTAAAATTCTCCAGCCAAAATGATGCTTTAGAATGCCAGAGGTTAGAAAGACTCTTGAGAGTCGTAGTGCACAGGAGCCTGTAGATTACAAGATGGCACTTCTCAGCGCTACTGAGGATGTGGAATTCACTCTGGTCAAAGTTGGCTTATTTGCAGTAGGGACGACTGTGAGGGCTTCAATGGCCTTGGTAGGATGGATGCATCTGTGTTGCTTGGCGATCAGGTTTCTCCAAGCTGTGTGATAGTAAGCGGAGCAACCCAGGCTGGAATGACCATTTCTCTCCAGACTTAGTTTCAGGCCCATCGCCAGGGTGGTCTGGATTTCTCAGGCCTGATAGCAGTGGCAACATAATACTTGTTAGTGTCTCTCTTTACAATGGTGCTCCACAAGTCATGGTGGCCATGCTGCTGAGGGCAGATACCTTATCTGTTCTGCAATGAGGGGTGAAAAGTCAAGTTTGTGGTCATTAGAACTTCAGCTGGGACATCTTTGCTGGCACCCTGCATGCTGGTAAGTTGGTGATGTCCTTAGCAGTGGCTTCCTTTTTAACAATTCAAGTCACCTTCCTGTTCAGAAATGGAGTGAGTAGAGAACGTGCCAGTTTATTGTTGAGAGTGTCCAGATTAGATGAGCTGGGATGTGGGGTGGGATCATGTTTCTACTTTGGGGGAAACAGGCTTCTAATGTCTTCTGTTACTGCAGAATATGTTTCCCACTGGGTCCCCGGCAGGGTGTTTTGTGAGCTCATTATGGATCAGCTACTTGGTGTCCTGGAGATTTCTGTTCCAGAGCCTCGTGGCTTTTAGTCCTTGGAGAGCATTTGTTTCATGCCATTGTTACACAGCTCATAATTGGTTCTGGCCTGTGTTTTGGAATTTTGTCAGGCTGGCCAGTTTTGTAGAAGGCATTGCTGACAAAGAACACACAGATTTTCAGGGGCTTTCTCTACATGCTGCATTGTCTGTGAGCTCAAGATGTACTTGGTCACAATGTGTTACATTTTACATTTAGTGACTTGAGTATCAGTCTGCCAGTCCTCTAAACAGCCTGTACTTTGCTTTCATTCATGTGACTATAGAACTATATCTTCTACCAAATAATAACACCAGCAAAGATCTCCAGAATATGCAAAACTTGTTGGCACAGAACTAACATTTTGCAGATTGTCATATTATGTCACCTATGGCTTCATCTCTAAGTCTGATGCCCCAGCTCCCTCTTCCTCATTGTTCTCTGTTTTATACCCTACTATCCCAAAGGCAACAGAATGGCACCTGTAGAACTGATCAAATTACTCATGCATTTGATTCATCTGCAAATACTAGGTGAACAGGCTGAACTCTCCTGCCTTGTATTATACTTTTAAGATAATTCTGTAAATCTGTAAATCTGGAGAAACAAAATTAATTAAAAAGAAAAGCAAGCTCTCATATAAACTCATCTCTTCTTTATAACCAATGCATTGCTCCTGGAGCCAGAAGACCCCAGGCTTCTTGAATCCCTCTATGCACACACACACACA